>NW_028262369.1:94602684-96081434 GCF_047370975.1 Nipponia nippon
GTGGTCTGTGCAGTGCAAACAGAAATCCTGAAGGTTTGTGTCTTGGGTCGATGTATCATTGTTTGGTATTTTAGAGAATAGTCCTTTGCTGCTGAAATAAAGTGCGGCAGCATTTGCTCTGCCAACCCGTCCTGAAAAGCGAGATGTACGTTTCAGAAGGTCGGCTCACTGGAAAGAATAATAACAGAAACAGAAAACAGAAGAAAATGGCAGTGAAAGAATTCAATCACTCATGTTGCTCAATTACATTTTTCTAAAGTTTTGCCTCATTGGGAAGTGCCCTGTTGCTACCGCATGGGTCTTTTGTGCTACCTCTAGTCGATGTGAGCAATGTTTATTGCTTGACAATGCATATTGCCAGCTTAATGCGCAATATGAAGAATGTGCTATTAAATCGCATGCTATACTGATATTGATGGCATTTTATTTAGAAAATATTGTATCCCCACCCGCTGTTCAGTGTCTTCCATACCTAACACTTCCTTTCTTTGACTTGTCAAGTCTGATTATTGTGTGCCTGCTTGTTTAAGTGAGGATATTGTGAATTATCTGGTAACAGAGTAATATACAAGTCTGTAAACATTCCAGGCAAATCACTGTGAGGAGTACTTCATCTAAAAGCATCAACAAAGCCATTAAAAATATTTTGCAGTACAGCCAAGGAGTTTCAAATGTTGTTCATTTGGCTTAACTACATCCCTTGAGGAGTTTTACCACTGGATTCCTTGAAGGAAATATAAGTTATTTAAGAAGAAACTTCTGAAACTTTTTTCTTAATTTTGATTTTGGATTTCGATGTTGCAAAACCACTGCTTTTAACAGTCCCATTGTATTGGCTGTGTCATGGGCCTGATTTGTAGCCCTTTGGGAGTCTTTGTGAGTCTTTCTGTTGATTTTACTGATGTTTAGATTTCTTCAAGGTCATTAAGACTCCAATCCAAGAGATCCCCATCCCTTTCTTGAATACCAATGTATGACAAAATTCCAGTTTATTTTAAACAGGACACAATTTCTGCCTTTACATGGCTTTCTCAGTTAATGCTTGAATGTATTTGTGGCAGTTTCTACACACTGATGGGGGCCCAATCTTCTTTCACTCTAAGTTTTGGCCTAAAAAGCATAGCTCTAATGTTTAACTTTTAACATGAAAAAAACCTGAAATCTGTTGTGGATTGAGATTTATCCTTGCCAAAATATTGGCAACCAAAAACAATTTGCAAAAAAGCAAGAGAGCTTTCCACAAACAATCCAACCTTTGTTGGTCTTTTGGATACAGAAAGCAGAAGTAATCAGGCAAAAAGTGTAAGTGGAAGGTATTCATGACCTCCTAGAACAGGACAAAAAGGACTGTTTTGTAGACTTGCTTATCCTCTTACCTGTTGTCTCTCTAAGCAGGTTTTAATCAAGGGGAGCCTTTGAAGGTGATTACTCCTGGTAAAGATGAAAGGAAGATTCCCATTGTCTCAGCCAAGTTTCTCTGGGTTGCATATGGCTCCCTTCAATTCGGGAGGACAACCAGCTCCAGGTCAGGCAATGAGGTACAAATATTCCCCATTTCCCATTCTCCCAGACCAAGACAAGACCTTACAGAAGTCAGAAAAATAGCGAACAACACTTTCTCCCTCCCCCCAAACATTAATCTAAAAAATCATGGGAAATTAAACCCATGGAGAACCTGCATAAAAATATTGCAAAATACTCTCACAGTCTCCACACCATTAACCTCAGTAAGAGGAGAAACTGAAACTCCCCAGCAAGTTTTTGTTGTCAAGTGGGGTAGTGAAGACTTGAAATGATTAGCTTCACTGTCTGTACAAAAAGACAGCACAACATTGAAAGCCTGACACCAGTCCTTCTTGTATTAAATTAATTTTCAATGGTAGGGGTGGATATGGGGAGTTTAAACAAGCCAAAAGTCACAGCTGGAAGTTGGCAGCAGCATTTCAGACTTGGCCAAAAATTGTTTGATGGATACGCATGTTAGGTATTCAGATCTCTTCGCTTTGCAAGAAAGACAGTGTTTGCCTGAAACATCCCACTCAGCAAGTTGGTGCTGCGATGCTGGGGATGGGCTGGAGGAGCCGTGCTGACTCGGGGTGGAGAGGACTGGGCCACCCACGGGGAGGCAGCAGAGGTAGGAGGAAGGCTGTGGGAAGAGTATTAAGATAACTATTTTTGCTTTTTTCTTCAGATGCAGAACCAAAACTCAGGATGAGACTGAATGATAACATGATGATACAAATGCAAATACCTTGAAGGACTCCAAAGATGTGACTTTTTGACGCTTTGTTCCAAGTATTGAAATGCTCAGACTCCCAAGTCAGTGTAGGAGATTTAAGATTTGCATGCAGAAGTCCTGGGCAATAGTGAAGTTTTGAGGGATGAATCCCATCACTCAAGTACCTTCTGAAGGTCATGTGGAAAGTGGCCATATACCTGGAACCCCAGGAGGGAGAAGAGAGGGTAATACCATGTTCCTCTTCTCAAAAATTGAGTGTAGCTAACACTTTCCTTTTGCACTTGAGCCAGCAGACACTTGCACAGTCCTTTTAAGCACTGACACATTAGAAACTACTCTAAAAATGACAGTCCAGGTTTTTTCCCTTCTGCTTCCTATGAGGAATACCCTCATTATGAGGCTGTCCCCTGGGGTGGCTCTCTAGGCATAGAAAAGATTTGTTATTCACGGGTGACAAAGAGAGCGTGACCCTGCCTGTACACACACTTTCCTACTAGGACAGAGTCCTTCAGAGGGAAAAGATGTCTTCATTAAATAGTATAAATTTTTTTGCAAGTCTGAATTTACACATTTACATGTGCCAAAACCCTCCTCTGTGCATTTCTATTTGCTTGTCTTATCTGATCAAAAATACCTCCCAAGTCCAGTGACCAGGAATAAACTCACTGTGCTCCCAGGGAAATCCCTTCTCTGTTGATATGGGCTAGCTGTGTCCACTGATTCTTGCAATCCTTTCTGCAGCTTCCGAGCAGGTGGCAAGGTTGCCATGATGGATTTTAACTGAGTCCCAGCAGTCTCCAGGAAGCACCCTCCCCAAAAAGATTTTCCTAAAAGGGATAAGAAGGGGTTCAGGCCTGGGATTCTCTCTCTTTGCTGTTGGCTCCTATTTCTTTTAGTCATCTCTGTCCATATATTTTAGAGAAATGCCAAGCACACTTATTATAACCAAGGTGCAGTATTCATGCACCTCCTTAGCCCAAACAACTACTCTTTATCTCACCACTCTTATTTCAAGACTGCACAGGTGAGTGACATTAAATAGGAAGAACTTAATCTCAATTTATGCCTAGTTTGGGGAAATAGAGAGTGGTCACACAGTGATTAAAGCTTGTGTTTTCCTCTGTTTTGTGTTCTAGTGTATAGAAGACAGCATTTCTAGTTCTTCAGAAAATAATGTGAGAAGTACTACATGTAATCTACAGGATGAAGCTCTTCATTTAAGTGAAGACTAGTTGTGATTTTTAGGGTAATAATTCATTATACAAAAGCATATCCCCTTTTGCACAGCTCTGGGAGTATAGAGAGTGATTTGTACATTCAATCACTTGGTGTGTTTATCTTTCAGCTTCTAATTCCCTTGTAGGAGAACTCTGATGGCTTTCAGTGCATCACTCCTCATTAGCCAGTGGGCCAAACTATGGGAGTTCAAAATCTAAAGCAGAGATAAAGTGAAGAAACCTATTCGTTATCTCCAGGTTTTTTAAGGGTATATAGAGCATGAGCGCTTGGGCTCTGAGACAGCATAAGAGAACCTATGAGAGGAATTAAATCAGTTCCTTGTAACTATGTTGTCCCTTGGCATGGATCAAAGTTGGATGTGATCCCTGACCTGACATGGTGCACCCACAGCTCTGGGTGTGCAGGGGGATGAACCTCTGTTTTGCTCTCTTCACTGTTTTGCCACATGTGTTGCCCTGGGCATCTGAACTTTAGCTGGGCACAGCATGCCCTTATTAAATTTGCAGGGTGCAACATCAGCGCCCTTCTTGGATGGACACCTCTGCAGGGCAGGTGAGCTATACATGAGCCAAGCACCCCGTGAACTCATGTGCGCTAAGGCACGGTCATAACTGAGGTGTGCATTCTTCATATGAATTCCTTACTTTACTGGAAACCACCAAACTATTGCAGAGATGTCAATATAAATCACATCTGCAATTCACCTCTGCTCCAGAGTACCCTAAGACATTTCCAACAGAATGGTTGTCGTTGCTCAGCAGCTCAAAACCAAACCCAACTTTTCTATGTGAAGAGATTGGCAATTAGCAAATACTAATAAAAAGAGGACCCCATGTCCAAACTGTGTATATTGGAACTGGCTGGGGATTTCTCATCAGAATCCATTTTCAGAAAAATACATGATGTCCACAAAATCAGTAGGAAGGAGATAAATTGTTTAGAAATCTTTTTTGTTCTTAGATCATCTCAGCATTTCTTTCATTTTTTTGTGAGCTGCTCTGGTGCCTGAATCGATCATGGTCCCGTCTTCCACAAGGAACTGCTTCAGCTTCTGCGAACATCATTTATTGTGCAACTTAGGTGAAATGGATTACTTGATTAAAAAAAACCCTGCATTTTGATTGTTCTTCTGTAAAATTAATATTAATAAGTATTGCAAAATTAATATTAATAAGTATGGAAGTACCACAATACTCTCACAGAGTGGAAATTCTCAAAACACTTACATTGGTGGATTAGTCCAATAACACAGGATATAGCAGGGAAAAGGAATTGGACTTTTTCTGAAAAATTTCTTTGCCTGTTCTCCCTAAGTCTTGACTTATCATGACTGGATAGTAAAAAGAAAGAGTAAGAAAAATGGCTACTCATAGCCTTGATTATGGACAGATAACACCAATACAAAAATCACAGTTACTCAGAAAAATTGCAGACTGAATTTTCTCATTGAGCAAACTTTCCATTTAGGAAACAGTTTCCTTTGAAATGCCAGCAGAAAAGCATTTCACAGGAGTTTTTCATCAGCATTAGCAGTGGAAAGGCATGAAGTGGAAAGGTGTACCTTGAACCATTTCATTCAGCCTTTTTCTGGAACTTTTCTTTTTGAAGAAATCAAAATCATAAGGGGCAACCAGTGCAGTGCCAATACTCCTCTAGATCTTCCAGCCAGGAGTAATGAGAATCAGAGCAGAACCACCAGGTTTAATAACAAAAGGTGGGAATCTGACTTGGGTTAAAAACAGCATAAACTCAACATTAAAACTGACTATCCATATATCTGTCATCTCTTCTTTCATCCCTCTTTTCCATCTTGGCTGTTACAATTGGACCTTGTAAGTGATTTTATGTAAGCAAATGTGTTCAAAGAAAGTTCGAGTACTGCAAGTGGCCTTGGCAGGGCTCCTCTTGAGCGGACCTGATGGTTGCTTCTACTTCTTCAACACAGATGTTGCCTCTTCAAGGCTTTTAGATTGTTGAATGAGCAAGGGATGCTAGGAGTAAATGAAAAAAAAAACCATCATAACTGTACCAAAAATATGATATAAATGGTATCAAAATGTAAAATATGGCTAACTAGTGGATGAATGAAAATAAGTGGCAGAGAAATGGGAGTATTGCAGCGTAGATCACTCTCCTAATTTGATTCAATTGCCTTTTTACATTCATTCAAGAAAGAAAAATATTGCAAATATTATTTCTTTTAAGAGATGATGGGTTAATCTAAGTATTAATGGGGATATTCATCACTATCAGGTTAACTCTAAAGATTAGCTTTAAGAGACAGGCATCCCAGCAGATTTAAAAAAGACAGATTCCTCCATAGCATGCTCCCCATAGTATATAGTTTTAGGGTCTCTGAGAAATCACCTGGAGAAACCTCACTGCATCACTGTAGAGGAAACCAAGGCATATCAGCCTACTTTGAAATTCCCCCTCTTTTTCCTGCCATCAGTATCATACACATATAGGAAATGAGTTTTAACCATTTTGTTAAACATTTGCAATGGAAAAAATAAGAATTTTATTTCAAGCTCCCAGTAACATATGTTTCACTCTATAACCTTATCACAGAGTATGTTGCTTTGGAAAAGACAGAGATTTATTCTGAAACATTTTTCTTTCATCTCTTTATAGTTCTGTTGATGATTTTAAATGTTTGTGCTATTGGTACTTACATACAGTAAATGATAAATGATATATTACAACAACAACTTCATGAAGCTGAATTGCTTTTTTTAGTGAATTTAGTGAATTTACTGCCTTGAAAGGTAACAGATTGATAGTACTAGTGAATTAAATCCTGTCTTTATCTCCAGAACAAGTATAATATGGACATTGCAAATATTTTCCAGACCTATAAATCAGCCATAGCACCTCAACTATCATCTACAGGGACCTGCTGCTCCCTGCTTTTCTCTTTTGTTTTTTTCCTAAAGCTTCTTCCTCTAGGGATTTTACAGAATACATCAGTTTCAAGAACAAAAGGGCGGTGGTACCTCTCATGAGCTTAGCTTTTCTGTATTAAACAATAATTATCAACTTTTTATATTAGAAAAGGTGTGTGGGGAATATCGTCAGTGGTGCCTTGGAAGGTGGAACAGGAGCTGCTGAAGTACAGGTGATAAACAGCGTACTTCCAGCCATGGATGGGAGGCTCTCCTTTACCTCTCACAGAAACTGTTTTTTCAAAATCTCTGCCTTTTTACTGCTAATATTGTCATAAACCTCTAAGTGGCCACCGGCTTTAGCCCACCTTGAAAATAACTGAAACTAGAGAAATATTGGAAATACAGGGCTGGATTCTCTCAGATATATTTACTCCATTGCTCTCAGTGGAGTTAATCTGATTTA
This sequence comes from Nipponia nippon, assembly GCF_047370975.1. Lineage (NCBI taxonomy): Eukaryota > Metazoa > Chordata > Aves > Pelecaniformes > Threskiornithidae > Nipponia > Nipponia nippon. Next base: position 94,609,514 of record NW_028262369.1, read on the forward strand.
TACACATCACCCCACGGGAAAAGCAAGTTTCCAACAGGGCTCAGAAAGACCTCACGGGAGCTAAGGGCCAATTTATAGCCAGCTCAATAATTTATTTTCCACAAGGCTTCCTCTGTTCAGTATTCTCAACTACACATTTTGCAAATTCCGGGTTTTCAGCTTTTCAGATGGGTAAAAATCAATTCATTACTGAATTTTTCTGAAGAAAATTGTGTGGAGGGAAAAGCAGGTGTTAAATAAAAACAGAAGCACTCGAAACACATTATTTCAGCTCTTATAAATAACAGATGTCTCATAAATTCATCTCTTGTGAAGAGATCTCATCTAATTTACCTACCTTTAAAAACCTAGTAATACAAAATTAATAGAACAATATTTATTGTCATAGACCAGTAACATTTTAGAGGGAATGAAGGTTCTAGAATATGTTTTATTTTGTGCAGTTTTTTTTCACTAAGGTAAGCATTCATTCCAAATATCACATAAATTGGAATCATAACTCTACTTTACACACCTGTTTGGCTTTCTGGGCAGTAGATAATGGGCTGCTCTTAAATAATCATGTTGCTGTCTCGTGCTATACATAGACCTCTCAGGCTATTTTTTGAACGCTTCCTTTCTTTTGGCCCAACTTTTCTGTTGTCATCCATTTCAACAAGCATGGACATTTTTATGACCTCATTTTGGATTAGCTGTTCTTAGCCACTTTTTTAAGGGACATTTCACCTTGAGTACAACAGCCCTTGGCTTCTAATATTCATAAAATTCAGATCTTGCCTACGGTCTGTTAGTCCCATTGTTCCCTTCTACAGTTGCTTTCTTTTCCTTTCAGTTTTACTGGCAACATGAGATTTGCTATTAACCACCCAACAATTCCGCAATCACTGCTTCTGAAGGATCATGAAAACAGTACAAATGCAGCAAAGAAAATATTTCATTTTCCAGTCTTATTTTTTATCTTGGCTCAAACTGATGCAATGCAGGTACTTTAAATTAGTAGCCTATCACAGCAAATCTCATACAAGCATTATGGTATCTGTTTATATAAAAGCAAGAAAAGCATTTTTGCTTTATTAGGGACTTTAATCACATTTACCTGTTTGGATTTTAGAGCATCAATGTCACATGATAGGTTTTACACAGCTGACTGCCTATTAATTGAATACTCTAATTCAGCCTCTAATTCTCCCTTTTAATGGTTGAAAGCCCATTAAAGCAGCTATTTCTCTAATAGCTGTGTAGAAAAGGTGATGTTTGTTTTGTTTCATCCTGACTGATTCTTCTCCTCATCCTCCGGCTGAGCAGTCTGATGGGGCTGCCCAGGCCCTTTTGGTTTGAGTTCAGTGCTAGAGCAGCACAAAGCACTTTTTCAGAAGTATGAAAATAAGACAGACTTGCTCTGTGTACATTATCGACAATAAAACACTCCTCTAAATGTTTCCTGTTAGCACATATCATTAGTCTAATGTTATTTATTAGCCTAAAGTAATGGTCTGCAGATCTCTTTTCAGCACTCAAAATTATCAAAATGTGAGCCAAACCCTTTGCCTACCCAGCTGGGCAGACTGAATGAAGCTAAATAAGTTCTCAGAAAATTGCACAGGAGGAAGGAAAGGTTTTTTTTTTTCTCCCAGCCTGCACAGAGTTTTATAAAACTCTGGACCAAGTTGAAGCAGGCTAGGTTGCAGGACACTTTTCAGCTATAAAAAAAGAAGCAGGCATTTGCACCTGGCAAATTTGCTTTCGACTTCCGTGCTGTGAACCTGTAATCACTGCAGGTAATGGCATCTTGCTGAAGAGTTAACTCAATAAGGAGCATTAAGGGACATGGAGCTTATGATTCATTTTGTTACGGCATTTTGTTATACACTTAGTAGAACTGACTAAATATCAATGGCTAAATTATGACTAAATACCACTGGCTAAATTATGAAGGTGGGTGATTTTGTAACTCTGTCTAAATGTACTTTGCTCTTTTGTAGGCTCTCTAATGTATTACAAATTGTCCATTTTTTTAATTATTCTAGAATATGTCAATTTACATCGTTGCTTGGCCTAAAGTCAAATGTAACAAATGCTTTGTTAAATAATTGGTCTAAGACTAGAGAACAAAGTCATGCATCATCAAGTCACAGGTTTTGTTTTGTTTCCAATAAATTGTTTCAGTGCAATTTCTTTTGGTAATAAATCTTAAATCTGTGATATTCAATATCATTACACAACACTGAATTTACTATTTGTGTTTAAATACAGGCTAAATGTCTATATGAAAATCAAGAGCTTACAAAGCCCTTTTACAGCATTTTTGAGTGTCTAATGGACATAAAATATTTAAGACATAAGCCAACTACTGTTCAGCTGAAGAAGAAACTTCTGTTATTCCCTGAGTGCTCATTATCAAGTTTGCTGAACTTTCCTCACAAGCAGCTGGTGCTGAGCAGTGCTCGACAAGATGAACAACAGTCTGGCTTGTCGCATGGCAAATAAGTCTCTCAAGTTCGGAGTGGGTCACAGAACAGAGATTGGTTGTTTCATGGTGCAGGAACCATTGCGTTAGCCGTATTTTCAGCCTTTGGATAAGAAGCACATTACTCTCCCCCGAGTAAGGATCCTGGCCCTAGAGAGCCATGCACTAGGTGCTGGGGATGAACAAATGGGGAATAAGGCACATCAGTGATGCAAAGAAAACTTAACAGCCATTTTGGGAAAGCGAGGTCCATTTTGTAGCATGACTCGATAAATCTAAGAACCTCATTTGTATTATACTACTCCTCTCTAATTTTTTATTTGTTTAAATTGTTTGGAAGGTGAATTGATTAGTAAAGGATTCAGTTTCACAAGCTCACAGAGACATGAGAGTCCAAGTGGTTCAATAAATCAAACAATAAATGGAAATATATTTGGATATGTTGTGGCTTTCTCTAGGTTTTAAAATCTAAGTGAGCAAAAATGGTACCAAAAGAAAGTCCAATTTTGCTTATTTTTTGTTGACATTATTAAGAATTTTCCTGACTCTATAAGATTTTCAGATGAAATATGAAGACCATCTTATCACAAGTTTTTCTGAGACTGTCTTGCCAAAACTGAGTCCAGGTTAAGCTGGAAAAAAACTTGGGATTTTGTCCTAAAATAGCAGTATGGATCCACGTTCTGTTGCCCTAAATCCCACTAACAGTGCTACCAGGATTCGCTAAAGCAGAGATACAACTCCAGAGAAATACGACTGTCAGCTCCACAGATGAGTGTACCGACAGCTTCAAGTCTTTCATGAGATTTGGTATTATTTTGTAAGGTGAAGGCAAGATATACATGGTATCTGATACAGTAGCACAGGATCCAACAGCACATCAAGGGCAGTGAGTAAAAGCACTGGCCGCTCAGAAAGACTTGTCAGGAATTTCTGGAATACCTGCAGTGTTTCAGCAATGCTTATAAATTGCAAATGTCATTTTGTGATAGACTGCAAATAATTAAAAATGGCTAAATATACTGCGTGTAAATGGGCTTGTTGAAAACTTTGATCATACACAGAAAGGGATTCTTTTAAAATCCTACTGTTAACAGTAGGTAAAAAGTTAATGAGAAACATGTAAATAATTAATTCTTCCTCTAGAGCCAGCAAAGATTTGTTATTGCTGCTAATGGACTCACAATATAAGTTGTATTGTCTTTTCTGAAGTAAGCACTAAATTACTTGATCTCCATACAAAAGGAAATAATTTATTGCACCAAGAACTTTATTAATGTTTGTATTCCCAATAAGAAAATATTTTCCTGGGTTAACTAAAGCAACTTGCCTTGGTGATATACACAGGATGGCAGAGCTAAATTGGCACTTCAAAATAAACAGCACACTTCAAATCAAAAAAACTGTTGAAGGAAAATAGGCAAAAAAAAGTCTGGCACTTGGTATTTGCAAGAAAGCAATTACAAAGCACACAGAACTATTTAAGATGATTCAATTGTAATACTGCATTAAAACATGTCTCCTTCCTGCACGTGATGTTCTTTGAAGCAGTATCATCAGGAGAAGCAATACCCTTCCTTTACTTACACATATAGAGTATGCAGAGCCATCACAGCTTGAAAGTAATTCAGGTCAAAAATACTTACAGGATCCCAGGTGTTCAGACGCGATCATTTTACAACTGAACTGAAAATGCACTCTCCCTACATTATTTGATAAATATTTTGGCAATATTACAATAATCTCGTTTGACATTATGGTATTAAGTAATGTGATTGCTCTCAGCTGTCCTATTGAAAATAATTCCTACATGGTTCTGCTGAACTTATAAATTGCATGCAAGCTTGCTGGGTACATTGTCTGCATAGTATTAAATACTGTGCTGAGGCAGATACATCTCAGGCACAATAGAGATACCTAGGCATAAGCCAGTGGATAGCTTGGGGGCAGGCAACAGGTTTAAAAAAACACGTCAAAAATTGTCTTCCAAGTTCTTTCTGTATAAGATAGACAATCAGCTCCTGGTATGGCTTCATTCATGTGTGACAGACACCGATAATATTTAATCATAATAAATGCACAGGATCTACTGTTGCTTCTGCTACTGATGGAGAAAATGCACCTTAGCCATCTGATGCTATTAATTTTCATTTATATGTAAATTTAAGTGAATAAATATATTAGAAGGAAGGATATTTTTTTTCTGAGAGGGAAAGTAGGTTTCTAAGGCTAGGGTTTTACCACCATTCAGCTGTAAAAATATACGTTAATATTAAACTATCTAATCTAATAACCACCCAGAAAAAAACTCCTTAAATATCCCCAGTGAGTCTTTTCAGCTGTGGTTGCATTGATCTTTATGGGAGAAAGCCTTGGCAAGGCGCCCAGCAGGGATGCTGCAATCGTACCTATGCCCATACTGGTATAGGAGCTGGCCTAAGCTTGTACCTATCCTCAGCCTTGCATTAACGACTATCGCCCTGGTCTCCACGTATCCCGTAACAAAATGGCCAGGTTCTTCATCCAGCCTCACAATCCCCACCCAACAGCGTTTCATTGCATGTGGCACTGTCCTGCCTCCAGGAAAATCTTTGCAGCTCAGGTGGCAGATTGCATCTCCTCTGGACATTTCTTCCCGAAAGGGAAAACATTTTAAATTTCAGTAGCACCTAGCAGGAACACAAGGAGGTTTAATGACTTCATCCTTTTTTTCTTTTACCCCGTGGGGGCCTGAAATAGCTAGAGGCATGAAGAGATCTTATAACTTTGTAAAAACTCAAAGGGCTGATGAAGTGGGGCGGGGGGGGGGGTCTTGCATAGCTCCAGCAATTCTTCCTCTGCAGAAGGAGGAAATCTCACTGTCTTTCATGTGAGGGCTGTTCCTCATCTTAAGGGACAATAACAGATTGTCTCCCCACATTAATGGAGGCATGTTTTAGCCTTGTTTCTGACTCCTGTGAAAGCTATTCTCTACTGATCCAATTGTTAGCAAGTCTCTGGTGTTTTGGGCAGGGGAGGGGGGCAAAAATGCTCCATGCGATATCATCCACATCATCCTTGTTTGTGCCTTAGGCTGTAGAAAATGATGTGCCTTAACCATGTTAGCTGAGTTGATAGACTTCTAGCTTTTCAGCTCGTTTTTGCAGAATACCACCTATGTATCACAGATACCCCACGTTGTTACTGGAAATCATTTGTATCAGCAATAAGCGTAGAAGGAGGCTACAGTAAGCCTAATACACCCAACAGCAAGAAATCCTGCAGCATTTATACTTTCTGCAAGAATAATTTCTGGGTCTTTGTCACATGCTGCTTCCCACATCTGGCCATGGCGTGCGACTGAACTTGTCAGTGGACGTTGCTATTTCTAGGTTTCTGCTTTGCAGGCTTGATGTGTGCAGCTGCATGTGACCTAGCAACAGATCTGTAAGAACAAATCATATCAGTCTTGATAGGAATCAAATTAATATATCTTTTACAGGGCACAGCTGCTGTACTGGTGCTGCTCCCTGCACAGAAATGCTATGAAAAATGTTCCCCATTTCCCTACTCATGTATATCCACGCAAGGCAGTCATTTTTTATTATGTATCTATTTAGCTATGTCTTACATAGAAAGCAGCCTGGAAAAGCATCAGTCAACATTAATAATAAAAATAATGAAGAATTACGTGATGAAGGCTTACCAAGCATGTTCTGGTATGTACCAAAGAAGCTGTGGCTGGGAGTCGCAGACGCTTTCGTCTCCGTACAACCTCTCCTTTTGCTGTATTAACCGGCTGCCCAGTAGATGGTGGTGTTATTTCAACTACTTTGCTCTGTGCTCCCTGGGAAGCAGCCAGGCTGCACAGAACAACTATGGGAAAAGTTGCTTTAGGATTTCGCAGCTCCTAGAATTGCACTTACAGGTTATTTCCTGCAGCATCCTGATATTCCTTCTTGTAGAAATAAATGTTACTGATATATATATTAGATTAAACATTCTTAAATGAATGATGAAAATGTTGGTGACGGGAGGAAGCGCCCCTTCTCACAAGCAGCAGGAAATATTTCTTTCAAGGATCTCTTTTCCAGAAATTTCAGTCTGCTACAAGCTGCGCTCCAGCCCTGGTCTGGTAGTGTAATTACCTCCTTCTGGGATTTCTAGTCTTCTCCGCAGCTTATGTGGGATAACCTAATTACTCATGCTCTTTACCAGCAATACCCTGTTCCTTTCTTTTTCCGTTCTTGTAACATTTTTATTCTTCTTTGTTTCTGTCCCCTCCTGAGCAGATACTTCATTAGATTTGCTGACTCTCTTGCATCTCTTTTTTGCAGTCTGTAAAGTGGGCTTTTCCTTCTCAAGCTACTGGCCACATCTAGAAACGCAGCAGCTCAGCTCCTGGCTGTTTGGCTGTCATGGAGTAAGAGCCCACAAAGGAATAGTAAACCCCATCACAGAGTTGGTGGTGTTTCCCCCTTTGGATGGGAGCTAGAGGGGGGAAATGGTATTTTTAGGGTGGAGTCTGTCTCTACAAGCACTAAACCAAGTTGTGCTTAATCTTTTTGCATACTTTAAATAATTATTATAGCCATTGCAGTGTGACATGGTCAGTCACCAGCTGGAAATGGTCATCCAAAGGCAGTTTGAGAAATTTGTTTGCTCAGTTGATGATATTCAATCAATTATGGTCTGACACAATATCTGGAGACTAACTTATATTTGAGGTATGGCATGTTTCAGTGCATACTTTTTGAGTTGCTCCATGTATTTAGTTAGCTGGCGTGTGTCTTCATGAATATTTTATATGAACTCAAAGTCTGAAACATGATGCAAGCAATTTTTCTAATGCCAGCAAGAGCAGAAATTTATAATACTTGTTTAGGTCTGTGTTTCCATATTATAATGCTAAGAAAGCAATAACTGATTGATTATAAATATTATATAATAACTAGAAAAGTTTAGGACCAAACCTGTTTCTTGGATATGGCAAAACCTTTAACAAGACCTAGGAGTCCAAGCAACTTTTGACATGAATGCCCTTAATGACCTACAGTAAAATAGAGTTCAACACAGGCATATATCTATGTCAACACACTTTTGATAATACTATTTTTTCCACTCTTTGATCATGAATTGAGCTGCTGGACTTTTCACATCCGTAGTGGCCACCAGCCCAGGCAAACCCATGGCTGGCCGTGGATGAGAGGGAGGGCCAGGCTGGCCACCCTCCCCCCAGGAGGTCTTGTGCTGCTGCTGCACCCTGCTCCTGGGCACCACAGAGGCCTGCTGCGCACTGGGCTGTTTGCACAGCAGACTGGCAGCTCCTTGGTGTCACAGACTGCAAACAGCAGCTGATTTCTCCAAGAGAGTGTGGCTGTTGCTGTGTGGCTGCAAACCTCTCCACCGCTGTGCTGTTTCCCCTGAGCGGTGCCAAAGGCAGGAGTCAGCCTCCTCTCATCATCCTTTAGGGTCTGACAGCTTCCAGGGAGGAGCACTCCACCAGTTGCACTGCCCTGCAGAGGTCCTGCAAGTCTTTATTCCCAGTCCCTGCCCCTTCCCAGGGAGTGCAGAGATGGCTCCAAGTCAAGCAGCTCACTTGCAGTGTGCTTTGCCCAAGGCTGCATTAGTTACCTCCAAGCCAGGCTGCACGGAGACAGCAGTGCACTTGCAGCCTCTGGCATTTCTGGCCCTAGTGGGAGCTCCCAGAAATCTCAAAGTTTTGGGGCACCCACAGTGCAGATACAGCTGAAATCTGTGGGCAGGACCCAAACTTCTGTTTCCAGCATGTTTCCTCAAGCACCACGGCCCATGCACGATCAAGGAGCAGTTGCTAATGCAGCACTGTAGCCTCAGTTGCAGTTATCCCAAGCAGACAGCCATTCACATCCACTTAGCCATGCATAGTAAGGTATAAAAATGTAAAATACATGAGAATGAGACTGCTTGAGAAGTACAGAATATATTTTTTGTAATATAAGGCAATTTATATGTAAAACATCTGTAATCACAAAAGTGGCTTAAATACAATATTCAAATTCCAGCAATAAAAATCCTGTATCTGACAATGATAAATCAGCACATTAAAAACATGTCACTCAGAGAGCAGATGCTCTATGCAGGGGAAAGAAGGTTTGTAATGTGGAGTTAAAATAGTGGTGACATAAACAGGATCAGTCACGCACAGCTGGTCTGTGTCCTCAGCAGTGCCAGGATGGGAACCGAGGAGGTGCAGAAATACTTCACGCTGCAGCATGTTGCTATGGGCAGAATGACTTCTTGCCACGATTGTGTGTTTACAGGGTCAGACCCCATACTGCCCCTAAAATGATGGGAGCTACTTTCTAGTCAAGTGGTAAATTCTATTAAATTGGGTCTAATGGAATATTCTAGCTATTTCTTTCTTCTTTGTGTTCCAGCACCCAAACCACTTCATTTTCAAGTTGTCTAAAATAATGCATAAACTAAACAAGTCTTACCTAATTACCTTGGTGTACCCCAGGATGAAAATAACCTTTGGATCATGCATGTCCCTGGTCTTTTGGATGACCTTCTACTGCACTTGATTTCTACCTGGATGATCAGAAAGCAGCTTTTCGTGTAACCCAAGGATAAGAAACTAAGGAGATCTCAAAGTAGAAAACATAAGCAGTTCCATTGCTTAAAGAAAAAGCACCCCAAAAATTCACTAAAGAGAGTGGAATTAGTGCATACCATACAGCCACAAGCTCAGCCTGAAATGAACTTTGGACAGCTATATAGGAATTGGGAAATTTCACTCACACAATGCAGAATCACAAGCTAAATTTCATGGGAATTAGACCTTTAAATATCTGGCCTGTGCTTGATTAGAGCGGTGAGCTGATGAGCAAGAGGTCTTCTAGTATCTTCTTGTCTGGTTAAATCTATTTCTAAAGCAATAAGACAGAAGGTTTAGATGCTGGAAACCAGCTATGCCGTCAAGCAGTCTCACTCACAGAAGACTTAAACATGTAATAATTTAACAGGATTATCAGAAAGTAATAGTTAAGGTTTTGTTCTACTAAATGTTCACCCATCCTTTGTCAAGTATTTCTAATTACCAGGATTTTAATGGTAATGTTTAACAGCCCCAGAACTCCAGGGTCTTTTAATATCTGCCACAACAGAGTTTTCAATTATCATAATTCTGTCCTTAATTTCCATCATCATAATTATCCTTCATTACAGCAACATTCTTAAATCTGACTCATCAAAGCAAAATTTTTCCTTGTTTCACTTCACTTGCAGCTCAAACTGGGATTTAACCTCTCAGTCAGTCATTTCACCCTATAGTTTCAATGAATGAAAAAAAAATCACTTCTCTTGTTTCCCACATACAACAGTTGCTGGATCAGTGTAGGGGACACACAATACTTTTTGTCAAAACTAGGAGTCAAAGGTTGAGTATTTATACAATTCTTATAATAATAACAGTAAGAGTACAGGATAAAAATCTCTAATTTTTGCAACAGTCACTCACATCACAGCATGGCTGACCTCCAGAAAACCTAGCATGTTACAAAAAAAGTATTTGTAGTAGATAACAGCCATCTCTCTGATAATTCACCTGTCTTAGAAGAGCAATCCATTTGATATGCTATTAATTACATTAAAAAATACTGGGATACCAATCAGCTACAGATCTTAATTTATTTAAATTGCTTATATGCAATTCACTTTCAAAGTGCCTCAACATTTGCACTTGAAAAATGTGATCAGCCTACAAAAAATTTAGATGTTCTCAGTGTCAGATCTTCTAGCCTCCATCAGCTCTGACTGACTTCAGTTTGATGGCAAAATCAGGGCAGAGTTTGTCTTCCTCAAAAAATGGCTTTCAAACCCACCGAAGAAGGGTCACCGCAACCAGCAGTGCGCTGCTGCATCGAGTCATTCCCTACCTCACCCTGCACTTATTGAAGTCAATGAGGATTTTATTGCTGATTTTGTGGGAACAGACACCAGCCCGCCATCTCTTTGTCAGCATGCTTTCAAAGTCCCTTCTGCAGTACTTCATCCAAGTCAAGAACTCAATTTAACAAATTCAGACCAGGAAGATGACAAAACAAATATAGCTGTAACAAGCAGGTCATGATAAAGGGTTAGGTACTTTATATTACTTCAAGTACTTCTGCGGTATTTCCTCTCTTAAGTCTGTGTAGCAGCCTCAGCCTAGAAGGTTTCTAAATTAAAACTAGAATATAGGAAATACCACATCATAAGACTTTAATAGAGAAAAATAACTGGCAATCTCCCTGTCATCTTCTATCATTGCCCTGTGGGAGGCTGTGTGGTGTAAGGAGGCTGTATGGTGTAATGGATGAAGCAAGCCCTGGTAGCCAGCTGAGCCTTGGAATGGCTGTGTAGTTTTGGAGCAGTCACTTGACCTTCTTTTGCTTCACTCAAGCCAGCCAGAAAATTAGAGGTAACATAGAGCCAGAGTGAAAACTGGACATTGCTTATAGCAGTATTTTCTAGAAAGGTAAATTGCAAAAACGTAATTTTGTAATACTAGTTTTGTTCAGTGCTGTAATGTGTGTGGTACATGCAAACAACAATTCTATATATACACAGAGTGCAATATAAATTTATGAGATTTATAAATGCATGCTTTCATTTTTTGGCTGTATGTTATACACTAAAGAGATCTTCTTGCAACTGCCTAAAATCTAAAGATAATAAAGTGTAGTCCATACTCAGTTGCTAATTAATCTTAGACCTTCTCTTTACATTTTTATTAATTTTAATGTAGCTCGTTAGTGGGCAAAAGACATGATTTATATAAAGGCCGCAGTTAGCTCATCACAAGAGGCTTAAGCTGTCAGCTGTAACATAACAGCAAAGGAGGCTTGGAAACCTTGTTTTTTTCTCTCATCTGTACGTTTGCGCTTGTTAATCCGGTGTTGACTGCACAGTCTTGCCAGGAGGGGATAGAGTCATTCCCGTTAGACCACAGGTAATATACTGGTCAGGTAATTGAGGCTCTGCTGAGAGATCCCAACTGGAAGGTGTAAATGTTTCCAGCCTGAGGTGGGTATTAGACACATTTCTTCACATTTCCTTGGCAAACCTGGAGCTCTTTGAGCACTTCATTCATGTTCTTGAATTAATGTGGCTGATGGCCTCCAGTTACCAGCTCTGTCTACCTCCTCTGAGGAGGCTCATGAGTGCTCTGAAATACATTTCTGCTTACCCTCATTTCCCTGCCAGACTGATCACACAGCTGAGGCTGTCCAGCCATCTCACCTGCCTCTGCAGCAGAAGTGGACTGCCGCTCCTCTTCTGGAGGTTTTCCAAGACTTGGCCCTGGCTGATCGGATCTGGTCTTGGTGATCATCCTGCTTCAAGCAGGCTGGAGTAGATGACCTTCAGATGTTTATTCAACTGACATTTCTAGGCTCCCCTGGTCCTGCCTGCTCGATGGTATAAAATCAGCTTAGGCACAATGGCATCATCTCTGAACGTGGGTCTTAGGTGCCTCTTTAACTGGGCTTTAACTCTTTGACTTTAAGAGGCTGTCTTGGGGAGTTGGAAATCCTCAAGAGTTCACTTCGATTTGCATTCACCCATGAACTCTTTTGGGTGCACAAGTCTGGATCTGGGTCTTACTCACAGCTCCTCTCTAATTGCCTTTGATCCAAAATCTGCAGCTCATGTAAATGGGAGGTGGTGGAACATGTTTATAAAAAGAATTGTGGATACTATAAAATATATTTTCAATCTAAGCTGATAGTTGACTTTTAATAAACTTTTCTGTCTCAGATAACTGTTCCCGAGCTGCTGCCAATGCAAGAGTAACAGCTTGAGAGCAGTTTTGTTCTTCCTTTTCGGTAAAACTCTTTCAGTTGTCACAAATGCAGCAGTAGGATAATATTAGAGCTGAAATCTACCTTTATCAGATCAATATGGTTTGATTTGAAGTCTATATGTAGCTACTCCATAACTATATAAATACTTATTTTAAGAAAACAGGAACAGCAAAGAAATATGTCAGAGTGACTGGCAATAACTAAAATGATGTAAGAAGATATCAATAATACCCTGTGTATGGGTGTGACACCAAAGAAATAAGTGATTACAAGGCATGGTTTAAATACTACTACTGTATTGGGAAATCAGTGCCCTCATATTATACTGCAATATAAAGCAAAGATGAGTACCTTTATTTCCTGATGGCATTTTGAGAACCAGCCCCCATACAAGCTGGTGATCGTTAACTTAATACTGTTAAGAACTGTCAAGATTAAAGTAAATTTATGCACATGAAAGGGTAAGCAAATGCATGTGTTTGAATTTACATGCTTGTTTTCAAGCAGTTCCAGTGTCACTGCTCCTTATGTCCATGTTAAGCAAGATCATGACTTGAGTGTTGCCCATTTAAAATCTTCAGAAAGTATTAGCTACCTTAGATAATGAGACGAGGAAATGTCCTTTGCATCTAGCTGGTCTTTGGGCCCTAGTCTTTGGACCAGCTTTGTGCTGGAACTCTTGCAATGTAGAGGAATGTATAACAAAAAAAAAAAATCTTATTAATGCTTTAGAAATATTTACTGAAAATACTTTTATTCACACAATGTTACATTACTCTTCAACTTGGATTGTTGGTGATAACATGCTGAAATTCAGTGATGATCAAGGGAAGCAGCAGAAAGTAGTGTCCCAAGCTAAATTAAATTTATAAACAAGTTATATCTGTCCTGGATGCATTACCAGCCCTTGCTGGGCAATGCAACACACTGCTCTGGTTACGGACCATCTGCCATATAGCACGTTCTACCCAACAACTTCTGTAAGATGGAAGCAAAAAAAAGTCATTCTTTGCTTAGCCTCTACTGGAGCACAATCAGTGGCTTATAAAAGCTTACCGCCCCGTATGGGAAAGAATCGGAACTAATACTTGGAGTCAGATGCGTCGGAAAATTATTACATTTCAGAAGTCCTTCACAGCTGGAATTTCTGTTTCATCTGGTGGAACTGAATCAGTTCATTTCATCCAAGCAGTAATTCAAGGCCCCAGAAGAGCCAGGCAGGCAAATTCTACCAGAGAATTGAAATTTGGATGTGTGTGGAGAGTTGACTCTGGGCTTGAGTTACCTTTGCAAATACAGGTGCATATTTCAAACTCTGCAAGCACATATGGTATTGGTTGGCAATTAGGCATCCCCTGACAAGGTTATTTGTCTTCAGAGTCAACAAATACAGTATGATAACCTTTGTCTAGGTAAAGAACAAATATATTAAAGTTCCTTATTTAAAATTATTTACTTTGTTTATCATTCATAGAAGTCTAATCATGCCATCGTTTAATCTAATAAAATGATGTTGAAAGACCCATGGCAGGTAGGTAAAATGCAAGAGCAAAAGCTCAACAAGAGCATTTCTCTGTGCTGTGATTACAGTAACTTACTGGCCTAGCATAAAAACACTAAAGAGAATGGAAAACATTCATCTTGTTCACTTTTCTATTAGCACAAGACTGTTTTGCCTTTTGTTTCCTCAGTGTCTTTTCTAGTCTCCAGTGTTCTTGACTATGAGACTTCTGAAATAATTTGGCAACAAAAGAGATACTGCTGTTAAAATTCTCTTTGCTATGCATTGGTATTTGCCAGACATTTCACTCTTCTCTTATTAACAAGTGAATAAATGTAAACCTTAACCAAGTTCTTCTTTGCAGGGTTTTTTTATTAAATAGAATGAAAACAAAGATTTTTTTAAAGTCACACTAAAACTAGGATTTGATTATGATCATGGCTGATAAAATTTAACTAGTTGCATTTGCAACCTTTGAGCTAATGACCCTTCTAATAAATCATATTTTTGTGTCCCTTATCTCATATTTCTATCACTGATAAGAAGTAGCTACCCTACAATGCTAGCAATCAAATCTGTTATTCATAGGCATGTTTTCAAATGCAGCTGTAATAAACAAATATTTTCAAAAGACCTTTTTTTAACAAAATATTAAATGCATTTTTGCAAATTAAATAATGCATAAAGAAAATAATGACAAAGGCAAGTATTTCAACAGTCACAGACTAGGCAGTCCTGCCCTTGACTGACTGAGGGAAAGCTTTTCTGCTTTGGTAAATATTAAGAATAGAATTTGAAAAACACTAATTAATGTGCACAGCCCCTATTGACTCTCAGAAAAACATGACTTTCAAGGTCACATAGCCATTTTTAATTATTTTGTCCTTAGGCTTTAACAGGAGACTCACATCACCATGGTATTCAAGAAAAAATGATGTGCCATATTAGAAACTATTCTAATGACTGAAAAATCTAAATCCATTTTATTTAACTATTTAAAACCTCTCATTAGAATAGGTTTGCCTGGCATTTGGACAGGAAGATCCAAATATTCCTTGCACACTGTTCCCTGCATAGGTGGGGAGAAAAAAGTGTATAGTTCCCTCTGACAGTGAATGCAAACCAGCTAATTTTCCTCTGACACCAAAATACTTTTACCTGGACACAGAGTGAGCTGTCATCAGGAAAAAGATCATAAATAAAATATGATTTAACTATACACCGCAAATAACACATATAATGCTTTAGTAGCAACAGCAGACTGCTCGTAGAAGAGAAGTACTGTTGTTATGATCAGCATCAGAGTGAAAATGAGTGTCTCGGAATAGATTCCTTTTTGGCTTATCATTGGGTGTAAAAAACACTACCTTTCCTTCTCTGGGGAACCGTAGATTGTTTGTTTGTTTTTAAGGGAAAAAGCCAAAAGGCAATAAAGAGGAATCATACAATCTGGCAGCAGTGCAAACGGTGAAAGCTGGACACGTACATCACATAATGCTTTGTAAGCTGACAACTGATACTGATAAATACCATCAGAGCATACTTCTGTCCTCCCACTGCTCTTCTTAATCTTTCCTAAAAAAAATGGGAGTCGAGTTATAAGAACACAGAGATTCCTGTCCTGATGCAGTGGAGGGTCAGTGGTGGAGAGAAACACTGAGCTAAAAGTAGGATTTCATAAAGGAGAAATATTTTTATTATAATTAGCATCAGAATAAAAATGAGTTATGTGAGTAGTTTTTGTGACTGGAGATATGGAAATTTTAGTTCATCTGTATGATGGAGGCTTATAAAACTCTGATGTGGAAACATCTGTTGAAATGAAATGCCCTGTGTCTTGCCTTATAATCTAGACCAAAGGTCTATTTCCAGCTCTGCCACTAGCACCACCGTGACCCAAGGTGAGCCACCCACCTCTCCTGTGTCTCTGTTTCCAGCTATGAAAAATGGGTTAATAACGCCCATCTTGCAGGGAAGTTGTGAGCTTGCATTTTTCAGCCAGATTGGGGATGGTAAGAAAGCGCATTGAGGCAATTGACTGATACTTGCAAAGTGCTTTGAATGCAAATACCAAGTAGTCTTACTTTATTCATGCTTTCTTATCTTTAATTTCTCATTTACAAACCAGTGCACATGTGGCAAGTTTCTCAGTTGCAAAAGACATTTTTGAAGGAAGTTTACAAGCAGTAACATATCAGAAGGTCTGAACAAGGTGGATTTGTTTTGCTTCTTTCAGATTAACTGTTTACAGCTTTTACCACTGAAGTTTCAAAAGTGGGGGAAAAGAAATATAAATGCCTATTTGGCTTTAAAAGCATTTGGAAGACTATAGTATGATCATTTTCTCCCCACATTAAAGAACCTGGTCATTTTTGATGACTTTCCTTCTTTCCATTTCTGTCTTAATCTTGCACTTTTATCAGTTTTAGTTTTTCACGTTCTTTTTGACTTCTTCCCCTCTAAGTGCATACACTTACTGTCTCTCACTTCCCCGCTCCCTCTAGAGGTATGAAATGCACTGCGGCTGCCCAGTGCAATGGCTTTTATATCGCTCAAGGTCAGACTCTTGCAGTTCCTGTGATTTGCCATATGTTTTGTAATTCCTCTTGTGTCCCTGAAAATGCTAATGCTGCTGCTGCACTGGGAGGCCATGAGCTGTGGGTGTGAGAGCTTCTGATAGCAGCAGAAGTGTCCCAGGCACCCCCAGAAAGAGAGCGAAAGGTGGGACCCAGCAAATCCGCTGGCACCAATGGCAGCTCCTATCCTACAGAAATGCTCCCAAGGTGCCCCAATTCACAGCTCAACCCATGGATTTTGCAAAACCAAATGACCTGGCAGATCTGGCCTTCGGAGAGTTGAACTGACCATGTGTAAATACACTGGTGATCTGGTATGAACCCCATTAGCACCAGCGTGCAGCCAGTGCTAGAGTGAGTGGCTCTAAAGTTCAGAATGACTTTTGTTTTAATTTGTTTTCTGATCTGCTGAACAATTTTCAACACGACCTGGCTGGTGCTTCTGAATGCTCGCAGCCATGGCTGTTATTAAAACAAATACAGGGATTATTGTTCTCATTAGTCAAATATTGATTCACATGCTGTTTCTCCTCGATAGACATTGTACAGTCATGATTACTTTTGCACAACATGAACAAGACATGGATCACGTCCATTTCCATTCTACAGGCTGTTGTGTTTTCTGAAGGATATAACATTCCCTTTGGATAATCTAGGACAAACTTTTAGGGCTTTAACCAAGAGGCCTTTATAGCTCTAGTAGTATGAAAGACCTTTTTAAATACCACACTCTTTTGTGACCCTGATTCAAACATGTAAGCAAAAATCTGTCAGCTGTAATAATATGCCTTGCCACACTGAAGTATACTGAGTCTTCATCAAAGTTCATGTTTTCCATTCTATTTTCAAGCTCCAGAAGTCTGAAGTTCTATCAGTAGGTGCACAAGTATTTAGCCTTTGATTTCAAATTGTGATGTTGCTTCTGCTAAATGGAAGTCCTTTTGAGACAATTGTGTTCCTGCTCCAATAATCTCTGCAATTGCTTGTTTCCATTGAACAACTTTCTCTGTGCTGGAGTGATTGAAGTTTCTTCCAGTTCAGGAGCACTGCTATGGAGAGAGACTGGTTAAAACTAGTTCTGACATGCATGAAATTCTGACTCTTTTTATTGTGTGTCACTAATCATCTTATTTAGTCTTTAAAATGAAGGGTCATTGTGCAATGTTTTTCCAGAAGGCTTCAAAGTCATTGATCAAGAAATATGAATCCATCACAGTGTGTAATTGGGTGTGAACTGTCATCATCCCACAACAGGCACTTTGGCAACATCAGAAAGGATGCACTTTTACTTAAATACTCATCATAGCAGGATCTTGTCTCTTGGTAATACAGCTTTTACTAACTGAGAATGCAGAAGATAATTTGACATAGCTGCTCAAAGAAGTTAGGAGCAACCTTTGAGCATATTGCACAGGCTCTCATGATACTGCAAGTCTCCATTATTAAAATCGATGAATTTATGGTTGTAGTGTTGAGTAGCCATGTACTCACCAATCCAAATCACTGCACAGCAGTATCCAGAGCTGTCAGCCTGACAGTTTTCAGAAGTGGTCACAGTGGGTGAACAAATATTTGAGCTGACCAGCTGCTGAGAGGAAGAGGGCTGCTGCAACAGGGATATTAGGTGGGAATTTGAACTGGTTTCTGGAGAGGGGAGTCCTCCTGGTTTTCTGTGAAGTCCTTTCTGCTATATAGATTTTAATTCATGGTTTGGCCTTCTTAGGCACACACTAGAAGTTCAGATGCTTGTCTCACGCTTAACTCCCTCTTAGGTACTCTATTCTGCTGTGCTGCCTGCAGTGAATGAAGGCAACCGGTATGTAAACTCATTATTCTCTCTCTTTATTCCCTCTCTTTATCCCTCTTTGCCTGTGAGATTTGCAGAGGAGGGACTGTATGTCTGAAGTATTCTGAAAGCATCACACTTGCAGATAGTGCTACCAAAAATTAAATAGAGTAAAAATGAAACAGAGGTTATTTTCAAACCCAGCTTAGTATACTTTATTGGCTCCCATCAGTCAACAGGATGTGCATGAAGAAATCATGCATACAGATGACATCAGAAACAGGAACATACATTTGCCTTCTAAACCAAGAGAGTTTATAAATATTTGAAGTTACATTCATCTGGCCTGTGTCTTTTTAAATGTACCTTGAATTCTTTTGTAATGTGAATCTGGTCAAATAACAGTAGAGACCACTCCCTTCTCTGTTTTTCTCATTATTTTGGGGGCAAATATTACCAAAAAAGCTATGGCAGTGCATGGCAGGCTTTATATAATAGAGGTTTACAATGGATTTGCTGACAGGCTCTTAGTGCAGCACTAGCCAACAGAGCTATGAAAAAGAGCTTTAGCTGGGATTAAAGCTTCTGGAATTACTCATTAATTGGATTAATGAACTGTAATTCATCATGCATGTCAATCCTGCTTTAGTCAACTCCTTCTTCCACCCTCCTTGTAACATTCATCCAAGGAAGACCTCTGTTCTGGGAAAGTTCAAGAACAATGTTAAGACTTCCATGATTTCACATTCATTTTAAATCCCTAATGTGATCAAAATTCCCTTTATTCCTTCCCTGAACACCTCTGTAATTTTTCTTTATATAATACTTAGAGTCTTTTTTAAAACCCCTCATTTCAGAGCTCAGGTCTGAATGTTTCTTTTTTAGATTTCAAGGCTGTAGAATTGTCTTCACTGGTCTTTTTTATTTTAGAAAATTAAAATACTAGAACTGTTTAACTTAGATTTGTTGTTGTTGTTGAAATGCAGAACACTCCATTAAAATATTTACTTAAGTAAAGTAAAAAAGAGACACAGCTTAAAAATTCCAGTACTTTGGTTAAAAACCTTCTTTGGAAAATATGGTCTAGCTTTTATTTCCTTCCATTTTTTTTCCTATGTTCTGATAAATGATCTAAAATATTAAAATGGGTTTTTTAGCTTTTTTCCTCAGATAAGCTATTTATTTCATTTGCACCTTCAAAGGACACTTCTCCATTGAATATACAGAATACACATTACTCGAGCGATGGCACTCTGAAACAGTAACATTAGCCCTGCTCGGCTGTCAAAAGCTGAAAAACAGATTCTGCAGATATCACTCCTCTGGAGTTGTTAATAAATTGCCTCGGAGTCTGGTTACAGAAGAATATGTGCATGGCAGGAAGTCAGAATTTGAAATGAAAATGTTTCTGAAGTTTGGAAGCTACCTGATCACACATCTTCCCATTTGCTCTGTGTGTGTCGAAGCCCCTTGGCCTGAAACTCCAAAGGGTAAGGAGCTCTCTGCTTTCATATCTTGGTGGAGAGAAAGAGCTGTTTCATCTGCATATCTCAGCAATTCTCAATTTTCGGCAGACAGAAGTTCCTGAGGGAAAGCAGCTACCTACTTCCATTTATTTGTAGAGTGGAAGTCAAACATGGTCACAGAGATGGTTTAATGTACATATACTTTCTATACAGAGCATTTGCAGTTAAACGGCAGGACTCGCCCTGCCTAAAAGAAGTGCAGAGTAGACTGAGGAGTGGAGCAAAAAGAGCTTCTGCTATTTTATATCAAGGAGCTTTTTCTCTGCTCGTGGCCCCTCTGTGTTGGTGGGAGGATGCTTTGATGGGAACTGGTGAAAGCCTGCATCTCACTGAGATACATTGTAAAGTCCTTCTGCAGGAGGGGATAGCAGAGATGAACCAATGCTGGCGAGATCTCACCAACTCAACCACTGAATGTGACTCATGTCATTAGAGCTGGATTACGGTGCCTCAAGAGAGGGCCAGGCTCGGCAAATGGGCTGGAAGACAGGTCAGGCTGGTTGCACCCAAACTCTGATATGATAATATTCCCTGGCAACAAAGCGGGGACATAGCTTAGCCAAGAAAGAAGAAGAGGGGGGAAGTGATATCCAAAGTGACATTTTTCCATGTGCTCTTCGCTTGGTCTGGGGGAATTGAGTTAATGAAATACTGACAATGTTTCTGTGAGTGAATGCATTCATTAATATCAAGAGAAATAACTTTTATAAGGAAAGGTAATATCCCTTATTAAACCAACTAATATAATTAGAAAACAGATAGACTTTCAAGCCAGAGTCCCTTTTTCAGTCTGACAAGAAGAACAAAATTCAACCTAATGTAGGTCAGACCCAACAACTCATAATTCAATCTAATTATTTTAATCACTTTGTGGCAGAGAAGGGAGCCGGCACCATGGTGCAGTGAGGGCTGTTAACAGGGGACAGGGACTGTCACCTTAGTTTGGGTGAAATATGAAGGTGCTCAGTGTTGTAGAGTGGGTGAGAGGAAGATTTTAATGTGCTGTAAAACCAGAGCTTTTGCAGAATTGTATTAATCAGTTGACTTCTAAGCTTTCAGTTCCTGGCTTGTCTTTTGAAGGTATTTTTCTGGTTCTTCTGTGAGGATCAGCTCTGAGAGATTAAAGATGGATCACCTGTTTGGAGGAAATGCTCTTCCACTGGAAAAACAGGAATTGTGATTCATACGGCACTGTTGTCTTCCTAATAGGACTGTTCACTCTTTTTTACCCCTAAAAGTTTCCCTTGTTTTGTACACAGACTCAGGGTGGGATTTATACCACTGAAATTTAGCTGCCTTGTATGAGATAGCCATCACCCAATCAGTTAAGGCAAAAACACTCCTCCAGAGAAAAATTCACGTCACTTACCTTCAGGGGAGGCTGATATTGGATTAACTTAATGCATTTAACAGAAAACATTGGTAATTCAATACCTGTCACGTCATCTACAGAATCCTACAAAGGGACGATGACTCAGGGAAGCCCCATCTGGGGACGGAAATCACCGAGGTTATCCAGCCTAAACTGCTCCTGAGGTTTCAGATATATTTTAAGATGGGTTGGATCAACCTTTACAGGCAGTGAAACAGAGGGCACCAAGGTAAGAATCTTTAACCAGCTATCTTACCTGTGTAGCCATTCCAAGTCTAGTGCAATTATTTCACTGTTTGTAAGTAGGGTTTAGCAAAATACTATTAATCCCAGGAATTCACAGAAGCTGCCTAAGCCAGAAGTAGTTTTCTTTTAAAGAGATCAGCTTGTTATTTGAATCTGACTCTTGCTGCTAACAGTGGGATTTGAAAGATTAAATCTAAAGGCAAGTAGGCGTGGAAGATGTTTGCAATAAAATTATGTACTTTTTTTTTATTAGAAGGATAAAAGTGAATTGGGCTGAGTGCCCAGTTGATCCTTCTGCTTTAAGGAAACAGGATGGAAACTTTCCACTGCTCTGAGGCTTCTTGACATGGGTCGAAGGCAGAAATGAGCACAGTGAACCAATAGGATCTCTTAAATAAAAGAGACTTCTCTTTTAATATCAGCTAGAGACATTTTGTCTTGTTTTCTTCATTGCAGACATAAACTGGGATGGTGACAAATAGATGTTCCCATGCCATGGACAATGAAGGCAAAGGAGAAAGCCCCAGGGCTCCTGGGAAAATCAGCGTCTTGCAATGCAGGTTACAAAGCCTCTGTCTTGCGGTGAAGCACAAGAATGACAGCACTGAGTCTAACCAACTGCTGTCTGAGATTTAGCTGCAAATGACTTGGACTCACAGCCAGTCTGTGCAGTTTAGGTGCACAGATTGCCTAAATGTGCAAATTGAAACCAGAGGGTTTTTATAGCTGTTACTATAATCTTGATTTCCCTGTTTGCGAAGCAGAACGCTACACTGAATAGACGTGTGGTTTGCTCTGATTTATCCAGTACTCAGGGTATTAGACATACAGATTTATGCCGTCAGTTATGCCAACATCTTCATGTCAAGAGCCAACATTGATTTCATGCTAAGGTGAAGCATTGTGTGGGCTGCAGTCAGGATGTATATGTCTGAGCTACTGAAGGCCCGCAGAGATTAAAAGCTGTCTACAGCTACCGATAACAGTATCAGACATCCTCACTTACGAGCTGCCTTCTGGAGTCTGCAGACTCTAGGAACTGTCTCTGATACCATCCGTGCCAGCAGCGACTTGGTGTGTGTCCGTGAAGCAGCTGACTCAAAGCTTCGGTTACCCAAGGCAAAACTGTCTACCACGACCTCAAAATCTGCATGAAGTTTAACACACACAGTTCAGGCTGTGGAATATGACAATAAGCAAGCACTGTGTAGAAAAGCCACTGCATATATTAATACGCCAGGAGAGTGTTATGCTGAATTGAAATTGTATTTCTGGCTGTAATCTCCTTAGGTGAATATCAGAGTTGCACACCTCACGGCTTGACCCACAGTGCTGGCACATCTCCATATCACTTGCAAGTGTCCTCTCTTCTGAAACCCTCATGCAGCCTAAGTACAACTCTCTCTATATTGAGATAAATCTCTGTAGCTTGTTTTTTTCTCTATTCAAAGCAGACTTCTGTTTGTTTGGTTGGTTGGTTTTTATACCACAATATACAAGCAATATACTCTGCATCTATTGCAATTAATCTGAGTGCTTTTGCTCTCCAAAGGAGGTAAGGATTGATCTCATTCTGCTCCTGGATCACCTCTACTCTGAGTTTTGTTTTGTGCCTCACAGAGCCCCGATTCCCCAAGCAAATGATAACACTTCACTCGTATTTTAGGATGTAGATAGAGGGCTAAGATTGCTTTTCTGAAAAATCCCACATCTTCCACCATTGTGGAGCTTTTCTTCAATATAGCTGACACCAATTCAAATTGAACATTTTTAGATTGCTGCCACAAAAAACATCAAACTCTTCTGTTGAGTATAAAAGTCAATGCCTGAATCCCAGAAAACACTGCTCAAATTATCATTTAAAATGTCAGCACTGGCTATAATGAAAACTCAATTTTCAACAATTCCAAGAAGCACACTTACAAAGAGATTTTTTTCTAGAGTTTTGAGAATTCTGTGGTGTATGAAGGAGAAAGCATCATTATATATATATTATTAATACATAAATTAATTTCCAGAAGTACAGATTATAATTAATTATACAGATTATAATTAATAATATATTACGTTATTATTTTATTGACACTTAATGACTGGATCACCCTACCAGGAAGACGACAGTTTCAGTACAATTTTAAAAATATGTGAGCCTAGCAAATAATATCTTATTTTCTAATACAGCACAAGATAAATTATGATATGTAGTTTTACAAATGGGTGAATGCCACAATATTAAAGAAAAAGTTTATTACAGATAATTGCTTGCTCTGTTTATGCTGTTTCTGTAGAACTTGGATAAGCAATTTAAGTTACAGAGATTTATAACTGTTTTCATGAAGACGTATGAAACTAAAAAAATTGCAAGCCTTTTTAATCCACCTATAAATCATTTTATACATTTAATTTCTTCTATATAAATTTTATGGGTTCATATATAAAATACAAGTTTAAATTGCTACATGCTTTCAGATGAACCAGTTATTGCATTTCTTTTCACCTTTTTATTATTACCTTACGTATTCTCTTCAAGTAGAATACATTAAAATTCCCACAGGTTACTTAATATTAAATATTTAATGGCTGTTATAATTCTGCATTTAAAAATATTTTTGTAGGGATGTCAGTGGTGGGTACTGCATATGTTTCTTCTTGATAGGAGTAGCAATACGTTCCTTAGTTTGGAAACCAGAGAAATGGTGAGTGAGCCCTGGACAAAAACCAGCCAAGGCTGTCTGCAAGGCAATTGCCAAAGCGGGGGGAAACCAGCTCAGGCACGAGCAAGCCCCAGCAGTGCTGAGACCCGGTGTTCTTGGGTCAGGCCAAAGACTTCTACATCATCCCATGGCTGATCCCTGTCCTTGAAGCAAGCCCTAGGGAGCTGGGGATGTTGAAGCTCCCACTCAAAGACTCTTCTTTTCCAATCCATTATCGCTCTTTGCAAGATGTGGCAAAATCCCTCTTTTGCTAGCAAGACTCTATGGATTTAATTGAAAGCAAGTGGCAGGCGCCAAGGCTCTTTCTCCTCCCTGCCCTTGGTAGCTCATGCTGTCCTGGTATCCTCCCTTCTCCTTGTCATACCCACTCTGCAGCTGGCATAGGGCCAGACCTGTTTCTGTGAAGTTAATGGAGGTTTTGCTGTAATTTTGGTGGAAACAGGACCTTAAATTGTGAAATCCCCTAAAGAGTTTTCTGAAACCTGTTAGTCTGCAGTGTGGCTATGTCACTTCTATGGTAACTACATGACATTGTTCCCTCCTAATTGTTTTGACTGCTTATTCATCCGAGTGGATTATTATGCACATTTGTGCTTTGCGAGAACTGATTTCTGAAAAAATACTGGTCAGGAAAATAGATTTAAAGTGTCCTCTAGGCATTACATTCTGCAGATAGGCTGAATACATATTGAAAAAAGTTAGACAATCTTATTTGATTACATTTTATCTAATAATAGCAGAAGAATTCTGACTTCAGAAATGGGGAGATCTGATCATTAAGGTTCCTTTTAAAGCATAATTAGAATTTTAAAAAGAATTAGAGAGACAGTGGAGATAAGGTGTTCATTTTCCCCAAATGTTCTGTATAGGAAATCCAGAGAGAAAAATTCAGCTGGGGCAAATTTAGCACAATTCCTAAGTGTGAAAACAGGTAGGGACATCCTTTTTATTATTTATACAGAACTCTTGTTTTCGCTCAACCAGGCTACAACTTAATCGTACTGTGAAAAACCCTGGTACTGTGACTACAGGCATGGTGCCAAGGAAAACAGCATTTGTTGTCCCTTGCCACTTGACTTCCAGTTGATGTTCCATAAAGTATCTGAGCACCTCCTTCACATTGTACCTTCTCTTAAAATTGTCTTCTGGTTATGTTATCTGGTCTTGCCCTTCACTCCTTTTGGAATTTTCCCTATTTTTTTTATTGTGTTTGTGCATGTGTTTGTGGTGGCGTTGGGGTGTGTGCAGTATACAAACCAGATATTGCAAGATATTCCTTATTTCTGTGAAGGAGCTCTCCAGTTTCCCCTTGTTTGTTCCAGGACATCATATTGTCTGCAACTCGTCCACCAGGATTCCCATTTGCTTCCACCCTCCAGTGAACTCAGAGTCCTTGTAGGTTATTTAATGGTTTTTCAAAAGACTTAACAAGGTTATTGCCCCTAAAGTGCTTTTACCTCAGAGGACTGAGAAAAAGAAATATGCAGTTTAAGCCACAGAACTTTATAAAATCTTTTTGGAGAAGAATTCTCCAGACTTTGTATTTAGGCATCTGGGACATCTACCTTAATGATACGCAACTATTATCAACGCACTGCTACATATATTTTAAATAAGACAGGGCTTCAATTATAAATTACTTACTTGTTTCTGTATTATTTTAAACGGTAGTTAAGAAGTTCAAAGCCATTTCATTACTACTGCAAAATTTATCTGTGGGGATATTAGAATAAAAAGTACTTATTTGCTTTGTGACTTAAATTGCACCATTGTGGGGTATCAGCTTGCATTTAAAAGCTGTAAATTCAGAAAATTACATTATGTTTATAGTTGTCATCAACATATAAAAAGGAACATTAATCTTCTTGAATTTAATTTTGCCTGGATTTTAATTCCACTGCTTATTACCAGAGGGATTTATAGAATTTTTTTCTTAATATCTCTGACTTCACAAAGTTTATGTTTGAAAAAAATGATATGCTACAGTATTGAAGTAATTTTCTAGTTGATAGCTTTAGTATTGCCCTCTTATTCTCTAATAATTTTCATACAAGTATTACAGTACTCCATTTTTGTCCCAGTTCAATAGAAATTTTATGCCTGTCATATTTCAGCCCTCAGCTGAAACACAGTGCTGGGAACGAGGTCAGAGTTTCCCAGGTACTGCACCAACTTCTCACAGCTCTGCTCAGATTAGAGGTGGAACTAGACGCCCTACTGAGAAAAGATGCTCTGGTACTTCTTTTAGCTGTCAAGTGTTTTTTATTATTAGATTTGGGTTTCTTTTCCAGCAAATTTTACCTTTCTATCTCTTTCTGGTATTAAATCTCCTAGAGCGTGGGCTGGGCATTGGGGAGGTTTCATGCATCCCTACGTGATCATCCCTCTCAGCTACACAAATTGAGTGAAGGAAGAGAATAACCTAGTACGTGTCCTCCTTTGGGCAAACAGCATCATTCTGTGTTAGTGTAGTTCAGAATAAACATTAACTTGTTAATACCATGTTAGTACTTATCCTCCGTGAGGAAAAATGAGAGGTTATTTTTCCTCCATTTCTTTTCACAGGCAAATATTTTACTGAGCAGGTGGAACTCTGATACTCCAGTATCATACAGGATATGTAAAATATAATATCCCTGGCTGCCTTGTTTACACTGATATGAGAGAAACGTATTTCATCCTGCAGTTTTGAAGTCTTGCATGAGATGCAAGATGAGAAAGGTATGTAAGATGGCAGATGCACGTTTATTTGTTTTATGACTAAACGTGGGAAGAGCAGCTGAAGTAAGAAGAGATGCTATAAGAAAACTATACTCTTGCTTAGAGCTCAAAATGCTTTTGTTTAATAGTTTGGGCTTGTTCTGTTTTTAAGTTTCTTTGTAAAATAAAAAGAATAAACTGAGAAATGATGAGAAATCGATGGGTCAATTGTTCTTTGCTGGTAGATATCGGGGCAAGGAGGTCAACAATTGCTGAACTGCCCATTTGAGCCAAGTTTCTGATATTGGAAATTACCACCAACATCCAAGTTCAGGGTGAAATCTCTCTTTTATCTCTAAATCAGGCACTTTCACCATTGCCTACTCCATTCTTCTCTTGCCTGAATTTTTATGGGCTGTATTTTAGCTCTGTTGAGAGAACAGCAGCTCCTACATTATGAAACATTTTCACATGGGGCAGCTTAGCCCTTCATGTATTTCCTTATGGAGTTTACTTTTTCCATTTTGTTCTGCAAAAGCAGGCAGCAGACACAGTTTCCAAAAAGGATGGTTCGCAATGTTTGCTAACCTGACTTGAGAGAGGGAAACAGTTAATATGGGCATGCTCACTTAGATGATCTTTTTACCAGTCCTTGTGGGAAGACAATGAATTACTTGCAGATATTAAAATCTCAAAAATGCGACTGAGATGCTAATTTAATAGAAGTCAGAACTTATAAATATTCCATGTGCCTGGGATTGTATATTGCATTCCTGCAATTTTCATACTGCTATTATCTATTTTTATTATGAGCTTCATTCTATCAGCAGCTCTGATAACTTCAGTAAAAACTTTATTTAAGAAAACAAATCCAAAAAGGTTTTCATTGTAGACTAAGTTAGTGGGTTTTTTTGGCTGTCAGTCATTCTTATTTCTCGTCAGGATTTATTGCCTGTTTGTCACTTGTAGTCTGCAGATTATATTTATTAGTAAACAAAGACCTGTCTTTTATTATAGCTTATGCATGTCAAGGATGATTTTTTTACTTACCTTTGACATCAGACAAGATGATTTCTGAATATCCTGCACCTCTAGTTTGTCAGTTCATGGGATGACATGACACCCCTGTTGTCATTGTTGAGGGTCTAGCTATGTTAAGTATTATGTTAGTGTCTAATTCATGGATCTGTGACTGAAGGTACAAATATGAGCAAACTGTGATGGGTGGATGGGTTCTCACAAGTTCCTTAGGATTTAGATGGTTTGGGGTCCAATTTAAACTCAGAATTAAGAAAAATGTGGTTGATTTTAGAGTTTCAAGGGTTCTTTTTCTATGATCAGTCTGCTAGACTATGTGTCAGGGAGAGAAACTAGACAGAGAGATAATTTACCTCTTTTATAAACACTGATCCAGGATCTTTCTACTTACCTACCAATGTTGGTTAGAACAATCACACAGTGAGGAGGAGGCATTTGGATGGGGCCACATCCTTCATATGCATTTCAGACATACTAAATAAATAATATATCCATTACTAATGTCTCAGCAGGATGATCTTTCACCCTTTTGCTCTAGTCTCCGGGAAGCCACTGTAGTTCCAGTTACAGTCATGCTCTTCTAATTTTTGAAAAGGTTAACACAGTTTTATCTTTAATAGCTGCTTGATCATTGCGGAAGCTAACAAGTCATGTTGGAAACATTAGTCAGGGAGACAGGGGAATATACCTGGGTGTCTCACACAATTATAAGGAGAGTTATTCTCCTGCTGTTATCACTACATTACCATGGCTGGTATTGAAATGACATATTTATTAGGGAACAGTACATGAGGTTGAAGAAGCTTTGGGTGCCTGCCAGCAGTGAAGTGTTTGCCTCTCCTCCATCTGGTCATCTGATTGTCCAAACCATCTTGTGAAAATAGTCAGGCTATTGTTGCTTCTCTCATGTTCAAGGATCCCACGTTGGCACTTTCATTAAAGGGTATCACCAAGTTCACTGCCATAGTGATTTGATTAAATGCCAGAGTGCTGTTAAGTAGATAGCCAAATAAAACAGCTTTTTTTTTTCAAATGTACCTAACTAAGCATATGCACCTCTGTGTGAATTGTCTTTGATAAATGAATTGTAATTCAATTTTTTCATTCATTTAAAAAAGTAATCTTGTCATTTTTCCCATGTCTTCTCTCTGCCCATATCCAGCAGAGCTCTTGCTTCACCAGGAACAAGTAAAAACCCTCCGTCCCTCCTGCTTTGGGTTTAATCATCTTCTCTGGATGGTCCAGTCAGTTGGGACCCATGCAATGGCTTGGAAAATCAGAAGCTGTCCCTTCTTCCCTGCTTCGCCAGCTCAGCGTTCACGGGCAGGTTCCAGTATTGTGCGGGAGCGGCAGTGCAAGGTCAGCTTTGCTCTGCTCTTGCCTCCTCCCCAGTGTAGAGGAGAACAGATATCGAGGTGGAGGCAGCACTTGGGTGCATCTGCATGTACAGGATCCCAACAGAGAATGCTTTGCTGACCCTGACTGTCTCCTGTGTTCAGCACCTGCCTATGCTTAAAGACAAGTCTGACTTAAGCTCTATAAATAGAGATAAACTGAAAAAAACCCCAAAACTGCTGTGATCAAATCTGTTACTTCCAGCCTTGTACCTTGTTTACAGTACATCTCTTGGTGTTACGCTTCGTGATTCCACCTGCACTCGAGCGTGCCACACACAGAGACATTGCTTTTGCACTGCAGCTGGGAAAGCTTGCCAAAATAAAACACAGCAGGAAATGTTGGTTAAGTTTTTGTGGCTTGAATGTTGCATAATTGAATGGCCATACACAAGTAGGAGAGCCTTTTTCTGCTTTGTGAAGTAGTTAGGAAACCAACGTAATAAGACTGTGAAAGAGGATTGCATTTCTAATATATTTGCATGTTGAACTCCTTGAAAGAGCAGAGAAGCTTGAAATGGCCTGAACAGGAAACAAAATAAATACAGGAGGGAGAAAAGCTGGAGGAGGAGCTGGGAGAAGCACCACTGCGAATGCTCTTTTAGCTGCCCTCAGCTAGATTAGAAGCGATGCATTTTGCACTGTACAGATTAGATACCAGGGGCTGAAGTGACATGAAAACTGGAGTCATGGGACATGTCAAGGAAAGCAAAATCAATTGCCTTTCATGTGTTTTCAGCCACAAATCCAACCTCCTTCCAACATCCAGATTAGGAAATGTTACAATTCTTTCCATGGTGTATGTAGCCGTGTGCTCTGGGAAAGGAGTAGGTGGATGCAGATATGTTGCTTTTTCACTTGAAGAGAAAGAATATATTAACTCTGAGATCAGTGCACTGATCTAATGTTATTTAGCAGTAGTATACAACTATGGTTTATTGTATTGTGATGCATTTGTTTTCTTGCTTTAGTTCATAAAATATTTTGTAAAGAAGGACTAAAAACAATGTTTGGTACATATTCCTTTTTATTTACAAAATATATTGCTATTATACTACTTTTATATACTACATATGTATACATACATCTATATACATACTAATATGTCTGTCTTGATATCTATATTGCTAGACGTAAATAGATATCAACGTTGATATCAATACAGATACATATATATCAATATGGATATTTGTAAAAATAACATTTCGTGTAAAAAAAAATCATGTTTAAGAAATGAGTACTCTAAGTAAAATATAACTAGCAACATCTTTGAAAAAATCTGCAGATGTTAACAAGGTTGCTCAGGTAACTGCTGAAGTAACACGAAGAGTTCCTTATATGTAAAATACAGTTATTTAGTGAAGACACGCATTGCAAGTAGGGCACAAAGAAATTATGCTCAGTGAAATAAGGTCAACATTTACCCACACCTAACTACATTTTACCTGAATATAGGTCAATATTGCAGCATCTTTGGTAACAATTTTCACTAAAAGTAGTATTTTAGTGGCAATATTTGCAGCTAATTTCACATCGAACTACTATCAGATTGCATTTAAAGTATTAGTGGCTTAGCATTACTACTGGACAATGCTAGTTAGTCACTGTAATTGCCTAAAGATTCCATGTTACTTTTAAATGGGGAAAAGAAAGACTGATGAAGTTATACAATTAGAGCAATCATAGCTAATAGTTAAATAAGGATGTGAATTGCATCTATGGAGCTGTTCTGGGTTCTTTGATGTCCTGGGTTTAATGACACTTAGCTGAATCTTAAGAGCAGAAGCTTAAGAGAAATTAAATGTTCCCCATCTAGACCTGATGACCTGAGATTGTGCAACAGCTTAAAAAGATTAAAATGCTAGCTAAAAGCCCAGCATACATTTATTATAATGCGGTTATTGCAATAACATTTTGATTTTTACTGTATCATCTGAAAATATTTTGAAATTAGAAAAAAATCTATAGAAGAGGTAAAAGAGGCAGAAATTTAATTCTTTAGCTTGCACGATTTCAGGAGATGTTTCTGACCTGGGCTATGGGTATGCACTTGGGGCAAACCCTGAGATCTTGTCTTGTGGCCAACTCCTGGTATGCAGGGTGAGTTCCCAAGCAGACCTACAGCAGAGAGGGTGCTTGGGACATCGAAAGCATCTCGAAGATGGTAGGAGTGTCTTCACTAAAAGCTGTTAGATCAATACCACTAGCTGGGAGGGAAATCCTTTGGACTGCGATATCTGGAGGCAAGTCTATAATGATCCTGGGCAGTCTCTGCAACAAAACAAATGGCCACACCAGAGTCCAGAGAAAAGAAGGTATAAGTGATTTTTTGGAACATTTTAAGTGAGCTCAAAATATGAATTTTTTAGCTAAAATGTAATTTTATGGAAAATAATTTTTTCTAGCTAAAGCACTCTCTTCATTTGGCTTATTTAAACTGTTTGCACTCACACATTTTGTAATGTTGGATTTCTCTGCTGCTTAATGTAAACACTGGGCAACATCTTGGTTATTTTAGCAAGAATGTCATACTAAAAATGAATGTGTCAACATGAATAAACCTAGAAAAATTCAAAATAATTGAACAAGTAGCTTCTATTGCAGCTTCCAGTTGACTAAACGAATAATAAATGAGAATGCCATGATGGAAATATTGAGATGTACAGTGCAGAAAACACATAAAAAGGTAAATTATTACTATTTTTTTTAATTATGGGAACTGAAGGAGGTGCAGCAAGCATTGCTTCTCACTCAGACTTGTGGGCCTTCATAGCTGACTGGTAACATCTGTTGTTTTGGCTTTCAGCAGGGCCATTGGGGAGCTGCATACTCGAGGCAGATTCGTATCCCATGTACCTTTCGCACTGCCTTGTCAGAGAAGGCTCAGCTAGCACCCAGCACCTTCAGTCTGTTTTTGCAAGGACAACACACTTTCCAACAGTTTTTTTTCTGTTTTCTCTGGGATGTTTTACCCATCACTGTAATGCTCAAGGACTTCAAAGCACAAAAACTTCAAGCACCTTTTTATGCTTTCTAACCTTGATAACAATGCCACGTCCTTACAAAAACTATTATGTACAGAATTAATCATATCAATGACCTTTAACTACAATGTCTGTAACATCTGTGGTACCATGGCCTACCATCCTGTGATCATCAGTGAAGAATCAATGAAAATCTGACATCAAATTAAAACAGTGAAACAATACCTAGCTCCAGAAGAAGGAAAATGGAATGATGCTGACTGAAACTGCTGCTATAACGTGTGACAGGCTTTGGCCATAATCACCACCCAAACCCATATGTGGGTCCACTGAGTTTAACCCCGGTGTGACAAGATACAATACCCAGCCTGCAGAATCCAAAAGAACAACTAGGGTAAGTTAAATAAGTGGCTGCTTCTACCTTTCCTCCAGGGACTGCTGGCACAAAAGCTCTGGAGTCACCTGGAACTTTTACTGGAGAGCAAAAACAGTGTTGAGCAGCTCACAGCCTGGGAAGAGCATCTCAAAAACTATCTGCAACCACCAACATTGTCATTAAAAGGGCTCCTTCAACCTGTCAAGTTTAAAAAAAAAAACCAGGAGATAGGAACAAACGTCCAACAGATGTAGCTGTCATTTAAGATTAAAGAAAAAGCTGGCAGTACAAAACCTTACGATGTGTGCAATCACGCTTGTTTCTACCAAAGCAAAAGTAGCAACATCTCTTAAAATATTTCAGTTAAAAATGAAAGAACAAAGTGCACCAACAATACATAAATCAAGACACTGACTAGAAGAGCTCCACAATATGTCCACACATGCATCCTATAAGCACCTCAAGGCCCTGTCCTCAAGGACCAATAATCCCTCCAAGAAATCATTTACTTTCCTTTCCACAAAGCATGCTGAAACATGAAGTCATAAATTCTCCTTCTGTCAAGAGGAAAACATACCTGCTTGAAAAGTGAGAGAAATAGGGAACAGGAATGGCTGACAAAAAACATGACATTATGCAGTGTCGAGTCTGGGCAGAGGAGAGCTGCCCGAGTCCTTGGCAAATGACTTAGAAAAGAAGCAGAGAAGATAGTTGTTTTAGGAAAATAGCCCTGTTTCAAACCAAGCAGCCATCCTATCTAACACAAATTAGTAGTTCTTCCAAAAACAAGCCTCCTGCTAACCTGGAAATAAAGTAATCTTCCCATATTAATCTGTACTGTGTCCAAACACCACACGTGTCCTCTCAGCCAAAGGAGTAAATGGTACAGATAGTGCCTCATGTCGCCAGGGCCTTTTTCAGCTCCTCGGGACCAGAGAGGATTGAGTGAATAGGCTATTGCATACACAATGTGGGGATAATTGCTTTCAGGTGAAAGAAGCTTACAGTTATATCCAAAATCCACTTTTACTCAAGTAGAAGCAAGCCGACTATATATACAGGGGAAAAAAAAAAAAGCTTCATGGAAATGTGTCTAAACTCTTGCATATTTTCCTTAACTAATAAAGAAAAAAACCATATTTTTTTGGTTGCATTTATGTTTCAGAAATTATCTCTTTCCTGTTCTGCATATAAGGCTTTAAAGCATCCTTTTGTGTTGTTTTACCTAATACCTTAACACTTACATACAGAGGAATGTAATTTTCAAATTACGGCTTCTGCCACATGCATTAGAATTCCTTCCCAAGTGAGTGAAATCCTAATTTTGAAGAGCCTATCCAATTATTTGTATTTTAAAAATCATCTTGGCTAATCACTGACAAGCTGCACAGTACAAGAAATCAGTTGAGTGCATATTTTTTAAAAGTACTATATAATCAAACCATTTAACCAGGCATTTTATACGTCTCAGGACAAAACAAACCTCTGTCAATAAAATTACAAGGCATATCGCAATCTACAACAGGTGCTTTATTGAATTCTTTAAATATATTACTCTATTAGCATCAGTTCGTGTCACGGTTACACTTCAGGTGAAACCTTCTTAAGTGAACACCAGATAAAGGATGGACCTGTTGCAGCAATAGATTTACTGTTATGGATTTAAGAGGTCTCCACTGTATTCACATTACTTTATTACCATTTAGCACATTCTAATTAAAAATAAAAAGACTTCTTCCCTTTGCCTTCTTCCCTTGTGCATTTTGAAGTGATTTAATTCTAAAGAGAAAGAGCAAATGACAGATCAAAAGAAAATGTTAGACTATAAATTACCTGCTTCTCTGGACATATGGACTATTCATTAAGTACGAGGTTGAATGCAAGTTAAATTCCTTGCCTGTCAGATACGCTAATTCACCCAAGCCATTTTACACATCACGTAAGACATTCCCATGCTGTGATTTAGGGATTTGCTTCTCAAATGGAAGCTCCAGTTCCCAGAGGCTCTCCAGCTGCATCTGTGCTGGTACAGCAAAGAGTGGCACTGCTTATGGGAAGGGGTCACCCCTCCTTTTAAATTCTAAGAATGGGAAAAAGGGCTTCACTCAGGAGTCCTGTGCCCAGGCACAGTGTAGACATGGCTGCACCACCCTGGCTTTCCAGCACAGCCCCTCAGACCTGCCAGTGCCAGAACCAGCTCAGGCTGCACCAAACACAAAGCAGAAGTCCTGCTCTCGGGTCAGCAAAGCATCTTTCCTGTTAACCTGCCCTTGGCGAATGGCTCATGGAAAGAGAGGTGCAACTGAGGCATCAAAAACACATCTGCCTGGGCTACAGCCAGGAGCTGGGGGAGCTGGATGAACCCAGAACCCATCGAAATGTGTGCAGGATCAGGGAGGCAAGCCCAGGCAGGTGTCTGCTCTACCATTGCCATTAAAAACCTCAACTTAACTAGCATTGGATCACATCCCAAGAAGGTAAGCGATCTCAGCAGGGAGGATAGTCAAAAAATTGCTAGGAACAGAAATGAGAGGTGGATGGGCTTGTGTTTCTCTTGGAAGGACTCAAGTCTACCTATATGGAAGTGGCACCAACCAAATGCTGAGCTCCCCCATCCTTGAAAGTGTCCAAATCTTTAAAGACTGTCTGTTCCCAGAAGCCCTTATTTTTTATACTGGCAAGGCAGGGAAATTGCATTCAAATGGAAACAGACTTGCAGAAAAAACTGCTCTGCTGACAGCCTCGAAGTATGTTAATGGGAGAGTGGGTAACTCATGCCTTTTGTATGTTGGGAATAGTTTGTGGTTAAAAAATAAACACAGAACTTTGTTGGACAAAGTACCTACATTGATGCTACATTTTATTATTTAATTTAAAAAAGACCCGTAGAATTTGCAATATTTATGCAAAATTTGCAGTATGGTAAAATTGTTGTTATTCATGGATGAAAGTCCTGAATGATCATTGTTGGATTTTTTTTTTTTTTAAACGTTGATGATTCTTAACATTCATAAAAATAAGAAGCCAATTTGCACTGGATAGATCCTAGCAAAACCCTGCCAGAACCAGCTTAGCCTTCTCAGCAGTTGAGTGAATGCAATTTAGCATTCTCCAGCAATCCTTAGCACTTCCCAGGCTTCTTTTCATCAGAGACTTGCCAAAGTATTTTGAACTGCTTGCTTTTTTCTGACTTAGATAAACATCTTGTAGGAAATTAGATTAATACTAGTTCACAATGGAAAACCTTTATGACCCTGTTTCATTATTACTGCTCGGATCATCATTCACATCATGAATAAAGATGTGGGGTATTGCTCCTGGAAATACATTATGCTGCTAAAAGGCTGTGTTGTTTAAAGCTACCTTTGCCTTGCTGGGAGGGAAGAGGTGGTGTTCAGGCAGGCTGTCTTGAAAAGCTTCCCCTGTTGCCAAAGTGAGCATCAACAGTGAACTTCCAAAAAGCAGACAACTTCTCTGAAAGGTGCAGGAGCTGGTGCTGGTGCCTGACCTGTGCTGACGGATCAGGTCCAATGGTGTCCCTTGCTTTGCTGGTGGGGAGCTCGCTGCGGCAAGCTGTGCTTTGCTAGATGTGGAGTAGAGGATGAATGATCATAATTAAGAATATAAAATCAGGGCCGAAGGCAGTCTTGTTCCTCACCCTCTCTCCAGCAGTGCTAGCACTGAATGGCACAGGCTAAGAAATAGAGGATATTGCCTTAGACTAGATATTTTTTTCTTTAAGTTCTTTTATAGCATACCTGAGTCTCAGGTTAGTTTTTCCCAGCCACTAGATAGGGACAGATTACTGAAGCTGGAGGTTAACCATAGGTCGACATTGCACTTCAAACTTGAGTTTGCTGGGTGGGTTTCCAAACTGAGTAGCACACAGTTAAAATTTATTTAGGGTGTTTCTCTACACAGTAAGCTGTGTATCACTTCTGTGAAAGAAGAAGAGGAATTTTCTGTGTATGTCAAATTTAGGGTATAATGAATAATAAGTTATCCAGTTTTAACTGGGTATGAGTGTCAGAGAGTAGGTTTTAACTACTAAGCAGGAATTTGGTTACAGAAATTAGTGTCCTCACTGTCATTTTTATGAAAAGCACCACTGATTAATCATGTTGTGGCAGGAGTCACCAGGCAATTTTGTTAACGACAGTCTCAAAGTTATTTTTTTTCTGAGAGAAGGCAAAGCAGAATTTTTGTCTGGAAAAAACACAGTATTGTTCTTTGTTCTGCTAAAGAGTGGTCCTTCGAGAGAAATTGTCAGATAGTTGAGAACTTGTTCTTTCATTTTATTCTCCATCTTTCAAGGCAGTTCCCAGGACAGAGTAGCTTTCTGGGAACTGAACCGTGGTACATGGGTTAAAGTTTTTGGAAGAATGGATTATGGATTGCCTGCATATGACTTTTTCTTATTACGAGATTGATGTGTATATGTACAAAGTAAGTTAAACTCAGACTATAGCCAGACTCTGCTTCACTGAATTCTCCTCCCTGAGAGCTACTGTTGGAGCCTCTAAGGGCAATTCCAGCCTTCAAATGTACATAACTTATTAGAATGACATTGAAAGCCTGGCCAATTAGTGAGAGCATAAATCTGAATTAAAATGTCCACTTCTGAAGATTTTTGGTTACTGACACTGATTGCGATCACTCTTGTGCCAAGAAGGAAATTGTGCAGTGGATTTGCATGGTTTTATTTGTACATAATTGATATTGTGTCTCATTGGCAGTGGGTACAGAAGATTTACGGTGGTTGGAAAGATGAGGGGAGGAGCTGGCAGTTAACACTTCAATAGTCAGAGCTGCTAAACCTAAAATTCAAGCTACAGTCCCATAAACATGACATATGAGGATAAGGAAGTGATTTGAATTTATGAATAGGGAATAATGTTCTCCTGCTCTAAAACTCTCTTACCATTTGCTGTAGCTAATGATGGAATGGTTTGTGAATTTACTTTGTGACTAAGATACAGATTTAACCAATTTTAGAACATCAGAGCTGGATGGCACGCAATAAGATGTAATTGTCAATTATTGCAATATATCCATAAAGACAAAGTCATTAAACAGCAGTGAAACTGCAGATGGTTTGAAAGGTATCTAAATGTTTCTAAATTTAGCCCAATTAAAATAATAGACCAGTGTAAAAAAATAGTGCTTTAAGGAGTCTGAGGGGGGGAAAAATGAGAGTAGTGATCTAGAAGTCTGTGCGCTGTATAAATAAAGCTCTAAAGATTCAGAGACAAGAGACCCTAATTGAAGTCCATTAAAATCAATAGAGGAATAAAAACCAGACAGAAATAGAACAGGAAGGAAAACATGCCAAGGGAGTTTCAAAGTACTGAGTGTACCAAGGGAGTTTCAAAATATCAAGTGCTCACCTGCAATTTCTACCTAATTAACAAAAGCTATTGGTGATCAAGAACTCAGGAAATCTTGGAAATCTGTCCGCTGCTGAATTTTGGCATGAAGTCCTGCTCTAAGGACGTTATTCTGTTGACCTCGCTCAGCCTGTGATTTCACTCCTGTCCCTCCGTTTTTCTTTTTTACAAGGTGTAGACTATAAATAAGTCATAATGCTGAATCACTCTCTCTTTCTGTAGTGCAAAATTCTCCGATCTGCTGCATTTGCTTCATCTGAAAGGGCAGAGAAAAGTATTTATGTCTATCCTTAGGCCTGTAACTGAGTATCCTGTGAGCACCCAATATCTTTAAAAATATAGCTGTCATTCAGAGAATACTTGTTTCCACCCTGTCCTCCTGTTCCTCGTGGCTATGAGGATCCTGAGGAGCCTTTTTGAGGTATAGGGACTATATAACAGCAGTGCTGACCTTTGTGTTCTGAATTCATGAACCAGGCTTCAGCAGCAAAAGATTTACTTTTATTTGTGTTTTCCATCTGCTTTTTCAGCTTCAAGTGCCATTTTCAAGATTTTCTTCCTGTCTATGAAGAATACCATTTTTCCCATTCAGGGAAATCCATTTTAAAGAACGTGATTCTAAGTGTTGAAGCTTTAAGAAAACATTAACTAGCATGACATTTATAAGATACAATTTAATGAGATTTTACTGGTATACCTTAGAGAAAATTTTCCCCTGTTTGCCTGACTCTTCTCTCTATTAAAATAACACAAAAGCAAAAAAAATCTACAGCATCCCCATGTACTCATCATCTGAATTTACAGTGCTCTGGTACCCAGTTGACCCATTAGAGATTATCACTACAGCCAGATAGTGCTTATTTCAGGAAGAGCATCATATATGGTTATAAACCGTGGAATACATATAATTTTAATATGCTGTATTGGCCAGATTAACCAGTCCTTCCTCTTATAATATAAGTAGTCTCATTTATTTCAGTATAGCACAGAATTAAGTTAAGAAAAAAATAAAAGCGAGAATAGGTCAATTTAATAGTCAGGAGGTTGCACAGCCTGCACCACTTTCTCTGCTTCACTTAAGACAGGCTGCTGTGATAATTTTAAGTCTGCCTGGTGAAGGATAATGCAAAATGTGGGCCAAATGCTGTACAGCTTGCTCATGCCAGCAGTCCCACTGAACCCTGGTGTTTATAGCAGTTTCTGTACTCCATCAACTGGATGCCATGAA
Organism: Nipponia nippon; assembly: GCF_047370975.1. Lineage (NCBI taxonomy): Eukaryota > Metazoa > Chordata > Aves > Pelecaniformes > Threskiornithidae > Nipponia > Nipponia nippon. The sequence goes on from NW_028262369.1 coordinate 94,648,615, forward strand.
ATGAAGTAGGATACTCCATTAATTTCTTTTAGTGCAGGACTGGCAAACTGAGCAGTGTGCCAATTGATGGGCTGAATAGGGGCTGGGAGGTTAGACATGCACCTGACACCGAATCTTTACGAAAAAGCTCCGGTAAAATGATCATTAATCAATAAACAGCAAAATGTATTCTTCGGAGGAATATTTTCCAATAAGAAATCAACCAGTAAAATGGCTGTCATAGGTAACATAGAAAAGGCCGGAAATTTTCTCATTTCAAGTGATATGTTTGTATAAATTGGCTAATAAACCAAAGAAACAAGATTATTTGGCAGCCACCCTTAAAAAAAATTTTAAGCACATCAAGCAAAGGAATGATATGTTGCTGTGACTGTGAGTGCATCCCTGGCTCAGAATTTCCTTTACTTTCATTTGATAGACTAATTAAGTCCCATTTATGTTTAAGTAAATGATTCTTCACAGCATTCACTGACTAAGTTCTTATTGGATAAGCATAAACAAAATTTATGGATAACTCTAAATCCAAGTCCTTGGACTGCTGAGAGGACTGTCTTGAGATTTCAGCCTTCAATTTCTAACTTCTTAAAAAGTCCACAGTAAGTAATGACGCTCAGTATATCAGCCTGATACTGCCTTTGCACATTAGCACTGGTTAGATGGTGTCCATAGCTCTTGCAGTGCTGAAACCCACAGTAAAAACAACTACCATCATGAGGCTTTTCTCCCTCAATAAAAATGTTTCCTTAAGTGAAGACCTATAAGCCTATATGAAAAGAACTTGCCTAAGTAGCCATTTGCTCAACACACTTTGGGGAGCAGAAAGGAGCAGAAAGACACAAATTTCAGTGGTCTGAGCTGCTCCTCTGGCTTTCTTTCCTCCTACAAAACATAAGCCCAAAGGTGGGTGATGCTTGATGAATTGAGACGGGAACTTGTACCAATATTATCCTGATCAAGTAAACTAGCTTTTCAGAAATGTCAACAAGAGTGAAGTTTACTTTAGTAACATACTTGTAAATGCTCTTTTTTAGATCTTTAAGCAAGGGCATAAAAATTAATACTTATGAAAGCAAAATCACAATTACTTAATTTTGCATCTATCATATCTAGTAATCGTGTGCTGCCCTCATCTTTGGCCAGATTTGGACAAGTAAAGTGAGTCTGGACCTGGCTATTGGGAACTGTTCTGGTGTAAGAAATCTGTTTTAGAAACAAAAGCAGGCAGGTATTTAAAAGAAACAAGCAAGCAAACAAAACTACATTTTCACTTGGAAAAGGAATTTAAAAGAGGAAATGGGAAACAGGCCCTGAAAGAACATTTGTTCTTAGCAGATAGGTAGGCATTTTTAGAGAATATCCAGACTACAAGGGCATTAAAATAAAAATGGAGCAATTTAATGAAGGGAACAAAACATTTCAAGAACACTGGAGTACATGTTTTACATAATGAAGAATTCAAAGAAAAGGGAGGAAAAGAACAAATTTTAGATACTGTTTTCAGTAGTAACTATCTTAAAGTCTCTAATCTAAAACCGAAGCCTTTATACAGAGCACAGCAATTACAGCTATCAAATACTCTATATAAGTTTCTTTCTTTGGTTTTTTTTTTTCTTTCTTTTGTTCTTTCTCCATTTCTCCATTTCTTTCTTTTTCTCTCTTCCTTGCTTTCTTCTGTTTTGCACACACACTCTATCCTTTTTTCATAACTTTTTCAGTGCTTGTTCTTTTTTCATTTTGAGTAAATTATTTCTAGAAAACTTTAACAGATATTTGAAGTGAATGATGACATACTGAAAACATATGCAAAAAGCACTCCTCTTGTTGGTTTCTTAAGGTCTGTAATACAACCACTCTCTAAAAGTGTGTTTGAGTTTTGACTGTGAATAATTATATTTAGGGCCCAATAAGGTAACATGACAAGGATGTCTCACAGAGGGCCTATGTACCAAAGCACTTTGGCATCAGGCTTCTGGCAACAAAATAAAATAGGAAATTATATAGGTGAAAATCAGTTATTTGTAGCTGGGCTCCATTTGCTGGGTCTGCAGACTCTGAAACAGAGTCTACATTTGTATCACCCTCAACAGCAAAGGCATTGCACAGGAGATGTCTAATGATATAAATAAGCCCGTATTCAACCACTTGCCAACAATGATCACAACCAATCCTTTCAAGATCACACATAGAGCATATAACCCTACAGCAAAAAGTCTGGGTAGCTTTAAATCATTATTCTTTAGAGTGTTTTAGCTTGTCGCTCTCTCTGTGTCATTCTCTCTCTCTCTTTTTTTTTTAAGGTTTACATAATTTATTCTTGTAAACATCTGGGAGTGAAATTGCCTGCATTAGAAAAAAATAATAAAGAAATAAGGCAGAAATCACTGGTTTATTTTATCCCCAGAACTTACCAAAACACCACAATCATAAAAACAAAAGGAACTTTAAAATCTCTGTCACTGCCCATTTTGGTTAAGCAAAGCACAAACACAAGAAAACTGTGGATGGAAGCAGAAAAAATGCTGTTGTATAATTTACAATGTAAAGGAACACATGCACATCTCACCTTTCTCTGTTTTCCAACCGATACCATGCTTTGTGAAATAACACATTGTGCTACACATATCTGAATGTCATGATACCCACAAGATTTTTCTATAGAAGACAACCTAGAATGCTGCAACGTCCTTACATGAGAACAGTTTCTGTTTTCTGCTGTTATCAGGGCAGATGAGCTTTTTGATACACACGCTAGTTCCTAACAACATCGCTGATCTTGTTAATACCATAAATATCTGTGAGGCAATATGAAGCCTCCAAAATGATGAATGCCCGTTGACATAATTTCCTTTTCAAGTGAAACCTTAAGAATATTTTAAAAGTCTGATACATTGAGCTTTTAAAAAGATGCTGCTGAAGACTAATTGTCCTCTATCGTGTCTGTAGCTTCTAAGTCTTCTGAGCTGTTCATTTTCATGGAGATATACATTAGAGAGAAAATTAAAGGTTTTAGATTGAGCGTGAAGATTGTTAGATTGCAAATAATAAATGAAACGTGAGTGCCTGAATAAACTAAATTACTGAGATTTTTCAGGCTCACCTACGAGAGTGTTTCTTTTATTACTAGTTCTACCACTTCTAGTAATTCAAGATTTAATGGGAAAAAAATAAATCCATTCCTTGAAAAAAATTTCTTGTAGAATTAATTTAAAATAGAGCTGAAATGTTTGTTTTTCAGCAAGATGCTTGGTATAATGCATTTTTACTACAAAAACATCAGTCTGTATCTTCTTCCACTGGGGGAAGACTTAAAAAAAATAGATTTATATTGCTTTAGTGTCCTCAGGAAGCCCACTCTTTTCCAGTTCTTTTGTCCCCCCAAAAGTACCACTTATGACAGAAAAGCAGAAAAAATTAGAAGCCATTTTCTTTCAGCTTCTGTGGACTATGCTTTAAGTAAGTGTTGCCTCTATTTTTCACCCAGGAATCATTTTCACTTGGTTATCAATACTGACAATTTTAGTTGTTTAGGAAAGACGTGATTGGTTTTGACAGGTCATTGCGAAGGCTTCACCAAATTGTGTGCAGCTCCCAGGGTCTCTGCTCTGATTCCCATCCCAGAACATTAAACCTCCGCTTTTCTAGCAGGTCAGATGCCGTCGTCTTCTCCTGAGGAGATCAATTTCCTCAATGCCAGCAAATGAACGAATGAAGACACTGCTGTGCCAAAAATCGTTGCTGGATACTGGTAGTTCACACTAACAAGAGGAAAGATGCCAGTGAGTGATTCCTGCAGTTAACCTTCACACATACACAGATGGGCCTGAGCAAAAGAAAATGCCACGTAGAGCAAAGCCGTAAAGGCAATATCAGAAAGACAAATGTTCCTGATGGAAAATGATCTTTCACAACCAGGTCATTGGTTCAAACCCATTCAAAAACTGCAAGAATAAGAAAGGTTAAAGGATTGAAGTTACTGAGACCCCAAGGCTTTAAAAGAGTTTCCCTGTCCTCTCTGTGTACTTAAAAGGAAAAGATAAATAAGCAGCAATACCTAAGAGTACCTGGTAAAAATGTCAATGAAACATGAAGAATGTGCTTTTAAAACTACAGAAAAATAGAGTTAATACATTTCTTGTATGCTCAAGTAAACTACTTCTAATGATAAACAAGACCACGTTATCACAGGAAATGAGGGAGCGTGCTAGTTTTGGCTGGGATAGAGTTAATTTTCTTCATAGCAGCTGGTATGGGGCTATGTTTTGGATTTGCGCTGAAGACAATGTTGATAATGCAGGGATGTTTCCATTATTGCTGAGCAGTGCTTACACAGAGTCAAGGCCTTTTCTGCTTCTCACCCCACCCCACCAGCGAGCAGGCTGGGGGTGCACAAGATGTTGGGAGGGGACACAGCTGGGACAGCTGACCCCAACTGACCAAAGGGATATTCCACACCATATGGAATCATGCTCAGCATAGAAAGCTGGGGAAAGAAGAAGGAAGAGGGGGAACATTCGGAGTTATGATGTTTGTCTTCCCAAGTAACTGTTACGCATGGTGGAGCCCTGCTTTCCTGGACATGGCTGAACACCTGCCTGACAATGGGAAGGAGTGAATTAATTCCTTGCTTTGCCTTGCTTGCGCGTGCGGCTTTTGCTTTACCTATTAACTTGTCTTCACCTCAACCCACGAGTTTTCTCACTTTTACTCTTCCAATTCTCTCCCTCATTCCACCGGGGGGAGTGAGCGAGCGGCTGGGTGGGGCTTAGTTGCTGGCTGGGGTTAAACCGCAAGAGGGAGATAAAAGTTGAGTGGGAAAACAAACACTGCTTATAGTAACAATAATATGTAGAAAGTGGTGATAATAATAAATAACAAGAAGTGATATTGATGCACGCTCCAGAAGATGATCTGAGAAATGAATAGGTAGGGGAGTGGTAGATGTAAATCAAATAAACATTCATGATGCAAAAATAATATATACTGCAAGGTCACCCAACCAGCATATCAATTGCACCTCACACTTGAGCACACACTTGCCAAAACATTCAAACCCCATTGGCATTTAGACTGGAGTAGAGGTAACGATGAGATTGTCTACCAAAAATATTAGCGCAAGAAATATTAACACTTTTCAGAAATACCACTGAGCGTACACATGAAAACACCTGCACAGGTACCCACTTAAAATGCTTTCTTTACAGGACATCCCTGGAAGTTAAAATATGGTGCTTTTTCTGGCTCTTTCTCTTATACTCATTCAATGTTTACACTGTCTGCAACATTCAAATTATCTTTAGTTGTGGAGTAGGTTATAATGTTGTCTTTTCAGGTGACTGGGATTGCTACATTTTCTGTACTGCTATGACTGTCTCTTAGTAAAATTATTGCTGAAGCATTGTTGTTATCTCAGAGACATTTTCAGTATGTCCTAGACTCGCATAACCTGCATCAGTTTGGGTGGCTCAGGTCACGGCACATTTCTTAAGAAGGAAATGAGATACTTAATTATAGTTAAATATCTAGGTCTACATGACTGGGAAGCAGGAGTCCTACTGACTTTCACTTCAGTATTTTTGGAAATTCTGCTTTTTATGGCATTTATAATTGTTGCCACTTGGTTTTTTGCGAGAGGACTGAGAAAGAATAGGCTTCACATGTCAGATGTTAGTATACTGATTAATGTGCTTCTGGAAGACATGCCGTTGGTAGAAAATTACAGTGATATAAGGACCTGTGCGTAACAATACTTCTTAAGCTCTTTTCTTTTCCTAATGTTAATGTTTCCTCACATGCAATAATCTATTCTACCATTCACTGTGTTGAAAGATTATTAATTTATACCTCTTTTTTTCTATTAGTGTGAGGTTTTAATGTTGAATCTTGAGTTTTCATGTATGGCTTATTGGACAGATGACAAAACCCAGCATGGTAATTAGCATACACAAGTATGAGGGAGAAGAATGGAACTTTATGGGCAGTGAGTGCTATGCCCTGATGGATGCATTTTCTCGTTTGCTTGCAGAAACAACTGCACCATTTCCTCATGCTGAGTCTCTGTTAGAATTCAGGAGCAAAAGTGGAAAAGTCATTGACAAGTTTCTTCCAGCACAGGAAGTTAATTTAATTTGCTAGTAGACTGGTTTTCATGCAAAAGTACCACGACATCTGACACGGTATGCTTTCTTCTGTGACTTAAATTGTTTTCACCAATTCTTACACCACCATTTGCTTCACTCTCTTTAATGGTTCAGTTACCAAATGAGATAGAGGAAAATACTCTCATATCGCTTTAAAATATCCAGGAATAATTAACCTCTAAAATAAACTTTTACTCTACTTTTGGAGGAATCATTAAGCAATAATGGAAACAATAGACTTTTTAATTAAAAACTTCACTGGGGAGGCAATTCTAGTATTTGCTGAGCTTGTCAGATACCTTGACAGCATTTCCCAGTTTTGCTGGCATTTTACTACTTTTTCTCCCTGACCCTCACTGAAAGTTAGCTTTATTTTGGGAGTCTTGATGTTGACAAAGATGTTCCCAGCAAACTGAATTTTCATCTTGCTTGCAGATGTTTTCTGGCTGCCAGCATCACCTTGTGCACTCCAAGTGTGTGTTGCTTGCTGCCTTTCTTATCTCAATGTGGCGGATCAGGGAGTAGAGAGGGAAACATCCATCCTTTAAATTTTGCTTTGGGCATTGGCTCTCTGCTCATATTTTCTCATGACTCATCTGAAGTCCTGACTTCTCCAGGAGCAAGCCAGATTTTTGAAGGTATTTCCGCTCTACTTCAAAGGGATGGTCCCTTGAAAATTGAACCACTGTTACTGACCACCTTACTCTCTGTGCAGGTACAAAGTGGTGCTTTGAGGGAATCAACTTATGAAAGGTCTGCCAGGGAAAGGACCAGTAGAAGAAACACCAAGAAGATGGGCAACTCTAGATTTCATCTCCTTTTGAATAGTCTGTACAAAAGCACAGAAAAAGCATAGAGTGAAAAGTGGACCAAAGAGGTAGAGCAGTAAATTAAGAGGTTGTGGTGGGTTGACCCTGGCTGGATGTCAGGTGCCACCAAGCCACTCTATCACTCCCCTCCTCAGCCGGATGGGGCGGGGAGAAAATGAGATGGGGAAAAAAAACCTTGTGGGTCAAGATAAAGGCATTTTAATAAAAGCTAAAGCAAAGGCTGTGTGTGGAAGCAAAAGGAAAACAAAGATTTTATTCTCTACTTCCTACCAGCAGATGATGTCCAGCCACTTCATGGGAAGCAGGGCTTCAGTACACACAGCGGTTGCTCAGTAAGACAAACGTCGTAAGTAACTAATGCCCCCCCTTCCTCCTCTCTCTTAGCTTTTATTGCTGAGCAGACGTCATATGGTATGGAATATCCCTTTGGTCAGGTTGGGTCAGCTGTCCCGGCTATGTCCAAGATCCCAACATCTTGCCCACACCCAGCCTACTGGTGAGGGGGGGAAATGCTGGAGAGACAGCCTTGATGCTGCAGCAGTACTGCTCAGCAGTAGCCAAAACGCTGGTGTGTTATCAACACGTTTCCAGCTACCAATACAAAGCACAGCACTATGAGGGCTGCTGTGGGGAAAATTAACTCCATCTCAGCAAGACCCAATACAGATGTCAGAAGAAATGGAGCATGATGAGTTTATGAAGTCTGTGTTAGACAAGTGTAATGCTTGAAATGTAAGAAAGTTGCTAGAGAATGACACACACAAAAAAAGAGTGGTCAGAGCTGGGTCTGTATTTAGAAATGAGTGAGGGTGGTAAGACATTAATAGGTTTTCAGTGTCTCAAAGGGAAAAAACTGGATATAGGGAGCTGAAAGAGGAGCAGCTCACACATACTCCCCAGAGGGAAACTTACCTTTCATAGTGCATTTAGGTGCAGCAGAGAGACAAATCTGCTGCCAAATCATGTCATGTTCCAACCATCTGCAAAGACACAACTATAAAGGCACTAATACAAGTACCTGTAAGTGGCATAGCTCTCCTGACCATGCTACTGCTGGTTTTTTGAAGTCTTGGGTAGACAAGTACAGAGACAAAGTCAGAAACAAAGGAGACATCACAGGCATGGTGCAACAATTAGACCTTCATCCCCAGTCCAAGAAAAGAGTGTAAGAAAAGGCCTTATAAACTCCACGTGGGGAATCTGTAAGTTAGTTATATCAAGATACCATCATAACAGTTTCTGAGGAAATGACTGAAAAATATATTTTGAGATTATTAAGAAAAGTGAGGTATACATAATCAATAATTGTCTGGATGTGCAGAAAACCTTGGCTGTGAAAAATCCAAAGGAAACAAGTATTTACTGTATTATGAAAACTAGTTCCTTAAAATCAATGTATATTTCAACTGTCATCTCCTTTTTGTGCGGTTATCCAAAAATTTCAATTTCAACTTGTCCTTTTTGCCTACAGTAAAAATTAAAACTAAACTTGTGTTATCCTCTTCTACCACCTGTTAAAGAATGACATTCAATTCTGATATAATAAATACTACATATATAAATGTTTGGGTTTTTTTTAAATTTCACTTAAGAAAAAATAATTTGTTACTTGAAAATTACAGTTTTCAAGCACCAGGGCCTTAAATTTCAGATCAGGTTATTTTAATGGGAATCACATTGGACTACTGCCAGGCATTACATGAAAAATATGCTTCTAAGTGTCTTCATTAAAATTATGAAAACAGTGCAGTTCAGCTAAGTCTAAAAAACTTATCCCTAAGTAATCTTGCCATGACTTTTCATTATGGTGCATTAGTTTAAAGCACACATTGAATCCAGGCCAAATCAATACTTGATTTAAAAAGGAAGAATGGTGAGTTTTGTAAAACTCTAGAGGTGTCAGCATCTGTACTTCTTTTTTCAATAACCATGCATTGCAATAACAGAATTTCTTCCCTCAGCTGTGTCACTGAGAAAACATTTGGTTGGCATTTTCTACAGGCACAAAAACAAGCCTGATAAAGAATGCCTTAACATAAAGTCTGCAAATCCAGCTGAGGCCCACAACTGTATGAGGGTCATTTGAATAACCGAATAAATAAGTGACCATTTTCTGACTCTGACCTGTTCATTTCTCAACTCACGTAATTTGAGAAGTGCCGAGTTTTCCCTTCCAAGTCTTCCATCACCAAAAGTGTACCTAGCAGAGTCTGATCTAATCCTCCTAGGAGTTAATTTCCATTGAGTTCAGCAAAATCTTCAAGATTCCCTATTTTCATCTCTCCCTTATAATATGAGCTTTTAGAATGGATTCCTGAGGATACAACAGAAGTTTTTGCATTATGTGTTTTTGTAGTTTATTCTAATGTCTATGAAATCTCACTAAAGTATGACTGGATTAAATTTTATTTTTATGCCTTTTCCAGTAATATTAATAAATATTAACATTACGCTAATGCAGAATTAAAATATTAACATTCAATAAATGTTAAATAGCTGGATGATTTCTAGTCTGAACTACACCTGCAGCCTTTGGTACTGTTGCTACGTAACAGTCATCGATACCTGGGAATTCTTGGAAGAGAGCTCAATTTTTCTTCCTAATTTCTCCCTTACATGCTTTCTGCTCTCAGACTCACTCTGCAGCCTTTTGGGGGAATATTCTCCTTTCTGGACATACGTGTTACAGTGCTGTGTCCATGGAAACTGGAGTTCCAAACAGGCAAGAAAAACATAACAGCAGATTTTGCCTCCTCCAAGACCCAGCACTTAGCCCCAAATCATCTTCTGCACTTTCCTTATCTTCCAGACAATTGTTTGTTTCAAACAATTTTTTTTTTCTGAAATGGCTTAGTTTTCGTCTTAGTTTTCAACTATTTTTAAAGGTATAGAGATTGATTACATTCTCCCTCTTTCTTTTTAGCTGCCATTTGTCACTGTTGTGAAAAACATCAAAATGAAGGCTACTTCTATTAAATGGGAAACACTATAATTCCCATGCAATCTGTCCTTGTATAAGAAAAAAAGAAGAAATAGCCTTTCCTCCATGGCTAGATTTGATTTCCCCACATAAATCCACACCTTCATACACCCCACCCACACGTCATTTCATATATGCTGCCAAGTTAGTGAAATGCCACAGACGGCAAGCAAATATTTTAGAAACAATTGCATTTATCTTGTGAATGGCAACCTCTGATTAGCTTTCTTATAATCAATCACACTGATATCTGATTCACAAAAGCTCAATTATGCCTCTGTAAAAGCAATTAGATGGAGACCTTAAAAGAACAGATTAAAAGGTTTGAATACTTGGAGAGAGTAATTTAAAAATATTAGAAGGAAATTACTTTTTAATTTTATGTATTCATCTATTTGTAAGTTAATGAAATTAATGAGGCAAGAAATGAAATGGAAATTCCACAACTTTGCATTTCTATAGTTAGTTTGTTTGCCAGGAGCAATCCCAGAAAAGCCATATTTACTACCAGTCTACAGCTGAAAATAATAAATAGTCTAAGTGCAAGAGTATTTCTATTACATATTTTGCCTCTTTTCTCTCATGTAATCTACAAATATCCTAAATATCTCCCTGAAGGAGTCTCTGCTGGCCAGCATGAGGTTGAAACCCTACTGTAAAAGTGTATAAAGTGACCCAGGAAAAACAGAGCATTTCTATTAAGATTGTTTTTTCCCTTCTGCAAACAATATCTGCTCAGCTTTCCGTGTCAACATAACTTCAAAATGAATCATTTGACGAACTGAAAGCTGTGGTCTAAGAACTGTGAAAAAAGCAGTTTTCAGAAGATATGTGTGTACTTGAAGTGTTTTCTTCCTACTGCTACATATGGGGAAAGATTTGCTTGTTTCTTTCGTCTTAGCTTGGAAAAATCAGCACAATCAAAATAAATATAAGAATTGGGCTGAAACTCCACCTGCAGCTCCTTTGCAACCATTAAACATCTGTAAATTTTCATCAAGCACCCAGGCTACAGATGAATTCCAGTGGTTGATTAGACCAGGTACTTTAATGAGATAGCTGGGCAACATCTGCTGCTGCTGCTATCTTCTTGAGCGTTTTCAGCCTATAGATGATTGTTCTTGGTAGGCTGCCACTCAACCCTGTTCCTTAAAAAAAATAAATCATAATTCCCCATCCCAGCTCCAGAACACACTAATACATACAAGGATTTAATACTTAGAGTCTTAAAGACACAGGTTGGGTTATGTTGCTTATAGCTGGTTTTGCTGTCGGCAGGACCACATCTCTGGATTAGGGTGGGCTATGTTAGGAGGCAGGAGGCTCCAAAGAGGCAATAGCAGAAAGTTTTTGGTTATTTAGGCCCTAAAAACCATCACCAGTGAGTGTAGACACAGAGTGAGGGAATAAAAACTGACAGTGCTGAAATGAAGCAGATATGGGAACCACTGCTCTTGAAAATTCTCCTCATAAATGTTAGGAAGGTCATTAAATAAAACCTTATTCAAGTAGGTATTAACATTTGATAAAGATCTGAACCTCAAGATCTGACTTGGGGTGAACGGAATGGAAGTAAGAAACTTGGGTTTTTGAGAAGCAAACTATGATAATTCCTGTAAGAGCTCACATGTCTCAGAGAACTATGGAGTCTGGGCAGAAACTTGGACTTTCTGCCTATGTCCTTAATCTCTAGACAAGTCAATAATCCAGACAGAGCCCTGGTGCCTGTTAATCCATTTAATATTGAATGTGTATGTTAGTAATTGTAGAATGTAATTCAGAAGTAGAGAAAGACTGGATTTTTCAAAATTCCTCAAGTTTTCAAGCTCATTTCCACAACAACCCCATGCAACGCTACAGGAAGAGTGGCTGGAGAGCTGTCCGGTGGAAAAGGACTTGGGGGAGCTGGTCGACAGCTGGCTGAATATGAGCCAGCAGTGTGCCCAGGTAGCCAAGAAGGCCAAGAGCATCCTGGCTTGCATCAGAAATAGTGTGGCCAGCAGGACTAGGGCAGTGATCGTCCCCCTGTGCTTGGCATTGGTGAGGCCACACCTTGAAGCCTGTGTTCAGTTTTGGGCCCCTCACTACAAGAAGGACATTGAGGTGCTGGAGTGTGTCCAAAGAGGGGCAAAAAAGCTGGTGAAGGGTCCGGAGCACAAGCCTTATGAGGGGAGGCTGAGGGAATTGGGGTTGTTTAGCCTGGAGAAAAGGAGACTGAGGGGACACCTTCTCTCTCTTTCCAACTACCTGAAGAGAGGTTGTAGCGAGGTGGGGGTCGGTCTCTTCTCCCAAGTAACAAGCGATAGGACAAGAGGAAATGGCCTCAAGTTGTGCCAGGGAAGGTTTAGACTGGATATTATTAGGAAAAATTTCTTCTCTGAAAGGGTAGTCAGGCACTGGCACAGGCTGCCCAGGGAAGTGGTTGAGTCCCCATCCCTGGAGGTATTGAAAAAACATGTAGACGCGGCACTTAGGGACATGGTTTAGTAGTGAACTTGGCAGTGGTACGTTAGTGGTTGGACTTGATGATCTTAAGGGTCTTTTCCAACCTAAAAGATTCTATGATTCTGTGGTTCTATGATTCCATGAAAATCTGAATGATTACATCTAAAGTAAAAAGGAGTTAGTACAATTATTTGGAGAAAGTGACATCAGTAGCCTTTAGTTCTTGTGAGGAACAAAATGAAAAGACAACTTTTGAGAAAAGTAGGAAAAAATACACCATCAGGGCTGGTGTCCCAAGCTAATAGAACACCATCTCAGAGCATATTTTACTTTTACTGGAAGCTATAAAATACTTAATTAAAAAGATCATGTTGGCAAGAAGTCTTTTTATTAGTTATATCTAATCACAAGCAATTACTGTAGTATTAAACAGGTAATATACCAAAAGTGTCATTTATTGTTATGAGTTTCTATGTAGTTTAAAGCTCTGTTTAATAATACCAACAATAGTGATAATAACAATAATGGACAAATCATTAGCAGGAAGCTCGTGAGACCATTCCCCTTCTTGTCTTGCTCAGAAGAAATCCTTCTGGCAATTTTGGGTCTCACATTGCACCACTAGGACTCACCCAGATAGACAATTGCTAAGTTGTAGCATTTGGGTCTCACCCCATCAAATATGAATGTTTTCAAGTGTCTCTATATCAAAATGAGGTGGGTGAGCAGCTTCCCTTTGCTCTGAACCAGATATCCTTGCTGGACACTTGTTGTTGGCCTCCTGTCCTTGGAAACCAGGATGCAGCATGGCTGTTGCAGGGCTCCCCATAAAAGCACCTATGATCCAAGTCTGGGAACCTTCTTTGCATTGATATCTTTTTTTAAGATGAATGTTTAAATGAGATTTTTTTGAAGTGAAGTAATTCCTTTAAAATGAATGGCTGCAGACTGCCACACAGCACTTCATAAGAAGCAGACATCTGGTTTTAGATGCTCATTAGTCACTCTTTGCTTTGGCTGGTGTAGCAAAGACATCGATCTGGATTTAATAATAAAACCCTGTAGGTATTTCTTTTCTTCATTTTCTCCGTTACTTTTACACATAGACCTTGACCCTAACAGTCCTTCCTGTCTCCTGTTTCTCTTCTGCTAAGCAAGGATCTGCTATTTCACCTGACCTATAAGTTTCCTTCTTCTCTTACTGGTTTCATAGTCGAACAGGAGCTATCATCTATTATCAAAATATCCCTTCTCTTTTTTTTTCTCTCATGTAAAGCTTTTTTTAAAAACCTAGAACAGGGATCTTCCCTTTTATAATTTCAAGGCGCATTTAAAATGACTCCCAGCTCAACCTCAGCAGGGGAATTAAGTGTTGCAGTGTGATTTTTTTCCGAAACAGTGGCTATGTTTCAGGTCTGATTGTGATCCATGTGTCTGAATGGTCATCAAGCTTTAACTACTTTCTATTATTTCTAGAGAAAATGGTGCCAATGACAGACTGCACAGGACTCAGTATATATCAAAGCATCCATTTGAGGAACAATTTTAGACCTCTACCCAGAATTCATAAATTCTGCATAAACAGATTCCTTGAACTGTCACTGCTAAGTCAGCTGTGAATATATGTGGGTAAGTGTAAGTGTTTATGTAAGTAAAATAAACAAATAAAGTAGCAGATGACATTATATGTTAAGTAACACTAAAATAAATCTTAAAAGTACACATTTAGCTGAAGACAGAATTTGGCCTAAGATGTCCAAAAACCTTTAAGCATGTTGACAATGCACATTAGCAAAATATTTAATTTCCCTATTCACAGCAGCCCACTAGCCACACTGAAAATTTCAGGCCCTGCTCTGCAATGAACTTGACTTTGAGAGGGTTTTGGACCTAATTGAGGTCAGTTGCAAGATCAAAAAAATTCTACTGAAAGAAATCTATTACTGTAATATTTTATTTTAGATTTGAAGGACATACATATCCTTTGAAAATTTAAATCTAGCCAAATTTTGTATTTTAACTATGATCTTTGTATTATTTTTAAAGAGAGATTTTGATTTCAGTGTCTGTAAACCAACACAATATCTTGATTTTCTCATGTACGGAAATTGTTATACATAAAGTCATGCTATCTTCTTTGATGTTTTCTCATTGAAATTGACATCAGTGATATTATATATTGGCATCTACATGATTTTAGGTGCATCAGTGCATCCTTAGGTATTTATTATTTTTCTATTTCTCATTGCTATCTTGTGTTTTTCTTGGCAGCAGCTTTGTCACGTCTTCTCACATTGATGCAATTAATCAACAGGAAGTGCTGGTCTGTACAGTCACTGACTCATAAATATTATAAAAGCTCTGTCATTGCACCCTGACAGTAACAAAATAACGATATCAAAATGTATTTCTATTAGTCATGCAGTTACTTCTATGGAACTGCAAATACACCTTTTTTTCTCGTTGAAAAAAATGGACCTTTTCGGTAGTGTTTGATTTTCAGAGAAATAATTCACTGTATCTCTCCAGTTTTGCTTGTTATTCATTTACTTCATGGATGATTATATTCAGAATATGGAAATTGTAATGGCTGAATTTTTATTTCAATGACAGTTTGAGATGGAACTATCTGAATCTGCTCAACAGAAAATAAATTCACAGTAAATAACAAATTACCTTTGTCTTACAAAATAAAGTAAATAATGGATTCAAACTTTATTGAGAAGAAGTATGGAATGTTTTCAAAATGTTAATTTAGAAAATTGGATGCTCACATTTATTTCATGCATTTCAGGCTGATCTGCAAGTGGAATCACTTGTTAACCAAAGCAGAACACAGAAGTATAAACTTGAAGAAATAGTTAGAGTAAACCTAAGCGAAAAAATACTTATTTTTCACTTTAAAAATATTTAGTAATAGTGGGACAAGTCCATTTCAATTCCTGTTTTTTTGTTTTCCACTACATTGTCAACTTTTGCAGTGTGATCTTAGCTCCACTGAAGTCCATAGTAAAAAACAAAAATCCCTCACTGGAGTAAAATCAAGCACTTTGTGAATTATGCAGTATTCTGAAAATTAAGACCTTGAAAACTGAAAACACTTTTTCTTTTGTCCTGTTTTCTTATTATTACCTCTGTGAGCCCTCAGAACTCTTCAGCTCATTTTTCATGGAAATTATGAATATATTTCTGGCTCTATTCTCTTAACCATCCACCAATACAGAAGACAACACTTATCTTCTTATTTGCAAAGCAAAGCTTTGGAGCTATTATTTACCTGCACAACAGACTTAATACAGGCAGCAGCAGCCAATAACTGTTGTCATGATCTCCACATTTTGCTCCAAAATATTCCAGTCTTTGGAATAAAAACATTGCTGGAGCTGCAAAAGCCCTTCATTTGCAATCCCCTCAATAAGACTAAGATTTTTTTTTAGTGGTCCCTGCCAATAAGACAGGACATTTATCTTGGACAGGATTCATATGTGTTGACAAGGGAATGAGCAAAGTCATAACCCACTTTACACAGGCCATGAAATATTCCCATCAAAGGGTAACACTGCTAAACTTGGGCTGATTTTAAGAGGTGAAGAATGCTGTATAAGCATGAATCCTTAGAGCAGTTAAATCCTTCAAAAGGCAGCCATATAACAGGATTTAATCTAGAATAAGAAGTAAAAGACCTATATTCCTGGGTCACATATGAGACAGAGCTTAAATTCTGCATATTTAATTTTTTCCAAGAAATGATTTGAAGAATATCCACTTTATTCAACTGCCAGACCTAAAGCTTTCCAAGATAATATACTGCTTCCTTTGATCCTGCTTTGGCACAGACACAATATGCCTCATTGTAATCCAAATCCTCTCTTTTGTTTCCTGTTTAACATCAGACATTTTAACAGAAAAAAAAAAAAAGGTCTCTGTTCCATCCATGTCTCAAAAACACCTTCTCTGCATCTTTTAGCTTTACCTCTGAAACTGACAGGTCTGGAGATTGCATCTCCAATTTTGCTGTGTTTTCTGAAAGTTTCCCTATCCCAAAGCTCTTGTATTCACAAATCTGCAGTTTGAACCCATAAAATACTTTCCATCCTTACCTTGTGGAAAACACCAAATATATGCATGTCTTAAATCTGTGCTCAGTTCTTGATCGCATCAAGATGGTTCAGTTGAGGTTGATGCCATGAACTCAGGCCCTCAGATTATTCACCCTGATAACCAAGAAGTCAAGCTTTAAATCTAGGCTCACTATCATTGACTACAGCTAGGATTTATGACTGAGCTTCTCTTAAATGATTATATTAATGAATCATAATTGCTCTTCTGAGACAAGTTGGGTTTTGCTATTCAGATCTTCCCACTGCAAAATCAGCTGGCTGCCCTTGACAGTCAGATTTTCAAAAAGTTTCACAGATTTGCTTCATATAGTCATTAAATATTACCCAGGTTCTTGATCCGTCTGCAACACAGCAGAGTCCAGTCCCGCACACAGAGCAATGTCATGCTGCCCAGTAAGGGGTGTTTTTGGAAAACAAATCCCACAACAAACCAGCCCATCACTATGACTGACCAATTCAGATAGGACAAGAAGTGTTTTGTAAGTGATTATGAATC
The DNA here is from genome assembly GCF_047370975.1 of Nipponia nippon. Taxonomy (NCBI): domain Eukaryota; kingdom Metazoa; phylum Chordata; class Aves; order Pelecaniformes; family Threskiornithidae; genus Nipponia; species Nipponia nippon. The sequence goes on from NW_028262369.1 coordinate 94,665,624, forward strand.
CTTGGTGCCATATATCTCTTGCTAGAATGTCTTATAAAGGATTATATAGACTTCGAAACACCTTCATATTTTTTCTCTTATTCTCCTCCACTCATCGTCAATGACCTCAACTATTGCATGGAGTTGTCCGCCTGTTCTATATAGGCTTCAAATCATTGCATTAAGTAAGTCATATATTTTTCATGTTAGCCTGCATTTGTATTTGAGACAACCAGGTTGAAACAGATCATATTTCCCTTGCAAAGTGGTGATTTAGTTAATTATTGTTCTTAGCTCCTTCTGCAGTTTATTCCTGTTTTGGGCTTGGCACTGTGCTTTCTCCCAAGAAAGCTGTTTCCTGCCTACATGAGATATACAGCTACAACAGATAGTTTCATTGCATCTTTCATTGCATCTTGACAGAAAATCCATCAGTCATAGTGCTCCTCATTAAGTTTTAATTACTCTTTTAGGTATTATGGACTCAGGTTTTCCTGACTACCTTGACAGAAAACTCTAAAATTTTAAATGTGTTTTTGTTTGTGTTTCACTGCAACAGTTTCCATGAGGGTGGACACGTCTGGGTTGTAGAGGAATCCTTGCATGGCTGAGAATGTTAACAACTGGATTGTGAACAAAACAATTAAATATTTTCTGAGTGCAAAAGCACTGCACATTTTCTCCTCACTTGTTCAGCGGAATACAAATGAGTGGGTCAGATGGAAATCTATTCTTTCTTTTTAAATATCTACTAATGGAGCAATTGTAAGAAGGCTGAGTCATAATGTAAATGTGTTTCTGACCAAAGGTCTGACTATTCCAGCACACTTCAGAGTATCCAGAGAAGTACATATAATCTGCATCCACTCCAGTTATTCAGCAGACTCCTGTAATTCTCTCAAGAGCACTGTTGGAAAGAAACAAACAGACATAGGGAAATTGTTGGAGTAAATTTTGATCTAACTGAACTGAAGCTACTACTTCTATTATAGGAAAAAAGCTTCTTTACAGAGGCCAGAAACAATTACAGTAAAATATACTACAGTTCATCTTTGACATCAGAAAGGTGTCTAATGAATATTTATTTTCAGCATAAAGAGTATCTTCTAAGAGGATACTTAAGTCTATCCTTTTTGATATACAAGAGAGGGAAAAGAGCCACCAAAGGAGAGGTGGAAAAGTGGAGGAGAGAGTAATGGTATTAGTACAAAGGAGAACCAGGGCATTGGGATGAAAATCTTCAAATAGTTTAATAAGAAGTAAACTAACAGAAATAGACCTGCAAGTTATATATGAAATAATTAATACAAAGTGAACTCACCCAACATGTATGGCAAGAAGATTTAGCATTACTCAGTTAAGTAGAAAATGTGTCAAGAACTATACTGTCCCTTCTCCTGGAGAGTATGTATCAGTCATAATTGTTACTCAAATTTAAAGGATCCCATATACTTTTCTAACAACACTTTTTCTAGAAGGGTGGACGAAAGAAGGTCAGAGGTTTAATAAGTACATAGGAAAAGAAGGGACAGTTAGCAAACAAAAGGAACAGACAGTGAGAGAGAAGATGTTAAACTAGTAAAAAGAGAGAGACTGGGATATTTAGTAGCTTCTCCTGCAAATGCAGAAAGAATTTGGAAAAAAGTTAAAGACCTGACATAAAAGGCTTTTTCATAGGAAAGGTGTATTTGCAATTTGGTCAAATCCTGAAATCAAACTGTGCTTTCCTATAGATCTACATGTCTTCCGTCCACATTTAAAAAAAAAAAAAATATCCTCAGTACCTATTTTCTTAATGTTAATTGTTGTCAAAGAGCCTAATCTGTTTTGACAGTCATGGTACATTTATATGCAGCCTCTCAGCTGGAAAGGAGCTGAAGCAGAAGGAAGGATTTTTCTAGACTAGACCGCTAGGACACAAGTTTTTGGCTGTGCAAACAGGCTCTGACTCTCAAGTAGGTATGTGCATGTGCTTGCACAGTGTTTCAAATATTTTTAGCTTTGGATTGCCACCAACTTGTAAACTTTCTGTGTGCCTGTGCACATTAATTCTTTTTCTCACTGTAAACTTCCTCACCTTTGGGGAAAAAAATGGCTTGAGATTATGTTAGGAGAGTAAACACACTTAGCCCTAGGTCTAGGTCAAACATTGACTCAAAGAAACAATAATTGTGCCAGTAAATTATTTCTGGCACAATATCTGTCACCTGTTTCAAAAGAGTTGAAGGCAAACATGCCCATTCCTCAGCTTAAACAAACCTGGCCTCCATGCTGCTGAGCTGGCAAGAGATGGTTACATTTCTTTTCTCCTTTTTTTTAATCAAGTTTTAAAAGATCCTTGTTGCCAGGTTTCAACAACAGCCATTTTAAGCCCTGGGGTTTTTTTCCTGCCAACTTCTCATTTCTTCTTTGTTTTCTGAGGGGGAATTTGAGGGCTTTCCTCTGCAGGAGATGGGACAGTCACTTTCCTTGTGCTCATGTCTCCCCTTCTGCTGGAGGGTCAATGTGTCTGTCTGGGAAGGACTTGGTGAATCAGGAGTGACTAGCAGTCAAAGTACTCAATGCAAGTATTTGTGTAAACATTAGGAAATGAAAATCCTATGTATTGTTAATACTGCTGTATAGGAGAATAATAACATTGAATAAAGGTTACATCTGTTCTGGAGAGCTCATCTTACATGCATGGTTCAGGACTCAGTGAATGCAGCAACTTCTGCAGGTGCTTGTACTAGTTTAAAGGTTAACTGCAGCATTCTTATTAGTTGCTTCTCAGTTTGCTTCTCAGCTTACCCATATCTGAAGTTTTTTAGACCAATCTTGTTATGTTCCATCCTAAATGAAGAAAACCAGATGGACAAGATGGGTCACAGACAGCCTTCAAATTATGCTGCATTCTCCAAGGAAGCAATGAAATCCTGCATTTTTTTCATTTATGAGTGGCTGTTTACTTATACTGCCTCATAACTAGACCTTGGGATTCATTAATGACTAAGAAATCAAAGACCCTGTAGCAAGCATTTATGTAAACCTTAGTGAGTAAAAAAAGAGTCATATGTATCTTTCATATCATGGTATAGGAGAATAATAGTATCAAATAACCCAGAGTATGCTGTAATGTAAATGTATCAGCTGCGGGTCTGCATAAAAATAAGAAGACACATAAAACTTTATAGCCAATGTCTTTTTAATATTCTAAATTACCACATAAGTATAGAAAATTACTTTGCCTATGTCCTGTTAGCCAAGGAGGCCAGAGGTCTAATGTTTTATCTTATAAATTTATTTTAAGAAATAAAACAAACTGTCTTTGAACAGTAAGCTGATGCAAAAATAATGATTACATGCAAAACCCTTAGCATAAAATGAAATTAGACAAGAAATAAAGGAAATGATGCAATACTATTTGAATGATTAAATCAATTTAGGCTGGGGTCATGCTGCATTAAGGGAAGACATTATATAGGCAGGACTATATTTTCCTTTCCTTTAGAGAGGACTGAAGTTTATTTGACTCCCAGACCTTAGCAATACATGTGACACAGGGGAATGTTATTTTTCACTGTCATTTTAGTAGGAAATGAAAGCTGTTCCTCTTGAATGCAAACCTTGCTACTGTGACCCATGTATTCTTGAGTTTGGATTATTTGAAAAGGCTATATACCACTGGTCACCTCAAAAAATGAAATTATCAAGGGCAATCATATCTCCCCTCTTCAATGTTTTAGCAGAAACAAGTCTGCTTTTGTAAACAAGCTGTCCTCACCTGCTGATCCTTTAGTCCTTCTCTGTACCTATTCCAGTGCGATTCACCTTATCTGAAGATGAACAAGAGGCAATGTATGCAGCAACTCACTTCGGAGACTTATTCAGTAACCCGAATATTTCATTATCTTCACTGGAAAAAGGCTGCAGTTGCTCTTCTCTAACGCCCTACAGAGCAGCTCTTATACAGCATGCAGCTGAATACTATATGTTATATTTTTGCATGTGTCAAACTGATGACTTCATCACCTTCTCTACATGAACTATTGCCGGGGAAGGTTATGGAGCAGATCATCCTGAGTGCCATTACACGGCACATATAGGACAACCAGGCGATCGGGCCCAATCAGCATGGGTTTATGAAAGGCAGGTCCTGCTTCACTCACCTGATCTCCTCCTATGGCAAGGTGACCCGCTCAGTGGATGAGGGAAAGGCTGTGGATGTTGTCTACCTGGACTTTAGTAAGGTGTTTGACACCGTTTCCCACAGCATTCTCCTGCAGAAACTGGCTGCTCGTGGCTTGGATGGGCGTACTCTTTGCTGGGTAAAAAACTGGCTGGATGGCTGGGCCCAAAGAGTTGTGGTGAACGGAGTTAAATCCAGTTGGCAGCTGGTCGCATTTGGTGTTCCCCAGGGCTCAGTACTGGGGCCAGTTCTGTTTAATATCTTTATCAGTGATCTGGACGAGGGGATCGGGTGCACCCTCAGTCACTTTGCAGACGACACCAAGTTAGGCGGGAGTGTTGATCTGCTGGAGGGCAGGAAGGCCCTACAGAGGGATATGGACAAGCTGGATCAATGGGCCGAGGCCAATTGCATGGAGTTCAACAAGGCTCAGTGCTGGGTCCTGCACTTGGATCGCAACAACCCCATGCAACGCTACAGGCTTGGGAAATAGTGTCCAGAGAGCTCCCTGATGGAAAAGGACTTGGGGGTGCTAGTCGACAGCTGGCTGAATATGAACTGGCAGTGTGCCCAGGTGGCCAAGAAGGCCGGTAGCATCCTGGCTTGCATCAGAAATAGTGTGGCCAGCAGGACTAGGGCAGTGATCGTCCCCCTGTGCTTGGCATTGGTGAGGCCACACCTCGAAGCCTGTGTTCAGTTTTGGGCCCCTCACTACAAGAAGGACATTGAGGTGCTGGAGTGTGTCCAAAGAGGGGCAAAAAAGCTGGTGAAGGGTCCGGAGCACAAGCCTTATGAGGGGAGGCTGAGGGAGCTGGGGTTGTTTAGCCTGGAGAAAAGGAGGCTGAGGGGACACCTTCTCTCTCTTTCCAGCTACCAGAAGAGAGGTTGTAGCGAGGTGGGGGTCGGTCTCTTCTTCCAAGTAACAAGCGATAGGACAAGAGGAAATGGCCTCAAGTTGTGCCAGGGAAGGTTTAGACTGGATATTATTAGGAAAAATTTCTTCTCTGAAAGGGTAGTCAGGCACTGGCACAGGCTGCCCAGGGAAGTGGTTGAGTCCCCATCCCTGGAGGTATTGAAAAAACATGTAGACGCGGCACTTAGGGACATGGTTTAGTGGTGAACTTGGCAGTGGTACGTTAGTGGTTGGACTTGATGATCTTAAGGGTCTTTTCCAACGTAAACAATTCCATGATTCTATGATGATAATTTTCTATATTATACCAAATCAGATATTTCACTGAAAGCCAAAACCCAAGAGATCCATTTACTTTTCCTTTTTTCAAAAATACTTAATGTCTAAGAAAAAATCATGATGATTTAGTTAGAGTAAATTTGTGGAGCATTTCACTCTACTTCCTCATATGCATTTTTTTTCATTCCAAATGCAGATGGAGGTGAGCCTAGCAGAAGTACAGCAGTGGTTTCACGTCTTGCCTGAAACCTTTTTTTCTCAAGGCCTCCTTCTAGGATTTGAAAAAGGTACATCAAAATGTCTAGGCAATGTTTGTGTGAAGTTGCATGCCAAGATTATTTAAGATTCTTAAGACTTTAACTTATTATTGGTTACCTGGCTGGCATCACTTTGAGCATGAAAAATGCAAAACAAAATTGGGTTAATGAAAGGACTGGTTTTTAGACTGTGCATATGCAATTTGTTGAATTCGTTGCTGTCAGATATTATTCAGGGAAGGAGTTTAGAAGGATTCAAATGAATGATTAGACATTGGTATGGATGCAGTGAACATTGACAGAACATCAAATAAGGACATAATGAAGGGGCTATGAGCCCTTGTACCATAACAAGTTAACTGCAGTGCTTCAGAGGAAAATACTGTTATGACTGGTCTTTCCATCACCAACATGATTATTGTACTTTCTTCTGAAACTTCAAGCAATGCCTAAAGAAGCAAAGGATGCTGCAGTAGATGGACCATAGGACAGTTGTGATATTCCAAGAAACAAACTCAAAAAATCAAAACTCATCATTTTAAACATCTTAATCTATTCTACCATTTATTCTGCCTATTCTGTTTGTAAACTCCATTAAAGTGCATTAACAAACTATAATACTGAAGGCAGACAAGAAATCTAATTATCTTTTGTCGCAAAGCACCATATGCTTCTTTTAACTTCAGATAATAGACTGAAGAACATTAGTATTTTAAATGAATCTTTGATGAAGTTGAACAAGAGAGAGGAAAAAAATGTTAGTCAATATATTCCACATACATTGTTTGTTACTAGATGGGTTTACCTTGTCACATACTTATTTTGCAGCATACCAAAGAGTAAATGAAAACAGGCGACATGGTTAGTCACTTTTATGTCAGACATCATTTTGCTTCCAGCTGTGGCCCTGAGGAAGTTTTTGTTCAGGGTTTTTTTATTATTACTGTATTTTTGGCCTGCTCATCTAGTTGCAAAAACACCAGATGTCTCCATTGACTTTTTGAACGAACAAGGAAACTAGAAAATAATAATAATAATTTTAAGCCCCTTCATATATTGCACATATAAAGGATGGTCCTGTTCTTTGGGATTTGTTTTTTACTCCAAAATTTTATACTGCAAAAAATAAAAAATAAACAACACCCCAACCGACCAAAACAAAACAACCCCCGCAAAGCAATACCTTCTTGTGGCTGACGACAAGTGTGGATCCACTGAACTGAAGATTACTTATTCAAAAGCAGTGAAGCCAACATGTTCCCTCTCCATCCTGCTGGGTGTCTGCTTGCACCAAGGAAAGTGAGGCCGTGTGGGTGCAGAGGTGGGGCCATCAGCCCACCCCAAGCCATGATCTTCAGCCAGGACCTCACACACTGAATTTGTGCTGTTGACACCGCACAAGGGATTTCTCCAGCCCATATTTGAGAGAGGGACAATTGCCCCAAGGAGCCTGAGCAGATGTGTAGAGCTCACCCCCACTTCACTTCTTTCTCCAGAGGGATGGTAAGCCATGTGTCAAACGCAGTGTCCATTTTTCCAGGGGTATCTGCCTGTTTTCAAATGGCAACCCTTCTGGTGATAAGAAGAACAGTATGGAAAAATAGTTCTTTAAAAATATTTCTATTGCCCACCTCTGAAATTTTGCTTTTCCTCTTCGTCAACAGGTTTTATATGAGAGTTTCTGAGGTAATCAATGTAGTTGTACGGTTCTTTCTACCATCGGCAGCTGCCAAAAATTTTTTTAAATGCATGATTATTCCTTTATTGAGGAATCCATAAATAAAGTTAAAAGATAAACAAATGGCTCTTTACAATATGGAAATTAGAACAACAACAAAAAAAAGCTATTTTAGATACTTGGCAAGACTCATTTTGCTTTGTCTCCAGATAGAAAGAAAACAGAAACCATTTGGCATGTCTGCAAAGGTAATGAAGACATACACATGGACTATCAAAAATACTGCTTCATGAAGCCGTTGCATGCTCTTCCAGGTGATTAATACAAGCCTGTAACTTTAACAGTGCATTTGAAAGAAAAATGAAATAGTTGTTTGGATATTTTGGTGCCAGCCTTTCTATGCTTCCCAACCCATGGCTCAGTTTAAGCTCATTTTAAAACCCTTAGTTACCTGTGCTGAAATTGCACTTCTATTTAGGAAGGCAGAGATTTGGTAGAAATTTCAGTGGGTTCAGGGTTGCTCAGTTTTTACTCCTCTGCCTGTTTCTCACCACAGTTAGAGACCGTGTGTCTTGCAGGATCTGAATTTTTTAAATTTTAAATGCATTTTTCACTTTTATGTTATCGATGTGACATGATGTGCTCATTTCAGATTATGTGTCTTTGCCTTTATGTACAACATCAACAATGTACCTTTATAGCTGAGATTTAAGGAAAAGAAGAAAAAGGCTTTCCTACATGCACACACATTTGTTCTGGTTTTCTTTTAAGGGATTACTCACATTCTTTCCAAAAGAAGTTGGCAACACTTTTTCTCAGAAAGGAAATTAATTATAACAGCAACTTCTGGTTTCCTTAAATATATTAGTACTTTAATATTTGATATTGGGTTAAGATCTGAAAAGAGGAATAAAAGCTGTTAAATCTTTAACACATCACTTCAATTTCCTCAGAAAGTCTGGGAAAGCAATTCCATCTATTCTATTCATTACATAAAGCAAAAGAGGATTATTTTAAATGCGTTCAGAGACCTTAACTATGTAATATCCTGGTGGAATTCGCATGTAATGAAGATTTTAGATCAAATTCTGCTTTCTGATAAAGCCACAGTAATATCTTTGACTTCAGGACCTGTTTGACTGAAGGCAAATCTTGACCACATCCTGCTCTGGCAGTTTTTGGGGCAATGTCTCCTTCCCAGCTCAGAGAATGGTTCATATCGGTCAAACCTGCTCCAAATGGAGGCTCAGGGACCATCAGTCATCTGCAATATGCTCTCATTCTGAGTGCAGAGTGAAGGAATTTGGAAACTAGATAAAGAAATGTAATATTGGTTAGCTAAAGAATTTTACTCAAAGCAATAATCCACAATTTAAAATGTTTTTAACCGGTCCTAAGAATGCCCTTTTCCAGTTTCACCCGCAGAAGGAGAGGCATAGCTGGCTAATATAATTTCCAGACTGAAAAGAAATATTTTTCTAGCTAAGCATTTCATTTGGATCCTGACAGTTCATTCACGATCCTTTGGGTTTTCATGTCTCCACTTCAAGTATATTATTCCAGATAATAGCTACAGTATTTACCATTTTTATCTCCTCCTCTCAGTGGTTCTATAAAAGTGCTTTTTGCATATATTCATCTAAAATGTTTCTTGCAGGGCTTTTGAGTGCACTGAGGGGCACTCCAGCCAGTGTTGTCTGGAAGTGGATGCTCAAGATGCTTTTGACCTGTTTTTTCCCGCTCTTATCAGCTACACTTTTGTATACTCACTTTAAAATTAGTCCATCAACACTAGTCTTAATTGCATTTCTTTATAAAGTCTCTCTCCTGCATCCTCTTTACAATGATTCTTTTGCAGCTGGCCTTGCTTTTTTGGGCTGTATATTCAATTTTCCTGGACTAATGAACCTTTTATCACTTCTGAAATGTGGAATACAGTTAGAGGGAGGGATGGTGACTGCATCCTCACCAAAAACTGCTGAGAAAGAGATAAATTTGATCGCATCTCTGGCTGAGGGGATCTTTCAGCCCCATCCCAAGGCTACTAGTATAACCTCAGTCTACTAATAAAGAGTGCAAAACTACCTTGCTTCTAAAAGTTCTGTTCCACATTTAGCCAGGGTGCTGTTCTTAAGTGAGCCTTCATCAGTTCTTCAAAAGAAAGCACATAGATACCTCTCAATTCAATAATTTCAAGTTAGATGCAAATGGATGATTGCATGTCTCCAAAGTCCCAAGTGAGAGACGTGTGCTGCAGTGGGAGCAGCATGTACGTGACTCTCCTCTTTTTATGTCTTCCACTTACTGCTTTTAAGTGGAAGTCTCCCTGATTGTATGGTTGAGGATCCTAATAGTTGAGGATGTCTCCTCATTGCACAGTTTTGGATCCCAGATCCCAGATGCCGCAGAGAAAGACTAGGATGGAAATAACTGAAATCTATTTTTTTTTCTTTTTTCTTTCAGTTGGACTAGCTGATCATTGTAGGTCCCTTCCAACTGAAAATACTCTGTTATCTATTCTATTCTTTTTTATGCATTCAGTCGTAAGCATCATTTGCACTAGTAGCTCCCTATCTTGTCTTTGGGCAACAGGTTTTTTAAGTTTCCTGTCTTCACTGCAGAGTGATTCTCTAATCTCCAGGAAAGAAGAGAAAAATGGACAGTTTCCCCTGAGCCATCATAAATATTTCCTGCCAGGACCCCCGTGATAAGATGGAGCTGGTGATTTCATTTTGCAGCTGCATCACAGAATGGCAAAAAGGAATCATACAGTGTTACTGCTTATAGAGCTCATAAAGCCCTATCTCTGTCCCTACATGCCTACACTAAAGAATGGATATGATAAAGCTTGGATATCATCCAAACCCTGCTTTCTGTCTCCAGTTTTCTGGTTTCAGAAGCTGAGCTTTTCAAATATATACTAGAATAATGTGAGCTCAGGAGATCTTTATTTAAACAAATAGAATTAGGCTGTATAGCTATGTTGCTAATGACAGTTCCTGAAACATATTTAACAGCAATTTGATGTTATTATTACAGCTAACTAGTTTTCATAAGGCCCCAGTTAAATATTTCTCCACTAGCTCATCAAGACAAAGAGTTGACCTCAGCTTTCTTTCAGAGTCCATCAATACAGCTCCTTGGGAAGCAGAGGGGCCGTTTAAAACAAAAACAAATTTGAGAACTTCCACCTCCTCCTGTTCCATATTAGCTAAACACACTGAGCCTGCAGGGCTGCCCATCCCTTGATGGCTCATAATAGCCATTTTCATTCTATTTTTAAAGGTAAAGTTCTTCACAAAGGTGGGCTGCCTGCTGGGTTCCTGATGGATTTAAGATCTTGATATTCAGATTACAGTGGAAGTAGCTAAAGAGGAAGGAAAATGCATTCTAGTATTGCTGTTGTGTTCAACAGAAGTCTAATCACATCAGGCATTTTTTTCAAATTAGCATTATTTGTGTTTAGCCTTCATTAGCGTAGTTTAGATTAAGCAGTTGGTTACAGTAAACCCTACACAAACCAGGACGTGCTTTGTTTTAAATGCCATACCGTAAAAATCTCTTAAGCTTCTCTACAAAGGGGTGTAAGGGCTATATATTTATAGAGATCCATGAAAAGGATTAGAAAGGAAAAAACACACATGCTTTTGTGTGAATTTTATTTATATGAATAGGATGAAGCTATTAGCAGGAAGGAAAAAGATTCTGCCAAGAAGAGAACATCACTGTGTTTTGCCAATATGATGGAAATGTTTTGTAGCTGGGTATTTTCTTCAGAATATATATATTGCAAAGCTCACCACCCCGATGTTGCCCTAAAGTCTGGGCTCAGTGCCTCTCATATGCAGAGAGGAGCTTAGGACATGCGTCCCTTACTGCTACGGACTCGTCTCAGCGTGGTGACCCTGGAGGAGCTGGGCTTATTTTCCTGCCCTTCCTGCAAAGAAGCAGCTGAGAGAAGACACTGGAAACACAGACACACATTTCCCACAAAGCACAGCTACAAGAGACCTGCATGAATTCTGAGGAAAGCATACACATTATTTTGTGCTTGATCACTCTGGTCTTGGAAAGCTCTCCTGGACCCAGGGAAAGGTTTAGGCTGCCAGGTGAACCTGGTGTCCCAGAGGTGGCCAACAGGATCTCAGAAAGGTTTCTGAGTTACCTGAGGTTTGTCTAATTCCTGGAAAAATCCTTCTACCCTGTGTCTTGCTGGCAATATCATGTCTTGCTGTTCGTGTCAGTCTGTGATGTCCTGTTATCCTTCATATCCTTGTCCATGCCTTCTACTTGTCCTCTCTACTTTTAAGCCTGAACTAATGTAAATCTACATTCTTCAAAATGTCAAGGCCCATTTCCTTCAATCTTCCTTTCATGAGCATTAACTCTTAAACAGTGTGGGATACATATGGTTTCCTGACTGGCACACTGCTCTCTTCCAATTCTGGATAAAATTAACAACGTGAGCTGCTCTTCCCTTTATTCAAGGTCGGATTTTTGCAAAAAAAGTCATCAGACACCTCTGGATGCACTGCCTGGCTGCTGGTGGTCCAGGGACCTTGTCAAAGCCTGCCACAGTCTCGTCAGCTAATAACAATGCATCAACAAGCAGAGCTGATGCAGCAGCAGGATGAGTTAACCCAGCACTGGAGAAACAGGACACTGCCATGGGAATCTCCAGTTGCTCTCCATGATCTAAAGAAGTAACTCCAGAAAAATAAACACAGTTTTGCTTAAAAATGGAAGGAGATATGATTGAAACCCCTCTATGGAGAATTTTGAAGCAACCAAGGGACAATGTTCTGAGTTTATAACCAGACTACTGTGTACTTACTGAGACTGAGTCCTTTCAGCATCCACTGCAACTATGTGCATGTGTTGAAAAGTGAATAAGCAACATTATGTTTTTCCCTTTGGGGGAAAACTCTGAAAGCACTTTTTCCTCTTTAATATACTAAGAGGTGTAAAAGATTTCGTGCTACCTTCAGATGTCAGCGTCAGATTAGGATGTGATGACAGAGGACATAAGGTATTGCTGGACAGTAAAATGCCTCTGGCCACAAGCAAGCCTGCCCTCGTTAATTTTATCTCAACCCCATCTCCCTGATTTGTCACTGGCTCTGAATTCTTCAATCCCTTCTCTCCATAAAAATGTCTAGCTGTCTCTTAAATTCATTTATGCCATTGCCTTTTATGACCTTACTTGATAACTTACTCTTTGTGTTTTCCATCCTGAGTAAAAAGCCCTGCCTGAGTGAATTCCCTCATTGGTCTTAATTTCCTAATTTTGAGGTTGTGTGGCTGTCTGCCCTGGTTATTCAATTCCTCACCAATATGAGCATTATTTTTATGGATGTTTATTTTTTCTCACTAGCTAAAAAGTTTATTGTTTTGTTTTTTAAATGGCAGTTAATTTACTAAAAGACCTGTGGGCAGCCTTTTTCACATTTTTATGCCAGCTGTAATTTTGGAAAAACTTTTAAGAAACCTTACTTTTACACTATACATACATATACTATACATATAGCAAGGACTCATTACCAGGGTTGGGCATGGGCCAGATAAACATGGCCCTGAGTCGAGTTGCTAGCTTTGGCAAGTTTCCTCCCAACATACTAGTTTTTTTCATATTTTCTATGGATTGTATATTTAAACCATCCTCCTCTACTATGTCAACCATCAACAGATGAGAACACAGCTTCTACAAAAACTTTCCTCCAGGTTGTCTTGACAATTTTTGCAATGCTTAGAGTATTAATAAACTTTAAGAAACAGTAATAAGAATACTATGCTCACATGTATACCTCTACTCTTCACACCTCAGCTTGGGTTATCTGTAAAACTCTCTTATATGCATTTTCTATTTTGAGACTTTGAGTTCCAGTCCAGCTCAAAAGGCATTATTAAGACTTTACCCATTTCATTTCTGTGCAGATTTCATTGTCCGTCATGGTCAATATATCTTCCCTTAATTTTCACAGAGTCCAGCCAGGTAGGTCATGACCAGATTATTCTATAATCCTTTTATATATTTGGACACTGTAATGAGATCATCATCCAGTCTGCTTTTTCTTTCAGGCTAAATATGCTACACTTTTTGAGTCTTTTTTTCATCTATGGCATAAATTTAACTCCTTACCTTTACCGCGCTACTCTAAAAGCTGACTAAAGTGTCAAAGCTGTAGGTGGTATTTCAATCTTTGTACTTTTGAGTTAATAGATGATTTTAAAATTATGGTGGGTCCAGCTTAGGTACAGTTCTTACATCTTTCTTAAGCAGAAAGATCTACCTCCATGACACTGCTGAGTGTTACAGAAGCTGCCATTTGGGAGCACTAGTCAAAAAAAAAAAGGCGGGGGGGGGGGGGGGGGAAGAGAGGAAAAAAAAAGAGAGGGGAAAAAGAAAAGGAGACTGCTAATCCTTACATGTTAACTATTCTGGCTGGTTATACTGGGACCTGATGGTTATCCTTACCAGCATGCAGCCCACCAAATAGAGGGAAGGATAGTGGCTCAAGGCATTCTTGCTCCTTTATTATAAACCATGCAGACCACAGAGCTTTGGTAGGAAATGGAGTAAATCCTCAGCCAAACAACCCAAGGTCCAGTCTGGCACATGCAGAGTGCTCTCTGATAAAGGTATTTCTTTATTATAGACGTAGTGAGAGGAAACTGAAACACTGAACCCATGGATTGTGCTGCAGCACAAAATAATAATAACTAGTTCTTGTGTTATCTGTGGGCTAGTAATGAAATGACTATGTCCTTCCTCTCAGTGTTTAGCAATATTAATTCCTATGTCCCCGAGTTATGTGGAAAGCATAAGTAGACAACCAAGAGGAAATGATGCATTTATTTTTCAGTACTGCCTACAGTCTCATGGGGCTGGCATGGTTTGTACCAAGGAAAGATAATAATTTGTTCTACTTGCAAGGAAGAAAAAAAATAATCGACAGGAGGGGGTATTTACCATAGCATAAATAAGAACATTTTGATGTTGATTTTGGAGGTAGATGTGGTAGGAATTGTCAGACACATAAAAGAGTGTTGGAGCTGATGCTCAGTAGCTAGGACAGGCAGCAGCCGCACCCAGGACAAGGTCATGTAAGTGCAAGAAAGTGGGCTAATGTCAGTATTGCTATCATTTGCTGCAAGGCTATCACAATAGACATGCACCATGTAGCACTTTAAAATATTTGTTCCCAGCTGTCATTTAATGTATGAGCTGCAGCTGCTTTGCTCGGCTGCTGTTTGTCCTTCTTTGGTGTTTGTATAAAAAAGGGAAAAAATTCTAAGCAGAAAGGACTGTGTGACAGATAAAGCACCACAAGCAATTCTTCTAATACTGGCAGACTGGAACTAGCCGAAGATGACAGTTATCAGGAAAAAAATGCTGTCATTGCTTTAACTTGCTCAAGTCTGGCTGATCATATAAGCATAGAGCTACACTTCATCACATCCACCAAAGCATGCCTAAGATCTGTTCCTGAAATTGCATCCAAATGCTATTCATTAACAGTTTTACCATGCGTATTTATTTTGCACTGCAAATGATAATGTGTGAACAACAAAAGGGATAATGTCATTATGGAGGTGCAAGTAGCAGCTCTGTAGTTATGAGCAGGTTTATGTTTTCATTCAAAGCCATACAGCATTTTCTGCTCCAAAGATTTGACTGCAGTAACTGAAGTGCTTGCTTAAAATAGCAGACGAAAAATTTGTTTCAGGAAATTTAAATCTAGATTAAACACATTTGTATGCTAATTAATAAAACATCATTTAAGTATTGTTTTGTGCTGTGCTTTTAATACAGATCTCCCACACCCAAGAAAATAGCTAGGGCAGAGATGGACTTCAAGCCTTATCTGATAAGTCTCTGCTCCAGGAGCCAAACCAGCAAAAGACACAATTTAAGCAGCCCACCCTGGAGATGGCAGTGCTGGCCAGATTTCCTGAGACAATGTGTGTTTTGACTTTGCATGCTTTCCTTGAGGAAAACTTTGGCACAAACCCCAATGCCAGTATTTATATCAATAAGTACGGAAAGCCCTCAGGGCTCCGTGCATCTGCCTTTTCAGCACATGCAATAACATTGGGCTACCAGTATGCTCCATGGTTTTAGTAGCTCATAACTACATGAAGAAAGATGTGATTTTTGAAGGAAATAAGTCACATCCTGGAAAAAAAGATATAAAATGGCCCTGACAATAATGCGAGAATATGAAGAGACAAGCAAATGTTAGTATCTCTCCCTAAGATGGGTCTGAAACCCATTTTGAAGGAAGCAAATGCAACCAAAGAAAGTTACAATGCAGTTTTATGTAGCTATTTGCGTCAAAAAGCAGGCTGCTTGTGTATTTGTTACACATTAGAAAAATGTACTTGCCCTGTGCATGCACAGGCTCCCTTGGTAATACAGCAGGAGCTGAGTTGTCCTGCCTTCAGACAGAGCGGGTTGCTGTCACCAAGCCTTGAGCACTGACCGCACAACCAAGTAAGCTGTGTCAGTACCGGCCACATTTGGGGATTTTTTTGGCAAAATGAATTGCCATCAGTGGAGAATAATTTATCATAGCTGAACCTTTTTTGTAGGAAACACTGGCTGAGCAAACCCTTTGTCAGGAAATATTTTTCAGCTGCAAGTTCAATTCAGGATGAAAAATGCCTCCCTGAAGTAACCAGCAAACTGACACCCAGGACAGTCAACAGGGATGTGCAAGGAAAGGTCCCTTTTCCGTTGAGTGCATCTTTATTTCTGCAAATTAGTATGGCTCAAACAAAAGAGGCTAAAAGCCCTCTCTCTGCGCAATAGTCAATAACCCCATGGTGAGGGCTTGCTCTTGGAAGACTGAGGAATGGCAGTGCAAGGACATGAGTGTGTGTGTCCTATGCCTCCAAACACCAGACCTCAGCTTTCCCAAGGAAAACTATTTTAATCTCAATATTTCCTAGGAAGGGCAAATTCTTCTATGAGGGAAATGCTTCTTTTTAGGAAGGAAGTGCTTGTTGTTCCTTTGTGCTTTCTTTGAACACCACCATCCAGCATTGCATGACCACCTTTCAGCAGATCTCTTTTAGCCCTAGTTTGGAAGCACATGAAGAGTCAGGGGAAATCAGATAGAAAGAAATAGATGTGTCTGAGGTTGCAGAATTTTTTTCAAGTTTGGAAGAACGTGAGCAGGCAGAGAAATTCTTCTTGGGAGCCATTGAATCTGCAGACTTATTTCGTGCACCGTGTGCGTTTGCTGGCTTTCCTCACTCTAAAGCTAGTCTGCAGTGTCCTAAAAAAACCTGGGCACAGAGAAAAAATATTCCAGGGTGGGTTTTTTTTGAGATTTAGGAGATATTGCCATCTTTGATGATGATATAATAAACATAGCACCTATTGAAACAAAAGGACAGCTTGCTTTTTTTTTGTCTCTTCTCTCAAATATGTTACAGCTTATTTGAAGGAAGCAGGAATTAGCTGAAACTAAATGAAAAAAACTATCCATGATCATCTCAATCTTTGTGACAACTAGGCAAGAAATAGTTTTCTGGTGTCACCAGAATTTTTTCTGTCTTGGACTTTTGAGACTTGAGACATTTCCTCATTGTCCTTATCTTCCACTGGTGATGGGCACAGGCAAAAAGCTCCGTGTAACTGGAATCAGGCTCTTAAATCCATGAACCTTTTTGGGAAACTGAACATGTATCGTTCAAGTTCCACCAACAGAAGGAGAGCAACTTGTCCATGAGCCAGCTGCTTCCTCATTTCATTCCCAGTTTACTCCTAAGAAGCCCAGTGTGTAACAGAAATCTTGCTTTATTACCACCCTTCTATGTATGGATTAATACATTCACTACAGCCTTTTAGCAAAACGCCAAGCACTCCCCTGCTCAAGTAATAGACTATGATATCCCTGACATTCAGAAGGAAACAACAGAATACAATTAAGAATAAAATACGTAACATTAACTGAAATAAAACAGATTTCCAATCAATTAAAAAAGACTCTTCTTCCAATAGCAGCAGACAAATAATAAATTTACAAAACTAATCGGTTCTACACAAGCTGAGCTAATGAGTGTCATTTGGGTCACATCCTCAAATTGCAAATAAATGTTATCATTTATCAACCTAACACATTACTCAATAAATCTTCTGCACCACTGTTCATACTTATCAGCTGTGTCATTTAATATTCCTTTCTGATTTAGAAAACTATTTCCTCTGGTGCCTGACCCCTTGTAATGGAAAACTACTGAAAACAGACAGTAGCTAATTCAAGAATTGTATAATTTATAGCTAAACAGAGCTGTGGACAGCGTTGAAATGCTCTAATGTTCATTTTTCAGTGGGTCTTCTCCCAGGTTGCAAATAGTACAAGCTGTTGAGGTAAAAATTTCATTTAAGGAAAGTCAGACTGTAGGCAATGCGGGAAGAGCTTTTACAGGTGTGTAAAGTCATGAAAATGGTTACGCTCTGCCTAGACAAGGAGATATGTTATCTCATTTATGCAACGGAGAATTATGGATGTGGATTGTGGATCCCGATTACAGGCATAAAGCCTCCCCATCTCAGCCATCTGATGTGCTGCACTCTACTTCGCGTGTGTGCTAGTAGACTGGTGATTTTGGTGATTTCAGTATTTCCCAATCCCTGCCAAGATGGGAATGAGAAAGGGGGGAGCTTCCAAACACTACCCGCTCTCCCAAAAAAAACCCCAAAAACAAACAGAAGGGGAAATAGGTCTTGTTGCCCCACAGGTGATACCTGGTGGGTCCTTTCCTTTGTCCCAGCCTGCTTCCCCATAAGTGGCATCCTTTCAGGGCTCGCTGCAAGCTTCTTTGCCTCACACAGACAAAGACCTTTTTCTGACACTTATCCATTCCAGAACTGAATTACCCAGATTCATCTTTTTCATCACAGACACATAAAAGCATAGGCATACAGCCACTGGGACACATCTAAGAGGGATATCTTGTGACTGACCTTCTTCATATGTGCGTTTGTTTCTGTGTCTCAAGAGCATGTTTAGATTGACTCAAACACTAAAGGAGTTATGAACTGCCGTGTCCTCTTTGTGCACTTACTTTACAACACACTGCATAGCTGTGCACAATATATAGGTACAGGACCACATTTTACCAGAAGGGCCTGTGCTAGCTGTGCACCAGATAGTAAATGGTCCATTTGACAAACACGGTGCATCAGTGGTCGGCTGGCTTATGTTCTTATGTGGATCTAACTCGCTTTGCATTTTCAATTCCCTTTCCACCAGCTCCTTCTGCTTGCAGCTATTTTTCCTATCATTTCCTGCCCCACTTATGCTCTGACTGGTGATTGCATTGATTCAAGTTCCCCCTTTGCCATCGTCATCACTCCTGTCCCTTCTTTATGGCTCCTCATATTCTCGTTGGCTTTCTTATTTTTATTTTCACCTCATATCCCATCCATTTCCTATGACCTCATTTGGTCCCCCTCCTTCATTTCCCTGCTTTCCACTCATCTGAGTCCTTACCCCTCATCATTTGAGTCAGATAAGTTTTCTTATCCCCAACCTGCCTCTGGCACCAGCACGGCTAAAAGCAAAGGTGAGATAGGGTTTTTGTTGTCAGTTTGAGCCTTATTGTAATAGAAACCCCCAAATGCAAAAAGATATGACTGCTCCAGCAGCTGGAGACCCAACGTGAGCAGGCTGAGTCACCCCTCAGTAGGAGCGGTGGCAGTATGGACTGTGCATGCCAAGTGCAAAGCTCTGCAACAACTCTCTGGCAAACTGGGGGGGACCGAGGTTTGCAAAGAATTCCCCTTTGGGTAAGTTTTTATTACAAAGTCAGCAAAAATCACCTCTCTGATACAAGAGGACTCTGTTGTCAAATAACATGTTCTCATAGGTATAGCTGGAGATGAAATCCCAAAATTTAAATTATGTAGCCAAAAGCAAACATAAGTGTGGAGAGAGTTATAAGCAACTGAAAATTAGAGGTTGATTATGGGAACTGTAGGCAACCTTAACTTAAATGTATCTTATTTCTCACTATAGATATGGTTCCCATACCACTTATAAAGAAGTCTAGATCTAATGAAATACTCCAGCATAAGCTGTTTTGCAGTCCTCATGAACTGGCCTTAACATGTAAAGTTCTATCTTATCTGAGTTGGCTGAGAATGTATGGAAACAAGCAAATCTGCCATTTCTGATTTCCGTATCAACAAAACTCACATACATAAACATGCCAACACTTCGGCTGCTCATTTGAACTGTAGTTTTGATCTTACTGCTTTCAGTGAGAGTCCTGAACACTTAACAACACAGAAATATCCAAACTGGTATCTGCTGTGTAGATCTGAGAGGGAACTTTACACTTGACTGTTACACTTATTTTAATGTTTGTTTATATAATTTAATAAACACAGGAGTACTATACATGGAATCTAGCAATGTGTAAATATCTCAAAAATAGTTTGCATAACATTTATGGCACAGGATAGTCATAACGCATCAACCACTATTAAAAACACATTTACTTGAATTTTAGGGCTGCACTTCACCCTGCTAAATGTCTTAGATATGTTTATCCAGCCATTTCTAATGTAACATGCAACATTACAGTTAAAGTAAATGCATTTGCAGTGCCTGCTGACCACTTTCACCAGTTTAATAAACCATTCAGAGTAAGATACACACACAGAAGTGTTGCGTAAGTATTGGATAAATCATCATTATTAAAACACTCAGCCCTCCAACTAAATAAACACCTTTTCTTTGAATGTTAATATGCTGAAACTCATCTGAGTTATAAAATCTCTTTGCACTTTTGGTAAATATTTTCCTTTCTGAGCCTAGTCTGTGTGTATTGTGTGTGTGTGAAGACTTGAGATGAATGTTTTCTGGCAGTATTTACATTTCTATATGCAGCTCACCTGTAATGATAATGAGCAACTGTTAAGCATCTTGCAGAGCTTTGTCTTTGCTCCAAACTTTTTCTTTAGTCTTGCACATAAAGAGACTGCTGTTTCCTTGACTAACAGTGTTTCAGCGTTTAGAACAAACTACAGCTTTATAACCTGGAAATATTTTTATTCAGTCATGTTATCTACTTTAGGCAGCTTTTAGGTAGTCTCACATGAGGTGAACATGCAGGCTATTCTATGACGTTATCTATTTTCAAAAACATAGAGGCCACAGCTGAAAGCATTCACAAACCACCTTTCTAGCATTTGTTATTTTACTGTAGTGCATATTTTTACATAGAAGTAGCAAGTAGATGGGCACACGGATGTGAACTTTACACAAATCCCCTGCCTGTTTATTCCGTGAAGATATATACTATACCTTTATTCCTTCACTAAACCATTCTTAATTTAATTACCTCTTTGTGCCACATATTCATTACACCCATGCACAACCAATTTCCTCTCTTTGTACTTTCCGCTTGTTCTTCTCCCGTTCAATAGCGTGCAGAGCCCCAGTCGTTCCCTGCATATATCACTCCTCTTCCTACTGCAGCTTCTGCAAACCCTGGCTTGCGAGCTGAGGAAGAGCCAGTTTCAGAAAAAAAATTACCAACCATTTAACAAGACTTTGAGCACCAGTCATCTGGATTTACTCTGCGGGTCTTTAAGCTGATATTGATTACAAGGAATAACTCTGAAATAGTAGGGTTCTGGGCAAATAAATAGGAACAGCAGAGAGGTGTTTTTTACCCATGCTTCCAAGTATTAGAATGCTCCGTTATGAAAGCCACTCTGGTTATAATTCCTCTCTTATCCTAACTTCTTTCTGCTGCTTGCTATTTTCAGTAAAACCTAATAAATAGTTTCTGTGAGGTTTTGCTTTCAAAGATACAGAATAATGGTTGTAACTTCCCTCGAATGCCCGTTCACCATGGTTACCATGTCACATTTCTGAGACCTACTTGTTGACTGAGCTTCAGACAGCAAAGACGTGGGCTGAAGGAGTGAGACCCTACCAGGACAGGGGAGCAGCTTGGGGTCTCCTAAGGTACCAGAATAAATTAGAGGGTAATTGTGAAACATAAATCAGAATTTATGTTTCAAAAAGATATGACATCAGAAGGTTTAAAAAAAAAAACACACCCTTGGAAAGCCAGGCAAATTAACACAAGGTAGGTATGTAACATCTCATCCTACAGTTGGTAGTAGTTATTATTGCAAAACCTTTGATCTTATTCCCCCCAAATTTCAAAATTTTCACTCTGAGCTCTGCCATTTCTTAATTTTGCCGTTCTTCAGCAGTATGCATTAGATTTTAAAAAGATTTGCCCATAGCACTAAGCAGAAATCACAGGCTGATGAATTTTAAACTTTGATTGCATGCAAATTAGAGAGACAAGACTGCATCAGTATGTTACTGTTCTGAGAAATGACTGAAGTCTATTCTCTCATAGTTGTAGAAGTCTGATTTATGTGAAGGAACTTTAGATTTATTTAATTATATCATAGAGCAGAATGTACTCTATATAGTGTAGTGTCTGCTGACTGGGTTTTCAAGATTAAGTATGCTCCAAAGATAAGATTCTGAAAAACATCACCTAATCAACGTGCTCTCTTGCCATGGATTTTATTGCACATGATAGTTGGCATTAGCAGTCTGTTTTACTTCAGGCGCTGCAGCATTTTGGATATCTTTTGAAACTATTTCAATAAAGTTTTGGTAGAGCTCTCAGGGTGTTAAACACATGTTCACCATTAACAATAATAGGAGTCATGCATATACTACTCTCAGGACTACGTTTACTAATTACCTCCAAGGCTTTATATTCTAAGCTGAATATATTCAAGTGCAGCATTTGCTAGAATACATTTGAGTTTCTTTCATTCATACTTCTGTTCTGGTCTCCAGACAGACCAAATATTCTGATCATGTCACTCTTTGATGCTAAATTGGATACAAATGTACTCAGATAATTAATCACACTCAGTGCTTATTGTGCATCTTTCTTATTACTATGCGAGCAGATTTCGCACAGCTTGTAGTTTGTTATCAGATTGTGTGAAAACAGCTGATTACCTTTCTTCTCATATAATTACATTAACAGCAAAGTCAACTTCCTTTCTCCATTTATCTTTGACCATGTGAAACATTTCAGGAAAGACTCATCAGAAAAAAAAGAGCAATATTTCACATGATCCAGGTTTCAGTTGACACTGTCAAACATTATACATTCAGAAATACCCAGTATTCCCATCCCGATAGAAAGCAGAAATAAAAGAAAGAAATCCCTTCTGCTGTCACTCAAGTCCAGTGGAGTTAAATTCTGCTCTTAGTTGCATGCTTCTGCCTGGTCGTGGTCATGCTCAAGGAAAGACTCTGCCATGGCTATTATGTGAAGCACCTTTTTCTGTTAAAGCTGCTATCATTCAACTTTTCTCCATTTAAAAATAATTCATAGACTATGTTCTCTGGGTGAACTTTTTAAAAAGCTCGTTCTATTATTTTTAAACAGAACTCTGTGGAAAGCTGGATTAATGTGGTTTGGGGTTCACAGGAGGACCCAGGAAGAAAATACAGTACTGACATGAACCCAGAAACACACCTAGATTGATCTATTCAGCCTTTTCACTGATGTCAGGGGGTTTACACAGAGTAAAACTTGGCTGAATGTCACCACCACCTTTCCCAGGAAGAGTCATGGTCTGGCAAATGTCACTAGTCCAACCTCCTTCTTTGACAGCATCAGTCCAGAAGCAAATAACGCTTTAACATTCACAGTGTACCTTAACACTCTAACATTCACAGCGTACCTGGAAATGCTTCCTTGGCCTCCCCTTGATTTCCTCCGCCCCAAAAAAAAGAAAAAAAAAAAAGAGTGCAGAAGAAACATAGATTGATTTGGCCGCAGAAAGATGTTTTCTGTGGACCTTTATTTTCATTGTTAAATTATTAAAGCATCCAAAATTACCATAGCCCAAGTTGCAACAAGTCACTGACTTTTACTCCTTATCACTCTGGGTCGTTGGGGCTCAGATTTTCTTACTTTATCCAGGTATTACTTTACTTTCTGTCCATAGCCCCAAGAAAGCTGGTTCGGGACCCTCCTTTGGGGATGGGTGCTCTTCTTCCAGCCTGCCCGCAGCTCCCTCTGTCCTTTTGGTATTCCCACCCTGGGGAGCTGCCCAGAGCTCTCTGCCTTCCCTGTGGCCAGCTGCCTGTGTGCTCTGAATGAGATATACATAGATTTATTTCTGGAGCACTGAAAAGAGAGGTGGGTCCCATTTGGACTTATGTGCTTGTTAATCTGAAAATGAGATACAGCCACAGTTCAGTCTTTTAATGATGAGCAGAGCCTAAATAGCTTCACATAAATTTATGCTGCCGATGTATATTTTTAAAATAAACTAGAAATGTTACTTGGTGACTATTATTTTAATGTCATCTTGACAGGACGTGTAATTTTTTAGTTTTATTAGACTGAATGAAAGTGCACATGTAAGATTTTAGCTTCCTTTTTGAGTTCCCATAGTAGATATTTTGCTTTGTATTGAATCTGCATTGTATTATTAATAATTGCCCCTTTTTATCTGATAACTTCCAGGAAAGGGAAGAAGAGTGGCTTAAATTCTATAAAGAAATTAAGAGCTTTGCTGGCAAAAAATTAACACTGTATTGACCCACTTTAGTGTTCTTTTCAAGACTAACGTTAAAGGAGAATTCATCATCTAAGCTTCCCCTAAATATCGAGCATTAGCCTGCCTCTGATACAGAAAAATATTGCTACTCTTATTAAAAGTAATGGTAAACATAAACCAGAGAAACTTTGTTCAAGATGCTCTAATTGGCTTGATCCATTGAAAACAAACATAGAACCTCTGTCTCCCAGAACAGCGGATAAAATCACCCATGTTCTCCCTGTGGAGCTCTTGCTGACTTGTACATACAGCTGAGCGGATAGATTTTATTCGCTCAATATTTCAATAGGAAGGACTGCCAATCAAGCATTCATTTCTAGGAGATGGATGAATCTGTGCGAGTAAGAGTTACATAAGAGCCATGGTTTCTTGTAAGTGTTTATAAGAAGATTCTTCAGTTCAATTCTGTCCCACAGTGCAATTACAAATTCTTATTTCTTACCATACATCTTCTTTTGTTTGAAAAACAGAATGCCTGAGCAGTTAATATGCTTATTTGCAAAATGGACATTTTACAGCACACACCAACAACCCTGTTCCCTTATGTAATTATATCAGTTCAGCTTTTTCCTAGGGCTTTCTTCTCCTTCTCATTATGCCTTCACCAGCGCTAAACTTCTCTGTGTGTGCCTCTAAATTATCTTCTTGGCCGGACCAATGTTTAGAGCTTTAATCAAACTGAATTCAGACTCCGCATCCTTTCTCATTAGTTTGGTTACACTTAAAAAACTATAGAGACAAATAACATTCATTTCTATTGTACTTTGGAATCACTTCTGGGATCAAATTATCTTTCACACGTGGATGAAGCTGTTGACTTCGCTGGGATTGCATGTGTAGATATGAAAACAGAATACGAGGAGATCATTGGATGCGTAATAAAATAACGCTTTCAGAAAATTAGCTCTCCTTTCTGCTGGGATAAAGCAGTGGCATGAAATCAACTGTAAATGCATATTTACAATTCAGAGCCCTCAAATATTTTCCCAAAGGAAGGTTATCTTTATTTGTCTGTAAATTTATTAGGAAGGTAAGTCCCCCTGGTAGCTCTTATGAAATTTCATAAACCTTTTATTCTCTTATTAATGACTTCTCTCTAAAATTTTCAAAAAAGGGAAGGTATCTCATAAACTTAGTACTACTTTGGTATGTCATATGCATGTTTAAATACTTACTGCTTACACATATGTATCTCAACACTTACAGCTGATAGGGAAGCAAACCTTTCAATTAGGTCCCACAGTACCAGGTTTTCTCTCATCACTGCTTTTAGACTCCTATGCTAGAGGAAAAACAATTGGTCTTCACTGTTAATTTCACATATTAAGCAGAATAGCCTTTAAAATGTCTGTATGATTTTTTTACATATTTGCTATGAACATGAATGTGTACCATATTTTCACTGCTAAAATATTGGAACTTTCTCAGATGGCAAATTGTCCACAAGCTTTATCCTTGCAAACAAGAGCATCATTATTTTGTTTTTTTTTTCTTTTCAAAAATTAGTATATGAAAAGAGAGAAATCTCTGCCCTCAGATAATTACCCAAGTAAACTAGTTTCATCTTATATCAAAAGCAAGGCAATAAATATGTTGCAACAAAAGACATAACCTAGCATAAATAAAAGGGTTTTTAATTACTCCTATGATCATATATGAAGGTAAAATTACAGCTTCAGGTCTCTGATGGGCAGGAGTTATATCTCGCCTTCTACTTCTCATTTGTGGAAATCCAAATTTCCAATTATGCAATTTTGGGGTATTGTTTTAGATTTCAATCTTTTTCTTCCTTTTCTCTGCCTCCTCCCATTTTTTATTTCTATTTTACTAAGAGCTAGAATTCAATTTCTTCAGAAGGCCAGCTTAGAGCATCTCACTCTATACATGCGTTTCAGGTCATATACTCTGGGCTGCTTTGAAAACATGAGATGAAATACTATTGTCCTCTTCTGATATTCCTTGGGCCACAACGCTCTCTGACAACCTTCTCAAGCCCAAACTCTGCTATTTGGATTAGCAGAGCTTGCTGCATCCCAGGAGGAACACTCAGTCTGGAGGCAGCAGAGACATGTCCTCCTCTTCTTGCTGTGTCAGAACTAAGGCCTGGATCAAACATCCTCAAAACCAAACACCCTTGTGACAGAAGAACAGATGGACATCCACAATTTAAAATCTCTCTGGAATTCCCCTGGAATACTTAGCAGTTTTTCTTTTGTTGTTGTTGTTGTTGTTGTTGTTTTATTAAACAGAGCTAGATTAAAAAGTATCATCTCACTGAAGAAACTGAAAATTGTAATGAGTTTTGTGGTCAGGCAGTAATTATATTAGCTTTCCCTAAAACTAGATATATTCAAATTCTCATCTAATTATGCTTTCAAAATGAAGCAGGGGAGAAAAGGTCATAGTATTATAGCCAGCATATTTTGTTTTCCTCTGGAAAGAGTACAAGAATAGTTTCAATGGAAACAGTTTGAGATTATGCTTGATAATTTGTAATTAACTCTCCAGGGTGCTGTGAGGCCTAATTAATTACTTATTGGAAAGCATTTGGAGATATTTGGATGAAGGTTGCTATAGTAATGCCAAGAATTGTTGTGATTGTTATCGTTAGGTATTTTCCATCCCCAAATGCAGTTAGGTGGAAAATGTACCTTTATTACCTTACGATATCTTACAACCAGGACTAATCTGCTGAAAAGCAGTATTTAAAAGCTTAGAATAATTCTCTCTGCAGTGGGAAGCTAAGGATGTTTATTCCAAAACTGTGAATATAATTTATGAATAAGCCAAATACATAAATTGCATTCAGAAGTTCCACAGTAATAACACACTTTATATTCTCCATCTGCAGATAAGCAGGTGCATCTATTTGTAGAATTTGTCTTATGTTATGAAACTGTCTTCAGTGCTATGAAACTACTATATCATGAATGCCTCTGTGTGTTTAGCATCCAGCATTTGTTCTCAGGTCTGTCAACAGGAACATGTCACCCAAATGCAATTAACCCAAATTAATATAATAATGGAGGGTCATGAAGAAATTAGGATTCCTGTTCAAATCAGGATGATACCTTGGTACAAAAATGAGAAACCTATCCATCCCAATTTATTTTTCAAAGCACTTGAGTTTGCAGAATAGAATAGACGCACATGTAAAAAAGAAGACAGATGTTACCCCTTCTCCCAAAAGCCAGAGAAGCAAAAGACAGCTTAAAAAAAAAAAAACCAAAACCAAAAACAAACAAACAAACTTGCAGGAGGCTTGAGCTGGAGGAAAGAGCTTGCTTTTGCAGTACAGTCTCTGCTGTTCAGCTGAGCTCTGAGCTGCAGAGGAGGGAAACTGTGAGCAACAGAATAAAAGTTATGTACAAGGATCCAAGAGCCTTTTGATGTCTACAACCAGAACATAAGAAAAATTCAATCTTGGTACAGAAACTGAGAAAGCTGTAGAGAATTTTCTCAGAATTGCATATAGACATTTTTACCCCCCCCGCAGATCTTACTTACAACATCTAAAGCAATTGGTTAAATTATGCTCTGTAACCCCTAACCATATCTATGTGTTTACCTTAAGTACCAAAACCCCTTGAAAATATCTGCAGTTGTGAAAAAGGGTCTATTTGTGTTACACCGAGGAGTCCAAGGGATAGGAAATTTTCCTGAGGTTTCCTCTCTGAGAAGAGCTAACAACCAGAGAGGCTAAAGCAGGAGGCTTTGCCATACTCTGTTTAGACAAAGAAAAGCTGAATTTTGAACCTAGTGTGTCTTCCACATACAGATCTACCCTAGAGAAACCCTGCCAGTGCTGTGAAAATGCGGGTAAAACCAGACACCAATATGCATGCGATCTATGGTACCCTTAATAACTTTATAGAGAAATATGGTTTACTAATAGTAAGTCTTCATGCTTTCTTTCAGAAGAAGAAAGATCAAAATGTATTGCTTTTCATATTTTTCCCAGGTAGTAATACATGTATGAATAAATCTCAACATGTGCACAAGATAAATATATAACAGTATTTTTTATGATGCTTAATGCATAGTTCCCTCAAGCATTAACTGTCTCTAACAAGCACGTTGTGGTGTCTCTCTGTTTACCTTGTTAGCCGTAGTAATTTCTGTTATCACTCTTCTGGAAGAACAAAGTTTCTACATGTGCCTCAAAGGTGAACAGAATTACGCTGTTTACATTACTATTCCTACAGGGATCATAAAATAGTACTTAGAACAATGTTTACAGTCATCAACGAGGCAGAAATCACTCTGTACATACCAGAAAGGCAGAAAACAATACCCCGTCACTAACTAATTACAGATGGGACTGTGCTGCATAAAGATCCCCCGTCTCACATGTGGTCTAGGTGCTGGGTGCATCAGTAGCCTGAAGCATCCAGCAATTACTCTGTCCATCAAATCAAAATTTCTCTAATGTGCTTTCTTTTCATTGGGGCCCTGCAGACAATGCGACTTACTAATTTCTGACTTTATATTCAAAGCAACACAATAAATAAAGCAAATGTAACAAAGCATGCTTTAGTGTGCCAACAAAAACTCATCCTTCCTCGATGGCAAACTTTTTCATTTTTCTGTTAGGGTCAGGGACAAAGTAGAGTGAAGCCCATAGAAGAGTTTCCTTTAACTTCAGTGGATTTGGGGTCAGATGTTTGCAGGGGGGCTTACAAAAAACAGGAGTGAAGTGGAGGGTGGCTGCTTGTCCTCCCCTCCACCCTGCGAGCCACTTTCCTTCACAGGCACTACATGCATTGGAAACACAGCTACAGAAACACATTTTAAAGTTACTTCTGTAAAATATACAAGAAACACTCATTTAAGACAGCCTAGCAAGGATAATTTGTGCATTGCTTGTAGACGACGACTCGGAGGCAGTTGGGTTTTAGCACAGAAATGGGTATTTTCCTTATTTTCTGATTGCTAATCACCAGTCGGTCTGTTCCATTCAACCTAAGGCAACTGTGATGTGATCTTATATTCACAGTCTTCCTGTTGTAATATTAAGCTTTTCCTGGCTGACACTTTACATTCATCATTCGGTGACTTGGTAGTCAAATATCCTTGCTGTTTGCTGGAGGGAGAGCACACGGGAGGCATCAGCTCCATTGCACATCCATGGGAACATCAGTGACAGAAGTTCAAACTAATCAGCAAACATCATCAAATATGTATCATAACAACCCAAAAGCTATCATTTTGGAGAGACGAAAAATAATAAAAGAACTACAGCATATGAAATGCATCAACGATACTGCAAAACCAATTTTTGTGGGAATCCTTGGACCTTGTCGACACAGCACTGTTGTTTATGGAGGCAATTATGCCAGCATAAACATATTGCTGATAGAAAAGTGCAACTTTAGAAGCTACCAATGGAGGACGTACCTTTATCCTGGTTAACCTGGACAGCACAGGGGTCTGGGGAGCCCTGTGGGAGAGTTGTGCCGTGTTGCTGGCCCAACACGGGCATCTGTGGGTCCCACTGAAACCTCAGCATCGTAGCTGGGGGTCAGGGGCTAAGGTGAGCAGAGCCCCCCAGTACCGGGGTGCCAGTACAAGAAGTACACCGGGGCACTATAGCTACATCTTCTGTACATATACCATGCATTGGAAATGACTGTCCAGAGACCAAAAAGAATTTTGAGGAGTTTTCAGTCATTTGCCTTTTTTTTTTTTTTTCATTTGTCTAAGAGTGAGAGCTGGTGAAGTCACTGAGCACATAACCATGGATGACAGCGAGGTCAGGGTTTCCACCAAGCTGTGAAGCTTGTTCCTAAAACAGCACTTCCAGCTGCAAAACACAGGCCAAATTCAGGGTTACTGCTGTCACACATATTTAGGAGGTGACAATCAAGAAAGAAAGGGCATAAGAGTCCTCCAGAGGTACAGTACATACATTATCAATTTCACAACCTGTCTGTTAAATCCTGATCTCTTTAGACCTATTTCCAGCTTGACAAAATAAAGCTCTAAAGAAGACAGAGGTATCTTCTAATCACTCAGAAGACTGAAATAAAACATTTTCACATCATGGTTTGCTGTATCTTTTTTGCCATTTGTACAGCATATTACAGGCTCAGTTACTCATTGAGTTCTGCACTTACACTAAACTGAGACTGGAGCAGGCGTTGGCTGCCATTCTCTTTGCAGAGTTTCAAACTCAAGAACTTAGCAGGTCTCAAATGCTTCAGTGTTGAATCTGTGTTCATATTATTACAAAGAGGCAGTTTTAGTGTTCTTGTCTTTCCAGAATACTATTTATATTATCCTCTGCAAATGGGGAAATATTTAGAAGGCTGCACTACCTTTAAAGCATTGACAAAAATTTCTGAGCTAATTTGCTGGCATACATGAATTCTTTAATTTTTCTTATTTCATTTTAGACTAAACTCTCCAAGTTCAATAGCCATTCACTTATAAGAAGTCTCATTGATTGTGATGGACTTCTTTCTGCATCTCTTAGTAATAATAGATACATGGTTCAAATTAATTATGTAATTAGCTATCCTCAATATCATTATATAACAAGATTTTTTTTAGCCATCTACATTAATGTGATTTAGCAATTAAGATCCACATAGGGAAAAAAAAAAAACAAAACCAAACAAACCAAAAAAAGAGAGGAACTGCTCACAAACTTTCAGACACATGAAGAAAACATGGCTGGAAGCTGGGGATAGCACAGACAGAAGGTTTCAGCATGGTGCTTTCCCATGCCAAATACGACTTGTCCTCCTCCTCTGGAGATCCATTTTGGTTGGAATGACCCCTTCGTTGTGGCCCTGACTGCCCCTCGAGCAGAGCCAGCAGTGCTGATTAACCTGCGAGACCAAATGAGCAGCAGCAAGCAGCAGCTCTGCTCATGTTTGCGGGGAGGTTTGTGCACGGACTGTATCCGAGTGCCGTGCTGGTGCAAGGGGTTGCGTCGCCCCAACGCATGCTCATCCCAGCAAGGTTGTCACCAAAGAAAACACCCTGATTGCACCTGCTTGCATGGCTTGTCCCCCAAAATGAAACAAAATTCCTCATACATGCAGGCATTTATAAAAATGTGCCTTTTCAATCCCTGGGATAATATTTCCATGTTAGTCACCTCTCAGTCATCTTTAAATCATCTCACACTTTTTTTCTCTGGTTTCCTTCTTCTCCTTCCAAATGTTGCCAAAATAATTGCACCCTTCACACTGATTGTGTTGCAGCCTCTTTTTGCACACCCCACTACTCCCTAATGACTGTTTTCTTTCTTTTTTTTCTTTCTTTGAGACCAGAAGGGACTCTGGATCGATGTACCCGACCTTCCGTAACGTGTACCGAACACCTGTCTTCCAGAAAGGCACTCAACCTTGATATAAAGATGTTAAAATTAAATTTGTCATTTCCATTGCTGTTTTAAATTCTAACCATCTTACTTTTCTGAGTAACACCCTGAATTTCTTTATTGCAATCATATTTTAATTTGTATATGGATAAATTCATGCACACTTTCTTAGGTGGACCAGAAGGACTAGAATACATTCAAGAAACCTGTTTCTAGGAAGCTTTAAATTACATTAGCAATATATTTTAGTAATAACAATCAAGCCTGGCTCATTTCCTTGGGATTAATGACTAGCTGGAAGAGCTGATGGCCCCAAGTAGCAGTCATTATTTTATTAGAGATTTTTTTTGTTTTTAATTAGGCAAAGATTAAAAAAAATCCTGTCGGTGTGAAAGGGAAATGAGAGCATCACAGGAGAAAAAATACAATCACTCAGAGTAGTGAAACGGTCTCTTGAAAATGTTTGATAACCTTTGGTAAGATCACCAGGTTAATACTATAACACACCAGTATTTTGTGTGGGTTTCATCTGTTCTCTCAGTGTTTGCATTTCTCTGCTCCCAGGGGTTTTTTTTGTTGATGTTTTGAAAAATGAAGCATGTAGATTTTGAGGAACATTTTGTAAATATATTGCACACTTTTAGAAAATGTTTTACAGCACAATCTTTCATGACAGGTGGCTCTGTCTGACTTCGAGTCTGTCAACTAGAATGCATTGAAAATGGGTGAGGAAAAGGAAGACTGGAAAATGTCAAAGCCCCCAACCTTGGAGGAAAAAAAAAAACAAACCAAACAATAAAAGAAGAGCCAGAGATTTACAAACCAGTCATTTTAACCCCTCTTAGAAAACATTGGAACAAGTGGTTAAATTAACTAATTGCAAATACCCAGAAGATAATAGGGAAATGGGTAACAGCCAACACAAGTTCATCAAGAATTTTGTCGCTATTGTGACAAGATTCTTCATTGAGAACTGTGTCAACTATTTTCTTCTACCACAAGGCACGAGAGGTTTGCTACCTCCTTGACATTTTCTTATGCTAACATGGCTCAGATGAGCTTGCTAGGGTGGGTAGTGAAAAACTGTCAGAAAACCCACGCTGAGAAGAAAGGCAGGAGGGGCCTGAGTGTCAGAAGAGGAAGGCCTGGCAAGCAGCCCCCGGCAGAGCTGCTGCATCCTCAGCTTCCTGCAAATCCATGTTTTATCAGTCACCAGTGAAGGTCAGAGCACAGACTTATAAAATTTACACTTAACATGAAGCAGAAGGGAACTGCAAGCACACTGGAACATGAAAATAAAAAAAAAACAAATTCAAAATGGTCTTGCTGAATTGTGGAGTTGACCTGGGGGGGGGAGGGGAGGGGGAAACCAAAAGGTGCTATTCAATAGGAACAAATTTCAAGTTTAAACAGGAACAATCAGCTGCACAAATACAGGATGGTGAAGAGCACCTAGTTAGGGGTGCTGTAAATCATAAAAAGACACAGAGCTCGAACAAGTGCCTGAGAAGACCAGAGGTTTACAAAACATGCAACTCACATAGGCACATACACATGGCTACCATCCTTGATTCTCGGGAAAGAAGAGGCATGGTACTAAATGACAAGGTGGTACAGTCAGTAATTTCATAGATAAAGACAAGGGCAAGAATGTTTGAGATCAGACTGATTCTGAGGACGAGTTTTTCTAACCATACCTGACCAGGTGGCTCTTGGGTTTCTTTGCAGCTTTTGCGCTTCTCAAAAAAGCTGCCAAGAAAAGGAAAAGGGAAGAAGCCTTCTCAATGTGTGTGATAAGCAAGAACCACATATCTTGAATAAGAAAAACTTAACCCACCATGGAAAAATTGCTGTGCAAAGTTCAGATCGGTTTGATCCTCATTTTCAAAACAACTTATAAATAACCATCATCTTGTGGGTCGTCTTTCTCTTTAAATGTGTTATTTGTAACTTTAAATGTTGTAGTTAAAGAGAATTAGCATCCGTGACAATGTTGCTTTCAGTTCAAGTAGACTCTTGATGACTTTGTCTTTGTTAACTTATTTGTCTTTTCTTCATGAAATTTTCTGCCATTAACTCATCATGTTCTGTAAATCCTCTGCAGTAATAACTACATGCAACAGCCCTTCTGTCTAGTCAGTTGAGATTTGACAGCCTCTGTTTGCTAAACGTATCACTTCACTGAGACTTTGGAACACACTTTTCATCTCTCTCCATTCTCATTATCCAGCTAAGGTCCTTATAACATATGGTCCTATTTTCCTAATTGCATTCACTGTTACACGTCAAACCAAGCTAATCTTTCAAACCGTCAGGCTAATCAGTACAAAATGCATGGCCACTGTTTGCACACATGCTGGTAACAAGAGGGGAACAGGACCTACACAAATCAGAAAATGCCACTGAGTCCCAGCTGGCTTGTTTGTTCCTCCTTTATCTTCTAAGATTATCTGAAATGCATCTTCTTTCGCATTTACATTTTCAGAGTAATTTTCTCAGCAGAGAACTATTAGCACTGGTGGTTGACGTCCTACCCAGCCAGACCCTCACCATAAAGTACGACTTTGGCTGCTGATTCCCACAAGGCATGTCTTACGGTGAACAACAAAAATTGTTCAGTATGTTATTGTTATTCACAAGAAAATATGACATATTATTTAACCACCTTTAA
This sequence comes from Nipponia nippon, assembly GCF_047370975.1. Lineage (NCBI taxonomy): Eukaryota > Metazoa > Chordata > Aves > Pelecaniformes > Threskiornithidae > Nipponia > Nipponia nippon. Next base: position 94,699,538 of record NW_028262369.1, read on the forward strand.
GGCAGCAAAAACGTAGAGATAGTCAGCATCGTGATTACCACTCGGTTGTAGGTTTCTTATTTGGTAAAAATAAAAGGTAACATGCAGCCTGTAATTTACTTATCATATCTCTGACATAATCACAGCAAGGTTGATCATTCTCCTAAAGCAGGTTAGCTGGGAACACGCAGAGAGAGGTTAGGGGAGATATTGGTTTGTCCATTCAAACATACAGCTGTAGACTATAAGAAACAAAGCCAAAGAAGAACTCTGTGCTTGCATTTTAAAAATATTTTTGGTATCTGGGCCATCTGATGCATCATAGACAATTCCATCAAAGCTGTACGAATTCAGTAGACCTCACCTAACTTCTAATGCATCTTCAGTAAATCACTGAATTTTCTTTAATCTTGAATAAATGTACCAGAAACCTGAAGCCTGAGCCATCAGCACTCTCTTGAAGAACCTGCATTAGCTAGGTGCTTTGATTTAACCAAGCAAATTCCAACAGCTAAAAGCAGAATACACACACAGAAGAAAGGAACGCTCATTGAGCCAAGTAGCAATTTTCTGTTTACAAGCTATTTTTCCTAATTCCCCTGCAAAAATCTTACAAGTTACCCAATCCAGTAGCCCAATGGAGGTGAGGCTGCTGCAGCTCCATGCCCTGAGACCCAACCAGAGGTGAGGCTGAGCGTGTATTCCCGACAGGCAGACCACAAACACACATATACAACAGAGATATACAGGCTGACACAGTAATACTCATGCAAACACAGATGGTACCAATGACTTCTCTGGCTCATCTGGATGAAGGTCCATTTGTGGGAAGTACACACACATACGTGGTGTGGATCCCTCCACCAGGTGGACTTAGACACCTAGTCCACCCAGTAACTAGTCCTGGATGCTCCTGTCTCACGCTGCCTCACACACAGACACACACACACATATACAAGCACATCTCCCAGCCAACCTCCAGACCTTATGATCTTCCCTGTAGCCAGTGTGGACCCCCATCCCTTCAGCAGTCATCCCACAGACCCACTAGTCTCCAGAGCCAGCCCTGACTTACAATTTTCCCCGCTTTTTTTTTCATCCTTCAACATCCCATAATGTGTCTTGTGCCGTTGTGCCCTGGGCCCCTTCAAGTGTGTGGGGCTGAGCCTTTAATCACACAACATAACAAAACCCACTGATTTTCTAAGTTTGGTCTGCAAGCACACCACTCGTGCCTGTGAGCAGCATTCCTCGTGGTGTTGCTCCACCAGCTGCAAACGTACCAGAGGAACAGCCTGAGAGCATCTTCTCAGTGGACTGCATAAGAGGTATAACCCATTTTAAATTAAAATCTGGGTGCCAAGGGTTGATTGGTTCATAAGATCAGATTCTGAGCTATCTTTAAGCATAAATAAATGTTTCAAGTATAATTAGTACAAACCCTCAGAAGCCTTCCTCAGAAATTAGTTTCTGTAAAAGAGTTTAGGAGTCACTCCCTTTTCCTGCTCCATGGACAATCCTGTAACTTGCTCCTGGTTACGCAGATCTGGGGTTTCCTGCTCTTGCAACAGCAAGGCCTGTTGCCTAACCCACAATAATGAGCAGTGAACGAGGGAAAGGACTGTATTTGCTCATATAAAAGGAACAAATACAGAAACCTAGGGTCCTGCTCTCATTTCACTCACACCTTGTGTGTCTCAGATTTATTTGAAACAGGAATTGTGGAACTGTCTTCTGTAAAAGAAATCTAAGTACTGCTCTATGGAAATGTATGTATTCACACTGGGACGCTATTTAGTGCTTTAGTTTGATCTCCAGTCTAAAGTTATATCTGAAGTAACATCAAAGCATGATTTTAGAACAGGTTTTCTCACATGTGTTACATAGAGTTGACTTTATACAATTCAACTGATACGACTCAGACTAGAAACCAAGTAGGTAGTTATTTAATGTGAGATACGTAGTAGTGCTAGGAAAGGCATATAGAAGAAAGGTAAAGACTATTAGGTATAGGGATCAGCCTACATGTGGGTAGAGATTAAATAGATGGGTGTGTAATCTGGGAAAGAGGTGGTTGAAGTGCGATGTCACAGGGGAAAGTTATGAACAACACAGAAAAAGTTAATAGGGAGCAATTATTCACTATTTCTTACTACAGAGGAGTTTGCGAGGGTGCACTAAATTAATTTATGTAATTTAAGACCAGGCAAAGGGCAGCATTTTTTTTACGCATTCACAATTAAACTGTGGAACTGATTATTATAGGGTGTTACAGATGCTAAAATCATAAAAAGGTTCAAAAGCAATTAGACTAATACAGGGAAGAAACATACTTCTGGGGCTAATCAACATAAGATGCGGATACAACCTTCAGTTCAGACCCCGCTAAGCTGCAAGGGTGAGAGCAGAAGTGCCAAACTGCAGGTGTACTCTTATTCCTTAGGCATTTGCTAATAGCCACTGCCAGAGATGAAATACTGAACTGGATGACTTTATAGCCTAGCCCAGCGCAGTCAGTTTTATGTTTTATATTCTGAGATTTCCTTGTACGCAGAGGCCTCTCAGCAGGTAGCTCCAGCCTGGCAGCTACAGAACCCCTGGCAGGAGAGGGCAGTCACATCCCACCAGCAAAAACCCCAGGGTGCAGCGCTGAACAGGCAGCAACCACCTAGCAATAATTAATACTGGTCACGTAAACTATAAAATTACTTGCTTCTAAACACATTACTAAAGTTCAGCTAATGGCCAAAAGAAAACAAACTGTAATTAAGAAAATTATGTACTACTTTGTATTTTTGAGGCTCTCTGAAGAAGTGGAGGAAAAGAATGCTTAGGAGCCTGGATTTTCAGACTCAGATAATTAAGTTCTGCATTAGAGGCTTATTAAAATATATTGCCCGAGAGACCAGACAGAATGTAAAATGGCTGGGTACAAAACTCTCAGAGATAGAAAGAACAAAGCTGCAAGACCTAAATGACTTTTTACTATTCCTGAATATCTTATGATGTTTGAAAATGAAGATTGCAAAACAGATGGAGCTGTTAACGAGTTTAGGAAACAACATGACATATGCTCAGAAGAGCTTTAGGAAAAAGCTTGCATTTTGTATGAAATGCTGTGGGTCAGTTAAGATCAATCAAAAGTAGAAACAAAAAAGAAAGGACAAGGTCGTAACTTTTTTGTTATTAAAAGCCAGAAGATACAAAGATGTAGCTCCAAATCAGCTGCAACTTTTGTTCATCCAAATGGTACCCCCCGCTAACTCTGGTGGACAAAATAGGCTGTGTATGTCTCAGAGGAATGGAACTGAAGCTAGCAGGTCTATACCAGAGCTAAATGCCATGGTTTATGCCTCAAAAAGTGAAATCAATCAAATTCAGCAAAAACCTATGGATATTGTACCAGCAGTCAATTGTTGCTTAAGCAAACAGCACTAAAAATTGGGAATTTTGTCTGAAAACTAAGAGAGAAATTAGCCTATGCCTTTTCTCAGTGCAACCTTTGAAGCCAATTTTCCACAGAGGAAAACCAGAAAACTTTATCTGCTGCCAGTGGAGTACTGGGATATGTTTAACTTGAGTTATTTACTGCTCACTGGAAAATACAGTTTTCAGTATGAAAACTGATCTTAGGCCCTTTTAAATTCATGCTAGCCAGCTGGATGAGCAGTTCCCTACCTCTTGGAGCACAGTGGCTTGGTACACAGCGGATTGTCCAAATTGTTGATGTTACCCACTGCTGTCACGATGCGTCCTCTCTGACAGTGCATGGAGCTTTGCAAGCAATGCAGTTGTCTGGCCTCCAGATCATAGATCTGTGTCACTACAAAACTCATGGTTGTCTGTTGCACTTGCAGTTATGAGGAATTTTAAGAAAACTTCTCTGCTTAGTTTTCAGGCTGAGGAAATGGTCTAGCCCTGTAAAGTGCACTTCTGGACCACAACCCCCAGAGTCACAGCATGCTGTCATGAGATGAAGCCACATATCCTGTTGTCCTTCAATATCCTAACATCATCTTCTATTTTTTAATGATGTTAGCATTTCATTTTCTTGACTCTCTATAAGCCATTACTGGCAATTTTATTAACTACAAGACCAAGGGAACAAGGGACAGTAACTTATAAAGGGGCTGCTTTCACAGCCCCTGATGAGGAGGAACGCAGCATTTGGGACTGGCACCCAAGTCCCTGAGGGCAGGGTAGGTTTATCTGCTATCAACTTCTTATTCAGTTTTTTTTTCCAAACTTACTATTTCTATGGATTTCCTTTCCTCCCTAGCAAAGTTTCCTTTGGTTTAAACTCCTTAGCTTGTCTTCTGTGGTTGGAGAAAAACTGTTCCTAGTAGGAGCTCAGGTGAGGTAGTTTAGGGCCCCAAGAAAGCCTGGGTGAATGCTACTTGCATGTGCCTTAGCTATTGAACTGGGTCTGTGTCTTGCCACCACACCTGACAGAAAGGTTAGATAAGCTTTTTGTTACATTTCATACCCACTACACACAAAATAAAAATGTTAATAATTTATTAACATTTGTCATTAATATTGCAAAGTCAAGCATTCATAAGCCAGGTTGTCTGGTTGTCAGGCTGTCTGTTCTTTTTTGCTCTCTCATGCACTATATTGAGTCGATCTGTAATTACACCGTGACATGCTATTATTTCCATAGGACCCTTGACTCGTTTGGTGCACAGATCAACCAGGGCTCCTTTAATGAGCACAGCTAGTCAGTATTTTAATTCAGCCCCACCATTAATTGTGTGGTTATATCACATTTACCAGCACTGTTTAAACATCATGCGGAGGACAGACCTGCTAAACTCCTCACTGACTTTCAAACCACATTCATTATTTCCCCAGATTTGTGTGGAACGACCATTTGATCTTCACATGAACACCACAATGACAGAACACTAGCCTGCTAATTTTATTGTAGGAAACTGAAGTCCAAACAGATGAAGGTCAAAATGCTTTGCTAATTTTGGATGTCCAGATTGGGACCTCTGGGATCTGAGTTTTTTAGAGTGCTCAGCATTCTGTGACATTGGGTACGTGCAGTGCACCTCTCCTATTGCCATCAGCTGCATCTGCAAGTGCTCAATTTCTACAGATCACACATGCATGTGTTGAGTTCCATACCCAGAAAATGTGGCTACTGAGTAGGGCCAGCAACTACTATGACTTACAAATATTTTTTGGTTGTCTTCTGCCTTTATCGGCAAAAAAGACAAAAAAGCTATCTAAATTATCTTCCCCACTTCCTTTGCTTTTAAGCAAGAAAAATCAAATGCTGTAGGACAAGCATCAGCATTATGCAACCTCCCCTCAATTATGAGCGAGATGTCTCTAAAGAAATCATGGGTGTAATGAAAAGAAAGGGAAGAAAAATAGGCTTTTGCACATGGTGGTTTTGGAGATTTTGGGGCACAGTGGTCATAGAGTTTTGGGGAGGAAAGTCCTCTGTAATTTTTACTCAAATTTAATTAGCTGGTTTGTTGGGTTTTTTTGTTTGTTTGTTTGTTTGTTTTTTAAATCTGGTGGAATATTTTGAAAATATTTCATTTCAATACTTTAGAAAGAAAAGTTTTGTTTTGGACAAAACTCCATTTTTCTATATGTATATGTTCTGTTTCCATCTTGTTACTATTTTATGCTATTCAGACTTTCCTTCTTATCCCCCCATCGCTGCATCATCCCAGGAAGCCAGGAAACTCATACACTTCTGAAATGATCATCACTTGTGTTCAGGTGGGGTTGGGCTGGCCTGTTAGAGCAGGATGAAATGCTGAACTTCTCTTTAACAGGAAGAAAGAAATAAAAGAAAGAAAAAAAAATCAAACTATCTTAACAGTGGACTACTAATTTTTCTCCTTCATTTATATTTTTTTCACTGGTTTAAAACCACTCAGTGCTCCAGTGCTTCTGGCGATGCAGGAGGCTCTCTGCAGTGCTAGTTCCAGCACACCGAATCTCGCAGCTCACCAGAGTTAGTTGGCAGTTTCTTCATGTCTTACTCCCACATGGTCCCATGCAGTTATGTCCTGATCCTGCTTTCATGGAATCACATAGCAAACATTTCAACGGTTTTAACAGAGCCAGGCTTGGCCCAAAAAGAACAATATCTAATGCTCTGTTCAATTTGGTAAATAGTTTTTTCTCGTGATACTGCAAACAGGGATGAACTGATCCATGCAGTGACTTCTGTCCTTCCCTCATTCCCCTACCTTCCGCCACTCAGCTAGACAAATTAACACAACTTTAAGGCAATCAAGTTCAGAAAGGACTTGGAATGGTGTATTCTCTTCCCAAAGCCAAAATAATCTACACTTGTTTTGGAACACTACCATGAATCACTTTAATCTTTCCTTTCTCGAGATATTTTTTATTTCTTTATATAAATTCCATCCTTCCTTGGCTGCACAGTGTCCATTCAAGTTGCATTTGAAAACTCCTCAGATGAAGGTTTTAGTCATTTGCTTTTTGGTGAGTAATTGTACTCATTTTCAGCCAGAAGACAGTTAACCTTTTGAGACAGTCAATTGCCCTCTCTATGTACCTATTGCTGTTCTTACTCATAGTGTAAGACTAAAACTTAATAACCTAGAAAAGATGAAGCATTAACTTTGCTCTGACAAAAACTCATTCTAAGTTTTAAGGCTGGAAATTTTCAAGGGAACCTGAAGGATTTGGTTCTCAGAGAACTATAGTTTTGTAGAGTTGGAAACCTGAATAACTTAGTACTTATTAAATCGCAGTCTGTATGACTCAGACAACATCTATAGTACTTTTTTTATATTTGATTGTAATAACTACTTGAGTTCAAAGACTATTGCTGAAAGATATTGTAAAATATAGGGAATGCATGGATGTATATATTCCTTTTATCAATTAGAAAATCTTGTTTTGCTTTAGAAAAAGAACCCCATGTACTTAAATTAAATGATAACAATCTTTAACAAACACACAAGGAGATTGTGATTATCTATAAGCATATTTAACTCTACATATCTTTGTAAAAATTCCATTAAAAGCAGCATTATCTGCATTACATATGCAAAACAAATATTGCAATGTGATACTCTTGGAATACTACATTTGATAGTAACTTAATAAACTCCAAGTTATAAAAGACTGTGCAAACACAGCAAAGCCATAAATCTTTAACAGTTTATAAGCAAAATTCTACCTTGCTTTCTGGAAAGGATCACAATTACTCAAACAAAGCTCAAGGTGACCTTTAAAGATGAGAACTGTAAAAATAAAGCAAGGGAGTAGGCGCTTTACCTGTGTCCTTGTAGTGTGAGATGGGCTTGAAGCACCTACATCTCGTCTGCTTTCTCTGCTTTTTAACCTGGAGGGCCACCAGAAGTGCCCTGGCCTGGGACAGCTGGGACAGAAAAAGACAGGAGGAGATCAGAGGGTGGTTAGACCCATCCAGCACCAGTGATGAGAAGAAGAAAAGGAAACGACAGGAAAGGTGGGGAAAGACCAAGGCCTGGCCTGGGCACTTACCCTCTGTTGGTCTGAGACTTCTAATACAGCATGAGCATAGTCAGAAATACTGGGAGGTGGTTTTGAGGGGGAGGAGATGGGAGAAGACAAAGATGTTGTCTGTGAGAGTTCCCAGGAGACACACGGGTGGAGGTCTTAATCTGAAAGTCAGAGAGAGAAAAATAACTAGTTATGGCTTTGGGAACGGGTTTTGTTTTGCTTTTATTTATACCCACTAGATGAAGAGGGTTCATGGCCTTTCCATTGAGTTTATCCAAGCCCATGGGTCTGTAAAATTGATCTGCAAAATCATTCTTCACTTGACAGACTTGGTCTCCTGGGTGGGAATGGTGAAAGCTTGGAGAGAGATGGTTTGCAAAAAAAAAAACCAAAACACAAAAAAACCCCCCAAACCCAAAAAAGTCCCAAGCAAAACCTGCTTAAGATCTTATTGAGTGTAAAATCTAAGTAGCACTGTGTGAGATATGCTGAACTGCTACCCCTGGCCGAGTACGCTAATGATGATATTGCTATCTCAGAGAAGAGCAGATGTAAAGCTGCATAGTGAGGTGAATATCTGATGCGCATATTTTATTCTTCCACTGTGCATCATGAAAAATCAGGCTCCGGGAGTCTTATCTATGCTGTACAAAACAGATGTCCTTTTGCAGCCCCTCAGCTACCCTGGTTTTATCTCGGTGTCTTCTCACCCCCCACAGCATGGGCAGCAGCAGCCTGTGGCAGGGAGCTCGAGATGCCATTCCTGCTCCAGCAGCAGGAGAACAGCAAACCCCCAAACTGGCACATCCATGGCTCTTTCCTCATCCCCATTTGCAGGAAAAGATCTCATTTCTAGAAGCCTTTGTGTGGGCTTGAAAAATTCTTATGAAAATTAATCCTTTTTATAAGCGGTCTAAACTCTTAATTCCTCAAATGTTAAGAACATTTACTGCTGAGAAATGTTTTGTAGAAAAAGTTTCTTACTGCTAAATCCATCTGCATGCTTAAAGGTGAAAACTTACATACATTTCTTAACAGCCCGAAAATGATATATTCTTCTGACGTGTCTCTTTTCAGATGTTTTGTGTTTTCCTGCAATCAAAATTACAAAACTTTTTTAAATGATAGCTCTGAAAATTATATTTTTGTGTCATTTTGATCTTCCTTCAACTGACTACAGAGTCAAAAAGCTAAAAACCATTAATATTCTTTAGGCAGTCATTATCTGGCAATTCTTAAGCAATTTCCTTGCCAAAACTAGAAAGAAATATCTCTACAAAGATACTTAAAAAGAGACAATACCTGCTTTGGTGATCACTCCATGCAAAGCCTTTGTAAGAACTGAATTTAAGAAGACATGCTTAAAGCTGGAAGTCTGTCTTTGTTCAAATAAGAATGAACTGACCTGAAACAGCATTTTGACTCCTTTTCAAACTCTCAAAAACTTAAAGGTGTAGCACAAGAAATGTCCTACAGGAAAAAAATAAAATGGAAACTTTTACAATATTCAGTAATTTATTTCTGCCCAGACAAAGGGCACACAGCCATCAAGCTCAGTAAAAATTATAATCAGCTGCACGTGTTGCAGCATCTTAACTAGTCATGACCTGATCCTGCTGGCATGGTAATTCCATGGAAACACTGGGGAAATGACAAAAATGAAGGGAGTGAAGATTTTTATCAGCCAGTGCCTTGCCGAGGTGGTGTCTCATGCTGTGTGATATGTGGTGATGCCAGGTGAGTGTAAGCCCCTGTGGGTAAGGGAGGAGTGCGGTTGGTCCCCTCTCAGCCCCGGATCTGCAGCAGCAGAGGTGCTGGGACAGAGCCTTGCCCAAACCACCCTGCTGTTATAGCTGCTTTTTTTCACTGTTTTGGAAGAGACTGAGTGGACCAAAGCTCTGCCAAAGAGTTACATTCGAATGTGCCTTGTAAGGTTTTTATGGAATAATTAGATGGTAATGTAGGACAAAATATCATCAGCTTCTGTACCATACGCTTCTCCTCTCCAGGTAGGTTAGGATTACACAGCCAGAAAGGAGGTGACAGTTAGTCTTGATAAATGTTAAGAAACAATGCTATGCTATTTGCAATTTAAAATTTTAAATTTTAACCTATTTGGCTGTTCCGAAACATTTCCTCCAATAACTCTTGAATAATTGTTTTCATTATTTTCTTTGATCCCCCAGGACTTAGTTGAATATTCAGCTTTGACCATTTCTAAAATGTTTTACTATATCAAGTATAGTTTATGTATCTTTACATGAAATTGTTCTATCCCTTTACAAACAATTTCAGGTTTCCCTGTATCATCAGGACAAGACACTCTTGGGCATAAGACATTTTGGCTTTGTCTCTCTAAGGACATATGCCTGGTCAAGCACAGATCCACTAGGAAATCTGCAGTCTTTGTCAAAAGCTCTGCACTAAGATTCTTACAAAAGAGGTGGTAACTGATGTAATGTTCTCTTTGTTTCTTTTTTCTTTCCTATTGAAAGAAAATATTGATGTGAATAGAGGACTTATGCTAAGACAGAGCAAGGAAAGGCATGTGACTAAGTCTCATTCCTAAACTTATGATGAAGCAAGCATTAGGATGAGATCTACGACACTGCTTGTACCTTGCTCCAACGTAGTGGCATGATCATTGTCATGAGCTGACCAAAGTAATGAAAAAGCCATGGGTACCATTTCATAATACAGAAATTTTTCATATGGAAACCACTGTAAACATCTCAGCGTCACTGTAATCATCTTGCAGCGTTGGCCTGCACAGGGGAAACTGGCATGGGAACATGCCCTGCAGCCACAGAAGAGGCTGTGCAGAGCACATCTGCTTTGCATGTCCATGGGATGAGCCCACAGATATGGCTGCACACTGAGCCTAGTGCAAGCCAGGGACTTCTCCTGGTCCAGGATACAAAATGTTGCTTGGAGTGTGACAGGGGAGAAACTCAACGCTAATAGCAGGTGATCTGTACATGAACATTTGTTACTAAAATTTGTAGAGGTCAAGGCACCCATTGCACACAACATGCTTTGGCACAGCTGTGCAGAGGATGTTCTTCAGCTCTGAGGGCACATGAGAGGACAGCAGTAGGGGCTGTGTCCCCCTGTGCTTTCACAACCTAGGCATGTGTTCTTCTGTCAATGTGCCTTCATGTTTCATGTGGCAAATATATTTGCTATTCGGTATATCGCCGCTCTTTGAAAAACAGTAAAAACTCGTGTAGGATTTCTCTATGATCACTTGCTCTCTGGTTTCTTAGCTACTAAACCAGACAATGCCTTTCTATAGTGTCCTTTTATTAAGAGTCTTCAGTGTACTCACATTTTTCATCATTATCTGTTGGGGTTTTTCAGCCACTCCTCCTGACCCTATGCCTGGAAATTCAAGGAACATGAAATATGTTTGATTCTCCTAAGAAGCTTCAAATACTTCTCCAAATTCTCAGCAAATCAGGCAATGATTATTATACAATTTTCACAAATCACAAAATATTACAGAAAAGCTCCCTTTCTTAATATATTCATGATTTAAGAGAAGCGATTATCACTGCCAAGCCTTATTTTAGGGCTGCAACTTTAACAGACTGAGAGCACTGTGATTTCATTAATAATCAATAAAAGAGGCAATAGAAGACTCCCATTTAAGCATCCTATTCACTGTGAAGGAATAGTCTAGTTTAAGGCAAAAATGTAATGCAGATGGATGATGACAACATCACTGGAAAGATCTTCAGGCATTTACATATTTTTCTGATTCCAAAACCCATTAGAGAAGTCAGGCACATTTTGCACTCACTTTTGAGCACTGTGAACACCATGAATTTAATAATAAAAAGGGTTCCAAGTCACTGCTAGCGTAGTGTTAAATGCAACCTGTAGTTCTCATAGGTTTTTTCCTAAGTAAGTGACAATCTCAACAAGTGTAGACAGACTTTTTCTCGAACATGTTCACTGAATTCCTCCCATTTTGCTACTCAAAAATTCCAGCAGCCGCCGCAGTGAAAGAAGGCAGCCAAAACCAAACATAAAACTGTGCTACAAACCTTCAGTGGGTAGTTGTGGGGAAATATCTTTTTCTCCAAAAAATGTATTTATAACTTGAGCATCTTGCTTTTATATACCCAAGTAAAAAATTGATATTCCTTGACAGTATCACGGAGTGGCTTCCAGCTGAATAGATACTGCTAACATTTTCCTGCTAATATTATGATAGCAGCATTGTAATAGCTGCGATGGTCTTACAATATAAGACAAACAAGGTTTTCAGGGGGAGAGGTAATACCTTTTATTAAACCAGTTGACGTAGCTGGAAGAACGACAACTCTGTGCCCCTGGTAAAAGTTTTGTGTCTGAAAATATCTGTTGGGTTCTTTTTCCTCTACTGAGAGCAATTGGTCTTCTTCCTACAACTACTTATAATTAATTCACACCAGCTATGCCGGGAAATCCTCTAACCCTCACTATCTCTGGTACCACCAGAGACCACAGACAGACAAGAAAAATCTCACTCTAAAGCAACATTCAGAGCTTCTCCACAGCCTTTGGGGTGAAAATTGTACAAAAAAGATGGAGATTAAAACAGGACTGCAGTTCTCTGTCCTGGCTTACCTACCTATCGGGGTTGGCGACACATAAAGAGGAATAAACCATATCATAGGAGATAGTGAAAAAATCCCAAGAAAGATGATGCGCTGTGCAATCTCTGTGCCAATGTGGAGACCCAGGCTGAGCTAGTTGCAGTCCGGACTTTGCACAGAGGAACCATCAACGTCTCTGGGTTCCTTGCACCAGCCTCGTCCCTGGCAAACAGTGAGGAGTGGTGCTGGCCACCCTGGCTCAGCTCCTGCAAAAACAAAGCCAGGACAAGGAGGGGTAACACCACTTGAACCGACAAAGCCTTCCCTAAAGAAGTGGTCAATATAGAAAAAGACTGAGATTGCCTTAGTTGTCAAAAATTCCATCTTTTAATGAAAATGGCAAGCACAAATTCACTTATTTTTCATGTATTACACTTGTCTTGCAGTCAGGTATCACAGGCATGCTTTCAGCGCTCTGGCTTTAATGAGGTGCTTGATCCTTATGTAAAATCAGCACCACAGCCCTTATCCAGCAAGAACTAACAAGGAACTATAAATGGCCCAATTACCAGGCTGAAATGTCATTCACACATTTGTTATCTCCCACACCAACACGGAAAAATAACACAGAGACACAGTAGCTGAAGGCAAATTGCAATTACTGTCAATTGAACTATAACTTGTGAAGCTCTTCATGTAATTCAAAGCTTTAAAATTTAACGTGTACTATATTTAGTTTCAAACAACAGTTGGGTTCATTGGTATTTTGTTTTAGGTTCACCAAAAGTCACAATATCCTTATTAATAATATTAGCAGCTCTAAGTGTTGCCTACATGATACTGTACTGAGTTCTTAACTCTTTAGCAGAGTTACACTGGGAGTAGCAGCACTCGGGATGGAAGATTTCTGAGACACATGGTCCTGGAGAAGTCACGTCTTCCTCCAAGTCACTACCACTTCAGTGTAAGGCATAGTACTTGAAGAAGGGATTTGGCATGTCTGTCTTTTACTGAATTTTTCATCTCAAATCTTAATCATTCTGTTCCTAAAGCATATGCTGCTAATCTTTGAAAATCAGATGCTCATCCCATCTAATTTAGAAGTTTATATTAGCAGTAGTGTAATACTGGGGCACCTAAATAAAACCATCTTCCCTGGAAGAAAAAAAAAGGCCTGCTCATCATATCATCATCTTTAATATTATAATAGCATTCTAATATGGCCTATACCAGATAGTGGGAGTGCCATGATCATGGCACGGCAGCACTCAGCTCCTCCCAACCTTCCCCATTTCTCAGGCACACCAGCTAATCCAAGCAGAGCTCTGAAATAAAGCTTTTCCACTTACAGCTAGCACAGGCAATTCCCAATGAGTAGACATAATCTAAATCCCTCACTGCTTTCAGAAAAATAAGGTTGTTTTTTCTCTTTTCTTTTTTGTGGACTGCATTATTACTGTTAGATACCTGGATACATATCAATAGGAGATGACGTGATCTCCTATAAAGCACTTTGGATGTAAACTTGAAACAAAGCTACGCGCTGAATGTCTCGTTTCTGAAGTGCTCAGGGAAGCTACAGAACGCGTTTAGATACCAGCACTGTCAAGTTTAAACAAGCCTGCTAAGAGAAAGAGAAGAGTGCTTGTATTCCCCCTCTTACCACAAGCTGTCAGTAAATTCACTAATTGGGGCTGTGAAACTGCTCATTGCTGGTGTTATCTGAAAGGCAAACAAGAGAGCGATGCGGATAGGAGCAGACCAGGCGCTGAAATGGAAGATGCTGTTTTCAATTCACTTGATTCCAGACTGATCTTATACAGGTGTAGATCAAATGTTTGCAATATATTTCTGTTGATTTCCAGCCAAGAAATATCAAGCAGATTTTAACACGTGCTTAAATTTGCTTGCAAGAACACAGTTACGTGGCACTTTATATATAAACTAATTCTGGTGATACGTGTTGCTGAATGCAGAGAGCTACGAGCACTAGAAAGAATAAACATGTCTTATCTTTGCACCTTTGTGAGTGATAATACTTCAGGCTTTTAATAGTGAAATACATTTTTTACCTTTGGCATAGCTTGTTCATTCATTGGATTTCACTGAACTTTGGTGTAATGAAGGGAGGGAGCCTAATTTTCTGTAATATTTGATAAATCTCAATTTACCACCAGTCTTCCAGAAAATACTGAAGATTTTTATAGACAGACCATGTTATGGACTTTTTTGACTCCGAAGTGTATTATTTCCAAATTAAAAAAAAAAAAAAAAAAAAAAAGGTTAGTAGAAAAAAAGCCCAGTTTTCATCAAGACCATATCTAGCATGAGAATTTTTCATTAGAATATTGCTAAAAAAAATATCAATAACTTTTTAATGCAACAAAAAAAATTGCTCCTGAAATTTTGCTATTTTTACTGTTAGTGTATAAAACACAAGGAGCTACTTACTGTCATTTAGTTGGTCTTTCCTTTTACGTTTTTACTTTTGTTCAGCTTTGTTTTGGTGGGTAGATTTTTGGAGGTTTTTCAGGTGGTTGTGGGGGTTTTTGTTGGTTTGGTTTTTTTTTGCATTGCAACTATTAGGATGGAAGGTCAAGATAAATTACATTTTCTACCCATCATTTTTCTCTTGGAGTATCCTTTGCATCAGCATTTCCCTCAAGCTAAACTCATTCTTCACCAGTTTTTTTAAGCACAACAAGTAATCTCAGGGTTGCCATCTCATAGCAGAGTCAATCCACCTTGCAGGAGAGGATATTACATTATGTTTCTACCTTGCACACATCACTCTCTTGAAAGTATATGCCTCTTTCTGCTGTTTAATGGGGGAAGCTTTGGCCTTTGGATCAAATGTCACTTGCAATACCCGTTGGAACAGTAGTGTGTATTACGGATTTGCTGCAAAATCCACCATACCATGGAAATTTTCCTTAGGAATACAGTGGTCGGTGGTTCCAGAAAAAAAGCAATAAACCACAGACAGACACATAGACAACCACTGGAGTGGACAAAGCTATTTCACTTTATTCCTTTTTAAATATCGCCTGAAGAAAGGTGCCTGGTTTTGGCTTGGGAAGGCTGGACACTAAGGTCAAGCCAGACTCAACAGCTTCTTTCCTCTGTCATGTACTGTATTGGCGATGGAAAGCTACAGCCAAACACTAATCCTGGCAGCATATGTTGCATGAACATCTGCTGTAAGTAACTGCTATAATTCACTCTCCTGATCCATCATGTAGTCAGGGCAGCAAGCCACCCCTCTCCTCCACTCCTCCTTCCCATGGAGCGAGGAGGGAGGGGTCTCCAACTTCCAAGGCTGTAAGTAGAGCACAACAGAGTTTCTTCTCTCCTCTGTTTTTGGGGTTTGTTTGGGTTTTTTTTTTTATAAAGGTTATAAAAACTGGTCTAGGTTGTGTAAGCTTATACAGAAACTTAGTTATAAGCAAACGAGCAACAGTGTTTAAAATACATCCCTACTTGAAGTCAAACAAGAACTTAATCCCTTTGCAGAAGCGATCCCTACATTATAGCCTTACTTGTAGATTAAATTCGCCACAGGACAAGAATTTTCAAAGGGAGTAGATAATCCTATGGACATCCAAGGTATCCAGAGACATAATTAGTAGCTCCAAAGAAGCTGGAAGGAAATTTAAACATTTATGTTTCAGATACTAGTGGCCTGGATTGTGTTTTGTATCTTTGTATCCTGAGTTTAGGGAAAGAGCTTCATTAGTTTTTTTCAGGCATCTCACCGCTGACAGAGACAGATTACTGATATATATGGTCTTTAGGTCTCATTCAGTTCTAATCACTGGATCCTGTGATGCAGTCAGCTAACATTTTTCTCTCCAAGCACATTACAGTTTGTAGGCGAACTCAGTAACATTTCCTAAGTTTGTTTAATATTTCTAGGGTGGTTGTCAGTTGGCTTATAAAATGTTTACCTTTACAGTGTTTTTCGTGTTCCTGTTGGTGAGTTTTCTCTTTGGAAATGAAACCTATCCATGATCTTGTGCAAAGATATTGCCAGTGCTGCTGACAAGGAGTACTGAGTTTCCTGAGGCCACTTTATAATTACATTTTGGAATACAAATGAGTTTACTCTCTGTAGAAGATATTTCATTTGAATTCTTCCCAACTTCCTTTCTTTTTTAAACTCCATCTTCCAGTGTTCATGCAGTCTACCCACAAATTCAATAGTATTTTGTGACTGTGCAAAGTAGTTCCTACATGGGCTTCTGCCACGTAATTTTGGCCCTGCTTTATAACCTGCTCTCTGTGAGGATGAAGGCC
This sequence comes from Nipponia nippon, assembly GCF_047370975.1. NCBI lineage: Eukaryota > Metazoa > Chordata > Aves > Pelecaniformes > Threskiornithidae > Nipponia > Nipponia nippon. Next base: position 94,715,881 of record NW_028262369.1, read on the forward strand.
AGATGAAGTGAAGTGGATGTAACCCAAAGTCTGCATGACATGCAAGGTTAAGTTGTGCGCCACTCCGCAGTGATACTGAAATTGCAAATTCAGAATCCCCGACTCGCACAGCTGTGAGTCAAATCAAAGTAAAATAGACAACAAATTGCAAGTGGCTACTATCTCAGACCACCCAGAGTCCCTCTGATCGAGTAATGCTGTCAGGTGGTGGCAGTTATTATTAGAGCTGCCTCACTGTGGGGAATTAGGTCAAAAATTTCTGGAAATGTGGAATTGTTCCCTATTTCATACTACTGCTTTATGGTTTCGAAAGCCTTGTGTGCTAAACCCCCTCAGCAGTTCAGAAGGGACACTTCCACCTGCCAGAAAAAATATTGCCACAAATAAATGGTGATTCTCTCCTTCTTGTATTCATGCTTTTTTTCTTGCTTTTTGGTGTCATTTTTCCTTGTTTAACTACTAAAATACACCCATATGCACTAGGCAAGAGCTCCTGAGATCCTTTGATCAGTCCCCCGGCACTGTGGTGTCCTGACCACCCCCAGCTGGCCACCATAAATATCAAAAGAGGGATTTTTTGCTTTGTCCCCACATAACCTGTGTCAGCTCTTCATTATTAGTTTAACAGATTGAATTCTTCTGCTACTCATGTTTATATCCTCTAAAAATTTCTAATCATGTTTTTCCAGCCAGTCTAGACATAAATAGCTCATTTTGTCTTTCCGGACAGTGCGTGCTTTGCTGACCTGCTAACCATTTTTATAGCTTTTCTCTAAACTCCCTCCAAATTAGTCAACATCTTTCTGTTAATGATGCATTCAGAGTTAACCTAAAAGGTGAAAAAGCATCACTAAATGAGCTCCTTTCTACATTAGCAGTGGCTTAAATGAAAGCAAGTTCAAGTCAAAAAGCTTATTATAATGGTACTAGCAGCTGAGTAGAAGTCTGCTTAGATATGGAGCCACTAGGCAGATGGATGGTTACATTAATTTTAACAGACCAATATGCTAATGTGGAGATGCCAATAAACAGAACCATTTGGATGAATATTTGATGGATTCAGGACAACTTCATAAGGATATCAATTTCATTAAAAAGGTCTTGGAAATTAGAGAAAGACAGAAGCTGCTTAACGGGAATTGTGGTGGGTTTTTTCAATCCAACAATATGAAATTTTTTTAAGACAAGGAATAGTGAGTATGCAGTCTCTATATCTATAGAAATGTCAGTCTTCAGGGAAGGACTGAAATACTGATTCTGACTGCAGCAGAAGGGATATTTGGGCAGGGGGCTTGAGGCAGAGAAGGAAGTTTTCTAAAATAGTAGTAAGGAAAGCAATGTATTGTGATGACTAGTAGCTACATGCTATTCCTCTGTATCCATAGCCTACCATACAATTTCTTTGGTGTTACAAGTAAGCAGTAACATGGAATTGCTTGGAATTGCTCAGATTATAAAACAGTGTTGGTTTTGCAGAGAGATTTGTTTTAAAGTTAAAATTGTATATAGTTCTGTGCATGCCTTGCGCATAGCACACTGCAGAAATACAAGAAATTAAGTATCCAGTCCTTAAAAAGGTCCGCTCAAGAAAAACAATAAATAGAATGCTAAAAGTTAGAAAACATTAAATGCCAGAGTCTAGATCCACAATTGCTAGAGCAACTACTTAATCTTTTGTACCTTAATTACATGAGTACTAATTCCATGACAAAGTGTCTCTGGCTGGGCTAAAGGAAAAACACGAGTACGGCAACTTAGATTCAACATCAAATCACGAGAAAACTTCCGATCGTTCCCACAGCTGAGGATTAAGCTCAAAACATTTGCGGAAATTCATGAGAAATTATAACTCTAATGAAAAGGAAAAAGGTCCTTGTAAATTTTTAATATAAACTATACAGGCAATTACATTAATAAGATTTAATTATGTAATGAAATATTTAGTGTTTTTCTCTCTGCTAAATATTATTTTGAACATACTTCTAGAAAGATTCGAAAGCTTAAGAGATACCTAGGCACAAAACAGGAACAAGTATTAGAAAAAATTATTTTGATAATGTATTCATAGTATAGACCTGTGTTTCCATCTTCACTTAAAAAATGGAAATATTTTGGTCAGCTATTGCATTTTATTCTATTTATAAATAGAGAGATAACATAATAAATACTTTGTGCAATATGTTTAATTAATAGAAAAACAGCTGATGTATTATAGATTTCATTTTAACAAGTATATCACATAATCTACAATTAACATCAAAGTTTTGGCAGAAATACATAACTGTTTATTAGTGTCTGCATTTACTTTGTATTATGCCAAAACTAACCAGCCATATATTTACTATCATCCACAATGTGACTAGCTAATTAATCCATTTGTGAATTACTATTGCCTAAATTGTATGCTATTGCTATTTTTGTCATATGGCTCTTCAGCCGAACATTACTTACTAATTAATGGATGCCAAGTTTCCTGCAGGAAATGCGGTGGTTTCTGTTCATCCTCGTCCTCAGCACTGATCCTGCTTCAATGTAGGCTACATCCATACTGACCCACAGGTTGGGCTCCAGTTCCTACCCAAACGCCTGTCCCGGTTGCTCCTGTGCCTGCCCGCATGTGCTGGGACTTCCAACTGTAGTTTAATCATATTACCAAAAGCAGTGGAATACCCCTAGAACAGCTGTAATTGGATAAGCAAGTTGTTATTCTTTAAAATGAACATTTCCAATGCCACGGCAGTCTCCCCTGTAGTATCTGAAGCACTGTACAACACATCTGTGACTCAGACCCACTGATTTCACTGAGGTTCATAAGAATTAGGTACCAGAACACCATCAAGTGAGGTTTTGCACCCTAAGCATGAACAAAATACTTTATGCATCTAATATGGCCAATGTTCAATACCCAGAAAGGGACTCCAAGGGTTTACCTGGCTTCCAGGTGAGCGTAGGGCAGGTAGAGCACCTAGGGCAGTGTGCTGGACACCAGTGGGGGCCCCATAAAAAGGTGCAGGACAAGTCCTTCCCGGGACTGGCATCTCCTCCTGACTGGGAATCAGTGCTATGGAGGCTATCCTGAAAAAATAGGCATCATTTTTTGTAAATGGGAGGCCTGTCTTTAGAATCATAGAATCATAGAATAGTTTGGATTGGAACGAACCTTTAAAGGCCATCTAGTCCAACTCCTCCCCAATGAACAGGGACATCTTCAACTCGATCAGGTTGCTCAGAGCCCCATCCAGCCTGGCCTTGAATGTTTCCATGGATGGGGGATCTACCGCCTCTCTGGGCAACCTGTGCCAGTGTTTCACCACCCTCATTGTAAAAAAATTCTTCTTTATAGCTAGTCTAATTTACATTTAATGCAGTTAATCCAGATACCGACTCATCTATGCAATTTTTTTAATATGTACATGCATAACATTTGCATACATACATACACCTATCTATATGTGCGTACACACACATACTCTGTACAGAAGCAAAGCCTCCAACTTCTGCACCCCTGCCTCCTCCCACAACAGAACTACAGATTATTCTTATTTCTTCAGGGCATGATCACAATTTGTGGAAGAAAGAGGAGAGGAGTTTGCACCGCTGCTTGTCACAGAGGGTGTCCGTGCTAAAACGATCTCCGCTTTCCGCAGGCGTCTCCCTGTCGAGGGTGCTGTGTGATTTAACAGCACAGGGTTTGCAGCCTGCTCCCCTACACCGATGGGGTTTGACATATAGAGGGGAGAAATTGTACTCTGTATATTCAGCCCCAGCAATTCTTAATGTTTTATTTAATAATTTGTCACAGGAGGAGGCACTATTATTAATTTTTAATACAAAATGTGCGTGCCATTTCACTATGGTAAGCTGTTTAAAAGTTATGCTTGCAGCACACACAAATTGTAATTTCCCGCTCGTTGCAACCTGCCTGTCTACCTGGTCTCACAACAGCTGGGGCACCACAACGTTTTCTAAATTTACCTTTCTATTCTGTTTTACAGATTTTCTCTGCCCTTTTTCCCCATCACTTTCTCCTGCCTTTTCAAAAAAAAAAAAAATCTCATTTTTTATCTCTTTTCCTTTTGTCTATAACACCTTGTTAGTTTTAACTCTCTGTATTTCCTTCTACTTATGCTGATGGGCTACAGCTTTGATTTGTTTCTTTTCCATTTTATTTGGAGGCCAATAAAGGAAGGAGTAGAGCAAGCGGACCTACGTGCAGAAAGGCAGGGAGGCAGCACGAGGGCTGGCACGTTGGAGCCTCCTGCCCCACACGCCGCATGGCGGAGGGGCATGAAAAAGAAAAATTACAGACGGGGAGCCTGTAGCTCCAGGAGAGAAGCTGCAGTAAAGCATGGGGAGCCAACAGCCTGGCCTCAGAAGAGAGTAGCAAATAAACCTGCCCAGGGATGAGAGGGAGGACCGCACAGTTTGCTGCAGCTCAGAAACCCCGAATTAACCACAGCAAATCCCACAAGCCAGCACGGACCTGCAAGTGCACGGCAAGGAAGGGAGGAAGAGATGCTCAGAAACCCTTTTTTGTTGTTGTTCTGTCTCATCTCATTTCTTTGAGTTTTTTTTATTGTTGTTTAGAAGGTAACAAGGTAAATTTGAACTTTAGAAAAAAACAGATTTTTTGTGGTTTTGTTTTTGTTTTTGTTTTTTTAATTTAAAGTACTCTGCTCTTTCTTGGAAGGTCACAACCAGGAAAAGGCAAGGGCCTTCTCGGATTGCCCTGGTTTGGCGTCCCATCACATCTGCTCTGGGAGACAGAAAGGCATGGGCAGAGCTGGTTCCCACTTAACACACAGGGCAGTGGAAGAGATCCATTTTTGTCAGATCAGAAAATCATTTAAAATTTCTCTTCTTTTTAATGCCTATAAGAGTTAGGGGTAGAAATTCCTCAGGCTTTCACATTTTCAGGTACCTGCTTGGACATTATGTTACAACATGTATTTTGTGAAAGCTATGGCTTAGCTTTAAAATACGCTCCTCCTTTCTATTTCCACTCTTTCAAGCAGTAAACTGGGCACAGCAGACCTCACCTTTTCTTTATGAGGTGTGGGACAATCACCCGTGCATCTCTCCCCCTCAGTGTGCAGCCAAGTTGCCTTCTTTGGACCAGCAGCCTGTGGGTAGAAAAGTCAGTGGTTGGCGGCTGCTGCTGCTGCTACAGTCTCCATCAGGTTTTGCAGCAAATTTCACAATCTCTGGCACCGCAAAATCTTGAATTTTCTTACCTCAGACACATTGCCATGCACATCAACAGGAGGAGAGAGGAAGAAGAAGCTGCCAGGCCTGGTACACCATGGTATTCATGGGGGGCACTAGGTTCAAATTTAGGCTTTGAAGACATAGTGAGTTGAAAATAAATATCAATTTACCTTGCCAGCTTTCAAGCTTTTCCTAGAACACTAATTTATTATATAAATAAATCAATTAAACAAGCGTCTGTGTTAACTTAATGTCCCTAACATTTTGAGACATTATTCTCATTGCAAATATACCTTATACTTAACAATAGGAACTATTCTCTCAGTGCCTGGACAACCATTTTAGAGGTGACCTCAGCATCTGAGTGCTGCCTCTAAATACTAATACACATGGTTATGGTTTTATTTATTTCACATTGTGACCTTATGAGCCATCATTGTAGCATCACAAGCTGATGTTCCTCCATCTCAATCAGAGAGGGCAGTCCCATACATAAGTCTCAGAGCATCTCAGAGTCTCAGATGCTCTTCATCTTAACCAATTTTTTTTTAACACCTAAAAAATTAACCAAAGCAAAGACACAGCGAAGAAAAGAAATAAAAAAAAAAAAAACATATCAGGTAGCCTGCCGGCAGCATGGAGTGTATCAATCCAGAAAGCTGTGATGGTATATGCTTCTGCTAGATTTTAAAAGCAGTTAGTTAGTTTTTGTCATCAATAAAAGCATTTGTAGCCAAACCATGGAAGCAAAGATAATAAAGGCAATGCAATCCCATGCTCTGGGCAGTGCAGACAGCTACAGGTGCCTCCTGCTGCCCCCTGGACCTCTGCCAGGGAGGACGCCTGAAAGTGGTGGGAGGCTCCGTGGGTAGGGTGGAGGGTCAGCTTTGGTGGGCCCAGGGTCTAACCAAATGCAGCACATTTTATGTTCTGAAAGCAGAAGAAAATGAAAGTTGGAGAATTAAAAACAGGACAATTTTGCAACTAGCAGAGGAGAAATGAAAATAAGATTTGGCTAGAGATCAGCTTTAACTCAGAGGCAAATCCAACAGGCGCTAGTGATAGCATTTAGCTATTATGCCTACAGTGACAGAGAAAAACATCAAAATAGATCATTTCCTTTGTGTCTGAAATAGGCCTTTGTCCTACCTCCACACACGCACAACCTGGACTGGATAATGCAACCAGCCTTATCGTGGCGCTGATGCTCTGACAAGGAGCTTTGTGAGTAAAGCAAGGGAAGGTTTATCATCATAGATCTAGTTATCGGTCCTAAGAATACTTTCCATTTTAGTTTGGTCATTAAGATGGATTCACTCTGCAAGTCTTTCCTTAGTGCCAGGCTAAAAATAAGCTAATGCTTTCCCTTCACCCACACCATTTCTGTTCTTTGCATACACTTTTCAATAGCATACAAAATAGTTTGACACACACACATATACAAAATGGCATTTTCACACACATGAAAATTAAAGAAAGCTCAGTTCTTTACAGCAACATCTGAGGAGCCTGAGATAAAATATGCTGGTTGAATTTAAAATGTTTTCTGCCATAACAAAATTTTTTTTCCAGGGACAGATGCTCAGATAAATCAGCATAGCTCCTCTGAAGTGAACTGAGCCATGACTCTGTGTACTCCAGCTACAGATTTTGTCCATAGCAGATACGCCTGCAGACTGATCCTGATCCTAGCGAGTCAGCCATCAAAACTCACATATTTTCAGTAGGGCTGGGTTGGTCCCAGTGTGTAAATATAGTCGAATTGCTGAAAAGATGAAGGAAGAAAAAGACATCGTAAAGTTCCTGGTTTGCTAAGCAGATGGGAGAACGAAGGCCAATTATAGCGTAAAGCATCATTTCACTAAAAGAAGTGTGAGTGCTGGAAGAGCTCTGAACAGAGGGGATTTTGCTTTGCCATGTGTAGTCTCCAGGAAACAAAAGGAAGGGTGTGACTGAAATGAAGACAGGCAGAATGCAATATTTTCCTTTGATGTGTAAACAGATTTAATGCAACAAAAATCAATGAGGAAACTCTCCAAAGGAGAGTATTTTAATGTGTTATCATATTTCACATAGATTTCATAAAAATTCAATTTCAATTATAGCACAGTTTACAAACAGCGCTGTGCCTCCCTGGAAAACATATGGCCATCAAAACTTCAAACAAAATACTGCCAAAATCACTCATAAAAAATAAATAGCCATAAGCCAGTGTGTTATTGTCCTTTTAATGTTTGTTGAATGCCTATAATTCTTCTCGTGTCCGTCTCTGCTGTCAGCTTTCTGACACTCGGGTCTCTCATTCACACACCTCCCCTTGAAGATATCTCAGAGCAGGAGCTGTATTGTGAGCAGTGCTTAATTATTTTGGATATTATCTTATGTCTCCAGCTGGGCTGCTGCAGAAAAAGAAATTAAATAACCACACACCCTCTAAAACAGCGGTGTAGCAGCAGCAGGGAGAGGCTGAGCCAAGGCGCGGGCCAGCGCTGCAATGGCTGCTAGAAGAGAAGAACCAGGCTCAACCCCAGACAGCGGCAAAGAGTTTCCTGAGAGCGCTGGGCTCCATCCACCAGCTCCTGCTTTGAAAAATGAATAACCCACTCCATGGCTTGGTTTGCCCAAGTTGGGCAAGGAGGCTTGGTGTGGGGCACCTCGTCTCTGCCGCAAGAGGCAGAACGGAGCCAGGCTCCAGCCCTGTGCAGGATCAAAGAGAGCGTTATGCACACAGGTAGGGACCTATTTTTATCCTTCTGTCAAGGGATTAGATCAAAGTGAATTTTGAGCTTTTGCATTGCTCGGTGTTGCTTAATACACTGCATTGTACAACAAAAGGGCATTTACATCTTACACAGAAGTTGCTGAAAACAGATCAAAACGTTCAGCATTGGCCTTGCAGCTGGCTCCTTCCACCTGGGCTAGGAACCACAAGGCAGATAGGAATGAAGGTAAAAGTCCGGGCAGGAAGGCAAAGGTGGCTTTGAAGCATCATGCAGTCAGCACACATGCAGCTTTGATGGCAGTGCAGCCTGTGCCCCAAAGGCCGCTGTTGGGAGAGGTGTGTGACAAACCTCTTCTCATGCAGCTGGGATATAGGCACAATTTTACGGAAAAGAAGCAATGCTTTTTCCCCACCTTCATCTTCAAGAAGAGTCACTACATCTCTCCATGTCGTTTCCAACTGATGAAGAGATGAGCTGCTTGTATTAACAACCAAACTCTGCCCTTTTTTCAATGGAGACATTTCTCTTTTGTCCTTTAGGAGCTGCCTGCTGTTGGATGGAGACCAGTATGGACAAGTGAAGGGATGCCACGGCTGGAGGAGGAGAAGGTGTCCCATCCCTTGCTGAGCTTTTTCCCCTGTGGCAGGTGCAAAGCAGGGCTGGGGGCAGCTGCCTTTGAGATACGGCTGGGGGGGAGCAGGGCAAAGGCAGCATTTGGGGAAGGGCCACCCTCCATGGCAACACTACCTAGCACCATTAGGTCCCAGATGCATATGGGAATGTGTGGGCGAACTACTGGTTATAAAGGTTTTTCAGCATGTTTGGGCTGGAGATGGAAGCTGGCGGTGGAGGGAGGTGAATATGGAGAATGTGCTGATAAAATACCAGGAATGCAGGAGGAGAAATGAAAAAAAAAAAAAAAAGAAATATATGGAAGAAGGAGGACATTATTGATAGCATTAGTGAAGTGTAAGCGTGGGGGAAGAAAACATCATGTATGCTGGCAAGGGAGGAAGAGCTCACAAAACCGATGTATTTCAGCTATGAGAGAGAGGACAGTGTTCAGGGCTATTACTTTTGCTCAGTACACACCTGTCCAGCAAAGACTGTGCGATGCGACAGCAGGCAGCGGTGCGGGCTGCAGCTCCGCAAGGATGTTACAGCTGGTACCCGCAAATTTTGCTCCACTTTCACTGGAACAGGAGATACACATCCTACATAAATAAAAAGAAGGAGAAAAATAATTCATTCTTTCTTAATAGTAGCCTGCACTTAGGTTAGAGAATTTGTTTTTCAGAAGGGATATAAAATGTATCATCAATCCCTACCCTCCCATTGCCATTAATATGTTGTCTCAAAATATGCCCAGTCCCGACTCTAGGATGTGTACCCCTTGGAGTAAGGCCAAACATCCACACATCTGCCATTAGGATTTTAAGGGAAATAATTTAGCGGCAAGATTTTCCCACAAGTAGCTCATCTCCTCACTAAATGAGCCATTTTGACAACTTCTCGACCATCTTTCTAGGTAAGCTCTTAGGGGCAGTCTGGTATTATGGCTCCTCAGAATAAACAGCCACCAGCTGTGTGGTTTTGGTCACTTCTAGAATAATAAAGACAAAAAGGAAAGACGACTGATTTTTTTGTTGTTGTTGTTTTCCCTATTACAAGCAATAGTAGCTAAGTTTACATCGTAGGAATACTTAAATAGATCGTTCCCCAAAGGCCTGAGAAAGTAGCAATAATTAAATGTTAAATATAAATGCATGACACTTTCAAGGTAGTTCAATTCAGCTTAATCCATAAATATCCTTATAGAGAAAGATGAGTCTCATAGCATCTCCCAAAAGAACTTACAAATGATGGGAAAACTTCAAGTACAATTACAAAAGCAAAAGTATCACGGTGCATAGGAATGTACATTTCTGCACATTAAATATTCCCTTACAACCTGCCATCTGGGTCTCTCCTGTGAGGGCAAATTTATTCTGATAATTTCTAATCCTCTATTTAGAGATCTGTAATGTCAAGGTAGCTTGAACCTGTAAACCATGAATTCACACTGAGATGAAAGGCCTGGAGGACATTTGTAGGTGTGCATGTTGACTCAGCCTCACCAATGAACACAAAACCCCAGAATCTGCAGCAGTTTTGGGTCAGACATAATGTGCCTTTTTTTTTTTTTTTTTGGTCTTTGTTTTCCTCCTACCCCATCAGTGAAGCACCTTCCTACCCGAGAGCGGGCAGTGGAGGGGCTGGTGCCTCAGATGTCAGGAGAAGAAGGTTTGGGGTTTGTGCACTACAGAAAACAACATGTATTTGGGAGTGATCTAGTGCATGTACAGGAAAGCATTGGGCTAGTATCTAAGTGCTCTTAAATATTTAACAGAGAGTCATGAAGAGGAAATTGGCCACCTTGCTTAACTTACAAACAGCCAGGCTGTGTTAGCTGACAAATACAGCAAGTGTCTAAAATGCTAATAGGAAGGGAAAAATAAAGAAAAACAAACACTGAGGTAATGGAGGCATAAAAGCACATTTGTTAGCAGATAAATCAGTGGCCTTGCTCTGTGTGGGAGGTGGGACTGGAGCTCTCCAAGGGATTGTGCCGTGGGCTGTGAAGAGCAAAAGCACTTTGGGGGCTCCTCAGAGAGCACCGCCTGTCCTCAGGTCAAGGCTGGGGGAGAGGAGACCGGTGCAGATATGTCACCTCCAGTTCGCTAGCTGCTTCTGAAAACCCTGGCTAAAGCAAGAGAGAAATATATCCTTTTCCTTTCCAAAACCTCTACAAGGATCCACAACAGTAAAATTAGAAAGCTCTAACCTGACGTTTTTAAGGAGGAATATAAAATATTGTGGTGGTGGGTCAGCAGTTGGTTAAATCAGGCTGGAAAGCCAGAAAAATGACATCTCATGGAACAAAGTGCATCTGGGAGGACACACCAGCGGGAGGGAGGAGTGCTGGGTCTCACACAGAGCCCTGAAGTGGACGGGAGGGAAAACCCACTGCCTGCCTGGGATGCTGCGGCAGCCTGCATGCTTGGGCAATGCACCCACGCCTTGGTCATGCATGGAGGGAAGAGAGAAAGGAGCAGAGGACACGTTTATGGACCTCCAGGAAAGGTGAGGAGGAAAAAGTGGCTTTGCAAAACCAAGACAGACTTGTAAAAGCTTGCCGTCTCTCAGGCACACCCAGAGTTGACATTGCATTACCACCATGGGAATCCCTGGGGAGGGCTCCCGGGCATGACGTGACTTTTAGGGAGCTGCAGTAGCCCCAGAAGAAGGTTGTTTCTGTGCAGGTCAGTGCTGGGCATGCTTCCCAGGAGAGGAGCAAACAAGTTTGGGCCAGAGCTTCCCTGCCCCAGCCAAGGAGGTGGAAGAAGTTGCCATGTAAGAAAGCTGTGCTGGACTTTAATGAGGCTGCCATGAGCAAATGTGAAACAAATAAAAGACAGCTGAAGGAAACTAATTATTACTTAAAAGAGTTCAGTACAGATGTGTTTAAGACAGTTATAAAAGACGGGATTTAACATCTATTCCAATAAAACCTGTGCCGAATGACAGCCAAGCCCGACGCAGTTAATTAAAGTGAGGCGTTGAGACACTCATATATTGAAAGCAATAAACAGCTTTTGCAGTTGATTAAACACCAAAGGTTGGGGCTTTTAAATTGGCACAGGAGATATTTGCTGTAAGTACACCTCAGAGTCACAGGTATTATTGCTCCAAACAGGAAGGTTCGTTCAGCTTACCTTCCCAAAACCAGGAGCAGCGAGTGCACGGGCACAGGCAAATAAATTATCATCACAGCCCTGCAACAGCGAGGCTTCAACGAGGGTGGATGTGGTCATAGGCGAGTTTGGGAAGTGGCTGGTGCGTGGAGCAGAGCCGAGCCAGGCCTCCGAAAGCGCGTAAAAGTGTTTGGAATCGGGCTCTCATTTCGTTGCAGTTGTTTGGCTTTTCTTCTTCCATTTCACAAACACTCCCATTGGTTTCTAGACAGAGAAGAAAATGTGCCAGAGCTGAAAAATGACTTTGGGAGTACAGAGGCTCATTCTTAAAGCGCCTGGCTTTTGTAGTTCATAGCTTTCAGCCATCGCCCTCAGCAACAGCCAGACGTGCTGTATGACACTCGGGATACACATACACAATAGCATAGTGCCTTACCCCAACTTATTTTTATAGACAAACAAAGAACAATAGGAAAGCAAGAGGAGCATTATATGCATTTCACAATGCCCTGCCATTAACAACAGCCTCCTGCAACCTTTATTCCTCAGCAAATAGTTTTACTGAAAAATTTACCAGGGCCACGAAGAACTAAAGCTAGATGTGGGTGAATTTTTGTTTTCCACCTCACTGGGTTCATTAAGCAGGATTAACCCTCTGCGTGAGAGTGCCACCAGCTGTGCCTTTCACTGCTCTATCATCTGCTACGCCACAACCAGCAGTGACACAGTTAGCCCAGGATTTGTGAGCATAGTTCATATTACTCATTGAGAGTCCCACACTTACAGAATATTTGCATGAATAGGACATATATATCCCAGACGAAAAAGGGTAAAGTGGTAAGGCAAATTTTTTGTTATGCATTTTCTTTCTCTATTAAGCGACACCACAATGTTTCCCAGCTCTATCTACATGGTAAACAGTGTAGGAAATGAAATCAGAGGAATTCTACTCAAAATATCAGCTGAGAGCTGAAAATAATAATATAATATAATATAATATAATATAATATAATATAATATAATATAATGCGATGCGATGCGATGCGATGCGATGCGATGCGATGAAAGCTGCATACTGTATCAGAGGATTGATGGCAAAGACACGAGAAGTTGCTGGATACAGGGGCTCATCAGCAAAGCTAATTATCCCTCATGAATGGGTAATATATATAAAACATTGTTATTTGTATAGGATCTGGATTGCTGAAGGAGGTTAAAAACCATCTGGTTGTGCCAGGAGAAGCGAGGGAGCAGGGTGGGTGGAAAGGAAGGGACACATTTTTAATGACCTTGTGCTGCTTTCAGCTAACAGCGCAAGTTCTCCAGGCTCAGGAGCCAAGCAGGGCTCCCTGTCAAATCTGTACTGAACTTAAAAGTAGCAGATAAAAACAGCAACTCAAAATGAGTTTTAGTAATGAAGCTGCACTTTACTTTTCATAACAATGGATTTTTTAAAAGGTATGTCAAAGAGAATTGAATTTGGATCCATGAATATGGCAGTAAGTGATGTAACTCAAGTTAATTAAATTCTCTCTGTCTCCCAAGAACTAGATTTTTCCTTCTTTCAGCAGATATATGCTATATACATTCCCAAGAATTAGATTTTCTCCTCTTCCAGCAGATATACGCTATATATCGTAGTCTTGGTTATATCTAAGCATCTACTTTAAATCAACATGTTTTCCTAGTGAAACTATTCTGCATACACTTCAAATGTATAAAATCTTTTCATGAGCAAAAGCTATTTAGAATGAAGAAGATGGGAAAGTAGAGACGGTGTGAATCAGTTTGAAATTCTCTTCTGTGAAGTTTTGGTGTATGTCTAGGAGTGGTCCTCAACAAGACTGGCCTGTGCTTGGGGAGGTGGGGTATTGCCAGTCTCTCCCCTTTGGGTAATACTAATTATGGGACAGCAAAAAACTCCATCAATGCACAAAAGAGCCCATGGGACCAGAAAATGGCCAAACTGTTACTTGCAGCACTAAATCATGGAGAGTCCCAAGGTGTATATGGGAAAAATAAGTTTTTCTCTAGGCTTTTTGGAGAAGGTGGTGCCGCTCTGACAGGGTGATAGAAGACCTGGTCTCTTTTTGGCCTTTGGCCTGTAAGTATCATTTCACATCCAGATGCCCATCAGCAGTGTCCAAACAATGATCATTACAGTGGCGTTATTAGTATTGTTGTTGAAAAATGAAAGTAAACAAGATGCATGTACGTATCAGCAAACCATAGGGCAACAGGGTTTTACAAGCACTTTAAAATACATAATTTTTCATTTTTTTCACTTGAGTACTCTCAATAGCAATATTGTGTGTTCTTACAAGGGTTTCACACTGCAGATTTATGCTTTAGTGCGAACTACACTGCTACCTTCAGCAGTAAACTTGGTTCAGGGGAAAAAAAAATCTCATGTGCCCTGACTGCACAGTGAACCTAAAAAAAAAATCTATCATTAAGAAGGAGGTTTGCTACACAGAATTTTGAGCAGTCTTTAGTTTCCACTGTACATTCTCATACACACTGCTCATACACACTGGATGGTGAACTCCAGGCTCACACACAAAACACCCAGAGACAGATTTGAAATCCTAGAGCATAAAGAAACCGATTTAATCAGCTCAAAGCATGTTGAAAAAATAGTTAAGTAGATTAGATTAAAATTCCACACTTGCAATATTTTATGAGCAAAGCTGTTTAGTCCTATGGGTGGCATTTTTCTTTGCCATAGTCTAAGGAAAGCACCATGAACAGCTGTGTTATGTACACTGAATACATGTTACTTATATCATAATAACTACTCAGTTCCTGGCAAGCTTGGAATTCAGAGTTCTCATAAAAAGCAGGTTATGTACATATCCTTTTCCTATTAGAAATTTAATTACATGAGACCAGGCTATGAAAGCTAGAAATTTTATTTCTTGCTCATGTGCCTGGACTTTAGAAGTCATCCACGTGTTTCTATGGCACAATAGCCCCAAATATTCCTAAATTCCTAAAAATTCCTAAAAAGATGAGTGTCACCACATCTCGTACTGACACGAGAGATACTTACGGAAGTGCATTTCGATACTCAGATACGAAGCTAAGCAGCACCACATGCAGTATCAAGTAAAGCAGGTCCATCTCCGTGGTGATCGCTGCCAAGTTTCCCCCAGCTTGGCATGCAGAATGGGTATGGAGAACACTTAAAAGCATTCAGAACTGAAATTACAGGAGAAAAGGTAGGATAATGGAGCACTTTGCTTTGCAAAACTGCTGTAGGTTAGGTCAGACAATGTTTTTAACAGAAACAAACAATTTCTATGAAGTTATAGCAATGAAAACTAAAATACAAGATGCCTTTATTATCATAAACTTCCATTTCCCTCTGTATTCTTTAGAAATATATAACCTTTCAGGAACTGCAGTATTTTATAAGGTTATCATGATCCCCTGATTGCCTCCAAGCAAATATGTATCTTTGCACAAAACGCATAGGCAGCCCGTTCCTCGTGAGGGAAGTGAGCCAGCCGAGCCAGGCGTCCTTTGCAGCTTGTGTGTCTGGTCCTTCACGGAGGTCAGCACGAAGTGGAAGCAAGAGTGAACGCAAGAGCCATCAGGAGGAGAAATGGCAGAATTTCAATTCCTCGGGGCCAGGAAACAGCGAGAGTGGTGGCAAGGGTGAAGAGGGAGAGGAAGGGACTGGAGTGCAAGTTAAGGGCCCCCAAAACCAGCTGGAGAGAAAGGGTGTGATCGTTGTGATTACACAGAACAGACCTAATGCTTTATACAACTATAGCATTTACGCAGAAGCATTTTTTTCCCCCCTTCGCAAAGGAAATGTGTGGTCGGGGCATTCCTGGGATTGCTCTGCGTACCCACATTCACTTCTCTTGCCTTCTTTTCTGACCTCTGAAATCCTCTTTTTAGCAGGGAGTGAATGTGCTTAAATGTTGAGGGGGAGTTGGGGAACAAACCCAAAACAACAACAACAGAAAACCCAAAACACCTCACTAGAAGACCTGGGAAATGAGAAGACACCAGCTATTTGAACCATCATCCCAGAGAAAGCTTCTGCCTGTTAAAGAAAAGAGGTCTTTCTTCCATCTGCCTTGTGGCCTGAGTCTCTGAACCCACTGGAAAATTAGTCATTATCAGTTGTAATTACCAAGAGGAGGAATACAAATGATTTTTTTTATATAGTACAAATACAATGCTATTTTTTTTTTCCTGAAGGTTAACAGTATTCAGCCAATTCCTAAATATAACACTCCCAAGCACAGTTCAGTGGTGCACCGGACTCCTGGGATATTTGTTGACTTTCTACCGCCAGCAGCCCCAGTGTGCTTGGTAAATACCACGGATTGCTCTTCCTCAGCTTTCCCTGACTGTGAATCTATACCAAAGTACGTCTGCGTTGGTCCAGGCTTTAACTATTCTTTCCCTTTTTTTCATCTTTTGGCTTAATTGTAGCAGAGGGGAGGGCGCAGCTGAAGGGGAAACCTATGGATTTTGAACCAAAGTGCATGTAATGGGAGCTAGGTGGGACTTGGATACCTACCTTTTTTAGTAGCTGTGCCCCTCAGTTCTCCGCCCGAATGTTTTCTGCAGCCAGCCGATCTGCTGTTGTACTTCTTACAGTCAGTCCTTAGTGCTAAACTGTTAATGGACTCACTCATCTCAGGAACTACAAATGGAGCACATCATTGCTTTCTTGCTGATGTTATGAGTATCACCAGACAACTTAATCACACACGTACCTGTGGCTCTGCATTTAAAATACGGCTGAATAATGTTGTGCCCATTAAGTGCAGCCTGTTACATGTGTAAAATATGTGACTTGCAGCTTATCACAGTAATTTTTATCCTAGAAAATGAAATGGTACTGTTTTGAAATAAAACATGAAAATGAATGTTGCTGGTGTTTGGTGGATGGGTTTTTGTGGTGAATGTCGCACGCCTCAGGAAGTTTTCAACCACTTACGACTTGCTTTTCTAACAAGCTCGCAGAATCATAGTCCCTGTGGCCTGAGCGTCATGAACTTCTGGTTTGACCTTTTGTATAACATAGAACTACTTGAATTAAATCTTGGCTGGATTACAGCATTATCTGTTTAGAAAAAACATTTAGTTTTGATTTAAAGATTTCCAGGGATGGAGATTGCAACAATGACCCTTGGTAATCTGATTGCGTGGTAAGTATCCTCACTGATCAAAACCAAAACCTCAGAACTAAACAAAAATACACTTCTATCCTGAACATCATCAAATTTCACTCATCTGATTCTAAATTAATGGATTTCCGTGGATTCCAGAGTCATCTATACTCCTCTATCCTGTCTGATGGAGGGCTCTGTAAACTCTGATCAAATGATCCCTTAAGCTATTCTTTGTGGTAAGAAGTTTGCAAAGCCATAGGTACTTTTTTTATCAATGACCCATTCCAGTCCCATAGCTTAGCTATGCCCTTCTTTCAGCAGCCCTGTTCAAGACACACTTAAATTTCATAGTTAGCATTTCAATTTATTACACTTAGGGGTTTTGTTGCACTGTTGGCGTTACTGATTCATTATCTGCGTTACTGACCTGATGCTTCAATAGACTCGGCCTGCTGCTGTGAAATAAGGCAGGGCAGGGGAGTCAGCAGATACCTTCCTTCGAGCTAATGAAGCTCAGAGGTTTCTGTGGCAGAAATGGTTAGGAATACTTTGTAGGACCAAGTCTTGTTTTTACAGGTATAGCTATAATGAAATTAGATACAATGGCTATATTAGATATACATTAGATAGATACTGTCTACGTGATTCTCTGATGTTCAGAGCTTTGCCGAGAAATTACCTCTTGCCTTTATTGGCTATGGATATAGCCTTGCTTTTTCCTCCTGACATATGAAGATATTTGCTCGCAGTGCCACTTCAGTTTGAGGATTAGCTTCTCACAGATTGTGCCTAGCATTAGCAGGGGATCAGTGCATGTCTTCATTTACAGAGTAAGATTTATAAGCAAAGAAGTGACAATTCAGATGAGTTCTGTGTTCATTTGGACTGCAGTAAGAAGGAGACAGGAAGGAAAGTCCACGAGTCCCGTGTCGCTCACAGACATTTTCAGATAGCAAGCATGGTCCAGAGCTGCAGTGAAAGAGGACAGTATGACACTGTTCGTCTCCGTGCTGCCACCCATAGTCTGGTTGGAGATGCCATTCCAGCAGGCTCTACCGTGCTCGCGAGATGTGGAGCAGGACCAAGATGTGCACATCCCAATGAAGTCATCTTCTCTGCTTCATTTTAACTCTTCACTTTCTTAAAGGCTGTAGAAAGGTGCATGGTTTGTCCGGGATGAATAGGTCAAGCAAGGTTAAACTTCAGCAAGGAAAATTGAGACATATGCATGACCAAAAAAAAAAAAAAGGACAACAATTGCTGGAATTGGTTGTTTAAGGACATTGCTGTCACTCTTCAAAAACGCTGGAGAAGTGCCTATAGAAGCTGGCTTAGCTATAGCTGATTCTGTTTGGGAAACACAGAAAGGGCAAGGTGGCTCCCCAAGGTCCTGTCAAGCCCTGTGATTCTGTATTTGTTATTCTTAATTAAATGGTTCCCTCCCTCAGTGCTGTCTACAGGGTTTCTGTCATCTGTAATGAGTATGACTCTTTTTCTGTCATTCAAATCTTACAAAAACATCACAAGGTTTTAAATTGCAATTCGAACTCTAAAAATATAATAAGTACAAATAAAAAGAACCGTTCAGTACAAAGAATTCTATTTCATATTATCTGTATCCATGGAAATCCAGTTAATTTCCCTGATTTTTTTCAACCTGCCAGTGAACTGCTTCGTAGAGAGTAGGAAGTAAAAAAAAAACCCTAAGAAAACATAAAGAAATAGAGAGGCATTTGAGTACTTTGGAATATGAATCAGAAAGGGTTAAAAATAATTCAGCAAATAAGATGCTGCTGACCACTGAGTCCTACAGACTTTAGATAAACATAGATACTCTGCAAAATAGTTGAAAAGAAGAATTAAAAGAATCCAATCTAATTATTTTAATATATGTAATATATAATGTGATTTACTGGCTAGACTCCTTTTCTTGTTTAAATACTCCAAGCAACTTGAAAAAGAATACCCAGTTAGTCAAAACGGATTGGTAAATAGGCAAGTACTGGGGTATAACTCTGTTTCCACTTGCTGCACGGGCATGCTGTTAGCATTTTTCATCTGCAAGAGGCAGAATCTGGGGCACCTAATTCTGGACTCAGCCTCCCTTGTGTAGCACGCCACTATTATTGCTGATTGTAATCCTTGCACAGAAAGTGCCACATCGCAAAATCATTGTAACACGAGTCCCTGGAGGTCTTTAGGGTTCAGGTGCGGTCCCCAGTATTTGTCAGTCTGCTGGCGAAACCTTCTGGATTGCCAGTGGAGGGCAGAAGACTTCATCCTCTCCTGAAGTGTGTGCTGAGATTCTTCACAGGACTCGTGTCATCAGTGGAGGTTTATTTGCGTGCTCTGTGGAGCCTCTCGAGGATAATCTGTGAAGCCAAGGCAACTGTTAAGAGATATTAATCTTCTGATTTACAGTTTTGCCATACCTTCCTGTGTGGAGTGCCTGGTTGTTATCTTGTACCTTGATCTCCCCCAAAGCTCCAGTCAGCTAAGGGAAATTCTAAACAGAAGTATTGCTTCATAATATCAACATTCAGAATAGACTATGTAGTTGCAAATGAAAAAAAAAATAACCAACACCCAAATCATAGTCTTTTCATATCATAATCATATTCTTTTTCCTTTTTAATTTTAGGTAACTTGCACGTAGTCTTCCATGCACCTCCTGGAGTCTCCGTCCTTTTGCACCCCTCTGAGGCGGCACCTTTGGAGACAGTCAGTCCCTTCTCAGTGCACAACACTTGCTCATGTAGCCAAGCATATTTTGCAAGTCCCTCAAAGGCTCGTCCCAGATTTAATCTTGCTCTCCAAAACTTGCTGTTATAAGATTGTGTAGGTGGTGTTCTTAATTAAGAAGTGCATCGTTTCACTTCCTCTGAGACACAACTGTCGCTTTATTAGGTCAAGAGCCATCTCCTTTCCTGATGGACTAATTAACTGCTCCTTGTCCCAGTGAAGGGTAATGCTTCCTACTCCCTCCCCTTTGGAGAGTTACTGAGCACATCTCTGTGTGAAGTGTCCTCTTCAGTGAACTTTCATATTTTACATCACGCTGTACAAATAAACACACTCGAGGCAGCATATAAATGGAGTTTCAATGTTCACAGGTTATTGCTTGTTCCTGGCTGACGTGATAGCAATTAACCATGCTGGAGTGACGACGAGTGTGGGGTGACTGACCTCAACGTTTTTCTCTTTGGTAGACTGTAACAATTGTTCTGATAATAACGATGTCCACGAAAATCGGATGTGATACAATAATATGTGACAAGATTTAGGCTGTCATACAGTATTTATTGGATACGGCTATTTAAACAGGCAATATAATTGCTGCTTTTTGATTACATTGTCATTATGGTCAATGTATTGCTATTTCATTTAGTGTTAATGTGCTTGTTAACCTAAAGAATTTTATTTCTTCATTAAAATATTCATTTTTCAAAAAATATATTTTTTAAAAAAGTCTGTTTTAGAAGATATGAGAAGAAAATTCTTGAAGTTATTTTCAAATATTGAAATATGTTATTCACATTTTAAAATACTTATAGCAGTAGAGGCAAATGTTAATGGATGTATGAACTTCTTAGTATGAAAAAAAGGGTTTGCCCTACTGATCGTAGTCCTTTAAAAGTAATGTAACATTGTTTGTTTCAGTTTTGATATTCCTTAACAAAGGGCACTATGGCCCAGTCAGATGTGATTAATTAGGACTATTCAGTGACAAGAGATGCTGTTCAATCCTTTAACACTTATTAATTTTATAGTAAAATGCAGTGATGAGACCAGTCATATAGTTTGACAGATATTCTTAAAGCTGAGTAGACAATATTTTGATTAGGCCTATGGACAGCTGTAACTGCCAGTGTCATTCAGTTTCGGAAATAAGACGTTAAGCATTTTGCTGGTCTATAGAAGCGGGGCCAAAACCATTGGTGGTGGTGGTGGTGTCCCTGTCAGTCCTTCACACGGCAGAGTGGGACACGACGATGTGTAATCTGTATTTCTTGCACAGTCCTTCAGTGCACGACATTACTTTTTAACTGTCACCATAATACTAGGGGATTACTTTCAGCTCTTCCACTTGCTGTGTCCCAGTGACCTTGCATATTTAATCATAATTGGAAGTCAAGTGACTTTTACGAGACATGCATGTTAATTAGCTTTCAAATTGCTGGAAAGGGTACTTTGTCTGGAGTTCCTCTGATTGTGATAATTAGCTAGTTGTGCGAGGTCAGCCTCCTGTCTTGCACAGTTCATTGAACAGCGTCTTTTCAAATATTTATAAAGATGTTTTAGTACCTATCACTGAAAGCTGCATTAATGTTTTATTTTTAAGCAGAAAAAAGGACAACCTAATATTGTCAGACACAAATTTGGCAGTATATATAATAGCAATCTCAAATTAGCCATTTTATTATGCTTTATTTTATTCATGTTCATTAAGAATAGGGGAAAAAGATATCTGATTCTGCAATACAGGAAACAAACTAAAAAAAATGAATTAAAGCTACAATTATAGAATAATTTACATTAAAATACTGGTCAGGGCAATGAACTATTAGGACTTCAGGAATTTGAAGATAATTAGAATAGCTAAATATATGCAGAAAATCATCACACATCTTTCACAAAGGCTTAATGTCTTCTGAAAAGTGTCAGATGAAGACACATCAGGGCAGTACAACGTATGAACCCAGTCATGCACATACAGATAAAACCTGAAGAAGGTCACTGTCTTTTTATGACAGACCTATTTTCAGGATGCCTATTGAACTACACAACCCTACAGGGTAGATACGTTTTTTTGAACTGCCATAGCTCACCACAGCCAGTTGAAAGGCCACCAAAAGACCATGGGATCTCCAGCCTGGGGAAGCATGGGCTGCAAACCAGCCTTGGGGAGCTCACACGCAGCATGGGTTTTACTGCACCGCAACTCTGATTATGCCGTACAAAGCATCCCGATATAGTCTTACGACATAAAAGAAGTTTGAATGACTATCAAGAATCTATAACTGCAGTAAGGACAGCAGTGCAGCATTGCATAGTTTCATACCTTCTGCTATTTCAACAAATGGGCTCTGATCTGTGGAGGATGCACTGGCCACCTTAAAAATACCTGGATGCTACACTCCTCCTCCTATGAAAAGGAGCAAATCCAATCAGACTTTTAAAGTAGAGCATTTATGAGTGTACACACTTACAAGTGCAGGATACACACACATTACATTTTTGGGTGGGGTAGGAGAACAAGAGAGATGTTAGGATCTACAGACACACCTGGAGAAGTGCAACCTTAACCTAATACACAAGACAAATCTCCCATCCCACCTCACTCTCACCAGTCTATTCTTCCTTAAGGACATCTCTTCCGACATATTGTTATAAGATGTGGCAGACCCCTTCCCAGTATGTGGGAACATTACTTGAGCATTGCTTCCTTTTCCTTTTAAAAAGAAAATTAGTTGTGGACCTCTGTCAGCTCAAAATAATAACATGACTCTAGCTGCTATACTTTTACTTCTGTAAGTTTGAGGTTCCGGATTTACAAAATACTTATTTTCATATCATATTTCAACAAGTGTGCAGAATTTCTGTTGGGCAACTCCCAAACTGATACTGAGCTCCTCCCTCCAACCTTTTTCAAGGCTTCCAGGATATTTATCAAATTCCCATAGGCTATGGGAGCTAGCTCCCACAGGAGATGGAAAGTTTGCTAACTACATGGCAGCAAGTTCTGGACAAGGATGTCAGCTACGCAACTAACACCAAAGCTCTTAAACAAGGTCTGGGCTTCAGAATCAACAGATAAATATCTTGGGTTTGGGTTTTTTTTTTTTTTTTTTCCCCTATTTTAAGCTCACAGTGGCAGTGTATAATTGCAGCAACGGTCTATTTGCGGTACTTCACATTTGCCAACATTGGGAACTACTCTTTGAAATTCAGGACTCACGCGAGTCACCAGGAAGCATGTATCCCAGTAAGAAGGGCCACCTACACCCTATGTAATGCCATTTACCAACCTTAGCGGACACCTAAAACTGAGTTATCAGCATGCTGCTACCAGACACCGTACAACAGTGACAACCGTGGTGTCGCAGGGAAAACTCTCTCCATTAAATTATCAAGATCCCCCTCAGATACACAGGCAGAAAACCATTTTAGAGACTTGCTCCAGCAAAACGCAGTGCGGGGGACACTCGTTGCATCTGAACAACAACATAATTCCTCTCTGGAAAGAAAGGTCACTTACCTGGCACTGCTCTTCTTTAAGATGTTTTGCCTATATGTACACTCACACTGGAAGTGTGTCTATACGCAAAGACTGCAGGCACAGTATCCATAAAGACACGGCTAAGCTCTTACTATAGTATTTTTTAAAATTTCATGAAAGGAAAAGGGGAGTAGACCTTCTCTTTTACTCTCAAATGAAGTCACAATGTTTTCCATACCCTGTTTCTTGGCAGTGAAAAATAGAAGGATGGGGCTGTGAATTACATACAGAGAACATGCTCCAGAGGAGAACCAGAGAGTTTATCCATACCTGTATCAGTTCCTCAGGGGAAGGTGCAGGCTGCTCACCTAAACGAAGGGGAAGAGCAGCCTCCTGGTTGGAGCAAGACCTGTTACAAGTGTGAACGGACCTCCAAGCAGCTGCTCTAACCGTCACAGGAGCCCACACATTTTGCTCCAGTCTGACACACAAGCCCAGATACAGTCAATTATCCAGGGAAACAGCCTCTGAGCTGACAGTGCACCCCGTAACCTCTCAGTCAGAGGTACGGGTACTTGGTTATACTTTCTGAACACCATGAAAGAAAGGCCCTGATAATGTCCACCAGTAGGGCGTGAGGTCTGGGACAGAAGACACAAAGCTCCATCTGATGTGCTCTCTGCTACAACTTTCCTATCAATCAGACGTGACTGCTCTCACACCCATCAACGACGTGCTCTTCAAAGGTTCGCTCCTGCCTTTCCAATAGACCAGGACTCCCCCACCCTTAGACTGGGATACCCTGTTAGCCATGCAGGTCATGCCCAAACCTTACAGTCATCAATGGAATTAAAACTTTATATCTTGACATTCTCTCCTGCTCTTTGGACAGAGCAAGACTGTTGAGGCTCCTAGCCCGATTTAGGTGTTGGCCTGTTACAGAGCTCAGCGCGCAGCGCACACACACAGGTCACCAGATTTAGAGATCAGCACACCCAGGCATGTCGATGCAGGTGGAAACCCATTCCCCGAGGCTCAAGTGCAATCCCTTCACAAACTCTTGAGCTATTCAGGTGGCTGAACACTGCTCTGTTGAGCAGATCATATCTTCAGCTAATGCTGTTGTGAATCTACATGTGCTTATCTCATTCTGTTTAACAAATCATCAAACACCTACTCATGCGACACAAGATTGCTGCTTGTGCATTACTGACATGAAACCCAAGTGAGAAACTGTTTGACTACACAGCTTTTTTTCTGAAATCTTTTGAGGTGCCAACTCTTGTAATGTTCAAAATTGTTTATTTAAGATCCAGAAAAATTCAGTGACCAACTTCTATAATCTTTTTTTTTTTTTTCTTCAGGTTGAACACTCAACTTTAAGAGAGCTTAACAGTAATCCTAAATTAACATATCCCTTGAGTTTCCATGGCAGTTTCAGACCTTCCTTTCTACTCACCTGTGAAAATAAGTTTTTACTCAGAGTAGCTACACATCAGTTCTGATACTATACATATTGTGTATATGTACGTATCTTGATATTTAAAAATTAGTTTTTTGGGGGGACAAAAATGGATCATTATTAGGTTTAGTAGCAGTAGTGGAGGTAGTAGTACCATCATCTTCTTTCCAGGAAAAACTCATTTGACATCCTCTTGAGGCCAGCAGACAGTTCCCTCTATTCAAGTACTACTTTGAAGACCACTGTCAGAGGTCATGAGAGTCACAACTTGTACTAAGTGATGTGCAGCTGGCATAGGGAAGCAAAAAGATCCTTTATGCTTCTTTGCACCTTTTTGTCATTTTACAATACGGGCCCTAAATTAGAAACCCGTATTTTCATCAGATCTGTATTTCACACATGTGGAGATGGTAAGCGCAATAAATTAGAGAGCTAGGATGATAAATTGTCATTCCCTCCACATTAAAATGTATTTATTTTTAAAGCTGATTACCTTAAGGACCTTTTATTATCACTGACATTTCTTTCCTTTATCATCTTCTCATCCTCCAAAAAGGAGGATGCATGAGAAGATACTTGGGTTTATTCTAATACATTATGCACTTTTATGTGAAAAAAATTTTCTGAAATGTGTTTACACAACATTTTATTACATTTGTGACTGCACTGGTTCTGGTCAGGAAAAGCTTGATAAAAATAAAATAATTACTGTTATATTAGGACCTTCTCCACAATCTCACTGACAGATAATAAACTTAGGTAGAAGTTTTAAAGGCATTCCACTACACAGCTTTCTTTCTGCAAACATCAACAAACTCCATAACTGTCTTGGAAATGAAAGACCAATTAAAAAATGCACATCAAAATAAATATTCTCAAATGCACTTCCTAGTGTGTTTATCAACAGGACTGTATTCATGTTGGCAACCTTAATTGTGCGGAATGACTAATCAAAGTAGCAAGAGCATCATCCATCTCAATTAGTCGTTTTGAACTTTTGTTGTCACAATATAGTGCTTATGCAAACTCTTGCATAGAACAAGAGGCCTATTGCAAGGCAGAGACTCCACTGCACTTTGTAAATATACTAGTATAACCTCTGTGAAAAAAAAAAAGATCCATTAGACACAATCACATAAAGTTTGGCACAAATGCTTTTTTTCATATATTTTGTGTAGAGCTTCTCCATTCACCAAAGAATTCAAGAACCTAGTTTGTGATGGAGCACATCATGTTACCCTTCAAGCTTACATGAATTTTTTTTCTGTTGAATGAAAATGCGGGTAATGAAAATAAACAACATAGAGCTGTATCGTGGTCACCCAGGAACCTGGAACCGTTCCTTAGCCTAAGAGTAAAAAGTAAATGAACAGTGTATTTCAGGGTTAGATTTATCAGAAGTTCCATTTCCCTGAATAATTTTAATACCTGATATTTATGGAACCCACAAAGTGCTTCACATTGCTAAGAAAAATTATTAGTACTGTGGAAGAAAAATATTACCCTGATGAATTCAGTGAAATAGTACAGTACTAGCATTTCACATGAAATGTCATTAGTATCTTCAGGAAAGCAACCACAAAAAGCCTTGCAACTAAACCCTGAAGAGACAGATGTTTTAATCAGCCATACAAGCACATTTATCCAAATTTTTTTCTTCTACGCTTATGTCAGCTTAAAACACACATGAATCTGTGGCATTAGTAACAGCAAGGCAGCTGTGGAAATGTAGAAAGTTAAAAATTTTTGTTGTTCCTTGTAAAAGTTTATAGAATTTCCTGCCCAAAATTATTTTACTGAACTTATGAGGATGCACGTATCAGTTATTGATCAGGTTCTCAATCTTTCACCTTCCAGATCCTTGTGTGTTTTGCACAGCTACAGAGCCTGGGGATTCTGGGGCTGTTAAAGGATTGTGTGAAACAGTTCCTACTGAGAACCTTGGTAAAATAAAAAACAAACAAAAAAATATCCATTGGGGATTATTACACCAACGTGCAATTTAAAGATCTTTAAGGCATGGCAGTGGTAGAGCTCAACATCTCCATCAAAATTCTGCCTATAAACTTAAGACCAGATTCTGATCTAATATCCAGTATCTAATAGCTCCACTGACATCAACTGTGTATTTCTAAGAAAATAAATAAATTTAATTTTTTAAAAAGTAATTTACACTTAAGCAAGTGTAAAGTAAATAAAAATGTCTTACTGAAATGAAACGTGAGATGTCACAATAAATAAATTTCATCAGGTCCATATAAGAGTTCATGATTTCAAACTCATGTTACTTGTACACCCACTAGTTAAAATTTAGTTCTACCTGAGTATTAAAGATATGAGATTCTCTGTCAGAAAATAAACAATAAAGTTTCTGAAAAGACCAACGACTTATGCCTCATAACAAGTGTAATTATGCAAAAATTGGGGGCCAAATCCATCTCTGAGAATGTCAGAGTGGAATAAAGGCAGAACCTGTGGAATCATAGCTGAATGGTATGAAACTATTTAATACAGTATTTTTATAGAAAATAAAATCGTTTTAAAATTCTATTGACATAATATACAGCTATACACCTAAGTTATCCAAACATGTGCAGAGCTGCAAAAACATTCAAATAGAAGTTGTATAAAAAGCAAAAATTGTCATCAAGAAAACGAATTTAGCCATTTGTACAAAGCAATGTTCTCTCCCTTCAATTTGCTCTTCTTTAGCTTTCATTTTATAAGTGAAATTTAAAAATTAGTCAACACACTGAATTAAGTATGTAGAATTTCATTTAAATAAATCAGTCAACAATTTTTTTATAAAGTATTTAACACTTCATTGTAGAAACATAGGCAAAATGACTATTATAACCAAAATGAAAAATACTGTTCAATTTAAAAAAATGTACTTAAACAAGAACCTGAAAAAGTTTATGATATGCATAACATTGTTCAAGCAAAATTGCACTAGTATTACATAAATCAAGGGTTTTATAAAGGCCCCAATATGGCAAAGTTTAGAAATAGGTAGTATGCATGCACAATAGTACAACAAAAATCTTTTATAAAACAGCAGTTATTTTTGTAATGCTTGTACAAAGGGAATAAAGAGCAACCACAAACATATTTAATCTGTTAGGTTAATATATGATGATAGCTAAAAGTCAGTCATGTCTAGCAGAGGAAGGAAGAGTCCTCCACAGTATATGTGTGAATAAGTCTTTTGTGCCTTTAAAGTTATGTATAAAATATTTTGATTCAGTTCAAACCTGAAAGAAATTGTATTCTTTATTTCCATCAAAATTAAAAAAGGTGAGTCAGATTTTTCCTCTTAGCAACAACAGAAAGCAGACCAGGTCAGAGTGAGTGCTGGAAACTGATACTGATGCTTTTCACTTTCGATAATTGGATTTTGATATTTAACCCAGACTATTGAAACTCGGGCTTAGGTAAGGTTTCACTAATACGCAATTTGATTATGTTTTACCTCTGCAATATCACAGTTTACCTTCATTTAAAGAAACTGCTGTGTTTTGTATTCTTCAATATCTCTAAACAGGTATGACTTGTGATTGTCAAAACTGAATGCTGTGATCATCTGTGTGTGCTTAAGGTTTGGGTTTGTTTTTTTTTTCCCTACTGCTTGGTACGTGTTGGGGAATTATTAATACATAAGTAATGCATGTGATTAAGTGAATAAATATATAATGCATGTGTAGGCAATGCCCTCTTGTGCTCTAGGGTGGCTACTGTCCTACAGGACTGTTGGAGTTCATATGCTTTGTCCCACAGCAAGTAAGGTTTCAGCTTCCAAGATATATCGTTACTATGTTCTATAAGGTTTTAATAAATACAAAGCTTGTTTACATGGTATATATGTTTAGTATATCATGTACAGTCACTGAATTTCTGAAACATAATCATCGTGTTCATGCAGATCATTAGATGTTTCATTTCTATAGTCTCGTTTACTTCTTGGCAACCTAAAGCTAATTTAAAAGCAAGTTATGTTTGTTTGTGAAAAGTTATCTAGCTTTATCAGGATCTGAAGAGAAATTCTAATGGGCACAAAGAAGAGAGTAGACCATTCAATCATTCTTTCACCATTTAAAATAAACAAAATTACACACTGTACTACAGCTTCCAGACTACATAATGAAAAAGTGCAGATACCATCTTCATCGATTAAGTAGAACCAAAAGAGTTCATAGAAAATAGATTGCTCATTTTCACGCTACAAACAAATATGTTGTTTGCAATTTTAACAAATTTAAAGGTGTGTTATTTCAGCAGCATTGTTGTAAATTGTACCGTAGTGCAGTTTCTTTTTCATAAAAATACCTTACAAATGGTCAGTCAAAAGTCATCAGCAAAAGAAAAATCCAGGAAACAATCAACCAAACAAAAAACAGAGGTAATGCTGATGCCAAAACAATTATAATACTGTTGGTACATAGAAAAGTAATCCTTATATTTTATACATTTATACAGAGTATAAAAGGTAAGAGCAGATTATGCCACAGTCTCCCTTATCCCAATATCTATTTTCTTTGGAAGGAGTTCTCTTCTTTCATCAACACTTGCTAAGGAGTTTCGACAGTTTTGTCCATCCATGTATAACTTTGCATATACTGGATTGGCGTAATTTGTTGGCTGCAGAGAAATTAAGCATACGTTAGATCAGTTGGATTAAACCAAAATAAATGTCTATGGAAATGGAAATGGTTTTGTTAAAGCAAGAACAAGTACACATAAAATATAATTGGACATATTTAATAGATACCTGGACTTCTGCAAACCTGATAATGAGTTAATTATTTAGTTAAAAATTAAATTCATGATGAGACATGCTATTAAAATAATCAATGACATGACATGCAGCATATTATGATATTAAAACCATAAAAACAATGACGAAAATTAAAACAAAAACCTTGAAAAATGTCTCTGAAGTTGACTTGTCCACCTTATTACACTGGAAGATTTCAGAATAGATATGAAGAAGTTTATAGAGAAGGTGCACTGTGAGACCATGTGACAAGTTTAACAGTAGAAAACTGCAACCAACAGTTTCCATATATTACCTGTTCTAAGACATCAGCATCCCATCAATAGCTGACCATGTTTTCGAATTCTGTGGCCCAAATATACAACATGATTTGACCAAAAATTCAATACTTTCGTAATGTAAATTAAACTTTAATAATAAACCAGCATGACTGTTAATATATCATAGTAGTTACATATTGAGAAGTATTTTCTCAACAATTTTGGTAGTTTGGACTGTAATGAAAAAATCTATTGAAATGAGTGATACTTCAGTATAGGACAAGTCCATTTTTAATTCTGCAAAGCACTTCAGTATATGAGAAATCTCCTGAGTCTGACAGTACAGAAAGATGTATAACATGGATGAAAACTTACTCTCCTATCACTCGTGCTAAGGAGAAAGTACTATCCAAGGTTTATCATGTAAACGTCTCCACTAATTCCTTCATACTTTGTACCTTTATTGTCTCCTAGAAGACCTTTGCCACCCAACTAGATGCTCAGCTTTTTACCTATAATAACTGGAAGGGGTACCTTGTGGTCAAAATCTTCCTCTTTCTTATAACTAACGAAACAGCACAGCTTTGCTTACACAAATACTGAGTGGAAGACCAGTAAGCTCTAAAATAGGTAAATTAATTTTTTTTGGTGTATGTAAGAAGTGGCTAAACTTTAAATTACCCAAAACAGAAGTGGGTAGGTTTTCTTGACTTGCAAATATCCTGAGTACACCTTGCGTAACAAGGAAAGAAAGATATGTAGAATCTTAGTTCTTCCTTTCCCTGTTGATCAATACCACTTCTGAGCCCAGGATTCAGATATTCCTTAGGCTGGCTAGCTACAGCAGCTACTCAGTTAGTCAGTTAAAGGCTGCCTATTCCATTTATTACAGATGACAAAGTGATTGCCTGGTGTTTCACACTTTCCTGGAATGGAGGCAGAAAGAGGTGAGTCACATTTATTTAAAAAAAAGAAAGAAGAAGCTACTCTTCTATATTAATGGAACATAAATATGCAATTAACTGCTGTAGTAATTTATAAGAGCAAACTCTCAGTTATACCTGTCTTCACATTTGTCATAATGATTATAATCAGAAACTTAGGAAAACAGAAATTTTGCTTTATTTCAATTGACAGGACTTTTTATTTCATTGACAATCATTATGAAGGACGATAACCACAACAGAACACAGACACTCGGTATCTACATAGTGCGTTACGGAGTTATTCAAATTATATATAATAGCAGGGTCTGTCTCATGATACCTCTTTGAGTGGGTACTGATAGTGTAATGCAGTACAGTGAGGTACAGAAAGTAACTGGAATGACTTGAATAATAGCACGGGGTAATGTTAGCGAAGGGCATATATTCTAACTTTCATCATCCATGGTTTTGTGCTCCATCAGAAATATCATACCCTGTACAAATTGTTAAACTTCCAAATACAACATATTACAATCATGCAAGAATGCAAATGGAACAAAAGATGAATAGATATACTGAGGCATGTGAAAATGAATGTCATATTGATGTCCCTTTTCAATATTTGAAATCTCAATGTTTCCAAACATCATGCTAAATTGTAGTCAAAATCTGGTGTTTTAAAAGTAACTATTTAATGATGAAAACTGATTGAAAACTGAAGAATCAAAAAACGCATTGCAAATATTAAAGGAAATTTTTCATTTTAGTGTGCATCAAATTCCTCTATAACAGAAGGACTTGTTTTCATTTATTTGGGAACTTCTTTCAGTTTGATAAACTTCACTAAATGCCTGTAACTACATATAAATTGCAAATATACCAAGATACATGGCTGTGAATGCTATGCTAAACTTATATAATACTATAGAAAAGCATCACGTTGCTTACTGGTTTTGCATTCCTTTGCAAAGACCCATTTGCAGTTTTAGGTCATGTTACAATGATGTGTACAGATGAAATTTTGCATGCAGAGAGGAACCCTTTATTTCAAATAGAAAATGTATTATTTACTGTCATTCTTCTTGCCATTAAAAGAAAAACAAAATTAAGAACAAAGAGAAAATGCCTCTTTTAAAAAAATGACAGACAAACTTTCCTTAGAAAGGGGCTGTGGTGGAATGAAATGGATTTGAATCATCATGTCTCACCCCTGTTGATAGTGGTCCTTTCAAGTCAGAGTTTAGGTAGATTGATGGAGCTGTGTGGGGAAGCTTGAATGCAGTGGGCCCTCCCCCTATGTATCTGGCCTGTATAAACAGAAAATTTTAGTTTCTGTGCTAATAGAGCATTTTCCATGTGTACTTATCAACACTGTTAAATAAACAGTGCACTGATTAGAAACATTCTTTTAGAGTGAGTTACAATTAAAAAAAAAAAACCAAACTACTTACAGGTATTTTTCAGCATGAAAAAACCTTGCATTTAATAAGAGAATAAAATTCAGCATTTTAAAATCATTTTCTCTTAAGGATCAGAGCCAGACTTCACAATAAGCATTGGCTCAGCTACTCTTCCTCCAGTGAGTAACTCCATTTTCAGCTTACCTCTTGTATTCAGCACGCTGCCTATGTGATTCAGCGATGACATTCCTAGAGCTAACAGTAATCCGGTTATTGCTTTGTCAGAAATGCCACAGAATGATGGCTGCCCTTTGGTGTATGTCTGATTACGGAGCTCTAGGAAAGATATCGCAGCATTACCCCGTTCATCCCATGTCACATCACTCAGGGAGTTCAATCACTGAAGAGTGGTGCTGCAGAAGTGACAACATCTTTTGCAAGAAAATGATAAATCTTACTAGCTTTGTGTAAACATTTGATCTATCTGTCCAGCCAGGACTCTGAATTCTTTATGCCTTTGGAAGTTTTCATATGTGAAATTAATTAGTCTTATATGTATGCATACACTCTTTCACGCTTCAAACGGTAGACTGTACAATAATATATTTCCATTCGGTATTTGCGACTAGACTAAAAAGGTTGCGATTTGGCAACTCAGGGGAGATGTGTCTATGACAAAGCACTCATTTCGTAGTTTAGTTCTAACTCTCTTTTGGTAAAATGCAGGCACTAGGAAAACTGTCCATCAGTGAGCATCAGACTGCAAAACAGCTGTTCATATATACATGGCATTTATTCTAACAAAATCTAACTTGCCTTTATATTCATTAAATAAATGTCATTGTTTTATGTTTCTATTAATTACATTTAAAGTCAAAACCTTTGTAAGACATAAAATAAGTACTGGTTTTGCCACTAGAAAAAGAAAAAAATTACCTTTTCTGCATTTACAGTAAAATCTGAGGCTAAAAGACCACCTTCAGTGTGATCATGGCCCACCTCATACATGTTATATGATGGATTGCCAATTTCTACATTGATTCCTCCATTTATAATGGGTTGTCTTCTGATAGTTTTTGTCCTATAATGCATAAACACAAAAAAAAAGAAGCTAGTGACTGTTCAAGTCATTTCTTAGATGCTTCATCCTAAAATAGTACAAATTGTATTTTATTTCTCTTTAATCATTAAGACCAACAGGATGAAAAAGGGTTTCCTACAGAGACAATCAGAAAATCCTTCCATTTTCCAAACAAAGTAGCAATCTGAGTCTATATGTAGATCTCACATAGGCTGGAAGTAGCTTTTTATTGTTTTTCTCAGTTTGGCTGTAGTGGTATGAATTCATACAAAGTGCTCACTCGTTGTCTATAACCCTGAATTCCTCCTATTATTTCCAGGTTTCCCCCACTTCCCAAGGAAAGCCTTGCAAATTCATTGCAGATTCCCTGCAGTAATGAAGATGGAGCGAACATGAGTCATGTTTCTTTGCTCATTCGTTTCACTTCCATTTGAAATCTGTTGCCCAAAGTCAGTTGAAATCTGAGACCAAGCAAATGGTTTCATTACGATGCATTAAAAATGTATGAACTTCTCATAGTTCCAGTTTGTATTCCCTGCCAGTGGTTATTGGAAAGCTGAAGTTCAACTTGAATTTTTTCAAACTTTAATAAAAGATAGAGTCTTATTTTTAACCTTGAATTAGATATCAGTAAAGATAAGTGATTGAGTTGAATAGTTTTAGTTGCTGAATTCATTTCTTTCAGCTAAGGAGGTGATTTTAGTCTGAGCAATTGAAATAACCTCAAGAGGGTAATTTTTCCCAATGCAATATGTTCTCTAGAATTACAAGAGGATAATAGGGAGGTCACAGTCAGGATGATAACAGTCGAGTCCTCTTGTTTGGTTGAGGAAGATGCAGTCAGTGTCTGAAATCCAATATACTAAAGGACCTGTATTTTTCAGAAATGGCATAGAAAAATTATTTCCTAAAATAAGCCTAAATTTCCTAAAATCTGTAGCGTACAAGTGTTGAACATCTATACCTGGTTTAATACTTGACAGTTTTCTTTGAAGAGATTTAAAAAAACCTAAAATACATTTTCAAATATAATTTTAAGGAAAAAAAAGTTCTTTACTGAGATTAGTTCCATTTGTCTACTGAAGATCCATTATTTAACAAGTTATTCTCAATAACTTAAACAATTTGCAGACCAGCAACTGGTTTTCAGGATTTGGCTATCGCTAAATTTGGTTTTTAGGTACAGCAGCATGTAATGACATTAATGGAGCCTGGCAGGGTCAGTGTTACTAACAGTATGATCAGGGAATGTATTTATCTTGTTGGCTTTTCAAAAAGGATTTATAAATTAATGCTTACTAGTTAGCAGCAGAGTTTGCATGGGAGATGCTATGTATGATGGTAGATGACAGTAACCTAAAAGATTCTTTTAGTCTGGAGGACTGAAATAGTCTCATAAATGGTCACATTTGCAGAAACACTAGATTCATCGCAGATTTCTAAAGAACTTTACAGAAGAAGACATTATCTTCGTTTCAGAGGTGGGGTAACAAGCCCCATGAGAAAGGAAGACAGCTGCTCAAGACCAACCAGCAGGCCAACTATAGGCCTGAAGTAAATGGTTTGCTGTCTGATTCCCACTCCAGGTCTCCCCTAGTTGGCCATGTCCTTATTACTAGCAATCTTTCCTTGTTAAATCTGCATTGCCGCTAACATCACTTTCTCATTTCTTTGAACATGAGAAAGTTAGCAGCTCTCTCAGGTGCCTGCATACAGTAGAAACACTCTCACTTCCCCTGCCACCCAACATGGCCTTTGAAGAAATGGCCAAAGTCAAAATGTCTACTACACTCCTTGAGTGCATTATCAGCTCTAGGGCAGCTAAATTCCAGAGAACAAAAGATTCACTGTTCAGTGGTGGGATTTGGCTTCCTATGCAAGATACTAAAGAAATACAGTAATGACGACAAGGCTTGGGACTCTACAGTAGATACTTTGAACATTGTTTACATCTTCACTATAACATATAAAATTGAAAAGACAAAGTAAATAAACTGAACTGTAACTAGAAACTGGAAATTCTGCACCGGCTTTATCTGAAAGTATTTATAGAAATGAACACTATTAATTACGTGGTTCAAATGTAATACATTAATTCCGTTTGCTTAGTTCACTAAGTCTCTGGATAAAATTATTAACACTTATACAGCCTTGGCACGATTGAGCAAACTGGATAAGAAAAGAACCACGTTTTCTTATCTAGCGTATGTGGAATCTAACTATAAATAACAGACACAATTGTTCCAGCAAGAACCAAAACATAACTCACTGCATCCAAAAACAAGTTTTGGGTTGTTTGCTGTGGGTTTTTTTAATATCTGCTCAACATATATAAAGTGAATTTTTGATATAAAAAAGATGCACACACTTTAAAGGTTTATGTTTTACTTCATACATCAATATAACATTACTTACCTTCGTTTCCTTTTGCAAAGAAATAGTCCAATTACTAGAGTAGTGATCAAAGTCACCAGTAAGACAAGAGGAACAATGATTGCAATGCTTCCTAAAACAGGAAAAGGAAATATCATTGAATATTCACAGCTACATCTAATAATTTCTTCACAGCTGTAAAACAGTTAAAGTAATTTAAAAAGAATAATTTCCCTCACCAACAAATGCAATTTCATGTGATGAGCTTCACTGATTTGAGATTTTAATGTTGATCAATAAAAAAAAAAAATCATTACAGATAATGGTGTACACACAAGTACTTTTATCAACAAATCAGGAGCGTCCTCTTTCTGGATACCAATATACTTTAGACTAATTCCCTGCCCTCATTTGCAGCGATACCATATGAAGGTGTGTGGAATTGCTGAACAATTTCAATTGGAGTGAGTTGCCCACGGACTTGAACTGCCACCATCATCTTCAGTAGTTTATTTCAGTCATGCAACTATTAATTTAAAATATTCAGTAGGCATAGCTCTGAATGAAGAATTCCATTATTAGCATTTATATGTATTTATTACTTTTATTTGTGGGAAAATGAAAATGAATAAGCAAAATTCATTTCTAGATGGTTGCTGCATTCCTGCATTTTACTGCATTGTACTTGAGAGCCCATAATTTTGTTATGTTGATATAGGCAATCAAGGAAACTACAATAATGCTTAACGCAGCAGAAAAACAGTGCACAGATCAGACAGCGATGTTGAAGCAGAGAACAGAGAAGGGGAACAGAGAAGAAGAAAATGGGCTGAACATTATTTTGGCAGGTAACTTCACTGAAATGAGACTACCTGCAAAAATAAGGTCAACAATTGTACCCTTCTAAAAATTTCTCAGCTTTAATGTAAGTATCTGGCAATAAAGAAATACATGCAACAAATACTTTTATGTTATAAAAAACTGGCCCTTATAAACTACAGGACTCCAGTATAAAGCCAGTGTGGTATGCATTTCCTTTAACATCACAGTCCTTAACTGGTGGAAAACAAAAAATATTGCTGGTTGTTTCATTGGTTACATTTATTGATTTATTAAAAAAATTAAGCTGTTCGTAGTCTCTGTTCTACATTAAACACAGTCTAAATAGAGAATTGAAAAGGATGGCTTGAATTCTGCCTGAAGGCTTACTGAAAGCCAAGTCAGGTTTGTCAGAGGCACAAAATGAAGTACTACTGAATAAAAACTTGAAGCATCCTGAGTTCACTTCAGCTTATGAAAATTCAGCATGTCAAAGACATTACATCAATGCTGTTTTAAGATAACACCTACTTAGAAGGCAAAAAAAAAAGAAAAAAAAGAAAAAAAAGGTTCATTTTGTCTTGGCTGGTAAGCATTCAAGAAAAAAAAAAACAAAACAGAAAAACAGCCCACCAGGCATGAATTGCCACCTGGTGACCATGGTGCAGCCTGGGGTCTAGGAGCAGGCACAAGATGAACTCCCATTTCCCAAATCGTAGCAGATGTTCCCTCAACATGAAATAC
The DNA here is from genome assembly GCF_047370975.1 of Nipponia nippon. Lineage (NCBI taxonomy): Eukaryota > Metazoa > Chordata > Aves > Pelecaniformes > Threskiornithidae > Nipponia > Nipponia nippon. The sequence continues at coordinate 94,752,743 of NW_028262369.1, forward strand.
TGATCTAGGTTCTGGCTGCTTTTTGTGCCCATTTCCAGCTTGTAAGTGTTATTTCACTTGTCTGGATTGTTAGGAAGATTTCATCTAAGCATCAAGCTGACCTGAATAGTGGGCGATTCATTTTACTGCTCCAGTTGGGTTAAATGTGACCAAGAGACATAGAGCAGGGTACCATCAGCATACTCAATGAACTACAGGGAACCTTGTCCAGTTTAAACTGCCAATAGTGTAGCAATACCATCCTTTTATGCTTACAGACATGTTTAAAAAAATATGACAGGAGCTATTCTTACTTTCAGGATGATTTTCACAGTAGGTAAAATTCAAACCTCTACAGACAGCCAATGCAAAAGTTATGAACTACTTACAACTCTATTTTTGATGCTTTCAGTAAGACTTAAATAGTCAGAGGTCTTGTACTAGTTCTGCACAGCAGTGATATCACCAAGCACTTGTCACTTGATACCCTTTCTTTAAGAAAAGTGCAGGCTAGCCCTTGAAGCAGTGAGTGTATAACATATGGCTTGCACTTGCATCCAAATCACCTCATGGAACACTGAATGTCAATCAAAAACTTGAGGGATATCTACATTTGTGGTTTTTTGTTTGTTTTTTTTTTTGTTTGTTTGTTTGTTTTTTTTTTCTTTAATACAGGTAACCAGCACATTTGATGACACAAACTCACATTCTAAAATATCACCAAGTTAAAATTTCTAAACTGAGCTGAATTTGACAAGTGATAGCAGTTATTTGAAGTACTTACTTGTACTGATATTGTCAGACTTGCTGCTTTTGGGAGCTGGCCTCTCACACTGTGTGCCTGACCAGTTGGCTGAACATCTAAAAGGATCCAATTAAGATGGTAAAGTTAATAGATGTCAGCCATTAACACACTAACCTATTAAAGAGACCACTGGCATCTTCTCAAGAGCCATACGAATGACAACAGTGTTTCTACAAAATAAACAATAAGCTTCATGGCAGGAGTCAGCAGTACTCTGCCACGGCACGCACAACATTCTGAGCACGTTTTTAGTTGAAAACTACAGCTTTGTGTCTTCAATTCTTGTTATTATCACTGCAACCTTCATTCTAGAGACCTTTTCTAAAATTCTTGAATAGTAAAGCAACAGTCATAATCAACAGTATATTAACGTCCTATTAAACCAACTACCACCTACAATACAATAATGAAGGAACATTTGAGCTGGATTCACATATAGCCAAGTTAGTCCAGCAAGGCTTATTTGACTTTCTTTGCACCATATTGTTTTAGAGTCAGCTTTGATCTAGAAGCTCTAGCAGCCCCGTCCACATTGCACAAAGCATATCTGGCTGGACATAAACTACTACATGCATCCAGTAACCTGCAGTATCCATACCAATTGGCTCCTTCCACAGTTCTACTGGCCCCCATTGCTCTGGATAATGCAAAGGTTAAAGCAGAATAGTTCTTACAGACCTGGTTGTAATTTACTTGAACAATTAAGACCTATCTTTGACTGGTATTCACAAATTAACGAAGTTCCCCTTTTCTTTGCTTTTCAGATTTTTTCCTGAAAATTCTACAATTGAATGGCTTTATCTTTAAATTTTGAACTATATAACTAGATACGTATTTGCAGAAATATATATGTGTGTGTGAGTGTAAGCGGGTGTGAGAGTTAAAGCATAAAGAGCTGTCCTGAAGGGACAGGAGTACCTACTGGCTTCAGAGGGCCCTGAATACTGTTTATGTTCAGAATACACTCTTCATAAGCCAGGTGCCTGGATGAGTACACAGTTATTCTGCCATAATTTTCTTGTGTGAAAATCAAGATGCAAATATTTCTTCAGTTGGGATTCAGAATGCTCTCCATGCATACAAGCAAGCACAAGGAGTCCATGTCTGCAGACTCAGCAAATCCATCAAAAATGGAAACAAATACCTGAATGAAATTCAATTGCTTACTCATCCTGCTGTAAATATGATTTAGTTTACTACAGAACCTCAAACTCTCCTCGTGGAAATGGCAGGAAGTAGTCACTTTTCATCTGTGCAATGAATGATATTTTTTCAAATTAGTTTTGAGTTATTTATGAATTTCAACATGAGCTATCTTTAGGAAAATGCAATAGAGCATTACCTTGCATGCAGTTGTAAGAACTACTGTTATCTGATGCCTTTCTAAGGACTTAAGAAATTGCAGAGTTTAGAAGTGGACATGCTTAACAACTGACATTGTGCTATAACACAAAAAGGTTTGGAAAGGTACAAAATATTCCAGAAAAAAATTGTGGAATTCTTACAGGAGAGCCCAAGCCAGCTTTGCTGGTGATGCTTTTGACTCTCTTTGTCTTTGCAGATCACTGCAGAAGAATGGCTAGTTTCTCTCTTTGCTCCTAAGCCCATTCTAGCACAATCCAACGTTCAGGTAAATCTCTTTACTGGGTTTCATATTAAGTTTGAACCTCTTTTTGGGAACTAATTTCATTTTTGGTAGAATATGTTATGAAGGTGCTTAACTCAAACTGTACAGAGGTAAGGCACAGATGGTCTTTAAAAGCGTGTTTATTAATTGATAGTTGGTTCAAAAATTTTCACACAACAGATAAATTGCATTATAATTTAGAAGTTCTTCATGTTTATTGAAATAACTTTGTTTACTTAAATAAACATGGTGAATACACACTTAAATTTCCTCACTGCAAAAGAACCCCCCAATTACTAATCAATTACACACATTATGGTTCACAACAATATATTTTAAAATTGAACCCAACTGACATTTCCACTCCTGCTTACCACCACTTTAGCACATTCTAAGTCACATGGAAAACATGATTTTAATCTTTTAAAGGATGCATCTGTTCCATTTCTTTACAGATCTCTTTTTAGCAATTATATCAAATAGAAATGATTACACTGACAGCCTACCTTACTAAGATACTATTCAAGGAACTTCTTTTTTCAAAAGACGACTATTCAACATACGGCTGCAAAATAAGTATCTCCATTCTTTCAGAGAAACACCATGAATCTTTATACTTAGAATATTCTACTGGAATCCAAACTGTTGGCATGTGACAACCATGAAATAAAGTCTTTGTATTTCTTATGGAAGTTTTGCGTCATTGCTGTTGGGGATTCAGCTCATTTGATTAAAGCTTGTTATGAGAGGCAATTTTCATTTAATACTGCACTATTGAAAGGGAAGGATTTCTTTGAGAGTTAGCCGTATCTTAATTTTGTACCTAAATCCTTATATCGAACATTTCAAACGCTTCCACTGTATAAGAGAATTATTACTATAAATCTGTCTTAAAACAGTTTAAAGAATGTAAGATAGTGATACTAGCAAAAGAATCACTATGAAGCATGCAAGTATAAGCTTATGAGAAAGTGTGTATAATGTACAACTATGCTTTTCAAAATCTTACAGCAGATATGACACCACAACAGCTGGTAAAGACAGAAATCATACAGCTATATATGTAGCAAACAGACGAACAAATTAAGGTAGGAATATTAGCAGTTCTTTACCTATCTTGGCATTTTAATTCTAAAAGCCAGCAATATTGAAACACTTCTGAGGCATTTGATAGAAGTCTTATAAAAACGTGATAGCCAGTTGCCACTTCATTTTCATTTTTTCCAAATGCCTGCTGTCTCCAATAAAGTTCAAAGGGACTGAAGCTGACAGGATGACAGTCATTTCCTTCTCTACTCAGAGGTAAAATGATTGCCCTTTTATGGTCCAGCAAGCTAGTAAAGACTTGTCTTGGGCAGACAGAATAGAAAAAAGAAATAAAGCCCAGGGGAAAGGTATGTTGTCTGCAAGGGAATTTGACACAGAAAATTAGCCATGAGCAGGCACATGAATAATGGTGGGGTTGGGACATGGACAACTGTTTATGTAGGAACATGGGAAATGAGCAGGTCTGAACCAGTTTCAATTGTCTTCAGATACCGTAGACAGAAATTGTTCTTAATAATAACATTTTCTGATATTAGGACATTTAAACTTAGACTGCCCAGTACCTAGCATGGGAACAGACTTCTGGTTCAGTTTGATGCACAGTATTTTGTACCTTTCCAAATCATTTGATACCAGGAGCTTTTGTTCTGTAGCGTTGCCAATAGTTGGATGGTCAGAGATACGACACTTGCAGTACGGGCAAACAAAAAGGCATTAACAAAGCAGAACTACATAAAGCCACTGGTTTCACTGAAGACATTCATATTATCAAGAACTGTGAAGAAAGAACAGTGATAATGCCTAATCTGAGCTACACATAAGCAAATACAGATGGAAACAGATGGGGAGCTTGACAGTGAAGGACAGGTTGGAGTCAGCTGAGTGGTGCAAGGCACTACAGTGAACATCTTAAGGTGCAAATCTCCAGTTCCCAACAGAATCGGTGAACAGATCAAAGAGCAACAATATCATAGAGAATGCCAACATAAAAACTGAAAGTAAATGTAATAAGCAAAGGTTGTACATGGTGTGCTGCCAAGGTCGTTAATACGACTATCCTACAGCTCGCTCTGTTACAATTTAGTTCTACATTTAGAAAGAGATGACTGCTTGGGAAACACGTTCTGAGATACAGAATGCCCACACAATAGGAATTATTTATTTTGAGGAAATAGTATTATAGAAGAGAGATGTTATAAAAACTTTAAACTGAAATTATAAAGATGTCCCACTTGTAGTGAGGAATATTTAGAATTAAAATATTTACATTTCAGAGATTGATCATGCTGCTGTTACAGAATATATTCATGAGAGAAAATGTCTCTCTCCTCTATTTTTGTATAACCCTTACAGGTCAGTGCACTGAAACACTCTAAATGCAATTGTATGGGCACTTGACCAAAAGGAACCATTTGATTATGAAATGTCTAAACAAACAGAAAAAACTAGTAAAAAGGCTAATTTGGTGGCAGTGTGCAATTTTTTTCGTTTTGTTTCTCTTTTTTTCCCCCTTTTTTTTTGTGCTACAGGTATTGTCATAAAAATATAATATAGCAGGCCTAATATGCAGTTAAAAGTGCTTTTGTAGACAACTGCTTTCTAACTCAATATACCAGTGTGTATCAAAAAAATGACAGGAAGGTAGCATTGAAAGATTAGTCTTGAAAGTATAACAGAATCTGTGAAACAGTCATTACAAAATAGAGGTGGAAGGGGAACTGAAAATGTTTCTTACCTATAGATGATATTTCTTCATTATACAAAGTAATTTTCTAACTTTGCTTTTCTTTTTAGTCACAACATAGATAGTAATGTATAGTAAAATATCCTAATGAAAGTATTCAGCCTCACTATTTTAAGAACATTTACATTAAAATTCCACTGGAACATGTCTTATCATTAATATTAAAACTATGTGTAAGAGGAGAGAAGAGGACACCTGGATTACAGTTATTTACTATCTGTATTAAATTGCATTGAAAGACAGAAATCAAAATAATCCCCCTTTTCCCCCAAACTCTGTAGGATGACAAAATCCTTGCATTAAACTAAATCACTAAACTATTTCTTACAATAAATTTAGCCATACTTTTGGAAGTATGCTTTCTTCATACAGGGAGCTGATATTGTAGAGTTATACCCACAGATAAACCCTCAAGGATACAAAGAACTTTTCTAACAACGAAAGACGAAAAAACCCACCCCAACTTTGATCAATAGCACATCTTGTACCTTCTCCTGCATTGTAGGGTTTAATTATTTTCAAATAATTTTTCCTTAATATTTTATACAAGAACAGACCACATTTTAGTACTTTTGTCTAATGAGCATCACTTGGTATCTTTATAAGGAAAACAAAGTGAAAGAACTCCATGTAGAAGCTAAGAGATAGAAACTCTATGTTACTTGAAAATGAAATACAGATTACCCTGCAATCCAATAAATTAAGAATAGGAAAATTGCGTAACCCAAAAGCAGGAAAAACAACAGAAAATTACTTTTGAGGAACCCAAATAATCTTAAATTTAGTAACAACATACATGAAAAAATAAAATGTGACTTTAAACATGAATTTAATTTGTGCATGACATTACTATATACAAATCAACATTCACAGTTGCTGCATGGTGTTCACTGTAAAGGAACAAGTCTTCAGATGCAACTCAGCCTCTATCATCCCAAGGTAAGAAAAAGAAGTAATTGAGAGTCATTAAACTTCATGCTATTAGCAATATGTGTACAGCACATATGCTATACAAGTATTAATATTATTAACATAAATATATAAAAATAAAGCATGTCTAGATGACTACTACTGTAGCTGAAATTACACCGAGCAACAAAGCAAAAGGAAAAGAATAGACTGAGGTGGTAAAAATGGGAAAAGAATGAGAAATGACTGGATCAATAGGTATAGGAGAAATGTTTTTTCTGTCCTTCTCATAGAGGCAAAGTAAGCACTGATGTACAGCAGCTGCTACTATGCAAGTTTTATGTGAACAATTTTAAACTCACGGACAAAGGATATCTGCATTATAGCCTAGCTAGTAAGTGTTCAATGAAAAATATACATACTCCTCCAAGGTCTTGTCATTTCTTTATTTGACAACCACTCTTCAAACACCTGTTTGTATTCAATTCTTGAACTAATACTAGTTTGTGATACAGACTGAATGAAAGATCTTCTATAATATGAAGTTATATCCTGCTGATTATGTTCAAATTAAAGACATTTATAACAAAGGTATTTTTAGTTGAAAAAGAAAGCTCTCAAAGAACTAGCATAACACTGAAATTCCTGTTGTAATTATGATTGGGTAGCTCATTAAATATACCCTAGGAAATCATATGGAAAACATTTATTGAAAAATACTTGACAAAATTTTCTGTTCTCTCACTTATACTGCCTGTCATGGTTACAATTGCCTTCTACTCTTGGGCAGTCTTCTCAATGCTGCAATTGTTCTACGCTGCAGTACCTCTTTCTACTCAACCTTCAGAAAATGCCAGTCAGGGGATTGCACGGTACTGTCTTGCTCTGGTCCACAACTGGACTATGGGTGTATCTTAACCTCTTTTTTTTTTTGAGCAGAGGGCTGCCGTAGTTATGAGTTTTAGATTTACTTGTGAACTTGCATGTACTTACAGTATTTGTACAAGTCATACATATACTCACATAAAAACTGTTCATATTTGAGGATTTCTCAACGAAAAGGAAAGTCAAGAGGGAGGTACAGCATCACAGGAATATGAGCTGGAGGGAAGTTCCTCCATCAAGAGAAATGTACTCTTTTTCTTTCCGATTTCTGTGACATAAACACATGCACATGGGCGCACATGCGTGTACACACACACACACACAGACACACACACAGTGTCTCTCTCCAACCTACTGGAAATAAAGCTGGCAAGAACACTTCTCTTGTTTATTTCCCTCCTTCAGGAATTATTTTTTATTTATCCATGACTCCACTTCCAAGTTCAAGCTTCTTGTTATCACTCTTAAGAAATTTCACAACTTGTTCTCTCCCCATTTGTTCACTATTGTCTTTAACATACTACTCTGCCAAAATTCTCAGTTTAGAAATTAAATAATTTGTTCGTTCTCCACCCTTCACATTTTAGTTGCTTCTGCTACCAAAGTTATGCTTTCTTTCAAGCTCCTGTATGGCATCTGCCTTTTAATTAATCTGCAAGACCACTGATTTCTCTGTCTACTTTGCTCTCAAAGTCATGCATCTGCTTACTGCAAGCAACTAAACTATCCAGGATGACTTATTCTTCATTATAGAATAGATGATGTTCGTTCTAATGTAGAAATAAAACACGTAGAGCCTGAAGCACTCTGAAGAGTCAACACATCTAGCCATAGGCAACTAATTTAATGCTGTACATTGTCCTGTGAATTTCTCTCTGTTTCTGATGACACCTAGGAAACAGAGGCTCCAAACCATAGATACACAGACTTGCACACACTTCTATGCAGAAAGTAACTGAAGAAGGAATAAATTACTATCGTCTTAATTAGCCAGGACAATATAATCTTACTTGTTTCACCTTAAAGTCCTCAGCCACAGTCATGCAGCACTGCTCAAAAGCTCACTAAAGCATTTAAAAACTCGCTTGAAATTTAGTGGGCTTTAGTTAAGGATCAATAGGATTTATATCTTCTACCAGTTTTGATTGTAAACGTATAACAGAAACTATCCTTCATTATATTTCTATAATGCCTAGTGTAAGGGGGTTATGATTTGATCACATTTATTTGCAGATGATGATGATGATAATAATAATAATAATAAATAATAATAAATACAAATAAACCACATCTACATGCAGATGCAAATAATAGTAGTAATACAAATAAAAAGATGGAATTATAGCAACCTATAGTTACAGTGAAGGTATAAAAGAAACAAAGGTGAGAGAGGGTAATAATCTGTACTAAAGAAACTGATAGACCACTGTCTATGCAACAGCCAGTAATGATCTTATGTTCTCGAAAGTTTTTAATTTTTTGCCAACTGTCTTCATTGGTATAATAACAACATATAATCTCTCTCTAAACCTTGCTTCTCTTCCATGAGTGTATATGCAGTTAGGTCATTAGTGAGAAGGAAACAGAGAGGTAAATAAAGGTAATTATTAAAACAAAAGACAGACTGATAGAACAGATGGAACTTACAGTTTGTGAAATAAACAAACAGAAAAAGCATGTCTTGATTATTTCCCATCTGAATCTGATCTCCTGTTCATTCTGTTTTCAATGGATTTGTGAAGTTACTGGAGCAATTCAGACATATCTCATATGCTTCTAGCATTATACACGACACACCCCCCAACCCATTAGTGAGTAGTACTAAAGATATCCTTAAAAAAACTTAGGATGTGAATACTAAAAAGATAGTAACTATATGTAAGTGTTCTTCTTTAAAAGACACCCTCAGTGGTACTTTTTTCAGAAACGGTCAGTACCTCAAATTTTAACATTTTGATATTAAGTTCTCTTGCAACCTTTGCTATTGAGCAAGAAGGACAATAAGGGGGGGGGGGGGCAGAATGTTCTTTATATTCCTAAAAAATAATGCTAAGAATTAATAATCTAGATTGTGTAGAACCTTATATCCAAAGAGATATCACAGTATATTCTGTATATTTTAGAACCTGGCAGAGCATTCTTTGAAACTGGGGACGAACTTCACAAAACCTTCCTTTTCTGGTGGCTTCTATGCAGCCACAGTGAGGCCTTAATTAATTCGTAAACTGGTTAGTTGAAAAGCACAACTTCTGTTTCCAACGTGCACCTAATATTTACTGCATTCAGGTTTAAAAAAACTTGAGAGAGGAGATAAAATAAAAATGTACCCTAACAGTATAGGTTGGTAAAAGGAGAGTATGTTCTTACAGGCTTATAGTTCCTCTGTGTAATTATGGCTTTAGGATTGCCCTTTAGAACAGATAAATCTTATTCTCTATTGTCTTTACTGAATGATAATAAGGGCTTGATTATGTACAAAGTCTGCATTCTCAACTGATCTGGCTGTGAGAGAGAGAGAGGAGTTCTTGCTGAATGACAATAAACCCAGACATTTCCTATTTCTTCTAAAAATCACGCACCTATGAATCAGAGACTGGTTAAGAAAAATGTTAGCCCTTAGTGTGTCTCAGAGACCAGAGGCAGATGTCACACATAGCATTGCCAGACATGCAGGCTGGAGGGATAAACTGTTTTCCTGAACAATGGAGCAGAACTTACAGAGAAAATTTTTGAGACTCCTGTTCGCTGACACAATGATTCTCGTGAAGCATGGGATTACTTCATTCCTTCCTGAGGTCTTCTACTTGCCCGTATCAGGTTGGTAAAATTATAAACAAGCTCCAGTTAAGAACTAATTTGGTGCCAGAAAAAAACAAGGCATTGGGAACAACTGGAGCTTGAACTGAGGTTGGTAAGAACTGAGATATATAGAGTTACACTTCTTCATCTCTATCACCGTAACTGTCTTCAACTCCATCAAATAACTTCTATCGGCTTTCCTTCCCTCTCCTCTAAGCCACCTTGGCTTTGTAAAAAAAGAAACAATTTAGAAGATTCTCTTAACAGTTCCTAGATACAGGCAGTGGTGGCCGTACTAACCCAACAATCAGTCCAAAGAGACAACAGGAACACTAGTTCTATCTATACTTATATTCTGAATGTGAAGAAGTGAATTATGTACTTATGTATGACACATGGAGATACAAACTGTTCCAAGCAACCATGTCCCACACAAACACTGATCAACAGACCCACTCCATACTCTTCAAAGTTTAAGAAGTGGTAGTTAGTGGAAGACTAATCTACTTTCCAATGGGTTTATGATAGCTCAAGTCATAGAGTTTCATTGCTGGAGAACACTGACAAAGGAATTGTGACCATATTTTTAAAAAAAATTAGAAGATTATCACCATACCTAGTCACTGTCATTGCTACCCACCAGACAACCACAGCACATCCCCACAGCATTTTATGTTTTCATAAACCACGCATTTAAATGAGATAAGATTAAAGCTGTTGGAGTTTCATATTTTATCCCAAGTGTAGGTCTTAGGCTCATGATTTCAATTCTGACTTTTGCATCACAATTGTTGAGTAAAGCTACGTTCATCTGACTGGTACTTCATATCTCTGGGTATGTTTGCCTTAGAGCATTTTCAAAGACTAAAGTTGCTTCTTTCCCTGATGAGGATTAAAATTTTCTTTAAGAAATAGACCTAAAATCCTTCAGAGAAATACAGCATACAAATGTATCTGTTTTATACTTTTTTTTTTTTTATCAGAGAAGTAGTCAAAGTATGATGTAGCTCACACCGTTTTGTTTAGCGGTTTCTATTTTACAGCATTATTTCTATAAAGTTAACAATGGACTTATGAATTCAACCTTAACGCCTGAAGTGGCACCTAAATAGCTCTTCTGTTCCTTTCCCTGTACAGATAAGAAATAGGAAGTCAGTTTTGGACTACAGAACATGTGCAATGTCACTGTTTGCTAAACTTTATGCTGTGTAGGATTAACTTGGTAAGATATCGCAAAATATGAACAATAAAAGCCAAGTGGCATTTTCAGTATTTTCAATTCACTTATTAAAAATAAAGCTTTTTATTTCTTCTTCCAATGATATAGATACTCCAAAAGTATGTTTAAATATACTCATCAGTGCAGCTATCAAAGGGTAAGTGTGTATTATAGAAACGAGCCCCCAGATTAAGTATATATTGTGAAATGTATGTGAATGTGCATGACTTGAACCAATGAACTGTGGCCTGAAATGATGTCACAGAATGTGCAGCATTAAGTGGAAGGTTAAACCTACTTGCATCTCGGTTCATTAAACGCAGTTAAAGTGCAAATTCCCTCATTCTGACAGTAGTAATCACAAGGGTTCACTTTCTGGTCACAGCGCTGACTTTTAAACCCCACAGAGCATCTGCAGAATTTCAGTAAAATAGACCTATATAAATATTCTACCTTTTGCTGAACAGATTTTAAATGCAATATATATAATGATGGCAAGAGACACACACACATACACAGGCACACACCCACAGATAATAAAATTAATACTCTGTTTTTCATGGAAGGTCCAATCTGACTGTACTGAAAAGTTTGCTCATCAGCGTTGATCAAACACTTTTAAAACAATGGGCCTACACTAACTGATGGGTTCAGGAATCTAACATTCTTAACAAAGTATTATTGGCAAATGTACTATACATTTGTATTGATCAATCCAGAGTGCAATGGCCTTAAAAATGTTCATGACTGTTTTCTTAGCATAGCTAACGGTGTTGGCATATGCTGCAGCATTTACGTATTGTAAATCCATCCACAAATTAATGTATGAAACTTGTTTTCTTTGAGATGCTATGGTGTTCCATATGAATTTGAAAAAGAATAAGCCAGTTTTATAAGGAAAAAGAAAGGAAGAATCACAAGCTTCCAAAATAGCTATTCTAGGTGTTTAAGCAAATGAATCACCAGACTTAATCATCATATTTGGGCCTTACATATTATAGCTGTGATATTCTCCCTTTGCTGAGATTTATGAGTCTCTCTCATCCTCAACTAAAGACATTTAAGGAGATACAAATAACAGGTAAAAAGGGCTGGCTCAAAATAATAATGAAAGAGAGACATAGGCACTTAAAGCATTTTCAGCTGAATAAGGACTACCATGCCAAACTGCATTCCACTGTCTCTAACCCCAAAGCTGCAAACACCTATTGACAACTTCTTTTCAACAGTATAGCAACTACAGTTTTGCCCCTTTGCACATTGAGAAGTGCTTGAGCTCTCACAGGAGGAACAGTTGGTCCATCTCTTACACTGGTCAGCCTACAAAATCTAGGCATTTCTCTATGTAACTTCCTTGAGAGCCTGAATACAACAGACACTCCCTTTTAAGTTCACCTACCTTATACATATCAACAAAATGAAGGGATGGCTGTATCTGTATTTACAAAGTTGTAATGCCAGATCCCTTTGGACAACAACTTATGTCACCCTGGAAATGAGACACTCGAGTCCAATACTCTCTTCCAACACCTCATACGTTCCTGGAGGATGCTCTGACCTCCAGGTTGTTCTGGGAAGTGGAAGACTATTCCACAATGAAGCTTTTCAGCAGTGCAGAAAAGATTGGATCATTTATTAGGCAAAAGTGAAAAAACAAGGAGTATGACTAGGTAGCTCAGTGTGTAACTGAGAGCAGGAAATAAATTAGTTTCTTGCTACAGTGACTGCTTCTATATTTTATATTTAGCAGCTGAAAAAGAAGATACACCATAGCTCTCAAGAAAGGACTAGAATGTAGACTTTTCTACCTCTTATGACAGTACCACCTAGACTACAGAATCACATTTCCTTTGGTATTTGATGCCTGGGCTTAAGAAAAGCATCCTGAATTATTCTCTCAACCATGGAGCAAGGTGGGAGAGAGCAATCTTACCACAGAACAGCCAAGCTACTGTGGGCAGTGCGAAGGTTAGGGCAGAAACAAGAGATACATGAGCATATCCTCAGACCCATAAAGGAAATAAACACTGACATTATTCTTCCTATTCTGTAGCCATCAGGAGGAATGTATCGGCCCACCTCTGACCGTCTTTATAGGAGAAAAAACTTAATCCACCTTTGAGAAGCAGGGGAGATCAACCATCCTGTACCTCCTGATTCCATTCCTGAACAAATGCTTAAATGGGCTTTAGATCTGGCCTGAAATTATTAGAAGTCTCAAAAGATATATCTTTGTATCTATATGCATTCACAATATATTCCTTGGTTATATCTTTCAATACATATATTGCAAAAAGGTAGACAAAGTATAGGGTTACAGAAACAGCTAGAAAAAGTACTGTAAGTTATGACTGCAACCAGCACATTATACATGCTAGAGAGATCAAAAATACAGACACATGCATAATAATTTTTTTATTTGTTGGCACATAGATATTTCAATGATCTACACAATGCAGGATACTCACAGGCAGACAGGTATATTTGTCTCTGGGTCCAGTTGACATGTACCACCATTGTAACAGTAGCCATCACATAACTGACAGGTAGATGCAATCTTTCCATTCGTGCAACTGTCACGGTTAAGAAAAAATACAAATAGCAATCAGTATTTTATCAAATTTGGTCAAGTCCCTTATAATTATCTATATGTTAAAATATTGGTTTTATAATAGGTATAAGATCCACTGGTTGCAAGAATTCTAGGTTTCCACCTTGAAAAGCTAGCACAGGCAGTGAGCTTTTTACACAAAATATTTTCAATTTTTCCTTTTATGGAAATAAACTATTACTATACAAAATAATCATTTGGCAATATAGCAGCACATCTTACTACATATGCTTTCATTAGTATAAAATATGTCTCTATCACTGTCACAGATACTGCAGAAAGAACAAATTTCAACAGTGTGGTAAAACTTGACTGTTAACTTTATTAAATAATCCAGTTTTTCCAAGTGAAGACCCATTCAGTCTCCTGCTACATTATGCTTCCCCCAGTGACAAGTGCTCCTAAAGTTGGTTTAAAAGGGCAGGAACCAGTGGGTTTTGCGTGGGCAGGAGCCACACAAAGGAACTATTCTGATGTGACTGGTTCAGGGGTAGCCACCGTGTAACAGATTTGAAGGATACTGCAATATAATTGATATAAAATATATAATTTTGACCATAACCACCCCCCCACACACTTACTTGCACACTATGTCGTTACTGTCCTTGCTTATTATGCAGTGTCCCCCATGACATCTGATACACTTGTCCACTTCGCATTTTGGTCCTTCAAATCGTACTGGACAGACACATTCTACACTTCCATCATCAGAAATAGTACATGATTCAGAATTCACACAATAATGGTGGCAAACATCTGCAAGCAACATGACAGCTAATTACTAAAAGACATTAAGGAGTATCATAGAAAAAATAATACCTTATTTTTCTATGTTTTAAAAGGTACTATAATAAAAACAAAATGATGAATTAAGCTGGTGGCTCACTGGCAAATACAAGAATCAAGAATACCCCATAAACAGATACATAATATATTAACGATGTAGTCTCGAGAAGTGAAATAGAAGGATAAACTCATAAGAGGGTTTTTTTTTTCCTTCTTGATGTCTAACCATTTATGGCATCATCCCACATAATATAAAGACTACTGATGAGAAAAGCAGGGCATTGTTAATGTATTTAATGGGACATTGGCTGAATAAAAATCTTCTGATACATTCACATTATCATTAACAGCATTATGCTAAACTGAAATGGAAATAGTACTTTGAAATAATTAAGTTTTATTTTCATTTATCCACATATTAAAATTTCATGAAGTTCTAATAATAATATATAAAGACATAATCCATAAGTTCTACAAAAAACTACGTACATACTTATCTTTATAGACTGTGCAAGATCCCATTATCTTATTTAACTGCTTAAATGCCAGCAGGACTGAGATTTCAAGTAGTGAATTCTTTAACTCTTTAGAAGCACCAGTAACTGTTTCATTCATACACCTTTAAAAAAAACAAGTTGCCTAACTGAAGAAGCTTCCAGAGCTACAATATACTGGTATCTTAACATTTCAGTTCCTTTTTATTTATGTGATAGTGACAATTTGTTTGTTTTTTGGTTTTTTTTTTTTCTAGTCATCATTTAAGCTCCTTAATGGGGCCAAATCATTCAAAGTCTCTATTTCTCTCCGTTTCTAATACTTTCTCCAGTTCTGTATAGTCAACACACGTTGAGCTTTTGGCGGTGTTCCTGATGGACGACGGATAAAATAATGATATATAAGATGTATTAATTCTGAATTATGCATCTGTATTAACTTAGAGTTAACCTGGTCCATATTAATAAAATACTACCTTTTTGACAAAACTAAAAAATTCAAGCCCTTTGAAGCTCAGGATATGGCTAAGGGTGAGTCAGTAGCAGCTAGTAGTACGGCATTATCAAGCTTGGCCAAATGGCAACCTCAGCCCTGAGTCTGGAAGTGTAAACTCCCAAGCTGCCATTTGAGGGGCATGTTGTAAGCAGCAAATTGGAGACTACTAAAATTGATACATTTTACTGAATGTATTCAGGATGGATGATTTGGCAGCGTATCTCACAAAGCGGGAAACATTTTGCTTATGCTTCTCTGTGCTCAGTTTTTCCCCCTCTCTCAGAGAAGTACGTACTGACTGCCATGCCATTGGTACTCACCATGCTGGAAGAGTTTTGCTAAAGGACAAAGCATGACTGTTGGAGGAGTTATTTCTGTTTGATTATTCACTGTATGCCTCCACCTATCTATGCAGGCTATAGACTCATCTGCTTCTGGAATCACTACTGAGCAACCACAGAGGCTTAAAAAACACTAAATGAAGTAGTTCATTGTTTGCTGTTCCCGAATTCAAGGTACAGAATGGTAATTTGCAGCAGGGAGACTGTTTTTTGAACAAAACCTACCATAGTTTGAAAGCTAATATTAAGAGATGTTTTATGAAAAAAGCATTCCAAGAGGGAAAAGTTTCCATGTACATTAGGACAAAAAAAGCCACCCCAAAACCTAGGAATAGGAAGTTCATACTCTAAACCAATTATTGGCTTTTAGTATTGATTGTAGTGACAAACACCTTTAATCTTCTGCTGTATCTAAAATGCATGTGCTACATTTGGACTGAAATGACTTCCCCCCCCCCCCCCCCCCCTAAAGAAAGGAATTTCAGTTTCAGGGAAAGTAACAGCTTGTGAGATCACTATATCCACTTTGAATGATTGTAACTGCGTGAAAACGTTTTCTATTTTTTAGGTTGTTTGGGCCTTAAATGATACAAGAAATGAACTTTAACTAGTCTGTATGTCTTATTTCAGGAATTTAAAATAGGGAGTTATATTCAAATACATCAAATTCATGTGCATATAGTAACACGCACAATGTTAGTAGAATTCTATGTAAATTCATTCACTTAAATTTATTTCAGCAGTGCCAGTGCCTTGACACGGAGCACACATTTTGGTTATTAGCCCTTATGTGAACTAATCACAGGAGAAACTCTGCACTGGGTAATTGGAGACAATAAGTATGAGGAAAATAAGGTCTTTGCAATCTGGCAATACTGCAAGTAAATGTCTTCTCCCTGCCATAAAAAATACTAATAATATTTTCAGCTTGGGAGCATGAGTAAAATACCTATGCACATTCATGTATCATCCTTTGCATATGAACTAGTTTCAATCACATCATAGACTGAAAAAGATATCTTAGAGGCAACCAATCTTTGCAATAATACTATATTAATATATTCCAACATGCATACAAAATGAATGTGATTAATAAAGTGAAAAATCATACCTATGTGTGGATAAAGCAAAAAATCATAGATGTGAACTTATATACATATTAACAACTGTAAACCTGTACAATTTCATAGAACTGTTATTGGCAAAAAAAAAAAAATACTCTAAAAGATTGTGAGACAGTTTTTTTTCCTAAAAGTATTAAGGTTTAAGTAAACAAAAGCTTAATTTTATTTTGTATTTTATAATGTGTTCGAGTCTCTGTATTGTGGCATTTTTCCAAAGTGTCAGCAGACAATCCAATCTGATAATAAGCATTGTTTAAAAAGTACCCCTAAATTTACA
The DNA here is from genome assembly GCF_047370975.1 of Nipponia nippon. NCBI lineage: Eukaryota > Metazoa > Chordata > Aves > Pelecaniformes > Threskiornithidae > Nipponia > Nipponia nippon. The sequence continues at coordinate 94,769,886 of NW_028262369.1, forward strand.
TTTAAATGAATTCTTTAAAAAAAAAAAAGCAAAAAAAAAAAAGGCTGTTTGCAGAAGCATTCAACTAGAAACAATTTGTTTGGTTTTGGGTAAGCCTCAAGTAAATATTTTTTCTTAATCTGTGTGTCTGTCTGGGCATGATTTATGTACTATACTGTTTTCAAATACCCAATTGTGTTTGCAGATAGTTATTTGTGGATCCATGCAGTTTGTTTAATACCAAGTGGGAGAGAATCACAATTACTGCTGGTTTTCCTTTCAAAGGTTTCAATTTATTTTATAGTCTCCCAACTGGAAATACATTCAGTTTACTTCAGTACAAATCCTATTTAAGATACACACTAACCCCTTCCTTGTTTGACAGACCTTTCACTAAAACTAAATACTTTTTGTATCTTGTAGATAATTCTAAACCAGACCTTTATAACAGCTAATTTCCCTTCCATTTTGTTGAAATCTAGCCTTCTTCAGCAAATTCACTGAATTATGTACACAAGAGATCATGGCTTTCACATTTAATGTTCTATTCTATAACAAGCACTATGACAGTCCTGTATTTTAGAGTTTTATAGTCAAAGCAAAGCAGGAGTAGAAAAAAGGAGATTAATAAAAAAATAATTCTGATCTCAGGAAAAAAAAAAACAGTCTTAGGTTAGGGTTGCTAGTGAGTCATCATGTTGAAGAGACATGAGGAACACAAACTGTAATTTTGAAATAAGTGACCAAAAGAAGAAATTTAAGATTACATTCAAATGTCTTGAGTCACTGGAAAACAGATAATGGTGATCCATGCTAAGAGTAAGCATGGAGAGAAAAGAAAGATAAATGGAGGAAGAACAGAAGGCCTATTGGGTGACAATCATCTTTCCCCTCTCCTCTGTAAAGGAAGTAAAAAATTAGAGAAAGTTCTGAGAAGTGAGTAGAGCCCTTCTAAAGGAATGGAAACCTTTGGAGAACAGTGTCTCAATGAGAAGAAAAGGATGGGTCAAAGGCAAACTGGAGAACTTCAGATGCAGAGGATAGAATCTAAGTCCTGAGAATTAAGCAAGAGTAATGCTTAGAAATCCTGATTTTCAATACTAGGAGGAGGCAGAAATCATACTGATGGTGATCTTAGACTGAGCAAGAAGGAATACAGAGCCATGAAACTCAAAAGTCGATATACTGCTTACTGGGGTTAGAAATAAAAACAAAAGGTAAGGTAGCAGTTGGAGATACAAGTGACGGTCTGCGAAGATAATGGATACCCGAGAAATTCTTTAACCAACTACATCAATTTGCTATGTTTAGGTATTCCACCAGCATAAGATAACAAATATGAGAAGCTGAAGTAGAAAAATTCAACACAATTATCTCATTTCTATTGACAAAGTTGTCTTGTACAGCTCCATTGTACATATTCATTCATGAAAATTCTAAAATAAATAATTCCTAAAAAAGCTTTTTGTTCTCCTACACATGTAGATGGATATTGTGGAAATATGTTCAAAGATCACTTGAATGCATCAGATTCCATTCCCTTAGCAGGATGAATCATTTTGGAGCTAAGTTTACCAATGCGTGTCGTAGAAAAATCACTCAAATCATGTTAAACTTCCATTTTGTAGAACTTTTATTATAAACCCAGATTTAAGAGTTTGTGAAGATTACTTACAATACTGACACCTGTCTCCTGTATACTCAGGCAAGCAGTTGCAAAAGGGCTGATTCCCAGCAGTGACGCTGCAGGTTCCTCCATTTTGGCAAAAATGATTGCAGACAGTCTGATTGCAGTTTGGTCCTGTAAAACCCAGCGCACAGTTGCAGGTAGGCCTCCCTGTTTGAAACAAAGAAAACTATTTTATGATAAAAATAAACAAACATAAAAATAATAATCAGCACTTTAGAGATGGATACATTTATCGTAGCAGTAGCAAGTCTTATGGTATGAGCCCAACTGCCTTTCTCTAGACGCTAATCAAACATGCCTTTGCAAACATTGCTTGAATTCAGAACTTTTTAAAAAGCAAGTCAGCATTGTAAGATATGGACACCTCAAAAACTGCATCTATGCATTTTACACTTGTGCATGTATGGTCATTGACTCTTTATTTGGGTATTATTTTAAAAGACAGTCTTACATAGGAATCTAAGATACGACTAAGCTCTTCAAATTATGTTGCTAGGCTGGGTTCCACCAGGTGCAGAGGATAAATGTTTGTATAATCAACATCAACACCTCTTCAGAATACACTCCATTATTCTCAAATCTACAAACCTTTACATATAATCACATGAATATACAAATATTTACTAAGGCACTAACAGCCAACTTTACATAACAATTTTTACTGAAACACAAATATCTGTGCCTGTTTTGTTATCCTATCCCTCTCATATAATAAATACTGTAACATAAAAATTGCTATCTTGCACCAGACCAAAGATGCCTCTAAGGTCAATATTCAGTGTCTGAAAAGTAGTGAACACCTAGGGATGAATATTTGCACGAAATTAATTCCTAGTCTATAGCTTTATTTTTAAAGGGTTTTAAAATAGTGTTTAAAACCCAATGTGTTTTCCTCCTATGATTCTTCCTTATTGTAATTTTCCCACTTTTTTTCCTTATCTAAATCTCATGTCTAAAGGATTTATAACTTTGTTACAAATCCACTGTTTTATTAAACTCTCCTACTTTTCCCTGAGTTTTTTCTTAAGGCTTATCTTCTTTAAAACAAAGTTCTAGATCCCATAAATGTTTTTCTATTTCCTGACTTTGCTTTTACATCTTATTTGTAATCTTCTCTTCAAGTAAATGACCTGATGCATCCAACTAGGCATCTCCCTTCTTACTTCCTAATAATCTATTCTCATTCTTCTTTACCTCTTACAAAACATTATCTTTCCCTCCTTTCTTAAACCAGAGTTTAACACTTTTCTTCTTCCTGGCTTCCAAGATGGGTAAGGAAAGAGATGAAGATTAATCAGGACCTGAGGACACTTCTGAAATCAAGGGGCAGACAAGATGGTCTTCATTTGAATCATAAGGAACCCAACCTGCTGGCCAGTACAATCAAGAGCTTAACTGGGTCACTGCAGAGCGAGGGATGGCTGACAGCAAAAACTCATCCCTTTGAGTAAAGTCACAGAAATACCGTATCTCTGAGTAAGGGACCATGCATTGGCGAGCAGTAGTCAAAGAGTAAATAGGTATCAGGCAGAACAAAACAGATGCCTCATAAGTAGACTACAGAAAACCCAAACAGTAACACACGTGCTTTACATAAATAGTAGAAGTCCAAGAATTAAGATGGGAACCCACAATGTCCAGTGTTGAATGGGAACATGAATATCATCAGCTATAGCAAATTTGGAGAAGGAAGGCAACTAATGAGCTATTGTAAAACTAATACACACTTCCTTGATATCTAGTCTTTGCCCGTGATAGAATAGGGCTACATGTTAACTGTTAAAGTCAATCAGATTAGCAAGTTAACTACATAATGTACTGTATCTGCAATGCAGAAGCCTTTTGGACTGGAATTACAGGCATAAACAGGAATAATAGCCTATTAGATTTTATTATTGACAGCCCAATCAAGATAATGATATGACTGTGGAATCTGAAAGAAATCAGAGGAAGTCAGGGAATACATTAATGATGAGAAACTCCAGTTATCCCTGCATTTACACTTGAAAAACTTCACACCACGCCATAAGGCAGAAATTAACTTCTTACATATAAACAATCCTACTTCATGAAGGGGTGGGTTAGCAAGCACACAAGAGAAGGAATGCTTGACTTGGGCCTGACTTGGTTTAAAACGTTCAGAAGAGCCAATATCCTAAGTAGTCAAATGAAATAACATTTACGGGTTACTTTTCCATAATAATTATCTCTCATCTTCATACTGATCTACCAGGAAATCCTTACTGCCGCCTGATTTACTGATGCAATACGACTAGGTCCCTCCCTTGCTGTCTTCTGTCTCGTTATTTCCTCACTTTAATACAACGTTATTACAACGTTCCACAACTGCTTTCACATTTGCCTCCTGATGTCTTTCACCACAGCTGCATCTAAAACTCTGAAATGTGCAACTCTTCTTACCTTTTTTTTTTTCCTTCTCTATTCAGTTGGTTGTCTAATTAACGTAGATTAAACTAAATATTCCATAAACCCAACAATTCTAATTTTCTTCTGGTCTGCCTTTATTTTAATACTACGTAATCATTTAATATCATATTTGTTGAAGAATTTTTCAATGCAAGTGAAGTGCCCTCATTTTTTCTACTCTTTCTCATTCACGCAGAATGATTTATTTATTCTTTCTCTTTCACTTACTTCTTACTCTTCTTACATGAAACCCTTCACACAATTCTTTTCTATATTTTCTATTTTAAGCTATGGTAATTCAAAGTGTTTTGCAAATCATCCTAAAGGCCATGAGATCAGTTAGTCTCTTCCTCTAATGAGTACAGCAGGAACAAAACCATTGACTTAAAAATAGCTCCAAGTAGTTTAATATGCATCAGCCTGGTTATTCATATCTGTCCCCTGTGATCTAAACATTAAATCAAAGATGTTGAATTCAGATGTTAGCACAGACTCTTTTTGTTTTTCCCCATGTATACACTTAAATTCAAATTTCTCCCCCTAAGCCAAGGGGTTTCACTTAATCCTTCATCTGAATCAGTGTTTCAATAAAAACATTAAAATAAAATAGTGATAGAACATAGATCTGGAGATTTGAAATCAATTTTTATTATTAATACTCCTCTATTTTTTAAAATGATGGGGCAATGATATTTTCCTAGTTTGTAGAAAAGATTATTCTATTCTTTGCTAATGTAGGCTGATAAATATGCCAAACTGCTGACACTCACATGAAAATTTAATACAGTATAGCCTAAACCCCATTTTTGTCACTCAATTTGACATGACTTTTAGTAGCATTAATGGTTCATTGCCTATTTATACACAGACTATTGGCATCTAAAATAATACTAATAATGACATTTTAATCTGCCTTATTCTCATAAATTATTTCCAATACAAAATAGTTCCAAGAACAGTTTAATAAACCTGCAGTATTAAACAATGACAAGCAATGCCATAAGGTTTTGTATCATAGAATCAGAATATTGATTTATGTTTGCAAAGGCAACAGTCATGTTAACCAAGATGTCACATATCCTCACAAACATTACATGGTAATCTCATGCAGAGGGAACTTCAGCATTTAACTGGATGTATCATGAAGTCACGAAGTATCGGGATTAGAGCCGTACAGAGACAGAAGTAAAATTGTCTCTTAATTCCCAACCTTCACCACAACAGAAATGTTCACAACATATTATAGTATAGAAAAATATTAGTAAGGAAAGTGGTTTATGGAATGCTAACTGCTTCAAATTCAGATAACCATCTTTTGGTGTATTTTATGCAAAAATAATTTTCTGAAAGAAAGCACAAAAAAGATTTCCCTGTTTTGAGCTCTTCCTTCTTCAGTGCAATCCTCGACTGCATTTACTGTATGAGAATAGTTGTCTTTTTCTCTGCCTATTACAGATTAGCATCCTAGCTTTCGCCTAGCCTCTTCTTTAGTTTCTTCCCTAACATAATAATCCCAAGAAAAATTTCCTGTTTCGATTACCTATGTTGAAAAATGTTGTTTGTCAAAAAGTCAAGGAGGACAAGGTAGCAGCACATTCTCAGCATCTCCTGTGTAAATGTTCCAATTTCAAAACCACAGTAATAATACCTAGAGAGCAGGAAGCACCCTTTTTTTTTTTTTTTTTTGTTCAGGATTTCTTCACTCTCAGTGATTTACAATTGATGTGCCTGTACTTTGCTATTTACTATCTCTGATCCAATTCTTGGATACACTGAGTATGTCCCTATATGTATATGCAAGTGGAAACATAATGCATGTAGTTCTTCTATTGATGAGACTGTGTTGTATTTAAAATAATTCTAAATAACAATTCTAAAGAAATGAAGTGCATAGAACACATTAAAGGGTGCCTAGTAAGACATATAAAACAAGTAACAAAAATAATAATGAAATAGAAACAATGAACTTGAAAGTCACTATTCTCTGAAGATTCTCTATGTAGCCTCTCTCTTAAAAAAATAAGAACAACAATTTACAGATTTTTTTAATCTTAATTCTAGAATGGATAGAACTTGAAACAAACTTATAACATTCTCACATATTACTTCAAATGTTTTGTACAGAATTTAGTAAATTAAAGGAGACTACTTTATGGTGACCCTACGACACATGAAGTCATTTTTGGCAGCAGAACACGAACAAAATAGGTAAAGTTTTTGGCATGAAGATGAAATGCAGTTTCCCCCTTTCTTAAAAAGAAAAATCATCCATAAGAAGATGATAGGGATCAAATTCCTACAATGTTCAATTAGATTCTGATGACAAAGACTGTAGTTTCTCCCAGTTCGCCAATTTAATTTGCTATATAATAGCAAATAACTTTTCAAATAATCTTCAAAAATAGCTAATAAATATTTTAGTGCACTGCCTCTGTAATATCTAGGTGATTTCTTTTGGGAATCTACTCATATATCTTAAACTCCTATTTACATGTATTTTGTAATGAACAGAACACTAAGGAGATCAACTTTGATTCATGCTATTGCCTAAACAACAGAGAAATATTATGTATTTTATATGACCACATAAGGTATTTTGCAATTTAAAAAAACACATATTTTAGGGAAATAGCACTATTTTTACAAGCTTTCTGAAAGTTTCAAAAAACGAGATCATCCAGATGAATGCCTGCACTAAGACATCGGTTATTTATTTATTGCAGTCAATGATAAATTCACTACCAGCAATGTGTGTTTTTAAGTTATGTGTGAATATGCACATTTAATTTGCATATTTCACTTGCTGTCGCTATTAAAGAAAACAATGCGGCACTACACCAGCCTACTTTAAGTAATATCATGTCTTCTGGAGTAGTTACCAGCAGTCTGTGGGAATCACAATAATTCATTTCTGTGTGGCTGATGAACCATAATTAGCTTTACTGAACCAACAGTAGCAGAGAGAAGCTGTATTACTGTACATAATTAGTAGGTGAGCCAATCGGGATCAATCCCAACAGATACACAGTCTTTCCATGTTGTGAAAGAAAGGGAGCAAAGAACAATCTCTAAATATATGAGAGTAGTCTCAAAGGCTGCTCTTACTAAGGCTGGTTGTGGTGGTTCTGTTGGGACCCTTAGATCAGCTGTGCACCAGACCAGCCAGCCTCAACATCTAGCTAAATACCACCCCTCTCCCCGTCCCACAGCCCCCGTCCTGGTGACAAGATGATGCAGCAGCCCCCTTTGAGACTACTGGGACTGCCATGACATTGGCAAAGCAAACAGGTTCTTCACTGACATTGTTTTCAGTGTGCACCATCGAGTCACAAAATCAACTTGTTTTGCTTATGAAATAGAATATAAAATAATATCTGCTTTATATAGAATTATTTTTGAGAATATTTCATCAACTTCCATTTAGTGGAAAGACATAATAATTTTTTACTCATTTGGATACAAACATCACAATTCTATATGGTTAGAAATACTCTTCGTACTGTAATTATAGTACAATTATGTATTTATCTAATTTTGCGAACAGTTCGATCTAGTTAATGTGTTCAAGACATTTATTAAATTATTGCTCCAACATTTTTACTTTAAGCTGTAAGAAGAAAGGAAGTGCATTTTTATGGTAATGTTTATTTTTTTTTCCAAATTCCCATTAATTTGGCCTACTGGAAGGTGTTCATTATTATACCCAAACTTTTAATTACATGTCTCAGATGCGTACTTTTAATTAACTGATGACATTTTCTTTGTTCAATTATTGTAGTTCAATACAACTGTCATAAACTTATAAATTTTAATTAAAGCTGCCCCAATCTCTAGTTATATAATGTTCACATAGGAATTTGCCAAAAGGCTTAGCAGTAAGTAAACCAACAGTGAATAATCCCTGAATTGCCAGTGGGATTTGTTTAACAAATTAACATTTGTGTGCAGATAATGAGGTTCTACAACTTAACACATCCAGCAAAGATTTAGCACAATCACGTTTTAAAAAATGAGTAATACTCTGCAATTTACTTAATTAGTTATCACATTACTATTATATATTAGGTGGTGAAAAAGAGCAGGATTTACACATTCACTAGAACACACACATTCAGCAGAAGAGCATTTCATATGCTGCGTCATTTTATTTATATCAGAATATGACGAAAGGTTTGTTTTCAGGATATCTCTTCCTCGGTTTACGAGCCGGAAGCCAACAGTAAGGAAATTCCCTGATTCCTAGGGAAGCCTCCCAGCAGCGGGGACCCTGCAGAAGCTCTTCTCCCTGTGAAGCTACACTTAGTGGCAGTCCCTAGGATTTCCAAAGGGCACGCGTGTAGAATGACACTTGTTAGATCAACTGCATCAAAGCTGTTGGATAATAGACAAGAACTGATAAGCACAATTGGAGCCTCTAAGAAAGACTGAGTCAAGCAAGCTGAAATTATCACAGGTCATTTATATTTTGCGGATAGGATTTGGACTGGCGCTTGCACACATACGGCTTCTGCAGCTTCCAGAGGAAACAGCTTCATCATTTTGAACAAAAATAAATTTTTAAAAAAAGATAAAATTGGGAAAATATGTGCAACTTCATTGCATCAGTCTAGCAGGACAGTTTGATGAGCCAATTGTATAATGGATCAGAAGTATAAATGTTGCTTTTTGAGGAAGTGCTTGTGAGCATTGTAGTACAGGAGGCGGTATGCACAGATAGCAGCAGCACAGTAGAAGAAATTAAGATGATATTGAGCTGACTTTATTTTAAAATAGTAATTTTATACTTTCCAGAAATGTGAGAGAATTCTCTACCAAAAAAAAAAAAAAAAAAAAAGCGTGCAATGTACCTATTGCTAGCAGACAGGTCAACCTGGTAGAATATATTTTAAATCTACGCATAATGTCATGCCGAAGTTTTACAAACATTAAGGAAAAACAGAGGAATTCCTGACAATAAAGAACCCTTATATTCCTACATGTTGCAATGTGCAAGAATAAAGTAACATATACACTAATGACTCTCATACGAACCTGACAAAGCAGATCAACTCTGCCTTGAAGGCTGAGACAACGAGAAGTGAGTGAATGCTGCTCTGGTGTGGATTTCACACCCTCAGTCCAAACTGGGAATGGTGTGTGCAGCCCTTGATGCTAAACGTGCACTCACTGATGCAATGACCGAACGACATGCTTTGCACAGTGGTATATTTGACTGGAATGAGGAAACGATTGTTGCAAAAACACTTGAGGAATTAAGCTTTGTTGATTTAATTACAGTTTTCAATGCTTTTGGGGCCTCCAATTTAGCTTCCCTCTGTAAGATACATAATGGCTTTAGCATATCATGGATCAGATTGAACTAGGATAAGGGGACATCTCACTGACATGCTAGTTTGTTTCAGTAACACATGATATATGGCCTGATATAGATAAGAAATATAGTCTGATAAGAAATAGAGATTTACAGGGTCCAGGGGCTAGGCATGCAAGGAAGATGAAATGCGGATCGATGAAAAAAAAAAATTATCTGGAATGCTGGATGGAGTCACTTTGATTTAGAAAGATATACAGTCAGTTTTCCACATCTCCAGCACATGAAAGTTATGGCATAGCCTTCAAGGCATGGCTACCCTCATGAACTGGAAACGGCAGATAGGAAATCTGGTTAACTTTAAATATGATTATTAAAAATCCGATGAAACTGGGAAGGTGGACACAGCACAGCAGAAGAATATTCCTGTTAGCAGGTATGCCCCGTAAGAACCAGCTCTATGTTGGTCTTGGCTCATAAAGGCTTGGCACTCTTTGGCCATGTGTGGTACAGTAAACTTTGGTTGCAGTTAAAGGTCTGGATTCCCAAAAATCAGGCAGTTGAACAATGAAATGTGGGCCGTCATAACATCCATGCTGGCTCTCCTGATGCATTTCTGGTGCAGGCACATTGTCCTGTTTGAGACCCAGGAGAAACAAGGCTAATGCCTGCATCTCCAGGCCCTCTGTAGCAGCTGGGGCCATGAGTAACAATTTAGCAGAAGTATCTTGTAGAATCTGCTCATATCTCTCCTTTACTCACTGGTGACCAAACCTGCTACGCTAATTATTTCAGCAAGGCCGAGAGATTTCAGAGGCTGGATTTATCAGGGAGGGAAAAAAAATATCCCAGCGATAGCATAGCTGTGTGAGCACAGCAAGCATTAGGTGCCTGGTAAAGAAAACACGAGCTGCTGGGGGTGAGTAAGCCCTATGGCTACTGCCGAAAGAAAAGGATTAAATGAAACCCTGAGGTCTTTGCAGGATTCAGAACTAAGCTGAGTTCTAGGAGCCGTTATTAATTTTATGAAGACTTTTAACTCTACAAAAGTATCAATTAAATGCCAGACATGTAAAGATATGGTAGTAAACATCCTCTCTTCAGATGACAGGGAAGTTCTGCATGTCATTTACATCACCTGTGACTTACTTTCATTCACTTGTGTGTCCTCATTAAACACGTATTAATCTCACTACATTGAGAAAAGTCTCTGCTTATTATTTGTGTCAGTAGTTCCATCAGCTGTTAGAAGCAGTTTCAAGTATAATTAATCAACTTCAAGTTCAAGTATTCTCATTTTCTAATATTTAGTCATTATTAGTGATGTTAACTATGAACAACATTATTAACCCTCAAGTATTCAGAACCGAAAAATCCTCTGTTTGGCACACAACAGATTGCTAGATTTGCATTCACGTGGACTTTTTGCCACTGCATCTCAGTAAATAAGAGAAGACTCCAGAGAAGCCAGAATAGTAAGTGAAGCTAAATTACTAAACTATATCAGCTAAAGTTAATTAGTAAGGAGTCCTGAGGAAAACATTGAGATCCAAGCCCCCTCTGTCACAGAGACTAAGATAGATACATAATTCTGCATTACAGGGAGCTCGCTCTGTTTGTGCTAAGCAGTCACAAACTCCTCTTCTAAAGTCAGGTACTGTACTTTTCTTTCAGAGACCAGAGTGTTGGTCATTTCATCACATAGGAGAGAATGATTCACACCATCTTCAGCAGCTGATAAGCTTCTGAGAAGAGATGAGACAGCAAACTCTTCTCCAGCTGTTCTACTTTGAATCAAATATTTAAATACTCCTTGGAGCAGAAAATAGAATTCAGCTTCTCCTTTCTCACTTAATTACTAAATTTTACAGTACTTCTTATCATACTTTCCCTCTCTAGCCCAAACACTAATTGCATTATACAAGCTACAACAGCCTATGTGTTAGGACAAAGATGAACTGCCATTAACCCATGTTTTGACACGTAGGATAATCTCCCTGAAGATAAGAGATGTGATTTCAAATTCCTTCAGGAAAACAAAGGATCTGAATTCTGATCAACCAAATATTCCTGAGAATTAGATGCGTAAAATGCCTACTTTGTGAATTCCAGTAAGACAAAGGTCAAAGCTTGAGGTCACACAACTGACTAATTTATGGACATATCTCTGTGTATACACCTAAAAAATTGGAGAAAGAATTGAGATAAAGAGAGACCAAGATGTGTGGGGTTCTTCCAGATGTAGTTTGACTGGACCTTACGCTTTACAATTCCATTTCTACACCTTGACATGTGCGTCTTTATACTTCTATACTCCCTTTTGTGGGATGCAGCTTAATTCTGCTAAAACACCGAGGTATGTGAATGAAAAGCACTATTGATTATAAAGTATATTTATGGTATATACTGCTATGTTGCACATAGTTTAAGTATGGACAAAGCAAATAAGTTACCAAGAGAAAAAAGTATCACAAACAAAGAATAAATTCAAGCATTTAAATTAAGGCAGGTATAATAGTAAGATATATCTGCTCAGAAATATTTACCAAGGAGAGAGGCTCCACAGGTTCCTCCATTCTGGCAGTAGTTGTAGCAATGGTTAGTTTCACACCTTTCACCGGAGTAACTTGGCCAGCAGTGACATCGGGGATCCCCCTTCTCGTTTATAATGCACTTTCCTCCATTTTCACAGGTTAATTTACAGGTATCATCTGCAGCAAAAGCACACACACACAGAGTTGTTTTCAACAATCCCATTTTACGTAACTGGCAAAAGAGAACTTTGCATCTTAAATAGAGCTACAGATCCCTGTCAATGAGAAGGAAAAAAATCACTTTTCAAAATAGATAAGTAAACTGTCACTTCTGTTTCCACAGTGCTAAAAAAAAAAAAAAAATACACTTAGGAGACCATAAGCTCTCCCTGAGAGCTGCAGAGTTGGTGGGGACTGCACAAGCCTGTACAGCAGGGCTGTGAGCTTGTACCATACCGTGCTGGGGGCCTGTGCTTGGCAGTTATGCTTTGTTCAAATGATGCCACAAGAAAGCTGACCTCCTTAGGACGTAAGATAGTAATGACAGTATGGTCTTGCTGGAAACTATCATTCCTAGTTAGTTTATGAAATGAAAAAATGAAAGTTGGTTTTGCCTGGGGGACCTCAGAAAACTTCTCAGTAATTTTCCAGTGACCTCAGCCTTTTCCTGTTTGACTTTTTGGATCTCTCTTCCACTCTGTTAACTAACAACCTTCTTAACTAAACCCTATCCAAAATATCCAAAAGAAAATTATTCAGCTTTTAAATCCTCATCACAAATTGATGTTTGCATACTAAGTTGTTACTCCTAAATCATATTTTCTGATTTATTCTTTTTCTCATCTGCTTAGTCTGTAAAATCACTGAGAAGAGATACTGCCTGCTGCTCGGCATTCACAGAGTCCTTATGGCAGTGATGCCACCGTCTTAGCGGTGAGGTACGAGGTGACAAATTCCGATTAGGCCAGATTCAATCTTTCTATAAAGCTGTTTTGCAATTAGAGTTGTGCCTGTCTTGGAAACACTTTGAAAAAGAAATCTCTTATTCTTTTCAGTGAACAAGATATAAAATCATTCAATGACACCAACAAGAAATTAATTATAGACTAGCACGCATACAATGCCCAAACATCCAAATAATTGTAATCCTAAAGAAACAGACAAGCACCTTTCCAGCCCAAAGCATGCTTTCAGCAATAAGGCCTTTAATTTCTCACATAGCAAAACAAATCCTGTGAAGCCAGACTGCTGCCTACCTAATCCAGCATTTGAACCTACATGGTTTTTAACAAGAGGGATACCACAAACCCTGAGAACTCTTCAGTAATATATTCACCAGCTGCCAATGTGCTGCTGAATTAATCTGTTTTAGTTAACCAACTAATAAAAAAGAGTCAAGGTTCCCACTTGCCCTATTGAGGTCTAATATTGACTGGCAGAGGCACACCAACTCCTCTTCTTGATGTTTAAAGAAATACATTGTATTATAGTGCAGACTTTAGGAATGATGGATATCCTCTAGCTGATTAGTTCTCTCCAGCACGGACTCTGCAAAGTTCAGTAATATAACTGTGCTTATGCAGCAGCCTTTTCTTTGGATGCACCCAAATCTCTCTTTCTTGCCCATGTATGCCCTTCCTTGGCAGGGTCTGGCTGCCTCCGTTCACGGCGCGTGCTGAGATGGCGCAGACATGTAATCTGGGATCAAACTCATTTAAACAAACCTTCTGGGAACTGATCATCTTTCAGGCAGTTGCGCTGATCTCAAATTAAGCTGAAACTGGACAACAAATCTAAAAGTTATTGTGGGGAACTGACTGGCATATCATTATTTCATGTGTTTACAATAAAAATATGAAATACCACATGCTTTCAATTTTTTGGTGTCCACCCTGGATATATACATCTGCTGTAACAAAGCTACTTTGTATTTGGGAGTTTGAGGATACCTCAGCATCTTATTTATTTGGGCGGTTCATTAAATTCTTTGATGTTCCATGAACCATTCTTCAGTTACTCATTATAGAAGTTGTTTAAATGGATAATGTAGCATATCTTATTGGAGAGAAGGTCTATTTTTGTTTTGCTTATCTTATCTCTTTTACTTATCATTAGTCATGAGTTTATAGAGCAGAACTTGGTAAAAACGGAATAAATAACACTGAAGTACAGACAAGTGCTCATTTTTATGAACCTTTCTGATAGCACATTAAAAACATATTATATATATATATATCTTCTAGAGCAATTCTGCAGAATTAAGATATAAAATTTGAAAAAAAAGAAGGAAATTAAGACAGACTATGAATTCAAGACAAAAATAAGTATCAAAAGGCATGTTTAGAACTATAAAATATGAACTGCAATGAAATACATGCCTTCATACTTTCAGGAAAATATACTGAGCCAAAAACTGCCCACAGTAAAGATTTTCTAATCAATTGGCTTTCAAATATTGGGACACTCATGTGTTATACTTTGAAAATGCAGTATTTGTTATAACTTTATGCAATGGTCAACTGAGAATGTTCCTGAAAATCATAAAAGTTTGTAATATTTTGTATCATCATAGGACTATTAACATTTCTAGTGATTTTGTTCTCTATAAAACATTTTAAATTAAAGAGTTTCAACACAAATCTAATATGAAACAGAAAAAAGTTACTACAACAATTTTGGTCGTTAAATAAGCTAAGAAATAGGACTAAAAGATGTAATGGATAAGCCAGATTTAAAATACTATGTTAGACTTTAACAATATAGGGGGTTTAATGCTGCTGCTTTGTTGTCTGAAGGTAAATACAAGAATCAAATTACTCTTGCTGATTCACATCACCTGAGTACAAAAGGGGATCAGATGCTTTTGTGTGGGAGACTGGAGCAGAACGGTCCCGTAGGAGAAGACAGGAAGAAAAAGAATACAGGAAAGAAACACAGAAGAATTGTTATAAAAAGCTGAATACTCTCCATTTGAATTACTGAATAAAGACCTCTGAAAGAAGAGCTGGGAACAGCTCTAGTAAGTACCCGCTATTGGAACAAAGTTTAAAAAAAAAAAAAAATTAGAAAAGTTTCTATCTGGAGTCAGTTTAATACTGGTCTCCGCTTGCTGGACCTTGGACTCAAAGACCTCTCAGCTGCTCTTTTCACTTCTGAAATGACAGAAGTAAATAATTTCACTTATTACACTACTCCTAGTCTAGCTGCTGCAGCTCTCTAACATGAAAGAAAGGAAAGGGTTACAGGTCTTATGATTTTATATAATCTCTCCTAGACCAGTTATTTAGTCTTCTACTGCCTTGATTTGCCTATTTCAATCTTAATATATCTTTAATAAAGAATTAAATAACTTTGATTTTCAGTTTTTCTTATGTTTTTCTTCCTGATATGACTGCTTGACACAAACATTAGTGGACTTCTGGCTTATTTGCTCCATCTTTGACTCTTTCCTTTAACTGAAAGTACAAGGAAAATCTTACACAGAAGAAACACTGATAAAGCAGCAAAACAAAGCTTTGTGAACTCTACTGGTATTTTTGCCCTCACTCGGTCAGTTTTTTGCTATTCCATCTATCTCCCCCAATCACACACACACACACACACACACATCTCTTTTCTTGGCATTTCTATAACAACCCTTTCTTTCCCGAGAAAAATGCATCTTACTTTTTTCTATTTTTTTTCCCTTTGAAATATCCACTGATTTCCGGACTAGGCAGGTAAGTGGAGAGATGACGCTATGGAGCACAAGGTTAATCAACTACATTCTTTGGGACAAGAACAATTTCCCACCCCACAGTGGAAAATACTCATCTCATGGGGCAGAAAGGTATTTGTTCTTGCCTATCCTTCAGATAAGGGTGTAGCTCATCCTTCACTGAGCTGAATGCACCTATTAAAGATAAAGTGCAGAGTTCTAATGTTATGGTAAGGTTGTATAAATCTTCCTGTCCCTCCAGATGAGGGTCTTACTATCTGCCAGTTTTCCCTATGCTGAAATTTATCAGAACAAGTTGTAATCCCAAATTCTCTCTGAATGCTGTAAGACAGATCCTCCTCTTTGTTTTCCCTTCACATTTTTTTTTACTTTTAAAAATCTGTTTGCTTTACAATTTTAATTGGAAGAGAAGGGCTAAGAAAAGGATGCACAGTGAGAAAAAAACTAACTGACATCTGCTGTAATGTAACCCATTTTCTTCTGTTCTGGGAAATAGCAGTCCCAACGGTAAGTCCTTTGTAAATATAGAAGATACTGCTGTAAACAAAAGATCTTTTTCAAACCAGAAGCAGATTTCTGTGTGACCTCTGTTCTATTTGATATCCTAAAAGACTGAAAGCAGGACAAAACCGAAGAAGATAGCATGGATTGAACTGCCATAGCTTTTGCTAGTCCTTGAGGCAGACTTTGTGGATGAAAAAGAAGGTATATAGGGATTAACCTCTGCATTCCCAGCCAAAGGACTTGGTCTGCCTGCAATCTATGTGTGCAGTGGGCAAGTCCCCACTGAAATGTGCTGAAGGAAATACCATGATAAATTAAATGTTTCATCTCTGTTCAGAAGCAACGTCAGATCTGAGTCTTCGTAATTTTTCTCAGGCTTTTCATCCAGCCAAGAGAGCACAAATATTCCCTTCTTAAAGTGAAAGTGATAAACATGCAGCTCCAGAATATTGAACTCTTGGAAGCGTTCATTACTCTTGCTCATTCAGCTGTGGTACACACTGTCTTCCTCCAGTGCAAGGCTCTGCATTTTTATCCTCTTGGTACATTTTTAGCTTCACTGTGCTACAGGCAATTAGATACAATAAACCTAATGGATGCAAATCCAGTGGTCTCTTTTAGGAAAATGAAGTGGTACTCTACCCATTTAAAAACTAAAGGGTAGCTTCTAAACTGAAAAAGTCAGGCCTGCTATAGTCAATAAATAAACCACAAAAGAACTGTGCTCTGTCAATCCTAATCATCTAGGGAGAAATAAGATGGCAGCTTATCTGAGAACACACAGGAACTCACTTTCATTTTGTTATAAAAACATTCGGAGTGATACAACACACATATGTTGTAATAACTCTGGCTTGAAAAAGCCAAATCAAACCCAAAAGCTGTTTCTCATCAGTTGTGTGAGATGCTGTTGAAACAGCTGCCTGAAGCAATCTGGGTTCAGTCGTACAGAAAGCCACTGAGGATTCAATATTTAGAATGCCTCACGCGGGACTTATGAAGAAAAATCAATTCAATGGGCCAAGCCAGTAGAATTATTATGTAGAATTTCAAGATTTACCTCATTTTCTTTTGTTAAAAAACAAACAACAATCCAATGAACCAGAATCTGAGTCAGTTTTTGGGATATAGTCACAAGAAACAGAGCAAGACTGAGATTACTCTCAGTCACCAACCTTAAGGTAGACTGACTAATAAGAAACTGTAGAAAGTGTGCAAGGCATCTTTACAATAATCATGCTAAAAACTACCAAAATGAAGAATGGCATAATAGTGTTGAAAATAATCATTATTTGCTGGGAGGCATTTTTCACAAGGATAGAGACATATGCATTGTCAAAACAGAAGCTTTGAACGCAGACTCTCCTGGCAGCACTATTCAAGATGGATGGGAACTGGAGATAGGCGTCCCATTTTGACTCTATCAAGTCATGGAAATCTACTACTAACTTCCTTACTACATTTTATAAGACCCAAACCACATAAAGACACTGAAAAGTATCATGAATGTTCGATATACTACTGTTTACTATTGTAACCTGAATTATATATTATTCAAAAAGTACATTTTAGTCACATTAGTTCTTGATATCCACAATTACTACTAATTTGTGAAACTAAAAGACTTAATATATGACTTGAAATAGCTACTGCACAAGTACAAAACAACCTGTACACCTCACTTTTATTGCTACATGAATGATGTCCACTAAAAGAGACTAAAGTGTTTCACAGATACTCTCAAAATCTTCTGGATTTCATCCTTTTAGAGAAAAAACAGAAGACCACCAAAATCAACAGAATGTTTCAACTGACTTTGAATCAGGATTTTACTGCAGACCAACAGAAAATATGACTATATAACCTCCCTTTGCATTAATGTCAAGTCACTCTTCTGCAATATACAGGTTTTGATAGCCACGTAAGGCAGGAATTTCTGTTTTGTGTTACTGACATCCATAACTATGCCAAAAATGCTCTGAGAAAACAAAGACAATATAAAGCTAGATTTAAATAAGTTGCATGTATGTGGTTTGGAATATTTCATATACATTTTCTAGCTCTTCAACAGAAAAGAAAAGGAGGACTACAGCTCCTGTTTTTTTTTAACTCCATAATGTATAACTTCCTAAAGAAAAAGAACTTGGTTTAGAACTTGACTTGTCTTTTGTTTGCAGGCTATTAGTGATCTATTAATGGCAAGTGGGTTGTCAGCCAGCCATTAATTATTAACCTGTATTAATTGAAGATGCTCATCTGGAAGTCACCTCTAATCTTTCCAGGAATCTCTGTTGATCCTTGGCGGCCTAAGTGGAGTGTCAGCATGAGACAAACATTTAACATCCCCTTCATACTTTTTAAAAAAAGTTAAAATAGTGCAAAACCACACACTTGTTAGTGTGTTATGATACTGAGGCTTGTTTCAATTCATAATTTATAATCTGTGAGGCTACAAAACCTGTAATTTACTATTACAAAAATAACATACAAGAAAAAAATGTACAAAAAAACCCTATGTTAGACATTACTTGAAATAGAATTGTAATCAGAAAACTCAGAAACACTTATTCAGCAGCCCTTTATAAAAGGCATAACAGATACTGCAGTTGTGGGAAGATACTGAAAATTATCAATATATTAAAAATGCTTCTCTAGGCATTTTCTGTCTATCCATAAAAATTTACAACCAGAAGTGAAATAATGTAAAAGCCTCTTCAGATCTTTCTCTAATAAAAACATACCTTCCTGAAGATGCTACCACCAGTAAAACTGCAGCATTACTGAAATTACAGGTTCAAATTACTACCAATCACCAGTGAAAAACAATATTCTTTTATTTGTCCTTTCTTCAACACCTAAGTAGTAACTATGGGTCATTTGAAATAATTTTTATGTGGTACTGTATCAGCAGAAAATCTTGACAAGTATCCATCTCAGATGAACAAAGAGCTGACACTTGGAGGGGCAGGGAGGTGGATGCTCTCTGAAGACAAAGGGTGTTTAGACTGATTTGTCTCAAGAGTTTGAAACCTTCTACAGTATACTTATGTTTTCTATTACATCTACTTCAGTGACATCACTTCTCCCCTAACAGTGGAAATTGTTGTAAAACAGCTGTAAACTAATTTATAGTTGTATAACTATTATGTAAATACACATTGATAGATATTCAGCCAAGGGTGTACAGTAATAAAGCTTTCATTTACTGTATTTTTGCTAGAGCACGGTGTAGTACATATAGAAGTTGGTACTGTAAATGCACTGCATACAATGTGCTCCTACATAAGCAAAAAACAGGAATGGGTTTGTTATCTAGAACAAGTTTTCTAATATTTTTTTACTCTCTAAATTATTCTTAAATTTCTTGATACAGAAAGAGAAATACTGCTAGACAGGATAGCTTTATTAATACCACATCATAAACCCCTAGAACACAGTTGTGTTAATTCAATATTTAAAGACTAGGCAGTATAAATAGGTGAGATTTTCTCCACAGAATGATGACATTTCAGGTAAATTAGTTTAATTGCTAAATTGAGCATATTAAGTACTGAGGATCCTACCAAAATATGTTATCACTCACACTTCTGAGCCTGGAATTAAATATTAGAAAAACATCCCAATACGTTCTGGCTTCTCATACACATAAGAAGTCCTATTCTATGATTTCTAGAACCTTTTAAAATTCAAGCTGGCTAAGAATTCATTCCAGCA
Organism: Nipponia nippon; assembly: GCF_047370975.1. Lineage (NCBI taxonomy): Eukaryota > Metazoa > Chordata > Aves > Pelecaniformes > Threskiornithidae > Nipponia > Nipponia nippon. Next base: position 94,789,763 of record NW_028262369.1, read on the forward strand.
GTCTGACTACCTTAGATTTGGCCTCAATTAGAGTGGGAATAGTTTTAGAGTACTTAATAATATTCTTCTATGGAAAAGAAGATTTTTTTTTTTCCCCCTCAAATATAGCGAGAACTGAGTAGATCTTTTACCATGAAATCTGGTTTCCTGTGTCTTGATATTAGTCATTATAGATGTTACTGAAAGATAGAATTTTAGATAAAAATATTTCAATTGTTTTTTTCTTTTTTGCCTGTTACTTCAAAGTCATTAGTATTTGCTATGTTGCTGTTACTGCCTTTTGACTATTGCTGCAGTCTAAGCAGAGGTATTTCTTGATGGTCTTTAAGGTTATTTTTTTCTCCTGAATGGCTAATATTTAATTTGGAATCTAAAATACATCAGAGCTTTTCAAACTTCTTTTGGTCAATATATATATTCACTTTTAGATACCATCTTGTATCAGTTCAGCTGAAAGCTCATTTTTCATTTTGATGAATATAAACAGTTTTTTTGAATCAGGGATTTTGCTTCTTCATATTTCATTTCCATTTCAGATAAGTAATATGTATATTGAACAACAAACAAGCCTGTATTGACTCGCAAGCAGCCTAGACTTCTGCAATGACAAAAACTGACCAGTTGTTTATTTTCTGGTTCTCATGAAGTTTTCAATACCTACCCAAGAGGCTCTGATCAATGCATGTTCCATTCACCAATGATTTTCCTTCTGGACAAGCACATGTTGCACCAGAAGGGTTGAGTAAACAAATGAATTCACATGTCAGGTCCAAGCATGGATTAGGCACTGTTTAAAAAGACAAAATATTTAAAATGTTGATTTTTTCTTTTTTTTTTTTTTTAGAATTAGAGTGTTCTAGACCTAGGAAAAATAAATAATCAGATATAAAAATTCTGATACACTTCCAGTTTCCAGGATATCAACTGCCTGAAGACAGTGAACAGACTCGCTCAAATGGCAGTGCAAGACTCACACCAGGACAGAATTTAATCCAGTGACAAAAAATGTATTGGTAATATGCAGTAAAAAACCTCATCTGGTTGTGGCTAGAGGTATTTGTATTCAGCTCTCTTCTAATTTTTTTTATACTTCATTTACAGAGCAGGTACACAAGGCAAGCATTTGTCCAATGTCCTTTCAAATGAGAGAAAATGCATCAAAAAATCTAAATCAAACCTACATAAAGAAATATGACTAAATCTATTTTCAGTTTGTACAATCAGGCTCTGTTTTATATTTATACAGCGTGGTTAATTTCCCCCCCCCCCCCCCCCCACTCCCCACGGTGAACTTGCTCAATATTGAGTTTAAAGTAATTATGCTTACTCACAGTCCATTTGTTTGTAGCGGTGAAAAATCAAGGCACTTTTTGCTTTATCAACATCCACACTTAGATATTCTACGAGGCTCCTGCCAAATTTGTGTACTCTAAATGCACCATTTTTAGGACCTGCTCCATATATGTAATCCTCAAAAATGTCAATTCTATGTGGATGCAGTAAACCTTAAATAAAAATGAATAATAAATACAAACACATATTCATATTCAAATAATAAACTACTGTTTTAATAATAACTTCAACTGCATTATTGCAATTACCATCTAAAGACATTATTAAGACATCTTGGTTTGTACCCACAAAGATTGCCTTTAAAAAAAGCAATCTTCTTAAAAGGAACTCTTCCCATACTACAAGCAACTAAAATCTCAAGCTTTGTATTAGCTTTCAACACAATTCAGCCTCAGAAACTGGTTGATTATTGAAAAGCAGGGGAGCCCTACAGTAACAACTAGCTAATTAGAACATACTTAGGTATAACACTTTAACTAGAAGTATGTGACAAGGAAGAAACAGATTATTTTGCTGTATATAAAATAAACTATTCTGACAAAACATTTCTTCAGCTCCTTCTTAACATATTTGAAATGCTAGCTTTCATAATACGCGTATTTTAATTCATAATCATAGTAAATTAATGCAAAATAAAATGTTAAGACCCTACCAGTTCCTCATTTTTAAGAGCTGCGAGTGCTGATTAGATCAGATAGTTGGATTTCCTATGCACAACTGGCTGTAGAATTTCACACATTTACCCATGTAACACGGCAATAGCTTCTGACTAAAACTTCTTTGCCAGACATAAATAGCTTCTTGAGTTGAAGCCATAAAGAAACAGAATCTATCATTCCTTGTTATACCTTTTTCCTACTATTATACCCATTTGCTGTAAAAATGTGTTTATATTTCACTCATATTTATTTATTGTCAATTATGAGCCTTTATTTGTTCCTACTGCTTTTCCACTCTATCAATACTTGGCACTCAGTATTTTATTTCAATAAAAATATTTATGAATTCTAATTCATTATTTTATGCTTGTTTCATTAAATGGGTTGAAGTTTTTAGTCTCATTGCAAAGCAATTTCTAAACTCCCCCAATTTTCCTTTGGTCCTATTTCTCTAATTTTTCCATAGTTACTACAAATGTCAACAGGATAAAAAAGGTGGCATTACTTTAGTGATCTTGTATTTCAGTATTAAATGTTATGTATGGAAGCAACAAAGTCTCTACATTCCACTTTCCCCTTTATAAACCCCAAATTTGCTGCATTTGGCACAGCGTAGTGTAGCCCTTCCATGCTATAAATTATTTTGAAAGTCATCAACTTACATGCCTTCTATTTTGTAGCACTGTTGTGTCTTTTTTTCCCCTCGAAGAATAACCTCATATTTATTCTTAAAGTACAAATTACTATTGAGAGACATTAAAACGCAATCTAGGATACACTGTCAGTCTTCATACCAGTCACAAGCACTGAGCACAAGCACTAAGTATGTATTTTGTGACAGATTACAGCCTAGCCACCATGAAATACTATAACCAAAGGAGGTGCAAGCAAAGTTATGAGGAGGAGTTACTGTCTTTGAAATCTCTTGTCAGGCATCTGCACAGCATGGTTCAGTGTTACAGGAGGTTGCAGTCAGATCCCTACACTCAAAGTGATCCTTCTTGAGATGACTACTTCCATGTATATTGATCCAAGTTGTGAAATAAAATGCTATTAAACCAGAATAAGATTATTTAAATCTGGTCCTGCTCAGTTTGGATTATGGGAGATTTTTCCTAGTGTTTTCCAGAGCCCCCTGCTGACTTCCAGATCATTGGTTAAAACACTCAGTAGCACTAAATGTAATATCATCCTGATGAAACTCCACTACCAACTGCCCACTAAGCAATCCTCCCAAAAAGCCTGCTTGCAAATTTTTAAATTTTTTAAATCTGTTTCCTCTCTTTTCTAGTCAAACTTCATAAATTGTTACATATATTATCAAATTGTTAAAAAGCCAACATGCAATTCTACAAAAACAAAGTTTGCTTAACCAGAATCTCTTTTCTTATGAAAGGAACTTTCCTCATTCACATTCTTTTAGCAGAATTCTGTGATTACTTACTGACCTGAAAGCCAAACCCATTATTTTTCCCAGAACTGATTCAGGTCAACTGTTCTACAAACTATACAATTCCTGTGCAATGCAGACAGCTCTAATTTCTAACTAGTCAAGGTGCTCCTGTTGCTATGTAAGTCCAAGTGAGACCAAGCATAAATATTAATCACAATGTTATTTGATAATACCGAAGCTAATGGTTAGATAACAAACTTGGAGATTTGCACATATCACCGAATCTTTGTTCCCCTAAAGTAACTTTATCAGATTATCTTAAAGCCAAAATTATCTTATCTTAAATATCTGTTTGTTTAGATAATATCTGAAGTATTATCTAACAAAAGCAAGGAATATTACTTAGTAGTCACTGCTTTTTGCTTACACAGTTTCTCTGAATAGTGAAACTTCAGCCAAATAATATAAAACAGAAATCACGTTATATAAAAGGTCTCCATACCTTGTTTAGTGCTCACAGACACAACTGAATCGGAACCATCAAAAAGAACGCTACCAATAACAGATAATTCAAAATCAGCCCAGAACAAACGCTGACTGAACTGATCAACTACGAGACCTACAAAGAAAATAAAGTTCAAATAGCCATATAAAACCTGAAAAAAAAATTAATATTTTTATGTAACTGTGCATTTTTATATTGTTCATATTCTTGTGAACACAAACTATGGTGACAATAAAAAAACATGACTGGAAAACAAGAAGAATAAAATATAACACCTTCTGCTTAAACCTTCCCCTTAAGGCAACCATGGTTTTTTACTTTCTTTAACTTACTCTTCCAAGGTCAGTACCTTTTCAAACCCATTATCCTCAGCAGGTAGCGATGTATACCAGGTGGGAATTAAATATAGAATATAATCCTGTAATTTCCTCTGCCAACAAAAAATCTATTATGTCAATAGATTTCTAAGCAGTAGCACCAGTGTGATCACGCGTTAAAAACAAGGCATTCAGATTTCATAGAGTCTTCCTAACCTATCCTGTTTTCACAGGTATATAATTGTGTTCTTTTTTTATCACCAATACTTCACATGCAGTAATTATTACAGAATCGAACATCACATTATTTTAATTACATTAGTGCTGCAAGAGTTAAACAGCAATATTGACATGTATATATTCTCATATATATGAAAAGAAAGCACAAGAGTGAATGACTGAGAGCACAAATGATAATAAAAGATAGATAACATTGTGACTACCCAGCCTCTAGGCAATAACTAAATAGTTAAATCAAGCAGTCCATGTTTCATAGAGGATGATTAAATGATTAATATGCCATTTTAGGTCATGTCAAAAGCTTCAGTCTGAAAGATATTTGAACCATAAAATAATTTAATTCTGAGCTTTTGAAGTTGTAGTGTATTTTTAATAAGAATGGGAAAAAGTATTTTTCTTCCTGTTTATGTAAGTAGGTAAGCCAGAAAAAATACATCAAAAGAAGTTATACATAACAGCAAAAATTCTCCTCTTAAGGTCATAAATGAAGCAGGTACAGATAGATGAGAGGAAGTGGAGGAAGTCTGACGCACACAAGAGTGAAATATGTTTACATTTGCAACTCGATTAAAAAACCCTCTTTAAAAGAAACACTGGTGTTCAGGCATACAGCTAAAGAGAATCATTTCTGGTAAAAGATAATCACAATGTGTCAGCTCTGCGTGATACATGGTACCTGTAAGGGGGAATAGTTTAGAAGCAGTCCCCACTCTCCAGCTTTAAATTATTCTTTGCATTTTAATAAGAATATTTAAATATCAAATAATAAATGAATAACATTCTCAATGTATCTTTCACAGTATCAGAGACAACACAATGTAAAAAAGTACTTATTTTTGTTTTACACATATAGTACTCCTGTGATAGTAATTTTTATGTAAATCCTGTGAAGTCAAGCCCAAATGCTCAAACTCTCACTCTCTCTTACTTGAAATAGGACAGGCATATTTAGTAATAAATTTAAGGCAGTGGAACACAGATGTTTAGTAAAATCTTAAACTTCATCTAAACAATAGTAGTAAAGTCTCATTTGGGAGGAAATATTAAAGGCTTGGACTCTTTCTTTGCATTCCCTCTACAAAGACATGGATCTGTGTGAAATATCTGACAAAAAACTAAAAGACTTCACAAATGTCTACTTTCTACCATGAAGTAAAGGAAGAAAAGCACAGCAGGATGCCACAAACGTGTTTTCAGAAAGTAGGTACAATATGCAATACTGTGGCAAGGCATTTGTGAAATTCCCTCTTTGCGAAGTCTGCTCGTTTTTGGTAATTCTGCTAATTTTCTAATTTTCATTTTATTCATCCTTGTAAGGAGACAGAGTCTGGTTAAATGTTTATATGAAACTATTCTATATAAAACATATCAAGGAAAATTTTATGAAGAAAAGCTCTTGCAGTTCTGCTTCCAGTCAGGGAAGAAGTAAATACCTGCATTTTCCGATAGGTTTGACACCATTACTACCTACAAAATTCAATACATTCACTAATCCAATACTGATGGCCAAAAAAAAAAAAAGGGCGGGGGGGGGGGTAAATGCCCTTTAATTGCCAAGGAAGCGGTGACTGGCTCTGTAGGACATAACCTTGGCAATCAACCAGACTGATAAGAAGAGACAAAAAAGCATAATTCCAGCAATTAGAACTAAATCTAATGATTTGTATATCTGATATGTTCACAATGTTTTATATAAGTAGTTCAGCAAAGAATATGTAACAACTCTGATAAATATGAAATACTGTTGTCTTTCAGTCTGAATAATCAGAAGCTTCTTACTAAATTTACTATTGACTATGTATTTTTTATTATTATTACTATTGCGCTGCTTACTTGCCTAAGGAGCATAAGCTCCCTCTCCTCTCTCAAAGCTCTCCTTATCACATATGTAATTTCTTAAGTTGCTATATTTCAATCTAATCATGTCAATAAAGAAAAAGTGTTTCCTTTAAGGGATGAGTGTAATTTGCCTCTGCAACACCATAAGGCCAACTTAGCATGGGACTTAACAGTCTTTTAAAATATTATTACTTTTTGCTGTGATAGTGGCAGCTTCTGAGACACTTAGATATTCAGATAGCTTCCTCTTGAAAGAAGCCTATGTTTCAATAGATACGCGTACCAAAGTTGGATAACCCCTAATTTGCAATGCAATAATAACAAATTATCATTGTAAGCCTGGAGAAACATCAAATATTGCTTGTGAAAATGGGTCATGAACAAATCATTTATGGTTTCAAGACAGGATGCTGCAATTTAAGAGAGACACATTTCATTCTGGATTTATCATTTACTTTGTCATAAAAATTACTTTTATCCTGCCAATGGAGCCTTAATGGTAATTCACAAGATCTCAACACCTACTGTCAAGCTTCAAAATACTTCTGTAAAACTCCTGTTAGGTTGTCGCTTCTTTGAATACCTAAACCTTGTTTTATACTATTTTGCAGTGTATTCAGGAAAGTAACTGGAACAGGCTGAGAGATTTCATATGCACTCTTAAAAAATGTGTCTCACCACTAACTGGCATTCCTTTAATTGATTTTGCTTGTTCAGTTTTATTGAACAGATCATATTTTAACTGATTATATATAGTCCTTTGGTACTGCTTTGTTATAAAAGTTTAAGTCATATTAAGATGTATCATTTAAAAACAGAACTAAGAATTTGATTAGTAACTGCACATTAATACATACATATTTTAATACATATTTTAAAAAGTATGGGTTTTTTTTTGTGCTGAGAAACTGGAATTCAGCCAACAAATCTACACTGAGTTAGCAAGTGCCATGTAATTAGGCAAAACAGATAAGCTGTATACCTGTAGGTCTTTGTAAATTCTTTTGAACCAATATCCTTCTCAGAGTCCCATCCATAGATGATTCCTCTATGTGAGAGCGATCCCCAATAACTGTCCAGTACATCATCCTAAAAGTATTAAACATAAAAAATAAGCTGGATGACTACACAGAACCTCAAAACACTTACTGATATTAAATTCTTATGAGCCTTTCTACCTAACTGAAACATGGGAGATACCTGATCCTGATTTACATACAGGTAAATTGAGCAGTAAAGTTAAGTAAATGACTTGGAAAAGTTTAGACATTTGTAGACATCATTTTATTTCTCTTACTCCACTTTGCATTTTTGTTTGAATTACCAAAACAGAGTAATGTTGAAACATACATACCCCTTTTTAGGATTTACAGCAATTGCATATGGTTCTCCTGCCATGCTCGTAAGGAGTCTTGTACAGTTAGGTCCGTTCAATTGACCTACATTGATGGAGTATCTCAGACTAGTCCAGTGAGTTGTATAGTAGCTGAACCAATGCATTCTGGAATGATCAGTCCAGTAAACATTCCCAGCAACCCAGTCAACAGCAATGCCCCTAGGTCTTTTGAATTCTGGACACTAAAAGGAACAGATGTTAAAGTCAGATTTATGGAAATGATCTTTCACAGCAGCTGCATAGTCACAGATTTATGAAACTTTTTACAGTTAAGTAACTTTTACCTTTAATATGGTGAAATATTTAAAAACATCACATTGGAAAGATATAAATTCCACCTGTAGGAGATAACCTCTAAGTGATCTGCTGACAATTCTATTCAATGCAGAAGAAAAGTCAATGGTTCAAAACTGTTTGCTCAAGTCTAAGTCTACCTACATTAAGAAAAAGGCACATAGGCATGAACTACTTAAAATATTGATACTGAAGCAAATAAATGTTACATACTGTAATTCAAAAGGATAGGAAAAGGAAGAATTAAGATTATACAGCTATTATACTCCATGCAGAACTATGGTATGATGCCCCATTCCAAAGCCCTCAGTGAAAATGGTGCCTGAGACCATCCTGAGGTATGGCTGCTCAGCAGTCTGCCAAGGATAAATAAAATCACTGCATTTAGAAAACTGCATAAAATTACCTCCATATTCTGACCAATACTAGTATGAGATTGTAAGGATTTTTTTTAAATGTTTCTCTTCCCTTGCTGCTAACTCTTCCTGGGTTCCACCACCGATTAAAACTAGAGTTAGCGCAATATTCAGCTTCACATGTAAAAGAGGCTTGACTGATTATTACTTTAAAATTATAAACTGTAGTAACGCTGCCATGATTTCACAGTTATCATTAAGGCCTAGATCCTAAAAAATGGTTCTAAGGATAGAAGTTCATATTGCAAAAAGGAGATACATATGAACAAGTTTCTCTAAAGTTTGCTAGAATTCCTGCAGAGAGGAGTAAAATCTGTAAAACAGGACTACCCAACTATTTCTAACATGAATGCAGCATATCATAAAAAATTCAAGACCTGCATGAGCTAAATACATATGCAATTGTTTGTCTGTTTACCTATAATGACATCAAGTTAAATTATGAACAAAAAATGTCTATGCCTTGACAAATGCAGTAATGGAATGCTACTAAGCTACATAACTAAAAATCAGGAAAGAAAATCCTAAAATAACTTGTTTTCCTCAGGTATCAGAGTTCCCTAATACCACAAGACATTTGTAGACTATTTTCATCATAAAATAAAGGTCATTTCATTCTCAAGGTGAAATAATAGGACTGCAAGGGTGAATTTAGATAGTTCATTGTTCATAAACCTTTATTTCTGCAAAAATGTCATAGAATGCATGTTCTAAAGATATACAGAACCCTGGCTTTCTATTCAGATGAATATTAAAGCAGCAAAATCAATCACTGCATTTACAAAACAGTATCTCTTTAAAAACAGGGTCACAGTCATTTTTTTTTAAAGTTAAACAAAATAATGTATTATAATTCTTTGTTATGAAATGATGATATTGGCAGTATATGTTTCCAGAAATACCACAGAAATAAACTATGTTTTTTCAAGAAATGTAGCATTTGCATGCAACAACCTCTTTTTTTTCTTTCTTACATTATCCAAGTAACATTCACATAAAGGACAAGATACCCCAAAATGTGGGTATTTGCAGGAAAGCGTCATTGTATTTTTAATCCAAACTCCTTTTAATTCTGGGTAATATTCAGTGTCAAGAAGCCTCTCATACCTGGAGATCTCCAGTTACTGCTTTGGAGACTGCAAGGGTTAATGGCACTGGCCTACAAGGCTGGAACCAAACATTCTTTTAAAAGGAGAGCAGCTATCATGGACAGCACAGCCCCTTGCCTTTCTTTAGCCCGTTCAAGAACCACTGTTTACAGTAACACTGCCTTTTTTGGAACCTGGCAAGCACATGATGGGAGTTACCATGCAGAGTGAGAGACGGTTCCCAAAAAGCTGGTAGTAGAAGCAGATGAGACAAAAGGACGTCCCAAAAAGATTCCGCAACAAGGTTGGGTTGCTTACTAACACTGACCCTTTCTCATTCTTCTCAACTATGGAGGAGAAGTGAAACTCCAGTAATGCTGGGGTGCATATTAAAGATCTAATGAACAAGGAGATAACCAGAAGAAATGGAAAGGAGCCATCTGGTGTGAGAGACTAAAAAAAAAAGAATAAAAACCAGTAGCTAATGCTATGGCTGTGTAATTCTCAGTTGTGTTCATTAAGTTTCAGCCTAGCTACATCATATTTCTGATGTCTTATGCATCTTCTCATACTGTCTAGGAAAATTACTTACTGTAAATGAGCTTTTACCTAATAGCTTATTTGGATTATGTTAATGTTGAGGAATGATTTTGCATACAGAATAAGGATGAAAACACAGGAACAAAATCACATTAGTATTTTCTACAGTTATTTTAGCCCACTTTGATGCTAAATATAACATACTACAACTTATAAGAAAAATTAGGGTGTGAAGCCTAATCGCCTTTTATAGTATGGTAGTCTCTGCACAACTACAGACCATGTCAGCTTGACGACTTTTGATTAGAACTGCTGCCTATCTTAAAATCTGTTTTAAAGTTAAAGAATTAAGAAAAAAAAAAAGAAAAACAAAGGAAAAAAAAAAGAAGCTGCAGTAACAGCTTGGATTTGGAAACCATTTTGATATAATGGTAGATTACAGAAAAATTTTCAGCCCCTAAAGTTGAGTTTGACTGGAGAAAACATGTCACGCATGCAGCAGGAACCCATCACCTTGCAGTGCTTAGCATTTTAACACAGGAAAACTAAATTACAAATCTAATTGATATCATAAGCACCTGTGAAGCAATATTTTCTGTATTTACAGATGTTTTTGGTATGGAATTGCTGTGGAATAAAGCAAGCTAATGATTTACTGTTGCTTAAATTATCTTCATTAGAAATAATACATTATCTAATGATATATTATTAGAACAGTAAAAATAAATGAGAAGCAGTAATACTAGAAAACTTTCAGACTTTTACTCGTAAAAACAGAAAATTTTCCTCAACAGATGAGCAGGCCAGTAGGTGCAATGGTTCACCAAACCACCACTTGTATTACGTAAGTAGGATCATTTAAACATCCCAACCAGCTGATTCCAGAAAGAGAAGGTCTCCTCAGTACATAAACTTCATCCATATAGAGCTATAGCTTTAAGGTAAAACCAAAAATTAATGCTATTTAGAGAAAACAGTCTAGAAACTGTTTCCATTCACAGTGATGCACTGAGTTTCACTGGGCCCTGGGGCAAACGTTGGGCGTATATATGTGGATATATGACAAGAGTGATTAAGGGTCCTTGTTAAGCTCTCAGAACAGACGGGCTGGAGCAAGGTGCTAATATACTGACTGGATACATTACAAAACCTATGTTTTTCTTCCTATTATGTGGCATAATTATTCTAATGTTCAGCTTTGTGTCCTCTTCCATGAAAAACAGCACTTGAGTTTAAGTGGCAAGTTACTCTGTTGAATATTCACCTCAGATAACTTATACATCTCTCTCCAAGGATTATGCCAGTAAACAGCTGCACCAGTTATCACCAGTTCACTTATACTGTCTTAACTTGACTGGAATACGATCCTCTTCTGCATCTGTCAATAAACTCTGAAGAGTTGATATTTACTATTTCCTTTAATGCTTCAATTTGTACCAAGCTTAAATCCCTTTTCACAGAAAAATACAAGAGATACTTAAAGCTATTCTCTGAGAAAGGCTCTTGATATGCTAATTCCATGGAGCAATTTCAGTTGAGATGGATTTTTGCATTAATGTAATTACCTGAAAATGCAGGTGACTTTGTTCAAGTTTACTGTCCTGATTTACATATCAAAGTCTAGATATAAAAGTTATAATGTAACCTTTGAAAACTTATCCATTAAGAAACTTGGGTTAAAATTAAGGAATTCTCACGCTTTTCAAAACCAAATTTAAGTGACAATATTAAAGCAACACTATAAAACCAATTAACCTAGTGATCAGTTATATATAAGGCAATAATATTTGAGCATTAGCAACATAACTCTGGGAAAATATTCTGAATAGTTTAGCACAATAAGAAGTAAATGCTTCACAAAATCAATGAAATGTGTCCAAGATATATTCAGATACAGTGTGTGCATTTTCCACATACAGATTTGTAAAAAAGCTTTCTATGGCTTGGATCAGGCATCTTCATGAGCACCTACCTGCACTGAAGAGTTAGGGGAAAATAGTGTAGAAAGAAAAAGAATATTTTCAATAATTTTGAATTAAGAGGAAGTGTCTAGAAAGTATTCTGGCATAACAGTGAAACAGAGATATGAAAAGCAAAAAATATTTCAGTACTTCAGAAAAATAATAGTAATTCTAAGAACATTTTATCTTTATTAGTTTAAACCATGAGACAATGTCACATCAGCTATGAAAATTTCAATCCCTGGCCTATGAAGAAGTCTCAAGGAAGCTTATGTTCAGGTTTATGGACCTGCAAGAAAGTGTAGATCAATTAGAGAGGCTGTGGGTCACCAGACTACACTTATCTTTACAGAAGGCATCTGCATATCAACCAAAAAGAAATAAAATAAATAAATAACACTCCCCCCCCCCCCTTTTAATTTCACAAGACTTTACAAGTTCATTATTTTCTAATAATGAACTCGATACAGAGATGTGTCTATCAGGATTTCTTAGGCCCAGGTATCTGCCATACGTAAATGAGAAAAATGCCACAGTAGAATTACTCCACATCTTGAATACATACTTAGGTTCTCAAAGTATCCTTCCCCAAAACTCAGATGACATACATGACCTACCAGAAATATTAGGGATAATTTTCTACTTTAGATCTACTTTACATACACTTTCTGTCAACAAAATCTAGACTGTGTTCTGCTGGGCAGATGGAAGTGTTCGTTTTTAACCACTCTTCCCATATATATGCCATCACAGACACCAGGTGTTTTCATGTCCATTGGTGTCTACATCCCCAGGCGTTTTGCCCTGCTGGCATCAAAGGTCAGGAATGTCATCCGTTTGCAAAGGAAGAATCCTTGGATGAAAGGTACTTAGAAGTGGTTTGAGATGTGTAAGAGTTGAATGATAGATGAAAGATTAGTCTACTGTTGCTACTGCTGTTTATTCTACTGGGTATATAAAAGCATTCATGTGATGTAAGATCATCCCCGTTACCTCTCCTAAGTTTAAGGAAACAGCCAGACAGGTGTTATTTCTAACCTGATTTATTACTGGCCAAGCAAAAACTAAAAACTCTCCTCGGCCATCACATTTAATAAAATAAAATAAAAAAAAAAAATCTAAATTTACAGCATTATAGAAACACCGATATAAAGATCACATTGTTATCTTCAGTTCAGCACTAACATTTCCTTGAGAATTTTGTAGAAATCTATTAGGCAAAATGAGTATCAATCTGCATTTATTTGATTTTCAAGACCACTTGAAATTACCCTAGTTTATAAAAACCCACATTTCTCTTGTAAAGTGTAAAATTACATTTATGCTTATTCAAAAGAAGATACTATGCAATTCAACATATAAAGGAATAAATATTTACTGTTCTAATTTTTAAATCATGGTCATAGGCTTGCTAATATTATTGTTTACCTGGTCATTATGGAAATTGGGCATGTCTTTGACCTCTCTACACTTTCTGTTTTCCAAGTATTTGAAATTCATGCCTTTCTTTAAACCATGTGTTGCTTATATATGTCTATTATATCTTCTTTTCTCTCTTAAAATAAAAAATCGTCATGGTGTACAGTTTTTCCAAGCCTCTAATATACTGGTTGTTTCTCTATAGAAAACCTTTTTAAATACTGTAGTTTTGATCTCTTAGAGACTCGACCAAGTCTGTCAGAGTCTTGAATGGAAAGGCATTAGCACACCTACATACCATTTGAATAAAATCATTATCAGATAGAAGTTTTAATTTACTAAACCAGCACATTATAGACAATCAGAATAGAAAAGTATATTGAAAGAAATTTGTATCATGTAATCTTTGATTTTGATCACTTACTATCAAGCCACTGTTACTTTGCCTTCGCTCTCTGTCGTGAAGTTTTCTGTAGAAAATCCCTCCTGGATTAAACTGAGTACTCCAAACAATCATGTCTCCTTGAAAATACGCATCCATTCCAGTTATCCTTGAATTATGTTCAATATGTGATATTTGCTGATGAACATCACTGTAGTTGAATGGATATGCAAAACCCAGGATGTCAGTGTCATTAGCAACATAGAGAACTTGATCTTCAGAGCCTAGGGGTTATTATAATGAAACAAAAATAAGTAAATGTCAACTAATGCAAAATCAGTGTTTTTCACTCAAGTAGCTTTTTGGTGCTTATCTGATATATTTTTTTAATGTTAAAATTATTTTCTGACTGTTGAAGACTGCAAAAACACTCACACTCTGGGCAATACATGCAACTCTTCATACTCTGATACCAATACATATTACTTCAATGCTCTCCAAGCTCACCTTGTGAGACCTAAGGCTATGAAATAGCAAAAATCATTTGTTCCCTCACTCCTGCTAAATACAAGCAGAGGAGCTCCATTAAAGCAAGTAACAATGAGGGAAAGAGGGAACCATTAACTGCATTACAGTGGGAATGAAGCTTGCAAAAAATTCAGATGCAGGATAATGATTTCCAGATTTTTAAATTATAAGCCCTCAGAATTGTGTCTGTGTTTCTTTAATAACAAGCCACTATCCACAATTAGTAGCCTTGTTTGTTCCCACGTCATAATCCGACTGCTGCTTCAGTAATAGGTAATGATACTAAATCTTGAGAGAGTCTATGTTACGTATAGAGGAAATCACTAGTGACTCATTAATACGATCTTCCCATGATAAGCTTACTTCAAGAAAATGTGAACGAAGCATGTAAGATACCTGACTATCACCACCTAGCTACCCAGCATTGGTGTACCTACATTGCTGGCTGGTGTGCTGCAAAGAAGGAAGAACTGGAATTAACACGATGCAATCTGTTATGGTTCTAGGATGTACGTCCACAGCATGTGCTTACTGGCCGTATGGTTCAGCTCGGGTACTGCTCACAGTTGTGCACCAGATGTGCACAGAGGTGCCTAAGGAGCCACACCTTGTAACTTCAACACTGGTTCTGCACTGAAGGCTCCCAGTGTAGGTGTAAGTCAAATTCACACCAAAATCTCACTGAACTGCAGGTGAGATGTTAGGATCATACTTTCAGTTATTCAGATATGGATCCATAAAGATTATGTTAACTTCACTCAGGCAGCTGGATTATTGCTTGTTTCATTTCTAAAATGATTTAAAAGTTAGTTAATACCCAGACTTAACTATTACCTCCATTTTCGGCAATACCTCTGCCTTATGAAAGACAGAAATAACATCTATGTGTGCATATTTCTTTACCTTCACTGTACCATGACCTAGGCAGCTGATTTATATGAGGAGTATATTCTTAGGTGACTATACTTAGAAAATCCCCACTTAAATGACTTATATAAGATTTCTCAAGACGACAAAGCAAAACGTGTAACTCCAAATACTACTTAACTTATTCCTAAAGTTCTAAAACATCTTTCTATTAGAGTTGATTCTTCTCTCAAGCTTCTAAAGCTTCAGCAGAATGCTTATATGCTTGCTAATATATAATCTCTGTTTTTCTTATTTGTGTGTATCTTTTTGTAAATAGAGAAAGCTGGAGTTGGAAATGGACTTTCATATTAAGTATGTTCATTTACATGGAATTGATAAGAATTTACCGCTTACCGAAATGAAAGGTAAATCTGAGTGGTTTTGAGACTTATTTCTGTGCACTATTCAAGAAATATTTATCTAAAAATAAATTGTATATGCAACACATTAGTGTTACCAATCATGTACATAACAAATGATTTAGTGCCGTCAATTTATTTTGATTTTTACTGCCTTACCTTTTGCTATGCAACTGTTATTCCTCTCCTTATAATTTTTCTCGCATGCACATTTGTATGACCCCTTAATATTACTGCAGTGTTGGGAGCAGGCACCAAATACCATACACTCATTGATATCTATGAGGAAAAGAATTGTAATTTATATACCTATAGTTTAATACACTATTATTTAACATGTACGAAACATCATGGAACAACGCAGATAAACAAAAGGAACTCATAAGCATCGCTGTATCTTGCAACAGTAAAAGTAAGCCTTCTGCAATCATCACTAATGCTATTTCTGCTGCAATCAACATATCTCAGAAAGATATTTTATTTCTCCATCCTTCTTATATCAACCTACTATCATTAAAGCTTGAAATCAACTTTGAGAATGAAGATGTCTGTTACAGTTATCTCCAACATACCTATCTCTGTTACAGTCAAAAGTACATGTTCACCCCTTACTGGAAAACCTCCTGTGTGTACCTTTTTCTTAAGAGCCAAACAATGAAGTTTTTGTATGCAAGTATCTATTCACTTTGATAGTCCCACTGAGGTGACCTCCACTGTTTCTGTAAGTTACTGCTCACCAGTAAGAAAATGAAATCTGCCTTCTTTGGGAAGGTAGATTTATCTTATCCTTTTGATCAACTTTTTCATTATAACAACTCTGTCTTTTTTTCTGACCAGTGTGGTATCATATATATATTAAGACTACATTTTCTAAGGTATTTTACTTTCAATCTGTTTATTTTAATTTCCACCTTCAGTTTTATGCATCTTCATTATTTTAAGCATCTCAAAATATTTGAATATACCAACTTAAACACCAATCTCAATTGCTCAGTTAAATAATCTACTAGACCTTAAATCACCCATTTACCCCTTAAATTATAAAATCATTTAATGGTCTGACCTGAACCTTTCGACATTCACAACCAATGTTAATCTTTGATAACCTCTCCAGGTAGAATGCATAAATCTACATCCTGTAAATCCTTTCAGTTTCTTTTCTTGATTTCTTAATCCCATAGCTATGAAACAGTTTTTACTCGGCAGAAAAAAGTATGTGATATGTACCTCCTTCTCCAGCATAGAACATTGACTACGCAGTTGACTTTTAATACTTTACAGCAAGGGGTGATGGAAAAGATCCGTACCTTCGCATTGCCTGTTCCTCTTGTTTCTCTGAAATCCAGGTTTACACTGACACAGTAGGGATGTTTTTGTTTGATTACAGTATGCATCATCTCCACAAGGATTCACATTATCTTCACACGTATATTCAGCGACGCCTAAAGATAAATAAAACGTATAAAAGAACACTGATAGATTTGTTTAAACTGTTAAAAATGAGACCTAAAATAACAATAAATAACAAATTTATCTTTCTGTTAAAAGAGTATCAGGTACAAATATATGACATTACAGTATTTACCTACATGTGCATATGAATTGACAGTATTTAATTGAGACACTTCATTTCACATCAAGAATTTAGTACTAAAATTTATCTTGTTGCAAATATGAAATAAATTGCAATCAGCTTACAGCTAAACTACTTAAAAATCCAAGAGCTACTCTAAAGAGTAATACAACCTGAATTGCTATAAAATTTGCCTTCCTCTTGTGGTATGTCAAATAGAATTAACTCTTTTTTTTAACTAAAAAATTAACTTTAAGTTTAATTAACTTCTGTGTTGCTGAAGTCTCGGTTAATTATTTCTTTTCTGCTACAATCATGAAAACATATCTTGTCAGCCAAACTCACTTATTTTGCAGTCTTGCTCATCTGAACCATCTCCACAGTCATCAAACCAATCGCACTGTAGCTCCATTGGAATACATTTCTTATCATTACAAGCAAACTCATCTTTTTTACATGGTCTTGCTTTATATGTGATTTTATCTATATAATTACAAATTAATAAGAGAAAAAAAATCAGTATTTAAGATTCTTAGATTATTTTAGACATATACAAATGGGAATGACCATGAAGCATTAAGCAATTGGAAATTATTTCAGGCTTAATTTCTTTCAGTTTCAAATTCTGATCTACTAACCTCCAGTTAAGCTTTACTGAAGGACAAGCAGATCTCTGTAACAAAGTTTGCCTTCAAGTTGTTTTCTTTGATCTGAATGCCTTGAAAGGTAATGTCACCTACCGCAGTGATCTTCATCCGAGTTATCACCACAGTCATCAACCTCATTGCAAATCTGCTCAGGTCGCAGACAAACCCTGTTGTTTCTACATCTGTATGGCCTTGTTGGAGGGCATGGAAATTTTACTGTATATTAAAAAAAAGAATGAGCTATTACCCAGCTAGTATTCTTGAACCTTCTTTAACGTCTCCTTATCAAAGCAATACGCAGGCATGGGAACACATTTGACATATGAATGGTACTTGATTTTAACTTCTGGTACCTAATGGAATAACACTTCAACAACGTTTACAGTATAAGTTCTTTTAGGGAATGAAATTATTCTGTGTGAGAAGGGTAATTACACTTCTTTTTGAGAATCAGTAAATATGACAGAAATAAAACAAAGGAAGTAGGAAATTTAATGATAATCAATATTTCAATGTAGAAGTAACTTTTTCCCATCTGTGCATTTCTTCCAAAAAGATTATTTTCTCACAAATATCCAAAATTACATGAGTAGCAATAACAACAGAAAACTACATCCCACATTTCAGGCTAATCTTCTAAAAATAAACTTAGATGCACATGTCCTTATATATTTGTTACATGTCATTTACTACATGAAAAGCACTGAAAAATATAACATCATACCACACATTTCAGCAACTTCATCAGAGTTGTCTCCGCAGTCATCCTCGCCATCACAAACCCAAAAATGTAGTTTGCAGAGGGAATTGTTGCACAAAAATTCATCAGCTCTACATATATTTCCCCCTGGAAGGATGAAAAGAAGACAGGAAAAAACCCAAGGAAACAGAAAGACAAAAGAAAGAATGTCAATTCTTGATAAAACCAGTACAACTGCTTATCACATACTATCCGCAGAGAAATATGCACATAGCATAACTAAATGGACAAATCTCAAATGAAAGGGCTGGAGAAACAGAGAGAAATACTAATTTAAAAATCTCTTCCTTGACCATGCACTTCTTTATCTTTTCATGACTGTTAGCTAGGAATTACCTGTTTGGCCTGACTAGAAAGGACAGTTATCAAAGACACTGACAACTCACCAGCTAGGTAAGTTCCCCTTGCATTTAGCAAGGAGATGCTTAAACTATCTTTCTGTCCGTACCTTCTTTTGGTGATGCTGCCTTTCAGAAAAGACCTGGCTGGGTACATCAGTAATTTGTGCTGTCAGAGAATGGTACAAACCAGAAGACTGAAATACGGTCAAACTTGTGAAAGGCCATTTCAGTCCAGGTTCGTTTCACATGAATGTCTGATCCTCCACCTATTCCTACTCCCACTCTCCGAGACACACATCATGTTCAGAAGAGACAAAGAGATTGCAGTCCCTTAGCCATGAGGTAGCATCTTTTTCTTCTGAGGTGTAATAGGCTTGGCCAGGCTTGTATCGTCCCCATCAGCTATAAACTCTGTAATTAGGGAAGATCTAGCCACGTAGGCACAGAGTAGATAGGTCACCTCTAGCAGTCTCTTCCTTTTTGTAACTTCTGAAATTTCTCATTAGGATATTTACTGAACGCGGATGCAGCAAGAATAAATTCTTCCATGTAACTTTAGGATTGATTGAACTCTGAATCATCTAACAAAACGGAACAGAGGGTGAGAGAAAATGTTTTAAGCTGGAGCGCTCAAGCTTTAAAAATTGGTTCAAGCTGGATTCAGTTTTAATATGTGTAGCAGTATGAAGGCATTATTTTTTCAAAATTATAACTAAATTTTACCACTACCAATCAACAAAGTTATGGAAACTTCTTGAAATTAATTTTCTACATAACACATTTTTATGGTAACTGGATTCACAGTTTCCTGAGAGGAGTAGAAAGAATAAAAGAAATAAAGCTGTGTATCTGCAGAGGAGGAAACAATGAAATTTCATACGATAACACCAAAACCCTCACTGTGGCTTACCTCAGTGCATTACACCCATTCTAATAGTTAGATCAGGCTCCAGTGGCTTTTTACTGATTCATTCAGTGCCCTGTTCACACCCCATTAAAGTCAACAGAAGGCTTTCTTTTGCTATAGAGGGTTCAGAATGACTTAAATTTTTTTTCCAGAAAATTAATTTGCATGAAATACCCACCATGTAAGAGGATGTTAGGAACTCTCACACTATGTTACCAAATGTAATTCACTCCCATTGCAAATATAACTTATGAACATAAACAGAAATATTCTTTATTATCATCCAAGGAAAAAATATATAAAATTAAAGTATTCTTCATGATGAAAGACATGAATATAAATAATTCTGTGTGTAATCACAATAAAACCATAATTCTAGTTGTATAATAAGATTGAAAAGAGCTATGTTTATAAATATGCACAGTGGGCTACAGATAAATATTATGGAGATTGTTTTAGAATGCTGTAGAATAAAACTCCATTTGTGTTTGCTGTATTTCCAAAGAGGAAAAAATTAGTTATCAGTGAGATAAACTGGCATTTGTTTCATGTGATTGCTCTGCCTGTCATAATTCCTTTATAGAACAGATTTCTATAACAGAAATCATAATTGTGACATAAATACAAAGTATTATAGCAATAACCAACTAGGCAAAAGACTTCTTATTGCATTATAAGCAATTTGCAGTTCACAGACGCTCCATTATGCTATCCGAAGAATAATGTAGGCTTCAGATAAAATAAGCACGTTAGTACTTACTTACACTTCATTGGTTTTTAAAGAGATACAGTCCAGATATTTTAAAAGCAGTTTTAAAACGGACTAGAAGTTTTTTAAAACTTTGTTGATCTCAGTCTAATCAAAACAATTCATTCTTCAACACTTCCAAATATGATGTTTTTCTCTTTGCATCTAAACATCTCTGGAACATTCTTCCTATTTTCTTAATTTTCTGGCCTCTCTTTCAAACCTAATCATCCCCTATAACTTCTTTTTTTTCCTAGTGGTAAGTGTTGGTTAATAGACTTACGACAAAATAAGGGAAGGATATTTTACTCCTCAATTGCTTGCTTCATCTCTGATTACTATTACTTATTATTGTATTGCATTATGCTTTTGAAGTTACACACATATCATGTGATTGTAGATGACTAACACAGAGAACTACTCACTTTAAAGAAAAGGAAAGAAGAAAAGTCTGGAAAAAACAAGAAGCTGAAAAAACGCTGAGTAAAATTTTGCTTTTTTAAAAAAAAAAATCTTTAATTTGAGTAAGAAGTTCTGTGTTTGTCACAATTATTGAATTACTATACTTACTAAGAATTTTGTGCAGAGTTACACCGCTACTGCCTGGTAGCTGAAGCAAGGTTCAGTTAAAAAAAAAAAAAAAATCAGAAATAAAGACTTGCATGGTCTTACCCTCAGAAGGAATACTATGGGGAACTCATTCAATAATGTTTAATTGCATACATCTATGCATGTGTGTGTATGTATACATAGATATGTATGTAAATATACATGAATGCTCAATTGAAAAGACATATTAGAACAAGATTTGTGAATTTGCAGCAACTATGAGAATTAGACCAACAGATGTATTTCTCAAAAACATATTTGGTATCTTAATCATAAGCATGAAAGTCTGAGCGTAGTGTTTAGCTTCATGTGAATCAACTTATGTGCGTAGTTCTGCTCTCTAAGGAGAGTGAGAATTCAAAATGTGGTTTTATGGGTTCTGGTTAATTGCAACATTTCATCTCCATGGAAATAAATAGAAAACTGGGGTCTTAAGATTACTTATTTAGCAATTTTTCCATATATTGCATGGCTTTGTAATTTATTGTTGCCTATAAAACTGTAAATTAACCGGACTTATTACCGATTTTTCTGATGAGACAGAATATGCTTCCAGTAATAACACAACCTTTTGGTCCTTGGGGAAGGAAACACAAAGAAGGAACAATGAGCCGTGAGTTATAAACAATATAAGTTTTGCTTCATCCTGCAAAACACTTGTGAAGCTGCTGTACTGTCTGTCGAAAGAGGTCACAGAAATTTCATTTCGTCACTCAGAATGGCCAGGGTACCATTAACGTACAACGTGTGTTAATACAAAACCCAATAAGTAAGCCTTTTAATGAAAAGCGTCTCTTGCCTTGGTCACAGTTTTCTTCGTCACTGCCATCCACACAGTCATGGATCCCATCACAAAGCCATCTGACAGGGATACAGTAGGCCTTATTTTTGCATCGAAACTGATCCTCTTTACATTCTGTTACACAATCCATCTGTGTGAATACAGATATGAACTAAGTATTAATGGAATAGAACAACAACAACATACTTAAAGACAAATGGAACAAAATTGACCATCACTGTTTTTTATCGCTCTTTGCATTTAATACAATAAAGTTGTCCCTGACAATGGAATGTGCAATTTAAATAGTTACTGAAGTCCAAGTGAAATTGTAACCACACATTATATATGTTCTGATATTACTTCATTATGTTGCTTAGTATTAGCATTGGAAACAACGGGTACATTCACATTTCTGAAGTCAACTGCCCTAAGAGAACCAACCCTGGACATGAGGCCAGTTAGCACAAACTGGCTCATATCCACATTGATCAGGACTAGAAACCTCCAGAGTGGATTGTCTTCACCTGCAGCGTGTAGCATTTGGCTCAGGCATCCTTCAGGCTCTAACTGGTACCTTTATGGCTCTGAGAAGTAACAATTATTTTTGGTCTTTTTTCCTGAAGTTGTTCACGAAGGTGAACATATTTTAAAAAGCTACCAGCAGTGCAACACGTAGGAAGAGCACAGCACGAAGGCCCACGGCGGCTGCGGTGCCTGCCAGGATTGTATTAGATTAATCTAGAGGACAGAGGGAGCCAAACGTGACACAAACTTGTCTACACTGCCAGTACGGAACAATTCCTGAAGAAAACTCCAGAACCACGCTCAGGTTTTGACTTAGGGGAAACAAATTTGTCTACTCCAAAAGGTGGCCACAGAGCAAACAAACATAACGCAATGTAACTGCCAAGGAACAAAAATCATGGGGCTAAGTTATCTGACAGTTTTCAGTGTATGCAGAAATACCCCATTTCATCTTTTAATTATTTTCAGTTCTAAAACTGTTAGCAAATTTCATGTCAGATGGCAGGAAAAAAAAAAAATCAACAGAAATTTGTCAGCTACCTCATCAGATCCATCAGCACAGTCATACTCTCCATTGCATTTCAAAGATGCCGATATACAGCCTCCACTGGCACACACGTACTCACTTGGGGAGCAGGTTGGAGATGCTGGTTACAAACACATATTTTAGCATTAAGAAAAAGAGAATTAATAAATAAGTTGCTTTATAATTTAATGTTTTCATCTGGTTAACATAGTGAACAAACATGTATTTGTAGCTGACCAGAGCTTTTCCAAATGTTCATAAACTGCAATGAAATATTTGACAATATGCAATTGTTGCATCCTAAGTGAAAACATGTGATCATAGTGAATGGATGTTTGTGTTTTATCACTCACTGAAAAATTTCTTTTTGTGTTTTCCTTGTGCTTGGTAACAATGGTTGCTACACACATACACATATTCATTGAACAAGCATATTAATAAAATTGCATTCTTTAAAATGGGCTTAGGGTTTAGCTAAAGTTATGTAAGTGTTTATAATTAAATAAGCTTAATTTATTAGAAACTATGGTTTTAGAAAGTATACATTATTACAATTAAAATAAATACGTATTAATCAGTTTTATTTAAAATACACGTGGATATTTTTGTCACATCATAAATCAGGGGAGTTTTGTCATAGGCTTCTACCAGTTGCACCTATCTAGATGAAGCTTACAAAAAATTTAGGACAATTCCTGCAAAAATAAACTACTGCATTTTCCAAGACAGTAATAAGGAAATAAAATAGTAACAACAAAACCAATAAATTGCTAGAGAAAACCTTTGCATAAGGACTGGTAAAACGGAATGAACACCACAAAGCAAAAAATCCCCAGAGACACTTTAGTAACATGCCAAGAATTACTGCTCTTTTCAGAGAAGAATTTTATAAGCTGAGTATACATTGTCAAATTATATTTCAATATAATTAAATTAAATACCATTCCCCCCAACAAGCTTCATATTTCATAGCTGTACATAAGTGGCATTTTCAAAACATGAGTAGGACAATGATACACATTCAAAAGATAAAGTATTTCAGATTTCTTTGCACTCCTCTCTACTTCTAGTGTACAAGGAATCTTGATTTGTTGATTTATCTTCTTGTCATTCTGATTTATTCCTTTCTTCATTTTATTTCTCAGCATTACTTAAAACAGTACCTGGTTCACAATTTTTCTCGTCATCCCCAAGTTTGCAGTCTTCGTGACCATCACATTTCCATTTTGCTGATATGCACTGACCATTGGAACACTGGAACTGATCTCTTGAACAGCCTGTTTCACAATACCTCTGGTACAATAAAAACAACATATATATGAGATCAAGAGTTTAATATAAACATTGGTAAATATACAGCTGATCAGAGAAGTTACAGCCTGTACTCCTCCACACTAAGAAATACAGTAATGCCTTGTGAAATAAAATATATTTGTAGATATGATTCATGAAAGGTGGCTTGCACCATCTAAGTAGGTGGAAAGCACCTGAGGTCCAGCACTGGCAGGAAAGGAGAAAAGACAACCGGGACAGGAAAGAACAGAAAAACAGCAAAGCAAATATCCTGTGAGTTTCTGCTACACAAGGAACAGTCTACATGGTGTTTTCTCAAAAAAAACCCTCACAAACTAAACCAAACCAAACCAAACCAAACCAAACCAAACCAAACCAAACCAAACCACTTCTGTTTGTAGAAAGAGCGGTTCCCCAACCAGGACACAAAACATTTCCAGGATGGGAAGAGGTCCAGATCATTGCTGGGACAGAAAGATGTAGACCATTGTTAAACATGACTTGGTTTTGTTTGCATGTTCTCTTTTTAGGATAACTATTTCAATAGGTTTAGTTTTAATTTAGTAAAGACATTTGCATATATGGATTCATGTGTAGAATTCCCACTGCTGCTTTTTAAAATATTCATATGTGGGAATCCATTCTCCAACAATATAAAACTACTCATTTTCTAAAGAAACATTTTTCCTGGAAGAAGCCTACCTCATCCGAGCCATCTGCACAGTCATAGTCTCCATCACACCAGAATCTTGCTGAAACACAGTCTCCGTTTGCACAAAGAAAGTCTTTCAAAGTGCACGTTTGAGGCTCTGAATAAAGAAAAGTAACAACCCTAGGTTTATTAGCATTTCCATACAATTTTTTATACCTAAACCCCGTCAATCAACCAATGAATGACTACAACAAAGTCAAAACCACTAACTTGCAAGCTATAAGGATGTTTTTTCTGTAGGGTTTTGTTTCATAACATTTTGTAACTCAATTTCATTTACATATAGTAAGATAGTAATGAAAATACTTTCATTTCAGTTCTATCAAATTTCTTTGAAAAATTATGTGATGCTGACTATATAATTATTTATTTCAATGCACGTATGTTATTACAGGTTTTCTGAGATATGTGCTACAGACTAGAAATCCATTTTGCACCTGTTAATATCGCATGTAATTAGAACTAACCAGATCTTTGACTTTCCCACACGCAATAGCATACCCTTTATCACATACCTTTTAACATATGGGTATGTGTCAAGAGTCAGCTTCCCCTGTGCTAAGCACTCAGGGGAACAGTATGAGATGGTAAATGGAATGCCCAAGAGGTAAGGTTTGGAGTTTCAAGTAAAATCCATTTTCCAGAAATTAAGTATGGGAAGAAGCATGACAATAATCCACTGACTTAAATACTGACAAAATTGTTAGAGATATTTAACAGAAGGAGAATACAGTGAGTTGCAAAAGTCAATGGACAGTATACTTTCATAAAAAAACCACTTCTGTCAATTTGTTAGAAAACGCAGAAAAGGAAAAAAAAAAAGGTAAGGATAAGGATGGAATTTTCAAGTAATTTTAGGGAGAGAGAAGGGAGATGTGAGATAAAAAAAAATCTAAGGAGCTTACAGATGGATAGGAGACAGTAAAGGTCAGAAGGTAAGTGGGATATTTTGTGATAAATGGGTACGTTGTTCTACTCCCTGGGAAGAAACAAAACACAGGGAAGTCTGAAGTCATTATAAAAGGTGACACAATAAAGGGGAAGAGTAGACACAAAATTAATTCAAGGAACAGGCAAAGCTAACGGGAGAAGCAGGCTGCAGGGAGTGATGGAGTAATCCTGAGAAGGTGAGATTGGCTGTTTCAGACTATTTGCTTCACTGTCTGCACAGCTCTGCATTTTCGCTACTGCTGCCACAGAAAGACTGGCAAGGGGACCAGCGTGGAAGATTCCCCCAGCAGAATACTGTGTGCTTTCCACCTGAAAATGAGGACCATTACAAAACAGATTGGAAAAAATTAAGTTAATGTCTGGACTTTGGACCATTAGATTAAATAAGGGTAGAGAAGTCGTGGGGATTGAGGAGAATTTAAGCAAGTCTCTACATGCAATTTAGACTTTGCCAGTCAGAGAGCTTTGGGAAAGCGGGACTGAAAAAACAAACAAGGATTATTTGCGGGATTATTCCCATCACAGTAAACATTGCATTATGTAAATAATGTAAAATCAATACGGATTAATTAGTAAGACCTTTTCAACAGAGAGATGGGAAAAGAGTTCAGGCACATGGTAAATGACAGCGACTAAATCAATGCAGGAAGGGTAAAAAGAAAGAGGAGAGACTGAGAGCAGACAGTAGCAATGGACAGTAATGGACCGGATAATGCTAAAGGGTCCTTTAGCTAGTTATGGAAGGTGGAAGCACAAAGGCTTTTGAAAAACGAGGAAAGCAAACACAAAATTAGAGGCTTCCAATTGAGAAGAATTTGGTAAATACCAGCATGAGAATATACTAGACATGAGTTGCACAGATCTAAGATAAAGCTGAACTTAGTTTTTTTTCCGGATTTATAAAAAATCAAAAACTGTTTCCAGAAAGGAATAGTTTTAATGAACCTTTCAGCTACTTTTTCTTTTTCTTCTCTCTTCATAAAAAAAGTCAAAATGACCCTGTTTGAAAGTTTTTAAGAGAAATTTCATTTTTCAGGTAGGCACAACTTTTCATTTTGGAGTTGTAGAAAAGTCATAATAAAAGCAAATCTACAGCAATTGCATCAGTTCTCCAGCAGTGTTATATTTAAGCAAATCAAAGGTTAGCATTTATCTGGATTCTTAGATTATACACATACTACTTTGAACTTTTTTCAAAGCAAAAGCTAATTCTATAAACATTAGCAAATCACTGACATTTGATTCTTTTTGTTGTCAACAGGCCAGGAAGAGGAAGTTCACAATACGATAAATTATGTAAAGGAAAGAATTTGTGGAAAAGTAATTCATATGTAAATAAACATTCATCATGTTTCTATATTGATTTGCAAAATATAAGCAAATACATTTTCTATACTGCTAATGAATTATTTATAAACAGAGATTTGGTTCTGGAAAAATGTACACAATGAGCTAACTTCTCAATTCTCTGTTTGCAAGAAATATTTCTCCTGCTGCTGGAATACTTCTCTGTGATTTACATATGAGCACAGAAGAGTACTTTCCCATCAGTGCTCAGACTGTTAGTGAAAGGAATAATTATTAATAGGCTTCTCTATAACCAATGATGGACAGCACCTTTCAGTTTCTGCTTTATAAAAACACTGAAACTCCTTCCCAAGAAAAGCATTTTTGAATTATTAAAAGACTTTCATTTGAAACACGGCACATAAGATGATCTAATTCTTTCACATTTTAAAGTCTGAAAATAATCCGTAGAGCCAACAGACATTTGTCATCAACTTAAACGACAGCAAGAAAAGGATCTCATGAGAAACATTTAAAATTATTTCATATTTGGGGTTCAATTTTGCATTTAATAGGCATAGATATTGCACTAAGTCATGAATTGAAAGGATTTTTTGGGGGACTGATGTACTTATATACAAGTCTGAGAGGAAAAAAAAAACCCTGCATTTTTTCATAAAATAGGATATGAAGTTCAAACTTACGGTGTACTTTTTACCTGTATTTGTACAGGATAAATATGTTTGCTCCTTGTGAGAATTCTATGTCCTGTAACAGCTG
This sequence comes from Nipponia nippon, assembly GCF_047370975.1. Classification (NCBI taxonomy): domain Eukaryota; kingdom Metazoa; phylum Chordata; class Aves; order Pelecaniformes; family Threskiornithidae; genus Nipponia; species Nipponia nippon. The sequence continues at coordinate 94,817,804 of NW_028262369.1, forward strand.
TTACAAAGCAAACTTTTAGAGAAACTAATTTGTATAATAGGAAAAGTGGAGCTTGTATGGAGAAAAAGAAGTAACAGCAACACAAACATGGGATAGGAGCACCTCAACCAAAATGAGTTAGAAGTGTATATTGACCTCTTGATTCATCTGGGCATTAGGCAGTAGATCACAAAGATATAGAGGAATTAGGGGACATACTTAGGCCACACTTTCTTGTGATGAATGAGCATTCATAAGATCTACTACTACTAGACGGTTGTGTTGGAGTTGAAACCTTTCAATATGCCAAGCCGGAGTATCCAGTATGATGCATCCACATAACATCAGTGAAACACCGTTACCATGATGTAGTGAGTTAACCCTCGAGGGCAGCTAAGCCACACACAGCCACTCAGAAGGGTGAAAGTTCAAAAACTTGTGGGTTGAGATAAAGACAGTTTAATAGGTAAAGCAAAAGCTGCATGCACAAGCGAAGCAAAATAATAATTCATTCACTACTTCCCATCAGCAGGATGGTGTTTAGCTGCTTGCAGGAAAGCAGGGCTCCATCACGTGTAATTGTCTTGGGAAAAGAAATACCGCAACTCTGAACATCCTCCCTTCCTCCTCCTTTTCCCCAGCTTTTTATTGCTGAGCATGATGCCATACGGTACGGAATAGCCTTTGGCCAGTCAGGGTCAGCTGTCCCAGCTGTGTCCCCTCCCAACTTCTTGTGCACCACCAGCCTCCTCGCTGGTGGGTGGGATGAGAGGCAAGAAAGGCCTTGATGCTGTGCAAGCACTGCTCAGCAACAACTAACACATCAGTGTGTCACCAACACCGTTTTGGTCACAAATCCAAAATACAGCACCATAGGAGCTACTATGAAGAAAATTAAATCTATCCCAGCCAAAAACAGTACACATGATAAAATGGAAGAGGAGGAAAAAACAAAAACACCTTTCCTTATAATTCACCATTACAATACTGCTAAAAACAATAACATGGACCATCCTGCAGAATGCATGCCTGTAAACACAGGATAATTGAAGTGGTCATAGGTGGGGTTTTTTTCATATATTTAATGTGGCAGATTTTCTTTACTTATGTATTTTCAATTACATTACTTGTATTTCACCAAAACAAAGACGACATTTATTCTTCGTTAATCTAGGTATAAAACCGGTAGATGTACATAAAAAAAGAAACCTTTTGTACACATCATTTTATCACACTAAAGTAGCATGCTTGCCTTGGGCTAGCACTGGCACCTAGCTGCTTTTAGGAAACTGACACAAGCCATTGTCTGACTTGCACCAAGTCGGCTGAGCCTTAAGCAATGTAAAGACTAAATTTACAGCACTGGCCACTCAAAATTTACTCAAAATAACATTATGAGATATTCCAGTTTAGTGTCTTTCAATACGCTGGTTTAAACTGTTTTCACTTAAACATTAAATAATTGCTAGTTCTCACTGCAGTTGGGATACAAACTTATCCCAGGACAAAATTAACTAATTTGTTTTCTTGACAACATGTAGGAGCAACAAAACAGCATTGAGAAGACTCTCTAGCAACAGTAATAGTTTTACACTGATTGAATTCATGTCTTTCTACAGCAGTATTAAGTTGGCTTTGCTTCAATGTTTACAGTATATTTTCTTTAATTACATTCAATAAAACATTACTGGTGCCTTCTTTTCAGCAGGAATAAGATAGTCATTACTATGGAATTTTCCTTTTCTGAAGTTCCATGAAAGAGAAAATACTATTTTTGCTCTAATTTGTTTTTGAACATCAAAATAAACTCTGAAAGCAAATTCCCCCTCCAAAAAGATATTAACTCACAAGAGTTAAAAATACATTCTACTTTGCTTAGTGCTAACTCAGTAGGGACCTATAACCTTCCTAATAACTCTTACTTATTTGGGAGGGTCCAAATATAGTTAAAGAACAACAGACTGTAAGACAAATGCAGTTAAAGAACAAACTCATAATGGGCACAACTATTTGCATTATACCACTAATAATTTTTCACATCCATATGTAATATTTTTTAACATGCATTCTGTTTCACTTCTGACAACTGTGTGTGCATGCAAAGAAACTATACAGAGAAATGTAAATACATGAGCTGGATTTCTATAATTCAATGAATTTGTGCTGCATTCTTGAGAAACAACTCATTTTCTCATATAGTTGCCTGACAAGCCCTTTGTATATTCATGTATGCTATGAACAACTTATCGTAATGTGCAATGTAATACATTTTGTCAAATGCTTTTGAAGTTCTAATTTTGTATATATTTGTTTCATTACACTGTATTCTATAAGTGGCTTGACAGCCTATAAAGAATTTTATACATCTATTTCAAACAGCTGAACAGTATTATGTATTTTCCCAATGCTTCTAAGATTTTGAATTTTACACCTGTGTCAGCCTACTGTATTTAATTTAAACAGCAGAATATGGGATTCAACAGTTAGAAGTGAAGTATGCATTTGACAAGCAAAAGATAAACAAAAAAAAGCTAACAGAAACTACAGTTCACTACTCTGCCCTTTACTTGGATGCACCGGCTCTGCCTGGGTACTCCCAACTCACTAATTCCATCCATTACGATTAACTACGGATTTCTTTATCTGCAAGTCTAGAGAACAGCCAAGAACTGAATACATAACTTAATTATTGATGTGAACGCAAAGATGGCAAACTTAATAAATATTTAAAAAAAAATAATAAAAACCAAAACAGATAGACAATTGCTTCCTCATTATTTGAACTTTTTTTTTAATCACTTTGTACTATGATAATCTAAACTTTAAGGAAGAAAATTATTAATACTGGGTGATAAATAAATCCCACTTCACACATGGCAAATTGTAAATAAGATGCTTGACGCTTATTTTCCAAACAGCAATAATGTTTTGTGGAAGTTGGGCTTCTTTAAATTTTCAAATTTTCAGAAGATTATCTGGTCATGTAGATTAACACTGCTACAGCAAAACTATGTCTCTTTATTTGATTTTTACATGAGAATAAAAGAACATAAAATAATTTTTTGGTATTTATAATATAAATGAAAATGGAAAAATCCTACTGGCACTAATAATCAATTCCTAAGTAAAATTTCCCACAAAGTTAAGAAAGCTTTTGTGTGTCAACCCCCCCGCCCCGCCCCGGGGTATACAATAGGTGGTTCTGTGTGAGTACTGAGCCACATGACATTTTCCCCTTTAGATGAAACACTTGCATATGAAAACTACAGCACACTATTGCTTGCAGTAACACAATATTTTCAAATGTAGACAGAAATTAAGAAGCAGAAAAATTCACTTTAACCTTTCAAGTAGAATGAACTAGTCTTCAGACATCCTGTACCTAGGGATACCGTATCTCGAATTGGAGAAGGGGCAGACAGCACGTACTCAGCATTAGAATGCCTAATTTATTAAGCTTTCTAGGCTATTACCTTGAAGATACTAAATATACATTAATGTTATACAATCAGGAATATGAATTCAAGATTATCTACACAAGGTATTAATTTCTTAGATTTCTAAATACAAAAGAAAAAAAGAACAGAAATTGTCAACAGAAGAGAAGGCACTTCAGAAAAATTTGTGGAATTCCCCTCTTGAAATATTTTATAAAGACAATGATTATGAGATAAAACCATTAAGAATTTGTCATTTCTTCCTAAGAAGCAGATCTAAATTAACTCACTGACAGTGGTATTACAGAGGCATTCAAGTTCCTCATAGGTAGGAGAAATCTAGGCTAAGTGAGCTAAGTGAGCTACTTTGAATAACAACATCTACTTCTTATTGTGTTTAGGTATTACAGAAATGGACTTGTCATGCTACAAAACAAGGCAAATCATCTCAGGAATATAATGAATGTAATGGGCAGGTAATGTTTGATCAACTGTTTTACTGTTAACACCTGTTTATCACTTTATGACTGAGCTTTTTTTAATGATTCTTATATAGAGAGATGAGATGCAATATGTAACTTAATGGCAAAGGAAAACTAACTGTAATATTTATTTTGAATTCATCAGGTTATTCAGAATCCATAGGTCAGGCATTTTTGCATAGCTGATACAGAATTACAGCTCTTTATAAGAATGAATGAAATCGGAGAATTTCAGCAAGGGACATTTTCAGTTCTAGTCAAGTGATTTTCAACAAATCTGATGGCGTTTTATAAAAACTTATACATGCAGTTTATCAAAATTGAAAAGTTTCCTCTTACATGTTGCTAAACTGACTCCACTCCTGATAACATGTACTTAGGTAAAAGTTACTTACTACAGTTTTCTTCATCAGAATTATCACCACAATCATTTTGGCTGTCACATCTCCAATGATCTGGAATACAGTTGTTGTTTTTGCACTGGAATTCATGAGGCCCACAAGTTTTTTTATCTGTAATTAAGATAAGTATGATTTACATCATTGCAGACAAAGAGACAAAATGGGAAAGACTAAACAGTGACTTGACAATATTGCTAGACATATTTAAGAAGGAGCAACCATAATACTTGAAATGTTACTTTCAGAAATAATTTATTTCTCATACCACATTCTTTAAGATTCTACTTATTCATTCATACCAAAAGAGATATGCTTATAAATGTGATGATAAAATTAAAATATGGACTCTATCCACTGTCATTTAAAGTAAAAACCATGAAATTCAGAAGTGATCACAAAGTAGTTTGAAGAGAGGGTATTATTGCACTGAACCTCAAAACCTGCATTGACTTTCCCTTGAATTTATCTGTAAGATTGCTTTACAAAAGATCAGGTCACAGTAAACCACAAGGATACTTATTTGAAAATGTACAAAATACATATTTCTCAAAAGTTATGTTTTCATACAATAATTTAAGACTAACCATACTTGACAGAAAACTTTGCATTTTTACATTTTCACCTTCTGATGTCTTGGATTGGAAGTCTACTTGTATAAAGTAAAACATTGTAAAGCATATAATGCTAAACTGAGATTAATTTCCTTCATGCAGTAAATCCTCAATGAGCTTTCCTGTTTACAGAGCAGCACTGTAGGCAAGGCCTCTTGCAGATGCATGAACATCCTGAACTCCTCCAGCAGGAAGGAGCTGCCTCTGTCTTTTATTTATATTTTTTATTTCTTGAGTAATTCTTTCAGATTCTAAGGACTGAGATGAAATGAAGTAAATTAAAAAGTTATCAGTGACATTTTCTCTGAAAAAAAAAGTTTGCTTTGTAAAAGCCTCAATGACATATTTAAAATTACATGTCACTGTGATGATATTTCAATAGAAATCTTTTAAATTTCCATTAGGCTATTTCATAGCATGTCAATTCAGACTTCATACTGCTATCACGACAACTCGATGAGTTCTAATAACTGACAGAATGAAGGAGGACTGAAACACTAGCTGAAATCAACCTGCTTTCTCTGCCTGTGTAATGGGAAGAACCACAAATTAGAGGTATTAGATTTGATGCCGAGGCCCATACTGCTGCTTTTTGTGCTTTGTTTTAGGTATGGTTCTGGAACTAGAGTGATAAATCAAAACAACATTTGAATATCAAGAAGGTGGAGGTAAATGCTGTTGCAGCTCAGTTGTGTACACTCAAAAATTTCGTAATTATAATACTGCCTTTTGCATTTGTTCCTTATTCTTTGCCAATATTGTCACTGTAAGTAGTTTTCGCCCAAAATACTTTTCCCTATGGTATCTCTCAAGATGACAGCCTACGACATTTCAATCACGACATTTCAAATACCTGCATTGGCAAGCACTTAAAAAATATTTAACATGACAAAACATAAAAACATCCCCCCCCCCCCAAAATAGGACACTCTTGTTTCTTTAGCTTTACAAAAGATGAAGCTTCGAAACAGAAATCCATCCTATATTTATTAAAGTACTTCTAGTACTTCAAGGTCTTGGAGCAGATCATCTTGAGTGCCATCACACGGCACGCGCGGGAAAACCGGGGGATCGGGCTCTGCCAGCATGGGTTTATGAAAGGGAGGTCCTCCTTCACTAACCTGGTCTCCTTCTATGACAAGGGGACCCGCTTAGTGGATGAGGGGAAGGCTGTGGATGCTGTCTACTTGGACTTTAGTAAGGCCTTGACACTGTCTCCCACAGCATTCTCCTGGAGAAGCTGGCTGCTCACGGCTTGGATAAGTGCACTCTGTGCTGGGTTAAAAACTGGCTGGACGGCCGGGCCCAGAGAGTGGTGGTGAATGGAGTCAAATCCAGTTGGCGGCCGGTCACGAGTGGTGTTCCCCAGGGCTCAGTGTTGGGGCTGGTCCTGTTCAACATCTTCATTGATGTTCTGGATGAGGGGATCGAGTGCACCCTCAGTAAGTTTGCAGATGACACCAAGTTGGGTGGAAGTGTCGATCTGCTGGAGGGTAGGAAGGCCCTGCAGAGGGACCTGGACAGGCTGGATCATTGGGCTGGGGCCAACTGTTTGAGGTTCAACAAGGCTCAGTGCTGGGTCCTGCACTTGGGTCACAACCCCGTGCAATGCTACAGGCTTGGGGAGGAGTGGCTGGAGAGCTGCCTGGCAGAAAAGGACCTGGGGGTGTTGGCTGACAGCCGCCTGAACATGAGCCAGCAGTGTGCTCAGGTGGCCAAGAAGGCCAATGGCATCCTGGCTTGTATCAGGAATGGAGAAGTGACCGTCCCTCTCTACGCGGCACTGGTGAGGCCGCACCTCGAGTCCTGTGTTCAGTTTTGGGCCCCTCACTACAAGAAGGACATCAAGCTGCTGGAGCATGTCCAAAGAAGGGCAATGAAGTTGGTGAAGGGTCTAGAGAACAAGTCTTACAAGGAGCGGCTGAGGGAGCTGGAGTTGTTTAGTTTGGAGAAGAGGAGGCTGAGGGGAGACCTTATTGCTCTCTACAACTACCTGTAAGGAGGTTGTAGTGAGGTGGGGGTCGGTCTCTTCTTCCAAGTAAGAAGCAATAGGATGAGAGCAAACAGCCTCAAGCTGCACCAGGGGAAGTTTAGGTTGGATATTAGGAAAAACTTCTTCACTGAAAGGGTAGTCAGGCACTGGAACAGGCTGCCCAGGGAAGTGGTTGAGTCTCCATCCCTGGAGGTATTTAAAAGATGTGGTGCTTGAGGAGATGGTTTAGTGGTGGACTTGGCAGTGCTAGGTTAACGGTTGGACTCTGTGATCTTAAGAGTCTTTTCCAACCTTAATGATTCTATGATTCTGTAGTAAAGTCTACTATCTCCCGTTAAGATATCTGCCCACAAAATGAGTCCTAAAGACTAATGACATTATATTCTATTTATCCTTCCACATTCAATAGAAATACCAAGACCTCGTCAGTAATACACAGAAGCTGGAGATGACATCCCTTCATTTCAGCTTCCTGCCAGGATGAAGAGAACGTGCAATATATCTTTTCTTATTCTTCATAAAGAATTATCCAGTTCTCAAGGATGCTAAATGCATTTTCTAGCATTGCGTCTTTACGCTTGTGAAGAAAGGCTAGATTTTTTTTAATTTATCCGAGTGTAGTCTAACCTTATGATTACCACTTAAATATTAATCTTTCTCTTCTTACTCTCTTTTTACAAAACACAAAGGAATATTTAATTATTTTTTATACAAAATATTTTGCATGTTTGTAAGGTGCTCTCTTCTTCACAAATCTGAAAGCTTTATTCTTCCTTTGGGTTGACTGATCTCTCGTAGCAGCTTACACTTGACAATGTCTTACAAACCAGATTTGCTTGTCTTGTATTTCCTTCTTCATGTTAACGAGAGCTGAGGAAAACACTAGGATACTAGAACTAAGATATAACAAAGAGGAAGATTTGAGAAAGCTGTGTAACATATACCTGATCTTCAAGAAAGACCGATTTACTCAACTCAAAGGAAACAGTGCAAGACCTTATTTTTCTGAATTGTGGAACCCTGAAAAGCACACATGGCCCCACACACATTTTGTCAACACTAAATTGCTTTCCATTCGTCATAAAATGAGACCACCTTAAAATGTGAAAGTTCAGATAGGAATGGTACAAAGGCAAAGAAGTAAGTGCTAATAAATCAATTTTTCATATTTCTCTCTTCAAATTATTATTAAGAGATTCATTGACCTGCTGTAACAGGCAAGGGCCCCTTCTCAGAAATTTGTGTGACTGCCTGAGGTAGCTGCTGGTTGGTTGGGGTTCGTCTTTTGTGCATACCAAACTAGGATTTTATTTCGGAAATAATTCTAAATGAGCATGAAGAAAATAGGATGAAGGCTTAAATGGAAAATAAAACAAAACAACCCCCAAAATATTACATATGCACCCTAAAAGCATTTTGATTCAAATATCAATCTTTCTGAATTAAAACACTATTTTGTCACTAACTGCACTACCTTGTCGTTTGGGGATTTTAATTCCATATATGTACACATTTGTGCATTTGTGTGTGTGCGTGTGCCTGAGAGGGATAAAATCCAAAATGGAAAGAAACACACTTTTGATCGCTAGCTGTTCTAGACCCTGGCAGGCTGTCACTGGTGCTGGATACAGGAAATTATAAGCTTGTTGAAGGAAGTTTATGTTTATATAACACATCCTTCAAATGTCTCAAAGAACATATTATTCATCATCAGAAAAAAACCCTACTTTGAGTCTTTAGGCTAAAAATAAAACTAATATTAAAAAAAGTGAGGAAGCAGAAAGCAGTCATACTCACGTTGACACATTATGCTAATAAAGACCTGAAATGCCTATAACCTTTAAAGCAGATTATAATCACTTTCCAAGACCGCACACAGTTTTCTTCAGATTCTAACTCAAACAGGGCCTTTTTTGATGTAAAGTATTGAAAATTGTGAGCAAGGATTACCATAATCTAATGGCTTCTTTTAATTGCCTGGACAGAAAGCATGAATTAACTCTACCCACTGTTCTTTGAAAAACATTATACACTCATTAATAAACATACATTTCCTAATTCTACTTCAATTGTCTGAGTCGGAAAGTAACCACAGAAGACTAAATGCATTCAGGCTACTAACAAATTTACTCAATATAATATCTCCAGTAACACACAGTAGCAGATGTTGACTAAACAAAATATATGAGTATGCAGCACTTAAACAAAAAAGAGATTACCCTTTATACAAGTTTTGTATTGTAAGCACTTTAGAAATTAACTATAAACGACAAGTTAGTATTAGCATCAACATATGCAGATCTTTATTATACTCAGAGTGCAGCTTTAGAATTTAATTCTATCAAATTTTGTTTATAAAAACCATCTTTAAATTTAAAAAAAAGAAAACAACACAGAAGACCAAACTGTGTTAAAACTACTGTTATAATAAGGTCATTTAAACCTATTTCAAATGCTAAAATTATAGAAAACTTTAAAATGTGATTAAACCCACTCTGTTCTCGTCAAGGCTTACTTGTTCTATGTGTACATAACTGTGTGTGGCATAGAGACTGTGGATATGGATAAATAGTTCTGTTTTCTCCAACACAAAAACTAAGAACATTATATGCAGCTAGCAGATTTAAAATAGAAATGGAGGTGTTTTATCAGGGAGGTATGTAATTAACCTGTGGAACTCCTTGTTGCAGCATGTTGTGAAAACTTTACAAAAGTTAAAAGAGACTGAAATCCATCAAGGATTATTACATACAGAGACATGTTTGACTCACAATATTTCTGATTCTCAAATTGTTAGAGGATGGAAGAGTATCCCAGGGAAGTTTCATTGCAGGCCTGCTTTGCTCGCATATTCTTCCCTAGATACTAGCGTTCAGTCACTGCCATAGACAGAATAAAAGGCAAGATGAGTCTTAGATACGAACCAGCATAACCAGTTGTATATATTGTGACTGAAAAAACCTATTTAACTTGGGATTGCATGCATTGCACCTCTATACTATTTAATTGTTTGAGTAATTTGGACATCATTCTTTCTATTGGCTAAAATGATGAATCATAGTGAAGTACCTATTATAAATACACTTTTTCCTGTTCAGTGTTAGTTTTGCCTTTTTTGTTTTTCCTCTTTGCTTTTCAAATTTGTGTTTTGAGGATACTATTAGATTAATTTTAAGACCTTTTGTGCCATAGCAGTTGGGCTTGCATGGGTTACTCAAAATGTGAATCCACGGTTTGGAAGCTTGGAATGCTGTCCAAATTGGAAAGAAACAGCATGCTGGAGATCAAGGTGATGGGGGAAAATGCAGGAGAAAGCACCTATGAAGTGGATCAGAAAGTGAGCAGTGCGGGGGTAGTTCTGTAATAGCCCAGAAGATATAAAAAGTCCCTATGGCAAAGGTTCATCTCCTTTGCATTCACTATTTCTTCAAGCCAAATGATTTCTTGGACTGTAACTTCTCTCCAGTTGATATGATTAATTAGTTTCCCCTTCTTAACAATTCAAATGATGGTCTTGGATTTTCAGTGTTGAGGAAGAGTTTCCTAGGCATATTCACCAGCTTCAACTTTCTCATATATGTGCTTGTGTCAATTTTTTGAAACATATTCAAAGAAATTTGGCTGTCTCAGTGCTTTGTTCTTGATTACAGCCTGTAATTTTGTTACTCTGCTGTCCCAGAGGTAGCACAAACTTGTCCAGACTCATGTGTTTCATCAAACCATTTATTGATGCGTGGATGAATAATGGTGAGAGTTTTGAATGTTCTGTACAACTATTTTTCTTGTTCTCTTCCATCTCAGAACATTTTTCCATCTTTTCCTTTATAGACCTGTCTTGAAATTTCCACAAATTTTTCTGCTCTTGGTGAGTGTGCGTCTTGCATTGACATCCATGTTCAGTGATTTTCCAACAATACTGATCCACTTATTCTGACTCTGATTATCTGTAATCCATTTCCCAGGTGGAATATTTATATTTATTATTTTCTTTCATTTACAACAAAAGAGCTGACTCAGTACTTCCCAACAATACAGACAATGACTAAGAACAGCTACTACTACTGCTATAGAGTGTGACCTGTTTTCTTCCAAGTGATGATGAAGAGCATACTAGGCACATGCAATAAAGTATTGTGCACAGACCAACGTGAAAACTGCTTAGATTTTCAACTTTCTCTGAGTATTGTCTTAATAAAATAATTTTAACTGTTTCTGCAGAAATATATTCAATTCATCTGTTCTGTCAATGAGGAACATGCTAAAAACTGTAGAGTTATATTTGTGATCCAAAAATTAATGTTCAAAAAAGCAATGAAAGAAATTCTTAGATTCAAAGCTAGTACTTACATTCTAAAAAAAATCTGCCTCGGTGGGTAAAACACTGTGGTTCTGGATATTGTGTAAAATCTGACAGAAATACTTGGTTTGGTAATGGTGTGATTCTATCCTTGATCTTCTCTGTAGAGGATCTGCCTCCTCAAACTATCAAATTTAAGTACAGAAGTTTCATAACTATCAAGGGTTCTTAGAGAAGTTCTATGGGGATGCAAAGTTTGTGGAGTGGAGTGTTAGGGCACATAACTCCCTGGAGCTCACAGAGAGAAGCAAAAGTTGGTCATGTCAAGTTGGAATCTGCTCTGGACCCTTTTGCACAGCCAGTCTTAACTAACACGATTTGCAAATTATTACATTTTTCACTATTTATGAACTCCAGCAGCAACAAAGTGTGTAGAATAAATTGACAGAAACTGGATAATACTGTGAGAAAAATCAAGAATGTCACTATATTCCAAATGAGATACTCATTTACAGCTCCTGCCAATAAAGTAGTAGTATATATGAAGTTTATAGACTACTCATATAAAGATTGCCATTCAACAAGAACTGTGTGAGCCAGATACAGCTATCATATCAGATAGGTATTATCATACATTGAAAGAGGACATAGTAAGTGGGAGGATTATTTCCTTTTACCACTTCTTTCAAAAGCATCAAGCTACAGTAATATATTCAAAACCACTGGCATACTCACCACAGTTAGCTTCGTCTGATCCATCAGCACAATCTGGGTCTTCATCACATACCCACAGTTTAGAAATGCAGTGTTTTGTTGTTTTACACTGGAAATGGTCTGGAGAACAGCTGTTTTCAGCTTTAAATAAAAGGATTCCAAATTAAAACTAGAAATTTCTGCTAATATTAAAAACATTTCTTTTAAAGAAAAAAAACTTAAGGATTCAAAATTCAGAAATTGGCGCTCTCTAGCATCACTTACGTAACATTTGTAACAAAACAACATTCAGGTTTATATTGTTTATAATTTTGTCATCTTTTTATGTATTATTTTATATATAATGGTAAGGTCAAACAAATTGAATAAACAAAGTATCTATTGTAATATTCTTTTAACAACAAATAGACTTAACATTGATACAATCAAACCACTTTAGTAAAAAGCAGTCAGATTTTTTTTTTTTCCTAACTTTCTAAAACACCAGTTATCAATTCTGAAAGTCAGTTTGAAGGACCAAAGCATCTCACAATGCTTTAATTAGAAAGGTAACCAAAATTATGTACAATTTTGGTGAAATTCTGTGCTCTCTTTAAAAGAGGCATGGGTAAATGGTGAGAAAAGTTTGACAATTATTTCTTTTTATCAATTTAGCAGATTTTTGAATGAAAAAATTCAAACTATCAATTTTTTTGAATGAATCCTACAGCAAGATAAAGATGTAAAGGTGCGGCTAACCTTCATCCTATTCTTTCAGGATGCTTTAAGTTAAAGCTTAACTGCTTTAACTTTAGAACAGCCACTTGACAAGAAAAGAGATCCTCAGTGTACTCACATGATTCTAGATTGGCTTCCTCACAAGCATATATACCAGGTCTTACTATTTATTAAACTCATAACTGAGAGTATAGAGGCAAGATGAATAAAGGACCTATATCTGGACTGGACTGTGAGCAAGCTACTTATGATCTGATGCATAAGGATTTCTTTAGAGATAATCATATGTACGAGAACCTCCAAATTGTTCTAAATGGAATTGAGCATAGGTGGAAACCAGTGTGATCTATTCTCTGATAATGTTTTCCCACATGAATGTTTGTCCCACTTTTATTTAGGGAACTCCATAAGGTTTTTAACAAACTTTCCTATTCCTGTTGAAAAGTAATTTGTTCCTCGATATTATCATTCTTGTTTCTTGGGTTTGGCACGATGAAAAATTTTAGGTTTGTTAAAAGTTGGTGCATTATTTCTTTCAGTGTCATGTTTCCATACATAAAATTACAGTGCTGGAATTAAAAAGCCGTTAGACTTGGATATGCCGCTAACTACACTTACAAAAAATAATACCGATTCTCAGCTAGGACACCTCACCAGGGGATTTCAAAGTGCTTTACAAGGGAGACTAACATAATTACCTCCGTTTTACATATGGAAAGCCTCAAGTACAAAATGTGACTTTTTCAAGGTCATTTGATATATAAAACGAAACAGTGGTAGAGCTGAAAAAAGGGCCTGATTCTTACGAATCCTAGTCCAGTGAAATCAGAATGAAATAGACAATCTCACCTGTTATCTGTCTTGTGACAGGAGCCCAAGTCAATATGAACTTTGTGGTAGACCTACTTAAAACCCCCTTTTCGTAATCTCCCCAAAGGCAACTGAAAAGTTTTCAGAAGCCACAAGTGAGGTTTTATTAAAATATAAACTAGCACACTTAACTTTCTTAAGAGAGAAGCTAATAAAGTCTAGGTAAGACAGAACAGAAATAAAAAAATGTATATAATTAACCTCCCCCACTCTCCACTGTTTCTTTGCAAGTGAGTTAATGGCTAAGTTTCAGACAATTCAAAAGCTTGCTTTATGTCACAGCAGACTGCCCTATCCCCACTAATCCCTAGGAAGTTTTCAACTCCATCACCGCAGATCCTGACCCTATCCCTGCCACAGTACCTGAGCACTGCTGTGCTGCAGACTCTGCTGATCTGATTTAATTTCTGTCAGCTACACCTCAAGGTTTTGGGAACCTTCCGTATGCCATGTGCACTTGTTTCAAACAAAAAAAGCAATCATCTCCCCTATCTTCCACAGGAGTTTACCTGACCCCACTTAATCAGTTTTTAAAGAAACATAACATGCAAACCAACATATAATACTCTCTTGTCAGAGGCAACAGTTCTGCTGAGCTGTTTGGAAGACGGCCATTAAACATGACCATCAACAAAGCCTTTGTATCCTTAGCAACCTTTCCCTTGGAGAAGGCCGTGTTCTTTGCAGAAATGCAGTATATGAAAACCTTGAGAAAGCTAATTCAGAAAATAGGAATAAGTACTTTAGATCAGCAGTAGAACGGAATAATGAATTGAGTGAAGGACAGAGATGTATTTCAGGAGAGCACCATCATTTTAATTACAAAATGATCAAAGACACAAGCCATTCAATACATTTCCATTGTAAATCTGAAAATATTTTCTCTACTTATATCTAAGAAATAGGGAGTGAAAATGAATTTATGAAAAGTAAGATGTATTAAAAGCTGAGTAAATGGAAATCAAGTTACATAGGCAAATTAATGAAGAAGTCCCCAGAGGAAAGGGAATAGAAAGGGTAGAAAGCTCCATCAAAGAAAGGATGTAGAAGGAGCTATGGATCTACATCTTTTCCAATAAAAGACACAGAAAAATATCTTCTTCCATTGAAATGCATTGCTGCAAGGCATGGAAGATGAAAGCCTCAAGAAGATGAGCCATTTGTGAGGTGGTTAAGAGTAAAACGGATGTTTCAGCCTAAGTCAGAAACCCAATTAAATGCTTGAAATTAATTGTTTACACACCCCTTTTCTTTGCAATGACTTTAAAAAACAAAGTTAATAAATGACATTTTAGTTTGTTCTCTTGTATATGAAGCATTGTACATCAATCAGCTGCATGAATTAACTGTTTTGCTTGTTCCTCAAATTATTTTACAGAGAGCACATTTACACTGTTTTACATATTTTTAACTTCAACTCCTTGTTTAAAACCAGCTACAGTGGTCACAGCAAAATTCTCTAAACAGAACTTACGACAGTCTCTTTCATCTTCTTCATCACCACAGTCATCCTGTCCATTGCATCTCAGATTTATTGGAATACACTTCTGATTCTTTGTGCACTTGAACTGACCTGACAGACACACGTGTGTGTCTGTAAGTTAAAAAAATAAAAATATCAAGTTAAAAAGATTAAAAGTTGAAGATTAACATATTTAAAAATTAAAAAGTAAAAAAATAAAAATATAGTTTCTTGACAGAATTTAAAGCATGGCATTTAAATCAGCTGAGCGTGTTTCTGAAGTCTACAGTGTATATAATCACCCACCACAGTTCAGTTCATCAGAATTGTCCCCACAATCGTTCTCTCCATCACAGATAAAGGCTGGAAGGGCACAAAGTCCAGTTCCGCACTGAAAACGTCCTGGCTGACATCTGAATTCAGCTGAGAAAAAAGATAACTACTTATGAATACTATCAGAGGAATGGTTAAAGTATCAATAGTGCTGCTCTTCCTCTATGGACTAATCAAAAGAATTTATAAACCTTTGTGCTTGCCTATATAATCTCAATCTGAGTATATATTAGTAACTAAAATGTGCACATACTATTGAAAAATTAATTTCAAAGTCTGAGATTTTAAATTTGCATAACTATAGTTATACCTTACTAATGATACAAAGTGCAACCCTCTACAGATTGATGCTTACTATTAGCTCAACTGAGACTTGCAATTTAGGATCTAAACACTTGAGTTCAAGTCTGCATTTAAGAAACTCACTATCCCACTCTAATTCTATTTCCCATGAAAGGTCTAACATTGTTCCTTCTCACAGCCACTGCCATTTGAGTGAATGAGAAATTATGCACCTCTACAGTAATATTTTATATAAACATAGTGTAGCTTAAAATGTAATCTTATGTAGAATGATTACATATGTTAAAGCTTGCCTCAAAGGCCTCTGCAGCAGAAAAAGAGAACTAATTATAAAATTGTAAAAATATGGGTGAGAGTTTTCAATACAAAATTCAAATTAATTGTTACTTAACTGGAAGATTATAGAATACATAATAGGGCATTTTGTGTATGTAAGCTTAAGGGAAGAAGGCAAGAATCTTTTGATTTATGTAGATTAATATAATAGTATTAAAGTAGTCAGTGATTAGGACTGAAAAATAGCATCATCAACAGATATTACTGTTTACGAATCCAGTACACTAGAAAGGTACTTTTCTAACAAGTAAACTTGCAGTCAGCTACCCTCACAGCAACCATCCTTTGGGATGCTGAAAACATCATCATAATTGACTTCCAGTTGTCTACAATTCAATGGGGGAATTCTACAGTAACTTACTATTTGGACTATGGGAGTCTATCGAGAAATATGCTGTATCTGCACACCAGTGTGTCAAAGTTACACAGGATGCATGAAAAATGTTCTTCGCATAAAATTTTTCATACTGGAGGGGTGACATTTAGCTCTCCAAAACTTGCCTTTGACAATATTTATATAAAACTATAAATGAAAATATTTATATAAAACTTATTGTGAAAAATATACAGAATCTTAGTAGGAATCACATGGAGAACATTGTTGTTGTTCAGAAAATTGCACTAAATAATAATGTGTAGCTAAACTTGTAAAATTGCAATGAAACATAACCAAATGAGATTAGAATTCCACATTTCTATTATATACAAAAGTAAACCAAATAAGCCTGGCAGAATTTTGTATTTATATATAAAAATCAGCAACCTCAGAACACAGCTTTAAAATAAAAATCTTTAGCAAAAACGTAAGTGGGATCAAGTAAAGGTTTAAAACATGAAAAGCATATTCTTAGATTGAAAGACCTTAAAAGACCCTTAGTAGACATGAGTTAATGAAAGTCTTTTACAGGCTGACAAACAAGAGCCTGCACCCTTTGTAAATTTGACAGACACCAAGGAAAAGAAAACAGTTTGCAAACAAAAGCATTCAAAAAAATCCTCTTCCTAACATCTATACAGCATTATATTTGATTTGGACCCTACTGACAAAACTGGCTTCCAAATTCAGAATGCACTTACGGCATTCCTCAGGCTCGTCTGAGCCATCTCCACAGTCATCGACAGTGTCACATTTCCACCAAAACGGAATACATTTGTCAGTTTTGCAACGGAACTGTAAAAGGAAGGAAAGAAGGAAGAAAAGCTTTGATATGAATATTTATTTATTTTTAAACAGAAATAGTACAGTTTGTGAAAAATTAGATTCACTGCTTAAGTCATTGTTCCATTAATCAACTCTGGCTGTTAATTTTATAAGACTTATTTTTTAAATATTCTTTTCTTGGAGATGTTTTGCACTGAGACTTCCACTGATATGAATCATTGTAGTTTCAATGACATTGTTACACTAACTTATAGTGCCCCTCATATAAACCACTCATTGCATTTTGCTGCATTCTGTGATTTGATTCTTCACGATCTTATTCAAAACAACCACTTCAACTCTTAAACAGTCTTTGTAGGCTGTTGAAGCAGACTTAATATCATTTTTCCAGATAAACCAAAACACCCAGTTACAGAAAAGGGCCTTAATGTGCAGTGTTGTACCTGTATGCAGTATTGCTTATATTGTTTGAATTAAATGAGAAAACCAGAAGCTAGGCTTTCCAACCTTTCAAAAGGATGAAATATTTGTACAAAAAAAAAAATAAATAATTCTTTATAAGGTCTTGGCAGTGCCTTTACTCTGAGCTCAGGCAACACCGTACCTTTGTTCTGACTGAACGAGGAATGCAAACAAAACAAAGAGTAGAAATTACTTGATGCAATTTTGTAGGGCTAAACCTAAAATCAGAGTTCATTATGTGGCTAATGCTAGGGAGAAAAATCCAGATAGATCATCAGCAACTTTCAAGAAATGTTGTGTTTCCTACCTGGTGTCTGTATGAACACAGAAAAGAAGGAAACCAACAGGTTTAGAAGTGCAAGACATGACATTTTCTGTGACTAGGCATAATTTTTTAATTTCTTCACATTTTTAAAATCATTGATTATTCAATAAAGCTGTATTTAAAAGGTGTATTAAATTTGGTGCATTAGCTCAGTTTTATCTTTTCGGCCAAGAAAATTTAGGGTTTTGTGGCCATTCATGTAGTAGGACCTATAGTTGGAGCTACATCACTGTTGTACCATGTTGAGTGACATGCTGTATAACAGGTTGGGTTTAAAAGGCAGCTATTCTAAACTGTTCAACTGTTCCACAAAGGTATGCATCTCAGAGTAGCTCAGCAGAAGGCCTCCAAACGTAGGAGACAAACAGAAACTCAGACAATTCTCATTCTTAGTATTTTCTACTTGCTAGCGTAGCTTTCCTGCTGCTTAATTGTTTTAAGTTGCCAGCCTCACTTTGCTCACCACAAGAGACTTCAGGCTGTTAAAATGACATTATGAATTTAACTCCAGGAGATGGGTACTAACTCTTAGATGCTGTTATGCTCTGTGTGAAAATGCTTGCATTCCCTTCTAAACTGGGGAGCCAGATACTTTGCAAAATTAGGGGTCTGAGTCATACGGATGTGCCTGGAATGGCCTGAGTTTTGGCGTTCTAGAGTTTGATGCGTTTTGTACTAAATGATTTCTCATGTCAGATTAGGCATCAAAAGACAGCTGAAAGTCTGCAGATGTGCAAGACCAGCGTATCAGCCATCCAACTCCTTTTCATCAGAAACAGCTAACAGTGGGCGTGTTGTCAAGAGTGATTACATCATAGGAACAGATATAATTTTACAGCATCATCTGAAAATCTTACGTAGCAAAGTACATTTTTGCCACTGATCTCTGCATCTGATGCCATCAGATTGATGAATTATCAAACAGTAAACAGATTTCAAAATTGGAAGAAAATTACTAATAACCCATGTCAACTCGTAACTGTCTGTCTAAAGCAGCCGCCTCTGGTTAACCCTGCTCTCCCTCCTATGGAATCCACAAGTGATAAAATATTGCTCCTGGAGGATCCACAATGTGATGCTATCCTTCAATTCAGACTACCAATGAATTATTTTGAAAGGAAAAGAGCCATTCAATCAACTGTTAGCATATAAAGTCACTGTGGAATAAGCTTCCAGTGCCATTTAAAGAAAATTTAAAAAAAGAAAAAAGAAAAACAGTGCTTTTTTTTTAACCAAACAAATTTGAGAAGCTAGATATGGGGGGAAAAAAGACATAAGAAATTCCTCATTTTACAAATGTTTTACACTTTTTGTTCATCACTTAATGGGAAGTAATAAGCAGACAATTGAAACAGAAAAGATATGATGAACATAATAAAATCACATCAAACGCTACCTTAAGGGAACAGAGGAAGACAGTGGGAAGATTTCTTAAATAACATTACGTGAATGAAATTGTACATCATTTATTAAGATGACCAGCATTCCCTAAAAATTAAGAGTAAAACCCTTTCCTTAATGAGTACAGACAAAATGCATCATGATGTAGAACGTTGTAAGAGGTCATTAGCATACGTATAGTAAAAGTGGACTACTAGAAAAGCTGGACTACTAGGTAGATTTTAAAGGCCATATTGTACTATTACAGTCAAGCAATTAATTGTCAGGGTAGAACAGTCCAAAGGCTTTTATCAAAGTGGTTCTCTTATAAGAAATCAGTATGTTCTACTTAATCTACCTTATATTTTAAGAAAAAAAAAAAATCACCAAATATTTATTTCAAGTACTAGGGAATCTACCTCCCATAAAGAATTCCATGTTTTAATTGATGAAATTGTTAATTAATTGCATATTCTATCATTTCCGTTTCAACTACTGGATTGTTTTTAATGTAACCCTATCGTTTACCTATCTAGCTAAGTGGACTGAGCTTGTTTTCCTGTATTAATGTACAGTTTGTTCTTGCATGAATACTCCCAAATAATTGTTATATACACTTTGTGTTATTGTTATATACATTTTGTATTTTTATGTTTCATATTTTATACAAATGTTTTTTCAAAGCACTTTTTATGAGTTTAGTAGCTGTATTTGTTCCAGTGACTGGCAGAAACATCCACATTTGAAAGGGAACAAGTTCTGCATTCTCTGGAAAAAAGGCATTTGCAAGTCTATTTTCAACTAATAGCCTTGAAGATGAAATGCTTTAAATGCACCCATGAGTTACCTAGTCTTCAGCTCCTTTGACTGATGCTTCCACATTTCATGGGCAGCAGCACGCATTATTTAAAAGCAGGTGGAAACACAGTAAAACATAATCCCCGCTCCCCATTCCCCCATGCGTATGCACCTACCTGACTAGCAGTGCAGTTTGATAGGCATGTCTTGTTATCCGCAGCAAGGTAAAAGTTAGTGGGACAGGCACAAGTATACATCTTGTCAGGGGCTAGAAGGCATAAATGACTGCAACCACCATTGTTTAGTGTACACAGATGTTTAGACACTGTGGACAGAATAGGAAAAGAATATCAGAGCCTATTATTTCAGTATACTTCAGGGTATCTGCTTTATAGAGGAAGAAAAAAAATGTATTACACATACTCTTTTTACAATGGGACGTCTCAAATCAAAAACCCGTAAGAGGCAACCTTTTCCTTTTGCCTTTAAGCTATTCTCTGTTGTATGCAAAATTTAATTATTACTATGGATGTAGATTCAATACTGAAAGAATGAGAGGAAGAAAAAAGCACTAGGTTTTTTGTTTTTTTTTTTTTTATAATGAGACAAAAAATTAGCTTATCTAGGTCAAGTGCCAAATTGTATTCAGTTACAATTCAAACACAGGGACATTGGGAGATCAAACACAATCGTAACGCCTACATTCTCTGACATTCCCTCAGTCCAACAAGTTTCTAAGTAACACTATTCTTCTGTATTATTAACACTCTCTCACTTTTCAAATAATAAGGTTAAATGTTTTCATAACACACTGTTCCCATCATGATAACTGGTAACTTGGACTGTAATGCAACTTAACAGCTCTGTACTTCCAGTGAGTATCTCGGTTAATTTTTAAGCACCCAAATTGCTATCTCACCACCGAACAAGATATATCACATTTATTTAATACCAGATATACTTATAACATTAATCACAGATTTATGTTTAAAAATGCTAGTTTGAAAACGTCCACAATTTGAAATAAAACAGAAATAAAAATAAATCACTGCAGATAAATGAGCTTCCATTAACTCAGCAACTGGCTACTAAGTGAAACACATCAATGTGCTGTACAGAAAGCATAGACAGAAAAATTACCATCAGGCTGCCTGTAAGAATGATACACCTGGATGTCTGTTATGGTGTGCCATGAGTTAATCAGTGATAGTCTGTCTGATCCCGAGGTTTTGTGGGCACGGCTGAGTGATTTGGTTTTCCCGTCTGTCCAGTAGATGTAGTCTTCAAACAATGTTAGTGCAATCACCCCTGGAATATCTTGATTAGGGACTGTAAGAAGAGATGCTAAGATTAATGTTCACTCTTGGAAGACTGCCAGTTAAAATATTCCATACTGCATGGGTTGACAGATACAACTGCTATATAATGTCTTGAGAATAATTGTCATGACAATATGTCAAGCCTAGAGGGTTCTTTATTACCAGTTACGATAAAGATGGATGGGGTATGAGCTCTGCTTGCTTAGAATTAGTTGGGCCAATCAGTGCTAAGGAAATGAAAGAATTTCAGTTAACAAAAATCACCTCCAGATTCTAAACCAATGACATGTTAAGATTTATAGTAGTACATAACATAAATATAACTTAACCTACTCTTTACAGCAGGCCAATATTCATTTGCTGTTTTAGGGGAAAAGAAGTTATTAGGAAACATCCAAAACGTAAGGTATACATCTCCAGATGCACTGTGTTTAGCAGCCTTTAAGAAAACTAAGTATTTTATTTCAGCAAAATATACTGACAAGAGAGACGAGAGGAAAAAAAGTTTTGCAATAAATAAACACAGTAGTAAGAGGGCTTATTGCTTATTCCTAGCATAAACAACCATATAATTTAAAAAAATTAAGTGATGATAATACCCCATTGTTACAATATCACAAAATTATGAGCCAACATTGTTTTAAAAAGGATGGAAGGACAAAAGGGAGAAAAAGCTTTGGACCGTTCTTTACCCTAGTGTATACTCTTTAATCTTGAACTATTTGTTCTTGGTAAACATAAACTGAACTCTACTTTTTTTTTTCTTTTAATGTATATAGCTGCAATCACAAATGTCACAGGAGAATACCTAAACACAATGGCCAATTTGTAAATGATAATCTTTTGTCACTGAATCACTCTAATTACTCATAGAGCAGAAAAGGCAGATCAGAGCAGCTGAGCCTGACATTTTTAACCCATGTGTCCTCAACACCCTTACCTTGTTTTCTTAGATGAAAATAGCTTCATCTTTTTACCTGGAATGTGCTGAAATAGAGTTGGCAAATCTCAAATTCCAGTTGGAATATTTCATAGTTCACTGACAACTGATGACTGACACCGAGTATATGGAATGACAACGTAGCAAATTCAATTTTGTATACAACAGTCTTGCTGATAGTGAACTCCAGTGTAGGGTATGTTGCCTTCTGGTCAAGGAAACCTTGCTTCTTAGACCTGAAATTATTTTCCCTTCTTGTATGTTTACATATACCATAGCCATCATACTGAAATAACAGTATGATATTCTTTTAAAGAGCTTCATAACATTTCTAAGAAATTGGTCAAAATGCAAAGAAATCTTAATTTTGGCACTTATTACATAGGCAACTTTGGCATGGCTCCTTACATACTATAGTACCCTCGAGGAAAAGCTCTTATAATTTCCCTTATTTGTAGAATCACATTGTGAAAAGGGGCTCTACCAACTAGAAGTGAATCACTCCCCAGGGCGATTGTTGCTATCCTGTTCCTTTGAGTGAGGAAGAGAAGAATTCTTGAAGTACCATTACTTTTAGTTTTGCTGCCAAACTAACAAATCAATTACAATGAAACAAGAACACAGACACTATAAGCACAGGTATTTCCATTATATTGATTCTTTTTCCTCTTTCCTCTTTTTCCCTATTTTCTCACCACCGGATTCATCAGAATAAATTGCAAGAAAAACCTCCCAGACTCAAGAAAACACCCAAAGGCTAGCACATGGGTTTTCTGTCTGCTGGAACACCTATATGCATTATCACCTAACTAGATCAACTACTTGCATGTTAATTTTATCCCCACTCTGCTCTAGAGTGAACTAAGTAATTCCCTTGGTGGGGAAAATAAGCTGTAGACTAGACGGGTACCCAGCTTCACCCTACATGTAGTACGGAGTGTGGGGATCTCCAGTACTGCAAACAGCGAAACGAACTCTGCACCTACTGACAACTGAGCCTAAGCAATCAAATCCCAGTCATTACCTGAATTTTTATGTTCTTTTGCTTAGCATGGGTGATTTTTCTTGAACCTTCTTGAGAGATTCCTCTGCATAAATCTTTGATAATGATGAATTCAACTTAATACTGTTCCAGAAAAGGCATGTATCTCTAATTTTAATTTTAAAAAGTGAATGATCTTTAAAATGCTTTAGCATTATTATTACTCGGGAATACTAATTATCATATCACATGCTTACTACCAAATTACTGCAATTAATTAAGGAAACATAGAATTTACACATTCATGTCATTTAGAAAAAAAGAAATTATAATTCTGAACTATTTCAGAATTATTAGTTCATCAAAACCTGTGTACATGCATGCTCTGTAAAAGCAACACCTTTTGGTTTGAATCACTAGCCAATATTTCAGCAGATCCCTGAAAAACTGGACTCTCTCCGACTTCCTCTGTTGCCACTCTCCCCAGTTAGTTACGTCATTGAATTTAAGTCATTCGGTTGCTTTATTGTGCTGTTATATTTACCATGGCATTTTGAGTACATCTGGGCACAATCCATTGTGCTATCTTCATATATGGAGACTTAGGTATATTAAACTCAGCACTTTTTATTTTACGTAGATGACAAACATTTGCTATTGAAAGTTTTCTTGTAACTTATAAGTCACATGATTGTGCCACAGTATAAAAATTAAAAGACAAGCAGGAATTTTAGGTACATCTGCAAAACTGCAGAACATTCCCCACTGATCTTAAAGGGCAGTTTCTAATGAGAAACACAAACCAGGCTGACAGAAGAAGCAGGAAGGAACAGCAGAAAGAGAAACTGCTACTCTGAGTGAAACCCTGAAGCCATCCATAAAGCTATTAATTTTATTTTTGCTTGAGTTCTGGAAAAATATTTGTTCATATAAATTATGACCTGTGCTGCTACTTTAGACATCAAATTAAAGATGTCAAAGGTACCACTCCAGTCTTTGTAAATAAAACAAATGTGCTTTTTTCTTTGTGTTTTCTCTTATTCTTATCACAGTTAAGATTAAAATCAGAATAAATAGGCATGTAAAAGCCTTAATGCACATGAAGAGGATTTACATAGGAAAATTATTTTGATTTCATTGCCTTCATTATTCCCCACCAATGAAAAATACGTCTAGCAGTCATTCTCTTCTTGGCCATCCAGAAATTACAAGTAAACACCACATCCTTAGAATAGATGCATAAGCAAATGTTTACTTTTGTTTCTGTGTATGTTTGTGGTTGCCATACAATTCATCCTAGCTTCCATGGATTATGCATACATCAGAATCCAGATGAAACTTTATATTCATGAACTAAAGAAGATTCAGGAGAGTAACACATACTGTCTGAATTGTCTCATCACACCTTATTAATAGGGAAGCTAAGTTAAATGTGTGGTATAAAATGTCAAATACTACAGTTAGAGCACTGCATTTCAGAAAACTGTTCATTGACTCAAGTACATTTTTCTTTGCTTTTTTTTTAAAGCCAATTCTGTAAGCACCAGGTTTAAAAGCTTGAATCTTCCAATTATCTTAAAAACAAACCCACAATATCAAACACAATGTAACAAATATTATACTCTCTTTTTTATGCTCTTTAAAAGAAGTATGACAGAGATATCTGTTTCTAAAAACTGGGTTTTCCATTATTACCACATATCGGTCAAAAGTTGAAACTGTCAACGGTTTAAACACTTGCAGATCAGGGTTGTATTTTGTTCTGCCATTATTTCTTATTTCTGAGTAGCGTTACAAGTTTAATGGGCTTCTGCGTTAAAGTCAACTTTTCCCTAAGTAATGTTCAACACAAACTTGATCAAAATTCTTTCAGAAGCTTGCGCCGTTTATAGCTGTAAAAGCTATATGCACTCTGTTGTGACTATGCAATTTAGAGAAAGTTATTAATAAAAAAAATTGATCAAGGAAGCAATGAATGGACTGTATTAAAATAGTAAAAAAAAAGTAAATAAAAATCTGTGTAAAGTCAAACAGACAGAAAATAAGTATAGTATCACTGGATACAAATATTTCTTATAAAAATACTAAGCTGACCACAAAAATATAAAAATTCTTATAAAATAAGAATTAATAATAATTAAATAATATAAAAACTCTTATAAAAATTCTTCTAAGCTGACCATAAAACTCAATGTATTTTCTTGCATTTGATACAGCTGTAAAGACCAAGAGAAGTTTCTGAAAACAGGCATTCAATGGCAGCTAATTCTGATTTACTTTACTGTTTAAGGAACAGTTCTATCATAGCTGAATACTATTTTTCTTTACCTTAACTTTAGTATATTATAAACAATGTAACATGAGAACTCTTGACATGTAATAGGTTATAAAATCTACAGTTCACATCAACTGTGAATGACCACAAATGAACACAAAACTGAGGGCATTTTAACATCCTGTTTTCTGATGGAACAGTAAAATAGTCTCTCATGCTCTTTATTCTTTGCCTTTGAGGACATCAGTGTTTCGAGCTTTCCAAAATTTCAGGCAGTGACAGCTATTGATTTATCATAAATGTATGTAGTAGAAGAAACATCCATTTTCTTACTTCAGTCTTCCCTTTAACTTCAAGAGAACCTTAGCTGCATTACTGATCTACCTCTTCATAAATGACATACATTAGTTATATGTTGTAATACTAATTACTAACCTCACAGCAGGCATTACAGTGTGAATCACGGTTTTAAACAGGAAAGCAAGACTAATTGCTCTCCTTTCTTTGGCAAGCACTGTGAAAATGGACTACTTCATGCAAATATAAAGTAAAGCCAGGTTAGTCACAACTCATAAGTACCTCTGCTTTCCCTGCATCACTTATTTGAAAACATTTAATCAAGATGTCTACTTGACAATCCATTAGTAAGAAAGTAATATGTTCTGTTAAACACAAAAATTACATTACACCAACATAAGGGTCAGATCTCTACCGGCAAATTCATGGAGGATTTAAATAGTCACGTTTTAACACAGAGTCATGAGAATGGCACGCAATATTAATTATTTTCTAGAATTGCCTATGTATTCAATAGGTTTTTTTTCTTCTTTTAAGGTTTCTCATAACAATGTCACCCTATGGCCTCTATGAAAGCTTCCAAAATTGGGTTCGGTAAGCTGAAGCCCAATCCATATCTCAAGTCACACAGAAAAATAACTAATAAAACACCTGCAGACCAATAATCCACTGGATACAGCTCTAGCAGTCCGTAAGTATTTTACTAGACCAGTACTTACTACACGTGCTTTTTCCCCCTCATTGTTAGAGCATCAAATCCTTAAATAATCCCTTGTAACTCACGCATAATACTTTTCTTTTCTCTCAGATGAAGAAATCTCAACAAGTATAAGAGAAGTGCAGTTCAATCAGAAAAGGGATAACTGCCCAGCAGCCATAGGACTCAGACTCCATCATCATGGACAGGCACACTGGACAGCTGCTATGGTGTAAGGGAAGAGGCGAAAAGTGCCTTTAGCCCCTTTCATAAACCCTTGCCTGAACAGTATTACTCACTGAGTCCCAAATAGTTATTTCAGTGACTCAAGTTTCTTACAGCCTACGATACAGTACATCTCAGAACATATATGCCAGTTTTCATATACTGCAACATACACTATGTATCATATATGAGTAAAAAATGCTTTACTTTGTGCCAGCAACAGAATCTTATTAATTCAAACTGATACTTTCTTTGATTTTCAAGACCCTGCTCTTCTTATTTGTGTAATAAAATGCATTATGGGGGCATATTCAACAACTTACTCAACAATTATGAGGGACAAAAACATGGAACATTTTATCTGAGGAAATGTAATTTCTGAGGAAAAACTGCACCTGAAATTTGCTTTTGTGATTCCTTTTCCTACCACAGCCTCCTACCAGAGGTGGGCAAGTCCCTTGCAATCCCTCCTTTTCCAACAGGCCTTCTATACTGCCACCTCTAGTTCTCTAGTGGGGTTTCATTTTATACAAAAGTAATGGATTCTCTTACACTGAATGCTAATCCAAAACAGTGCTTGACCAAACAACAAGAAGATGAGAAATGTGGTAAGAAAGAGAAGGCAGAAAAGAGAAGGAATGCACAGGCCTATCAGAAAGCTGCAGAAAATAGGAGGAAGAAATACAGGTGCATAGTGAAAGGGAAAAAAGGGGAGGCTTGCAACAGATCAGAAGCAGTGGAAAATAAAAATTGTAAGATACTTGAACACAAATGAAAATGACAATAGATCACATACTAAAGGGAGATAAAGTGCTGCTGGAACTTAAGGGAAGAAGAGCGACATAACTCCGTAAGAGGGAACACAATTACGTAGACATATGAGATGCATGCACAGACTTAAAATGTACATCTCTCTCCTGCATTTTGTACTAATTTTGATCCAAGAATATAAATTCATATGCTGTAAGACATATCTGTGATAAAAATGTCTACTTGTCTCGTGTGAACTCTGTTTCCCTTATATTCTTTGAGTACCTCTACTTAAGCATCAGAAAACGTTTATTTGATTTCAGAGCTGAAAATCATGCCATCTAGGATTTCTTAATCACAAAATATGCTTATTGAAGAAGCCGTACAGAAGAAGTGAAGCCCAGTCTCATTGTCAGCTGGTATGCGCCAAGAAAAAGTGTCCTTAAAAAGGACAAATGCTGACTTCTTCTAACCAACAACCACAAAAATATCTGTACTCTATCATGTCCACCAAGGTTAGTTTTTCTTTGGCATTTGGCTCCTGTTCAAACTGAAGCTGGCTGATCACTTCCAAGCTAGAAAGAGATCTGTCCCTTTCCTTTCCAAAAAGAAGGGAGTGAAACCTTGCCATGCCATTGTGCAAAGTCTACAAGAGGAGAAGGGGTAAAAGATTCCTGCCATGCTCCTCCCCTAAATGCACCCAGATAGAGTTCCAGTGGTGGCAAGTAATTGCTAAAAGTAATTGTTGTTAAGCAACATTTTAAATGACCTTCTTCCCCCACCATGGCATTAGAGCAGTTTTTGTTTAAGAATTTTGGCACCCAAAGACAGAAGATTTACATTGATGATAAAACCTTAAAAAACAGGCTACATTATTTTGCATGCCACTCTCTGAAACTCTTAATTTCCTGAACGGCAATAAAATAAAAAGCCTACTGACATCTTGACCCAAATGGAACCAGTGATAAACTCGCAGGAAGAATTAAGAATCTTCCAAACACAAATTGCATCAAGGAAGAACAACACTTAGTAAGAAAATAGCTATTATACCTACAAAAACAAACAAACTTGGAAACTGCTGATCCTCTCTTGTGCAGAAATTACTGGTCCATACATCCTCTTTTTCATTTGAACTCTCCTGTAACCATTTTTTGTCTCATTTTACATTCAACTTGTAACCCCTTCGAGACACAGTCAATACTTTTTTGTGTCTGCATAGAACTTACTCATTGTTCATAGACTATATACATTAATTCCACTAATTGAAGCCATCTTTCACAGACAAAATATACATATGAATACACTTTTAGGATATTACTGATATCTTTAATAACAACATGTGCCTGCATACATATTTCTTTCTGCAAATGCAATATATACATCACACATCCATACTGGGTAAGTATGGAAGATACAAGTCCTAGCATTAAGTGGTACGATATTTTGCCAGTGAAAAAATATAATTGAAATATTCAAAACTGATAATATCTCAGTATGATAAACTCACACAAAAATTGTTATACCTCCCAAAGCTACTATCACCAAAGTAGCAGGAAATTTGGAGTTAAAATTAAATCTAAACATCTTAAGGCACAAATGTATCTGTGGTATTAAAGCTGACAGTTACATATGACTTATAATGATACCATGAGCAGATATGAATAAATTTTCCAAAATCTGCCTATAAAATCAGTTGATCAAATCTAGGACTGAAAGATTTTATTGTCCCACTTTAAAATCTTTTATTGCCTTTTTAATTTCACTGCGAGTAGTTGTTTATATGTGTTACCCCGTAGTAGTACAGAGTAGCATGCTGTCACAGCAGTGATTAAGTTATTCTCAAATACATACAAGTCACTATTCGAGTAGAATTACCCAGTGTGCTAATGAGTTTCAAATATTCTTCAATTCATTTTCAAATTTATAGAGACCAGTTACGTGCCCACCAGCCCCTACACCTTAGACCTGTGTCTTGCCACTGGTTTCAATGTTCATCTGCACTCTGCCCCCCAGGCTATTCCTTCCTTCAGCTTTGCCTCTCCACGCTCCTGTGCGGATTATCTCCTGCCGTCATCCAGCTATGAGTACACAAACTGCTAAGCCCCTTTGCTTTATCTCATTTATCTTCTACCGCAACTGCAGGAGCAGTTCAACACACTGCAACTTTCTTCAACAAAAATGGGAGGCTGCCTCTTGCCTCACATTTTTGATTGCTTTGATATGAACAGGGGGAGACACTGTGACACAAGAAAACCTGTATTTTATGATGTTCTCTATTTTGGTTGCTTTCTGACAGGAACAACTGCATGGAAAGTAATGCCCATCCCTTAAAAATTGTGATGGAGCAGGTCCAGCTCATATGGAAACTTCATAGACTTTACCAGTGAATGTCACCAAGTTTTTAATGATCATATAGAAAAATTATAATCTAATCTAATCAAATTTGGACATACTATCACAGGAACATGGAAGATACAGAAACCAACCTGTTGGCAATCTTCATAAACTGGGCTCCATAAACTGGAGACTGTGGAACCTATAGTAATGTAACTGTGTGAACTGCCTTTATTATAGGTGGATCTGTGTATTTTTCCTGAATATTATCCTTTAAAAGAGATAGAATACAATAAAATAAAATAATCGGATTTAGGAAGACATATGAATTGGAGAATTTTATCTGAACAATTATGAAAACTGAATCCAGAATGTAATAGTGGAGGTGAAGCAATTGTCAGTTTGTGCTATCAGATGTGGCTATAATGAGTAATTCTACAGACTCCTCAAAAGTTGGGAAAAAAATGTTGCAGTATCAGGACTACTGTTTATTTCTCATCTGCTGTGAGAAATACTCTTTTTAGACTTCTCTAATTTTTGAGCTATGAAAACTGCAGTATAAATCTGGAAGGAATTGGTTTCTGTAATCTCTTGGATTACTTTCACATTAGGACAATTTCATAAATACCTGGATTTACTCTTTTATAAAACTCTGGTGGCAGAATTCAGAATTAGACACAAATACTCACTTTCTACCTACAAAGCCCTTACAACTAGCAATTTTTGAAATCACAAGTGCTAAAAATGAAAAAAGGTTATAATCTCCAAATACCTTTATACTTGACACTTTAAAAGTTGTATATATGTACTACACCAATTCTGAAGTTTGTAAACACTTGGGCAGAAAATGTTTTTTCAAATTGAGATACTAGAGGAAAGTTTCTCTCTGTTAACTATATTACAGCTAAAGAAGTTAGTTACGAATACTCAATTCATTTAAGGTTCAACACTTTCTCATTGCTTAATTTTCATGCCCCTGTAAGATGAAGCAACGCAGCGCTCAACTTTTGTTTTTACAGTACAAAATATCAAAGAACTCGACACAGTTAAGGACTAATCTCAGCTCAGAGAAGCTTCTGTACTTCCTAAACTGGACTATCAGATTCCACTTTTATAGTTTCATTATACTGAAATTCTCATCTTCAAAGAGTGAAATGGGAAAATGGTAGGCACCTCTGGGTTTTAAGAGCTCTGAAGGATAGGAAAACCTGCATGAGGCAATCAGATACCTAGGGAACTGCGAAACTTGCATCTCCTCTGGGCAGTGGGAACCAAAAGCAGCCTTTAAGTCTGACAAATTCTTCAAATACTTTTTTTTTTTTTTTTTAAATGCTCACAGAAGTAAACCAGCTTAGTGCTTAGCCAGATTAGTGCTTCAATGCTTGCTTTATCATTTACTGTGCATAACATTTTTGAATGCTGCAGTGCTAAATTGGCTAAGCTCTGAAGACAGTTTACATAATCAAGCATTAAACTTCAAATAGATAAGCAAGGTCATTGCTGCCCCTAGCGCCAAGAATTGCTCCCAAGTACTGTAAGATTTCTGGCCTAGTTAGCAAGTTTTCAAAGTTCTTACTAGGACTCTCTTGATAATTATAAAAGCCCATTTCTCTATTGAAATGCAGAGGAACTTTACAAGAGAAAAGCAGCAGATGTTCTCTTTTCCTGGAAAATCTTTAAGATTCATAAGAAAGAAAGAAAAAAATACTTGTTGCAAAAAGTGTTAACACTAAATACATGTAAACGCCCATTGCATGGAATAAACACTCCTTGGTTTAACATACAGCATGTCAATAATTACCCTAAGATTGTTCTGTTTGTCCTCATGAAGTATCTAGTGCAGAGCACAGAACACTGCAGTCTATCTCATACCATACTATCTCTTTATGATAGAAGATCCACCCATTCTGAGAAGATACTTATTTGCTGGGTCTTGTGAAATCTCTGTGGCATTTTCTGATACATTTTGTAACAGGTAATTTAAGATCCAAAAAACATATTCTCAGAAAAAACTCACAGCCAACTAGTCTTATCCTCAAAGGTCACAGAAACAGGCGAACAAATACTTAACTTACGATAACTAGCGCTTCAGATTGCATCACTCACATGATTCCCATTCGGACTTTTTTCTCTGCTCCCTGAGTATGTATTTTATGGCCATCATATCTGTGCCTTTATCCTCCTCCATTTGAAAACACAAGGGATAGTATAAACTCAACCATTCTTTAGGTAACTTTGACAGTACAAAGTGTCTCAAAATGACAAAGGAAAATGGACCATGAAATCCACGTGAACAATTCGTCAAGAAACACAGTTATCACAAGATATGAAACTGATCTTTCTCATTTAAGTGCTTATCAACATGGATTACAATTTCTTATATCAGAAAGCTAGAAGGGATCACAGCTTCACCTCCTCTAAACCCCAACCACTAAACTTCCCCAAGTTTCCTTTATTAAGACAATTAATTTGCAATGGTTAAACTTTATCTTCCAGAAATATTTCTAGTCTTGTGTTAAAACATGAAGACATGCAAAATTCATTTGGTAGTTTGTTTCAGGAGAAGCAGGAAGGCAGGGAAAAGATTCTGCCAAACTGATCAAGTCTTCAAGGCCACCTTGGACGGGGCCCTGAGCAATCTGGTCTAGTGGGTGACATCCCTGCCCATGGCAGGGGGACTGGAGTTAGATGATCTTTAAGGTCCCTTCCAGCCCGAGCCATTCTATGATTCTATGATCATAATGTAGATGATTTTCAAAATTCTCAAAGCACCCTTTGGAGCACCTACAGGCATGTTTGATCCATTTCAGACATCAAGAGTTCTATCACTCTTTGTTAAATCGACAGAAACTTTTCTACAACTTAATTCTGGTTTGATAATCACATTTTGAGTGAAGCTCCTGACAACAGAAATGGACAAACAGCATTAGCTAAGCAGACAATCTTCCTCCCACATAATTTAAATAACTCAGGATTTTTCTCCCAAAGCAAAAGTTTCTTATTGCTTGAATGTTTTATATATCATCTGTACTTTCAAAAGTAGTATGATACCAGGTTTACACAAAGTCACTGTCACTTATGGAGCTTGCCTCAGATATTTAACTGGTACCAAATTTTCATAAATTTTCATTCACAAATGGAAATGGTAAAACTGTCAGGCACAAAAGCCTACAGAATGTCCAGTAATAGTTGACTTCTAACACTTTCACTGTGATACCTAGAGGGTCAGACATACTCCTTAAGCAGTCATGAACGCATTCAGCTGTCTAAAACCAGCAGTAGTGGTGCTCTGTTAACAAGACAGAGAATTTGTTTTATGAAACACTGCTCTCCACTGGTAGCAGCTATGGCTTCCTTCTTCTCTAGGTTCACATATCCTCAGGGGAAGACATCAGCTCCGTGAATACAAAAACAGTTGAAGATGATTTTACCCACTCGGGCAGAGAAATCCACAGGCTGGAGACTGAGGCAATGGACACCAAAGACAGCATGACTGGAATTTTGCAGATATCTTCTGAAATTTAGTGATAGGAGGACATTTTCTGAGAAAGAAAAATTCTGAAACTTTCAGGTTGAAAGAGAAAATTGAGAAAGGTTTGACCACTGCAGTCAGGTTAGGGCTAAGAGAGACACATTGGCTATTGTTTACTTCTTTGAAAGATCCAGAAATAAGAGTTAGAGGATAATTGTATGAGAACAAAATAGCAGGATCGCAGCACAGGGAATAACATCAAGAAGAGTATGGAGCTTTGCTTCATCTGTCAGAACAGCAGGAACAGCTTCATCTGTCAGCAGGAACCCAGCTGGCACTGGGGGCTATGTCTGGGCAAGTACTGCTGAGGTGAGCAGGTTACGACCGTCCTGTGTTCATTACAAAAACCATGGACGTTAATACTGAGATTAACGGGAACGTTTAAAGCTCTCATAGCTATTGCTGTAGTGTCTCCAATCTACCATCTCAAATAACTGTCATTGAATTGTTCATTATCTATTTATAACTTACTATTCACAAATACAAGGGCTAGAAAACTTTTGTTTGTTTGTTTTATTTCACAGCGAAGCTTCAATCTGAAAAGAAAATAGTTATTTCATGAACTCTGGTTTGGAGAAAACCTGGAGGCACCC
The DNA here is from genome assembly GCF_047370975.1 of Nipponia nippon. Taxonomy (NCBI): domain Eukaryota; kingdom Metazoa; phylum Chordata; class Aves; order Pelecaniformes; family Threskiornithidae; genus Nipponia; species Nipponia nippon. The sequence goes on from NW_028262369.1 coordinate 94,851,810, forward strand.
AGTATGAGATAAAAAGCCTAAAAAAGCCCAAAGGCATGAAGTTTTACCAGGATAGGAGCAGTTCCGTGGTTTGAGTAAAGCTTGTAGAAGGGAGCTCAAGTAACAGTTTCATCTCAAAAAAAAAAAAAAGCCACCACCAACCCAGCACACTGATACTATTTAATATATTTGAATTAAAGAGAAAGATCTTTAATTATAACATTTGGAATTTGAGAACTATTCATCATAGTGTAAAACTTTTTTTTTTTAAACACTTTATAGATAAAAGATACTAGCTTTTTAATTATCTGTCAGGTGAGAAGCAGAACACAGGGATAAAGATTGCTTCATTATATAAGTATTTCAAAAGTTATTATCTTACTCATCTACCAGGAAAGCCCCAAATTACATCTGCAATACTGGTCTCCTTACTGACTCATGCTGAGCAGACTAATGGGCATTTCCAGGCTTTCTCAGGCTGGAGGAAAGGCTGCTTTTAGCCACATTCTGACACATGGCACACGTGACATATCCCCTCCACTTTTAACAGCCAAGTTACGCTGGCTTTGTAACTTGGTTGAGAACATGTGTTGTGAATATACACTAGAGTACAGAACTGACAGGGCAGCCTCTGATTGCTGAGTTTGTTCCTAAAGTTTCTGTTTTCATTTGACATTTTTTCCATGGACATGTATTACTGCATGTTTAAAAACTATTCATATTCATAACAGAGAAGGAATATGAAAAGCAACTTTTAAAATATTGATTAAAAGGAAAAAAGGTATCAATAAAGGTTGCAAAGATGTTGTAAAGTACAGTTTTTACATAATTATACATAACATGCAAAACATCTTCGATTTTAAAATTACCAAAAATTTTAAAAAAAAAAAAAGCTGTTGACCAACCTTTATGTCTATGAGATCCATCCATGTCAGAAAACTCAATATGATTTTCATCAGCCCAATAGAGTCTATGGTTGACATAATCTATTGTAAGAGCCATAGGTCTAGATATCTGTGTTTCTATGACAACTGTTTGACTGGAGCCATCCATACCAACACGGCCAATGTGAGGATACTCACAGCAATCAATCCAGTACAAGTATCTATAAAACAAAATACAACAGCTACTTCGTTTAGAGATACAAAAATAATAACAATAAATAATTAATTTATTTAGTTGGCCACAAGAATAAACCAGTAATTATTCTACAATGTTTCCATTTTCCAGATAGATTTCTGGATTTTTCTAGACCTTTCTGTAAATGAGTGTGCTAAACGTAAAGGGTTTGAATAGCAGAGTCCTCATGTTAGCTGTGATTTCATCAAATTCATTATGGACTAGTAAAAAGTGCATTTAAATTGCTTAGTCTTGATACATTAGAATTTGAAGTACTGCCCAGTACTGCATGAAGTACTGCATCACTGCTGAACTGATGACAAATATTATATTACGGTTACTTTTTTTAACACATATTACAAAACTTTGTTTTGTTGTCAACAGTAGTATGATGCAAATTATATTACTTCAAGTGCTAGTTCCAAAACATTAGAACATTTTCTCACCTAAAGGGCTTAAAAATGGGTAAAGCACTAAGGAAGACTGTTGGAAACCTGAGTAGCAATTTTCTCTTTAATATGCTATTTAGCCACAACACAGAGCATGTTGTTTTTTTTTTTTTTAAATAAAATAAAAAAAGAAAAAAAAAAGAAAAAGTCCTATTATTTGGTACATGGATGCATGTTGCTACTGCTGTATGCCATTACTTAGAACCTCAGGGTAGATCTTTCCAGCTGGGAAGCTGCTATGCTTCTACTCTACAGGTTTTGGACAGGGTCTCAAAAGCCCAGATTCAGCTCATATTCTTAACAGCCACCTGGAATACTATTTGTGTGCAGGAGAAAATGGTGGCCCTAAGAACAGCTACAGGTATCCTATGAAACACAGGTGCAATATGTTGGCACTGAGCCTGCTCCACAAAAGCAGTAGAGAAAGGGAACTTTCTTCACTGACTCCAACAGAAAACTTTTTCTTTGGAAACATACCATTACTATTGTATGGCATCAGCAATATAGTTGATTTAGCATTTCTCATTTGTGAGAAAATAAAATAAGATACAATTAATACTATCTCAAACATTAACTCAGAATTTGAAATGCAAACACAGCTTTTATTTCCAGCAGCTTTTCATATTAAAACAAATGAACAAACAAACAAATATATTTATTAAAAAAAAAAAAAAAAAAAAGAGCTTGGCCTCAGAAAGCTAAGTCTGTATACATACTGTGCACTGAGCAGGAGCACAATAAGTTTATTATGCCTGTGTATATCTAAACCTTCCTGGAAGACTGGGACTCTCTGTACAAACTTTGTAGAGTTGATTTTTGCATACACAGGGAACATATCCTGGATGTCCAGGCAACCAGAGAGAGATACCATGTATTGGTATCTTGAATATATTTAACAAATGTCTACATCCTCCCTGCCAAATTTTACAGGAAGAAAGAGTACAGTTATAAGAAAATTCAATGCTAGTTCTAAGAACTGGTAGAAAATGGCTTTTCTCTTAAAAACAGTAAAGTAGATAGGTTACATTTCATAGCTAGGAAAAACACTGCTTTTCTTAGTTTAGATAGAGTCCAGGCCAACTCAACAATTTTCTCCTGTCACTGACGTTTGAGATGATTACTTGAGCCTTAGGATTTAGAGATGGAAAAGAATCATTAATTTGCCATGATACTACAAGAGTGTTATAAGACACTACAATAGCTTTATTCATCTTCTATCTTCAAATTACGCAGGATTAAACATTTCCACTCTTCGATTAACATGCAAAAACTATCAGAAAAAAGTCTTCAAATATGTGGTAGTTGAAGGGCCTAAATTATTTTGGAAACTAGTAAACACAGAAAAGAGTGCTAACAAGACAGTTCGGTGAATAAATGAAATAAAACATAAGAATTGTCTTCCATGTAATATGAACTTTTTGTTATTTAGTAACACACTTCTTAAAAAAAGAGAGGGTTATTTTTTGAAATATCTGCTTTCCTCTTACCAAAAGAAAACGTTTACAGAGTAGTAAATATAACAAAACATGGTTTAGTACCTTCATTCATCTTTCTAGTATACCAATTTTATATGTAATGATGATATAGTAAGCAATGGTAATGCATTTTAGACTACTGATATCCAGTGTAGCTGAAAGCTAGATAAAAAACTAATTAGTATTTCCTATTTCCTGTTTTTATAAAAAATATTTAAATATATAATTAGGATTAAATATTAATTACTGCAAAATGGCTGCTTCATACCCAGCTTGAGGATCTAAGGACAGATCTCTAGGAAACTTCACTCTCTTGCTCACAAGGACGGTAGGGTATAAGCCATTGAGTTTAGACACCTCAATAATTCTCTTTTCAGTGTCAGACCAATAGAGATTCTTGCCAATCCAGTCGACAGCCAGTGCATTGGGAACAGCTGTATTGTGGACTACCTAGAAAAGCAAAAATTACAAAAATTATTCATCTAAATACTGGGAAAAGGAAGAACAATTCAAGAGTTAATAATACCAGAATACTGAGAGGTTGGATATATGCTACAGTGACACACAACATGCGAAAAATAGCTATTATTCCCTGTTAAACAATGACACTTCTGAAGTAATGACACTTCTTAAGTAACTAAGACAATGTGACGCTTTCCTTACAGTAAGACAGAATGGAGAATACCATGATGTAGTAAATATCAAATTTCCAACTTCCCTGCATTATGCACTAAATTTTAAGAATTTTGTATCTTTCATTTTTTCATCTTAAGTTCCTAGTTTTCCTTTTGTCTTAATTTAAAAAAAAACAAAACAAAACAAAACTTTTTTTCCCTTTACTTTCTATTTATTTTTCACAGAACAGAAGGATGAGGTTTCTTTCCCCATAGTGTGCCCTCAAACATGTTTGCTTATTAGCTCACCAGTTCTCTCACCAGTCTACATCAGCATATATTTCATTTTAATATCACAGTGGTGCCATATATCATCATGACAGATAGACCATAAGGGCACTCAACTCAGGCAAACAGAAAAAGATTACCTAGTTGGAAAGTAAATACTGTGCTTTTATTTCCATTTTTATTCATATGGCAGAAGAAAGAAGAACTTTCTAAGAATTACTTAAATTTCAAAAGGACTACATTATTAAGGAATAAACTTAGAGACTGAAGCAATTTAGTGACCTACTGGAAAGCCTATACTCTACTGACAGGGATGTGTTATTCTCAAGGTTTTTGATGACTTGAATAATTCTGAGACTTGAATAAATGCCTCTAGATATACATGATTAGAAATCTCATCATGATTATATGACTTAATCTTGCTTGGCTGGGAGTACTTCATGTTAAGTGATATTCATGTTAAGTAATATTCCCAATCATCAGAGTCCAACTTTTTCTAGGCTTAAAAATTCTATTCCTGATAAGGTCTATTCTGACCTATTCTATTCCTGATTACATCCTGATTACGTCTGTGCAACTAGAACTTAAGGAAAAAAAAAATAAGAGAGCACAATACTTGAAAATAATTGAGATTTCTTAAGTACTAATAATGGGTTTATTACTGTAGCGTACATTCTGATTTATCATCACGTTCACCACTAAAAGCATATGCAATAGAGTATAAACTTTACACATAAACATGATTATGTATAACTGTGTTATTTTTAATTTTATTTACCATTTGAAGATAGTGAAAAGCCTTCAAGATAAGAAAGGACACTGAGAGATACTTTAAACCAATTTTATAGTCATGAATACGTAAAAGCATCCTTTCAGATTATTACGTTATTTATCACCTTATAAAAATATTTTTAAAATTAAATCCAGGCATGCATCAATTTTTTAATATGAACAAAACACTTTATTTTCTAATACCTTGGCACTACCAGCTTCACTATTTTATAAATGTCTAATTGCAGCAACTACTGCACTGTAACATGGGACATTTCACGTAGAAAGGCATAGCTCTGCAAACTTAGATAGTGGTTTAGCTACACTACCTACAAACATCAACCAAAGTAATTAGCCTCTCTCTTCTGATGACTTTTCCTTTGGAGGGTCACTTTAAGCTTATTCCAGTCACTGAGATCACCAGCATGACATTCAACGTACACAATCCAGCTCACCACAGCGTTTTCCAGTAACGGATTTCATTTGGATCTACAATACTATACACAAAACACTGTGTTAATGTTTGAACACCTTTATGTGAAAAAGTTGTTGCTTCAATTGTATAAATATCTCCTCCATGATCAGATGCAGAATAAAAATGAGATGCCATCGGGTTTCCCAGACCAAGAAAGCTAGAGTTGGTATGCTGACAAGATCTTCTAAAAGGGAAATCCTAGGTAACATATCAAATAGTATCATTTACACTAATAGTATATTTATTTATACTAAATAGTAAAACAAGAAGTATGAAGGAAATGAAATAAGAAATTCATACTTCAAGGGAAAAGGTTGTCAACCATAAAACATTTCTTTCATGACAAAAAAAAACAATTAAACAGGTTTACTGCAAAACTAATTACTTGTAACATCAATTATTAAATATGTGCTCTGGTAACCTATTAAAATCTAAGTCAAAGAGACAAAGTTATCATTTGGCACTGGATAAAAGATTACTGACAGAATATGAGACACCTACAATATATAATTCTTGATAAATTTTTGCACATGTTTTTAGCTTTCAGAAGCCAAACCTGGCCAAGTTTTTCAGTGAAAAACCCAAATATTCTTATGAAAAGTAAATGCCTTATTTTCATAATTTTTGCTTTGAATTTGGCATCATATTTGAGTAAAAACTCTGTCAAGATGACACTCGTTCTGTAAACTGCAAAATATTAACGAAGGAAAAAAGAAATATCCTCCATGATCCCAACCTAATTTTATTCTAATGTTCGTTCAAATTTCTGAAATGTTTCCTTAAAAAATGGAATTATTATTACATCATTTGAAAGCAATAGGAGATTTTGCACTCTCCCAGCTGGCAATTACAACTTTTTGACTGGGAAAAATTCTTTGTTCTTCTTGAAATAGTTAAGATTAGAAAGAAAAAGTCTGGGGTCATCCCCAGTCCTGAAAACATTCCCTAAAATAACTAAATAAAGATTCATCCAGAATGGACAAGGAGCTGAATAGGATGCTTTGTAAAATGTTTAAAGGCAATAAATATGATTCAAGGATTTAACGGATTTTGAAGCCCAGACTTTCCTGTCTCCTATTTTTGTTCAGGAAGAATTTTTGCAGTGACTAACTAGAACTTTTGAGTGCTTGCTGGATTTTAGTTTTACCCCAATGGCATCAGAGTGCCATAACTTACGCGCATCCGCATTTTTTTTTTTAAGTTCTAAGAACAATTATTTCTGTGTGAAGGATGAAAACAAGGTTCACTGATGCCAGCCAGTTTCAAACCTTAACCCTCAAAAAGACTAAAGTCAGTGTGCTCTGAGGATGTGTCAGTCCATGTTCTAATCTGCAAATGAAAAATAGAAATCTTTTCTCTCTGTACAATATACTGGTGTACAATGAGGGAACAAAATTCACAGGATATGTTACTGCTCATTTGTTCCTTGTTTAAGAAGGTCAGGCATAAAAGAATAAGCAAAGAAGAACTCCTTACTGCTTATCACAAATTTTGGAAAAATGTTCACGTAAGTCAACAATTGTGCTTAACGGTGGATTTTGAACTTATTCCACCACTGAGGCAAAACAGACAGGCTGTGCAGAAATGGGAGTGCAGTTTTACCTTGGATTATTCACAGCAAAGACATTGAGTTATTTTTGTTACCAGTGTAGTGGAGATGAGACAAAAACAAACTGAAGACCACAGAAAACTGTATATGAAGAAATAATACATCAGTATTTACACAGCTTGCACCTAATTATACCTCCTTTTTCTCTGACATCCTGTAAACCACACTGAACTGTCAATTCAGTCAACTGTCAATTAAGTCATAAGGAATTTAGCTCATAAATACAGTCCACTTAGTCCCTATCTCTATTTCAGATAAATGAAATTAAATGCAACTAGGACTTGCTAGCTCATGCTGTGTTTGTATGCACATACCAAAACCTCACAATCTGGGTTAAAACCATGAAGGAGCATTTCCCAAAATACTCAAAAAAATTAATTCTAGTAGTGACATTATTAATCCCCAATTACCTTGATGTCACTTCCGTTTAAACACATTCTATTTATGCGACTGCCATTTGGTCTGCTGGAATCAATCCAATAGATGAACTCTTCTCTATAGTCGAAGTCTATTGCAATCACATTGTTCAGCCCCTACAAAAAGAAAAAAAAAAAAAGTCCATTTATTCAAATGTTTGAATACAAACTGTTGGGTAGCATTCAGAATGCAAAATACATTACATGTAATATTCAAAATGCTTTATTTTACTGACTGCACATTTTTGAAGTACCTCTCTCATTTTTCCATACACTACTTGCAAACAATCAGAATAAGATAAAAATTGTAACAGAAATAAATATTGTGGCAGAGAACTATCTCACTTCAAAAATGCAGATGATGTATGAAACTAAATGAAGCTTCTGCGTTTTTCCTTCTTATTATTTAAATGAACTTTAACAGTAAATATTTTAACTTTTGCTCAATTTCTCTGTTAATTACTACCTTTGGCATTACTTTGGCATACTAGATGACATTCATTTTATAATGAATAATATAGAATATTAGTATTCAATAAACTCAGAAATAGCATAACATTTATTATCTTTACTTAATGAAAACATTTCATTATTAACAGAAATTAATCAGGAATTCAAAACTGATGTTCAAAAAGCATTAACTTTAATTCTTGAAGAAGTTTTTCAATTCTTAGATGCTAGATTATAGGTACTGTATGCAGATATATGTGTGTGTGTATACACACACACACACACAGAGGTAGTATATACATAAAATGTGAAGGTTAGAGATCCAGCAGGCATCTGGAAGTCTCCTATGGCTCCAGTTATTGAGCCAATACATTGTAAGAAAGAGTGGTGATCATATTTGAGGTACTCCTACAGGCTGGAAAGAGCAGTCGTATAATAATGGCTTTTCATCCCAAATGTCAGACAAGAAAGAGGTATTGCATTCAGATGATGGCTCTTATTTCCTTATCTGAGAATAGGAGCGCCTTGCCCATAATCTGCTTAACATTCTGATATGTAGTGCAATCACAATTATTCCTAATATACAAAGGTCTTGCTATCAATCAAAGATGGAGCAGCAGTGGTAAAAAGAATGAATGCAGTTTGCACTCCTTTTAAAACCGCAATATCAGTTAATCAATTCCCTTATCAGCCCAACGACATTCTACTCTCAGGTAGATCAGCAACTTCCCTCATTAATGTAATTCATAGTTGTAGAAGGGATGTGCTGGACTAGCCAGCTCTAAAATAAACAACTAGGAACAATATTTAATTGTACAGAAAGTGATACAAGGCTTATCTTCCAGCTACTACAGTGTAATACTGTAAATCTATCTTTTGATCAAAACGTAGAGGAAAGGAGTGATTAGGCTGCACAAACCATCATTAAAGACAGCCTGCAACAATACGGTGTTGGAGGACCACTCTCATTTTCAAAAATCACATATCCATGCCTACAGTGTTTTAACAAAACCAACGGCAGATCCGTCAGTTGTAACTGTGCTGCAAAACACTTTTCCTGCCTCTTCTTCTAGTATTAGTATAAATGAATCACATATAACCCCCTACCCCAAATTATTAACAAAGGAGACAACAGCTGAATGAATACAAAAGACTATAAAAAAAGTATAACATTCTAGAAATCGAAGTCAGTAGTTTGTGAAAACTTAGCCTTATAGCTACATATACTACAACACTGTAAAAGTTTTTTAGGTATCCAGACTAATAAAGAGAATTGACTGCCTGCAAGTCTTTGGTTTCAAGTGTTTTATTTTGGGTCAGTTTAGTTCCAATATTTATCAGAACATCAACTGCAGGTAAAATTATTTCTGTACATCTGCAATACAGTTCTCTGTCTAGACAATGTCTCCTCTTCATGATCTACATGTGACTTTTAAGTCCTTCTAGCATAATTCTTTGTCATTTCTCATGTAATCTGCTTTTAGAAGGAATAGGGAAGGTTTCAAGTGGCATCAGCTGCATTAGTCTCTCATCTTAAACCCGTGGTTTTGTTTGTTTCTGTTAGACACAGCATATCCTAGGCTGTGATTTGCATTGCCTTGGTGCCCCAATTAAAAAAATGCAGGAAAATATCACAAATAATGAGGAGGAAGATTCTCTCTATCTACTCTGTCTATGGAAACTCTACGAATTTTGATGACTAGGAGTGAAGGAAATGGAAGGCAAAGAACATAGATGAGATGCAATTCAAACAGCTGTACTGTTTATGTATATTTGGAAAAAAAAAAAAAAAAAGAGGAAAAAGCTGGCACATAACAACTCAGAGAAGACTGACTGAACTCCTACTTTCAGCTTCTTTACTCTGAGTTTATATGAACAACTGCTAGAATGGCAAAGCACAGATCAAATACACAGAGAAGGGTGGTTCTGCTCCTTTGCCAGAGCAGCTCTGGTATTTGCCTTCATCTGGTCGATGTCTAAGAGCGAGCCGATCCATCATAACATTACAAGGACAAAAAGATGCCCTTATGAGGAAGATTAGCCCACCTGTTCTGCTGGTATAGCTCCCTCTTTTGCTTTCAAATCTGGATGCTTTTAAAAATGCTGTATTTGTAGGATCAAAGGCCAGTAGGTTCAATAGCAGAGGTATTTATTAGACTAGTGAATTGACATGATATGGAAAACACAGATTCTCTTCAATGGCTGGAGCTACACGGTCTCTAACATACTGAAGAGAAGTCCATTAAATTCAAGACTGATGAAGCTCTGAGCCAATCTGTCAGCACCAACCATAAAGAAAATTTACTGTTGCTCCCCTCTTTTCACAGGCTTCTATTAATAGATATACCAGCAAAAGAGGAGAGAGGCAGTGAGATGTAAATGAGAGGCAGTCAGAAGGATTTCAGAAGAACAAACAGACTTTAACATAATGCTTGCTATGCTTAAATAAAGTCAATGTTTAATGCAAGATGGTTAATTTTTAATTACTGTTGTGAAGACCTGAGCACCTCTCTTGTGACATTAAGATGCACAGTTTACTGACACAAGAAGTCACAAAAAGTCTAACACTATTGACTGGCAATAACTGATTTTCTAGTCTTTCTACAATTCATTAATTAGTACTTAAGGAAATAGATGTTTTTATTAAAACATATTTTGGAACTCTAATCTATGGTAAGTAACTACACTTAGGTGAAGCATAGAAGCAGAGCAGAAACTGCTAAAAATGACAGCTCTGTACTTACTGGGTGACTTTCTATTTTTGTAGTTTTTTTCAAATAAGTTTTTTTTTCCCTGTTATAATAATTTAGAGTAATTATTTTAAAAATTAGATTTAGCCAAAGATATATGTTAATTTATTGTAATATTTTAAATCTTGGAATTGTCTGTCTAAATCAAAAAAATAGATTTGGATTATGACAGTAAGTAGCCCAAATAATACATGGCCAAGTAGGTTTTTTTGGGTTTTTTTGTTTGGTTTTGTTTGTTTGTTTGTTTGTTTGTTTTTAAACTGAAATATACAAATTGTGCAAAACATCTTGTGATGGAAGAGGATCACAAATAACATAATTTTTAGTACATCAGAATGACTGACGAAACAACTGCCTGAGCTTTAATCATGTCAAATTCAGATAAAATAGTCAATTTAAAATATTATAAAAACTCTGAAGATACTGCAGTTGTTCTATGGTGCATACAATGCCAATTGTAGGATGATGTTTCTGTCAGTTGCACACTTTAGAAAAGAATAAAAGTATTGAGTTAAACTTAGAGCATGGTACTATGATTATACCTGTTTCAACAAAGTGTAGTTGGATCCATCAGTGCTAATTTTTCTTATTTCATGATGATCAGCCAGAATTAAGAAAGGTTCCTCATCTAAACCCCGGGAGAAAGAATATATTAGACTAGCTTTTACGTTAATTTATGGAAAATCAGGAATACAATGCTGAAATACAGATGGTTTGAAAAATAAATGTTACATGCTCTGATCAATGTTATGGATGAAAGAAATATTTAAAACATTCAAATGTTCCAAGAAAGATCAATGATGCAGTATAAAAATGAACAAAGCAATCAATTAGTATATCTTTCAATGTAATTTAACTTTTTTGCCTTTGTAATATGGGAACCATACTGTATTTTATGCTAATTTAATGTCAGAGATTAAATTTCAAATATATTTCATACCACTGGTTTTAATTTCAACATTCGCTTTCAAATTATCACTAAGACTATTACTTGTTACGTTTGCAAACCAAGCATGTTTTGACCATTGCTTTTTGAGATTTCAATACTCTCAACAGTATAGACTTAAAGAAACAGCTATTTGGACAAACCTTGATTCTCTAATTCTGAACTGAAGCCAGATTTGGCTTTTTTACCCCTGGTTTTCTAGTTTATCAAAAAATATTCCTTCATGCCATCACTTACTTTGAAACACCTCTGACACTGACATACATAATAGTAAAAATATATATATATATATTTACTATTAAAACAGCTGTCTTTATTTTAGGTCTATTAACAGAGACCTCAGCTAAAATAAAAAAAAAAAAAAAACAACAACACTAATAATAATTAAAAATGTATTTAAGACTTGTATCTACTGCTCATGCATTCTGGAATGTAATGTGTTGTCCAACCTACTCTGCTCTTGTACTGAATAGGTTGTACCACCTTGCTTGCATTTTATGTACAACCCGAGACATTCTCCAGTTCTTAAATGATCCGAGACATTGTCCTCGGCACTGACTGTTAGTGGTTTGTGGAGAAGGGCTGTAATGCTCTGCTCTGTTGTAAAAAGTTCAAGGCAATTTATGCAAGAAATCAGCATTAGGCCAAACATTCATGTTGGCAGCTCCTCACAGCGCAACCATCCTTGCTGCAGCACAAACAGCTTTGTCACGATCACTTTTGAAGTTTGATATATTACAAGTCCAATAAACTGTACTATGATGTGTTCCAGCTCCCCTTCTGATTTTAGTGATCTATGGCTTCTAAATGTATGAGTGGCTTGCAAAGCGTGAGATTGGAGTAAAGCAAAACACAGATACTGTGTTTCTGCCCTCTCCTGTGTTTCCCGTGATTACTTGGGGAAGCACCTGAGACAGAAATATGAGGCAGACAGAGGTTCCAGTCTTCTTGCCAGGTAGAAAGAAAATAGAAGGTTTTTTATACTTAAAAACAAGACACAAACAAACAACTTTGTGCAAGACTGGAATAAGGAGGAGTCTGCTCAAGCTGAAGGTTGCCTGCACTATGAAGGAAACCCAGCAGAATGCCGTAATGTTTTTTTTGTTTCTTTCCTGTTGACATTTTGCTCTTTCTTTCACTGATCTAGCGAATCCTACTCACTGAAGCACATAAAAATAACATTAGTGGCATAGACAGAGGGGTGAGGAAATAACCAGTGTTCTTATATATCTTGAGCTTTACTCTGTTACACATAAGACTGATGGATTTCATATGCTATAGAAATAATGGATTTTGCAATTTCTGTTATTGTTTCATACCAGGAAGTTTGAAGTACATTCTAATATTCTCAAGTTGATGAAATAAAACAGCAGAAGTCTTTTAAACACTTATCATAAACATAGTATTATCATGTAACTCAGAAGTAGAATTGTGATGTATTTTAACTTTCCTAATACTTTTTCTAATAAAGTTACCAATTCAAACTTTCATAATCCACTGTAACTATTCACCACAAACAATTTGAGCACAATACATACTAAAACCAGAACATATTATTACATTCAGACACTGAATCACATTCCTATTTTTTACTGAAGTAGTAGTGTGCTTCAAAGTAACTCTGTTTATCTTACATAAAAGGGTAACACAGACCTTGGGGCTAAGGTATTTCACAAATTATTTTGGATACATCTGTGGGTTTAAAAAAAAAAAAAAAAAAGCAATACCTGAAAGGGATTTGCAGCCATTTAGGTTATCAGGCTGTATTTCATACCCATCTGCACACAAGCATTTGTAGGTTCCATACGTATTGATGCATTGCTGGCTACAGGGAAATCCAGATGAACATTCATCAATATCTATACACGTTTTGCCATCATCCTTCAGCAGGAATCCAGGCCAGCATTTGCACTGGGAAAGAAAGCCAAATACATTAATTTTGAATTACTCATTGATTCTGTTTGTTATCTTATGTACTTTCTTCTGAATATATAAATGTATAAAAACTTTTTCATGTAGTCTCAGTTTTTCAAGTAACATGTTAATGACATTGCTATTTATACTGTTTACAGGCAGACATACTTACATTTCTTTCCAGCTATTGCTGGTGTGATCCTAAGTACCATTCCCTCCCAAGTAACCCTGTAGAATGAGTAATTATTCTTTCTTCTTTAACTGAAGAAAAAGTGAAACTCACCTTTTCAAAAATATGGAAAGGATTCTTCCATGAAAATAATGATGGATGGAACCTTTGGAGTTCTTTATTTTCAAGTACACATGTGCTTTTTGGTAAAGATATACAGTTTTTAATCATTTTTCTTGAAGGATCGATAACATCTAGCATTCCATGTAACAAATCATAGAATGATAGAATGGTTTGGGTTGGAAGGGACCTTAAAGATCATCTGGTTCCAACCCCCCTGCCATGGGCAGGGACACCTTCCACTAGACCAGGCTGCTCAAAGCCCCATCCAACCTGGCCTTGAACACTTCCAGGGATGGGGCATCCACAGCTTCTCTGGGCAACCTGTTCCAGTGCCTCACTGCCCTCATGGTGAAGAATTTCTTCCTTATATCCAATCTAAATCTGCCCTCTTTCAGTTTAAAGCCATTACCCCTTGTCCTATCACTACGTGCCCTTGTAAAAAGTCCCTCTCCAGCTTTCTTGTAGGCCCCCTTCAGGTACTGGAGGGCTGCAGTAAGGTCTCCCCGGAGCTTCCTCTTCTCCAGGCTGAACAACCCCAACTCTCTCAGCCTCATAACTCTCTCACAGGAGAGGTGCTCCAGTCCACTGATCATCATACAGTAATGTGAATGAGAACACTTGAAGCTAATTTTTACTGGGGTCTGATGATCACCATGGCAAGCTTATAAAATGCAATGTGAGTGATGCAAAATGCAACTGGGTAGAGCAGTTTTGAAACAGGGATATAGTTTCATCAGTGAAAAACTTTGTGTCATGTTCCCTCCTGTATTGTCTTTCTTACTCTCTGCAGAGACCCATGATGTGCTTTCTCCACAACCATGCTACTTTAACAAGGTTTTTGCTGTACCCAACCTAGTCTCCAGCTCTCTAGTCTATGGCCTCCTGACTAGGACATGGTTTCAGAGGTCTGAATACCTTTAGAGCGAAGCCTTGTTGGACAGATTTAACTTAGTTCTCACTGGGCTAATATTCTATTAAAAAAGATTAAATGTTTGGGGGTGCAGTTAGGGTTACTTCAGAGTTAAACCCCTGAAAAAATCTCTCTTCTATTCCCAGCTTCTATTTACAGGTTAGTGCAGTCAGTGGCTAGGGTTTACATAACATTCCTCTCTACATCTCAAGGCCAAAGAGCAGATTCAGGTGATTCAGAAAGCACCATCACATGCAGACAACTAATCGTTTTATCCTGCAACTAAGGCAATTATACTTTGTTTAAATATTTTTGTAAATCTCTTTGACAGAAAAAAAAATATTGGAGAAAACTGTTATTCTTGTTATTCACTCCAATGTGTTTCCGTTTTTCACAACTGATTTTCAGTGCTCTGCATACATCAGTATGTTTTGTTGTATTTAAAGCATTGTATGTTCTTTTCCATAGGTTTAAAGTATGTACTGTACCAGGTTTTTTATACAATTGGCAATTGTTTACTTACTGGAAATAAAAATGTGAATGTTCTTACTACGGTAGGTAAACTACTTCATTACAAGGAAGTACAACACATTGGAGTTTTATTATAATCACGCAGTTTTTAAGAAACAGTTAAGAATTAAGAATCTGCATTATATTACACCACATTTTGTAATTGTTCACCTTGTATCCAACAGGAAGATCCTGACAATCTTGAGAACAGCCACTAACTTTCTTACTGAGGCATTCATTAATGTGGCAGCTTTTCTCATCAGATCCATCACTACAATCTTCTTTGTTATCACAAACATCACTTTGAGGAATACACTTGCCATTTTTGCACATAAAAAAAGAGCTGTTACATGACTGCTCTGGAAAACAAAAAAAGAGAACACAACTTCTGTTAGTATTTGGAATGAATTTTCGCATGGACCAGCTGCAATGTGTGCATGTGAGATGGAACAATTGTGTAAAAATTGAATATCAATTTCTTATTGACAGTATTATAATATCTTTTTACACTTCAGTGTCTTTAAAGGTTTATTCCTTTCCTGGAAAATGTGTGAAGACTTCAACTTATTATTCCCTCCTACACATTTGTTTTCATTTAATTGAGAATCCTCTACATTATCTCTGCACAAAATACAGTTCTATAGTTTGCAAAACTTAAAAAGCATGGCTTCTCTCCTCTGGATGCTCAGGTGTTTAGTAACATGACTGACTGAATTCTGGGGCATTCCTTCTCTGAGGACATGCATACATGTTTTTTGTTCCTGTTTGGTAAACCTTGGAATACATTGGCTCAGCTGCATTCAGGTTCTTCAAATCAGAATCAGAACACTTATATTTAAAGCAGGTATGTTGCCTTACCTTAAAGCAAAAGAGTGATTTCCATCAAAACTGGTATAAAGGACTGGACTACTGTAGAATAAAGTCATAAGATCTAGACAGAAGAATTGGTCTTTCAAAAAGCCACAGAACAGGACATGATATACACACCAGGATTCATATTCCACTCACAAACCAGTCAGACCTCAGCAAACTTATGCCAGTAGAAAATATCAATAAAAGAAATCACATCTGATCGGTAATTTACTAATAAAAACAGACCACTGTTTAATATAGAAAGAACAACCTAACATCCCCTTTTGTATGATCTACTTCTGTGTGATGAGTATAATAAATATATTACAGATTTTTAGGGCAAGCTCTAAACTTTGACAATAATTACGTTAATATCATTGTATTTTAGTCCTAATAGAATTTATGCATTAATGAACTAGCAGCCATCTTATGCCATAGAAACTGATGGCTTGAACTTTGTGAGCTGAGGCTTTGGATGCTGAGGACTGACAACACATTATTCTTGAAAGACCTAAGGAATATCACTATGAAAGCACTAGAGATTTAAGCTACGAGGTTTTATATCTGCCTATCTACAATCCTAAACCATTGCTTTCCAAAAAGAAAGGTCACACATGTTATTCAAAAAATTAAATACGAACCTGAACTTTTGCATTTTATGTTTATAGGTGCTTCATCAGAATGGTCTGGGCAGTCAAAATCACCATCGCATTGCCACTGGGAATTTAACAGGCATCTTCCATCAGCACAAGTAAACTCTCCAGGACGACAGTGACGATACCCTAGAAATACAGCAATCAATTACTTCATACTTTGCTTCATACTTTCGACATAAAATTTTGCATGTACAAGGCAATGTAAGTAAAAGTATTTTTTGTTCCATAAAGAGATACAAAGCATTATATGCTTGTACACTAGTGTCTACAGAGAGAGAAATCCAGTGTCTCATGCAGCACAGTATAGTCACAAAACAATTCCTACATATGTAAAACATATTTATGCAGCTCTCAATCATAAATAGATTTTCTTTTAGGTGTAATTTAACTTTTTGCTATTATTATGCAATAGCATTCTAACAGACATTTTAGAAATTACTATACCCAACAAATATTTTTGTGATATGCTTTCTACTATATGCTTTCCCATTAAAACATGTAGAACACTGATCATTTTAACCACACTAAACATGCATTTTCTAAGATGGCCACCAAATCAATATCTATAAAATGTACACATTTTCAAAGTTAAAGTGGATCAGAAATCACGTTTAAAATCTTGGTGAATTGGGCAGTGTATTTGTACAACCTGACAACACCTTGAAAAGTCTGTTTTGGAATTTGATTCCCACTCTCTAATAGTTCCCTTTCTCATAAAAGAATGTAACCCTCTCCTAAAATTACACTATAACGAGTTTACCATACTAGTCACACACTAACATGTGTATTTGATTACTAGCTAACAGAAAATTGCATTGGAGCAGTGCAACATGTAACAAATGTTGCTGTAGGTGTCAGTTTACTCAGCAGAAATTAAATAGAGCCAGTGCCTAAAGGGGTGTCCATACTACAACTAGATCAGGAGTTTGTACATCCTCTGCTTCTGTTGTTGTTTCCTCCTTCTGTTTCTTTCCAAAAGTCTTTCAGACCATCACTATTTATTTGTCAGTATTTTAAGGGACCATGCATGTATATGATGCTATGGAAAACAAATGAAATACACCAGCAAGAAATTATAAGCATGTAGAAAAAAACGCACCTATTTCCAAAGTTTGTGACTGTTTAGTTCTAAATACTTATTTAGGAATTGAAGACTGCTTCCAAGTAAAATCTGATCAGAAAGGTCGTCCCACTCCCCCCACCATTCAACTTAATCATATAGTGCTATATAGAGGACCAAACCCATAATGAGTCACTTTCTATAAAGGGTTCTGGCAACGCAAACTATTACTAACGGAGGAACTGTACAGTTTCATTATTGTGTGGGTCCGCTCTCACAGCCTCCTTTTGGCAAAATGGCCTGGCTAACCCCAGCTGTTAAGATAGCAATGTGAGTAAAACAGTGTGTGCTTTGAACCTGGCAGGATGGGTACACCAAGTGGAGTTGCATATCTGACCTCATGGAGAGCTACAGCCCTCTGTGGACTAGTAGGCACATGTGCTTGTACCCCCGTGTCCCGGGCTGGGGCAGAAGGTGCACATAACTCTGCTCTGTGTGTGTCTGTGTGTTCAGAACTTTTTGGGACTAGTTATAAAGTGGTGTTTAAAAATGTATAAGATACATCGACATTTTGCAGGTGTGATTTACCCATTGCATTGCTGCTATTGATATTGAATGTATAGTTCACAATTTCCAATTAGTTATCCGTCATTAATAAATCAATTACCTGCTTTGATCCTGATCTGGTTTAAACTACATGAACTAAGCAGTTTTTCCCTACAACAGCTTATTGTTGCAAACTGCTCCTTTCAAAACACCATGTAGTTTATGTTAGTGAAAAGCAAATGGAGTTTGCTAGAAAAGGTGTATTTGTTCCCTTCTTCAAGGATCTAGAAGCCTACGCTGGCAAGCGGTGTGGCGCAGTAAGGGAGGAGCAGTAGAATGAAACAGCTGGTAAGGAGAACCCAATATCCACACTAGATGCATTTCAGGATTTTATTTCACACTCTCTTTTCTGCTCTTGGCGACTTCATGCCCGCTACTGGCTGAAGTATATTAGCTGGCTCAGCTTCAGAGGTTTTTTGTGTTTTTCCTGTCAGTTTACTTGCTTCGACACTGTTCCATGCGAGGCAAAACACAGTATGTGGGAGTGAGTGAGAGGCTGGCTTCAAAGGTGCTCTCCTGGTCTGACCTATCTAATGTTGATGTGGCAGGAATGGCTGCTGCCTCTTAAGTACCAGCCTGCTTCTGGTGAGCATAGAGAGAAAAAGGACAATTTGGTGACTTCCCAGTTCATCACAGGAACAGATTTTTTTCCACGTCATATACAATTCTAAGTGATGTTGATGAAACCTGTTCTTTGTATGACCAGCAAACAAATAAGTTCTTATTTGCTACATGATATTCTTTTGCTACAATGTTCCATTACATGTTTGACTCAAACTTTACATGAAAAATTTTACTAAATGCAAATACCAAACATGCTTTTTCTTACAATCTTTGGATGTCTACTTGCATCATTTATGCACATACACTCTTGAGGTGGTGTGTACAATAGAAATGTCTAAAATACATAGCTAGCTATCTTCTGCTGTGGTTCTCATCTCTTGAGAACATTTAATAGAGTAAATAAGCAATGCAGATTTTAACTGCACAAAATCAGGCATGATAAGCAATAACTTGCCTTTTTGGACAGAATAGTTCCTCTGTATTTTCCATAAATATTATTTAGATAGATGGACGTTTCTGAGTATGGCCTAGATATACTGTACAGACATTCAGATAATATAAGAAACCTTAAATTCATATGAATGGTGAAAATTAAACATTCACATATGGCTTTAGTTGATATCATTTAACTTCAGCGATAATCATAACAGAGATGTTTCATTATTTGATAGAAAAAATGTGTATAGAGACAAAGATATATAAAAGAGATACATAATGAACAAGAAGTTATAGACTGTACATTTTAAAATTCTGTTAAATGTTATTAGCAATCAACTGTAAGTCACAACTATAGCAAATAATTTGTCACTGTGGCTCCAGCTCTGAGTTAATACCAAGTTGTATTGATTAATGCATAATTTAAAATTTAACTTTACAACAATTTTAAAAAGCAAAAGCTTTTTTTTTCAATAGTGACTTAAAGAAACAGACCTTGCAGAAGGCCTTAGAGTTAACAGTCTGAAATTTTTCTGTTTACTCTACTTTTGTTATACTTGCCACATTCCAGAGATTCATCTGATCCATCTCCACAGTCATCATCATGGTCACATACAAACTGTTTGGGAATGCAGACTTTGTTATGGCACATGAACGCATTCTCGTCACAAGTGTTATTAGGAGCTAAGGAAAATACAGTACAGAAAAAGAAATGAAATTGAGAACAGTAAGATATCCAGCCATTTTCTTATACAAAGATGAAATGGGAAGTAGTTAGTCTGAGTGGATTCAATGGAAATAACCATAACTTTTGAGTCATACAAAAAGCACCACACAATCCAATAGCAGGAAAAGCTAATCATCATCACAAAGATAGCTAAAGAAGCAAGGATAGCTAAAATCTCATGTAATCCAAGACAGAAAGGCTTCAGAAGTTGACGATGTCTACAACTAACCTAAGGTCTGCCTCTGAGGAAAAGAACATTTGGGAAGTAGAGATGTCCTTCCAATTTTACTCTGCTCCTGAACTCTGCTCTTTAAAATCTGTAAATACTCAAAATATAACTCAGCCCAGAAACAGTGACAGAATATGCTTTCAGTGGAGAGAATGTATTTTAATATTTTTAACCTATACCATTTTTATATACATTAATACAACAAAACCCCTAATGAAACTACTACTGAACTCCTGACACTTTTAATAGAAATGTATCTCAGAAGACTGGAAGTAATAGTTTATAGGGCAAGAGATGTCAAGATCTGAACAATCAACCACAATAAATTGGAGACAGAACTGTATCTCCTTTTTTGATGCACAACCTCCCTGACACGCAGCAGCATTTTCTTCAGGAAGAGGAATAAAAACGCATTGTCAATAATGTGCTAATTTTCATTAGTAAACACACTGTATAATGTCTATGATGTGACACACATACTGATCATCAGCTGGTGTGCCTCAGTATATATTAACAAAACCTGAAGATGTTAGGCTGATTAAAACATTGAAGGATCCTGGTATGTAGGCTCACATGTGGTCCATTAATCTTTACTAACAATCTTGACAGCATAAGGGTATGATACTACAGACATAAACAGCATCTGGATATTGTAAAGGCAAAAGTACCAAGAAAATAAATACTATACATTTTTAACATGCAAACATACCACAGCCTGCTGTCGACAGTTCATCACTTCCATTAGGACAGTCTCTCTCACCGTCGCAAAGCCAGTGTTGGGGAACACAGGCATGGGAGCCTAAACAACTGAATGTATCTGCTGCACAGGTCACTGAACCTGAAAAAACATTACATGTGAATCCTGAACATGTTCTAACTGATTTTTTTTTTAATGGGTAATGACTGGATAAGGGTTTTTTATTTTAAAATAAAGCTAAGAGAAGATTTTGTTCTGCACAGTATGATAAAAATATTGGCTAAGACTGTATTTTACAGTAGAATTTTGACAACCTACTGTTTCTTCCATTCTTTCCATTTAGTCAGTCTCTTAATTTTCTGCAAGGAAATTTAATTTACCATCCTTCATGAAAGCTATCCAACAGAATAACTTTTCAAACCAGTTTTGGTCTTTATGTTTGACTGCATGTTTGGACTGACCGAACAAAGGAACTCATCTTGTAAACCGCATAATCCTCACATCACTATACTCTATGGCAGGAGGCTAAAGGTATTCAAAACTTGCATGAGTCAGCCCCACGTAGAAGAGAACAATGTGCACCAAGTACAATAGCAGTGGGAGTAAGAAAATCTCTGACAGTTCCAATGCAAGTAACTCAACATGTTTATTTGGCTAATATTTTTTTTTAACAGTTTTTTCTCAGATAAGAATATTATATCCTAGGATTAATTTTACTCTGTTTGGAAGTAAACTTTTGTGCAATCCATCACTTAATGTATTCTCTTTGATAAGTTAAATATACTTAGCTAAAAAGAAGACAGTGTATTTTGTGCTAATTTTAATTAGAAAGTAATAAAATAGTAAAACAAATTTAAAAATTTGATTTTTTGTACTATTTACGCAAGAGAGACTACTTTTGTTTACTTATACTCAATTGCCATTTTTTGATACTTCTGAAGTTAAACTTCCTGTTAAATAAATATCGATTTTGTAAGACTGAAAAATCGAAAGTCATCTTGATCTCTCTTTTCTTCTTGCAGTTCAGATCTGCCTCCTGTTCCTAAGGAGATATACAGCCTTAACTCTCCCCTCTTCAAAACTGGTGTGGATTTTTCCCTCTTTAAGAGATGGCCTACAATTTTATTGGTGGGCTTTCTTCTAATAAGAGACCTACAATGTATTGCAAGTCAAGATATCAAAAGAAGTAATTCTGAAAAACCTCAAAAGAGGAAAAAAAAAAAGGTATGTTGTAGTGACACTTCGCAACTTGCTGGCCTTTGTTTTCCCCTCCCTTTTTCTATTTTTTGCTCTAAGTTTCCTATTACGCTTCAGGCCTTGATGTTTCTTAGGGTTTCACGTTGTTCTATAGTAGTCTCAGACGAGGTACTTGTCTTCTTATTTCACACCTTTTCCTAGGGGAGAGAGGCAGAGAGAAATCTTCCCTTTCAGACATTGCCTCCAACTCCCCAGTCCTCAGCATGACCTGAATACCGTGAAAAAATGTGACATAGATGGATGTCAACTTGAAGTTAATGTAGTAATTCATTCATATTTTGCCACATTGGAACAGTATAATTTCCACCTTCATCCTTTTCATTTGTTGGCATTTCTACATCTGTGTTTGATTAAAAAACTACTTTAACAAACCGCAACTCAGAACATAAGCTGAAGAGATTACTGGAAGTGTTAAGTAGACAGAGAAGAAGTTACCACAGTAAAAATATTGTTGATATCACATACAAAATATGGAATAAAATAGTCTTTGTTGAATGGACTATAAGAGGATTTTTGAAAAGGAACAAATATTTAAGAGTTAAAAGTTGAAATTTTGAAAAGAAAATCTTAAAATGCAGCATAGATAAGGATGGAAACAATGGATAAAATATCATGAAATTGTGACAATATGACAACACAATGTGATTTTCTTTTGAAAAGAATTCACTAACACATTTCCAGTCAACTGAGCCCCAGAATGAAAGTAAAATTTTCAATTCCTTATGCAATTTGAAAGGTTTGGGAATTTGAGAGGTATATTATGCTATAATGCTTATGACTGTATATATAAAAATTTAAAGGGAATAGAATCATAGAATCATTTACGTTGGAAAAGACCTGTAAGACCATCAAGTCCAACCATGAACCTAGCACTGCCAAGTCCACCACTAAACCATGTCCCTAAGCACCACATCTACACGTCTTTTAAATACCTCCAGGGATGGGGACTCCACCACTTCCCTGGGCAGCCTGTTCCAATGCTTGATAACCCTTTTGGTGAAAATTTTTTTCCTAATATCCAATCTGAACCTCCCCTGGTGCAACTTGAGGCCATTTCCTCTTTTCCTATTGCTTGTTACTTGGGAGAAGAGACCGACTCCCATCTCGCTACAGCCTCCTTTCAGGTAGTTGTAAAGAACAGGAGAAAGAACTGGGGAAGATAAACAACTTTAAAGTCTTCAGGTACCTACCAGTGAAATGTGAAACTCAAATAGTGATACAGGGGTTTTACCTCAAGGATGGGAATTGGAGAAAAGTTTGGTTCTCCTTTTGCCCATGCTGATGGGCCGTTCATATCTTCACTGACAGACTACGCACAAATCATATAGTCCCCATAAAAAGGTATTTAGCTGCTGCTTAGAGGGGACTGGGGGAGGATATCCTCTAATAGCCTATCCTTAAAGCACGCGCTCTTTGGAGATGCTGTATTTGTTCCCTTTCCACCACCTTCATGGATCAGTTGGTCTCTTTCAGTATGTATGATCTGACACAATACAGAACTAAGATTATTCTACTTACCACAAATAGCATCACTCTCATCTAAACCATCTCCACAGTCATCCTCACCATCACAAGTCCATTGCCTAGAGATGCATTTGTTTGCAGAGCATGCAAACTGGTTCCATGAACAAGACGAATCTAGGAATGACACCAGTCACTGCATTTGTTAGCTTCACAACAGTACTGCGTTCCCTGTATTTTCTAGCATAGTTTAGGAATCTCCACATTGCTCCTTTCTCTCCTCCCAATTTTAGTGTATTAAATAACTCACAGTATAATCCTAATCTTGGCATTCAGGATGTTACCAGTTTGTCTAAGAGTTTGCATTCACCAATACTTTAATAAAAATAAATAAATAAACATTCAAAACATTTACATTCTAATATTTTTAAACATTTTGCAAGTTGGATGAGGACAAACACTTTAAAAACCTGAGTCTGGTTTGTGTATTTCACATGGATGTTATAACTATAGTGAACTGCTTTATTTTGGTACTAGGGCAGAGGCGGCACAGTTCAAATTTTCCAACACAGCCTTCCTCTGGGTATTGCAGTACCTAATTGCACCTTTGAAAGATTTCATGTTCTTTTCTCTCACAAGAAAAATTGTTGTGTATTTGCATTCTGTTGTCCCATTTACACTTTTGTATACATTGAAAATAATGACATGCTTCTGCATTTCAAAATCACTCTGTACAACCGTTCTAAGTAAGTGCTACTATTATGACCTTTCCTCAAAACTTTAAATCATCTGCTTTTCCCAGACTTCTTTCTTTAAGAATAAAATTTATTTTGTTTTAACTGATAAAAACAAATTTTAATATTAACAAGAAAAAGAATTTTAGGTAATACAATCTGAATTTAAAAAGTAGAGTGTTGTAACAACTACCTCAAAATGGGTAAGAGCAATAAGTAGGGAAAAAAGAATGTACTAAACCCCCTTCCCTCTCTCCCATAAAAATTGACTAATAGGTTCTACAATATTGCATATTAGTATGCACGTGTAATAAAACGTGAAAACATAAACACTGAATCAACACAAAACCTTCTGATTTTCATAGTGCACAGCAGTCTCTAATTTTGAAGTTATAAGATATATATATATATACACACACACACAATGTAAACTGCAAACCAAACATGGAAACATGTTAATGGAAACTAGGTCATGAAGAGACCAATACATAACTTTCAGCCATATTAAGTGGTAAAGCAAAAACAAAAACAAAAACACAAAATATATATATATATATATACACACACAGAAATTTCAGGTTTTATTTCAAGGGAATAGGAAAATTTGATACTGCTTTTGCTGTTCTGCTACCATTTCATTATCGAAATAATCTGTTCAGGTAGTCCATACAAATTTAAGTTAAAAGACCAGCTCTCACTATGAGCAAAACCAACCTGCATTGCTTCTCAATTAGATAGTGTTTAAGAATCTTAAAAAATCTGAGACAGAATGGACCCTTAACTTGGTTCACAGTTTCTGTTGTATTTTGTTCACATTACTTTTGTTGTTACTTTAAATAATTATACCTCTATGGCCCCTGATGGAAAGAAATGTCTATTTTTATGTCATAAAGATCTATTTTGGTTACTTCCTATTGGGGTCACACAATATTGATATGAATTGATTATATTTATAAAACTGTTCTAATGAGGAATTATGAAGAATTAGTGAAATTGTTATATATTAAAGCAATAGAAAGTCTGTACACAAATATACCTTTAGGACAAAAAAAAAAATCGATAGGGCTTTCATTCTGGCATGATATAGGGTTTAAAATATTGGCAGCGTGAAGCATTAGAGACTTGAGTCTGAAAATGTAGTATTAAAGACCTTTTTATATAGCTCTAGATTCAATTTTTGAGACATAAATGCACAATTTTTTTCTGTTTTCAAAGTGCATTACTGATTATAGAAATACAAATAAGATAAAACGCTCACCACAGTGCAATTCATCTACTCCATCCTCACAGTCTTTCTGCCCATCACAAAGCCAGGTCGTCAGAATACATCTTCCACTAGGACAACCAAAATAATTTTCTTCACATGTGGGTTTGTTTTGAACTGTGATAAAATAAAGAATGTAATGTAAAATGGTCTCTACTAGTATGATTAGGAGTCTAATACATTTCTGCTAAATTTCTGAATTCTAATGGACAACAAAGTGTTTATGTCTAAAAATGCAAAAAAAAAAACTATTTATATTACTTAATTGTGTTCATCATACAAATTAGAAAACAGGGATAGCTAAGTAGTTTAAGGAGCTGAAATACTTCATTTATTTAGAGAAGAATCAGAACACAGCTTCAACCTGAGTTAAAAGGACCTATAGAGGAAAGTAGATCAGTTTATGGGTTTTGAACTCAGATAGATCAACATTGCTTGTTGTTTTACACCAGCTGAAGAAATTGCCCTTCTGGTCTATCTGCCAGCATCTACAAGATAACCTAATTGTGGCAGTATTTTTGTCACGTTCACTAGGATACGCTACAAATCTGATGCATGCACTGACTAACTGGAGTTATAGCACTGATGCTGGAGCCAGATTTAGACTTTGTCACAAATGAAAAAGTTCTTCTTCCTTGCCTTTTTTCTTTGTAGAGTGTGAAAGTAATTTAAGATTTTACTTTTATGAATGCTTAGAAAACAGACGTGAGGAAAGAAAACATACCATATATCTAGTTTCAAGATATAAGCACAAATATTTGTTTAATGAGTGGCACAGGGTATTTTCAAAATCTCAAGCAAGGTCTTTGCCTGGGAAAACCCAGGTGATACATGCTAGTTCCAAGCACTGGAGATCACTGAAGCTCTCTGCCAAGGCTTCTATTACTCCTTTAGTGTATTGGGGATATCGACACTGGTTCTGTCCACCCCCCACCCCCTTAAAAAGAAAAGTTAAAGTTATCATATTTATGGCTTCTACAGCTGTATGAATAGAAAAAAGAACAAAGAAAGAAGTGGGATGTCTATGATGACTGGTTAGATATTAAAGATTGTCTAAGTATAGCCAGCCCTAAATTAATATTTTGCCTTAATTTTCTGTAAGAATGACAACAAAGACTGTTAATGGGAATTATCATATTCATAATAGAAACAACACTCAAAAACTTAATGTTCCAAAGTTGGTCAGTTTTAATGAAATGGCAAAGGAAATCACAGGTACGTTGAATTGGAATGGTACCGCTTCCAAGTAAAGGAAGGAATGATCCAGGCAATTAGTCAAACATTAAAATGATGGAACTTTTTGGCATACATTTAAAAGACAGAATAAAGTAATACAAATAAATGGATGACAGAATAAAATGCAACATTAGTTTACTTATGCAACATTAGTTTACTGAAGCTATAGCACACTGCCCTCAAAATCTTCTTTGGTGTGGAAAAAAACCCCAATAGACAAAGGAAATACAGTAAAACTAAGCTATTTTGAGCTCAGTGAAGCATTATATATAGCAAATTCTAAAGAATTATTAGATAATCTGGAGAATATGTAGATTAGAATAAAAACTATAATTTAATATGCATCTGGCTTATAGGAAGGATGAAAGTTCTTAATGTCAGATTGATTGACATTAGTGCTGAAGTTCTAGGTTCCTTCTGGATCCTGGTTATATTTTCATCAATAAAGTTGGCACAAAATACATGAGAATTCTAAGAGAAGCTTTTGGTGACACAATGGGCTCATCACACAGAAAAACAGAATATTAAATGGGAATAATCAGATGATGTTAATTACTAGTCTATCAAAAATTGGATGGTAATTAACAACATAAAATCAAAAGTTTTATTCTTAGTAATTAACAACATTTATTAATTAGCATATATTTATTTTTACTAAATAATAATTTTTAGAAGAAAGAGGTATTAGTCACAGGAAGACAATTACAATCTTGCATGAGTCAACTATGAAGACAAACATAAACAAAAATTTAAAATGTATTTTCACTGATACAAGGCAAAAGTAAGACTTCATCTGATATACCGGATACTGGTCTGGTATATTCAAGAGAGATGCAGGCTGAGATGACTAAGATGACACAGACAGATATCCCTATCTTGAAAGGAGGAATTCTAAAATGCCTTGGCTTATTCGCCATTGCAAGTAAAGAGTGAGGATGTGATTACTGAAGGATTACTAGGTCCTTCTCAGCATAAGAGCAGCTATAAACTGGAATATGTGTAGACTAGAAATTAAAAGAATGAATGAGGTTCTGGAAGATGACAGTAATAGGAATACTATGAGCAAAAAACACTACTGATTTTTAATTCTATAGATTTTTGTACAAAAGCTCTAGGTACAGGAGAGGAGTTACAGGCTTGACATCCCTGGAATTTTTTTGCTAGTCTTCGGTTTGATCAGAATTTCATAGGATGGGTCTAATCCTACAAATATGTATCAATAAACCTGTGTTTATTAAAGTATTCTCATTCTAAATACAGTTTATCACTTATTTATTTACAGGTATGTTTACGTATTGTACTTAATATTCTCAAACTTTAATGAGGCGTTCTGAATAATAAAAGAGCAAACACATAAATACCATCCTTCATTAGGGAAGAATTTAATATTGTGAATAGTTCATTGGTTAACATTAAATATGGTATTAAATGTCTCAACGATTGGGGTTAGAATTGTATAATCCCTAAAAAATCCTAGAACCCTAAACAAATCAGAAAATAATTATTTATTCATAATACAGCTAGATATATATACTCATTTATCATTAAGAATTTGATTTTATACAACACTTCAGAATTTAGGGTAACCCAAATAACCTATGAAATAATAGAAAGCAGATGCTAAAACAATGATTATGAGATAATGAACATTTCTCAAGACTGCAGAAGAGACTTGCACAAAAACACTATACTCCTGCATGAGGGATCTTTCCCTCCATTGCTACTAGATAGGCTCAGAGGGCAAAACTATTTAAACATTAAAAACTTTATGTTAACTTCTGAAGTTCACTAACACTCCAGTCATTCCGATACAAATTGCGTCATAAAGTCTCATGAAATTAGAGGCTTTCCTTCAAATTTATATATGGACATATCTTGAAAACGTATGTTTCTAACGTGCTAGTATTCTGCCTTCTCACGAAAAACTGTCAGATGAGAAGACTTGAAAATGTCAAGTAAGTTTACTTCTTGTTTCTTCCATGTAAGATATTTACCTCAGTTCTTGTTGTTATTGGTTCTTTGCTCATCTCTATTTTAGTAAGTTTTTCATATGATTCATTTTCTAAGACACTAAGTTTATGATTTTTTTTTTTCCCCCTACATGTCATAAGGATGTAATGTCTTTCCCATAGGAGAGCAGAAGAAGACAGGGAAAACCTAGAAAAGTAACACAATCTTCAGCTGTAAATACCTCTTCCTTTTCTGGAAGCCTACAAACTCAGCCCTAGGACTGGGACTCAAGTATGCCATGATCTCTTTGTACTGGCTGAAGACCAGAACAAGCCTACCCCAAGTACCTTAACAAAATAAATGAGAAAGTTAAAAAAGTAAATAAGAAAAGAAATACCATCCACTAAAGTAGTACGTAATAAAAGTTCCTGAGTGATTGTTGTGAGCTTGATGAGCTTGACTTTTTAATGACTGATATTTTACTTAAATAAAAATGATTAATGACAGACCTAACCTTGAGGAAATAGAAAGCCAGACATTAGTTTTCTTCAGAGAAATGCATTAGTAATTTGTAATAATTTGCCTAATCTAATGAAACAGAAAATAAAGACTGGTGAAAAAAACTGCATTTGGCATTATATCAATGTCTGCATTAAATAAAACAGTATTGACTGAATAAACATTTTGCAACACAATTAGAAAAAAGAACAAGAAATATAGGAATATATTTTTTAAAAAAAAGTAGATTAATTTTTTCTTTATCTTTTTCACAGTTACCTGGGCATTTTAGTTCATCTGTATAATCTCCACAGTCATTAGATCCATCACATATCCATTCTGGCAGTATACAAAGTGAAGTTGAATTACAGCTAATAAATCCTGAAGATTTTATTCCAAGTTTATAGAAGTAAGCACAGTTTGTATTATCTGGAAAGAGACAGTAAATTACTACATCACACCTAATATAGATTGAGAGCCTTATAGTTTGGTTTTCAGGTTTAGCTTAAGTTTGCACAGACCATGCAGCTGGTATCCAACTAGTAATGGCTATGAATTAACTGCTATATAACAAGGAATAATCATGGAACAGATGCTACGATGAAGCACAGACAAACAGGAACTTACTACAGTTCTTTTCATCTGAAGCATCTGCACAATCAATGATCTGGTTGCACTGTGCTGATTTTCCAATGCAAATCCCATCCGCACAATGGAATTCTGTTGAAGCACACGTTGAATCTATAACATATGGTTATAAAAGATGTAAATTTGTGTACTAAATCAGACTCTTCAGATGCATATTATATGTATCATGTTTAAACCTTCTACCTTTTAGGATGGGGCATTCAGAACACGCTGTACCTTCCATCGCTAAAAATTCAGTAGAAATATAAAGTCTAATAAACTTGAAAGCATAAGTTTCTAATTTTTAAATTTATTTTTGAGTCTAAAAGTCTCTCTCTAGGTAATTCAACTCAATTTGAGATAACCACCATGTGAGGAAGGAAGAAGCACTTTCAGGACCATCTATGAATCTCTCAAGGTTTCTTTCACATAACACCAGGTTAGGGTTTTTGCCTGTATGCTTTTCCCTCTACTGATATTCAGCTAAATGATTAAAAAAACATGCACTGCTTTCAAAAAAATGCTAGTTACTACAGCTACATAGGTTTTCACTATATTTTGTGGAATAATTTCCCCTTCAATCTTTCTGAATTGTAACTAAGGATTTGTGTTGCCTGCTAGCTAGTCTTTATTCATCAGCTGATGCACAGATATAAATATTCATGTTTTAAGACATACAAAGAAAAACAATTCTGATATAAAAAGGAGAACAATTCTGGTAAGTTTTGCAAAGGACATAGACATCGCCATGCATCTGAGAAGCAAAGAAATAGAACACTAGCTACTTCAAAGAAAAAACAGTGCAGCAGATGGATGCAGAGAAGAAATTGTCCATCTTTCAACCTTTCAATCTGTGGTAAAGATATTCTCTCATTTATTACTTCACAGAAGCAGCAGCAACTGTATTTTCTGAGTTTTCCATAGCCAAAACCACTCCCCTTCTAGAGAACTGTAGGTGTAAACCAAAATCAGTCTTCACATCAACCCCAACATATGCTCTCTTGAACATACCAGTGTGCACCTGCTTGTTTTTGAATTCTAACAAAACACATCCCAGCACCTCTAATTCCAATAAAGTTATATGCATTTTCTAGCTACTTCTATTTACAAACTAAGTATTGACAGAGTAATATTCTGAAATCACCTTGGAAGTAACTGTCATTTACCTTTACAGTCAAATTCATCAGAATTGTCACCACAGTCATTTGCACCATCACATACTTTGTTATGTGAAACACAGCGACGATTAGAACATGGCTTGAAACCCTTCCGACAGCCTCTGTTTTCTGGAAAGTTGAGTACAAGCACATAATTTCATTTAGACACTTGATATATAATAAAAATAGCCCTACATTAAAACCAGACAAATGTTCCAGAAAAAAAACATTTTAAATGAAAATGCATTTGAAGCTACAGGAAAAACTTCAGAAATTTTTCATTTATTGTCCAGCAGAAGAACTTGGACTGATAAACAGATAAAGAATAATAAACTAAAGCATGACGAGAAAGAACGAAAGAATGACAAAAAATTGAAAAGGAAAGCCTAATTCCCAATTTTCATTATCTCGTGGTATAAAAACCTCACGTGCTTTAAATGCATTTGTTTAGACACACCTTTGTCAGGCTTGTGACAATGTTTGTATATAGCATCAGTAATTCTATCATACAGAATGAAACATACCAAATTTGCCCTAAACCAAATTAGGAATAAATGGAGAGTAAAATAAAAAAAAAAAATATTAGCAGAAAAGTTTCTGGATTTCTGAATACCAATACTGCAAGTGTTCTGCTCCAGTAGGTACACTGTTGAAGGATGTATGAATTTTACATATGTTAATATGTTTGAAAATTCAGAAATTATTTTCTAAAGCACTAACCATTGTAGAAGTCACACCACAATAATAAATAAATAAATAACTTTCATTGGATTAGTTAATCAATGAGTCCAGCATCCTGTACTTTATCAGATTCAGAAACAACATACTGTATATGACCTAGTGCATGGCAGAACCACAGTTCTTCTTGCTTTTTCCAATGTGTAGCAAAAAGTTCAGTATGGTTGATTTAGATCAGGCAAAATGCACACTGTCATACTACAAATTAACATAATGTCCTTCATAAAATTATGTGGCCAATCCATGGAAAGACAAACTGTTGGATCTTGCATTTATATCTTTTCAGTATTGTAGAACAAAGTATAAAATAGTTTTAGCAGCTCAGTAAACTTCAAACCTATAGTGACATATAAGACAACATCTCTGGCATGACAAGAAGGAGTATTTTGAGATTCCTCACCAACTACAACTTTCTTATTTATTCACAGATGACTTGCTCTCTATTCCCTCATTCTACTCTCCTCTCCTAACAAAGTGAAAGAAACTATGAAATCTTTATCTTTCTTTGATGAACCGTGAATGAAATAAATGACTAAAATTAAGAGTAGAGATAAAGAGGTTTAATCAATATAAAAATATAGCTGATTGGTTTTTTTGGTGGTGGTATCTCTTTTTTTTTTTTTAATTACTTCTTATGTCTAAGCAAGATTCATACATAAATACAAATATGTCAACACATACTCAATAAGGAAACCTAAGAAG
Organism: Nipponia nippon; assembly: GCF_047370975.1. Classification (NCBI taxonomy): domain Eukaryota; kingdom Metazoa; phylum Chordata; class Aves; order Pelecaniformes; family Threskiornithidae; genus Nipponia; species Nipponia nippon. The sequence continues at coordinate 94,884,227 of NW_028262369.1, forward strand.
GAATTCACAGACGTAAGTCATTTACTTCTCAGGGATTTGAAGCTATCCCTTGTAATTCAAGGGCCTTTCCCCACCTCGTAACTAGAAGTGTTTTGTATATTCCAGATTCTTATTTCCTTGTCTGATGTGTCATCTTTTTTTTCCAGGTTCAAACAAACAAACCTCCTTCGTTATCTACATGTAGATGATCTGATTAAATGTTGTTATTAGTTTTACATGACACGATCAAAGCAATTATCACATAGAAGTCTGAAAGTTAATGGGGCACAAACTGAAGATGAAAGAAGAAAAAAAAAAAAAAATAGTATCCGTCGCTGTACTCAAATGGTTGGTGTTAATTTCTGTAAGGAAAAAGAAAAAAGAAGAAAACGATTCTGTTTCTTTTTTCCAGTATCAACCTTGGAGTTAGACTCAATGATCCTTATGGGACCCTTCCAGCTTGAGATATTCTATGATTCTATTAAAATGGCAGAGGTGGACTCCAGGAATTAAAGCAGACATTTTCATAAAATTATAGAAGTGGCAGGTATAAACATAATAGGTAGGTTTGAAATGACATGACATTGTTCATATGGGAAACAGAAGAGATGCAAAGGCTGCGATATGAATATACAGAACAAGACAAAAGCCAAGAGTTACAGGAACACAGGTAACAAGGAGATTTCACTTAACATGCAGGATACAGGAATTCACTAAGGTGACTCAGTGGTTTAGGAAAATTATTTGAACAGTAGTGTTTTAGACACTGCAGCAGGCAAACTCAGTTGGACACAAAAAACCTGGAAGCGATTCAGTTAGTGATTATTGGGGGGGGGGGGGGGGGCGGGGAAGAGAAGGATACAGTCCCTTGGGAAAAATATGAAAGTAAAGAGTAGACTCCCTTGCATCTAACTTGTTGCAAGATGCAGACTGATTGGTGGGAAGAATAATGATATTATAAACAGAAAACTGAGTGTAAAAACTTCTATTACACACCGATTTTTGTATTTTATAATACTTCTATTTTGGTGTTTTCTATTCACAATCACAGAAAATTTTATTAAATATGGAAAGCTAAATCAAAATTGCTAAATTAAAGCTGAAAATATTCAATTTTTCATCTTTGAAAAAGCAGCTAGCTGTTGTTTTCCTTATTTTTGGTTTAGAGACAGAAATATGAGAATATTTGAGATGCTTTTTTAAAATATAAGTCACCTAATACATGAAGTTTATGAGGAAAATATATTCATGTATAAGTAATTCTACCCATACAATGTCAGGAGTTTTTTAATGCGCGAGTTGGCATTTTCTTCTTGTGCATCTTGGCAAGCAGTTGGTATGAATAAGTAGAAAAGTTACAGAGGAGCCAATATAAGCACTTATAACCAAAATAAGAATGTGTGAAGGTGAAACGTCTGGAAATACTTACCACAGTAGAAAAGTTTCTCATCAGACTTGTCCTTACAATGAGCAATGCCATCACAAGTCAGCTGATAATCAATGCATTCACCATTTCCGCATTCAAACTCAGAATAAAGGTTGCAAGTAGAATTTTTAGCTAAAAATAAAACATATCAACACATAATTTTTAATAGCTTTTACACTTAGTGAAAATGAGAAAAATATTGGCTGCATTTAAAATATTGCCTACGCTGTTTCTGAAAACCTAAGTACAAAAAACCCCACCGTGGCATCAGAACTTAAAAGCTTCTACAGAGTGGTGGCCTGCAAGACTGCTATACTTCTCTGTAAATTTGTTGATATTATGCAGGATTGAGGACAGATATCTAAATAGGAAACAATTTTCAGAAATTTTATGTTGGAGTGAATTCCAAACCAAGGTAAGAGAGAGTCTGTAAAAGAGAAATACACAGCCAAATATCCGTGAAGGAACGTGTAGTGAAGCAATTTAAAGGCAGCGATTCTACTAAAATGACGACATTGTAACTACCGTGCTCAGCTATGGTCTACTCACACATGCCTCTCCACAACCCCCAGCTTGTGTGCAACCGTTTCTTAATAGATGTTTAAAAAAACCTCTTCAACACAGCACATCCAAGAGCAAGAAGCAAACACTTGCCGTTACCTAGCAGTTCATTTGAACTCTCAACTCTGTTTTGTGGCACTGTGCAGCTGCTCAGTGTGTACACAGGTACCAGCATCAACGTATTACATCTGATGTTGAAGATATAGCCTAACACCTAATGAAGAAAACCTGCTGTTTGTACTTTACCTATTTCTTTTTACTCACAAAAAATCATTGTTAGACATGTAAATTTTTTGTGTTGTCGTCTTCTCAGAGTGAATGTTTTATCTATTATTTTAGAAGAGAACAAGATGTACATTTAAAATTTTGACTCCTGCTTTCTCTTTTAATAGAAAATAGATTTTCTATTAGTTCAGTTAGAAACTAAAAAAGTATCACAAAATTTGCATAGAACAATTCAGTCATGAACTTCGTGATAGTACATTTACTTCATGTGTATGATTCTAAACAAATTATCAGATTTGAGAGAAAGGAGAAGTATATAGGACAATTAAAGAGGAAGAATAGGGAAACGATACCTAATTATTATGCTTTTTTCCTTGTTTTCATTACAATTACTTCAGCACAAATTCAGGAAGAACTGATGTCCGCTATATGCAAAAGTCAAGCCAGTATACATTGAAAACATTTCTTGATTTGATTCAAAGATGAAGAAAAATATAAAAGAAGTGCTGTAAAATATAGATTCTGGACAAGGTGAGATCTGATCTTCTCCGTGATTTATACAGTCCTTTAAATGTTAATCAAGTTTATCACAGCATTTGTTTTTCTCTCTTTTTTTCCCCCATTTTTTAGCATTGGAAGAACTTAGGATAAGTCATTCTCAATTACATTTGTAGTTCATCTAGTTCAGCATCTTAGACTGCAATCTTTAGACAAAGATGGAAAAAAAAAATCAAAATGTATGTATTGTATAATCTGCCCTCAGTTAAAAAGTCTAACTGAAAACCCTTGTAGAGATTGCTTCAAACCCCAGCTTTCAGAAACAAGGCACTTGAATGCCTTGCAAAACAGTTTATTTGATTAGAAACAAGTAGTCTGGGTAGTCTTATTACCCATACAATCATTCAATCCCTCTTCGAATTTTACTGAAGCTTTGTGTCAAGAATCTTGACTGGCACTAAGTTATATAGTCTAATTACACTTGGAAAGGGCAGTTAATTCCTTTTATCAGTTGGAATGGCTAACTATAAAGTCTGTCTTGTTTCCATCCTTCCTGTGCTAGTCAACCCCAATGTTTAATGTCTAAGTCTTTTTTTTTTTTTTTTTAACTAATAACTCAGGTCAACATTTCCTGCAAACATTCTACAAAATAATTTAGAAGATGGAATTTTACATCATGGTCTAGATGAGGATTTAAACACTGTTTTAGCTAATAGCAATTTTAAGATTTGTAATGCTTTTGGAAAATATAACTGCCATATAATATTATAAAATAAATTATCAGACCTATGAATTTATCTGCTGAACCTCTTTCATTTCCACTGCTAATCACTGCCTCGACAAGGTAAACAGGTGAGAAAGTGCTTTAGTTAAGGTTCAACTTCAGTAACGCATCTGATATAGCCCTAGACAGACTCAGTGGATGCATGTAGATACTTTTATCCATCTCAGCAGTAATTATGATAGATATTTGAAAATCATAACTATTACTAAGTAAGTAATATCTTACTACCATAATAGAAGTTATGTTTTTCATCTTGGTTGTGGTTTTTTTTCCAACCTCTTTGGGATGCCAGCAGCCATCTCTCCCACCTCCAGACAAACCAGGACTTTTATTGCATTCATGCAACAAGTTTAAATCATTACATGAAATAAAGTCCATTACATTTAATGAAGGTAAAATGAGGATCAGTGAAAGATTTGTCTCCTTACTGCTCCAGACGTTACGAATTCCAAATCTTCTTTGTATTTTCTCTGATTCTAATTAATCTAGGACACTGAAATATTTTTGCTATAAATACCTTAAGCAAGCATTGAAAAACTTTTAACCTGCTACATTTTGATTCTGTCTTCTTTATCAGCCACTGAGGTTTCTGCCCTGTTGTGAGAAATTGAAAAAACACACTAGGCTCTTGCCAGCCTAGCAATGAAGGAAAAATTCCTTGCCAGATTCAGAGAAGGAGGCAGCAGTTAATTCCAAGTCCTTAGCAATTCCTGTACTTTACCATACTCTATCTCCTGGGTAAAGGAATGGGAGAATGCTAGTTGAGCAAGTGACAGACCTGACCCACAAGACCAAGTGCAGACTGGTAGGCAATGGAACTTAAGGAAATTTTCCAGCTCCAAGGGGTCTCTTGAATGATCAAAATCAATAAAATCTGACAGTGTGGGAAAGTGAAATAAGGTGATTATATAAGCCTGGTGGTAATATTCGATATGCAGGAAGCAGAAACATTTGGCTCTACTGGAAAATATCTTTTTGTAAAGTAGTAAGGTCTTAATTAATATCTTTGAACCATTAACAATCAGATACCTGTCCATACAATCTCAATTGATCACTGGATTCTGTTACTAGACTAAAGGTCTGCTACTCTGAAGCAGTGTTATAGTTTAAATTGAAATCTTTATCACTGTAAATCATCTGTAAAATTCATTGTGTCTCAATTATGCAGCTAGACAAAGCAGTTTTGGAGTAAGAGCTGTAAGAATGTTACTACTGCATCTTGACTCTAGATCAGCTGTATATTCCATGTTGTGAAGGATAAGAGTTTTAAACCTCATACTTCCATATATTTAATTACAGAACCATGTCGTCTTGTGAAATCTCAGTGACCTTATAATGCACTATGTAAAGACTTAGTTAACAATTTACAACAACATGCATGTGTGAGCCAAGGGCAAAGGTTGAAGGTGAACTATGAAGTGCGTGAAAGTGCAGATTAAAACAGTAGTAATTCACATATTTGTTTGGGACATGTTGGTAGCTACTGATTATACACATAATTAATGTATGCATCTGGTTTCGTTTAAAATCAGTATTTTAGGAAATTAAGCAAGAGGCAAAGCTATGAATCCAAAATAAACATGGCAAAAGAAATCTTAGGATTAAAATCTTAGATACAATAACCAAGCAATTAGCTTGGTATGGTATAAAACTAATTACAGGCTCCTCACAAAGCTATGTAGCTGAACTGCCAAGCCTAAACCCAATTTAAAATCACACCAATACTTAAAGGTGTAATTCTACTCTTTCCCTCATCAGAGCCTTCTGTTCTCACTAGTTGTCTTTAACTGGCTTTAGTGATCTTGTAGTGTCAAGTTGAATGACTTCTGCTCACTGATCCCACCAAAACTAGGTCTAAAACAAAAAAATCCTGACTCCCAGTCAAGCAAGTTAGTTAAGTCATCATTCAGTTACACAACTGTTATTGCTGATGAAAGGCATGTGGTGGGAGGGAGAATAAGACTGTCCTTAGCAGAAGCACACTTCTTGTTCTTCTTCAACTGATCATTAAACAACAGTATTCTTCCCTGTTATGAAAATACTGATATGAGAATACTATTGACTCAGATGTACCAGGAAAGCCTAATATCATTCTAGCATGAAAAATATCAGTAGTATGACCAAAATAAGCTCTATTAGCAAAGGAGTATTTTGCAAAATAACCAGTAGAGGTACGTCAATGAAGGTCTACATCTCTTCATATCCCACACCAACACAGCTCTGCATATACAGAACAGCACTTTAAAAGTGACTCTGTATCAGTAGAAGAGAAGCCACTTGTTAGGCTGTTCAGGAGCAACAGACTGCTACAGTAGAGTCTGAAGCAGGTAAACCACAAAAGCATCTAGCAGGATGGTAAATCTTGCTAAATCATATACAAAACGAATATATTTTTTCTTCAATGTTATAGTGACTCTCTACTGTTACGATCAAAGAATTTGATTTAGAGAAAGCAGGTGGGTCAAAGCTATGAAACTGAAGCAGCAGAACAGGCATGCTTGGCAGATAGATATAGAAGTGGAGAATCTAAAGAGTTGGGATTTCTTCCCCACAGACGTAAAGGTCCAATAAACCACTAGAATTTGTAAGGGGACTCTAACTGTGACAGAAGAGCAATACAATACAGCGATACAATACAGTGACATTACAAAGACATAAGGAACCGCACGGTTCCCCTCCAGCTTTCCCTCCATTCCAAATCCAGCCAGCTATACTTGTTGAGGGGAGAAGCACAAAGTCAATGTTCCACATTATGAATGTGGGTCATCCCTGGGGAAACAGCCCAAAGCTTTCCAGTTAATTCACTCCTGCTAAGGCACAGCATTAGCAAAGTGACAGAGATGTTTTCCAAATTATTAGAAAAGCTGGAAGAGTGCAGAGTGTATATATATATATCTATCTCACATCCTTCCAAATTAGTAGCACATACTTCCATGTTCATAAACATCAATTCTGCACAGGGACAGTGTGATATAAAGAAGCTGCAATAGATGACCATATGCTCTGACGCACTTCTGAACTCGAAGAAATAGTTTTCTCGTATTTTCTTTATCACGTGCTCCAGAAATGGGCCTGTATGAACTTCAGGAGGTTCAACAAGGCCAAGTGCAGGGTCCTGCACCTGGGTTGGGGCAACCCCCAGTATCAATACAGACTGGGGGACAAAGGGATTGAGAGCAGCCCTGGGGAGAAGGACTTTGGGGTACTGGCGGATGAAAAGCTGGACATGAGCCGACAATGTGCGCTCGCAGCCCAGAAGGCCACCCGTACCCTGGGCTGCATCAAAAGACGGGTGGCCAGCAGGGCGAGGGAGGTGATTCTGCCCTGGTGAGACCCTCCCTGGAGCACTGCCTCCAGCTCTGGAGCCCTCAGCACAGGAAAGACATGGACCTGTTGGAGCGGGTCCAGAGGAGGCCACAAAAATGATCAGAGGGATGGAGCACCTCTCCTATGAGGAAAGGCTGAGAGAGCTGAGGTTGTTCGGCCTGGAGAAGAGAAGGCTTCAGCAAGAACTTATTGCAGCCTTTCTGTACTTAAAGGGGGCTTATAAGAAAGATGGGGACAGACTTTTTATCAGGGCCAATAGCGATAGGACAAGGGGTAAAGGTTTTAAACTAAAAGAGGGTAGATTCAGACTAGATATAAGGCAGAAATTTTTTTACAATGAGGGTGGTGAAACACTGGCACAGGTTTCCCAGAGAGGTGGTAGATGCCCCATCCCTGGAAACATCCAAGGCCAGGCTGGATGGGGCTCTGAGCAACCTGATCTGGTTGAAGATGTCCCTGCTTATTTCAGGGGGGTTGGACTAGATAGCCGTTAAAGGTGCCTTTCAACCCAAACTATTGTATGATTCTGTGTGCTGAGACATACTGGTCCAGAGGAAGCATGGGAAGATATAAGAAGAGGAGAACTTAGAACAGTGTAATACAGAATATTCTCTAACAAAACCAGTCTCCAAGTAGTCTGCCAACTTAAAGTGACACATTCCCGAATTACTAAAAAAACCAATTCTACATGTTTAAATACAACAGCTGACTAATAAGCCACAATTATTTTATATGTCTAAGGACATTTGTACTCAAGAGAAACAAATTGCAAATAGGAAATGTTCAGTAGAACACAACCACCCAAACAGGAATGTAAGGAGAATATAAGTATTAATGCTTTTTAACCCCCCAAAAGCCTTATAAGACATAAAATAGTTAAAAGCCCGGTATGTGCTGAATTGCCAGATGAATTTTTACAGTACATAGAAGCAATAAAATTAATGGCTTGGGACAACTGTCTTTGCTTATGATAGCCAACAGCATCACAGCATAGAAAAGCATTGTGTCAGCTAGTATTACTTACTCACACATCTGTTATCATCTATCAGTATTCTATCTCCTCGACACGAACAGTTCACTCGTCCATCAGGAGTCAGAAGGCATAAATCATGACAACCTCCATTCATTTGTGCACAAGGAGATAACTCACCTGAAAAACAAATGATAAAGATGGACTCTATTTTATTAAATTTGCTTCAATGGTCAATGTCTTTGAGAGCGCAAAGATCACCATATCTCAGATTTATGGGCGATTGATTCAAGTTTTATCAGTCAGATGAAAACGTCACCGTGCCTCAGATGCTAGCATACTAAAGATAAACAAATGGAGTTACCTTGAATACAATAATTTAAAAAATCCACAACATTCAAAACTGCTGATATTTGACAAGAAATGATTTAACTGCTATCAAATGAGCACAATGTCCATAGCTGAAAATGGTCATTCAATAATATTTATTTACTTGGGAAAGAGGTTATATCCCATCTTTTGTTAACAGTTCCTACAACAAAAATAATTTATGAAACACCAAGAAATGTTTTAACTTGGTTAAAACTAAGTAAAATTCTTGAAATGACTGATACTGGAATTAGCAAAATAGTGTCTCTTGCTTTGTAACTTACAACTGTTAGTATCATTGGCAACAGCAATAATGCCCATTGGCTGATGTGGGATATCAGAACGAAGAACTTTTGTATCGCCTCCTGTGTATTTACTGGAACGCAGAATAGCTCTCCTCACTCCATCTGACCAGAAGATATAATCATCATATACAGCCAGGCTGAGAAACGTACCTGGTCCAGATTTGACAATTACCTAGAATAGGTAAGTACAGAAGGGAAGCATGAGAAGGAATGTTGCCTCAGAATAAGAAGTTTTAAAAGTGCAAACCGTGACTCACATCACTTTATAGTTTTAGACCAAACACTTAATTCTTCTATACTTACAGCACCTGGAAAATGAGATAACAGCACTTAAAATGTGTTAAAAGGATGCTGCAAGGGTTAACTTCTTATTTCTTGATACAACCGAACTTCAGAAAACCAGGAATTTGTTCCTTAAGTAAAAAATCAGTTTATCTAAATGTGCTTGTAAAAATACCTACTCAGCACATTACCTGCTTAATAGCCCGAACAGAACAGAGAAAAAGAGGTACTGTAGCATGGCTCAAAGTGTAAAAATTCTGAGTCTTTATGAATCAAAGCCAGAAACATGTTTCAGAAGTGAAGAGCATTCATCACTGTGATCACATTTGAAACTTGAACCCAAGACAATAAATGTTTTGTGTTTTCCAATTAAAAAAAAAAAAACCTCTGCAGTCACAATATTAATTATCAATTTAAAACCTAAACAGAAAACATGAATTACAGTTCACTATATGGTAGGGTTAGAATGACAACTGCAGAGATACAACAAATTTAATCCCAGTCTAAATCACAGTTCCTGTAAAATATTTTCATGTATTTTCTTTCTTTCTATGTATCAGAATTAAAAATTTAACATGTACAGTTTCTGTTCTGAAGAATACAGCAGCTTTTTAATCAGTTCTCTAGTTGAATATTTAACTTTGGCTGAAAAGCAGAATTATTGGAAGGGGTTCATTATTTCTCCATTAGAATTTTTGAGAGATAATGGAAATAAATAATATTCTGAACGTATTTATTGCATTGTATTCTTCCAGTTTCTCTGGGAAAATTAGTAACTTAGGCATTTGTATAAAGTGGAAACAGTTTTTCTGATCCAGGCTGGAAAAAAATACCTGTATCTATGTATCTAGCTGATGCTTATCACAGGGAAATTGGGATAAAACCAGAAGAAGAATGTCTTTCTTTTAACAACCCAACAGAAATCCCTCTTTTTTTATAATCATCAATGCTCAACCTATATCTTTACTTAGGTCACCACAGTTTTCCATCTGCTTTCTGTCCTTTATCGCCTTTCCCAAAGGAACTTTTGATAACAATGTGAGTTCATGGAAATCAACTTGAAATATAGAGGATAATTATCTGCACAGCAGATAATACACAGCATATGTAATGAACCTGAGCTATTCGTGCTGACTGCACACATGCACACAGGCTGCACTGTGCATGCAGAGCCTACTGGTACACTTTAGCCTACTTGCAAGTGGTTGCTGTGTACCTTTTTTTTTTTTTTTTTTTTTTTTAAATGATGGAACGAGAAAGAAGTAGTAATGGTCAATCCCATATGTAATTAAAAAAAGTCTTTCTCATCACATAAGGAATTCACCTAATACATAGGAGGTCCAGATACAATTTTGTAGAATGAAAAAAAACATTTGTCCCTCTACAGCTATGCCTTGGAGATTAAGAAGGTGCTGTAACTCTGCAGTATTCAATACCAAGTAATGCTTCATTGGCAGTTTGTTCACACCTCTGCTGGTTCCCTGTCCAGGGCCAGGCAGTGAGCAGCCTCCAAAACAGTGGCTTGCAAAATGCCTTTGGGAATGTCCTCAGACTGATTCAGTGCCAAGTTACTCCCAAGAACTGTCTGGAAAGAGCATTAGCTCGCGCAGGCAAAGTTGAGACATGTGAACATTTCAACAATTTTCTAACATAAATAATTGTATTCCAGTGCATAGGAGCATTCCTGGCCATGTTTAAATTCACTTATACAGATACAGTGTCAAAATTACTTATTAATCAGATAATTATAACAAATTCTGCACCACTATGAACATTATATATTTCTGCATATTTGTAAGAAGATTTGATCAGCAAATCTTTTTTTCCAGCGAAGACTTTTTCCAGTGATAAATGTCCCAGGAGGACAACTTTTCTCTAACCAACCTTTTTTCAAAATTAGAAGTAGTAAAAGATAGATGGGAATGTGTTAATGGCAAAAAGACCTCTTCTGCAATTGTGCACATTTACTGTAAGACCCTTTTCATAATACACTCTTAAAAGCCTATGCTATTCATATTCAGACACATTTCAGGGAAAAAAAAAATCAATCATGTATGTTTCTGAAAGATCTGTACGAAATCTGGCCATGTGGATTTTGCAACTCCATATTTGTTCTCCATGGTAACATGAAACTGTCGCAATTTGAAGGATTTTATTGTCACAACCAAAGCCAAGGAAGGCGCTATTCTGTTCAGTGTCCTGTGTTCTGTAGCACTGTCATAATTTTTCTCAAATTGTAACAAAGGAATGTAAATTCATTACAGAACTGATCATTGTTGTTCAACTTTGGGAGATTTGAGATTCAAATACAGAGTGACAAAAGCTAGCATTTGGGAACATTTGTTCACTAATGCTCATAGCATTTCATTCACCAGGCTCCCCTCTATTATGTCACAGCACTATCCAAGGACACTGGCTTTATTTTAGCATCCAAAGAAAGAGTTCCTATTTCTGCCAGCTTTTGGCCAACTTTTCAGTCCTTTTAACATTCTAGTTTATAGAATAATGCTGAAAATTATTGACTTTTTTTTTTTTTAAATATTGATAGCACTCCTGGATGATCAGAAGTAACGGAAAATGAGTCACCTTTAAAAGTTTGTTCATCCTTTGGTTACCTGTCAAATGATGTTTAAGTCCCGAGGATTCAAATTTGCTGTGTATCAAACCCATTGTGAGTCATCTATGTTTCTAAATCTTTTATTCTGTACAGCTTGCACCTTCATTTTCCCAGCAGTGTCTGCAGCTCTGGACAGAGATACCTGCAGATTCAGCAGCTGGATCATGTAAGGAAAATTCAGGTTCTTACACTGTGACCCTATTGAAATCCTCCTTGGGTGGCCCCATCTGGCTGGCCCAGGAGGGGTAGGAAGCACAAAAGGGTCTGCCCATTACTTCCCGCTTCCTTTTTTCTTGCTGATTGCTTGTCTCTAACAAAAATGATGACGGAAGCCAATACAAGCACTTTGCAGATTTATTCCTCTGAATTATCAATAGTAATCCGACAAGCTTTGGATCAAGACATTAGATGACTGTTGCAGTCTTTCAGGGAACGCACGTACCAAAATACGTAACACAGTAAGAAAGCCAATGCAGAATCTGTGATCACCATTGAACCATAAGAAAAATATGTTTTCAAACTGTAAAAACTCCAAGATAATCAACTTATAGCAAGTTTCATCTAAACTGGTGGCTGGGTGGCACCAAATGACCTAAAGCAGTGCTCTCACTTACGAGAATACAGGCAAAAACCTCTTTACATATCCCATCTGGAAGTATAATATCAACACAAGCATAATGCCCAGTTAATCCGCAATCATAAAAACTGCAGTATATCCTGCCTGTTGTTCAATTAAGGTTGCATAAACTGTGCTGGAATCGGAAAGCCATTGCATACGCTGAGTCAGAAGAAAAAAGACACAGTTCTGAAAGAAACTGAGCATCTATGTTGCACAGAGTACCATAATTTTTTAACATGTGCAGACAATATACAGGTGAAGAGAGCTAGAAGGTACCACCTCAACCATCAAATTTAGTCAAGCATGATACAGGTCACAATGCCACAGAAATTTAATTCACAAAGGCCACATTCATGCACTCCCACAAACTACTGCAGTACTGTATAAATGCTTAAGACCTTTTCTACAAAGGACGGAAAATTCCAAAAAGCACCCTGTGCCACAGAAAAAAAGTACAAATAATTACGGTCATCAGCAATGTTTTCAGTCACAGAAGAGGGAAATGTGGTACTGAATGAATGTGCACACATTGAAAAAAGCAATGCATTGCCATTCTGCATCACAAAGATCTGAACTGAACAGATTTTATTTTTTTTTTACCGTAACAAGGTTTTAAACAGGGTTTTTAACAGCATGAAATGAAATCAATCATATACAGACCCTGTCTTGACATATTTTATCATAAGTCTAAATTGATACCAAAAACTGCAACAACATATGTACAATTTTAAAACATTAAGGAAACCTGAACACGACATCCCTACCATCCCTTCCGCCTGAACCAGCAAAGTCAGACACATCCAATAGTACGTCACGTGTTTTAACACTGAATGATGCCAACAGTCAGTTACAGCATGCGCTTTGAGCTCTGAATAATTGATGAAAAGTTTTCTCTGCTTCCTGTAAAGAGAGAAGGAGACTGGGGGAGGAATGTCACAACTAGCAGGGCAATTTAATTTTAACTATGATCCCTCCTTTTTTAAGTTCTGATTTTTAAGTTCTCCAGATAACTTTTGTTTTAACATATAGTTGCTCTAAATTTGAGGTATGTGTAGCAGTTTCTGTAGAAAAACATGATTGAAAAAAGGGGAAGAGCCAGTCAGGTAGACAATTTGTGCCAGAATACTATAATTTGAATGATTTATATAAAACTCTTATTGGATTGTCAGTAAGAATTAGATTCATAACAATTCATACCATGACAATGCTTAATTTTTATAGAAAGACAGGGTTTTTTTTAAAGTTGAGTGCATAAAATTAATATATCAATTTAAAATATGAGTTGCTTTTAAGTATTTTAACTCTAATGAATGGCTTAATGATAATACTTCTCTTTCAAAATGCTTAATAAATAGCCAGTGCCATTTAATAAAGCTTTAAAAGTTTTTTAAGGGCTCTCTACTCTTCTAAAGATACCCAAATCTACTTCTATAACAGAATGACAAATCTAGTATGGAAAACTATATTTAAAAAGGTTAAAATTAATGACAATTTAAAATCAATTGCACAACAAAATCATTGCATAAGTATAAAGCAATATCAGTAATCTAAAAATAAATAATATTTTAGATGAATATCAGAAAACTCAGTCTGACAGAACTGACTTACACAGAACACCACATTCATCAAAATTAGATAATGTGTTTTATTCTTTCAAATGGAAGACATGAAATAGTATGCCATATTTATTATTCGGTTATGAATACTGTTTTTAAAAGAGTATAGACAAGGAATCTATGAAAAAAAATTATATGAGACTGTGATACAGGGAAACAAGCTGCACAGCCAGGGGAAAAAAAAATGAAATAATCTAAGTCATAACTTTTATGTGTTTGGCTTAGCCAGCTAAAAAAGATACACTTAGATCAGACTCCTTGTTTTGCTTGTTATTGATGAGGTCACTTTAATAAAAGCGAAAATCCTACCTCTTGCTGGATAAACAAATCTATCAGCCTTGACCTGGGGTATCCAAATCCTGCCCTTCCAACACTGCGATGTTATTAAGACAGAAATCGTATGTTAACCAGAAAAATCCAAAAACAATTGCAGGGGGGTGAGGTAGAAGGGGAGGTTAAAGACAGAAGAAGAAAGAAATTTGGTACTGAAGATAACACTTGTGAGTTTACGAATTCCTCATTCCTAAAGCCACAAAAGAAATTAGAAGAATTTCTAGTCTAGGTTTATGTTGGGTTTTGTGGAAGAACAGTGACAATCGCTGCTATACCCTAGTAAAAATAATCATTTTTTTTGTTGATTGGTCTGAATAAAGACTGTATTTTCATCATTGTCATATATTTAATGCATGGATTATCTTTTCATTTATTGCATCTTCCAAAAATACCTTCATCATAACTCGAATTGCAATCACATAGCAAAGGATACAATGGACATACTAGAATTTTAGATTGGATATTAGGAAAAATTTCTTCACCGAAAGGGTTGCCAAGCATTGGAACAGGCTTCCCAGGGAAGCGCTTGAGTCCCTACTCAACCACTGGAAGTATTTAAAAGATGTGTAAACGTGGTGCTCAGGGACATGGTTTAGTGGTGGGCTTCACAGCGCCAGGTTAATGGTTGGACTTGATGATCTTAAGGGTCTTTTCCAACCTAAACGATTCTATGATTCTATGAATACCTCATTCACAGTAAGATCCTGTTTCCATAGAATTGTCCAAGTGCAATGTAACAAAACCAGAAGTGCTTCCTCTTCAAGATTTGTTTCTCCATGCTAGAAATGAATGTTTAAGACACTGAAAACCAAACCGCAATGCTAAATTTGCAGTGCTTCAGCTGCTACTTAGATTTGCAGTTCAGCTGAATGATATATAAAGCAACTGTTTATAACAGGCCTGTACTTTTCAGTGCCATTCAAATGGGAAGTATACATCTCTGTAAATTATGACTGTATTAACCAGGTTCTTTGCAACTACATGTGTATCAATTACACAATACTTATTTTCAACATCATAAATGGAAATGACAAACTTCATCTAATGTTACACTTACTTCAATCTCCCAGAATTTTGTGGGATCCTGAGGTACTATAAATAACCTTATTCTCCATAGCCTTAGAGTTTATTTTTATCTTTTCATTAATTCCTTCTTTCGGTTAATTTCTAACAGGCTACCAACACTGGACATCAAGATATTTCAGCAAACAGTCACAAACTAACAGTGTTGGCTCTGTGTCAACCAGCTGCCTGGCTCACATGGATTAGAGGATTTTATTGCCATTGGTTAGGGAATCACTTTCATTAGGTTCGATCTTAACGTTACTTTACAGAACTACTCAAAGAAAGCAATTCATCATTGTCAATGGAGTGACCTCCCTAGAAAAACAACTAATTAAGCAGAGGGGTATTTCACTCTTTGTATTGGTTCTGGACTTCTTTGCACAAATGTTAAAGGGAAACGCGGACATTTGGAAAGTTGAGAAACAAAAATTCTTTTTGATCAGCTTTGCAAGAGAAAAGGATCAAGAACAGAACATTCCCACTACAACTAATATATTTATACTGCTGAACAGAGAAAATTAAAAAATCCACCACCAATTCACTTCTAGTACCATTAATTTCCAAGATTATCCACACCAGTCTAGCTGCTTTTCAGACACAGAAAGAATGAATTGATTAAAAAGCCCAGAACTTAACAATAAACTATCATAATATGGGTAATAGAGAGGCAAAACATGATGAACTTAAGTGTTTAGGTGGTAAACTGTGCATGTTGTGCTAACAATATCAATTTTTACTAGCATTTCTTGTTTCTCTATTATTATTTCTTCTAGTGATGTTTAACAAAATCACAAGGAAGCAGTAGAAACTGATGAAATAATTTCTCCATGGAGAGTAGGCTCAATTTTATTTTATTTCTAGACAACCATCCATGCTTATTAAAATATCTGCCTTCTAGTCAACATTATTTTCCTTCTGGTTAGTTTTCACATCTGATTATTTACTAGTATATAGGGAATACAGCAATATGATTCTTCAACTCAGAATCACGTTTAGGACCTGCATCTTTTTGTCACTGCTCATGTTCAGATCTTTTAGTGAGAATCTTTTCTAAGACTTTTTAGCACATTCTGATTTTAATGGGGTTAGACATTCTACATTTCTAATTGTTAATATTTTGCATGTTTTATCTCTGATCTAGCTACCTTGGCCGACCTCACTTCTATTCAGCCACTTCTCAAGGTAAAGTTGATAATCAATTAATATCTTCCAAGAACTGACCAAAATTACTCTGCTGTCCTCAATCTTACTTTTACTACAAATAAATATAATGACATGTCTGAAAAGTAATTTTAGCTGTCAGTCATAAAGTGAAGTTTTTCGTAAATGCACAGCCAAAACCTTAACTTCTATTTCTGCATTTAGTAGTTTGAAGAACAGATCTGACAAAATATTACCGAAGATAACAGAAGTTGAACACCAACTTCAGAACTTGTTTAATTGCTTAAATACAGAATTCTAACAGAATAAAAACATATATTCTAGAAATTGAAAGTTATAATTACCAGAAGGTTGCAATTACATGAAGGTTATAATTACTGGAGACACATCTAAAACCATATTGGTTTTAACAATTACACCTGTAGGCCCACAAAACCATAACTGAGACCAAACCATTCCAACCTTGATGTTAGAAAATAACCAGACTTCTGTTTACAGGAAATTAACTATATTTCTAGATTCTCCATACATAAAATGTTACAGAATACTCAAGACTGAGGAAGAAAAGGGAAAAAATCAAAATAGCTCATGATTTATTGGAAAAAATAAATAAAGTGTCCAAAACATAAAATCAGCTTTATTTGCTCTTGGCTCAGTCTCCGTGTTCATGAACAAAATGTTATAATTAAAGCACTAAGCAGCTAAAACCAGCTGTGGCCACAATATTAAATGCAATTAAGGGCAGGAGCAAAAACAGAAGAAAAAGGGGAAGGGATTCTGAAAAAAACAATTGCCATTTTTTTTATAAACAGGAAGATCTGACAGAGCAGAACAAGAAATATTTAAAAAGCCCCTGCATATCTTCTAAGTAATAAAAAGGAACAAAAGCAACAACATCCTTCCAAACTTGAAAGAGTACTCCAGCAACCAAATACTAGTATTAAAATATCAGCTTAACACAAAATCAATAAACTCTTACAATCCACTTAAAAGAGTCAATTCAACACTGCAAAACTATTTTCTACCCATTCATTGTACTAGATTATTGTGGTGAGTGGAATGAAGAAAGGAGCTGCTACCCTGGAAGAAAATTCATTACATTACATTAGCATTTCATGTTCTACTATACAATTACAATACAATACTATACAAAGGTGATAGTGCCTCTGTATTCGGCACTGGTGAGGCCACACCTGGAGTCCTGTGTTCAGTTTTGGGCCCCTCACTCCAAGAAGGACAGGGAGGTGCTGGAGCGTGGCCAGAGCAGGGCAACGAAGCTGGTGAAGGGTCTGGAGCACAAGTCTTATGAGGAGCAGCTGAGGGAGCTGGAGTTGTTTAGCCTGGAGAAGGGGAGGCTGAGGGGAGACCTTAACACTTTCTACAACTGCCTGAAAGGAGGCTGGAGCGAGGTGGGGGTCGGTCTCTTCTCCCAAGTAACAAGCAATAGGACGAGAGGAAACGGCCTCAAGCTGCACCAGGGGAGGTTTAGGTTGGATATTAGGAAAAACATTTTCACCAAAAGGGTGGTCAGGCACTGGAACAGGCTGCCCAGGGAAGTGGTTGAGTCTCCATCCCGGAGGTATTTAAAAGAAGGGTAGATGTGGTGCTCGAGGACGTGGTTTAGTGGTGGACTTGGCAGTGTTAGGTTAACGGTTGGACTCTGTGATCTTAAGGGTCTTTTCCAACCTCAATGATTCTGTGATTTCTACCTTTGTTAACCTAACAGAAACTAGAAAGCAACTAAGCAGAGATAGTGAGGAAAAGGGTAATCTGTTTAAACTGAGAGGGGTGGCTGATGGCAGGACCTGGCTGAAACACCCTAAAGAATCTCACATCACCAGAACATCAGAATGATTATTACTTGTATTATCCTAATGGTACAGAAACCAGAGATCTTGTCAAGCTGGACAGCATATGAATGAAGACAAACAACTGCCCTGGAAATATTATTTCACCAGATCAATAATACAATTCCATGGTTGGATTCTGGCATTCTTGTGTCAGTAAGAATGCATCTACCTGGCGATGAGCAACTCTGCTGAAGCACTGCTAGTGAGGCCAATACAGTTTAAGTGCAGATTTGAACGAAGCAGCCTGGTGTTTTGTTGTTGTTTTTTGGGGTTTTTTTTGGTGTGTTTTTTGGGTTTTTTTTTTGTTTGTTTGTTTGTTTTTCTTCCTGGTATGACAATCCCCATCTAACTACTACAGAAGTGCCTTCAGAACTCAGGAAATACACATAATTGTGTTTCAAAGCTCATAGCATGTGAGAACTCAGATCAGTATTTTTGACAACAGAGTTAGATGATCCTCCCAGAACAGGTATTGATGTAGGACAAGAAATAGTAGTACAGCTTTGTATAGGTAACACACTAGAGCTCCCAAAAAGACTTCAGAAGAGCAGGCTGACTCAGCTTATTGCTTTCAGGAGCTTTTTTTGTCTACTGTAATAGGGAAGGAGAGTTAAAATGACAGAAAGCCAAACAAAGAGATGATACTAGGAAAGTTAGAAGTTTCAATGTTCAATGGCTAAGAAAATTGAATGACCAGTTTGTCTTGCTGATGCAAACTGAAAGCCCGAGGTCTGATAAAAAAGTAGGATTTTAGTAATGGTTTCTGCAACTAAGTTGCATCATCTCCCATTTCATGTTTGTGATGCGTATTTTGTTAGACCCTGTGCGTAGACGAAGTTAAACTGTTTCCACGTAACCTACTAATTACCTTGTACTTAACTGACAGCGTATTCAAAACCTTAAGTAAACAGGATCAGGAAAGTAAAAATAAACATGATAGCAAAATGGAAAAGAAAAAGCAGTACAAGACAGATGTATATATTAGAAAGTGGAAATGCAGCCAAGATGAAGAGGAAGAAAAAATTAATTCTAACTGAAAAAAAGTGTAAGAAAATAATTTAAGAATCCCTGTTGAACTAGAAGAGAAACAAAAGAATATCCAATCTAGAAACAGGTATTTTCTAAGAAGACAATTGAAGAAAGCATAGAAGATGAAGGAAATAATTTTTAAAATTATTTACTGCTGATGATCTTAATGAGATATTTTTCTCTTTTCCCTAATAAATGTGACAAAAACAGTAGTGACATAGACAAATAACTTCATAGATAGAGATGGTAATGTACTTAAGCAAAGCAAATCAGTGGAATAAAATAGCAGGTATGTAAGTATTTATGTACTTCCTTAAGCTCCAGAAAGTTAAGAATAAATGTCTGAATTTGCAATAAACTTACAGGCAAACACAATGAAGTATTATCACAAGTTCCTACTTGTCAAAGAAATAAAAGTTGCATGTGTCTTTTAAATAGCATTTTTAGTTGACTAATGAACCTTACTTCAAGACAGGAGTTTCTAATTTACAATTATAATAATGTAGATGAATACATCACGTGATGGAATAACATCTCCTGGCTAAGATTCCAGAAGAACATGTAATTCTCATTTAAGATGCAGAAAGATTTCAAAGCTTTTATATAGTATATGAAGGATTTTTTTTTTTACATTAATACATATGAAAGTGAGCTGATGTACCAAACATTATCTTGTAGAGCTGGGAATTGAAAATACAAGCCAGAACATGCCCTTCATTTATTTTATCATGCACTTTGGGAGGTACAAAATCCCAGAAAGGAAGACTTCATGAAATATGAGAAATGTAGAACCAAACCAAACATGCAACAAAGTCGTGAGCACAGATAACTGCCTTCAGCATACTCCAAGCAAAGATCTGCTTGAGCTGAAACTAATAGAGCACTCAAGGACCAAAATGTATTGTGATAAAAGAGCAACGGAGTGCTGTTGAACATACCTGAAAATGGATAGTTAGAAAAGAAAAGAAAAAAAAAAAAAAAAAAAAAGATTTGTAGAGTAACACTTAAGCGTTACACAAACAAATTCTAGTGCATTCAGAAAAATTTGGCACTGGAAGGAAAATTATAATCGTCCTATGTAAAGCAGAACATTTCTCTACCTCTTCTACTGAAGTTAGTTCTACAAATTTTTCAAGCTGATACAGATCATTGTTGTGGTTTAACCTCAGCCAGCAACTAAGCACCACACAGCTGCTCGCTCACTCCCCGCCCCCCACCCCCAGGATGGGATGGGGGAAGAGAATTGGAAGAGTAAAAGTGAGAAAACTCGTGGGTTGAGATAAGAACAGTTTAATAACTGAAATAAAATAAAGTAAAATACTACTAGCAGCAGTAGTAATAATAATAATACTAATATACAAAGCAAGTGATGCACCACCCTCTGACCAATGCCCAGCCCGTCCCCGAGCAGCGATCACTGCCCCCCAGCCAACTCCCCCAGTTTCTATACTGAGCATGATGCCATACAGTATGGCATAGCCCTTGGGCCAGTCTGGGTCAGCTGTCCTGGTTATGCTCCCTCCCAGCTTCTCGTGCACCAGGCAGAGCATGGGAAGCTGAAAAGTCCTTGACCAGTGTAAGCACTATTGAGCAACAGCTAAAACATCAGTGTGTTATCAACATTATTCTCATACTAAAGCCAAAACACAGCACTACACCAGCTACTAGGAAGAAAATGAACTCCATCCCAGCCGAAACCAGGAAAATTATTTAGGACAGAGATGCTTCAGGCTCAATACCAAGGCAAATAGATTTTGTATAAGGGTCTGCATCTCCAGAATGTCATCCAGAAACTGGAATGTGTTGAGTAAAAAGAATATTACTTGTTAGTTCAGAATTGTTTTCAGTTTTAAATATAATATACAACTAATTAGGAGAAACTTAGGCAACTAAAGATCTTTCTGTAACATTTTCATTTTAAAGACGCTAACAAATGCAAACAAGCAGATTTACAATTAATATGTTTGGGATTTTTGTTTTACTTACATATCTTTGTGATCCATCATATTCACACCTCTCAATTTTTCCCAGGCTGCCATCTGAAAAGTAAAGTTTCTCCGCCCTATGATCAATGGTAAGTCCATTTGGTGTCAGAATATCTGTACTAATGATAACCTGTGCATTTTTGCCTGAGAGGGTAGATCTCATGATGCTTGGGAGCTGCTCATTCCAGTTAGTCCAAAACATTAAGCTGTATTAAAATCAAAATAACAAACAAAACCATAAGATACATTTTATAATTTAATTCTCTATGAAATAAGCAACAGAAAAAACATATGCCTTCAGAGACAATTATGAATGGCATCTATAAGAAACTGTGATAATCAGTGGTGAATAAGAAAATGTGATAGCCAACACCCTATAAATTATAGCAGTTTCCTAGTTCATTAACTTGGATACAAGTACAGATTTTTTTTTTCTCCTCACAGGTCCATTCAGTTCTGATCATGTCTTTATACTAATATACCATTACAATATAAACTCCATTCTGCTAATGTGTATATTAGTAATTTCTAACAGTGAAATTAATTTGCAGCTTTTCCCATATTAGAACTGGTATGCAGAAGGTTGATAATGGGGAATCAAGTGACCTTAATATGTTCTACAGGAGGCACAATCAGCCCCTTCCTACTGTTAAACAATGGTGGACAAAATGTTATGGAATGAGCTGTGGATGTAATTTATACACTGATCAGAACCAGCCCATCCTCTCATTGGAACTTCCAGCAGTATTTAGTTGGTGTTTTTATGATACCTAGATAAATCATATTTTACAATACAGCATAAACTCTTAATTTGCATAAACTGTACGTGAAGTCACACATGGAAATAATCTCCTTGACTACCCATGCAACATCGTACATTCAGCTATCACAAATTAAAACCAGAACATAATAAGGCAGAAATGTAGCCTAGCCTCCCCAAAGGGGAGATCGTTACAAGAAGCAGAAAAAGCGGGTTGCCTTTCTTCCAGAATTAACGGAGAAGATTAAAGTAACTCAAATTTGTAAGACACTTATTAGCAAGAGGCTGAAGTAGAAATATAAACCCTCCTATTATCTTACTAGGAAACATAATCTTCTTGAGAGTGGCAGGAAAGGAACTAAATTAGATTTCTTTCCAGGATGTTGTCCACGAGCACCGTAATTGTACATCTCTTATTATATAAATTTGTACTACATTGATCTTTGTGATAAACACACGGGCCTATCAATTTGCCACACAAGAAACTCAGATTCTTTTTTGTAAATACTTAAATTTATTCTGTTTCTATTTAAGCAATGAGAGTAACATGTCTGACAAAAGAAATCACTAAAATGATCATTCGTGATAATTTGCATTTAACTCACTTTCTTAAAACCAGCTTGAATTTTTTAACATTCTATGAAAATGTAATGATTATTTGATCTGAAACATAAAAACGTATAAAATGCTGTCTCTTAATTCTGCAATTGCTTTAAGAAAATTAATACTAACATTCGTCTACTAAACCAGGAAATCTACTTAACCTTCATATGGTTCAGCAGTATTAGTTGACTGTGAACTAAAGAAGTGCTGCTGTATCCTTGACATTAGGCAAAAATTAAAATCTGGTAAGAAAGATATAATACATACTTTTGACATTCGTCTAGAGCTAACACATGTGGATGATCATCTTCAGACATTGTTATTACTGCTTCCCTGTTGAAAGCTCCTCGACGTCTCTGGTCAACAGTGTGTCTCATGATTGAGGATGTGGTTGAACTGGTCCAATAAAGAGTGTCCCAAGCTCTATGATAAGCAAGCCCCTCCACTGACCCAACATCTGGAAGACATGATTACAGACAGCAAATAAAACTCCTTCTAACAAGACGTTTGTTTTTCTTTTTCCTCAAAGTTGATCCTGCGGACTCACAGAGATCAGCTATTTCAGCCTATTGACTCTGTCGATACTTTCATCATTTCACCTGTTTATTTTTTAGTGGAATCAAAGTCTTATTATTTTTTCATAAATTTAAATAAAAAAAACCCATAGAGAGCAAGATCATTATTAATATTCCTGTACTATATTTGTCAATTCTAACACTCATTAAATTAATGTTTTTACTACGGTGTCCCCAGATAATACATTAGGAATAATAAGCATTTATTCAAGACAGCAATAATTTAGTCACAACTTCAAACATCATTTAAGCCAAGTCTTGGGTATGTTTTCACTAATTATGTGTATTATTTAGCATTATCTTTCCATGTATTTTCTAACACAGATACACATTATATTAATGGGGATCAAAGCGTCCTGTTGTTATTAACTGTACAGGCTGTTTTTTAAACACCTGAAAAATACTGAACAAAAGACTAACTCTGAAGGTCTCGGCATCAATACATCATTTTAATAAGCTATAATACCACACTCTTTCATTCTACATAAAAAAAATGTGAGCTAGAAACAAAAGCAAATATTAACAATCAGCTAAAGCATATATTTAACATCCAGAAAAAGATAAATTGTATCTGATTCCAATATATAAAAGTGACAGACTGTGAGAAATAGGAGTAATTATTTCCTGCCATTATTTTTGAATTACTACAGAAATGTACGTTGATTACTTCACTTATTATTTTGTTAGAAACAAATAATTTTAGACCGGAAGGTTCATGCAGCTTATTAATGACCTACAGAAGGCAAAAATCTAGAAATATAATAAGGATTACATTATGCTGGTTATTACAATTTACATTTGGCCTGCTGGAAGATGTAATTTTTACCATGCAATTCATATACACAGTCCAGAAAGTCCCAAAATAAGTTTGATCACACTGAAAGTGCTAACACTAAACCAAAACTCTGAAGCAAATAAATCAAAACAATGAGACAATTATTTATCAGTTTTTTTATATTTCTCTTTCTAAAGCATTTGGACATCTTCTGACTACATTTTCATGACATATCTATTGAGAAGTCTCAGGGACTTGTCTTAAAGAAGAAAGAATAGAAAAAATAAATTAGGTGACACTCCTTAAATGGAGGTGAATATGTGTAAAATGGGTTTTCCTACTTATGAAGGAGAATTTATGAAAAAAGATATATTCATCTCACTTACAAGTAACTCAAAAAAGTGACTGAGTTTGACTTTAAAAATGGCATTGAAAGCAACTTGAAAATTACAAAAAGTTCTTCTGACCATTGCAAAGATGACCCGTTAGATGATAAGAATTCTGGTTTTCAAAAAGATGAATGTGTTACAAGTTTTCTTTCTTTAAATGCGGAATTTAGTTGCCTCACTAATTTATTTTTAATTTTAAGCATAAAAAGCATATTGAAATATAGCAAAGGTTTTATTTTTTGTTTCAGAAATCACCAACTGAAATCAAAGATAAGCAGTTCTTTCAAACATCATGACAGAGATGTGCAAACACCTACTAAAGTATTTTAAAACAGTTAGAACATGCCTGAATGCAGGCTTATTATCAACTATGGTTTATGCAGTTTCTGGCTATGTCTGTCTATACTATGAGCTGAGAAAGCCATTCTTGGGTCTCGCTCCTCTGAGTGCCGACACCACACGCATGTTACTTTATACCAGGTCAACCTTCTGGAACAAAACAACTAATTCTTTCTGAGATGTAACCTAGGTATTCTGACAAAAATGTGCTACCCTTTCTGAAAAAATGCTCTTTTGGGAGTATAAACAAGACCACATCAGGATTTGTTCCTTTTGCCTACAGAGACCTCCCAGCCACTCAAATCTCTAAATCTCAAACACACCTTAACTTTCTCACACCATGCTTCAGGACATGCAAAAAATATCCTTGATCATAACATCAAAATGTCACTCTTAGGACTGACATACAGCCAGCACACAATTTTAGGCAGCATGAACCAGAAGAAATCCTAAAAATAATGATAATATCTCAGAGCCAGAGAAACACAACATAGGATTCAAAGGAAACCTGGACTGCCCAAATCATCCTAGAGGCACCAAGCCAAGCACTGCATACATGAACCACTCTGCCCCCTGATCTGGGCCCAGGGATCACTCCCAGAGACAGAAATCTGTACAGTTTCGATACAGGCTCTGATACACTTCTTGGTCACTTCTTGCACATCTTCCACTAACTGTGAAATGAAATGTAAGTGTGATAAATATTAAAATAAAGAGCCAGGAATACAATTCTAACTTAATCTACTAATTGCCATTAAAATCGTATCCTGAATCCCAGTTTCCCACTACTTATAATTATCTAAAATAAAAAAAAAAAAAAACAACCGCTCTTAGATATATGGTTTAACTCCTAGGTTTCCCTACATGGAGTTCAGGAGTTGGTCTCGATGATCCTTGTGGGTCCCTTCCAACTTGGGATATCCTGCGATTCTATTAAAAAATGACAGAATATATACTGACATTTTCTGACCAACTCTGCACTTTATTTTGTAATGAACAAATCATCAGAGCATTTATTGCAATATTTTTACCTTTCATATCTGTGAATGTCAAGTGTTTCCTCATCTTTATTATGGAAGTTTTTAGAAAAATGAAATCAAGTCTTTGTCTTGTGGTTAAAGACATAGCCCTTAGGAGGTGAGGATTTAACTAAGATTTGCTGCAAATCATTCTTCTTCATTTGAAAGGTGACTATCAGAAAAAAAAAAAAAAAGAAAAAATAATTTCCCTCATGTAAACTCTTGAATTTCTAGCAAACTTAGCTTTGTTTCTTGTCTGAATCTGTCAAGAAATTTGAAAGCAAACTGTTTATACAACATAGCCTAAAACTCTTCTGTAGTAGACAAAAGATAATGATGTTGTTCCTGCCACAGCTAGATGTGATGAACTAGAACACAACTAGAATGATGAAAGTGCTCTTCAAATACAAGATGCGTAGGTTTACTTGTAATTTCTATACTTAAGCAGAACTCCATTTTCCTACAAGAATCAGAAAGTATAGCTTCACATTCTTAAACTGGACCAACACATCATACTGCAACTCCATATCAAGGTCTGTAAATGGTGACAGAAGAAGGTTTAATTCAATATTACTATTTATAAAATGGTAATTTCTAAGTTTTTAGAAAACAGAGTCATGGAATATTATGCCATATATACATTTAGCATACAGATGAAAAATGCATCTTCCTCTTGTTTTAATAAAATATCTAAAATATGCAGTTTTGAAAAACCTTGCCATAAATACATATGTTCTGAGTGGAGCAGAACTAAAGCAAAGCAATCAATAAAACGTTTTGTTTAAAAGAGAACAGCAGCAACAACTTTAAAAGAAAATAAAGAAGCTAAGATAAAAAAAAACAAACCAACCAAGAAATCTCTATCTAAATGGGAATTTCAAATATTAAGACTGTGACTGAAAAGAAAAGAAAAAAAAAATCTGAAAATAACCCAGCAACAGAATCAGGCTGTGAAAGCTGCCTGAAATCAAATACCTGATATCCAACTAAGGAAATATTTTATCACAGATAAAACTTCAGGAACTGCTTGATGTATACACGCTTTTTAAAGAAGAAGAGAGGGCTCCTTATTAGATAATCACATCTTTGAGCAAATTAAATCTGAAACTATCAAAAGGTTCAGGTGACAAGCCTACGGTTGATAATGGTTTCATAAAAACCACAAACAAAAATTCAGAGTAAAAAAATATGCTTTTCTTAAAAAAACAAAACAAAACAAAACAAAAAAAAAACCCAAAACCAAACAAACAAACAGAGGAATTCAATTGCCTTGATGTAAGACAAGAAAAAAAGCACTAATTAAATATAAAGCGCTCTGCTGCAAACACATACCAAGTGTATTTGCTTAGCTCCACCAAAAGTATAAATTCTGAAGGATTTATACCAAGCACTCTCTTTTATTTGTCAATAAATTTTTAGTTTTATCATGTTCCTTACGTATGAAATTGAGAATTCCACCAGTACAAAAGAGAATCATTTAATGCTTTTAGAAATCTGTAAGATGGTTTTAAAGTCAATGGCATAAGACCTAGAGAGTAGGTGCTAAAGCAATCCAAGATTTAGATAACTTCTTACAACAGAAAATACAACTAACTTTGTTCTTATTAGCATGTAGTATCAGCTTGATGAAGTACCATCAGCACACTACTCAGGCAAATCTTCAGTGTAATGAGTGCTAATACAATATTTTTGTTATATTGTTTCTAGGTTAAAAAAAACTTTTTGTTTCAGAGGTTAGTCAAGAATCCCAAAATTCATATGAGTCCTTTTATCAATGATAAAGCAGGTGCCAAGTGCGGACAGAAATGGACCTAGAAATGGTCCTTTAGCCAATTCCAGGTGGTTCCTTAAAACTAAAACCTTCTAAGCAACTTCATATTGCCAAAGACAGAGAAGATTCCAAAACAACTGCGTTCTAGTGTTATATCATTACCAGTTTGCATTGATATTATTTTATACTTACTTATTTCACACCTCCTTAAGGAATATTCTAGAGCACTTGAAAAAAAAAAGGTTAATTTATCATTAACTATTCAGTAACTTTAAAATGTATCAGAAATATGTACTCATCCTATCCAGTGCTACAATTGGAGGATTCAGGCCCAAAATCTACTGACAGGATGAAAATTAGCAATTTGTTTACTCTCAGCTTCATATTTTCACAGCATCATATAATATTCTGAATTAGTAAAGCATAAAGAAACTGGAAATGAAAAGAAACACATTTGTTTCACTGACATATTGAATTAAAACACTGATGGCATTAGATGCCTACAGCACTGATTAAATTTATTCTAGCCATGAAGCAACAGTTTATGATTTTCACATGAATAGCATACTTAAATGAAAGGAACATTAATACAATATGATATTAATATACAAATACTCACATTATTCACCTGCCACTGACATTCTGAATTAAATCAGTAATGGGGTGTATAACTGATTAAATATCTACACAAGAGAATGCAACAGCTTATGATTTACAAAGGCAATGGTAGAGTGATCACATCATTATGTTGCCAAATGCTATCTATCACTTTTACTGAACTTAACGAAGATGGATTGCGTCCCATAGATGAGATGCAGCCTATAAATATTGTCATGCTGATCTTCATCTGACTTTCCCAGGGAACAGACAAGCAACAAATCAATAACTGAAGAACTCAGATTAGAGCTCCCTCGTTACTGCAAACACAAAATAAAAATACTAAAGGATATAAATTATCCAATAGTTATTGCCACTGACTTCTGGTAATGTATATACTATTCCTCAGTTTCCTAGATTTTTATCTCCTATCCTCTACTTTTAAAATTCTCTAGAAAGTTTACAGTCAAAACTTTTCCAGTTGCATCAGTTCAGCTACCTTTTTCCTTTAATTTCATATTCTTACCAACTCCTTTTCTTTAGCAAAGTTGTAAACTAAGAACAACTGTCGACACCATAGTTTTTTTAATACTGAAAAGCCATCAAAGTAATAAAATTGAGTATAAACAGCACTTCAATATCAGAACTTTGGAGAAGGCTTTAATGTTCAGTACTTAACATTAAACACCTGCTTGATCTTCAGTCATTCTCTGAATTGGCTTTCACAATTTACCTTTCAGGATACAGCCTGCCACTTGTTATACCAGACTGGTCACAGGAGATGATACTGCTTTCCATTGATCTGTTTGTGTAAGTTAATGGTGATAGATAACAGGTGGTCACCATTTGATCTAAGGTGAAAAGAATGCCTCACAAGCAATAAAGTACCTGAAGAAAAGCGTTTATAGTTACATATCTAACTGACTGCACAATTAGAATTTGAAACAATTCTTTACCCTGCTACTTTGGTCTTCAAGTACCCATAAAGCAGGAAGTCTTTCTGCTGAACAAAAATTCTAAGACAATAATAAGTTGTAATAAAAAAAAAGCAGGATGAGTTCCATTTGTCTCAAAAATTAGAGGGTGACTTAATTTCTTAATTACTTCTGTTAGCCATTCGTAAAACAAGGCCATCATATATTCTATTATAACTGAAATATTAAATATCAAATACGGCATAAACAACTCTGAACTGTAATAACTAATTATTTCATTGTCCTATTTAGCCTAAGAATATTATTTTATTTTACAGCACATGTAAAGTTTGCTAAAATTATACCATAAATCAGCAAACATCTGTATCATTTTTCTGTATCTCCAAAATATAAACCCATGCTATATGCTATTACACATTAAAGATTAATAAATGTAATAAGATAGTATAAACAAAGGCTTTGGGTTCTTCAAGGCAACAACTAGCTTAAGTTCAAGACACCGTAAACATCTCCATGGATGTAACCTCATTGTTCCTTCAAACTTACTGCGGTAGCCAGTACTGGAAAGAATGAATATTTGTTGGGAATAATCTAAAGGGAAAGAAAATAATTTTAGAATCTAGAAAAAAAAACAACAACCTCTTTGTTTTTGTAGAACGTCTAATACTGAAATCTCACATCTTCCAAAACGTTTGGTGTCTTCCTAATGACAACTAAAAATTCAGTTTATGTGCAAATAAAAATGAAAATATAAATACTGGATAATTGCTCAAGAAACACTTCTAATACATTCAGCAAAAAGAAACTACCAGGTAAATATCTTTCTGGATTTATAACATTGCTTTAGTCTATATCAATGAAAATATATAAAATATTGTATGTAATTACTGTATCTGTGAAATAAGTACAGTGTGAAAGAAAGACAGGCAGATGATTATGTAGTAGGATACTGATAGTCTACCAGTGAACTTACAGAAGTCTATAGAAAACACCTGATGAGACTACTAGAATAGTAAACATCAAAATTCAGCATAAGAAATACCATGAACCTAACCTGCAGTTGATGACTTTAATCATAGTTATATGAACTAACCAACCAACTGAACAGTATATGATAGACGGATGATATTTCTGTGCAATGAAGTGCATTAGGTATTGATTCAATGTACTAGTGGTACAACATTGCTAAAGCCCAGTTTGGAGCTAGACGAGGCATGTCTGCACCTTTGGGCAAAGCTGGACCTCTGAGAGCAGGTGAACTACCAACACTTGGTGAATACCTGCATGCTCACTAATACGAGGTTATAACTCAGGGAGTGCCGATGATGGAAATAGGACAGAGACACCAGAAGAAAACACTAATTCTGAAAGGATCAATCAGCTAGTTGTACGGTGTTTCTGGAAAATTTTGTTTCTTTGTTTTTAATTTCATTATGGAGACCTACAGAAATACGTTATTCACTCTTACAAACATTTTCAATTATTCAGGAAGAGCTCTGTAAAAGTTTTATGCTAAGAAATAGATAATTAATAGTAGCATTTCAACTTTTAGATTATTTGAATTTTTTTTTTGTCCCCTACCAGCACTGGTGGGTTTTCTACATTTTTCTATATAGTTTAGCTTACTTCTGGATCAAACAGATGAGCTCAGACACTCACAATGAGAGAACAGAAACAATGTCACTAACTTTTTGGTCATTTTTACCTGAACATACATGGAACAAGTAATCAACTCTTTAAAATGAGGAAAAAAGTTACTTTGAAAGTAGTAAGCTTGTTCCAGAACTATGCTTTTATATACATAAATGCTGGGTTTCTTTTTGGCTCCCAGTTAATAGCATTTAAAAAACACACTAGTCAAGCCACAGTAAATAATATCATCATAATTTGTTGTGATAATCAGCTTTTAAAAATCAAGTCTGTTTTATGTTACTAAATACAAAAATTATGTATTTAATTTCATGTCTACATTCTTGTGGACCATAATATTTCTTCAAAGAATGATTTAGCCCTTTTATCATGAGGGGAAAAATAACCAACAACTTTTCATGAGGAAATCTATATCTACCTCTAATTACTTTTTTTCCCAACAATGGATATAGCCCTTCCATAGTTGTTTGCTGACAGGTCACTGAAGAAAACCACATCAACAGAAATGTAAACCTGCAATATTTTGTCCTCTATTATCCTAGATATAAGTTACTCCTTGATTAGGTTTAGGGACTGTATTCGGGTCAGTGGAGAATAATGTAACAAAGGAATAATGATACCTCATATACTTAAGGAAATATAGGCAACTCAGCAAATTAGAAAAACTATAGCATTTTGTATAACTGTAAACTGTAACCCTCCCAGTATAGTTCAATATATCATTACAAGTTAACAAGTGTTCCAGTATCATAAGTTCAAAATACTTATCCATGTAAAAGAGGCTTTAAAAGCAGAAAGACTTCTAGAATGGAAAGCTAGCATATAGAAATGGAAGTGTTTTATTAAGTTTTAAAAAATCTCAACAATAGTCATGGAAGAAATTTTTTTCCTAATTACAAGAGCCCACATTATCTTTTTATACCTTACATGTAGACTCTCAAAAAAAAAAAATTACTACTCAGTCTTACCACCTTTAAATCAATAAAAATTAACATTACCATTAGAGCGCCTACCCTAAGACCTCTAATAAATACATATAATCACACATTTTTCTTGTTATTGTTGAAGTGAAACCAAACAGTATAGAGATATTAGAAACATTAATAGCAGAATAGCCTAATAACCTGTTAATATTTGCTGGATCACATTACTCTTTAGAATAAAACAAAGGAGAAATGTCAAGAGATGTTCCTCTGTACAGCTTTTTACTGACAATTCACCAAATACAGTTTTGCGTTTTATGCAACTAAGCCACAGCTGATGATGTAAAAATTTACATCAGCAAATATTTACATCAATAAAAATTTAAGGGCGATGTAGAAAGTTGAAGCTGTCACAAACAATATTAATTCTTCATGAATAATCTCAAGTTTAATAGGCAGAAGCACCTTTCCTGAATACTGAGGTTGGGAGTGCTCGGGACATACTGAACTGAAAGACCAGTGTATGTCAGCTCCCGTCGTGAATACATTTCAGAGTTGCAAACCAGGAACAGCTAAACAAAGCATGAAATGTGAAGAAATACATATTTCTAGAATAACAACTGCTTAATATAAAGTTAGTAAACGTTATCCACATATAGTAACAGTTATTTACTGAACAGCTCATAAACTTTACCCATTAATCATAATATGCAGCCACATCCAGAAAAAAAAATATAGTGATAAACCAGACACTTTCGTTTTCATTCTCAAAGCAGCAGTTGTAATAATAAATTTTAGTTTTTACTGCCTAAATGTCCTAGACTTAACAATAGCCTCTCACTTTCCCTCCTTTATAAAGTGAAAATCACTGGACCTATATTCGAACATATACAATTATAATAAATCCAATTCATTTATGAAATGAAAAGCAACAATATTATTTATTCTTAACAGATTAAAAATTTCTTTCCTGGAGAAGAAAGCTCCAAAACTAAAGGGACCTCATACAATGTACGAAATTTAATGCTCTGTAAGAGAAATGGGAACATAAATGCCTTTTTGACAGTTAAATTGGACCCATTTAGTTAGAAAGAATAGTAGCACACATTGGAACACCTTTAAAAGATTCAGACTGTAAAAAGCCTTACAATACATCACAGGATCTGACACTTTATGTTAGCCGTGAAAAGATTTTTGCCTTCTGTAGACACTAGCACCTAAAGTTCAAAACAGAAGCAGCGTTTTTTTCCCATAACACTTCCTTTTGTGCTGTGAAAGACGTTACACTGGCAAAATGTCTCAGTGCCACTGTTTACACAGTTAGGAAAAGAACCAGCTCATTGAGAGTGTCTCATCTTAATACTTTTGCCTTTTTCTAATTTACTTTCTTTTGCCTTTCCTCCCCCTTTTTTTTTCTCCTTTCTCTTCTTTAGTTTCTAACTTCTTGACTGCTATTCTTTCTAGTGTTGTACCGCTACACTAAACCTACTTGAACGCTGCACTGGTTCTCTACAGATACACTGAGGCAGGCTTTGGTTAATGAATATATTACCTCAAACTTCTACCTATGATAAAAAAAGGAGACTGCACTATTAGGTTAGAAACTGACACATAGTTTAAAAAAAAAAAAAAAAAAGTCTTCATTGCATAAACATAAGCTTTGAAACAAGTTAGGAAAACCAAAAGCAGTCTCCAGAAATGCTATGACGCAGCTTCTTGTTTCCCGCTGCAAATTAGTCATCAACTAGCATGTCAGCCACTGTCTAAAGCTAGTCTTAATTTGCGTTTTTACTGGGTTGGAAGATAGCTCACACATTTAAACATGGTTTAAGATGGGCTTCTCTGTTCTCAGTTGACAGAAATTGTCGATTTTTTCAGAGCTGCTGATCCGCAATGTCATGTTCATGAGGGAAGGAAGAAGGAAAACAGACACTCCTCTGGCTCTCTGCTTCTAGGCAGGCAGAGACGGAAGGATGTCGAAGTAAAGAAGTTTATCAGATGGTTTGCAAACTAGGGCTTAATCTTAGATATTACAGAAAAAAAACCCATACGTTTATCTGACCCAATACAATGTATTTTTTGCTTAGTGGGTCAATCCACAGCGGTAATCATCTTATGAGTAACAGGAAACAAAGTTTAGCATGCTGGTCTTCATGATTTTAATTTAATTAAGGCTTCCATTAGTTGTTTGCTCCATTAAAACCACAAAGAATTTACTTTGTGAATAATATATTATCTTTCACTGACTTTCTCTGGATCAAACTGAGACCTCTAATTCTATGTAGAAGAAATTTCTATTCAGATTATCACATCATTAAAAATAAAGTCAACTCACCGTTTATCAGTTGAGAAAACAAACAACAGTCAATGGGAGATGCGGTATGAGAGGGGATAAGCATATAATATTAAAAATCTCATATATCAAAGAGATGCTTGCTTCTGTTGAAACATTTTCATTTTCAGTCATTTCAAACTACTCTAAAATTACTTGCAGATGGAAGACAGGTCTATTTAGATCTATAAAGATTTAAAGTACTTCATATATGTTTATCAGAATGCCGTTGAAATGGCTTCCAGTTTGAATACTACAGAAACTGGTTCAGAAGTTTGAAATAATAGTGTTGTTCTGTCTAGAAGTGATTAACGACAAAGAAAATAAGAGTAAAATTCTCCCCTGGGCTCCATCTGAGATGAGAATAGACCCTATCGTTCCAAATGAAACTGATCACCTGTAGAAATTTTGAACAAGTCAGATTTCCAAATACCTCCTTACATAAACTCTGTGCCTTTAACTGCTACTGATTTCTGTTCTTTCTTTCTGTATACTGCTCCATTACCTCATTTTAACCTAGGTTTTCAGTAACAAATTCTCCCAGAGAGACCAGCAACAGCTACAAGGTCTACTTCTGGTAGGGCTGAACAGAAATTGTAAAGATTATGCGGTGATGGCCACCCCAACATATTGATTTAAACTGTCACTTCCATGTAAATTTGTTACCTTTTCTACCTCCTTTTGTATTAAATGCCTCCTTTCAATTTTCTACAAAGCCTACAGTCCATTGGGGGCTAAAATTAAATGAAAAACAGCTTCTGAAGTGTATGTAATCTCTCTGGATCTTCTCTAGAATACCAAGTTAGGATTTGATTTGTCGAGGCACTGGTTCTCACAATCTAAAGCTTCAGAAAGCTTATGTGAAATGAAAAAAATACTCCTTTTTGCAGAGTGAATCCTGCACAATTCCTCAAACTGGAAGAACAGAGAAAGTGTATATATATATATAGCATGACTTTTCCAAATATAATCCCTGTGACCGTGTTTTGTTTTACAAAGGACTACCATTGACAATGAGAAATAGGAATGTCATCAAGGTTCTCAACCATTTTGCCTTAACAGGTTCATGAAGCTTTTACAACACAACAGAATACAGAAGTACACATACGTATAGCTAGCTTAGGTTACAGGTTAGAAGCAGAAGCAGTCTAACCTGTGCAAAGTGAACTGCAAGGCTGACCTTTACAACTAAAAAGTGGAAAGTTAAAAAGAAAATAGTGAGTGGGTGGGACCACACTGTAAGCACCTATGCATTCCTTCATAGGCTGATACGTCTTAAAGTGTGTACTTAAAGCAAGAAAAACAATAAAATATAACCTCTTGCACTCTTTTTGGAAGGAAAGAATGAGATCAAAACACATGATATAGATGGTAGTCATATCACAACATATTTAAAATAGGTATCGCTGCATTGATAAGTTAATTTTAAAAATGTCTTCAGACTGGATTAAACTGTACATGATGCTATAGCAATAAAATCGTGAGTGATACTGAATGGTTAGATAACTCATCACCCAAGAGAGTATTTGTGGGAAACCACAGCCAAGAACAAGGTAAATTTTTAAAAACTGGCAATCAAGAACGATTAACCCCATAAATTTACTTATAAAACCACAAAAGAAAGAGTCTCTACTGACTGACCAAAGGAAATAATGCTCATTTCGTCAGTAGCGTTCAGAGATAAGAAAGAATCCACTCCAAAAACCTATGCTGCACAAAAAATAAAGGTGTTAGGGTATGGCATACTAAGCACATGCTACACTGGTTTTTAGTTGTTTCTTCCTGCTGAAGACAGAACCCTATCAGGTACTGGGCTCTTGGTGAGTTTTGAATCTGTTTTTAGTGAACTGGAACAAGTTAGATAAAGTTGTTTATATGCTGTAAATCTACTTTCCCTGAGCTGAAAATGTGTTAGCTAATGGGTTGTTTATGAGTTGCAAATCTGTTCAGTGAGGTGAAAATTTGTCAGATAATGGGTTGTTTATGAATTCTAAATCAATATTCAGTGAGTCGGAACTATGTTAGATAATAGCTTGCGTATGGGTTGTAAATCTGTTTTCAGAGAACTGGAAACACGTTAGATAATGGTTTGTTTCTGGGTAGTAAATCTGTTCTTAGTGAGCTAAAAACATATTAGATAATGGGTTGCTCCAGAGTTGTAAATCTGTTTTTAGTGAACTGGAAACCTGTTTAATAAAGGGCTCTTTATATATCTTAACTCTGTTTTTAGTGTGCAGAAAAGTTCAATAATGTGTTAGATTTGAGTGGCATATCTGATTTCAGTGAGGTAGAAATCCATCAGCTAATGGATTCTTTATGAGCAGATCTACATTCAGTGAACTAAAAATCTGGGACAGTAGTATTTTGTATATAATGTACTCTATTTTCACTATTTGAGTCAAATACTGAGTAAAGGTTTGCATGATTTGTAGACTTCAACTTAATGAGGTAGAAAGGGGTTGTAGAATTGTTAGAACCACGCTAGGTATTTCCAATGTGGTTTCGAATCTCTTGCTAATAAAGTAAAACTTGCTACAGATGCGTGCTAATAATTTTGGAGGAAAAAGATAGCAAAATGAACGTCAAAGATGTTATTTTTTAATCCTGAAATTAAATAGTATTACTAAAATCTCTCAGCTGGATTCCATTTAACAATTTCTTTGTAATCACATATAGTTAACATGGAAATCAGAAAATTTTAGAATTTTACGTCTTCCAGTGAATGGAACCACTCGTGTCAACCAGTCTTACCACTGCTTTTTCCTTTACAGGTATCACTGTTGGTCAAATACTTCCACTATAACAAGCAGCCTCATGAACTGCTTCCTGTTTACAGTCAGAGAAAATCCTGTGCAGACTGTGGAAAGGAAGGATATGTAGTACAAAAATACCAGTTTAAAATGAATGACTCAATGTACAGAAAGGGGGTTTAAAACACATGAATGAGAACAATAAACTAACATATACTGAGATGTGATATCCCTTCTCATTTACAATGAAAAAAATAACTGAAGCATTTCTAGAAAACAAACACCATTGCTCACAAACACATCCCAAGCATACACAGTAAATTTTTGCAAGGATAGAAAATTTAATCTGACATTCAATTATTCAGAGTGCTGACTCTGCTAATGAAAAATGAAATCGGGCATATTAAGATTACAAGTAGAAACACTTCCTAACAATTTCTTAAAAGTATAATACTCAACTGTACTTTATGGAATGTCTTTAGCTCTTGTACAACAACCTATTATAAAGTAATGAGGAATACTTTATTGTTCTTTTAAAAAACCAATTTGTATCTGCATTGGTGCTTCACCAGTATTTCTTTCTCCTCTTTGTCTGTTTTAAATGTAAAAATTTCCAGTGGCTTTTCATGTAATACTTTTAATCTCTTCCTATAACACCAGAGTTAAAATAGTGCTTGTATGTCACCCCTGCACATTTCTGTGAGCTGTTTGTGTCTCTTGTATGGCTAACATCGACTCTGAATCCCCAGGTTTGAATGCTTTCCTGGGAGTAATGAGAGCATCCAGAAAACATTGCTTAGTTTCTCTTTACTATATCTTAATACAGATATCATTAATTCCTCTAAAATATGCACACATAAAAACTCAAAGTAAAAAAAGGCCTTGTATTATATTTGAAAAATGCTTTTCTGTTCATTAGTGTCAACAGTTTTCATGACCACGGATACCTTCCAAGAACCACAGTGCAGAGGAACATAACGATACAATTATCCAATGTCAGTTGCAGAATAATATTTTGTCAGTTTCCAGCTGTTTAACTTCTTTCTTTTCTAAAAATATTTCCATTAACATCCAACAGCAAAGGGCGATACGTTCCACATCAAATCTACTTCCATTTTTCCTAATTGCTTTCTTTGGTCTTCTTATTAAACTGTTTGACCCAAACAAATAGCTAAATGTAGCAATGCCATAGGCAACATAACTTACGACTTTCAGATGAGAATTATCCACAACATAAGGAGCAAAAACTATACAACACTTCAGACATTTTAGAAAATGGTTACTGAAATGAACTGCAGCCTCCAAAAAAACCAGACTGTACTCAAAAATGACAAGGAAGAGAAGAAACGCAGTAAATGTATGCAACCGATAACTCACTACAGATGAATGAGGTTTACTGTATGTTTTAGAACAATTAAACTGAAACAGAAATGAAAGACAGCAGACGTTTTTCAAGTTTAGATTTTTGTAGCACGGATTTTTGGATGTTTAGCATTACGGATATATTTCTTACACATCTGCATTCAGATTTGCCTTGAATTCTAATTTTACCATGACAAATCATGATGACTTTTTACGTACACCTTGCATTAAAGTTATGTTAGACTTTGTTGATAAAGATTTCAGTGCCAGATCCTCAGAAGATTTTACTGAGGCCTCAGCTGCAAAATATGTTTTGTGTCTTGTGCTGAAGACTTTGGTGATGATATTGGCATCAATTCCTTGACAGCAGTGTCAGGCTTCAAGTATTCAGAGGCTAAAAAAATGTTAAGTTTCATACAACTCCTCCTACTAGTGCGGTGAATGAAGGCATAGTAAACGTGCAAAGCTACCGAGTAAGCCTCTACTAAAAACGTACAATTTTGTAGGTTGGAATTTGCCTCTGATTATCACTGAGGACAAATCACTTTTCTTGGGCTCACTACAAGGATGAGTCAACTGGACACACTGACTAGGGTCCTAGTATTTTATACTGAGGAATGGTTATGTCAGCAGATATATCTTACAGTACTTCACCCCCCACTAACTAGAAAAATAAACAACCAATACGTTCATGGGGTAAGGGGACTTCTTTCATTTCCAGGCATTGCACAGTGAGGTTTTGTTTCAACAGTTAAGCACTGTCATTATCACTTCTGTTTTCTAGTAATATGCTTCATGCATAGTAACATTGTTATAAAAGAAATTATTTTGAAGTTGCAATTCTACAGATAATGTTTAAATGTATCTTATAGGGATAAATTACAATAATTGTGTTATATACTTCAGTATGGTAAAACTTTACTGACATTTTTTACTCTGTAAAGTCAAGTGATTATCAACTTTTCACTTAATAAAGTTTATTGGAATGAAATATGTACTTTGGGAAATAATTTTTTACTTACTTTCAATTAGTACTCTTCTGCCAGCCCAGTTGTCTTTAATAACTTGTATATTTCCAAAGTGTGCATCACTGAAGAATATGCGATTCGTACCTCTTCCTTTCAGACTGTAGTCAAAAGCAAGAGCTATCACATTTTTGAAGTACTCTGGATTTTCATATGGCCTTATTGGTGAATTTAAGTTGGTTTCATCTGAAAGATGTATACTTTTTAATATTGTCCTTCCTGAGTACAACAGGTAACCTTCATGTCTCAGGCAAGTAATTCCATCTTCTGCAAGATAGCCATGTGCACAAGCACATGTTCTCTGTGCGTTTCCCCGATAAAGGCAAAGTTGATGACATCCACCATTATTCTTGGCACAAACATTAGTACCTGTAAAAAGGTGGGGGGGGAAATAAAAAATAGTCTATCTTTCATAATATTACACTTAGCTAACTTAAATCAAAAAGTAATTTTTTGTATTCTAAGAATTCTTCTCTTAAAACTGTTTCTACAATATTCACAGTAAAACAAAGGCCAAAATAGTAAAGAATGTAACTTTAACCACAACCTAAAGACAATTTTAAAGAATACAATTAATAAGCAAATATAAGTAATGTCCTTTCCAATTCACAAGAGTATTTATTTTATTAATAGAAAATGATAAAATGGGTTATTCCTCCATAATTAGCTAAAGACTTAGAGACTTTTTCAAGTGCTTTGAAAGATTTTTTTTTTTTTAAAACACCTGTTACTGTCAAAAAGTCAAATTTAGATACCACCAGAATACAGTACTGTTTTTAGATGATTTCTATCAAAATAAAAACGTATATATTGACAGGTACAAAACTGTGTCAATTCAGTTCCCTGTTTTTAATAAAGATATTTGCCAACGTTTTGTTCTAATTTCCTTTAAAGCCTGACTTTAAAAACTTACTCCTTGACAAATGCATGCCATTAAGAAATCATTGTCAAATTAGTAACTTCAATGACTTAAACTACACTTGTTGCAAGCAATATTTAAAATTACAATAATTTTCAGTAATTAGGAGCTATTTTCCTTTGTCTTTTTTGGACTATGTATGAATTACTATTACAGTTAGTTTAGATAATTTAGTTTCTGTTTCTGACAGCACTTTCCATGTAACCACTCAGCTCTTTCAATATAGTCATCTTCCCATTTCTGAAAGTTTTCCACATAGTGAAGGAGAAGAAAACATTTTAAATAGACTGTTTTCAGGTAGCAATAATTGTTGGGGAATATGTAGTGTCTGAAAGTACTGTTGATTGCATTGTCTAACTGCTACATTTCAAGCTGAAGATACTTTTAAGAAAAAATAATGGGGGATGAGAGTTAACTTGCTCTTCAAATTAGAAACGTTGAATTTTGTGTTCCTAGGCAAAGTTACATGAGACATATTCCTCTATAGTTATGTAAAAACATTTGGAGATTTCGCTGTATACACTTTTACATTTGGTTTGTTTTAAAGATTCTTTTAAAGTTTTATTAGGCTAGAAAAGTTAATATCTGTTTGGAAGGATGAGGTTGAGAAGAGAAAGGAAAACATATGAAAAAGATCCTCAAGCTTCTAAAATCTCTCTTTGAAAACTTCAATGCTTCCACAGTTCATCAGCTGTAAATATCTTTTAAAATGGCCAATTCTGAAATCCGTGTAGTTAGGGCACATCCTTGCACACATAGCACTGAAGGATAGGAATCCGCTTGCAAATAGCACTGCAGGACTGGCTCATCAGAAAGGGTAAAACAGGTGTTTGAAAAAAAAGCGTTAATCACAATCAGCACAGGTTGTTGTTTTTTGTTTTTTTGTTTTTTTTTTTTTGGGGGGGGGTTCTCTTCTATTTTGTTTGGGGTTTTTTGTTCATTTGTTTGTTTTAATAATAGAAGGTCAGGAAGCTAGCTAATTACATTGTTTTTTTAAATACCATTAACTACTTCTAGTTCAATGAACTTAAAAAATATATATAATAATGTGATATAGAAAAACATTCCAAAAACATTTTTCACCTGTTTTTTCCCTTTTGTCCTCCTGGCTCACTGACAGCCCCTCCCAAAGACATTAACCATTTGTACCCTAGTAAAATTTGAAAAACGTATTAACAAATCATTCAGTTATGTTTTTCAAACTAACATCAAAAGATTTTTAGCCTCAGTAACTGTTTCTCTTATTCCTAGTGCGATCAAGTCTTTAAAGCTATCAATAAATATCATTACATGAAAAGATGCATCTTTTTATTCAATTTTCCTAAGACTATAATATAAAGCAGCCCTTCCAAGCAAGCAGACATTAACTATTTCTAGCCTAGTTAGAAGAAATGATAAATTTTTGTGTGGATTTTATTTTTATCCACAAAATATGATGCCCACAGTACTCTGAAATTACATGCAGAAATTCTTAGTCAAATGAATATGCATATGTTTGCAAAGTAATTTTTTTTCAAAACTATTTAAAGTTCCCTTGGAAAAAAAATTAAAAGACAGTTTTTCTTATTGATTGTTAAATACGCTTTCTTTCAAAATGCAGATTTATTTTACATGTCATATTTAATGCCATTATTTAGGAAAGATGTATATAAAAAAAATAGGATCTTCAGGTATGTAATGCTGTGATTAAAGCAACTTTTGAGAGCTACCAACACCAGAAATATATTTGTATTAATAAGTTTATCTTGTACTACAGTAACTTTTTTTTTTGTCTCTTTTTGAATACATTTGTAGAAAATTTTGTCTGGTTTGCCTGGTAGCAGTTTCTTCTGAGGAAATCATCATCAGTTTTTGCAGACTTGTAGCCACCTTTGCTCACTGAAACAAGTTTTTCAAGTTGTCTTCAAACCCAGAATTTTAGGAGGAAGAAGATAGCTAAAAGCAAGTTTATTCTTAGTCAGGCAGTGGAGAATAAAATTTAACCATCTATACCATAAATCACCAAGAGTATATGATAACTTTTGTCTCTTGAATTTGCTAAACAAATTGAATATAAAGGAAGTCTGATTATTTACAAGGTCTCTTCCCACACAAAAAAACTAGGACTCAAAATCAAGTAATTTCAGGAAATAAATATTCAAGACACAGAGGCTGGGAATTTCTAGCTGTGAAAAAAAAAAATCTGCTTTGCTTTCCAACAGAAATCTGAGACTGCCTGAGATTACTGCTCTTTAAGACACAGCTCAAGGTCCCACTCATTCCTAAGACTCTTTTTCTGCCTTTTTTTAAAAAGAAAAAAACAAAAACAAACAACCAAAAAGCAAACAACCAAAACCCACCAAACCTTGAAAGATAGGAAGTGTTTTGGGTTTAGATTTTCTCCTTAAAACACTCAGAAGAATTTGTACTATATGTTTTCTTTAGTACATTAATTTTAGCTTAAAAAAATACTTCAAGAGTAAAAAGTGGAGATAAAATCAGTGATTACTTAACTTTTGGTATGTTTTAATATACATAAAAAGTAGCAGGTGATATTAAAACAATTAATAGCATCCTTAAGAACAGCCAACCTTTCTCTCGTGCTCTATTAAAGACTTTCACTTCCTTCAGGTTTATTCCAAGGCCAGTCCTCATGGTCACAGCATCCGTGGCCTCATTCTTGTGGCCTCTTCTAATAGAGCCATTTGCATGTGCTCTGCCAAAAAAGTTGAAGATGTCTCATCAACAATCCTCAACTAATTCACACCAAACAAATGACTGAAGGGCAGTGGAGAGTTCACCTAAGAGAAGGTGAAGAAACCTGTTCTCATCTATGACACTGATATGCTTTAGCTTTCAGCATCAGAAATGCCCTTTCTTTGGAAATTGCACAGATTTCTGTGATCCGTTCTGTGACCTTGCTAAGGAATGGCTAATCCTACAAAGGTGAAGCACCTGGCACTGAAATAACATTTTGAGACTCAAATACTTATGAAAAATAAATTACCTGTCAGACCAGTAGATGTAAGCTCCAAACACCGCCACTGAAAACATATCCACATTGCTCCCTGACAGCACAATCTCCCGATTCCCTCCACTCTCAAGGTCAATTCTTTCTATCTTGTCGGTACGAGCATCACACCAATATAATTTATTTTCCTAAAGATTAATTTTAAAGGAAACATCAACAGTCTTGTCCAAGTATTTAATTAAGAGTTAAGATTACATCAAAGTGGAAGACCAGCTGGCTTTAATGAAACATAACAAGTACTGTACATTTTAACATATACTGGAAGACAGAGGAACTAACCTCATAGTCGATGGAAATCCCATTAGGCCACGCAATCCCCAGGCTCACAAGCACAACCTTCTCAGACCCATCTAAGTGTGCCTTGCCTATGCAAGGAGTCTGTCCCCACTCTGTCCAAAATAAATACCTAAAATGTTGTGGAAATTACTAATTAAAATTTAGCATCAAAATAAGAGTTGAAAATATGTACTTCAATTGCAAACAAAATACACCATTACCATTAAATAGGTATTTAAAAAACATAAGGCTCATGTCTCTAAATAATCTTAAGAGATTAAATGTATCATAATACTTGTTTCATAGAACACTTTATTGAGAGATTTTTTGCAAATGATATAT
The DNA here is from genome assembly GCF_047370975.1 of Nipponia nippon. Taxonomy (NCBI): domain Eukaryota; kingdom Metazoa; phylum Chordata; class Aves; order Pelecaniformes; family Threskiornithidae; genus Nipponia; species Nipponia nippon. Next base: position 94,927,580 of record NW_028262369.1, read on the forward strand.
ATGAAGTAATTCTTAAAACTGTATTCAATCAGTCAATATGCAATTTTATTGCTTAAAGAATTCAGCTTTGTGCTTGGAAAAATAAAAGCAAATTAGAAAAACAATTACTGGAACAGAAGCTCTCGCACCTAATTACTAACAAATGTTGTGATAATACAAGAGATGTATGTCTAACTTAAAAATGCTTTAAATATGAAGCAGTGAGGAGCACTGTGGGAAATGGTAGAGCAAAGGGATTTTATTTGGGAAGAAAATATTTCTCCTATTCTCCCTAATGCTCATGGGAAGAATCTGCCTCTTACTTACCTAATTTTATATTACTGTCTACTTACTGGTACAGTAACATCACTAATTTGGGGTAAGATGCTAGGTCAAACCTCTGCCTTGACCTCCTACTTCTCAATCTGCTGCTTTAGGTATAGCAAAATGAGGCCAGTTAATCTACACAGAGCACTTCCTTTACTGAAAAGTAACCCATGGAATAGCTTTAAGTAAATGTCTATGTGTCCACAAATATATATATGTATGCATATATATTTGTATTAAAATATATTACAAACACACATACAAATATATATATATTCTGAGCAATAAATCTCTTTCTAAAATAACATAATTGAGGTCTAGCATATTACTAATTACCTGGAGAGAAGCATTTTCATAGCAAATATTCATAAGAACACACTAAAACATAGTTTAGTAATACGCTGTACACAAAGTGAACAGAATATACAAAACCATTCTCCATTGTTTTTCTCTGTGTGAAACATTTTGTAGTCTGTTTTTAAAGATTACAAAAGTCGTCTGTGCATTACTAACTAGTTCTACCTGAGTGTGGTGATAGGGTTATGCCAATCTGTTGTTAAATAGCTATATTTGATTGGATGACTGCAGATACATGAAATAAAGAGGGATAAAAATGGGTCAGGGGAGAAGGAGAATAAATACGGATCTTATAATTAGCTCATCAAATTTAGCTTCTGAAACAATGTCCAACTTACTTTGACTTTAATTGTAGGGCTTTCTGGCTATAACAAAAACGAATTTGTTCTCATATTTCTTGACATTACAAACAGTAATATGAATACTCACTATAAAACTTATACTACATTAGGAAATTGAACTGCTATATTAGATAAATTAAAAATATGTTTTAGAAATGTTAAAATAGACACTATTAACCAGCTGCATATCAGCAATCACTGCTTAAGTTTAACGCAGCTTTAACCAGATTACTAACAGCAGCTCTAAACAGAACTGAACTTGCTTTCAGGCATCTAGTTAGAGGTACTTTCTTAACACAAGGTATCACCTAAATGTTGACTACAGAAAAGCAGGCATTCAGTATATTTCAATTAAGCATCCCGTGCTCTTTCCTTAGACTAGTTACTCTGAGGAAAAAAAAAAATAAAAACCATAATTAGCAGGTTAAATGAATCTAGAATCCTTCAAATAAAATCCTGAATAGCTGCCAAAAATATAAGGCAAGTTACCTAATACTTTCTTAGAGCATTAATGATTATAAATATATTGATATATAAACTTACATAAACTATTAACTAGTATAGAAAAACTTAATCTTCCCATATCTTCCCACAAGATCTAAAGGCTTGTTTCCTAATAATTTCCTAATAATACTAATAATTTCTAAAATACTTGTGTCCTGGACCTTTGTAGGTAACAATATGCTACCAACATGTTTGATGTATATACTGCAATGCTAGAATACCTACGACAACTTATTTCAGAACTATCCCATATATAATTTACATAGCTGACATGGAGATACAAGTGGCAGAAATTTGATGCTGGGCTAGAATCAACTTTCATAAAAACTTCTTTGGAAAAAATTAAATCAGGGTTTAAACTCTGCCCCCCTGCCCCACCCCAAACCCTAAACACAAATGAAATTCCCTAAATGTTTTTGAAGGAGTATCTTCAAAGTCTAATAATTATTTTGGTATTAGCTTAACTCCGTATTTCAATCAAATTCTGAGCTTGATCAGAAGACTATTATATAATTGGAAAAAAAAAAAAGTCAGCCAAGTGTATGTTACATGAATAAGTATACCTGATGAGGGACAAAGACAATCCTTTGTGGGACTACACATTCCTTTTTTTTTCCTTGGTAACAATAAATAATATTACCAACCAGCTGAATGCTGGCTGCTTCATATCTTGGTATAACTGGCAGATTCAATGAGATCTAATAACTGCTATTTTCCTCTCCATTCTTATAGCTGTCAACTCAAGCTTCAAGAGAAATGAAGAATGTGAAGTCAGGGCAAGGGGAGAGAAGAATACCTTTGAAAGTTTTGCCTTGTAAAGGGAAAGAGATATAACAATAATGCAGAGGGTAAAAAGGCCTCAATCTTCCCTCAGAAAGGTATACCTGTACTTCACCAGCAAAACATTGCTACGCTTCTCATGAAGGAACTTCGATTGGAGACATCTCAAGATACCATTTTGTGGCACAGTATAAAAAAAAGAGAGATGAAGCTTATCTGCTTTCACAGGAGATACACCGTTCTATGAGACATGTAAAACAATTACTAATCTGTGGTCCTCTCATCCTCCTATGTTTTTTTAAGCATTCTAAACACATCCAAAAATTAACTATAAAACTCAACAAGATCAAAACAGCTAAGGAATGTTGCACAACTGAATTCATTTCTACATTTAGCATTTCTCTTCTTTACTGTTTTTTGTTTCAAATGCAATAATTCAAACTCCTCCAAATTATATTTTAACCACATTTGATTAATATCTGCTTTTTGGTGGCATTAGACTATTCTATTTTAAGACCTAAGAAGATGGCTCACCTCTAAATATCCGTTAACTTAAACAAAGAATCTTTTTAATATTGTTGGCTATTATTTTATCTGCTTATGTGCACACTTATGATTTTGGTAAAATAAAACCATGAGCCGTTGAGTCAGAAAGCATCATGTGAAAATATTGTCATTAAAATAAAAAACCCCACACTACAGTAAAAAAGCAACTTTTCTATCAATAGTAGTATGAAATATTCCATCAGGGGTTCTGCATTTATTCTTCCCTATAGCAATTGTTAAATGCTGGATCTCAGCTACAACCCATCTTCCCTCTCCAAATACTGCAGAAGAGTTGATTACGTTTTTTATCATTTCTAGCCGAAAATAACGGATTTTATTTTTATAATTCATATTATTGTAATATCTAAGGATTCTCCAGAGAAACTGCATCTGCTGCACGTAGTCCTCATAGACTTCATGGGGGCTCTTCCTTTCCTTTGATGTAAGGGATGAAAACCTATCCGTATATGTGTACAGCAAATACATTACATAGATGTTGAGGAAAATTACACTGTAAATTAACTATTGTTTTGAAGAAGTTTGGTCTACCCTTCTGGTCAGAAGAATTTTATCAGGCTTCTGTGTACTCACCTTCAAAAGTTTGGTGTGTCTTTTTTTTTTTTTTTTTTCATTTTTTCTGATAGACAAGCACAGCTATTCTGATACATTACGGATAAAAATACAATAATTAATTCAGCCAAATCCTGAGTAGGATCTGGAGAAGATCCTACTCTGAAGAACAGCGTGAATCCTAAACTGTTAGCAGATAGTGCCAATCAAACAACGGTGCTATATGAACACAGCTGTAATGATTTGTGGCAAAAGCTATTACATTATGCAGAAAATAAAACCTGTTATTGCTTTCATCTTCATTCTTAAATACACTCAGTTGCAATGTTCTAGTCTGCAAAATACACAGATCACCATGTCTAAATTCTCATAAATGAAATCATGGCAAAGATCCAAACTGCATTTTGCATCACTGGTATCAGTCTGGCCTCACTGAGAAATCAGGATTCTTCATTACTATGGCTGCAAACTCCTCTGAGTACAGAGAATGCTTTCCTGCAAATAGTGAGATACTGATTTGATTGAAACTGGGGAAAAATGAGCTATCTAGCATCATCTCTGGTTTTGGGGGCAGGTCGTTGCTCAAATACTTCTTTAAGATTTTGGATACACACCATTTAGAGCTTCTGTTTCAGCAGAGTAAGTGTACCAGTTAAATCCTCTGAGTCTTGCTTATATGCCTTTTCCTCAGAAAGTACATTTCATCTTCCCATGAAAAAAAGATGGGAATTCTTTGCAGAATTTACTGCTTCTGTTTTACTTGTAGCTCTGCTAACAATAGTTTTGGAGCTGGCGGGGGACAGAAAGTTCCCTATTTCTGTTAATGCTGCAATGTATTCCCTACTCTCAACAAACAGTTGGATGAATACAGATGTCATTTTTGATTACCCTTATTCTCTTACTCACACGCTTCATCTCACATTATTTTCAGCTATGCTGGGCAATCTCCTTGGTTGTTGTAGTGGGATGTGACATGATGCTAGAATTTATAACTACCAAGGATTAAACTGTTCTATAATTTCATCATGACATTGAGGTCTTCATTAGCTAAGACGACTTCCTTGGATTTGCTGGAAACTTAAGAACAGCTTTAAGCATGCTTCCAAGCAATGTCTAAACTTCAGTTGAAATTATTGTCTTAGAAAATAAAAACTGTTTTGTAAAGAAAGTACAGTAGGTCATGTATACAGAGACCAATGAAAAAACTCAACATATGAAAAGAATCACACTTCCTTCCACCTGTGCTTAGTTACAGTACAATAGTTTCCAATACAATCCTTTTGGGTTTTGTTAAACGTTTATCCATTAGAACGCAGGCCTTGATTTACTTAGATAAGAGCTTTAGTGCTAGCATGCAAACTTTAAAAGAAATGCAAGTAGCCATGGTCATGTTACCCTTTTTCTGGGTGTACCGCAACAGATCTTGGCTGGTCCAAACCCTGGGATATAATTACATATCGGAACGTGCCGTTGAGCCTGGCAACTTCAATTAAGTTGAAGCCATGATCCGTCCAATATATGTTACCTAGGAAAAATACCTTGAAGTTACTGGAAAAAGAAAAGACTACTTGAAAAGTGTTTAAATCTTAAGTGTGTGAGTTAGGACCAGAAACTAACTGCTGTCTTTTAACTTATATCTTATATTTGTAATTTCTAGTCCTGTTCAGCCTTCCTTTTTGAAGTATAAACTTGCATTCATGGTTGTCAGCATTGAGCCTGTCTATCTAAGAAATGTTGTCCAAGATATTTAAATATTTTTTCTGTCTGTAGTAAAACTAAAAAAAAAAACAAAACAACCAACCAAAACAAAAAAAGAGCAACAACAACAACAAAAAAACCAAAACATAGTGGTGGTATCTTCAGAGAAAGATATCTAGACACTTGGAATATTAGACATTAGAGATGAAAGCAAACCAAGTTATTTAGTCTTGAGCTGAGGATGCAAGAGTATACTGTCAGAAATCGTGAGAATTCCTGAAGCAGGTTAAGACCTACCTGCTATCCAGTCCACTGCAATGCCTTCAACTCTTCCCAAACCATTTGTAACAATGTCTTCTTTCCATGTTTGGTCTCGTTTAGATCTGCTAATTTTGTTGAAACCCATGTCTGTCCAATAGATTGTATCATTTCCTATAAAATACACGGTAAGGATTCTTGGATTAATTCAGTTCCTTCAGTCCAAATATCTACATCAGTAACTGTAAAAAATGCCAGTTATTACTTTATTAATATGTCTCAGAGTAAATAGAAGAATGGCATCAACACTATAATCTTTAATTCCTTTTTCCTTTTTTTAAAAATAATTAATGTAGAATACTAGGTTTTCTACTGGTTGTGTAGTACTGCACATATAACACAATAGGGCCGTGGCAACATACGGAAGCCACTACCCCTGTCAAAAATCAGACAACAAATATGTTGTCTTGCTTTGTTCTTTTTTTTTTTTTTTTCCCTAATGGGATACCTGTTTGAAAACATTTTGTTTTGTTTATTAATCAACATTCCAAAATATTTAGAGGTCTCAAAAACTATGGTGTAAAACTGCCTATACAGTCTTTTCCTTCAGTAGTCATATAGACTGAAATTTGGCAGTATAAAAAAAAAAATCTAATTAATAAAAAAAAGGTTACATTTGAGTGTGATATACTGACAAAAGAATAAAAAATTGACTCTATCCACAGTTCATCTTTTATTTTAAATGTCCTGACAAGCTTTCCCTAAGAGTCTTTTCTGGTGTTTGAAGGCACTTCAGCTGTCTTCCCTGCCATTCTGCTGCAGTTGGCTGTCCATAAGGTGGAAGAGAGGATACTACATACTACTCTATGTAGTCTTAGAGTACAAACCTATTTTCACTGACCATTTAAACTCATCAGCCAGGCTCAGAATTTGGAGTGGCCAAAGCACAGACATGCACTCCCCTCTGTTGCCACAAAGTACCCTTGATAAAGAGATGGGGCAGACAAAATGATGATGTTCCTCGAGCAGAATTCTCTGTATTTCCATTGACAGAGCTCTGAGTTAACAACACAGCCATGCTGCAACCCATATTCTGGTTTTAAAGTCGTCAGTTGGGGTCCTCCTGAGTGAGCTATTTTCTCAGGGAAAGACATGGCTCAGATAATGATATTTTTATAATAAGAATTTTAATAATATAATAATAATTTTTTCCTTCTTTATTTTTTCATACTTTAAATATCTGCTTTTAATTCCAATTGAATGTGTGTGCATATATATATTTATATTACAAACATATTACATATATTTAATATATATTATATAATATATACATATATACACACATATAATATATACATATAATATATACATACACACACACACACATATATATACATATAAAAAACAAAACAAAACAATATTTACACAGATAAAAGTCAATTCCAAGACCAGAACAGTTTGGTATTCTCAAGAACCCTAGCCACACTACCTCTCATTTTGGCAAATTATATTTGGAAGAAATAGCATACAATAAAACAGATGACAAATTCTGACTTCAAGTATCCCAAACACATAGTTTGATTACTAGAGCCACGTATTTTGCTACTTAGTTCTAATGAGTACGAAAATTACATAGATCTTAATATTAGCTGCACATATACTCAACAATAAGATACTGATCTATGACTGTCTACAGGTGTATACCAAATACCCTTCAGTGGAATATGAGATATACAGAATTACTACAAAGTCTTATCTGAAATTACCTAGTAAATAATAATAAAAAAAATCTATTATGTTTACCAACTGGATAAAACATTCTACAAGTGAAATTTATGTATTTCATATTCCAGTTTAAATCATCTCCATAAAAATAAACCACTTTGTATTCATACTATAACCATATGACAATTTAAGTCAGCCATGTGAGCAACAATCCACATAACAGATTAGAAACTCCGTTATAAGAACACAGGGATCGCTGTGGTTTCACTTCCACGACTAAATCTTAATGTATATAGCACAACTGACTTTGTAGTGCTGTCTTCCCACATTAAAGACTTGAATGACTGTTTCTGAAAACAGTATTTTTCAGTAATCCAAATATTCAAACAACTGAATTACCTGGATTTGCTTCCAGATAATCACATGTTAAAGAGAGAAAACCAATTTAAAAAATCATATTTCTCTAAAATACATCATTACACACAACAACCATTAGACGTCTATCTAAATTACTAATTTATTTTCTGTAAAATGCAGTATTTTGTGACACAGCTTTGTTTTGTTAATGATCAACATTTTTCCTTAATACACACTATACCTGACAGGCGTATAAACAGGTACAAAGCAACTAATGGTTATGTGCATGTACAAAAAAAAAAAAAAAAGGATCGTGAGGACGTAGAAAATCACAGAGATGTGGAGATGTACCTTCAGAGATATAAAAATACTTCCCAATAACAAAGGAAAACACATTTTCATGACAAATATTACAGGGAATACTATTTTAACATCAGTCAAATTCAATTTTTATTTAGTTAGTAGTGTTTCTGTAAAATGACCAGAATTTTTAAGCAGAATGAATCTGTTCTACAAACAAAAATTATGGAAGTAGTTTTGGGACTGGAACTAATCAGGGAAACTCAAGTAATATTGGCTGTGTTGGAGGAAGTTCACAAAGCACATGCAGTTCACTGCTTCTAGAAAGTATCCTTAAAAGTAAATGCTAACAGCTTCAGTATGCAAAGATAATAATTACCCAACCATACACTGATATTAAACCTCAGCTAACATAATTTCCTTAAATTCTCATATTCTTTTACAGTCCTACACCTTACTTGCCTACATTTTATATCCTGAATTAAATCTTCATTAAACATAGCTGTAAAATGCATTGACTATGACATTTTGATATAATTATTCAAAGATCCTCCAAGGCAAAAAAAAGAAAGACCTATTTTTTTCTGAAGTACTGATAAAGGTTATTCACAGCAATGCAAAACTTTTCAGTCACTATGCTCTATACATTACATTGGATATTTTTTTTTTTTTTTCAGGTACTTTATGACCGCTTAAGAAAAGAAAAAAAGCTATACTCTTGTGATCTACGGTGTGAAAATATCCATGGAAATAACTTTCATTGAACTACTAAAGATCTCTGTGGGTTTCAAATACAGATAATACTACAACATTTGCTGAGTCTCAGTTTGCATTTGGATACAGATGGTATGATCCAAATGAGAAACCCCTCTCATTTTGTGGAGACAGCAATTTTTATAGGTTCCTTTCTGCTAATAATCAAAGTTCTCCATATGTCAATAAAACGTAACATTCTCAGTAAGACTTAGTCGCTGAAGACCCATGCCGTACAGAACAAGCTAATAGGAATTCAGATTATGCAATTGGCCTTTATTTTGTTGTCGTCTGTTCCCTTATAAAAGTGGATGATGTTTTCACAGATCTGTGTGTCGATGCTGTCTCTGTCAGGTAGCACTGTTAATATTATAATTGCACAAACCTGTTTTATTCTCCCAATTACTCTGAAAAATAACAGAGATAGAGATGAAAAATCCCTGCAGCATCTGGTTCCTGAAGTCAGTTCTGGCTTCAGACAGATGGAAAGAAGGCCTATACTCAACCTGGAGCCTTCACTATTTATTTATTCTATTGCTGGAATCTGAAGAGAAGAGAATTACTACCTGGAAATGACAGTTGCCACAAAATGGGAAACAACTGTCTGCAACTTTACTCAACTTCTATAAGCATTCTGCTAAGTGGTGAGCATTAGTAACCACAGCCTCACATTGACTCCTACAGTCCACAGGCAGCTTATCAGCAAGCACTGAAAATTAATTCCATTTAACGCATTAGTATTTTGCCAATAAAATCCAGTTATTCAAAATTCAACACACAAAGTATTTGCTGAGTATCACCCCTTTTGCTAGGCCTTGTCAGCTTAGTCTGTAAATGTTCAAAATGCTTATTTCAACAAAGAGAATAAAATCTATTCTCCTCCCACCTATACACACCTGTACGTACACCACAGATACAAATGCCTGGAGGCACAATGATAACATGAGTAAGAGGCAGACAGAAAATGGAGACAAAAGTGGGGAACACACAGAACACATCTGGGTTCCCAGCTCCCACTAAGTTCAGCAAAGCTCAGTGAGGGATTGGGAAGACTCCACTTTTCACAGAGGCAAAAGCCTTGCAACTCTTCAGCTGTTTCTGAGATGAACTACTGTAGAACTGAAAGGGGCTCAGCAATAACACTATTCTTTCAAAACTATCAACAATTTTAATTATTACTCCACCTTTATGGAGGCTTTTTGGCACTAATGAAAACATTCACGTAACTGTTCTGCACTGTTGTACTTTTAAAAGACAGAAATACTACCATTCGTTAAGCAGTTGGTGCCCTCTAAGTCAGTAGGAGTTCAGATAGTGTCTCCTGATGAACAGGATCACTTTCTTGGAGACACAGTTCTACCCATCAATTTGAAGACCATCATTCTGCGAATAAATATGTTCTCATTTCTTCAATACTTAGAATGCCCTTCATGTCTCAAATACAGTAGTGTTTCTCTGCCATGCAGATTCTCCTCCAACCAGACCAAGCTGAAGTACAGAGTACCTCCCACCATGTGAAATAACGATTTCAACAAATGCAAACCAGATACTAAGGTAAAAAGTATGGTGAGCTTCCTGGAATAATGTCAAGAGGAAAAAACAATGGGCATTTGCCTGACATACTGTGAAAAGCTCTTTGGCAGGAAGGAAGAATCAGTGTCATTATCTTTAACAATACAGAAATGAAAGGCTACTAGGATGAAACTCAGTTTTATAAACCTATGTCTTAAATAACACTGGCAACTCCCCTCCCCAACAGCCTCTAAAAAAGCCCAAAGGTCAAAACTACTCTTGTAGTTCTTTAATGAAAATTTAGAAGTATCAAGACATAGGGAGAAAAAAGGTGCATTTATCTTCTAGCCCTTTCATGTCTGCAAAAAATATTGCCCTAAGTCTTTTAACTATGATATGCTGTACTACTAGCATATGTTAATGTATTTTAGCCACTTTGCATACCTAAACATTACTGAGAGTAAAAATCAGAATTTGGGAATGTTTCATGATTAAGAATGAAATGAAAGCAATAGTCACTAACTGGAAAAAAAAACCCAAGATGAAATCTGAAAGTACCTCCACTTGCCTTCTGAATCATATTTGATGAACAAAAGTTTTAGGGATGAACTTAGAAAATTCAAGGTAAGGTATCAAAATGAGAAAAACAATTGCTTTTTAAGCTTAAAAGCAGTTGAAAGCTGTACCGTAACTTTTTATGACACAGTATCCCCTTGTGATTTCACTGCTACAGAAGATTTACATTCATGTTTAGCAAGGCATTTGTCACTGTCAACTGTATTCCTGTTCCCTGTGCTGTAACTGATCATCATGCAAGTTGGCAAACCTCACTCAATTTCATCCTTGCTCAAATCTCATTTTTCCAAAAAGCTAAAAATTAGCACATGCATCTTATTCTTCCAAAATACTAATTTGATATTGACTAGTGAACTCCAAAGCAAGCTCTCTAAAGCAGGAGCTAGCATATCCTATAATTAGACTATGCTAAAAAAAAAATCCCCAAAGCAAAGAAAACACAAGATGCAAAATCCCCAATAAAATCCTAGTATCAGTATTTTAGAACAAAAAGTCAAATTTCAGATTTCTGTATTACACAGCATAATTTTGTAAAGCTTGCAAGACTTGATTTCAAAAATGGTATTTTTTTAAGGTAAGTATACTATAATAAGAAGTAAAATTCCCAGAAAACCCAACTGCATTGTCTTAGTACTCTGTCAAGAACACGCATAGATACCACTTCTCGATCATTCTGTATCTTTCCAGAAATAGATGGAATCAGCTGTATCGTAGTCTTTCCCATCTAAGATACGTGTATAAAGGCATTGGCTTTTAAGTGATTTTTATGTCTCAGTAGACCATGACTGAACTATACCTATGATATAACGAAAACTCTGAACATCAGCTGTCACTGATTTGAAAGCAAAATATACAATTATGAGTGCACCGTAAAATCTTGAGTGAACTTGGAATTTTACTAGGTAGAGTAGAGGTACAAGAGCAGCAGTGAAGAAGGCAGGACAAAAGAAGAAAAGACTTAAATGAGTTTAACTCCTAACCTGTTAATAAAAGGTTAATGATATCTGTGTGACGAAGTAGTCAAACAGAAGAAGCAGAAAAAGGTCTGGTTTTAATACGAAACTTAGGATCTCTCAATGCTGAATTCCCAGGCAGAATTTATTTCAAAATGAAAAAAAATGCAGTATAACAAAATAATTGCATGTTTCAGGAAGCCAGTATCCATGTGTATATAACATAGATACTATTTTATTTCTAAACTGCTAGTTTGTAAACTCAATGGGTAACCAAAACAGCTCATGAGAAAATCAGTTTAGAAGGAAGGCTGATCAAAGAGCTAATGGGTTAAAAATATGGAGATACAAGAAGTTTTCAGGTCACTACCTGGTCACAGATTTCTTATTGTCTGTAAAGTAACCATAAATTCTTAATGCCTTTGAAGATACTCAGACACCTTTTAGTACCAGTGGGTGATATACCCAACTACTTTTCAGGATCCGATCCTTAATTTCTTTCCACCTTCTTTCACATGTATGCAAACCAGAAATCTCCTCATTTCATAGGAAATTTGTAAGATTATCTATACCAAAACCTGTTTCCTATTTATACACTGCAGTGGAAAGGTACATAGTGCACTTAAGATAGAAATGCCTCTTCTTCAGGCTGTTAGAGCATCCGCTTCTAAAAGGAAGAAACAGATACAGAGGTGGCTTGTACACTGCGGTGAAGTGGCTGAGCTTTACTGGACAAAGAAAGCTATCCCACTCAGCTGCCACAACCACCTGCTAGGTACAACACATAGGACTAAGAAAATTCAGTGGAAAAAAGGTCTCATGACAGGAACAAGCTTTTTTCTATGAAAAATGAACTAACGAAACCTGCTTTCTTATGGATTTATGACCACTTTCTCTAAAACCACAAGTTTCCTACTCAGGTTCTCAGCGATGTCTCCATTGAAAAACAGCGCATAATGTTGCTAGTGCAATATACATATACATAATACATGTTTTTCCATTTACTATAAATAATAAATAGCTAGAGGGTAACACTATAACACACAACCAACTTCCAATTCCTTCAAATATAGTTGTAATTAGAAGGTTTGAAAACTGGGGGTTTATTTCATTTCTAAGAATAGTATACAATATTTACCATACATAAAATAAACTATACATAACATTTACCTGCATGGAAGTCTATGCCCACAGCAAATGAAGTTCCAGATATAGGCATTAAAGCATCCATTTTATCATTTGGATCAAGAGGAATGCCTCTAATGCCTTCATGAACAGAATACATAAGAAATGATTCAATACCTATGGTACAAACAAAATAGCCAATGAGAGCAAAGTGGAGACTTTCCCAATTAACAAGACTTTAGGAATTAACAAGCACTAGACATAATATTCCAATACTGCTCCGTAGTTTTCCAGAATGATAACTCCATCTCTTTGAAAAAACATCCATGAATTATTATGGCGTATTTCTCATTAAATGATAAATGCAGTCTTACAAAGAGAAGGGAATCACTATCTGTTTCAAGCATCACCTGAGCATTAAGTAATTAGCAGTAATGAAAATTAAAACTTAAGAAGCAAATGTTTTTGAATTATGAGAAATTTAAGAAAGTTTTCAGTGCACATCTGCACTTTCTGTCCACATTTAGCAAGAGAGAATTTTAAAGAACGTGTGGAAAGCAGGACTCAAGGCTGTAAATTGTCTTTTGAGGCATGGGATTCATCTCACCTCATTTAGTCATGCAGACTTGCTTTAGACAATAGAGAGAAATACATAGTTTTAGTGAATAATGCAGTTGATGCATTTGCAATGTCTGCTTTCACGTTAGATTAATCACACTCCAGATGCACCTATTTCTATAAGTTATAAAGAAATTCTATTGTGTAGGGGTCTTGTTATGTAGTCATTCCCAGTTGAGATGAATCACAGCTAATTGTCGACAACCAAAATTAGAACCAATACTTTGTTGCCCTAATCTGTTCATATATCAGAACACTTCTAAGTTTAAGGGAAATTATGCAGCATGATGATACATAACTCTTTTTCTTGAAGAATTTTAACTACCATACACAAAAATAGTTCTTTTTTTTCTTCAGATCAATTCTTTGAAAATTTCTTTCTTTGTAAAGAGCTAGCTAGTAGAAGACCCCAAGAATGTGGACTAAAAAGTTTCAGGTAGTGAATTACAAAATTTTCTTCTAAGGAAGAAGAAATCTAGCTAGCAAATGAAAAGAGCAATGCTAAACAAGTATATATGTACAGAACAGTACTTGTCAAATTTTCTTCATGAATATTCAAGACAATAAAAATGTTTTTGACTCATGATCTCTTTTTAATTGAAGGAAAATTTAATCATAAAAAGCTGTTATGGTCTAATATATCTAAAGGAGGTATACATTTCAAATACACAACATCCACCAGTTTTACCTTAACCCACAACTGAAAATGATAAATATCTGAAGAAGTAAAAGTAAAAATGACTGTGTTAAAAAAAAATAAATTAAAAATGTTAAGAACATATTATTGTCACATACGAAAAGCACTGAAGAAGTAGAAAAGCCACATGTATGTTGCTTAATTCTGCTTCCATGTATACTCTACTGTTAACTAGATGAGCTAGCAATCTCTCATAGGAATAAATATTAAATTTATACAACTATAAGGCACCTTGACCATAAGGCTGTTTTGTATTATTCAGGCAAAAAGTAAGACTTTGTGTGTAAGCTATCCTTTGATTTTTTTTCCTGCTCAAATAGACAAAAGATTTAAAATTAAATAAAATTAAAAATAAAATCAGACCTTACTGGGGCAATACAATAAGATTAGATACCCAACCTTTCAGATACTGTAGCCTATAATTTATAAGTTAAGGTGTATGACCTTGGACAAATATGTACTCCTATTAACGATGGCTCAAATGATCTGTTTTTCTGCCTACATTAAAACAAAACAAAACAAAACAAACAAAACCTAAAAAATATTCCTCAGAGTTTCCACAAAAAGCTATGCAGAACTAAATAAAGAAATTAAAAGCAAAATTGAAATTCTGTCCTAACCACAACAGACATTTCTCTGTCACTGCTTTAATCAAGCATATTAAGTATGGCTATTTAACTTAAAATCAATAAAGAAAGTTTATTTACTCATTACAGTGTTCCCATAAAACTGAAGTTAGTTAAAATAATTATTGAAGGCCATTTTACCTTTGCATGCAATACGGTTTTTTTGAAGGTTGTAGCCTACTGTACACACACAAGTCCTGGTGGTTTCTGATGTTGGTAAACAAAGCTGGGAACATCCACCATTGTTTAACTGACAGGAATTGCTACCTATAACATGACAGAGGAAGAGACAAGAGGAAACCAAATTTGAACAGTGCAATCCTGACTAAAAATGTGTGTTGGCATCAATTTATTAATATTACCCAAACCAAATTTTGTTCAGCTAACTACTTTGAAAAATTGAGATATGCATAAAATAGTTCAGGCTCTGCTACTATTCATATACTCTTCCATGCTTCACTCTTACAATATTTTACCTGCACACTTAGAATAGTGGGTTTTTTCCTTAAAAGATTTTTTTAAATAACTCGCTTTTCTGAAGAAGAATCTGCCTATTTTAAAGTAAAAGCATATGTTAAAACTCAAAATACCACATTAAGTTTGTGAGTAGTAATGCTGAAATTTCACTGACATTAGTCTAGATGTACCATATTCTAGATCATGAGCAAATCATTGATCATGTTGTATTCATTCATCAAATGTCATATTAACGCTCCAATGTGATCTCACAGATCCATGCTCCTACTTCCTAATTAAAACAATATTTATTTTTAAGTAATAGATGAACATTTTTTAATAGATTTATAATAAACATTATACATAGTATAATAAACACCTCAGAAATTTGAAGCTTCATGAAGAAACATTTAAGACTACTGAGACATTCAAGGAATTAGTTCATTACAAGTTACCAAGCCCGTATGAATCAGAGAGCTACTTGTCACATTTACTTTTGCATTCCTAATTTTGAAGTAGAAAGCATTTCTTCATCTAAAAATCATAGACGTTCTCTAATGATCCAACCATACAAATGGAAAGGACAGGTGAGGTTTCAAAGTCTCAGGTATCCTCAGACAAATCTTGTATTTGTATGCAGAGAAATCTGTAAGTGCCCTCAAATCACATTTGCTCTTATGTCACTTTGATTTAATGAAATGCAAGATGCATATGAGATACACAAAGATTCTTTAAAAAATATATGCAAATGTAAAGCTGAATCCCATCTACAGTGTTTAATTCTCATATCCAAAACCTTGACATTGCTCTGTCAAAATATAGATTGGCAAGGTGGCATTTCACTACACGCCTTCAGGGCTCTCATTATGGTTAAAGTTCAGTAGTACAAAAAGACAGAACTGTTCCTTTTCTTGACCTTTGTACAATGGAAGATGCATATTAATGCCACAGACACCAGATATTGCTAACATTTGGGCACTCACGAGGCTATCTGTGTGTCTCCATGGTAGGGAGCTCAAGCATTTTAAAAGAATAGAAACATTGCTAAATGCCTACATTTTTATTACTTAGTGTTCCACTACTTTTAAAGCTAAGGGCAAAACTGGTACAGCATCTCTGGTGTTTCCTAGATTACGTAAAATGGCAACTGTTCCCAGAAGTGCTCAGTATGGAGCTGAATTAATGTACTCCGTACATAGACTACTTATTGTCCATCTGATATCAGACAGCTTAGCTCCATCCTGTGTTCTTTTGGAAGCTTCTTTTCAAAATTAAATTATTTGTTTCATGTAGATCCTATCCTCATCACTTTCAGTGCAACCATCAACCAACACTTTGAAAGTAGCTGGAATCAGAAATGATCTCTTTCTAAACAATCTCCCAAATGTCTTAATCTCTGATCTCCAAATTCATAAAACTGTGTGCATGACCCCATATTACACTTTTTAATATTATCTTAGATCCCACTTTGTCAACTGTTTTACCATTATTAGCAATATTCCCCCATTTTTCTGCTGTCTCACTTTTGATTTATACTACTGTCACTTCTGTCAATTTAGATGAAATTAGACTGTCTTAAAACAAACAGATTATTAAGAATATTAATGAATTATAATCCTTCACTTAAAATTTCAGTAATTTGAGATCAGGATCACCCACTAACTGATTTTTTTTGAGTAAAATTTTTAAACTTAGAGTCTCTAAAAGAACTTCAAACTTCACTATCGTGTAAACTTCAGAAAACATCTGATAAAATATATCAGGAAGATATTCTAAATCAGTTATCCTATTATATTCAGTAATTTATTCAATAATAAAATATTTTATAGTATTTTATCACTGAATTACAATGAAATACATATTCTTTTGTTCTAGCCATGTTTGGAGAATAACATGGGAAAAAATACTATGCAGTCTAAAAGTTGGTTAAACATGCTTAAAATTTAACATACCTTGCTGTGCTGCTTTATCATACACTTTCATATGTACAACACCTGAAGTTTTGTTTCGCAGGACAGTTGGGTTTCTTCCATCTTTTTTATTACAGGTACCGATCTGAGCTAAGTTCTGGTCTGCCCACCAAAGCTTTTTATCTGTAAAATTTTCAAGTTTTAAAAATTAAGAGGATTACTATCAAATTATATATGTTTGAAACCTAAGGTGGAAAAAAGCTTTTGAGGTTAATTCTCAGATCAATTTTAAGAAAAATTGCTCAAAGAAGAAAATTTTTTTTTATTTTTAAAATAGAAATTTTTGATTTAAAATTTAATTTTTTCTCTTTAGGTGATAGGTTTTCACACATTTTTAAGTGGAAAGCCTGAATTATGCCCAATTTACAACTGAAAGTTACAAAACCGTATTCATAGATCATATATTACTGCAACACAGGGTTTGTTCTCTAACTTTGCTATATCTATTCCTTATGTACGTAGAGATGACAGGAACTCTGGTTCCAGGTTTTCATTACTTGACTTGAGCGTTCAAATTAATAAGTATGACAATGACCATAAAAATAATTAAGAACGTTGTTACTGCCTTAAAGAAATTATTGAAATTAACAACTTAAATTGACAGTAACTTTTTCACCATAATTCACACAAGATTTTATAATAACAGAAAAAACGAGACACACTATGCGCATACTAGGATAAAACTTCAAACCATCCTTGTCAACCCACACGTGCAGAATACTTGAATTATAGTATGTAGGACTCGTCAAAAATTTATGACAGAGAATTCTCACTTGATGCGTAATTGCAGTATATGCAACATATTTTCTCAGGGGTTGGATTTCAGGTGACTTTAGTCATAAAGATTTCACGTAAATTCATACAGGATTCTAAGTAACAGGAGGACAGAAACACTAAGTTTGATCATATTGCTGTGGCCATATTGGTTACTGTGGAATGTAAATTTTCATTAAAAAAGAAATTAAGATACAAATTTCAGTATTAATGTAAAGATAATCTTCATAACAATTCAAACAACAGCATAGGAAAACAAGCAATTTAAAAGAAATTTCAAGAAACTGAAAAGTATACATGAGATGTATATTCTCTACTTCATTTCACTTACATCACTTCAGGAAAATGTTGGTTTTGAAGCCCCATTAACAATTTAAATATCAACATTAGGGATTGCTTTAGTTTTGTTCAGAAATACACAGCATTTATCAGTGTTATCAGTTTGTCATTCTGAGACTTTGACTCATTACCTGCTGGAATGAATGAAAGAGCCTCTTCAGTTAAAGAGCTTGTTTGTTAGTCTTTTATTCACCTAACAAAAGCTAGTAAGATGCCTCAGGGTCAATGGTTTATAGTTTCTTTAAGGTTATACTCTTTACTACTTTTCCTCAAACCAGTATTGGGGTGGTATTCCTACCAAGTTTTGAATATTTCATGTTTCATGCCATCACTTGCTATTGAACAAATGAGGTATAAAATAAGTCACAACAACCACAAAGCAAAAAGGAAAAAGCAAAGACCTATCGGGAAACACAGCAAGAAGAAATAATGCAAACAGAAGAAAAGAATATTAAATATGCACTTTTGAAAACCTTCACAGCAGCTCTCATAGAAAATTCGTATTTGCTATTGCTAAGACTTGGAAGACGGAATAGGTTAAAATGAGGGGAAATCAGAAGAATGCTAGAAATGCCCTTCACTCTCTTGGCATTTCTTTATAACCCCACTCATATAAAAGGCCACAGTTATTAGCTTTACTGTAGCTCTGAACGATGACATCAAGATCATAGAACTGCTTTCTACAACAGCTACGTCCTGTCAGTCTGTCAATGAAGATGCTTGGGTGACGATGGAAAAGCTCTGTAGTATGGCACTGCTACTTGTAATGGCCATACTGTCAGGGACCACCGTCAAGTGTCATAAATCAGGGGTGCCCAAGGACTGCTCACTGTTCTATCACATCTGAGACTATCGCAACTTGAGAATCAGGGTACTGAAATCAGCCATGACATGCTTTTGTGACTTGCCATGTGCCAAGAGAGAAAAACCCCAACCTTTAAATTTCACATATGCAGGCACCAGCATTACACACTCAAGGTGCGACCATCTGTTTAATGCAAACTAACATACTCTACATAAATATCTTCCATGAGGTATGTGGTGACAGTTCAGTCTAGAGGAAACTAAAGAATGGACTGAAATTGCAAAAGTGTATTTCTGAAAGACGAGCAAACTTTTGTCAGATCCAAAAGAATAATAAACGTAGTAATGATGCTTACTGTCTAACTACGCTTACCACCTAATTTTAACAGACTAAGCACTTGAGAACTTAAACTTGCTTCTGAAACAAGAACTCGGCTAACTCATAGCAACTGAATGTTCACAGTGAAGAGCTCCTTACCTAACCAATGCCAAGTCCTTCAGCTGTTTCCCTTATAACATAATCTTTTCATTTTTATCATAATTAATTTCAGCCAGCTTGTTCCCATCATTCATCAAATCTCAATGGTTGCTGGAAGCAAAGCAAACCAGTCCTTTCCTGTCTGGGTGAGACTGAAACACAGAGCATACCGAACATACGGAAAACACTTAGCCAATGCTAACTCTTAATGTCAGCCTTCAGACATTGCATAAGAGCATTATTTCAGTGAAGAACTTCCTGATGTTTCTCGCTGTAGACAAACAAATCCAAATGCAAAGAACTGCCAGCTATTTCTATCAAGTGTAACGGGAATAACAACATACTGTATTCTACTTTTCACAGTAGAGGCATGAGATACTTCTGCGAGATTTTGATAACTATTTAAAACCTTAGGAAAAATCAACGCAGAGAGCTAACGCAACCTTTGTCAAAATACAGATTTCTTTTTGAAGCAAAACCAAGAATACACATATGCTATACGTCCTTGACGAACTCAAAAGCCACCCCATACAAAATCTTGTCTGACTGAGCCCCAGCATACTGCAAAATAGCAGAATGATTGACGGGTTGAAGCCCTTCAGTTTGCTGGCAGCCAGATGGCCATGCAGCACATGTGCTGGCCAGCGTATCACTTCATGTGTAGCTCCAGAGCGGCAACAGCCTGTGCTTTGTTTTGACACAGAGAAGACGGGGAATGGAGGGGAGATAAAAAAAGAGAAACTTAAGGAATACGTGAGGAAAATGAGGTATTGTGATAGTGAGTTGTGGAATTGTGAATGGGGAAGGCTCTGCAAGTGCTTGCAGTAGAGACATCTGTTGTGCAGAAGAGCAGGAGAGAAACTGGGGTGAGGTCTCAGGATGAAAGATGTGGGGTATTGCACTGGAGGTATTACGGAGAGAAGGTTCTAGAGAGAAGCTGAAGGGTACTGTGTTATTAAGATTCAGGAGACATGAAAGCACTCTTCACCAGTTCCACTTTTGCTGCAACAACTACTGATTTGAGGCTACTTCCACAGAAAATCCTAAATTAAAATGCCGAGTTATATATGGAAATTCTACTGACTTTCCTCTAGGGAAGAAATTCATTTTCGCAAGTGAACAAAATTGCTTGTAATGCTAAAACAAATTTTTCATTAAAAACAAATTACGATCAATAACTAAAAAATCATGAAAAAAATGAAAAGCGGGCTCTACCTCCCAATGCATCAGAATATCATTTTAAACAGCTTTGACATCAAACTCAAACTTCAGTGAACTAATGGCCAAACACTAACACAGAAACCATAGCCATTCTTCTGATTTCAAGTCCTTAGCACATTAGTCCTCACTGTCTCTAGAGCACCCACAGATCTATGATTAGGTGGCCTCAATGTTCCAGGCTGACAAGTTCCACAGTCCAAAATACATTTCACAGTGTCTGTTTCTCATTTTCTTTGAATGCCAGAACACCCTACCTGAGTCCTTACTCCCTTCACAAGACTTAAACAGCACGATGACCTCATTTCAACTTATCAGTTTCTCTTGACTTAGGTGAAGTCACTCACCTTAGCGACTGGCTAACACTCTGTAGCTCACCACTTCAGAAAAGAAGTTATGAATTTTTATGTTATGAATTTAAAATTATACTTCTGAGGATCCACAATCTATATTTTTCCTATATTCCTATATTATAAAGAAATTTAAGCTGTTTCGTTAGTAAAATTTAACCAATCAAATAAAACGTAGTTCTGGTACTAGCCTTCTAGGAAGTCTCAGTAAAGAAACAAGGTTTCATTGGCCCACCTCTGTTATATTCTCCGAGTTAATAAAATGGGATAAAAAAAAACATGCAAGCAACTTTTCTCTGCTCTCAGCCTTTTCGAAAAGTAACTGTTTTACATAAACTGAACTAGCTGACATTTTAATACCATATTACCTCAGACCTAGATTTGACCAATAGTCTCAAGGGCAACACAATGTAGTTTTTGTGTGAATGTTAAATTTAACCATGAAAGAGAAAACAACAGAAAAAGGAAAAGAAATTATAGAAGCAATTTGAATTTAACTTTATCCTCAGTTTGTCACGTGTATTTTTAAACTGGAACAACGTAAACGGTGGTATATGGACAGTACAGCATGCCTAGGTTACTAACAAACTACTGCTTTGCAGTCAGTTAACGTTTTACTCATGACCACATTTAAAGTATTAAATTACTGTGAAATACAATCTCGCAGCAATGTTCTACATGAAGAAAAAAGTACGAACACTTCCTTTTTTCTCCAAATAGTTATGTATCTTTTAAACATCTTAAATGAAATAAATGGGGCAAGTCTGTATAATTATGAGTTTAACATCATCAGCATTTTCATTTCAGACAGAAAAAATTATTACTCTAGATGAACCAAAAGTAAAACTCTAGATCGAAAAAAACTTTTAAACTCTGGGAACACTGCCTTGCCAACAAATATTGTGTATTAACTTCATTTCCAGTTAATTTTCTTTTCAGTTAAATGAATTGTTGTCTATGCTGCAGTTTTAATATTTAAATAACCAATTTATAGAGCCAGACAGTTATGTGTTCCATGATGAAAGCTGCAGATCTGAAAAATAATTTCCATTGTAGTAACTGTAAAAAACTACTGCACAAAAGAAAATAAACTCTGAAAGTATCAAGGAAAAAAAACATTTACTGAGTAATCTTCATAGGTATATGATGAGACAACAATCTGCAGAATGAAAATATTCTGAATATGAAGACTTGGAGACACAAATGGAACTCTCCAGTGAAACCTGTGTAAAATTTAAAGGCAATCTATCACCCTATGCATCCAAAGGTGCTAGAATTGACTGAGTGAAAAGATTATCCTGCGATATCAATCTGTTAAATAGTAGCTTGCACCTGATGATTCTTTTATCAGACAGTCCTTAGAACAAGAAATTCCTGTGCTCAATTTTGATAGTGTGAATTATAGCAAAAAGACAGATGTGAGATAAGAATATAAAAGTGACGAGGTGTTATAATCCATAAGGGAAATCATAGGAATTTGACTTTTTTTTTTTTTCTTCTGTGAGATTATGACTCACAATAATGAATTATCTATCCCAAAGGTTTAGGCTAACTTTTTCGATGAAATGGTTGTATGTGAAGAAGTGATTTCAGTCTTCGAATCCTCTATTTGACCACTAATCAGAATGGTCCATTAAATAGTTTTGGTAATGACTGCTGTCTTGCGCATAGTATACTAGAACTTACTGTTTTACACATCCAAACCCATCCATAAAATATTTTTTTTTTTTTAAGACTGGAGTACAGGAAGGAAGCAAAACACATACAGTTTTGGTGTTTTGCATCATTTACTTCAAAGAAGTGATCAAACTCTTTCAGGCATTTCTTTAGTGTTTTGTGCAAAACCTCATGCTTGGCTATGGTTTTGACAGCCTCTCAAAACTGCAATTTGCTCACTTCCCTGTCTCTTTAGGGAAAGGAAACAAACAAAACCGCCCAAATAACCAACTTCGCATATTCTTTTGCTGAGAGATGAAGTCATGGCATGTGCTTAATCAAGAAGTTCAATTACCAGTAATTATCTACACTGCAAATAGTTTCCTTTCTCCCTTTTAGTATTAGTGTAGAGCCAAAGCATTTCTACATCACCAACTGAATGTTCCACTGTATGCCTCTTTTGCTTACTGGGCTACTAAATGAGACTGTTGCTGCTTTCATATACAGTTAACAGTATCTAGATAATTTCCATCAATGGTGTCAGACATGTCAGATCATAGAGTTCTTCTTTCCCTCCCTTTACAACACAAGAAATAGAAATCATCACAGCATAAACTCATTACTAGTCCTTGAAGTACCTGATTGTGAACACAGAGGTTGAGTAGTCTCCTACGACACCTATACCATTAAAATGACAAATCATGACAAATCACAAGTGAATACTCAAAATACACTGCATAATGATTCTTTTATCTTCTTCTTCCATCCTTGTTAACGTGACACCTGGATAAACATTTAATTAAAAATATAACTCTCAAAATCTTACTGAACTAGTATTTATTCTTCTTTTACATGAAGGCTTTATATGGTGCACTACAAGTTTTAGAAAGAGATATGGATAGAGTATGGGGAGTTAAATGAGAAAGATAACTTCAAAATTTAAGTAAGGTGGAGCTCATGCAAATCATGACATTTCAAGTATATTAACAAAAAAAAAAAACCAACCCAACCCACAAACCAAAACCAACCTCAAACATAAAAAAACCAAAACAAACCCAAAAAATACAACCCACAAATTTGGAAGTACAGACATCTTGAGGTCAAACCTCTTATGGCTACCTGCCAAAAAACACGAACTGGTCCCAGCTGGCTAGTTATGCCCTAAGACCCAAAGAATGGAGGTTTTAATTGTTCAGAAACTGCTGGGTAGCCAATATATACCACAACACAGTCTCATACAAAAAAATAAAAAAACCCAACATGTAACACAGCTGTGATTTCTAGTAGTAGGATGAATTAATCTGTTTCTACATTCATTTTAAAATATACTAGATGATTTTACAAAACCACTTGACTTTGGCATAAATACAACTTGCTTTCACAAACTAGGGAAGAAATAATGCTATTTGAAACCTTTAAATATCAAACTGAAGTTAATGATTTATTTGCTTGATTATGCTAACAAGAGTGTTGTTCGATCACTAATTACAATCTCGTTGCTAAAACTGGTTATGATATACATTAAAATTGTTGTATTTATCCATTCTGTTGGGTAATTAGCATTAAGCACAGCAACATGTTGGGAAACAGCACTTTCAAATGCCAAAAATTGCTACACTAGCATTGTGGACAGTCCTTTGGAGATTTCAAGCAGTACTCTGAATGCAAATTTTGATGGGCCATTAGTTTTCATTAATGGTGGTTTGAGTATTTATGGAAGACAACTGTGTACTGTACTTAGAACTGGGCAAATTGCCTAGATATATTTCATATATTAATGCTAATGTAATGAATGGTGTTTGTTATGGCAATTAGAAGACTGACGA
Source organism: Nipponia nippon (assembly GCF_047370975.1). Taxonomy (NCBI): domain Eukaryota; kingdom Metazoa; phylum Chordata; class Aves; order Pelecaniformes; family Threskiornithidae; genus Nipponia; species Nipponia nippon. The sequence continues at coordinate 94,952,053 of NW_028262369.1, forward strand.
CTTGGAAAATTAAGGTGTATGCATTTGAAGTTTCCTGATCTAAGCAGTCCCTTTCACGTCACAATTACATCCAGCAAAGTCACAGCTCCCACCATTTGACTTACTAGAAATGCATTCTGGTGTTATTTTTGAAACTTTGTTTAGGATAAAACAAAAATCAAATAACCAATATATCATTTAACCAAATGATGAAAGTAAATGGCAGCATGAATATATTTTGGTAATATGAACCCACGTTTTCTGTCTACAATGAAATACAGTAATTGTTACTGTCTATTTTGATTGTCTGATAATACACCTTGATGGCTGTATTATATACAGCTTTTGTTCAAAAGACATTGTTCTAATATCAGCACTCCCATTGAAAAGCTATTCTCTGTCCTATTATGTTGTAGTGCTGATTGATTTTTTTTTTTTTTTTACATGAATTTCAACAGAAATAGCACTTTTACATGGAATCATTCACTACATGAAGTTACTCTATTTTATGCTAGTGAGCAACAACCAGAAGAAGGCTACTACCTAGCATCACGGAATATTTCCCTTGAGGTTTCTAGCACAAGTTTTTTTAAAAAAAAAAAATCACCAATGCACGACAAATTATATCCTCATTATACAATCTACGTCATATTGCTATTTTGTAGTGAAATGAGCTGGATTTTGTGATTTTGTGTAGACTGTATTTCTGTGAGAATCTGATACAAAATCCAATCAAATACCTCCACCAAAACTGCTGACAGAAGCATTCAATATCCTTTTCTTCTCAGCGACAAACTTAAAGTAACTAATCAATGCTGTTCTAGCAATGCTCAGTTTGTGATTCCGAGCCATATATCATTCAAGAAAGAATACACCAGTTTGGAAACACATCAGATATTGCTGCAAGTTCCTTTGTAATTCAAATCTTGTAATATAATGACTCTGTTCACCAATCCAGAAATACATATAGGTCTCACCACAAAGGTAAATTTCCGAACAGTTGCAGTTACAGTTAAGGAACCATTTTCATTAAGAGTATCGCTGTACCATGTAGAAAATCAGAGATTCTTTCACACGGAATATCCTGAGTTTCCAAAACAGTGGATATATTTGTTATCAACTTGTAAATGGTGTCAGTAGTAGGTGTTGAAAATTATGCGTGCCATAGGGTGCTGTGAATTAGATAAGCTTCTGAAAGACCAGAATAAACTTCAGAGGTTTTTGGATAAAATAAAATTAACAGTTACCATAGTAGCAGAAGAAAATTATAATTGACCAAATGCAAGACAATAAACAGTGAGCGGTACTAAACAAAGCATTCACATGCATTTTTGAATGGTAAATTAACTAAAAATGGCTGATGTTGCATGCACTGACATTTCACACAGTGAATGTGTATTTGAAGAAAAAGTGGGAAGAGTAGAAAAGCAAATGTGACTTCATCGTGGATTTATAGCAACATCTTTGTAATACAGAATGGCAACAGCAAAAATATTTTTTTGTATGCTTAAGGGCATGGAAAACAGTAATTTTGTATATATTCAAATGCTTTACTTTCAAATGGAATATAATTTTCATCCCATCTATATTATGCTCAAAAAGATGTAGCAAAAGCAGGCACCAAAAGACTAGGAACTTTGGAGCTCAGCATATGGAAAAAGAAAGATGACTGACACTACTGAGTAGAAAACCAATAAATGAAAGAACCAGAATACAGAAAGATGTGAATTATATAACTTGTTTCCATTTCCCTCAAGGATAAACCTGACAGTCACTTTGGCACCAACTTGTTGGCTAACATTGTTTTTTCACGTCTCATCATTACCAGAAGGTAATGATACGCTCCCGCTAAAGGATATAATAGTAGGAAAATGTTAAACAGAGCCTGGAAAGGACTAAACAACAGTAAACATCTGAAACAGGTGTGGTAACTTCCAATGGCTAAACTGCAACACTAAAATAGAGGGATTGAAAGCAATGAAGTACAAGGAGTGAGGACATTGAGGAGTAGTACTAAAGGGGAGTGGCATTCGTCATTGCCTGGTGAAGCTCTGAACTACTCCATAAGCTATATTAAAAAGCAAAACAAAACTTTACTGACTTAGCTAGCATTATTTATTGAGGTCATATCACAGTACATAACCATGGAGTGCCTAACTGCTTCTCATTTCTTTTACCATTTTGAAATTAACAGAATCAAAGATCAAGATAACACAGAGATATCAGAACAGCACAGAGACTACCAAAGCAAGAAAGAAGTCAGTCTTGGGTCAAGCCTGTCAGTCATTAGTTTTTTATAGTTCTGAAAAATCTTCTGGAACATAAACTATAAGATATAGCAAAAAACACTGGAAACTGTCAGAAGATCTGTTAGCTTTCTGTGCAAAAGGCTGTCCAGACAAAGAATGGAAGACACTAGCTCTTCATGCAGACTACGGGATTATTCTCGAGTGTCTCTGGGAGCTCATGCTTTCTGACAAGGAGACTCTGATAGCTGGGAAAGATGCTAGTAAGGAGATGCTTCACAAACAGGTAAAAAAAATAATTCAGAAGCAAGAAGGACTGAGATGCGAGATCACTGGTACAGTAAATTTATTAGAAATTCAGCAATTTTTCTGACAATCCTTTCTCCCCCAGCGCACCTACCCTTGGCAGGGGGGAGGGGGGCACAGAAACCAGGGCTATCTCAGATCACATTGCCCTGTCCCCTCAATCCACTGAGGTTCCCTCCACCATTTCCTTGTTTTAGCTCATCAGACCAATAAAGGTTCTGATGATCGACAACAACTGACCAGTGTATAACCTGGTGAGACCACTGTCCAAAGGGAGTCTCAAAATACCGAACTCTACCTCCTCTTTCTGCCCCAGTGGAAACATAACCCAAAAATAAGACATGATCATATACTTAAAGAAACAAAAAATACAAGCTGTCCAACTTGACTGCTTTTGCCTGGGGAGACACTAAATGCAAAAAACAGAAAAATGCAAAAGACAGCAGAAGCCTACAGGACTCTGTAGCACTGAGTGGAACCTAAATAGCACAAAGCAGTTAACAGTTTGGCACAGATATCATATCTGTTTTCTTTTCAGTCACTGATGAATTCAAATGGTAAACAAAGTAGCTTAGTATATACACAGAGAAGAAACATTCCAGCTCATGTTGGTTTTTATGTGTTTACTGTGGCTTTAGGTAAAACCAGTCAAGAAAATTTATGAAATGGACCAAAAATGATGCAATAAACATTGTAATTACTGTGATTCACCTGCTAAAACTTTGTATTAAACTTGTGGGCAAACAGATCCACAGGGTTGCTAAATTTTCACACACTATCATGTTAAATCTTACATTAGAACAAATTATTCATTCTTCTTTATTTATATATTCTTATCTATGATCATTTACCAATTACAGATCTCTTACCTTGCTTTGTATCATATTGGATTTTCTGTTCCGATGCATTTTACATGCATGAAAGCCTGACTATAAGAAGCTGATGTAAAGCCAGCAGCACTTAGGAAAATAAATGGCATTTATGTTGCTACAATATGTTTCACAATATAAAAACAAACAGGAGAAATGAATACAGAAACTTTTCATGTTTTTCAATCAGCACCTACAATATTGTTTATAAAACTGTATTTGTTTGCATTTTTCTCCAACAGATTTATATACGGAATCATACTGCAATGTCATATTGCAGTTTATCACACCTATGGCTCCAAAACAAAGACAAAACTCAGAAGCAAAACAAATAGAAAAAGCCAAACAAATTGTAAGTTTTGTTTACCAATTTTGAGTAGGAAGAATTGTCATCACCCATAAGAACAAAGCATCCCAACTAGGAATATTAGATATATAAATATATACATTTAAAGACTACCCAGCAGAAATTCTTGCATCTCCACACCTGCAAAAAGTCAACTACTGTCATGCAAACAAGCACGAAACACTCTTCTTTAAATGGCAGCTATAAACTCTTTGTTCAGTATCCCAGATGGGTCATCACTGTTGTAGCTTCTGTGACTCACAGAGGAAGAATTGATACCACAGACATCTCAGTGACAGTATGAACAAATACTCTTTACAGCTTCTCATCTTAAAGACTTCCAATAGCTCCCTAAAGTAAAGGTCATCTCTTCATTCTATTTCTAGTCACAATCAAATCAACAAAAGACAGTTTGTCTATATTAACAGTCATGACTCCTTCTGACACGAAACTTGCTTTTGTTTATGAATACATATATAAAAGCATCCTCTCTCCAACAGATTTTGACAGCATTTAGAGTTCAATACTGGCCAAATATGTCTATAATAAAACTATTTTAGCAGTTACTACTTTAAAATATGACTTAATTTACACTATGTGCATAAAGCCTTTGGAGTTCATTTAGCATAACTTTCACAAACACACCATCTATATGTACATTACATAATTAATCAATCAAGTAAAATACTTCATAAAAAGACTCTGGCAGTTTGTGAGTCAACTATCCCAACAAAAGTCTACTTATCAACTGGACTTTTTTTTGGGGGGGACATCCAAGACAAATATAAATAATCTTTAACTGAACCAGAACAGAGGTCAAGAAAGCATTTGGAGGAAATATGGAAAGCTCTAAAGTTATCTCTAGAATAATGTAAATACTAGTTCTGAGTCAGACTGGAATTTCTTAAAACATTGTATCCTAGCTCCAGCAAGGGCCAAGAGCTGAAGATGCATATGAGAAACAGTAAATTCAAAGCAGTATTCTCCTAATATTCAGCAATCTGCAACTTAAAGACTTCTTGAATTTTTTAGGAATTTTTCCTTATGTTACCATTCTTTTGATTTTGGGGGGGGAGATAATTTAGATGTTTTTGAACATACTAAACATTTCTAAGTCCAAAGTATAACAAACAGAACAATTTTTTTTTTTTCCAACCAATTCAATACACAGAATATTAGCAGACATCTGAAAATCCAAATCAGCAATCAGCATTCATAACACAAATAAGTCTTCACAAAGTGCAAGCCAATCCAACAAACTAGGGCTATTCTGAACTAAGATAGTAGAAAGAAGTGAGCAGCAGAAGAAACAAGTCATAAATAATTCTCTGTAATAAAGAGCATAACACACCTCCTTCCAACATGCTTCCAAGTAACTATAGTAAATATAAGCCATGGCTGTTACCTTCATCCTGTGCATATATACACAAGACTATATTTAGAAACATGTAATACAGATTGTAAACTGTCTGTTCAATGAAATATAAAAAACTTTTTTCACAAACAGTCTCACTAGTGAATGTACTGTATGTGTTAGTTACATAAAAACAATAGTCTCTCCAAGCTTGTGATATTTCATTATTAAGTAGCTTCCAACCATTTAAAAACTAAGTTATTACCACTGGACTTACCCATAATGGTTAATGCTGTGGGTTTTGTTAAGTCTTCTTTCATTGATTCTATTATTTCAAGATTACCACCGTCCAAGTTGCATCTATTTATGGTTCCATTTCCTGAACTGATCCAGTAAAGTTTGTTCTCCCCATAATCTATTGATAAACCTGTAATTAATGTATACAACTTTAACCGTGGCTTGAATAGATAATAAACATTTAGTGTTAAGCTGTTTTCTTAATAAAAGTGTATTTAAGAAATACATATATATATACACAATTATGTTATCCATCTACTCATCCACTCAAACTTTTAAAAAAACAACTGAGAAAATGAAACAAACTTGGCCATTTATAGTGAAAAAATCCATGCTTTTAAAAAGATTTCTGCCTTTTATTTCTCCCAACATCTACAGAAATCAATCAGTGACTGACTGATGAAAGAGCATTATCTGGCAATGAACAATTACTTGAATGAACTGAGGTCCTAAGTGAGGTCATTAACTACTAGTAAATGCGAACCAGAAGCCATCATTTATATTCTAAAATTATGAACACAAAGAGTTAGAAAACAAGCTACTTTTTGTGATTCAGAACCACAAAAAGTCTGATCTTTCCCTACATGCACAGCCCTCTTCTTAGAATGCTGAAATACCAAAACCTAATACTAATTCTCAATATATTTATAGTATTAATTTTAATTTCACTTCATAGTGAACTGACCTCATGATCAGTTCTTTGGAGTTAGAAGCAAGAGAACGGTATTTCAGACTTCTACAGTCCTTTAAAAATGTTCAAGTAATTCTAGCAGGAGATTTTCCACAGTGAAATACACTTGGCACGGTGACAATACATGCCATAATAATTTGCTTTGGTACTAGACTTTTCCTAGAACTCATGTTACGTATCCAGGAGCAAGTTGCCAAAAAATACTGTATTTCACTCCATAGGTCAACCTCTAGATATTGTACAGTACTCTTCTTCCATCCTGTAAACTGCTTCTCTGTGGAAAGCCAGATCTATTTTCAAAATCCTGATGGGAGAAAGCAGTGACATGTGCTGCAGTACTTACAGCTGACATCACGCCACTACTTCTTCACACACATTTGACATGGTAGGCCAAAAGATGTCTGCTTTCTAAGCTTTGAAAAACAGCTTTCCAGTTCCTTTACAGTTACTGATATTTTTCCCCCTCTCTGCAAGTGTATCACCCGGAAGAAAAGAGTACATGCTCAAGAGAGGATAAGGATACTGAGTAGTGTGCCTTCAGGAGAGATTGGTCTTGCAGCATCTCTCTGCACATACATGTTCTCATGCTTGTACAACAAGCATTGCTCAAAGTGAAAAGATAGTGCCACAGACCTTGGAGACAAGCAGTGCTTGCAGTACTTAGGCCTAGCACAGGAGAGTTTCCTGGGAATATGGATGAACCTTGGGATGGGTTACAAAGGTAATATGCACCTATAAAGGTTTCCTTCCTCTGAGATGGATAGCATTTGCTATTCTCTGTAACTTCTGACTGCTACCAGTCGGCTGCTCACTAATTTCACCTAGACAGATCTATTTATGGGGTTGCTGTGAATGCAATCTACACAGTAATTACAATGTTATCTTGTCAGGTTTTCTACTTCTTCATATATTAAACTGGTGTTTCTACACATGGGTATTCCAATTACACAGCAAAAACTGGCAGAAATAACATTCCTATCTCCTTCTACCTAAGTCTACCACATTTTTCATCCCCAGGTATTTTTCTGTTGTGTTATTCCACCTATTACCAACCTTTGTGAAAACATATTACTTATAATGTAGGCAGAGCATGTTTATTTAGATGTTTTCAGGAATTGTCCTGTTTTTACTAATGAAAACAGGTGACTTACTAGCCATAAGCATCACAGATACCCATGATGCATTCTAGCGTGGGTGACTGGCTTACACCTTATGTCCCAGCTGCCAAAGTCAACCTGAACATGTGGATTGTAAAATATTGGTCTCAGAGAATTCTGCTGTGTTTTAAAAAAAAAATATTACCATGACTTAGGCCATCACTGTTTTCACATGCATTTTCCAATTTCCAGAAATATGCAGAAATATGCTACTACTTAAAAAGTATATCACAAAGGTTATTCCAGCAATTCATACACAGAGGTTCCAATCTTAAAGCCATATATAGAATGAGATCTTAGCTTCCACTACCAGAAAATCAAGTTTAATATTTTAATTTGGTGCATCCCTGTAGATCAAGGAAATGGCTCTCAATAGCATTTTTTGTATAATTATTGTTTAAACTATGTGTGTTCCAAGAACATTAAAGATGGTATTCATTCTTTCCATCTAAATCAATTAAATGTTGGACACTGCTATTACAGCTAAGATGAATTATAGGAACAGTATTTGGAATTTTTGTCCACATTTCCCACTTAAGTGACTTAAGAAAGGTTCTTTTAACTGTTTATGGCTGATTACATTTCAGGTGAAAAAACAGTGCTTAAAATTAGGAAATCATTAGGTTTGTTTCTCTACTAAATGCACCTGCATACTTAAGAAATAACTTTTTTTAAACAAACAAAATAAATTTAAGATGAAAAATTCTAGAGCCAGTCTCAAGAAGATTTTTGGTTCACATCTGCAACAATTTTGTTTGTAGCCTATGCTATATATTCAAAAGAAAGACCAAATTAGCAATGGATATTAAAGTAGAGACTCAGCCAAGAAAATGAAACAAGAACAGGTAAAACAGCAAATAGGGCTGTACTATAATCATGAGCAAAATGGAAACTCTAAGTTTGTTCAGAAGAAAGGACTGAACTCTATTTAAAAAAAAAAAAAAAAAAAAAAACAAAACCAAAAACCCCGAAAAACCCCACATACACAAAAAAATCCCCCCAAACAAGCCCAAACAATACCCCCATCCCCAACCTATAATTATGGAGTCCTTTGAATGTAGCCGAGAGAGTGATCCAGTGTGTTTTTAAAGGTTATTTATCCAAGTTATTTCAAAACTTCCTAAGAATACAATACCCTACAATTTAATAATAGCCATTTTCTTAAAAACAATCCAATGGATGTATAGTTTGTATTTTTAGAGTTTTATAAGAAACAACTGCTTAACTGAAAATAAGCTCAAGACACCAATGATCAAATGATCTGCCTCACAAAGTATAAAATTAAGCACTAATTCTGAATCCCTAAGAATGCAGTTTAATGGAACTCCAGTGACTTATTCCTTTTTCAACTGATCTATGTGTGTCAGTATGCGAGCCTTTTAGAACTGCAGAATGGACTAGCAAGCCATATCTAGTATGTGCTAGCTAAGATGAAAATAAGAAACACAATCAGTCGTCCTAAGATTATCAGTTTCCAAAATCTCCAAACTACATACTCTTGGTGTTAATACAAAATATTTTAATTGAAATTGTCTGCTTCTTTTGATAGAACTCAGATTGAGAAAAAAAATCCATCAGCATACTTCAGGTCACAGATTAAAAACTTTCCCTCTTTCTTCAAATTCTGAAATTATGTCTGAAGAAAACTAAAAACCCCATCAATTATCAGGACATCCAACTCTAATAAGCCATATATTTGTCTTTTTCAGTAATCCACCTGTGAACTCACTCATTAGATCATTCACCTCACTCCCCAAATACTCAAAATGAGCACTGCGTGAACTAGAGTTTCACTTATGGAGAAAGACAGTTTCTCAGTTAGAAATGAAATATTAAATTAAGCTTTTAAGACTGCTACTCTCTGGCTCTTCAGCAGTGTTTTCTTGTTCTTGGCATGGAAATGTCTTATGCTAGTGGTGAGAATAATTAAAACTATCAAAACAGGCATTTTGCATATATTTGAATTTAGAGTTTGATACTGGAAATTTAACACTTGTTTTATCTGTAGTTTATGTGATCATTTTTCCTCAGACATGCAACAGAATCTGTTTTCATGTCCATCCTAACTGACAATAAAACTGTGCCAAGATGTCTACCAGTTAAAAAGTTTTTCAACAATAGACAGGTGCAAGCTTTATTTTCCCTTTATATACATATAAATATATCTACACTCTTTACATACTACATATTCTACGCTTTACATAATTTACAATTTAGCATGCTTTCAGACTGCCAAGAAGTGAAAAACAATTAAATCTCTCTATGGTCTCCTTATTATGCAATAGGTCTCATTATTATGCAATAAGAACCTTCAATCTGGAATCTCAAAGGTGTTAAAAAATAATCCAATACTACAGAAAGAAAACAAATTGTCTCACTTGCAGGTCTGTGGTGAAATAAAAAACTTATGTTGCAATCATCATTCCTACAAGGCTTACAGGAATGTTTAACTTCATGAATAGTCCATCTGATACCAGTGAGACTACACATGTCATTGAAGAAAAACGTCACAAAACCCACATGGATTTACACATGCGGTCTTTGACAGTACTGATATACTTGCAGCAGAGAAGGTGGGGGGGAAAGGAGTGCTTAACATTCTACCATGTATTTGGTTCAGTGGCTTTACTGCTACTCAGAACAAACTCAATGACAGAAACCATAAGAACTACAATTTAGGATCTTGTGACCTATGATCACAGGATATTCAGTGCAAAATGTTGCACGCAGCCTTACTTTTTAATATTGTTGTAATATTAAATGTGTTTATGCTTCACCTTAAAATTAGTGGGTTTACCACTCTTTTTTTCTCCAGATAAATAGATAACTGTCTCTTCAAGTGGACAGATAGCAAAACAAATCAACAATAAAACAGTTACCAAATAATTTCCACAAAATTCTTTGAATTTAGGGTCTAAAATGCATGTCATGTTGCTCTAATGCCAGATTTATTGAGTTATTTAACTAAGTCATTTTTGCTTCTGCTTGCTTAATGCATTCAGTTATGAAAACCCATAAATGCTTTAAAATGTAATCACCTTATTGATGGGCCATTAATAAGGCAACAACAATTGATGTAACCACTTTAACTCTCTAAAAAATGAAATTACAAAAAGAAAGGGACCTGAACCAAAAATAAATAAGTAGTACATATAAGGAGAGCTTTTTTTTTTTAGAAAGCGCCATAATTTATCATCAATTATATTAATTCTCAAACACTAAAACTGAGGTTAAGTCATTATATGAAATGTATGCTTCAACTGTTGCTCTTTGCTGTATCTGAAAAGTTAAGAGCCAAATTATCTTTTGATCATGCAGCTGGGATTCTGGTGTGGAAGGTTCTACATTTCCAGTCAAAGTATCCTCTGACATATATCCATAAGTTATTAAAACCCCACTCTCTACATTTTTTTACCCATGATCTAAAGACTGAGAGATACAGACGGGTTCTCCTTCACCTTCATCCCACACAACTACTGTAATCCTAGAAGTTAATAATACTATATTTAACCCACTACAGTAGATTTCAATTAGAATGGGCCAAAAAATCTTAAATAGTGAAACACGAAAGTACATCAGTGTTTTTCATGTCTTTATACCTGTTCTTATCACTGTTATATAGTATATGAAAAACACGACGGTATACTTAAATAGCATTTTAAGATTATGTCCATAATAAAGCACTATCAAATCAAAAAGAAACAGGAAAAATGGTATTTACCGACAGGATCCTTTTGATTCTGAAAGAGTATTTTGCTGTTGCTGCCATCCATGTTTGCCATGTTAATTGTGTTACCATCTGTCCAGTAGAGCTTACTGAAGAAGAAAATGAACATATTTATAATGTTGCATTGTGTACACAGTATTTTTAATGCATGAGTAGTGAAAACATTCGTAAGTGTAGAAGCAGGCAAAATATACAACTCATGATTACATGATTTAATCAACAGGAAGCAGTACTCTGTTAAAAAATTCTCAGCAAAATCTTTCAAACACATGCATTTACTTTAAGTTTGAAAGAAAATGGAACGAGCAAACTCAAAATCTGAACAAAGAAGAAATCTGATGAGCTTTACTGTAGTTTATTTATTAAAACTACAGATATCTTACCCTTTTACTGGGTGAACTGCAAGACACTGGGGTTTATCAATTCCATGGATGATTGAAGTTTTCAAGGAACCGTCTAAATGTGCCACATTAATTTGTGTTTCGTCAAATTCTGAGCTAATCCAATACAAATTACGTGATATCCAATCCACTGCAAGACCTCTGATACTCTGAATATCTGCAAAAAGTGAAAGCAGTTGTTCTTTTGATTTTCTTTCTGGATTATTCTCAGTCCAAAAAAAAACCAAACCCACAAAACAAACCCAAAACAATTATGTTAACAATATTGTGCAATATTCTATTCAGATGTAATTATAAACTACTTGCCAAGAGTTAATAATCATTATTTTTCTTCTTGGGCCTGATATACTTGCAATAAGAACATGGAAATTGCACTGAAAATTTGAGAAATCCTCCATAAATACTTCTTTAAAAATTAGCATAAAACCTGTTGTGCAAAAATAATAATCAGGCAGATACTGAATTTTTGCAGTGTATTTTTCTACTTAAGAAAACATTTATTACTCAGTGCACTATTAAAAAGTGTTTGGGGGTTTTGTTTGTTTGTTTGTTTTTTGGTTTTGTTTTGTTTTTTTAAGAGATGATGATGTAGAATGAGTTCACCTCCACTAGGAAGTTCAAGAATCGTATTTAATAAACATAAAGATTACTCATGACATAAGAGGAAGGTTCATATTTCTTTAGTTGTGAGTTACACTTTACATATAGAACATTAAGTGGCTTTCTGAAACAAAACTATGCTGAAGTTTAAAAGCCTACTTCCTTCTTTAGCATCAGGAAGGCTCAGTAGAGAATATCTGAATTAAAACTACTGGTCTATAGCATAGTTCTATAGCACACAAGCAGGTAAGTAGCTACATCACTGAAGAAGATTTTTGGTTTTATTTCTGAAGACTTTGAAGACTCCAACTTACTCCCCTGCTTTCCTGGAAATGGCTAAACATCTGTCAGCCAATGGGAAGTAGAGAATGAATTCTTTATTTTGCTTTGCTTCTGCATGCAGCTTTTGCTTTACTGATTAAACTGTCTTTACCTCAATCCATGAGTTTTCTCACTTTTACCCTTCTGATTCTCTTCCCCATCCCACTGTGTGAGGCTTAGCTGCCTTCTGGAGTTAACCCACACCACCAGTATTACTTGAGGTAGCAAAACATAAGTAAGATATGATTAATTTGGTAGCTTCACAAGTGTCTTTCTATGTGATGGTCTTCCTTAGCAAGATATTGATTAAAAATATGTTAATATATGTTAATATCTGCCTTAAATGCTGCTCAAGATCTAGATACCAACATGCCACTCTGCAATAGCATAGCAATCATTCATATCGGCCAGCATCTTTGCAGATGAGGAAACAGGCCAAGAGTGATTTAATGATTTTGTTATAGTTCATAGTTTGTAGACTACCTCTTTGTCAACTTAATGTGGTTACTTCCACTGACAGAATTATTGTCATTGACAAGCTAACATGGATGTGGCTCTGGACTGGCTTGCATATACATAAGGTCAAATGGTGTCTGGGCATTAGGAAGTTCACCAACTTTAGAGAATGCAACAAAGGACACCAAATACATAGCCTTGACCCATTTTAAACTGATCCCCTGCCTTTTTCAGTTTGTGGGGTTTTTTTGTTGTTGTTGTTGTTGTTTTTAATTTTTTGGCTGGAAGAACTAGAAAACAAGCATTTCATACTCTTAAAAAGATTAAAGTATGACTTTGGCATCTTTGTGACATTGGAATAAGACTTCATCCAACGAGAATCCCACTAGTATGTGCTTACAAAGCTTCTTAAGTTCTTATAAGAAGTATAAAAATATAACTGTAAGCAAATGAGATCATTTACACATAATAAGTAGTCTTTATAATGTCTTGATGTGCCAGAACATCATCATTTTGTAAATTTTATATATAATAAGTTACATCTGGCACAAAAAAAAACCCCCAAAACTCCACCACAGAAGCTATCATAATAAAAAGAATATGAAAGAATGCTGATAAACAGAAACACTCACACATAGTATGTTTCTTTAAGTTTCATTAAGTTTCTTGACAAATTTTGTGATTTTTCACTATATATTTTATGTAGTAAACAGTGTTATTATTCTACTACCATTTAAAACAACAACAACAACAACTCCTCCTCTTTTGGGTACCTCAATTCATGATGTAAAGAGGAGCTGTAAGAGGCACTCTAAAGCTTGTTCTCATTACTGGTACTGAAAAACCTCTCCAATTGTTAATAAATTTGTCTCTGAGATATCAGAGGAAAAATAAAAATACTCCCACATAATATGTTCACCAATCAACACAGTTAAGTGGGGATATTGCCTTATTTGTCCAATTATTTCCCAACATAAGCTAATACAGAACAAGTTTCTTCTCAAGCAACACCAGGGGCAGAACTTTAATTAATTTTCTGAAGTCCTCAAATAAGAAGTATTTTCTTTTTTTTTTAATTTGTTCTCAAAATCAAAAAAGGTCTGATCTTACAGAAGTGAGTTATTTCTTTTTTTCCTCTTCCCCTTCAAACATACATTTAACAGTTGAGGAACCAGAGTTTGCAAAATTTGCCTCCAGATAGTCCCTGTCAGTCAGTTTCCCTATTTTCAAGCAGGCAGGTGTATTACAAAATAGCAGAACACCATGTGCTGCCAAGAGAGGAACTGACAGTGGCTAGAAACAAACACACACCACTAGCAAGGACAACAAATGGTATCGCTTTAATACCGGAGCTGCTGACATAGGGTTGAAGCAATCAGGTATAGACTTTACAATCCATTAAGTTTCTCTATTCAAAGTACAGAGCAAAAGTGTCGGAACAATGAAGGTGTTAACTGCAGAAAAAATTGCCAGTTATGATTTTCCATTTGCAATATTTGAAGTTTCCTTTTATTGCTGGAAGTAACCTACCTATAATGAAAAATCTCAGTAAAAAGGAAAACCTGAAATGTAGTATTTTAAGTAACTGAGTCAGCAACGACAGAACAAACGTATACAGGATTCAAAGATACAAAATCAAAAGACTCCACTTCCTCACAGCATTCAAGTACTGCAAACAGCCTGATGGCAATCAGTTTGAACATGATACATGTCACAAGAAGGCAACATGTAAATACATAACACCAGTATCACCAAAATTATAAAGCTACCATATCGTGTATTTCACCAATGGTGCCAAAGCCAAAAGATCTACACGGACTGGAAAGAAAAAATAACTCTGATGGAGCTAATTTCTTTGCTAGGTCAACAGAGACAGCCGAAGGCCATAGAAATCCACATGAAATTCTTCAATGCAAAGCTATGTCAGGATGCTGTTATTTTTCTGCTTTTCACCTTTATTCTTTCTACCTTCCCCAGAAGACATTATTTCCATTTTTTACTACATATTTCAATATTGTATAAGAGCAATGTTACAATTGCATCCCATTTTATTTAAATAAACATGAATTATGAATCAATAAAATGAATTAGAATCCTGAACGAAATTGTGCTTTCTTATTGTTTAGATCAATTATCCAATACTAGTGAAAGGTATACCTAACAAGAACTCGCACACTCACACTTTAGCACACTTATAACACACTTTTACCTATAATGAATTATTTTTACTTCAATATTATGGTATTCACCTCTTGAAATAATGGTTTCTAAGCCAGTGCCATTGATGAAGGCACGCTTGATGGTCTGTGTTTTCACATCAGTCCAGTATAAGCGCTCCTCAACAGCATCAAAATCTATGACCGTGACATCATCAATGTCAGGAACAGTGAAGGCTGTGATGAAGTTGAAGTATGGGTTTTCTATGTCCACCCCTCTTATTTCTGAACGCCTTGCATAAAGAAGAAATTTCTTCTTTTCTGTTAGAAAAAAGGAAAACATCACTCCTCATCCTCTTCACAACATTGGTAACAGAAGTCAAAGTCATTGGAGACCACTTTACAAATGTGTAAATAAAGTTTATATGAAATGATTTAACATCTCCAGAAAACCTGCAGCGTTGAGAAATAAAGTACGCTACAGAACATATAAATCACAAGAAAAATATATTAATTCTGGACACTGGATAAGAAGTTACTATGCCACTAAATCAATATGGTCTTGTGCAAGTCTGAGGAAAAAAAAGTTAAATGATATTTAAAAAAATTTACCCCACTTATCCCAATAATAAAAAATAAAATACTGTTTCACTTGTACTTCATAACAGACATTAACATTTGGTATCTCAGGGCAACCTGAGATATCGCTGTAACAGGCATGTTTTGCAAACACCACCACTTAGGAGGAATTCCACAATGTTTGTGTAAGCAGTGAAAGGCAAACAGGTAGAAGAAAAAGAACACATTGATTGTTCTAATTTAGACATTCATGAAAAAGGTGATACATTAAAGGCAAAACAGAACTCTTTTTAATCTCAAAGTCTAAATTATTGGAGCAAATGTCTGTGAAGGAACAGTAAAGGTAACTTTTTCCCCTGCAATATCCTTGATACGACAACATATTTTTTTTTATTTCCTAAATGTTATTAATCAACACTGAAGAGAGTAACGTAGTACAAGGTTTTACAGATAATAGACACAATTATTTGACATTCTGAGGGTTTTTATAGCTTAAAAGTGTTTATTGTAGTATTTTATATAACTCCTCTGCAAGGCTGCATGTCTAATATTTGCTCTTCCTTTTATTTTCTTAATCCTCAAAAATGAAACTAAGGCAACTTTAGAAGAACAGGTAGAAATTTAAACTATTAAGTACCTTTTTGTTATTCAGCTTACTTGACTCATCATTTTCTGATGACGCACTTTACAGTATAAATCTTTGTGTTTTGCAGAGATAAGTTTTACCAACATATCATACACACAAGCAACAGAAAAAATGGCTGTGGCAATAAATATCAAAGCTTCACACACCTCGTATTTTAGAATGTTATCAATTCCCAAAAAGTAGATGTACCTTGAAAATATATCATTATAATGCACTGTAGAGATTGTTTTTACGATTATGTATTTTAATTTGTACAGCTCAAAATTCTAAAATCAATGTAAGTGTCAGGCTTTGGGAGGAAAACTTACCGTAACACGTTTTCTTGTCTAAAGACAGTTTCATCAGATGTGGACAGGCACATGCAGCACTTCTGTTGTGATTGATCAGACACATGTGAGAACATGGACCTCTGCCCTCATTAGCAGCACACGGGTTGGAAGCTAAAATTGAATAATGAAATACACAAAATATAAAAACATCTTTTGGAACTACGGTTTGTCAAACTAGTATAAGCTACACTGGTGAGAAAGCAGTGAAAATTCTGTTTGAAGACAAACCTGGCCTCATTGATTCACTGAGCTTGTACTCTAATCACTTTTTCCAGGCTAATATTCAACTCTTGTCCAAGCATATATTTTTTATATTTTTTTTGTTAGTACAGCCACAAAATTTATCATTGTAACTTCATAAAATTTTCCCGGTGAGATATTAATTTTGCAGTCTATTTATAACATTAAAGTGTAAAGAATTGTATGCTCCTAACCAGGACACATGGCATAAAAAGATGTTAATATGATGAGGACCTGAAGAACAAATTTCATTTTGTGAAGAGTCAAAGCTTAGATTATGTGATGAATTTTGGCATTCAATGTTTCTTCTCAATTTGATCTACCTACTAGAATATTAGTTGGAAATCTAAAATGCAAAGATAATTTGGAAAAAAACATGCCAAAGTATTTCTACTTTTCTCAAAGAAAAACCTTTTCTAAGTGTAGCTTTTTTCCAGTGGCTTCCTATAGTTTACTGATGTGCTAAAATTGCTTTAAAGAGCAGAAAGAAAGCTGACCAGAGAAGAATTCTTAGTCTTACAAAACCTAGAAACTACTTTTCTTCTCTTCATTCATTAATACACACACACAGTTCCTGAGCACTCCTGAAGAGACATTCCAAGCATAAACAGAAAGCAATGTCAAATTTTCCATTTACCAAAAAGCCTTAGAAAATTAACAGTGATGAAAAGGGAAGCGGGAATGACTGACTCATAAAGACAAACCTATAATTAACAAAATCAATTAGGTTATAATATATTCCTCCAACACTGTGCTAGCCTGCAATATAAGTAATTAGATAACTAGAGAAATCTGATGTATGAATTTCTTCATGAAATAAATTTAGCTCAAACTGAAGCACTAAAATTTGAAGACAAACTCAAGGTTTGCTTCATTGGACCATTTCTTTTTCATCAATGCATGCTTGCTTGAATTTATCCACCAACTCTTGAATCCTTTAACTACTTATTTGTCTGACGAGTATTACAGGAAGAATGAAACTTTCAAAACTTTGGATAAACAGGTTAATGAAATTCTATCCAGCATCTTCCAACATGCAATCAAAAAATCACAGGCTTTTACAGTTTTCTGTAAAGTCATCCCATTTGCCCCTGTCAAACACTGGCAGCACTGGAAGCCACTCAGCACTATCCCAGCCTTTGCAGTTTCTCCTGCTATTCCAAGGTTTCTTAAAGCAGCATCCCATATCCTCTCTGTCAGCTCTTCTAAACCTTTGACAAAATGTCAGCTGGGCCAATAAACTTAAAAATATTTATGCTTGGTTAATGGATTAATATCTTCTTTGACTGCTAATGGACTGTAAATACCTTGTTATCCTTATTTGATGACTATAGTTGTTTCCGACTTTCCCCAAAATTACACTAGAGAAATGTTCATTTAACATCATCACTTTTCCTGTATCTGTAGTAACAATGTGAAAAAATCTGGGTTGATCTCTTAAGTTCACAGCTTCATGTGGAAGATAAAAAATATGAAGCTGAGGAAAAGAGACTGAAGTTAAGAAGGTTCCAGGAGCCCTTCAGGATAAGAAACAATTATTAATGGACTATTAATATTAGTAAATACAAGTCATGTATCCCTATGAACTACACATCAAAAATGAAACACAATTTTAAGGTTTTGACAATATTGTGAAGTAGATCATAGAATCATTTAGGTTGTAATGGATCTCAGGAGATCATCTAGTGATTCAACTTCCTGTGCTTTTTGGCATTCTTAACACTGCTGCTGCAAGATTTAAAATTTAGTCATACGTTTTGCAAAACAGCATTTCCTTTAATTTATTTGCCAATATGAAGCAGTAATTTGAGTGGAACCTCAACCTCTTTATACACATACAACCGTCTGTGGCAAGGTTCTACTTAGGGCCTAAGAAAAACAATCCCCATCTTGTCTTTCTGTGCAAGTAGCGCATTATGCTCTTCTCTACCAAAGTTGCTATTTGAGTATGGAATTCAAATAGAAGAACATACAGAAGAAAACATAAAAGGCATGCTGGTTGTGGTTAAAGTGTGCTATGAGCATCAACAAAGAAGAAACAGTACAATTTGTGTACTATCTGTCCACATCACAATTCCCTTCATATATCATGGAATACAAAATTGGTGGAAAAAGTCTTATAAAGCAGATGTACTTGTTTCCACATGCATGCACAATTGGAGGAGTAAACTACCATAATCTAAAAATTACTTATACCAGTACATACGCATATGTTCCTTTCATATTCATACTGCTTTCACTGAATAACGGCTAAGCCCATTCTTTACTTTCTAATAAAAACTAATTCTCTTGAAGGCATATAGGTATGCTATTGCTTTGACTCTCAAAAATGTGGGTCTTTTATTTCCTTGTGCTAGTTCTGTTACTTCCTTCTATTTCTATTGTGAATAACCACATAACCATTCCTTATTCACCTTCACCATGCCATTTACAATTTCACAGACTGCCATCATACAGAAGCCTGTCTATAAGCTGTATTTCAAGACACATCAGCTTACCTGTCCTCATACAAAAACCTTTCCCATGCTCTTGATCAGCCTGTCAAGCTTTCTCAGTATCTTTTATATGATCTGTATACAGTATTCAAGATATGGGAGTAATATTATACAGCATCACAATTCACTATCTGTGTTTCTTTATTCCTTTCCTAATCATTTCCACCAATCTATTTTCCTTTTGATCACAGCAACCCACAGAACTGGCATTTTCACCAACTGGCCAGACTTTTGCATTATTTAATTGATTTCCACTGCTGATTGCTTGCCAATCTGTTTCTCTTGCAGTACTGCACACAGATATACATGTATCACTCTTTGACATCATATTTGTTCTTGACTGCTCTCTAAAACGTTATTTAAACAAAATGTTTATTTTTCTTGACCAGTAACCCTTAAAAAAACCCTTCCGACATTCTATCACCACTTGACAAATTTCAGTTACTCTGACAACCTCTGAATATGCATTCACTACAGACCAACTTATCCTCCATATTAAGTTCATATTGAACCTGCCCCTTCTTGGCATCAGATTTTAGCTAGGCAAAATTTTAATCTTATACTTTAATGGTGTGCGACATGATTAAATTCTGACTACACCTTCAAATATATGCGCTACAGTTACATCAAAAGGATACTTTTAAATTGCTGACAATCTATTCCCACTCATATTTAAAACCAGTTATAGATCTAATCCTCTGCTCACTGTCAATACTTTCTGTAGTATTGCTTTACATAGAGCCAAAAAACTTTCCGTTGTACTCAGTCAAGTTAAAATCTTTATATTACCTGATTATATCTGCCTATTTTAGCATTAATCTTTGGAATTTGCAACTTAGGACTGATCAGAGAATGCATTAGTTCTAAAATACATATTTACTTCCTGTATTCACTATTTCTACTTCAGTTTTTAATCATTCACTTGAAGAATTAGCCAGTATATCATCTAATAAAAATTTACATATTCACCATGGAACAAAATAAACAAGAATATTATTAGCTCAAAGTTAGCACAATTCTTCATGATACTCTGTTGTATATAGTATGATAGCTTTATGGTAATTCTGAAATTCTTGTTAATGAATCTCTGTTTCGCACCCCCTCCAGTGTACAGTATGAGATGAAAGGGTACTGCAAAAAAGTAACAGAGAAAAGTGTAATTAATGATATATAAGTCCAAAACTAAGAAGGGACTGCATGGAATGACTAACCTTAAAAAAGCATACTGACATACTAGGTAGATAAGAAACACAGATGTAAAAGAATGACAAATGTTGTACTGCTAGGGTATTACCATGTGAAAGGCCAAAGCCAATAGTACTTTTAGGAGCGGGTGCTATGTTTTATAGAAAACTTTCAAAAAAATCAGAAATTTACTAAGCAGTTACAAAGGATTAAATTAAATCCAAGTGTGAAAATCTACAGAAGAGTCACATGACAGAGTGACTGAGAAATAAAATGTCTGAAAAAATTCAATACATATATAGTAATATACAAGGAAAAAAACAATCTCGAGTTACATACATGAGGATGAGCACTGAAATAGCATCCATACCTAAAAGATCCTGTTCTGAAGCAACAGATTATATTTATACTTATGAAATGGCTGTCCAATACCCCTCTTATTACAAAAGCTTGGACATGCTAAACACAATTATCAAGTATTAGGGTCAAAACAAGCAAGACTATGTCCTGTCTCACACAGTGCATAGTTACGCACCAGAGCCATCTGACCCAAAATTTGTGGACGTCAAGAGTTTGTGTAAGTTCAAAAGTCAACTAGAACAGTTCATGCAAGAAGAATCAGTCAAAGGCTTTAAAGCCTTTGAAGCACAAAGATACCATTTTACGTTCAAAAATCATTGAGTTACAGGTTAGTGGAAGCTGACAGGCTATATGGGAGGAGCATGGCTGTTATCTTCCCCCAGGGTCCATACTTTCGTGTAGGCACTGATCAGCCATTGACAAAGACAGGATGCTGAGTTAAGACGAAGGTAGGAAAGACTGCTTTTATAATTCCTAAAACAAAAACAGAACTTTCACAAGGCACAAAGGAATCCAATTTAAAGTTCAGAAAGATTGCATATATTTTGCATGATACATATACCAATCTTGCTGCTGGTTTTAAAGTAAAAAGAATGTACACAAGAAGGTTGTGATAAAATCTCAAACTAATAAATTTTTTTAAATCCTCCCAAAATAAAATAGCCAAAACTTTGCTCATGTGCATCTTAAGCTGCATTTCTGTAAAAAGTTATTTATTTTAAATAGCGGGAAATCCAGGCCTCAACAGAATATCGTAACAAAAGTGCCATGAAGTTAAATGTTTTTCATGTTTTAATTACAAAAGAGCCCAGTGGTACCAATATACTTTATATTCAGCAGTTATTATACGCTTATCCTGATTTTTAGTCTATAAAAATTCAATCTGCAAAAAGAAAAATAATGCCATGGGCATGTTGTTTTTGCGGGTTTTTTTGTTTGTTTGTTTTTTAAATTCAAAGTAATACCCTTGAGAAATACAAAAAACTGGGGAATGTGTGAGGAATTCACAGCTTTCTAACTGTTTTCAAGCTGTGATCCTTCCAATGCACTATATTTACTCCCCTCATCACTAAGCTCAGTAGTACACCTCATGGTACAAGTACAACCTCTTGTGCCTAAAATAGAAGACCTCATTCTTTGCAGCAAGTGGATTCTTAAAATAAAATGGTAGTTGAGAAAATACTCTTCCTAGAAAACCTGTTTGCTATGTTAATAGCATTCCTGACACACAGCTTTGATTCTGTGAAGATGAGTAGGTCTCAAACTCATATTCCTGAGATGTGACATCATTCTGCATTAGATCATGAAGCCTTCCACAATCTCCTGTGGTTTACTAACAGATGAACCTATCATCCATACAAATATCTAGCTATAACGTCACTACCTTAAATTAGCATCTGTCTAGGTTAACTGAAATATTGTTGCTTTAGGCTACAGGAATTTATTTAGCTCTGCTCTAGTTTATTTCAATCAATATAAGTTGCATGAGATATTTTAAAAGCTAATAACCTTTTGCCTGCATAGGTGACCCAGATGTATACCTATGGAGCTGAGACTACAAAATGTTTGTCCTTGAGTGCTATATTTATGCTGACATTTTGCAGTGTAAATCTACTGTTAATTTTATCTTGGGATTCTAAAGTGTATGCTATCTTCTTTCATTTATTGCAAAATTACTATAAATTCAAAAGAAAAATTAAGAAGTAATCGCATAGTATCACCATTTTTCTCTAGCTCCAATAAAGCCAGGTACTGGAGATTTGTAGATAGAAATTGCTTCCATTGAAAGAGAATAATTTAGAGCAAAGCCAGAAGGCCAATCATAAATCGAAATCTGGTGTTTTCTACATCACAAAATAAAAGCTGCAATTATACAACTTGATATTTGAACGTCTTGATTCTGGCAAATAACTGCTGAAAACTCTTCTACAGCTTATACTTTGCCTTGAGGCCAAGGTATCTGCAACTATGGAATACTGACCGATGTCTCCCTAGGCTATAGTCTCTCTTTAAAGACGTTGCCTGGCCCCAGTCTAAACAGAAAATATTTTTTTTTTTTTCCTGACAGCAAGAAATGGCTAATGGGAACTCTAGTGCTACTGTGAAAACACCAAATAAAGAACACAGTTCCTCAAATCCCAAAGTTTGGGAAGTGACTAATTATAAAAAATAGCAAAAACCATTACTCGAAAGGGCTATGCACAGATCTATATTTACTCCACCTATATTTTAAGATCCTGGACATAGATAGTTTTTGGACAGACAGCTTTGTTAGGACACTACCCTAGCCTAAAGAGTATATTCTCATAAGAGGCTTATTTCAAAAAGTAATAAAGCCCGAGCAACTTGACATTCACTGAAAAACACTAACATTCTTCTTTAATAGAAGATCATTATTATTTTTAAATAAAACCATCAGAAAAATGTATCCTGACAGCATATGTCACATATTGCAAGGTAGATTAGGAGCTGTTCACTGTGAGTCCTTATCAGTTGTCATCATGCTTAGACTCACGAACTAACAGTGAGTTGTATTCATTGCTCTCCTTTTTTCAATGCATGCTGTTAGAGAGCATTCTCCAAATCTTTTGACAACTAGTGTGCAGGGAGAATTTTACTTGCTGGTACTCATTTACATTAGAGCTATATCCATAGTCTTCTATGTATAACTAATGCAGAACTGGGTTCTAAGACGTTTACAAAGCCATACAAAATTGTCAGGATTTAATGTTTTCAAATAAAGATTGCTCAGAACCTACTAACATAAAAGTCTGAATAGCTTACTGAGCACTACAAACCCTGGGTGAGAAGAAAAACAAAATATCATTTCTCAATTTTTAAAAAGCAAGTATACGTGCTACAAATTTTAAAGTACTTTCTATTACCATCAACTTTTTGGCAAAAGAGTTGAAATTTATCCAGAGATCATGGAACATTCTATAAGCTGGAGGTGGTCATCCTCCAGCAGTATTTTTTACTTTCCTATATTTACATACAAATTAAGTCATTGTACTTTGTTATATCTCACAATACAAACATATATTCAATTCTTTTTTCAGCATCGGTATTTTCCATGGCACATCCCAAGAGCTTCTATACCTAGATACAGCCCAGATGTGTCCTATAACAACAGAACTTAATTTACTAATAGATAATGCACCTGATGGTATCTCAAGCATGTCAGAATACAATGTTGAACTCAAGCCTATAAAAATAAGGGGAAAAATGTACATACACATTTGCACATCTGAAGTACATATATGTACAAATGTATATGTTTAAGTATATATTCACATATTAACTATGGATTATTATAGATGTGATATCTATAAAATATGTATTATTCACACCCTAGATAATCTGTATCCTTATGCCCATTTACGATAAATAACCTACAGAAATTCAAAGACATGTCATGGAGAATTAAAGACGGTGAAGATACTAGGGAAGAATGAACAGCTTATGGGAGACAGGAAACCACTGCGGAAGAATAGTTGCTGGAGTAAACTTAATCATATGTAAATCAATAAGAGAGCAACTCACCTCATTCATTAATCATGACTTGTTCAGTCCTGGATGATCTGTTTTGTTGTTTACAAATAACCCATAATTTATTGATATAAAAATATAAAAAAGCCTACAGACTTAGTTCTTCCCTCCAATGGCTGATACAATAAAAGATTTGCTACATGTGTATAGGAAATCTACATTGAAGAGTTGGACTGTCTTGAGAAAGCTGACATTTCAGCTGTGGGTAAGAGGTTCTGAGCTCTGTTCTCTTTTTGATCAATACTCTATCGTATCTCTTTCCAAGAATGAGTTTTCCAGTTGTCAGCAATATCATAATAATGTCTTCCTGCCCTATATTTGGTTTTGTAACTTTAAATTTATTTTAAACATCAACGTAGCTATAGTTGTACCAAAATATGTCACTTTAATTAGTTCTTCATTTCACATGGGGATCCACTGAGAGGACTGATCTCCATGTATCCTTCCAACAAAATAACTGAAGAAGTTTAATCAGGACCATTTTCTTCTGCTCAGCATCTTATCATATTCTTTCATTATTACTTCAGCTAACCACCTCATCCACATTATTTCACATTGAATAAAGTCAAGCATCTGATTCAGAAGTCCAAAGACTCCTAGTAAATTACTATGTAACAACACTTTCCAACTATTTCCATTAACACTTATGATTCCCAAGTCAGGTATACACGGACTTCGAAGAGCTCAACATTTGAAAGGTCAGAGAAGGAGCAACTATAAAGCCCAATAAAAATTCTCTTTTTTGTGAGTGTAGAAGTGGAGATAACTGTTAAGAAGAAGAAAATTGCCAGTTGTCAGCAATGTACTAAGTATCTTGGATTCACCTATCCTCAACTCGACAGCAGTTGGGGAAAAAAGGAAGTATGAGGGAAGGCAGGAAGACGTGTTTTGACCAGTAGCAGATAGTGCTACCAACAGGTAGGTATCAGGATGAAATCACAGCAAAATGTTCCAAGTCTCCCTACAATTAATTTGGATTTAATTATTGCTTACGTTATTAGCAATATGTTTAGGTACAGTCTATATACTGCCATAACTGAAGCCAGAAAATTTAGAGTGGAAAATAATTATACACCAGTTCAATAAAATCTTTGTATTTGTAATCCTCAGAGAAGTAATAGTTAGTTATACTCTAGAAAAATACTAGATCTGCAACTAAGGGGTTACTCTCTGATTTCTTTCTTGGTCCTCATGAACCTTCACATGTACCACCACTGAAGTCAATAACTTACATTTCTTGACTAAATGTTTACCATCTAAATGAGAGATTCACGAATCAGTGATAAAATCATTTGAAGCTTCAGCTGAAATTCTAGGAAAATCATTAGCCTTTTTACCTATGTGACAGACATTGTAAATCTGTCTCAAAGAGTTAAGTTTTAGCAGGTTCCTGCATTTTTCATTAGGAATTAAATAGAATCTGTCATTAAACTAATTAGATACAATCTCGTCAGTCTTCATTTTCAAGATTAATACAGTTTTATCTTAAGTTATAGCAGCTGAAGATTACTAAATACACAACTACTGCTGGACTATCTATCTAATGACAAAGCCTATGCACTTGCCATAATTGTACAGCAGTGCTCTGGTATAAAGAGATGTTATACTATAAAAGCTGGTATAAAATTGAAATGGAAATATATACACATGAAGAGGTAAGCTTTATACAGACAAAAATGGGAAGTTAAAGTTAAAAAATAATGTATCAAGAAATAATTAAAGAATTTCCTATTATTTAATTAATGCATATACTGTGAACTTCCTTTCAGTTTTGATTGTTATTCACACCAAAAATAAGTTTTGATGATTCTTGAAGTTTTAAACTCCGAACTCATGCCTCCAGCAGGTTGAGTTCATTCTCCCATGAAAGACATACTGTGTTAATTTGAAATTGAAAATTGTAAATGTTATTTTAAAATAAAAGCTGTTTAGTGAATAGGATATGCTTTGGAAAAGCGACAGTTTATGGACAACACCCAACTGAGGCTATTTACGTAGAAAGATAGCGGTCTACAATAGTGGAATCTAAATTATGCAGTCCTAAGAGTGAACAAGGACACCAAGAAGCAAACAGAGGCAGACAAGTGAATGAGTAAATTAAGGCAAATCACAGCACAAAGTGAATATTTACAACTAATAATTGTATACAGAATTTATTTCACAGAAAAGTTCATCTTCCTCTGGAGAGAAGCAAGAGAAAGACAGCTAACATTGTTATAGTTACTTTTGTCAGACTAGTTACTCCAGTTAACAGAATAAGTAAGTTGGAAGCCTCTTAAATAAATGTGGTTCTGCACTATATTTGTAAGGGATCAAGAACAAGAGTCCAAATGGGCAAAATTCACAGACACTTATCCCATGAAGCTTCTGGCTCGAATAAAGATTCTATTGCCACCCAAGGAACACTAGTGCTGAATACAACATTTAATTAAGAATCATCAGTTCAAAGAAAATTCATATATAGATATTTGTATAAAATAATACTTTTTTTTCCCCTCATAGGCATAATAATTAATTACTCTATAGATAGTCACCTTGTGGTTGACGACTTGGATGATATATCTGAAGATCAAATGGCTGAGCACTTGTTTTTTGTATTACACTGACATTTTGGCCAGTCCATTTATTGGCTTTTGCAAGTGTATTGGTCCGCCAATCTGTCCAATATACTTCACTCCCATACAAAGAAACAGCAAAAGGGTGAGAAAGATATTCATGACCCCGTATAATCTCTATCATGCCGGTTCCATCATATAATGCAGAATAAATGGCATCCGATCTACAAGATAACCCCAAATTTAAGATTACATAAAAATAAAAGAAAAATCACACAATCATTATGACATCAGTACAAAATGTATAAAAACCTTACTCTTACCTACTGGTAAGACCAAAGAATGTTTACAGTCCGATCATTAACTTCAGAGATGATTTAGTTCACATTATTAATTTAACTAAGGATTTGAAATACTGGTTTCCTTGTACACTGTTTTTATATTCAAATTTACCTCCATGCTGTGAAAACACAGCAGAAAAACCAGTTTCCATTCAGATGAACTTATGGAAAAAATAGTGAAATAGCTTGGGTCTTCCATGTGTAAGTGTCAGGGAGGACAACTGGGCAACTGCTCTCTAAGGCAGAGGGAGCCAAGAGCCATGGATGATACCACAGCTGGCAGAGCAGAGGCTTCACTATCCAGGGCCGCATCCCACTGCCCCCAAGCAAAGTGAGCAGGGCAGGCCCCAGGGGTGGCAGCCAGGTTCAACCAAGAGTCCAAATCACCAGAAAAGTTTGTGGTGATGAGACAGGGTCAGACCAGGAAGCCACTCTGTGGGTTGGGGTCTGGACCAATGGGGCCTATTGCCAGGCAGTGCTGTGGCTGGGCTGGAGACTGGTGCTCCAGCGGTGTCACTCAGGCAGGGGCCGAGCTCCAGGGCTGTGCTGAAATGGGCTCCTGGGACCATGGGCAGCATGCGTGGAGGGAAGTCCCTGAGAAGCCTGGTAAGGGCCATTAAGGTCTGATGGTACAGACCATGAAGACCGTGAAGAAATTATATATAATAGTAATGCAATTAAAGACATGTACATACCGCACCCTTGCACAGAAGACTCTTTACATACATAATGTACATAACTACATTCCACTTACAATGTAGTTTGTATTTTTGTACGCAAGAATAAGGTTTTTTAAACAGATAATAAGAATACTGTTATAACATTACCTGGCATCTGTCCACACTATTCTTTTTTCAAAGTGATCTACAGTGAGGCCATTAGGCCACGCTCCAGTATCCATATCTTTATATATGATCTTTCTTTCCGCTCCACTCATGGAAGCGGATTCAATGCGAGGAAAATTTGCATCCCAGTCTGTCCAAAACAGAATTCTGGTGAGATAAAAAGGAAAAGAGATATAAGAAAATATTAAAGCATGCAGAATAATTTCAAATGGTTCAATAAGACAATAGTTGGAAAAAAAGTTCAAACCTTCACATGTTTTAAATGAAAGGAATAAACATAGATGAATTTGGGGAACTATATAAATTCCTTGAAGTAATAAGGTAACATGGAGGTAATATTTCATTATTAGTGTTAGAGCAATCATGAAACTCAAAGTTTTTTAAAAACTAGTAGTTTAATAGCATTCCCTTTTTCATGTCCATTGATACAACAGCTTGTCTTGTCTTCCTTCTATAATTAGAAACCCAGCTCATTAAAAAAAAAAAAAAAAATTATAATGAGAGCCTTTGAAAGCGATCCACACAGGAGGAGGATGGGGAGGGGAGAAAGGGAAGAAAGGTGATTTGAGGTAGCAGTGATTAAGGAACATGATAAACTAGAGATTTCTATTTATTATTACAAGTGTTCCAATGAAGACCCTGAGATTTTGGTGTGTCCCTGATGAATTTTATACAGATTAGTCTTGCTAAGAAAACTGAAAAGATGTGTTGTACGGTAGGCTTTTTCAGTTATGTACTATCTCCTGTTTTTTTTCCAATAAAGAGAACTTTCACCTGTATAACCAAAGAAGTTTCTTGTTAAGTAATAGCAGCAGTGTCACCAAAAGGCCAAAAATACACTTTAACTGTTCTTAGCTTATGAAGCTTTCAACAACATACCTTTTTTTTTTATGTTAAAGGAAAACAATACCTTTGATATGACATTAGTTTTAAAGAGTTAACTGCAGAAAGTCAGACTGTAACAAAATTTTGGCAAGTAACATCAGATAGCTTCAGTCCTGAACATGTACCAGTACTTAAAGGGGAGCTACAAAGAAGATGGAGACTCCCTTTTTACAAGGAGTCACATGGTGAGGACAAGGGGTAACAGGTACAAGTTATTCCCAGGGAGATTCCGATTGGACACGAGAGGTAAATTTTTCACAATGAGAACAGTCAATCATTGGAATAATCTCCCCAGGGAAGTGGTTGACTCCGCTATGCTGAGCACATTTAAGACTCAGCTGGACATGGTGCTGGGCCATCTCCTCTAGATTGTGCTAGAAAGGTTGGACCAGATGATCCTCGAGGTCCCTTCCAACCTGGCATTCTATGATTCTATGATATATTCTAATAAGGCCTCTCCATTTAGTGCCTGTGAACAATAGCAGATGCTATATTTAAATAATTAGGCATAAGGCTATAAAAAGGCCTGTCTTCCTACCAAACTCCATTTCTAACTCTCTCCCTGGGGTGCGGGTCTCTGCTCAGTGTGTGTGCTGTGTGTATAGCCAGCTGCGTGCCAGCGGCTGGAGCCAGATGACAGCTCACAGGGCTTGTACATCTCGGGTGCCAGCAACTGGAGCAAGTGAGGATGTGCATGTCAGTGTGTGATCACTGGCAAAGGTGAAGCCGGGCTGGTGAGTGGGTTAAACAGATGGGAGCCAGATATGTGTGTGCCTCTGCGAGCAAGGCACTTGGGGGAGTTGGCTACTAAAGGGACCAGGGAGGTCAGCTAACTGGCACGAGGTCTGGGGCCTGACTGAGAGACATTTACATGTGTGTGTGGCAGCTGGGAAGAGTGAGGATCTGGGGCTAGCTGCTGGGTAGGACAGGGTGCCTACGCCCAGCTACAGCAGTGGGTGTGATGGGATCCTCACCAGCAGCTGGCATGGGGCTGCAGCCTTGGGTTTCACACGTCCTGGAGCCAGCAGCTGGGCAGCCCAGTGATCCCAGGGCCAGCCACTGGGTACTGACTGTCTAAACCCAGCTACTGGAGGAATCCACATTATACATACATATGTATTTCCCACTAAGAGAACTTCATCCTTAACAGCCAGAGAAGTTAACAGGATGAGACCACTGGTGCTGTTTGTTTGTCTCAGTGCTGAGAGTTTCTGCCTGCGTAGACCTTCGTGGCCAGTCATGTGTATAGGTATATATGTTTACGTATGTTGTGTATGTGCATCTGTGTGTGTGTGGACTGGGAATACGTGCTCAGTCTCACTGCAGGCTGGAATCAAAGGCATGGAGCTATGGCAGTCTCGCCTCCATTGGGATACAGGATTTGTGCAATCCTAACACAACCGCCTACTCTGAAACTTCAGTGTTTGTTTATTCATATTTATTTGTGAAAAGATTGAAGACCTGTTCCCATCTGTGGTCAGAGATTTTATTCTTTCCTCACTTCTAAGAAAATGTAGCACACAATTGCTTCTAGCTTTTCAAAAGGCAGATTAAGCCTTCAGTTTCAGGAAGAGTGGTGATTTGATTTTTTTTTTTTCCTCCCAACCATTTAATTTGAACAACTTATCTGCCAATTCTTCTGCCAACAGGATGCCTCTTTTTAAAGATCTCTATAGATAAGTGATGCACTCTGTAAATAAGCTTTCTAGTATCTGAATTGAGAGGGCAGGGTCCTTACTCATTAACACACGTACTTCCTAATTCAGAATTTTAGGTCCCAGAGGGACCTCAGGTCCCAGCAGCTGGGACCTTAATCTACTTTTATTTTTATGTCCACAGCAGTGTTTCTGAAATAAATATTCAGTGAAGACACATGATAGACCACAGCAGGTTCCTAAAGAAAATTAAATGTGATGATTCCGCAAACTTATTGTAATTTACATTATTTTTGGCCACATTTTTTTTTATTTTTATTTTTTTCCTCTCTGAAAGAACAATAATTATGAGAAGAGGGTATAGCTATTGACCAGTGCCTTTTGGTCACTCTAGGAGGATCCAGCTACATAATATTGGATAACGAGGTTTCTGTAATGAGTTTGCAATTTCATATAGCCTCAAAACACTGCTCTAACTCCAAGAATCATAAAGTATTTGTAGTAGTACACTGAATTTCAATACAGAATCAGAACCAATACCTAGCTCAACAGGGAGTTAAGGGTTCATTAACAGTTCTACTTCCCTTCCACTACTTAAGTCTGTTGACTTAAATTTTAACATAAATGGCATGTATGGGTAATTCTTGCTCTGCCAAAAAAATGAGAGGCTAATTTTAAAAGAAAGCAAAAATATCCTAAGTAAAGTTTTAATGTTAGTGGGTTTTTTACTGTGAAGATTTTAAAATTGAATTGTGAAATACATAGATGTGTTCGAGGATTGCTAAAATTACACTTTGTGGGAAAACAGTTTTTATTGTGTTAGCATATTACCAAATCAGGCAATATTTTAATTTAAGCATACTTTTTTAAAACACCCAATTTTGGCCTGTTTTAATTAATATTTTGTTTGATATTATGAAAACATTCTAATATGTATTAGAAACATTTAATTATGGCAGGCATTAGATAAAATACATATTTATGGTAGTAGGCTGAATCTACTACACTCAGTTGCTTATGAGTAATAATATTCCAGTTTATAGAATATGCCTTATGAATAGGTAGAAAAAATACTGACAGAAGTTGGCAAGCATTATCTCCACTTTAAAGATGGAGAACCAAACACAAAACGTGGGATTTACCTCACTCAACTTTTAGTCTTCCAGTAACATCTAAGCTATACTTTTACAGTCCCACCAAAAAGAAAGTCTCTAAGTGAGATGAATCACCTTGGCAATACCTAAATCTGTCCATTAACCACACTGGAAGGTTGGACCAAAGGCTTCAGTTACTATCATCCACATTAAAAAATTAAATTAAACAATCACATAGCAAGGGAAGTAATTTGCCAACAAATAGACCCCTGTATCTCCCGACTTACCTTTTCTTAACCCTTTTCATTGGGGCAAAACACACTAACAATGGATTGCATTTCCCTCAAAATATACTTTCAGGAACTATTAAAGACAAATTAGGAACTACAGCTCACAGCAAAAAAAGGAAATCAAATAATCTCATACTTAAATCTCTCTTCAAAATACTTTGCAACATGAAAAAGTAATCTTTTTTCTAATTACCCATATCTAGGATCCAAAGCAATAGCCCTTGGGTGTTCCATAGCTCCTGCTATTAATGTTGTTCTCAAAGTGCCATCTAGTTTTGCTACTTCAATTTGGTCCAAATTGCTGTCTATCCAGTATATGTTTCCTGCAATCCAATCTACAGTAAGACCTTCAGGTGTGGCCAGACCATGTTGTACTACCACCTCAATGGCACCAACACCTTAAAAAAAAAAAAAAAAGAAGGGGGAGGAGGAGAAAAAAGGAATACAGAGTCTTAAAGAACTACTATAGAATCTCATATAGTGAACATGGACATACAAGTCTATCATATGCTCTTGGAGTGAATTCTTAATTAATCTGATGGATGATAATACTTTGTTCCACGTGACATTTTTTCTTCACAAATGCGATAGACTGCTGTAAATAAGTACACTTTTGCCAATATACAAATAAACTTCATTCCACAGTAATAGAGATTTTTAGTTCTCTGATGCTCTATTAAGTAAAGCTGTGAAACTTACAATAAAGGTCAGAGATCATATGCAGAGTAACACAGGGGACGTACATGTGCCCTATTACCAGGGACTGCTTTTGTAGCATCTGTGAAGCACATGCTCATGCTTCACCTCCCAGTGACCAAACATACTAGACAAGGCTCATGGAGCTCTATTTCAGTCCTTTCTCAATCAGAAAAAGAGAAAACACATTGTGATGCAGACAGAAATGTCAGGGAGAACGCTGTTTGGACTATGCATTTTGAAAAGCTCCACCATAAATAGCCTTATTTTGTTCCTTTGAATTCACATGCGCAGTTCATACTGTCACTGTCTACTAACAGCTCTTCCCTACCAAATACTTCCTCTGGAAGGTCTCAAAATTTTTCACACAAACAGCAACTATAGAAGCACTCTGTTAGCCCTCAGGACTTCCAGGAAGGCACAGTGCTTTTTACAGATGCAAGTTAGTTCTTGACAGCTGCAAGACTGAAGGAGTAAATTATTTTTCTTTTTAATAGAGCACAGAAGTCATGTGGGTTTTGGTATAGTGTGATTATAACATAGTGTGACGACAACAGAGCACCTTACTGGTTTCATACAAACTCCACAACCATTAATGAAAAGAAGCACGCCTTTGGCTGTCTTTACATACTTAGCAGTGTAGGATATTTCTTTCCTGGTCTGAATGTGTGGATATAAAAATAGCCACAAATACCATCTACTAAGGAGAATTAAAAAAACCCGAAACCAAAACCCAAACCTGCCGGAGAACATATGCACAAATGCATATGTGAACTTTTACAAAAGCAAGTTAAATATGCTTATGCCTGTTAGCTCATGCGGGAATGAAAGCACCTGAATATACACTTCAACAAAGAACATTTTGTAGAAACACTTTTGTGTATATTATGAGATTATATTGAGTTATAGGCCATAATTATGTCACCAGGGCAAAGAACAAGTCTTTTTGAATGCTATAAAATTATGAAGCAAAATCTTTCACCTAGTGAGAGCAGATAATTTATCAGATGTCTGATAAATTCCTATACTTTTTTAATAAGGTGAAGGTAAATTACAAAAAATGAGAAAAATCAATATTGCACTCATTGGACCAGGAAGAAATATCAGCCCTTTGCATTTGCCATTTTCTTCCTCCTATAGCCTATTGCAAAAGGAAACTGTTATAACAAAAAGTCTTTTTCTAGCTTTACATCAAGTACAATAGAGATATACACCTTTTTAAAGACAGAATGCCGTAATAAATTCTGTTTCTGAATGGTAGCTCAGTTACAATTTATCAGGTCTAACACCCTGTAACTGCAGTTGTTCTTACTGTTAAGAAATTTCTTAAAGATTAAATTCATACCTCCAGTATCAGAGAGCTTGCCTCTGTAAATTTTGTCCTCTACCACATCTGTCCAGTACAGTAAACTCTGACTGAAATGAAAATCAAGTGCTATTGTATTTCTTAAACCAGGAACTAAGAGGCTGTAGTCACGTTTGTGAAGATCAATTTTTCTGATCTCATGTCGAATAGAAAAAATTATGAAAGCCTCAAATGGATCTGGAAGCAGAAGATTATACATTTCAAAAGAATAATAAAGAGGATACTGTTACATATTGATATAAATGACAAGTGGAATAAGAACAACAGAATACTTTATCAGGAGAAACATGATTAAACAATTCATCTTCTGATAAGGAGTCTTTCAAATACATTTTTAGTCCCACAGACTTCTCACTTCTCCCTTCTAGCATTACCTTTGATCACAACTAGAAATATTAAACATTAAATTCGGGAATATCAAACTCAACTATTGAACCATGTTTTGTAGCTTTCCCACAAGGAGTCCATAATTAAAGCTTTAAAAAGTTGCACGTTATCAAAATTAAAATCTGTTTTTTCAAAAGGTTCAGAAAAATTAATCCATTAAATCATACATTGTTTCAAATGCCACTTAGTGGAAACAATTTACTAAAATATATATAACGTACCTTTTGAGTGTAAATAATGTACCTTGTTTTTTCAATTGAAGTGTTTAAAAAAAACCTCACCCCAAACTACCAAGCAAGGAAACGAACATTTTGTATGCTTATTGATACACCCCATCAAAAATCCAACTACCACTAAAGTTCTCCTTTCTTTGTTATTCAATTAATGCTAGCTTATTTGTGCATGTGAACTTATATCAAATTATATATAAAAATCTGTAAACGCTCTCTTCATAGGTCAACCATACTATAAAACTGATTTTTTATTACAGTTCTTACATATTTTAGATTAGGAAAAAAGTTTTTCAAACAAGTAGCTGTGTTAATAAAACAAACAAGAAAGATAAAAATTGGACTACAGTAACCTTCCAGTACCTGAAGGGGTCCTAAAAGAAAGCTGGAGAGGGACTTTTTACAAGGGCACGTAATGATAGGACAAAGTGTAATGGCTTTAAACTGAATGAGGGCAGATTTAGATTGGATATAAGGAAGAAATTCTTCACCATGAGGGCAGTGAGGCACTGGAACAGGTTGCCCAGAGAAGCTGTGGATGCCCCATCCCTGGAAGTGTTCAAGGCCAGGCTGGATGGGGCTTTGAGCAACCTGGTCTAGTGGAAGGTGTCCCTGCCCATGGCAGGGGGGTTGGAACCAGATGATCTTTAAGGTCCCTTCCAACCCAAACCATTCTATCATTCTATGATTCTGTAAATATAGTATATCCACTCGTATATCTTGGTATATCCACTTTAATAAAGTTTTTCACACCAATCCTTTTCTGTGGGAAAGTAGCTTGGTTTTTCTTTTTTGTTTTTTCTCCAGTTCTTTCTGTTTTCCATACAATTAAACCTCCATTTTATATAAAAGATAGGTTATCGGCAGTTTATGGCAATAGGCAACATTGCATTGTTCTTCTAAAATATTCAAAGGTTGCACAAATTATCACCAAATAGAAAGATGCTTATATACGTCTTTTCGAAAAGATTAATTTCATGCTATTCTCTTGTTAAACATTGCACATACAGATTAAATTATCTATAACATTTTAAGTTAATCAGATACCTCAGTAGAGCTATGTTTCTGCTCTTGAAGTACTTGTTCATAATCTGGCTTGGACTTTCCAAATGTTCCTCCTATTTGTTAAAACAATGAATGACTTTCTGCAAAGGCAATTTTTCAAAGCTCTACGGTAGTTAAATAATTTAATGAAGAACAGGATCACTGACATTAGTAGCTATTTCACAAGTACCAGTTATCCAAACCTGAGAAACACTTTAATGGCACTTCCCAATTTCTGATAAATTGGCAGCTATTATGCAGAAGACCACAGACTACTGCCATACTGCTTTTTAGGCAACTCCAATGCGTAAGAACGCACATGATGGACATCACCAGTAGCTTCTTTTATATTTCCCAGTAATTAACACCACAATGGAAAAAAAGAAACCTAATAAATCTGTGCTATGTTGGATGTGTGTTCTTCATTCAAAGTAGAGGAAGTCTAACTTAAGCTTCATAACCCACAGTGCAAATTATCAAGTACACTGATGAAAAGGATTAGAGTTCAACGGGATCTTGACAAATTTAAGGAACAATACTTAAGAATGTAAGTCAACAATGAGAAATGGGTAAGAAAATGTGTAGGCAAAGTAATAACATTTTTTTTATTTGGACATTTTGATTTAAATGAGCGGGTCACATGCTGCTCTTTTTCCCGCCCTCTTTCTTACCCTTCCCGTAACAACGCAAAGATGTAAATCCAGATCTTTGGTTATTGTGGCTGCTATACAGTCAAGGCACAGATGTGATACCACATAAAACAAAAGAATGACTGATACTGCGATAAACAAGGGGCGCTGCATCGCAGTGCAAAATTTCTCTGGAAGGAATTCAACAAGTAGACAGAAACCAGTTTTACATAGGCTCCTCTATGATATGGCCATTTAAATACAGCCAAATGGATAGCAGTAATTATTGCCTGGCTGGTGAGCTGTGAGCCAGAGTCCAGCCACTACTCTGCTTTACATAATGTAGCAATCAATCACCATAGCCTGGATGACTGGCTGTGGTGGGTTGACCCTGGCTGGAGGCCAGGTGCCCACCAAAGCTGCTCTATTGCTCCCCTCCTCAGCTGGACAGGGGAGAGAAAATATAATGGAAGGCTCGTGGGTCGAGATAAGGGCAGGGAGAGATCACTCACCAGTTACTGTCACCGGCAAAACAGACTTGACTTGGGGAAAAAATGAATTTAACTTATTACCAATCAAATCAGAGTAGGATAATGAGAAATAAAACCAAATCTTAAAAACACCTTCTCCTCACCCCTCCCTTCTTCCTGGGTTTAACTTCATTCCCGATTTCTCCACCTCCTCTCCTCCAGTGGCACAGGGGGACGGGCAATGGGGGTTGGGGTCAGTTCATCACATGCTGCCTATGCTGCTCCTTCCTCCCCAGGGGAGGACTCCTCACACTCTACCCCTGCTCCAGCATTGGGTCCCTCCCACAGGAGACAGTCCTTCATGAACTTCTCCAACATGAATCCTTCCCACAGGCTGCAGTCCTTCACGAACTGCTCCAGCGTGGGTCCCTCCCATGGGGTGCAGTCCTGCAGGAACAGACTGCTCCAGCGTGGGTCCCCCGTGGGGTCACCAGCCCTGCCAGCAAACCTGCTCCAGCCTGGGCTCCTCTCTCCACAGGGCCACAGGTCCTGCCAGAAGCCTGCTCCAGCACGGGCTTCCCAGGGGGTCACAGCCTCCTTCAGGCCTCCGCCTGCTCCGGCGTGGGGTCCTCCAAGGGCTGCAGGTGGAGATCTGCTCCACCCTGGACCTCCATGGGCTTCAGGGGGACAGCCTGCCTCGCCATGGTCTTCACCATGCATGGGCTGCAGGGGAATCTCTGCTCTGGCACCTGGAGCACCTCCTTGCCCTCCTTCTGCACTGACCTTGGTGTGTGCAGGGTTGTTTCCCTCACATATTCTCACTCCTCTCTTCTGACTGCTGCTGCTGTTGCACAGGGGATTTTTTCCCCTTCTTAACTATGCTATCCCACGGGCGCTACCACTGCCGCTGATGGGACTTGGGCCAGCGGTGGGTCCATCTTGGATCCGGCTGGCATTGGCTCTATCGGACACAGGGGAAGCTTTT
The DNA here is from genome assembly GCF_047370975.1 of Nipponia nippon. Taxonomy (NCBI): domain Eukaryota; kingdom Metazoa; phylum Chordata; class Aves; order Pelecaniformes; family Threskiornithidae; genus Nipponia; species Nipponia nippon. The sequence goes on from NW_028262369.1 coordinate 94,989,814, forward strand.
AGCAGCTTCTTGCAGGAGCCACCTCTGTAACTCCCCCACTACCAAAAACTTTGCCACACAAACCCAACACATTGGAGTAGTCTAGAATTTTACTTATTACCGTCTGACCCCCCCCCATTATTGTAGTAGTAGTGTATAGTAAGTACCACATATCAAGGATAATAAACTGCATAAAATTGAGTATATAACTGATGGGATACCAGATCTGTAGGAAAGAATCCAGAAAATTAGACCAACAATGGCATGGCACTATAAAGAAGGTCAACTCAACATTTGTACTTAAAAGAAAAATGACATAACTCTTCCAGTCCCTCCTCCTAAGCTTCGGTGAAGACAGTCTACAATACTGTACCCTGTTCTGAGCACAGCTCATAAAGAAGAATGTGAATCAACTACAGGAATGCAAGAGGAAATCAGCAAGTGGTGTAAGCGGTCTAGACAGTATGGCCTGCAAAGAAAGAATGAACAAACTGGAATTGCTTAGTTTAAAAAACAATGGAATAAGATGATGAGTGGAAGTACATGAAATTCTCCAAAGACATAAAAGGCTGATGAATTGAAAATGGGAAAAATCTTGTTTTCTATATAAATAACAAGTAGGCCAAGGATTAAAGGCTTAAACTGGAGCAGGAAGACTCAGAAAGACTAGGAAAAAAAAAGTTAAGGAGAGTGAGGCATGGAAACATGTCACCCCTGGAAAACCTGGAGCTCACCAGTGAAGGTGTCTTGAAGGTCTTTGAAAGCAGATAAACAGATAGCCTTTGATCTTCCTTCCAACCTTATAATTCAATGCCTGCATAAAATAAGCTATATTATACTGAATTAGAATTTTCAGACTGAATCGAATCAATTTTATTTAAGGTTATGCTTCCATCACCATATAAAACAAAAATTTGATGTTATTTTCCCACTTGATTCCTCTTCTGGAAATTGAGAGCAAATACTTTTTATTTTACCAATTGATTAAGAGTATTTTCATAAAATCTCACCTTAACTCAATTCAATGTAACGGTTATTAATTCCATTCTTTAAAGCTTTTTTTAAAGAAAAGTAATTGATAACAATTTATTAGAGAAAAATCATACATCACTGTACCTTCTGATTTCATGACTGCACCAAGCTTTTTTACCACATAGGTAAATGTAAAAAATATTTGATACAAACATAAAGCATGAACTGCATTAACAGTTGTAAGAAAAAATTCTGATAGAAGAAAACTGCCTAAACAACACACTCAAAGACTGTACAGAAAGAATAACGCTTCACCTTTTCCAGTAGTTTTAATTTAAAATTCTTTCTTGGGAAAAATGCTAATTGAAGGTTACTGTAACAACAGTAGCACAGCAAGCAACCTGCACTGTGCTTTTATGAAATTTACCTCAAAGGAAAAATTATAACTTCATAAAGAGTCTGAAAAACCATTAAAAGTTTGACACTGCTCAGAGAGGATTGAACGACCCTTCCCCCTTGCCCCCCATTTTAATATTGAAAGCTATCTGGAAATTATAACAAAATTGAATTTAGACCCAGCTAAACCAGATCAAACATACAGACACATCATCCTCTTTTCCAAATATGTGATATAGTGATATAACAGAGTTCCCACAGCTTAGAAAAGGTTGACAGGCATTTTTTAACTAAATCTATACTAAGCTAAGTGTTCCTGAGTTCATCTAACTTTTATTATACCAAATTCTGAAAGGCTGAACATACACATGGAATTTAAATATCTTTCAAGAACATTTTTTTTTCTGTATGCTTATTATCATCTAAAAGAGTTCAAGCGCAATATGAGCACAAGTTATCTTGAAATGTGTTCCAAGAGAAACTAGGAAGAAGAGTATGAAAATATATAATTTATATTGACTTTCTATCTAAATAATGGAGCTCTGTAGCATACTTTTAGTTCAATCAATACAAATTTAAATGTGAATGAAACATTTAGTCTTTGGGAAGTCAGTAATGTAACAGTACACATGCCAGAACAGCAGAAAGCAAACTAGATAAACAAGCGATATGGAAAGTGAAGAAAGTCTGAAGGAGAAAAAAACGACAAGAAACAAAGAGAACATAAGCAGAAATAAGGAAAAACGGGGAAACTAGGAGAAAGATATTGAAAGAGACATTGAAAGAGAAACTAAAAAGAAAAGAACTGCTCAACTCAGGCAATTTATTATTATATACTTATTATTCCATAACTCATTATGCTTCTCTGGTAATTCATTAGATTCCTCTGACAAACACACTATTTGATTCCGATATGCCATCCCCCCCCCAAAAAAAATCACATACATTACTGCATTTTCAGCATTCATATTCCCGTTAGATTTCCGATGGAGACTCAACTAAATGTTTTTACAATATTTTGAAAAAGTGAAGTGCTGCATACTAACTTTACACATTATTGCGGTGTACTAGTGAAATGTTTGACTGTATATAGGGAAGTGCTATTTTAGATAGCAAAAAAATGTAGCTAAGGGCAAGGTAATAATTTTTCCTCTGAGTAATTTTTTTCTCCTGGAAAAAGGATTATTAGTTACTGCTCCAATATAATACACATCTACTCCTGGTTCAAGGTATTTTAAATCACTATGGCTATTCTAAGAATTACTTTTTACCAACTGGTATTATTGAAGAAGTAGTTTGGCATTTGGGAGACTGTTTATCTTCACAAGATCACTTTGAACTCTACTTGTAACAGTATTATATGAAAGCTTTTTTCTTTATTTTATGTTTATTTAAGATCTCATGCACAGAGACATAAATGGTATGGACATTTTAAGGCTAACAGATTCACAAATGAGACCAAAACTCACTTTACTAAAATGCTGTTCACACAGTCAACAACTAAAGTATCAGAGGATCTGTCCTTCCAAGTATTTATCATGCCTTTCAAATGAAACAAACTTAAAGGGGCCAAGATTATTAATGACTATAAAAACATATGTCATATTTAATATGGAATAATTTTGTTACAACTTTGATGGCATTAGGATAGTACCTTTATGGTTTGTAAAGAAAGGTATCATTTTTCTTTATACCAGCTGACATCACCAGTCTCGGATCATATATTTAATTTTACATTCTTTGAGAAAATCCATAAAAATCAATTTGTAACTTCAGATTCTCACCAACATCAGTAAACATTAGCAGACATATCTCATGGGCTTAAGAAAAACTGAGAAACCACAGTCTCACTGTTCTTAATTTTCAGCACAAGTGAGTATATTTCTCTTTGGGTTTTTTTCCGTTAGCTTCCAAATACTGGTCATTTCTATTTAATGTTTGTTTCAAGCTTTCCTCCACCAAGTTACTAACACTGTCTTAAACGCTTTTAATCCTTTCATTTCTGTAACCCAGTAAGAATGCGCTTTTTGAATTACTGGAAATGTCCATAATAAAACAATTTAGATTGATCAAAAGTCAATGAGAATAAGACTAAAGCAGTGTCATCAAATAAGAATTTTAACAGCAATAAAATAGATTTCAGATATACAGAACTACAGTAATATGCCAGTGAAGCATGATTTGAGAGTCTGCTATCAGCATAGCTCAGTAACATCTGAACAACATTCCTGATCTCATACTGTAATAGTAACTATTTACATACAATAGTAACAATTACGGAGACAAAGATTCAATTTGGAGATCATTCTGGAAATTATAACAACAGTTATTTCATCCTGATGAATGAAAACCCCATTCGTAATGAATTAAAAAAAATAGCTCAAAGGCAAGATGTACAATTTAAGAGAACATCCATGACATAAAACTAAATTTTAATTATTCATTGTTTTGGCAAAAAGAAACATTATTTTTATTACACGCAATAGACATTTTGGCCATAAGTAAATTATGGGCTTCATTACTACTGTAACAAAATTCTAAAATGTTTCGTAATTTAGCTCAAACTTTGTTAAAGCAGAAGGATTAGAATTTGCCTTTTCTGAAATATGGACCCCTAAGTTGGCTGCTAGCTACTAAATTATTTCAGGTGACTAGCAATAGGAAACTTGAGCTTTTATTTCTAGCATTCTGATTCAGAATTTTTTCATGTGATCCACCTGAGGAAATGTTGAGTAGCTAGAATCAATCAAGAATATCTTAATCATTTTATCTATTCAATTATGAAATATCCAAAGAAACAATAGACAGTTTGGGAGATATTTCTACTCAGAATTGATAAGATACTATCAAAGAATAAAGACAATAAAGAACAAAAATATCAAAGGATCCTAAACTGAAATTTTGAAAATCTAAACAGCAAAATCAATGCTATTTTTAACTCTCTACAGGGAGGGGTAAAGATGCGATGACAGTTTATATTGCACGTACATGTTTGTATTGCACGCACATATTCACACTGCACTTGAAAAAGACACCCCTAACAATAGTTTCTAAATCATGCTTCAGTACATATCAATAGTGAACAATGAGGGGAATGCATTCCCCTCTCCCATTTTGGCTTTTGTTGATTTTCATAGAATTATAGAATCGTTTAAGTTGGAAAAGACCATTAAGATCATCAAGTCTAGCCGTTAACCTAGCACTGCCACTGTTATTTTCTTGATTAGTGAGCTGAATGGGCTTACTAATGTCAAAAAACAAGTACCAGAATGTGGTAGGTGAAAAAATAGCTTAAATTGTGAACGCTAACAGGCAGCAGATAATTGACTACATGTGTGTGCATGCATGTTCAGAATTAAACTTCTGAACCCTCAAGTAATACTGATCAATATCATGATGTCACAGATTGATCCATTTCTTCAAAATACATAGTAAATCCCCCATATTCCATATATATACACACACATATATGTGTATATATACATAAATATACGTGTATCTATATACACACACACATACGTATATGTGCATATTACATATACATGAAAAACTGTATAAAACTTCAAACAACTTAGAAATTATTTGGAATTAACTTTCTTGGAAAGTCTTAGAAGCAGTGAACTAGTATTGCAATACCCCTTCATCCTGCATCAAGAATATGGATGGCTTTAACAAGTGCTTCAGATTGCTATCAGCCCCACATTTGGATAATCCAAGCCTATATTTCTTACTAAAAAAAAGGAAATAACCCCTCACTAAATGGACATAGCAGCTATTAACATCCAGAATATTGAAAATACAGTGAATTTCAACTTACCAGTACTAACGCAATGTTCTCCATCCTTACTGAGCTTCCAGCCTTCGTAACATGAGCACTTGACAGTATTTTTATGCTGTTCACATACTTGACTACACTTAAGGTGCTTGGTACAGTAATCCATAATCTCACAAGTTTTGTTGTCTATACTAAGACTGAATCCTGCAGGGCAAGAGCATACAATTCTTCCTCCAGGAACCACAGAACATTGATGGCTACATCCACCATTGTTAAGAGAACATTCATCTGAAATAACATGGCGGGAAAAAAAAAACAAACAACAAAACAAACCAAACATTAAGGGCTGCAAGGGCTGTCAGTTATATTGCATATTCTTAAAGTCAATAGGTCAACTAACACACATAAAAGGCCCTGAAGAAGCACAAACTAAATTTTCCATTTGTTGTATTTATTTTTAAAATTATCTAATTTGCAAGTATTCAGCACGGCAGCTTTACAGCAGTCTTTCAGGATTTTAGAATGGCAGATGTACAATGTATATACATTTTCACAGACCTTCATGCATATTATTTCATTCACTTAAGAATTAAAGAGTGTCCATACAGAGTCAATCCAAAGACCATTATGGGTTAACCACCTTCAATGGTGACCAAAAGCTGATGCACAAGGAAATAAACATACTTTTCCAAATACTTCCCTTGCCTCCAGCCACTTGAGCTTGTGGGGAGAAGGCTCCAACTCTTAGTCCTATGTATCTACATCCCAAGCAACTTGTCAAAGAAACATTCATAAATAAGATTTTAAAATCAGGATTTTTTCTCCTCCTTTTCCAGTAACAGCTACTAGAGAATACTGCTTCCGCATTCTCTGTGTCAGTGCTCCCACATTATGTTCTGCAGGTAACTCATGATTTGCAAAGCTCTGCTAAATGGATCGAAGGTGATTTGTGAAACCTTTAAAGCATCTGAATTAAAAGCATGATAATTGTATCTGTGAGAAATTGTGATGTTTGAAGCAAAGTATAGAACTACTCCTCACCTCATAGTACTACTGACATCCAAGGAATCAATGGAAGGGCCAAACTGGTCCATCGTTACACTGGAAAAACTAGGCTTCACTTTTATTTATTAATCTATTTGTGTCTTTTAGTTATTTTGTTTGATTCTAACAAGTCTCTGAAAGCCTTGCTCACTTGTGATAAGATGTATAAAACACAAGTTTTCTACAAAAGAATTATTTCCTTCCCTTTTTTTTTTTGGAAAAAAAAAAAAAAAAGAGCCCTTTTAACAGTCCTTCGTTCAGATTTCAAATTTGGTTTTTTTATCATGACAAAAAAGGATCAAACTCCTTAATGTGTCTAATATGCAAATGTGTTGCCCAACATCCCATATTTGTCCTTCAGTTTATGCTTAGGTATGTTTTATAACTAAATCATTAACAACTGCTGAAATACTTGTTGACTAATAACACACCATCTAAAAGTTGTAACAACTGTTAAAAAACAAGCTTGTCCCTATACAGTATCCAACAGGATATAGGTGTCATAATGGGCTACTACTAGTAGGAAGATAATTGTCCAAACACAGAAATGGCACAGAAATAATGTAAATGACCTTACGCTATGATTTCTTTCACCTGGAGTCTAGACAGCATGGGATTCATATGTAGATCTCAGAGGATTTAGGTCTACAATATAATCTTAACATATTCCAGAGGAACACTGAATTTAAGATTCCCTCTTACACTACAGTCTGCAGGCCAAGAGAGCAGGACAGTGTAAAGATCTCTTTGCCATGTCCTGCAGCAGCCGTTGCCCACTCAGTGAACTCTGCCTCCTGTGCTAAGCAATTCAGGTGACTCAGCACAGCCCAGGGTCAGGGTCTCCTAGTAGAGACAGAGCCTAGAGGGTGAAAATGCTTGTAAACGTCTCCAAACGCTTTGTAACAGAATGCTGGAGATTGTAAAACATTTTATGCAAAGCAAGGTCAGTGGGAAGAGGCAAATTATTGATATAATAAAAAAGGATTATAAAATTACCTAAAACCATGTTTCACTTCTCATCCCTAAACCATCGCTATAGTACAATACTACTGCTATAGAGTCTTTTAAAATCTCTTCATTTTATCTGCATATATTTTCTAATAATTCAATTAGGTTATCTGTTATACTTTTGTCAGATTTATAAAATTATTTTTGTACATTTTTTACTGAATACAATTTTTCTGAGATAATCTACATTGTCTGACATGCCATGGAATCCTTTCACCACCACCATCAGGGACTATCAACACCACCACCCTTTCAACACCACCATGTTAACTCCTCCTAGTCATCCCAATGCCTTTCTTCATGAACTCCTACACAGCTACTGACAGGATTCTATCAACCCAAGCTTCTGCAGTTTGAGAGAACTGCAAATTAGCTTAAATCCTTTCATATATACCAGAGCCTTTTAAATTGTTTACCTCTAGGACTAGTTTAAGGGGCTAGGAAATGAAAGACTTACCTAAAGAACTACGTTGTCCCTTATTTGAAGAAAACTAAGTCTTCAAGCACAAAACCAGTATGATTTAAATTAAATAAAAATCCTCACATAAGCTACTGTGATAAAATTTCAGTAAGATTAACACAAGAACTGTTTTTTCAACAGGAAGTATTGTGACAGACAATATCAAGAATAATCAGAAAAATGTGTCTAAAAGAAGTACCACAAAGATCGCCTTCATCAGATCCATCGGGACAATCTCTTCTCCCATTGCAGAGCTTCTCAGGCTGTAGGCAGATGGAGGTATCATTAGCACAAGGGTATTTTGGTGGTCCACACATATAGCCCTCGCAATTATCCTCATCAGACTGATCCTCACAATCAATATCGCCATCACATAGCCACGCTTTGCTAATGCATCTCCCTTGGAGAAAAGAGACAATAAACACAGGAAATCAGACTGGAAGCAAACTTTAGGAAAAAAACCTTCAGTAACATTACACAGATATATTTTTTATTATGCTTTTCTATTAATAGTACTTTCCTCTTAGATGAACAGAAAGAAACCAACTTGTACTTATACTCTGAAGCATCATCCACATCAGTGTTGACAGTCTAATGTTCCAAACAACGTCGATCGTAACTATTTCTATGCTGAACAGAACTGCATACAGGCAGGACACATCCTCATAATCGGTTAAATATACAAATTATACTAAAATGTTCTTTTTTTTTTTTTTTAACGTCTGCTTTTCTTCATCTCTCTTCCTTTATCTTCTACTCCAACAGCCTTCCATAGGAGCAATGTTTCAATGTATGACTTTCTATTAGCATGGGTTTGAGAAACAAAACTCTTTCTAGGAAGTATCCACAATACATGTCAGATTATGTCAGCTTTTGGATGAAACAACTACAGGAAATGAAATTTCTTACATGATTTCAGTTTTATCAAACCAGGCTTCAGATCATTTCCTTCACTCCTCAAAAGAGGAAAAAAAAATTTCCACTTTCATGCCGACCATCAATTTTTAGAGATGCAAGACAGTCTCTTGACTGAGAAAGGGGTTATGTTCTTTAAAAAACATACAGGTATTAAATTAGAATCACCCAAGCCAGGGATTTTAATAGGTGAAAAATAACCAAGATTGTCAATGCTACCACTTACAGGCGTGCGTGTGTGTGCATTCCTGTCCCAAACTATTCGTCAACTCTCAAGTATAAACTTGTGACTTGCTAGCTACAACCATTAGGGGCTAGTTGTAAATTTTGATAATACCTGGACTGAACAGAAGTGGCATGTACTTTATTCTCCAATTAATAAAAAGACAACATCTCTGATGAGTCACCATCCCTGGAGGTATTTAAAAGATGTGTAGATGTGGTACTTAGGGACACGGTTTAGTGGTGCACTTGGCAGTGTTAGGTTTACGGTTGGACTTGATCTTAAAGGTCTATTCCAACCTAAACGATTCTATGATTCTATTCTATGATTCTAACAGGTAGAACCACGGGTTAGGATGCTGATCTTACACTGTTTCTGCTTATAAACTATTTAGGTAGAGAAAATCAGGCTGGAATGGGAAGGATGATCCTGGAAATGTGTGGATCCACTGACAGCAATGCTAGTGGGTGCCCAGGGACTGGCTGGTTATGCCCCAGACCAGTAAGTGCAAACTGTTGCACACCATGAACTGACATGTATTTTCTGCCCAACCTTCCCAGTTTAGCAGCAATCTTCCCGATAGGAAATTGAGACTGATTATGACTTTGTCGGGGAAGCAAGAGAGTGAATGTGTGAAATAATCAATGAGGGTAAAACCCTAATCTCCTTGGCTCTTCAATACACATCAGTGCCAAATTCACTACAGGCTGTCTTTTCCTCTGTATCGCCCATGACATGGTTCAATATAAAAGTACCTCAAGATAGATTCTGTACAGCTGTCCACACAATGTAGCAACTGTCCCTAACTGTAACTCCACCGTCTGCTGCAAAGCAGTAGCAGATTTCAATTTCCTTTAAAGGAAATATTTGCTTAAGATTAGTGTAATGCTTTTCCTTTGATATTTTACTCTTCTTTTAATGGGACGGGTGCCATTGTCCTCACAGAATGACTATGGGATAAAACACAGTGAAACAAGAACAATGAAAAAAAAATGTTTCTGTAGCATCTTACAAAGCAAATGTGAGACCGCTTTCACTTTTGGCGAAGAAAATCAAGAAGTGAAACTTCAGGATCATACTACAGTGAGTGTAGTTTTAAACAACAGAATATAATTTTACCAGTGCAAAATCACCTGGAAAACTTAAACAGGGAGTGGTGTCAACTAGAATGAAAAGCTTTCACCATTTTCTAGAATGGTCAAAGTCCCAAACATCCTATACTGAAAAGACAGAATTGCACAGACACAAGAAAACAAAGTTGTATGCATGGTATGTATGCAGTTTATCCTTACATGCAATCACAAGTGTTTTAAAAAAAGTGTCCATATTCATTATTATCTTGAAACGATCATTGATTTTATGTATTATTAGAACACAGCTGTAGAATGAAAGCTAATGAAAAACACCAACGTCAAGCAAACTAATCAGATCCCAGAGAAAATTGACGTTGCTTCCAGTAGAGCTCCTAATCTGGTTTTTAATCTTTTATACATACAAATGTTTACAGAGCAAATCAGTTTTCCTGCCTTTCTCTTACCTTAATGAAGATATATTTTATAATAAAAGATTCATCTTCCACTATGATAGCTATGACATGTTCTTAAGTAGAATATACTTACAAGGAATTAATCTTTGCCAAAATTCTAAAGAGATGGACTTAATGAAGTATTAGGACTGTCTTGAAATCCTTACTTAAAATATTCACTGAAGTATTTTTACTTTATTGCCCCTTATTGAAATTCACATTTTTGGATTCCAGGAACCTTTTTAGTAAAATTCCATCACAAATTAATTGTCTCAGTGGATATACCTGTTCTTTTCCATAGCTCTTTTGTGTAACACAGAAGAAATGCATGTGAAGTAGTGAATCAGAAGTTCTGAAGCAACAAGTATGTGGAAAAGCCAGATCCAAATGATTCTCCAACATTTTTTTAATTTCCTACAAATACTAGCAAGTACAACAGAATTAACTTTTTATGTACTGTTCTGTCTTTTTTGGGATACTGAGCCCAGGAAGTTTTTCGACTGATTATGTGTTCAACTGTAGGAAAACTACTTTGGTGGAGCAGTAATTGCATTCAGTTTCCTCTTACAGTTATTTCTTACTGCCTAAAGCTGTAATGCCTTCCTCACCTATAGAATAGACTCAACCTCATTCCTGTCAAAATGAAAGAATGTTCTAATCTGGCATATTTAACAAAATGTTGTGATGGTCAATGATCTTGCTTGTCTTGTAGAACAAACCTGAGACTTAGACTGAACTACTTTGTTTCAAGAAAATGTTCGTTTCTGGCATTTAAAAGCTTTTAGTAGAAAGCAGATATTTATAAATGTCTCCTGGATGAAACAGAAGAAAAAATGTCAGGGCCTAAAGAAGACAGCTGTTACCACAGAAAACAAGGATAGCACGAACTGAGGATAAAAACAGCATTGGAACAACATATATCATTTTCTAGTTTACTTGCTGTGGTGGTTTCTTTTTATTTAAATTTTTAATGTCAACTGAATCCACCCCTCCAGTCAGAAATTGCATCATTCTGAAACATCATTATGTTCAAAAAGCTTATTAAAGTAATTGTACAAGAAGTGCAGCTCTAAAGATCTAAAAGTGAGAGAGGAAGACGGAGCAGGCAGGGAACAAGTAGAAGCAACGTTGGTAAACCCACCTCACGACCAATATCCTTTCCACGCATCCTCTCAACTCCTCCATGCTTTCCATTCTTATGTTCTCACTACATCTTTTCCTCTTCCAAAACTCCTCTCATGCCATCTCTCTCCACACTGACCCTTTCCTCCTTATCAGCCCTCACAGAACCTGTAGGGCAGCCCTACCAATTTCCTCCTCATCGTCTTTCTCAAAAACTCTTCCTTCCCAGCCTTCCTCAGTATCAACTTCTCTCCATTCTTCTCTACTTGCCACATACTTGTATCTTGACTTATACTCCCCATCCAGACAGTACTACTGCTGCTGCCCTCCTCTTCCAGTATCACTGCGATGATCACCCCTTGACTTTATTTCCTCTCTATGTACGTTCCTTATTTTCCATTCCAAAGAAATCCTACCTCTTCCCTCATCTCTTTTTTTTTCCCCTCTGGTATATTATTAACATGTGAGAAAAAAGAAGTACAAAATAATAGCCCACGGGGTCGCATTAAAAATGGTAAGATACAAAATTAACTGCTTCTTGAAAGAAATATAAAAAACAGTAAGTATGACAAATATACAATACAGTTCAGATCTACTGCTTACTAAACTGAAGTATGCATGGCTCTTTTGCATTTGTCCTCACTGAAGAACTTGATTATGATCATTAGAGTAATTAGATGACTTTTTAAGCGAGATTGCACAGATTCTGCTCGTGGTCCAGCACTACTAACCGCAAAGTAGAAAGATGGAATAAAAAGATAAATTTATGTAGTACATAAAACTGAGTTGAAGTACATGCCTGTAATAATTTTTGGAGGATAGAATCAGAATTTAAAATAGGAAGCTGGATCTTAGTCTAATCTAATTTAGTCTAGTCTAATTTAAAAGCAGAAGATAACTGGCTAGAAGCAGCCCAACAGTAGTCAATCTCAATAAGGTAGTTACTGCATCTCATATCCTACTGCTGCACAAACTCCAGTATATTTTTCATGACACGTCACCACAAACAACTGTCTGATGTTCTTGAAAAAATTAGAAATGTCATTCTGAAATCTGTTAACTCAAGTGCCCTGCAGCATTTTGGCTGACTTTGGATACCATAGCTCAAGAACTGCACAGATCAGACAGTTCCAGTGAGACCAACAAAAATACTGAAGGTTTAAAAACATAAAATAAAAATAGAAGACATGCAAGGGGGAAGAAAAAGTATTTGTTTATTCAGTAAAAAATGTGGTTAAGGAGACATTAAGAAGTCTTTCAATATTCAAAAGATTTTTATACTGGTGACAAGATGAAGACAATCAGCTAAGCTTGCAGCAAGGATTCAGATGACTTATTAGGAGAAAATGTTCAACTATTAGATTCAAATTACTAAAAGGCTATCTATATAATTTATAGAATACCCTCTATTGGATATTCTTAAGTGCATATCAGAAAAGGGGCTGGATATGATGGGTTCTTGAGACCACCATTACTCTAAGCAGAAAAATCACATTTGGCTGAAGGCTGACAAATGCTGTAATTGTAACGTGACACGCATGCCTGTGGCATTGTGACAGATTAACCAGAGCCAACAAAAACTACAGTAAGGAAAGACCCTGCAGCTACTATTTGCAGCCATAAAACAAAAAAGAAGTAAGAAAAAAAGTGGGCAGTAACATTTCACTATTACTGTCCTCACCAACTGTCATTTCCCTCAAACCGTGTTGGTTGTTTCACCTCCCCCCACAGACACGTTCCTACCCAGACCCATCGTATTCTGTACTAGGAAATCAGATGGCACCACCTAGCAATCTATAAGGGAAGAATTAGCCAATTTCTCCTCATCTGAACAATTCTCATAGATGTGGAAGCCAGACAGTATTATCTCTTTAGAATAATCCACAGAAAAAATGATGTTTATTCTGAAACCTGAGAGGATCGTGACAGAAACTATTTCTCATAAAACCATTACTAGTCATTTGTCCCACCACGTAGAATTAAACTGAAAAGCAGATAAACAAAAATCTGCTTTTGCTGTTTTCTGTTCCAACGCATTACCAACATGCCTCCTCCAGATGAGCAGTTTTGGTCCTTCCAGGACTGACGGAAGGAAAACGGTGAAAGAAAAAAAATTATGGATGAAACTGTCACAAATGATTCTTAAAGTGATGTTTCCACACAACCAACAAGCATGATTGCATTTTCCTCTAAATCAAAGCCATATACCCTTGAATTTAGCAAACGCTTGATAATTTTTTTTTTTTTTTTGCTGTATTTATATGTGGCATCTAGAGAAGTCACATTTCATCCTTCATCCTGTAAACTGACTGAGATATTGCCTTCCTTATGCACGACTGTAAACATTGGTAAGTGTAAAATGAGGCAGCATAGTTTGAGACCTTTTCCCCATTTAACCACTAGCAAAACGTATCAGGAAGAAGCATACTTCCTGTGTCAGGGTTTCTGTCCCTCTATTTCAGGGAACAGACTCTGCTATTAAAAGTGAATAATCCCTTTTTACTTATTGAAACTATTCCATTTAACAGCTACTTGTTCTATACAATTTTAGGGAAACTGTAAGATCCCAAAAGGAAATGTTTTGTTTAGACAAAATTCAGTATTCCATATTTATTTATCTGGACATTATGATTTATACAAAATCCAAGTAGCAGCAAGCCTCCAAGCATTTCTAAGGCATCCTAAAGTAGTGCACATATTAAAAATGAACTCTCTTCACACTGTAGATTTGAATAAAGTATCTTACTGTATCCGTACATGTTCACAAATACTTTTGGACAGAGCTTAGGTAACTAGACCACAACATTTATCATGCTTAGCTATAACACAGGCAGTAGAATGGATTCTCCTTTCCTGTAATAATTATAGTTGCCTAATGGCAACAATATTACTACTTATTACATCCTGAATTAAATTTTGCTTTTAAAAGTTATTTTACCCCCAGTATTTCATTAAGCTTTGAAAGAAACTGTAAAAAAAATTAATACAATGCTGACATACATTAATTTCTTCCTTAACTGGACTGTCCCTTAAGAAAATGTTCCATCTAAGCATTATTTTGCAAAATATCCTCATGTAAAGATTGTCACATTCTTTTCACATTTTTTAATGAAGTATACTCAGCAAAATTTAATTTTAAATATTCTCAAAGAATGTATTTTTCTTCCAGTATCGCAGTTTGAATTTCTAGTGCTGTAGTTCTAATTCTTTGAAGTCTTCTAGCTAATTACTTTATACCATTTCAATCAACTTACTTCTAGGGCCAAAGATGGAAAATAGAAGAAAACACCTGGACTTTGTAGTACTTTAAGTATTTGGTTTGATGTACTATCACACAGAACAGTTTCAGCTTTAAGTAGTCTCAAAACCCATCCATTTTATATTGTAGATCAGAAAACAGGTTGGGGGAAGTATATTAATATTCTTTTCCTGGTATGACTACAATAAGTAACATCACCTCAGTAGTATTAAACATTCAAAGTAGTATTCAAATAGTAGGTATGTGATCAAATCACACAAACAGACAGACACACACACACAAGGAGTATATGAGAGCAAAACATATCTGCAAGCATATACCTGTACTCTTGCAGGAGAACTTTGTTTTTTCATCACATAGCCGTATAGTTCCATTACAGCCTTTTTCATCACTACCATCTTCACAGTCCTTTTCTCCATCACAGCGCCACAACTCAGGAACACAGTTCCCGTCAGGACTGCACTGAAATTCCTTCCCATTGCATCTTCCAGGAGAGGGAGTTTCTTAGAAAAATAAGAATTACATTAAAGAACTTGCTCATGTGAATTTTTTCCATGCCAAGTCTACAACAACTTAGAATCCCCCTTCCTAACCAAAGCAAAAATCAGACTCCCCAAGTAGAACACTCAAAACTCACTATTCCTTTCTAACTCATCACTCCAACACAAGCTGCAGACAAGCTCTTTCTGATCCTGCTCACTCCCCCCTCCACCACAGGCTCAAGGTAAATACCTTTTTTTTTTTCACAACTGTCAGACAAGAATGAATTTGGAGAGGTAAGGAGGGCCAAGGCTGATGAAGTTTTCCTGGTGCTTCGTAAGCCCTGCCTCTCACCCTCAAGCTACATTCCCTCCTCCTTCTTCATTCTCCTCTTTTTTCCAACAAGGTCCATCTCCTAGTTCACAAAACATGAAAGGTCACACCTCTGGTCTAACTGACACAAGAGTTCTGGCGCCGACACCTGCCTGGCTTGTGGTATTACAGCACTGGCAGACCAGTTGTAGCCTTTCTGAATTCCACAGCAATGAACTTTCAGTTCAGCACAGCTACGGAATCAGTTTTGAATGTTTCAAAACAAAATAACTATGTGATTTTAATTAATCATCACATACCTAATTCTCTTAGTATTTTCTAGATGATGGCCTTTTCAATTTTATCCTTGCCCTCCTTTTCCCAAACTATTACCTCCGTGAGTATTTCTAGTATTTCATAACATACTAACAACAATAACGTGTACTTTAAAGTAATGACACATTATCCATTCCATACAATTATACATTTCTGTACCAAAAAGCATTATTTGAATACATTCTTATAGCACTGTGTATAAATATACGGTTTATTTTATTAAAAGTTGCCTTTTTTTTTTTTTTCTAAATAATCTGCATTCTTCCCTTCTGTTGTAAATAAAGCAAAGACAAGTTGCTAGAAAGTGTGCATCACGTAGCAGAGCAGGACACAGAAGACATATGAACTCATAATAAGCATAAAACTGTGCTATTTGAGAGACAGCGTTGCAAATCCCAACATAACATGGTATTGTATAAACAGATAGAGTGGGACTTTAAGCTCTGCGATGGACATGAACAGGCGGGAAAGTGAGTAGTTTAGTTCCAGATCATTTATTTTGATACAGATAAATAATAATTTTTGTAAATATATAAAAATTAAGGACTTTACTCATGCACGGCATCCTGCTAATTCATCTATTTGTATGAGGTCTGCAACTAGATTTAGAATATAAACTCATTAAAAAGGACCAATAAAATCGTGTACAGTTACTTTGCTGTGGAAAAAATCACTGTAAGAAAAATATGAGAGAAAAATATTCCCTCATTCTTATCTTATTATTCTTTGTCCTTTGCTACAAGCATCCTACCCTTCTCTCCCCACCCAAATAAATATAACGTATGGCATCTAAATGGGACTGTAGTTTGTTAAAATATTTTTATGCTTTAGTAACACTACTGAAAAAAACCCCCACAACTTGGATCACACAAAAATGAGAGTGTTACTGCATAAAACCCCCAGAAAATAGAAATGGTAACTTAAGAAATGCTGCTTACTGTCTCTTTATCTAGGCAGCATGCATCTCTGTAAAAGGACAAACATCACATTTAGCATAATTCAGTAAAATAAAACTACAAAACTTATCTCAGTATAATACCCATTTTGTTTGCAAATGCATCCTTCTTCTATGATACATTTCTGTATTATCATATTATACTTGACATATTTTCCATTCCAACCTTTACCAAGGTTAAAAGCATTTTCTCTTTTTCCATTGATTGAAGACGGGTCCTCTGTATTTATAATAAAGTATTTGTGTTTATAAGTATTAAAATGTAGGAAGAAAAAAGAAGCTAACCTTCCTTGCTGCAGTTTGTTTTGGTTTCATCACTGAAATCTCCACAGTCATTGTCACCATCACAGGCCCAATGACTTGGGATACATCTACCATTATAGCATCTGAACTGATCAGCAGAACACGAGTGAATACAGCCTAGTTCATCACTTCCATCACCACAGTCGTCATCTGCAAATATTAATTTTCTTTATTATTTTAAAAGATAAAAAATCCAAATAAAAAATATGTGAGGAGAAAAAGATATTTCCAAAAAGCAAGAGAAAAATAATGCGCAGTAAATAAAATAGTATGTTTACTGCCCACAGGCATATGGTAAAATTATTTCTAATGCAGGTAATTTCCTTAACTCTAATTTACCAGCAGCACTTGACACTCTGTCATTTTGCATAGTCTAACCCCTTACACTTATTCACAATTATTCAATCACAGACACCAGCAAGTATGAGAAGGCTGTAGATTTTCTTCATTCCTTCAGTCACGTGTAACTAAACAGGCTTCCGAACACAGTGGTTTTACTTTCTTCTCAGTGACTCGTTAAGCTAACTTAGACAGTTAAGTACACACACACACAGAGCTTCATATAAACCAAAATGAAAACCTGATGTCAGAATTTCTTTTCAATAGTATTACAAATGTTGTTTCCATGTACATGCAATGGTGCAAGGTGGAGAAAGATGGCAGCACATAAATAAGGGTGGAATGTAGTTTCTCATTACTCTAATGTTGTAGTCATTAAAACAATCTTAAGGCAATTCCCATAATTTGAATGAATTCCTTTCAGCCTCATAAAATTATAGTAATATCAAAAGCTATGGTGGATGAAGAACCAACCTAATGTTATTAGGATTGGCATGACATCACTCCCACATCACAAGCTCTAAGAAAAGATTAATCTGAACAGCTGTCACTCAAATATGTATTTTTTCAGACAAAAGAAATAACTACATTGTAAAGCCTTCCTGGCCTTCCCTCTTGAGAGATGCTATTTATTAAATTGAACTTGCCCACAAACAACAAAAAATTAGGTATTTTGGTAACTGGAACTATTTTATTTTCTAAAAGTAGAAAATACTTTCATATGCAATAGCTTAGCTTTTTTTTTTTTAATAATGAA
This sequence comes from Nipponia nippon, assembly GCF_047370975.1. Classification (NCBI taxonomy): domain Eukaryota; kingdom Metazoa; phylum Chordata; class Aves; order Pelecaniformes; family Threskiornithidae; genus Nipponia; species Nipponia nippon. The sequence continues at coordinate 95,007,974 of NW_028262369.1, forward strand.
AGATTACATCACACTTCATTCTACAGAATATACTATTACTATATCTACTGCATCATTCCTTATACGAAGCTCCAATATTGCTGATTTCTAGGTCAGGTCAGTAATTTAAAAATATTATATTTATTCTCTCGCCACTTACCAACCAAACTGGCAATATCAGTCTCAAGAAAAGAGTGAGTATCAAAGCAATATTTATGTAATATCTACCATATTTATTTCAGATATGGAGCACTTGATACTTGCCTGAATCACAGAGCCATTTGCTGCTAATGCATCTTCCATTTTTGCATATAAATTGAGTTAGTGGCTCACATGTTGGGAATTCTGTGAAAGTGTTCAAAAAGAAATAACAACTATTTAATGTATATCCTCTTTAGTAATATTCTTCTACCCTCCTATATGCATAAATTACACAAATGTATTGTATCAAACATTTGCACCTGCCGAATACTTAATCTGGAGAGGAGAAAGAGGTGAGACACCAAAAAGAGAGGATAAAAAGGCTTTTAACTGTAAATACTAGCTAAAACCCTATCCTTCCTCAACACAGACCACTGAAATGCATCATTCTGTGTCACATAACATGGCCCTATATTCCCATCAGACTAGGGCTGTCTTTGCCACTAAGCATGCTAATATTTATGACTAATTATAGCTTGATGACTGATACAAACCGTATTTTCAATGTTTTTATTTATATTTAAAAAGTTCTCCAATTGCAATAACACTGCTAGTAAAAGACAAGAAACAGAAGACTATAAAATGAGAAGGTTGATTACCAAGCAAAAGAACAGTCAAGAAATAAAGTCACTGTGGACTGACATAATAAAATCCAAAATTAAAATGTCAGTATTCAGAATCACAGAATTGTTGAGGTTGGAAAAGACCCTTAAGGTCATCAAGTCCAACTGTTATCCTAGCATTGTCAGGCCCACCCCTAAACCATGTGCCTAAGCACCACGTCTACCTGTCTTTTAAATACCTCTAGGGATGGGGACTCAACCACTTCCCTCAGCAGCCTGTGCCAGTGCTTGACAACCCTTTCACTGAAGAAATTTTTCCTAATACCCAATCTAGACCTCCTCTGGCGCAACTTGAGGCTGTTTCCTCTCGTCCTATCGCTTCTTACTTGGGAGAAGAGACCGACCCCCACCTGGCTCCAGCCTCCTTTCAGGCAGTTGTAGAGAGCAATAAGGGCTCCCCTCAGCCTCCTCTTCTCCAGACTAAACAACCCCAGCTCCCTCAGCTGCTCCTCATAAGACTTGTGCTCCAGACCCTTCACCAGCTTCGTTGCCCTCCTTTGGATGCACTCCAGCACCTCCATGTCCTTCTTGTAGTGAGGGGCCCAAAACTGAACACAGGACTCAAAGTGCAGCCTCACCACTGCCCAGTACAGGGCGACGATCGCTTCCCTAGTCCTGCTGGCCACACTATTTCTGATACAAGCCAGGATGCCATTGGTCTTCTTGGCCACCTGAGCACACTGCTGGCTCATATTCAGCCGGCCGAATGATTTACAAACATTTAAAATCATTTCCTCCAAGCATTCCAGTAAAAGTAGTAAAAAATTGAGACAATATCATTGATAGTAGAAACTCATCTATATTACACACAGAATTTTTATAATTGTTTAATATGTTTTGCATAGAACAACTTGATTTTTTTCAGACTTCTTTTTCTTCTAAAACCAATATCATAGCTAGGTATATGCATTCATACCATTAGCATGTTAAACAGTGCTTGTACCTATTCAGTTTGGAAAATACAAGATCTACTTTACAAAACCTGTCAATTCATAGGAAACAATCTGAAAGTCTAACTTGATTCAAAATTAATAAGGAGGAGCCTAAATTGTCTATACAGACCACCAAGAGAAAAAGACACTTCTCGGTAACTGATACTTAATGCAAACCAAAGAAGACAACATGAACAATCTGCCTGAACTGCTACTTAAAGGCAAGTTTGTCCTTCACTGAAGGATTTCAGGTTGGAAGTTCCTACACAGTACACCCTAAATGCAACAGAAAGACATGTCCAAAATGGTGCATAGTCCTGTCAGCCACACCAAAACTGCCCAAGATGAGAACAACTCTCCAAATGTATTCCTCATTAGATTGCTCTGACTACATTGGGTTGTTCTAGTGTTGTTACAATTGAGACGACAAAGCTAAACTTCACAAAGATTTTGAGAATTAGGCCATGTAATTAGAACTGAAGAGCTTTTCTAAACTTTTAAAGCATGCCACATAAATGTAAAATTTCCTTAAGACAAGAATTCAAATAGTCATTGAAGTCAATGAATTTCTGACTTGGGTTTGCTTTCTCTTGCCGTCTTTGGTGTAGAAAATGTTTTAAAGTTAATTCAAAAGCTTTTTTTTCTTTTTTTTTTCTTCTTCTTTACAGAAGCTTAGGGAAAGTTTTGGCTTAAAAAAAGTCATGAATGAAGCACTGAACCAAACCAGCTGCATCAAACAGTAAAATTTAGAGATCATCAAGAACATCATACAATTGAAGTGATTATTTTTCTTCGACACAGCAAAGGGTGGGAAGAAAAGTTAACACTGATGACACCACTTTGTCAATTACTCCTAGAAAGCTTTGGTTTTTTTTTTCTTAAATAAAAAAAAAAAGCGCTGTTTTTCTTGGGGGAATACATTACAGTGACAACAAAAATCTGTTCCAAGACAAACAATGCAGATGTGCAACTATGATGGTACTTAGCTACAATATATGCCTTATGTGCCACAAGCAAAACTGAAAGCAAGTTTTAATTTTGCTTTTTAGCTCTTCAATAATTTTCCCACAAATTTAACTCGTATATTAAATGCAATTTTCCCCTTTTCCATACATGAATGTCTTCATGACTTTATTTTATGTTCATCTTTCTACCCAAGACCTATATAAAGAGACAGAAACTAATTAAAATGAATTGATTATCCTCATCACCCCCCCCGCCCCCATCTCATGAATCTCGGACCACCACAGTCTTTCCAAGGATGTTTTGCAGTGTCTCCAGTGTTTGCTTCTCATAGCCCCAGCCTCCACCATCATCCACAGCTCCCTCTGACATCCTAGAGGACAGGCACAATACTTCCCCTCATTGTCCCTATGGCCTCCCCCGTACTCCTTTCCTTTCCCTATTTCGCAGCAAAGAGGTGCACATCCTGTAGCTGAGTCACAGCCATCCCCCTGCTGACTGCTCTGCAGACAGACAAAACAAAAAAGGTGCTTCTTGAGCTCACAGTGAAGCCTCTCCACAGTGTAGACAGGAATCACATTTTTCTCTGCTATCCAGCAGTCTTGTAAAATCTCCAGTTCTTTGATACTACTTTTACCCTTCTGTTATTGAGTGCAAATGGTATGACAATAAACTGATAAACAGATGGACACAAAAAAATAAGCACAAGTCTTGTTTCCTTTAGGAAAGCAGTAGAAAAATCAGGAGGGTCTCATTTCAAATCATCTTCGGAAATGTCATGCTTCTTCGTAAATCTGATCGTATCTCATGAAAAAGTGTATGCATGATGATACTGACATCATCTTTCCAGTCCTGCTCACTCCAGCTATACACCAATATAAGTATGCTTAAGTTCCTGAATCAATAGGAGCCAAAAGTTATTCATACCTGAAGACTGGTGCAGTTGAAAATCAACTATTTGTGATGGTAACAAAAAGTAAACCATGATTTTACTTTTAATACAAAAACTTGCAAATACAAGAAGATTTTTAAACTGCTTCATAGAAAAAAATATATACCAATCAATAGAATAGCTAAATAAATGCCATTAGTGTGCCCATTAGCCCTCAACTTATAAGGCAGAATGAAAAATGAAATATTTGACATATTTGCACAACCACAGTGCTCGAGGATAAATAAACAACATTCTAAAACATGAAGTCTATGTAAAGTATGGCCAAACTGAAAAACAGCAGGTGAAATGAATGCTGATTAAATGATCTGAAGAAATATTCCAGATCAGCTGACAGAACGTCATACAAAACACACAGAAAGAAATTAAAAAGACGACATTAGCATCTGTATATTGATAAGGTGTCTAAGAACACAAGGTACAGCTAGTCAGATAAACTATTCTAGTACCAAGTGCCATGCTGTCCCATTTCATAGAACGTTATAAATTCAGAGACTACAAAAATACAGTAAGTCCACTGGGATCACCTATTCCGCCTCTGTATACAACAGAACTTACCTGATTTGAAGCATGGCAATTAGAAGTCTGCCTTAATAATATCCTCATTTTCACTCACACAATGATTTTATTTTCATTTAGAATTTATCAAATATGTCATCTATTTTGAAGTAACTGATCATATATTAATTACTGTCAATATAAAATTAGCTTTCTTTTTTTCTGGTTTATATCATTATTAAAAGAAGAAAGACGAAGAAAGTAACAAATAAAAGAAAGCAGGTGAATATTCCAGGAAACCTAACAACTATTTACACTAAAAAATCCTGAAATCTTGAATGCAGTTATAGAAGAAGGAGATGCTGAGAATTACATATGGACTTTAAAAAGTAACAACGTGAACTGAGCTAATGGGTATTAGCTGGTTGCCAGTCATGAATAACTCAAAATTAAACAAACTTAAGGGACTATGGATCAACAGAATTTACTGATTGGATCCTACATGTTGCCTTCCATAGATTCTCTAGTAATTGAAGTCCTGGATATTTATGTTTATGGAATACAGGGCATCACAGTGTCAGCCTATGACTTTCATTTATATGTTTACTTTTTATTTTTTTTTCTCCTCTCCACTGCAAGTGCTTCAAAGGTATTGAGATTTTTGCAAAAGAACTGCTATCAGTAATAGAACTCTAATAACTCTACTGAAAAGTTTTACAGCTGTAAGAAGTTTCAAAAAAGCAAAAAAAAGGTAATGTTTTGTCAACTACATTGCATTCATAGTTTGAATGTGATTAAGAAACAATATATTTTTATAACAGTGAATCAAGTTAGAATATCAGCTATATCTGAGAAAAATACCGGTCTAGCTACTAAGTATCCTAACAAGTGCACTTTAGATTTTATTTTTTTTGTGCACAACCTATCGGTTCATGTTTACATGGTTGACGCTACTAAAATAATCAGTCAGCATTCTTTCTTGAAAACTCTTGAAAAGTCATTTCGTAAACCTATCCTATTATATTGCGACACACTTACTGGTTCACATTAGTAAGTCAAATAATATCACAAATATTCCCTTGTAAACAGGGAACACGCTGATACAATATTTTGCAGACAGCTCATTGACCCTTTGGCTCTCAGACTCACAGCAGTTACCTGTGACCTGCCAAACAGATGAAGGCAGTCATGCTGACTTACAAAAAACCTTAATTGTTTGGAAGCAGTTGATTAGAGACAGTGCACCTCTCTTTGCAATATCTCAGTAAAGCAGCAATCAGGAGAGCTGCTGCGACTGTCTCATGACAACCAAGAAAGACTAATTTTTTCTGCAAAATACAACATCAAAATATCCTTCTGTTCAGAAGTGAAACAGTCTGATTTTATTGACATCTAGTATATGCCCATGTGAAGAGGTACACAGCCAAGATAAATACCAATTTTTGAGGGTGATAGTATTTGACAATGGGCTGTAAATTAGAAAAGTATTAAGTTGACTGATCTGCATATTTGGTATTGTAGTTAAAAACTCAATAATAGAAAATGCAGCCTTTGCTTTGGGTTTATTTATTAATCAAATAAATTATATTTGCCTTTTCAGAAAGAATATTATTAGTTCATATGAAACCAAAAAGGACCCTCATACTACTTCTACCCGTCAGTTCACATGAAAAGAGATCCTTATATGTTTAACTTTTTATAGAATAATTTTACTTTTTTCCCCCAAAGCAAATTTACTTACCACAGGATGTCATTTCATCAGTTTCATCTCCACAGTCGTCCTCCCTGTCACATAGCCACGATGTCGGAATACAGCGTCCATTCCCACAAGAAAACTGGTCAACCTGACACGTTCTTGCTGTCAAGACAAAACACTCCAAAAATGCAAGGGAAATGGACTAAATCTGTTAGGTGTCTTGGTGCGTGTCTCTGTGTAGAAGCTGCAAGTCTGGAGGGCATCTCCTGGCCTGCTGCACATTTTACCTGATCTGACTAAACATCATTCACCTCCTTTGATTTCAGAGAAAATTGAGGCCATCTGCAGGACTGTGTTCTACCTCTGTTATGTAGAATTCTTAGTGGTTTCTTCCACATACGAGAACGTGAAGTTTTATATGTAATTATACAAAACTAGGTGGTAGGAGAGCATTAATGTTTGATAAAATAACATTAGCACTAGAGTTAAATAAACAATAATCAGAGTATAAAAATGTCTAACTTACATTTGGAAGATTAACAAATTGTATTTCATAACATAAACAATGATCTAGTAAGATTCATATTTACACAGAAAAATGGTAATATAGCATGTGTGTGATGTGCCTGGCCTCACTGTTCTTAGAATCTCTGCCTTTGCAAATATGCAACTGTAATGATCCATTAAAAGAAACGATGTATGCCTTTCTTCTGAAGAAATAAAGATCACTAAAAGAAATCACCCTATGTAACTACCTAAATTACTTTGAAAGCTGATGAACAGTAAAATTGCAATAAAAATCTAGCATATAAAACTAACATTACTTATAATTTTGTTTATTCAAAATGCGAACCCATAACTACAATGCCAGTGACAGATTTTTATTCCAAATTTAAGCTTTTAGAGTTCATCTATATGTGATTCCACACTTTAAAAAAATGACCGATACATCAGAAACTCCAATAATCAGAAGAATATTTCTTCATTTACTATTCTCAATTACCATTTTCCTTTTTCTTCAAAGAAATAGCCCAAAATACAATAGAAGAATAGAAGTTTAAAATATTTCAAAGAAGTATTTTTTTTTTAAACATGAATTGTGTTTGCCACTGCAGGAACAAAAGGAAAAACAAGAATACAAAATTCAACCCACAGCCAACTGACACAGGGATGCAAAATATCGTTTTCAAATCAGACTCTATCCTACAAGCAAAGTGGAATATCAAAGGATATCAAGATGTATTACAATCCACAATAATACTGTAGAGACGATATAGACACTATAGGTCCGCATTTGTGCTAGAGTGCTTTAAGCCAAACTGCTAAGTAACAACCAGAACAGGTTATTATACATATGAAAATTTAAATAAAGGAAAATGAGTTCAGGGAATATTTTCATATACAATGTATGCTGTCTATCACACTATTATTGATGCCTGATATTTTGTATATAAGATATTTAATGAGTGTTTAGTGTACTCTCCTGACAAGCACTAAACATCACTTCCATACAAGCAAAGGACAGATTTGGAACTCCATGATTTATTGCAGTGGAATAAGTAAACAATCTTCATCTTGGTATTTACTTAAAAATCCACTATACAGTTAATAACTTACAAATGAAAACAATTTCAAGCTACCAAGGGGAAACTGAATAACTAATTATGCTTTTGTCAGCATAAAATAAAATTTACCAGTGACATGGCACTCATCACAGCATCTTAACAAACAAAATTCTAGGCTGACGAAAAAGATTTAGCAGGGACAAGTTTGTACCTAAGCACTGCTTTGACAGTCAACCCATATGGATAGATTAAGTGCTGAATTACTTTGGAAAGCACAGTCAAGCGTAAGGATTAAGTAAAATATAATTTGTATTCCAGCCTTAGTGGCATCAAAATCTGAATGAATTTAAAATGGCAATAATCAGATTACTAGTAGCAGACTGGTTCAGTTGAGTTCAGAACAGTCTTGAACTATTTATGGAACTGGAGTTAGAGAACTTGTGTGCACAACCAAGTAAAATCTTTACCTGCACAGGTTTCATTTGATTCATCTTCGTTATTACCACAATCATTAGCTCCATCACAAAGCCACCTCTTGGGAATGCAACGATTATTTTGGCACTTAAACTGATCATCAGGACAACTATGATTGACTGGGGAGAAAAAAAAGAGAGTTCTTTTCCTAAGAAAATAATCAGAGAAAACCAGCTGAAAAGAATACATTAAATGGTATTCCCTGGTGATGCAGTTAATATGGTTATCCTGTATATATAATCACCATGATATAAAAATTGTTCAGCAAACCAGTCAAATAAAAAATATTGCAGTACTTCAATAATAAATTAAACAATACATAGTAAAGAGTCTCCTATCATACTAGTGTCAATATGGAGATCCTCTTCTATTAGCTACTAGGTGATAAAAGGTAGCAGCATTTTACAGCGTTGCTATTTGCTTAAAGAAAAATGTCCTCAATAGCATTTTATCAATGTGACGAGGTTTGCAAACTGAAGTGCATATAAACAAAAGAAAACACCACAGGGAACGGATGCAAGTTGCTAAGTGCGTATCCAAAATAATATACCACAGTGAGCAGGGATTCGGGCAGGTTATAAAATGCTTCTAAAATGATGCACATTACTGTCAATGGCCACATATAGATCTGCTGTTTACTTACCATGAAATTGTAGGTGTCAAAAAGTGAAATATGCAACACAGTGTAAAACTGACAAAAAAATCTGGTATTCAAGAGTGAACAAGGTATCTTATAAACATGTTTTTGATAGCTACCAAATATCATGGGAAGGATGAAGACTGAAAGCACAGAAATTTTGTAAATACTATTGGCCTGCTCTTGCAGCTGTAGTAAGTATATACAATCTGCTTCTTTCATGCTAATAACGAGATTATTTTTAGCAGATCTTCCTAATCTTGAGCTGCACAAGAGCAGTAAACTACACACAATTTCAAATGCTGGGTTAAAAATAATCGCAAGCTATTCTCCACCTACTCAGCCATCCACAGTCTCTTTTTTAAAGTTTAACATATATCTGGAAACAAATGGTATTTAAAATGAAAGGACAACTTGCAGGCTTATCCTTGACATTTTAGTAGCTTTTATCTTTGACCTTTCTACCTATTCTTCCTATTGAAAACAACACAGAGCGAGTGCAATATCAATAACACGTGAACCCTTCATGAGTGTTTTGCGTGGAAGGTGAAAGAACACTGGAAGTAAAGATTAATTAATAATCTGAGCAGAAAGGTATTCCAAGTCTCATAATACTTATGAAGCAACCTAGTTTGCAATGTGACTGGAGAACAAAACTGTTATCATCCATGTCATAAAATTAAAAACTGAAGACTTTTTTTTTAAAATCTGACCTCAACACTAGACGTAGATATTGTTTTAAATGGTAGTTAAGTTTTTGCTCATATATATTTACTAACATGTTGTGTGTGTACTCTATTTGTAACTGCAAATATTTCAGACTAACTCAAAAAGAACTATTGAAGTTACTATAGCAACTGCTGGAAAGAGATCACTATTATCATACTAGCCACATAAACTATATATCACATACAGATTTGGGACTAGATTATGATTTCATTTATATCTGAATAAATCCTCTGAGAATTACAAGCTTTGATCAATGAATTGGTCTAATATTTAAATGAGAATCAAGTCAACTCTGCCAAAAGATTTTCTTTCTCACTGTCTTTATTAGTTGAGCTCCTTATTTAAGTGTAAGAATCCCTGGTATTAAAATAAAATGTTAGTAAGCACTACAATTCAGAACTGGACAAATGTTTTGAAAAGAATTAGGACCAAAGTCAGTAATGACAACTAAATGGAGCTACCAAAATATATAAATGCAGGGAAAAAACCCAAACTGGCTAGGTAACAGACATACAGAAAAAGACCTAGGCATTACAGAGGATCACAAGCTCAGTATGTACCAGCAACATCAGACCAGTGTGAAACAGGTAAGATTTACCCCAGGATATATAAGCAGGACTATCGACCCTCACAAACACGTTCTCTCAGCCTAACCAGCTTCACAAAGGCGTCAGCAGAAGTACATACATCCAGTTTTGGACATCCAACCAAGGATCAGTTGGCAAAGTTCAGAAAAGAGCAAGGAAATCTAAAAAAACCCATAATCTACTGGAAAAAAAGAACAGATTAGAGCTGTTTTATCTCAAAGAGATAAGAATGAGAGACCATGATAAGTTTTCAGACACCCAGAACAATGCTGCACTGTAGAAGAGTGTATCAATTCTTCACGTTTACAATCTACGGGGAAAAAAGTAATGTATTTTCATTTCACTAAAGGAGATTTGGTTTCGAGAAATGATCTAATGATAGAAATAGCACTGCAAGAAACTGAGTGAGGAAAGGAATTTTCACTGCTGCAACTCTAATTTTATAGCAGGCTACCTAAGTATCTTCCAGGAACGACATACATATGTAATTGGTATGTTTTCTATTATTTTTCATTTCAACATCGGGACTCCTCTACAGCAAAAAAATATAGCTCTAGTAAAAGTGTATTTTTAAAGATAAAGTACATCTAATTTAAAACTGGAAGTGTGTGTGGTGGTTGATTTTTGTGGGTTTTTTTGTGGTTTGGTTTTTTTTTTTTTTTTTTTTTTTTTTTAAGAAATACATTACAGAATCACAGAAATGTTTAAGGTTGGAAGGGACCTGTTGAGGTCACCTAGACTAATCCCCTGCTCAAGCAGGGCCAACCAGAGCAGGTTTCCCAGGACCGTGTCCATGTAAGTTTCGAGTACCTCCATAGACAGAAACTCCACAACCTTTCTGGGCAATCTATTCCAGTGTTTGACTCTCCTCACAGTAAAAAAAAAATGTTTTCTTGCATTCAGATATAATTTCATGCTTTTCAGTTTGTGTCCATTACATCCTGTCCTGCTAGTGGGCACTACTAAGAGGAGCCTGGTTCCCTGTTCTTCATTCCATCTTCTCCCATCAGGTATTTATACACATTGGTAAGATCCCTTCTGAGCCTTCCCTTCCCCCTGACTGAACAATCCCAGCTCTCCCAACCTCTGGGACACATATGCCAGTCCCTTAATCATCTCAGTGGCCCTTTCCTGGACTCACTCCAGTAAGTCCCTATCTTTTTCATATTGGGGAACTCAGAACTGGACACAGTCCTCCAGATACGACCTCATCAGGGCCGAATAGAGCGGAAGGATCACCTCCCTCAACCTGCTGGCCATGCTCTTCCTAAAGCAGCCTAGGATGCTCCTAGCCTTCATTGCTATGAGGTGCATTGCTGGCTAATGATCAGCTTGTTGCCCACCAGGACCCCAAGGTCCTTGTCTGCAAAGCTGCTTTCTATCTGGGTGGCCCCCAGCATATACTGACGCCTGGAGTTACTCCTCCCCAGATGCATTTCTCCTTGCTGAATTTCACCATATTCCTCTCCATCCAATTCTCCAGCCTGTCAAGGTTCCTCTGAATGGCAGCACACTCATCTGGTGCATGAGCCATTCTTCCTAACTTCATATCACCTGCAAACTTGCCGAGTGTGCACTCTGTCCAAGTCATTAATAGAGAGGTTACTGGCCCCAGCATTAACCCCTGGGGTACACTGCTAGTGACTTAGCTCCAGCTGAACATTGTGCCACTGATCACAAGCCCCAGGGCCTCGCTATTCAGACAGTTTCCAATCCATCTCACTGTCCACTTACCTAACCCATCTTTTGTCAGCTTGTTTACTAGGCTGTTATGGCAGACAGTGTCAAAAGCCTTACTAAAGTTGAGGTAAAAAATATCCGCTGCTTTTCACTCATCCACCAAACTAGTCACATCACTGTAGAAGGCTATGAGGTTGGCTAAGCACAACTTCCCCTTCATAAATCCATGCTGACTACTCCCAGTCACTTTCGTGTCCTTCATGTCTTTGGAAATGGCTTCCAGGACTAATTGCTCCATCACTTTCCTAGAGGTTGAGGTGAGGCTGGCCCTGCTTTGTGAAGGCTGGACTAGAAATATTCTGAGGCCCCTTCCAACCTGAATTATCCTGTGACCCATATAAAAAAGCGCAATAGTGGGAAACAAAACAAAAAATACTGACATTTAAAGAGTCAGAAATTACAATGTCAAAACCTAAAGATGAAGGCTCTTGCACTATGCTATGAAACACGTACACCAGTGTCATTTGAAAGGACTACCATTATTATATGCAGGAAAAGAAGAAAATGAAAGATTTACATGAATGACTTAAGGATTATCGCTTTTGTTTGATTCCCCTCAGACTTACATAATTTTGTTTCCATTTTTTAAAATAAAGTATGAATTGTGGGTTAAAATGTAAAAGCATACATACAGCAAATTTCAGAATGCTCATCACTGCCATCCAGACAGTCATCATCCCCATCACAGCGCCAGCGATCCTGGATACAGCGCTTGTTCTTACACTGAAACTGTTCAGCTTTGCACAACTGTGGTAGCACTTCTCCATGTTTAACTAGGAAAAATATCCAAGAAGCGCATCTATTTTATTAGCTTGACACATACAGAATGCAATAGTACCTCTATACAAATAGATATAAGTTCTTGTTATCACTTCAGAAAATTTTTTAGTAAACTTTGCATATTTTAGGTAATTCCACCTGAAGCCTGTAGCAGCATGCATATCTGAGTGTATGGTTGAGGTAATATATTTTTAATAAATGGAAGAACTCAGAACAGAATGGCACTCAAAGTTTTTTTTTTTAATTGGTGCTTAGATGATAGTGTAAAAATATCAGTTTAAAATATTGCAATGCCTCATCAACAGCAAAAAGAAAATATTCTTACAGACACAGACCAAATTCTGGTACATGTTAAAGGGCTAGAAAATGATTACTGAAGAGCTGATTCTTGTATCCACACAACAACTCAAACACCTGCATTATGCACTGGTACAGACTCGGTAAAGAAAAAAGGATAAAATTCTACTGAGGTAGAATTAAGTAGCAAGCTACAAGCTTACTGATAAATCCAGACAGATACATTTCTCAACATAAGGTTCAGAATGCTTAATGCGTAAATACCACACATCACTCTGTGACCCTACGAGGAGCATCAAAGTCCTTGGAAAGAGTCAGGCAATGAAGTGTGTTGGGGAAAATACAGGAAACCTGCTTCATTCAGATCTGAAAGTGTCTAACCTCTCTTCCTAATGCTTACATTCCATCTTACCAGTGAGAAGTCCACCTTCCAGTATTTTCTGCTAAAAAGAAAAATAGTTTTCTTTAGCAACAGTGATGGCTCTGCCAGCCATGCATTTGGGTCAAATTCAAGGTAATTGCAAGCTCAACAATGTTCATCATGTTATGAAATAACCCTTATGCTTTACTCATCTCTACTAGGCCTACGGCTGGAGACCTATGTAAAGTTTTACACACTAAACTTCAAGAAATAGATCAATGAGATTAAAAAAAAAAAAGAATTTTGAGTAAGTTACAAATATTAAGTCTAAACATTTAAAAAATACCTGTATTATCTGATGAGTTATTATTTTTAATTGAAAATCCCACATTTTTTTATTAACACAATTTTTTTTTATTGGCGTTTCAATGAAGATATCCAAGGAAGAGATGCAAGAAAAAGACAGCGAAATTTGCGTAGTCTGTGTCAGGACCTATTGTACACAAATACATCTGCTTGACATGTTTTATGAACAGTTTCAGCATGAACATTTCCTATGCCAGAGTGCAATTTAAGATATTTAGTCCATATAATAATCTCAAACCAGTTTATATTGATTTAATCACAACATTTTCTGGTATTTCTGATATTCTTTAAAAGAGGTCAGTGAAATATTTAACTGCTTCATCATCTCAGACATTCTGAAATATTTTCCAATGCATTTTATCCTCAAATATTGTGTACTTAATATTTTGGTTTTTTTGAAAAATCTTTATTATATTTAATAAACTGTCTTCAATTAGAATCTTTATTCAAGGAATATTTGTTTGTCTTATAGAATCGCAAAAAGCCTCTAGGAGACTGCACCTTCTTGTTTAATTTTCAGATTTGACTTGACCCCTTAACAGTACTATCAACTCAGATATTCTTTAAAAATCTTACTCATGCAGGTCGTACTGTTTTCCTCCAAAAGCTGATTATCAGCACAGGCACAAACTCTGCCTCCAGGAATGGCTAAACAAAGAGTGCTGCAGCCTCCATTATTAACACGACATGCATTGTCACCTGAGAAAATAAAAAAAAAAACAAAACCAAACTTTAAAACTAACAGCCGTGTTAGAAGAGAAGATTTTTTTTTTTTTTAGAATGTTAAGCACATGAAGAATTTTTTACAGTTATTTTCCTCTCATTTTAGGGACACATTATTCTCATAGTTTGGTTACTACAGGTTATAATATTTAAACAATTTTAGTTACAGGTTGCAATAACCTGTAAAAATAAAAAAAAAAAAAACACCAACAACTACAGCATCAGCTCACAACATTCTATCTCCCTTTTTTATGAGGGGAACAAATATTACAAAATGTTTCATAAGACGTGGCTACATGCACACAGTAGTTTTAAGAAATTAAATGTTCTGACGTATATTGGCATCTGCACGTGTTAAAACAACGTGACTACAAATGCAGATTAAGAAAAAAGAGAAAGGAAACAGAAATTAAAAGTATAATGAGATCTATGGCAGATAGAATGCAAGGCGAATATTCCACTACTCTTTTCTGAACACATCTGCTATTTCTCTGCCTTCTTTTTCTGTGTTATTGTTTCTTCCCAAAAGCTGTATGCTGTTCACATGAAGATACTGACAGCTGTCAGGTGTTTTTATCATCTACCAAGGACTGCTGCATCCTCACTACCTCAATTTCTTAGCAAACTTAAAACCAAAGCCTGCCGAAGCAAATGTTACAATTTCTGTTTGTGTCACTTTGGTCACAACCTAACTGCTTAGATATGCACTGCTGAGGACATTCAACTTCTCATGATTAAAGGCTCTGTTAATTTCAACTGTTGGTGATAACTGACTATGATTAGGCAAGCTATAAAACTTAATGTCTGCTGCAACTTTAAATTAAAACTACTTTTTTTCATCTTCCCATCCTAGTAAAAAGGAGGAGTTCCTTCTTCTGCTCCTCCTTTTTAGGTGTACGAAACATTCATCAGCTTCCTGGGTTAAAACAGACTCCACACAATTCCCTCGCCTCAAAGCACTACCACTTCTCTTTTCATAGAAAACATTACATGAAGTTCTCATAGAGGTAGCTACAGACACACATAATAAACTGTCCTGTCAGAGCCATACCTGCATGTGCAGGGAAACATTTTCAAATTATGAAATCAGATAACCAGCAAATAATTTAAGATATTGAAATTTTTCAAGTTTTAAGCTGTACCTCAATACATCTTACAATACAGTCCTTGAGCATTTCATAATAATCTATTCCCAGACTTTTTTCTGACCCAACATACATCACTTCTTAGAAGCAAATGTGTTCTACAGTCCATTAAAACCTCACTGAACTTTCAAATAAATTTGTGTAAAATAATACAGAATTCTGTGGGAAGCCGGTGTGATACTTGTACTTTCATTGAGCAGGGTGTGAGGGAGATGGCAAGGAAACAGCTGTACAAACAGGGATAACTCTATGAAGCGTGAGGGCTGGATCACAATTTTAGACAGAGCAGTTCCAACTTGGACTGGGCACTTGAAATCCTTACTAGATCTTGACTGCATGTTTTAGACTATGACCTAAAACACTGTACAAAAATCAGCTCCTTTATTATGTCTATGCTTACCAAAACCCAAATAATATGAACAAAACATCAAAAGAGTAAGAGATGTATTTGCATCTAAATCTCGGAAAACCTCAGGTACACCACCACCTCAGGAAAAAGTAGCCTTGAAACTCTCTACATCTTTACAGGGACACCCATTATTCAAATCAAAGGATGTCAGTAATGCAATGATTTGGGAAGATATCAGAGGCTGCCAAAACAAACCAACCACAATAAAATCTTCAAAAGTGAATCCAAAATTATAGAGCACAAGTCAAGGAGAATTGCAATTTTTTAATTAAAGGATATACATTAGTTTGTCAGATCACTAAAAAAGGAGTAGGCTATCGAATAAAAGACTATTTAAGACAAATATAGAAAACACTTTGAAACCCCATGATGATTCTGAAGCCCAATAAAATCAAAATTAAAACACTAGATCAAAGTCAACTGGTCCATCTTGAAGATGAAAGGTTCCTACTTTACCTCATAATTGGGATGACAACCTACAGTAGAGTGGGTTACTTGCTAAATAAGTTATAAAAGAGAGGATGAAAACAAGGAAAATACCAAGTACCAAGAGTTAAAGCAACAAGGTCCTAGATAAACAGGTTCATAAAGTAAGCTTTAAGGAAGTCTTCGAACCTGAAGGTGCAATGAGACCTTCAGTCCCGTCAGTCTTGCTGTAGAGACTCCTAAGCTAAAATGTCTCCTGAAACGCAGTACAACAAAAAGGTTAAGTCTCTTTACTGAATAAGCTGTGGAACTCATTTAGATACCAAGTATTTATGAAATTAAATTTCCTTGACTGCTTTTCATAACAGCTATTTTATATGGGTGTTCTTAAAATATTCCCAAAATTTTGAAACTACTTTCAAAGCTATTATCATAGTTTTCACATTTTTTGCTAGCTTTTAAAACAGCTGCTGCTCTGCCACTCGTACATGATTAAATTAGGCTGATTCCACTTTTGCTAAAAATTAGGCAGAACTAAAACAAGATAGTTGTACCTCAGTCATTGTTCTCAGAAAAAAAATTATGTAAACCATATGCATTTGTTTGTCTCATTTAAAAGATACTGTGAAGTATTTATCACTGCTTAGAAATTATTGTACTTCTATGTTTTCATGAGTATTCATTTATGTTTGTACCTTTCCATAAACCTAACATCAAGCACTGCTAAAATTGTGTAAGCCTACTTTTAGGATCATACGACACATATGAAGAGCAGCAGCCTAGGGCTCAAGCAGCTCTTCTTTGCAATCTGAGGAGTTAAAATATCAACTGATTTCAAAAGAGGCTATTTTAACTGCTGTAAATGGACTTACACAAGAATTACTTACATGTGAATAGCAATCTTCCTTTTCATAGCAGTGGAAATACCCGCAGGCCTTGGCAGTTTCATATGCTGTAAATCCAACTCCTGTAATTACTATGCTTCCCACCACCTCCCCATTTTTAAAGGTATTCCTGATGCATACAGACCCAAAGACCATGCCTAAGAAAGTAAGATGAATTCTAATCTCTGAAAGCAAGAAAAAAAACGTTCCTCTGCAAGAGGATCATACCTCATGAGATACAAAGACAGTGAAAAGCACCTCTTCTTAAGGAGATACCAAAAGAAGCTTAACGTCCCTACCCATAGTCCTAAGCAAAGCAGGATTGGCACAGTCAAGTACCCTGTAAAAGATCTCCTAAATGAAAATGCCAGTCTCAGTTCAACTATGCCAAAATGAATTGACATGATTTCTGCTTGTGCAGACAGTGACAACGACAGCATCAAAACAGTAACCACAAAATATCAGAGCCAAATGTTTGCAAGATACGTGTGCATAAGCTATAAAATATAACTCATATCATAAAATGAACTACTATAGTTTTCTCTGTACCACATGATTAAGCCTTGATCTTGCTCTTTTAGAATAAATACATACACACACACGCAATTAGTTTCACTTTCTTTAAAATAAATGCTTATGCTCCTTTGGGAACAATGCAAGATCTGCCTCACTGGGCATGACAAAAATTGAAGATCCTAAAGGCTGCAGAGTTAGCTTACAAAATTCCAATTGCAATTTCAAACAAAGAATGCATTAATGAGCCAAATTCTCCTTCTCAAGATTTAAGCTCATTCAGCTAAGAATGTCTAAGAGGTAATATTTTAGACATTCTATCTCTGGTGCTAGCTTATTTGGAAGCTAACAGCAATTGCATTCATTTTTAAGTTTCCCCTTTTTCTAAAAATCAAGGAACTTTCTGAGTACCGAATAAAGCAGCAGAAGTACTAAGTATTTAAAGCAATCACCACATCCTCTCTTAGCAGACACAGTTCAAAGTATTCTGAAATTTGGCCAACCTGAGGGTAGATTTGGGGGCAGATTTTGCCTTGAAAAAAAACCCCAAACCCAACAAAAAACCCAAACACACTATGTTTTTACATGACTTTGGAAGTGAGAGTCCCTGAAAAGAATCTGTGATAAGAGACGAACTGTTACAATGACCTTGACATACTACAGTTTGGTTTAGGCATTGAAAATTTAGATATTACAATATCAGAAAGGAGACATTTTCAGCGTTGCCTGAATACTCATAAAACCAATTACAAGTTGGCTGCCTGGACCTCAGCACTCCATAATCAAGTATTAATCTCAATGGCTTTCCCTAAGAAAGCCTATCTGGACATATAAAAATATTATTCAGCAGGAAAGGGAAAACTTCATATTAACCGGCCGTAGAGAAAATCACTAACCTTTTCAGTAAGGCCTCAGCTGGTTAAGTGAGACATTGTAAAACGTGGTTTTCCCAAGGAAAAACAAACTGGAAGACGTACTTTTAGATAGAGAATAAGTCGTTGTCTTCTCCAAAGAATATTAACTACATATCTAAGTCTTCAAATATAGTAAATTTTAAAATGAAACATAAAATTAAACAACCCTATACATGCAGATATTACATGCCAAGTATTTTGCTTATACACATATGCACTTTCCATTTTATACTTTAGCACCATTTTGAAAACTAAACTGTTTCTTCCCTTTGTAAATCACCAGCTGGTTTTTTTGCTGGACAGAAAAAAAATTGTAAGATTAGACAGAAGAAAAACAATAAAAAAATATTTAGTATGTATGGTATATAAAACCTCTGAAATAAACCTATGCAAAATATTTAACCAGTACATATAGGGAAAATATTCACTATACTTTATTTTCATAGATACATGTAGAATTTTTGTATATACCCAGAGAACCGTATCTATACCTATAACAAATACAAAGGCTGAATATTTTCTCTGTATCTATGAGTGCCAAATATTTTTTCTAATGTTTTGATTCTACCCACTCTGTACTAGTATTATCAGTTGCTCTCTAAGCCATTCATTGACTACAAATAACAGAGACACAGTCAAATCTTCCAAGCCCTAAGAACATACATGAACACGACACTGTACCCACATCCAGATCTGAAGGTGATGATACTGTGAAAATAAAATTGGGCTTTATGCACAGGGAGAAAGTACTTGTAGTATTTAAAACAAACAAAAAAAAAACCCAAACCCACTGTTTTAAGCAGCACAGTTTAACATTGTATCTGTACTAAGCAGCATTTGGATAAATGGTGAAATTTACATTTTGTTACTTTTCTAGTTCATGTACAGAATCAAACGTAGCAGGACTGCCAACACCTTAGTGTCTCTGATTTTCTATAGGAACTGTTGAACTGGAAATGTTCTACTTCTGCAGGTCAAAACTGATGATCTGTAAAGATTAATGAGATCTACAGACATTAATATTTAATATGGTTGTTTTTTAAACAGTATTTTATTTATACTATATTCCTGATGTTCAGTTTTATGTTTGGTAGCAGACATTAACTAGAATTGTTTTCATTAAAGAGAGCAAATATTCAACAACTCATCTGAACACTGCATGCAGTAAATGGATTCCAAAGTTTTCTTCAGTAAAATAAATTTGTAAATTTACCTGTATAGTAGCAATTGCATTTTCTAATCTGCATCCATGCAAACCTATGGCCTTTATCTCATTTCTCTACTGATATAAGTAACAACAATTATGGATTTTTTTCCACTACTCTCAAAGGCCACTTACTCTGATTCTGTGTAACAGCACCACATACTGTCTGAAGATTAAGTCATGCAGTGCTGGTGTAGACCAAGATGGGGGAGAAAATTACAAAAAGGAAAAGACAGACAGGATCTATGATCTTATTTAAGAAAAGGTAAATGCAATAATATATTTTATGGCTATGAGCCAATGTGTATATATTATCTATTCTATTTTATCCTTTCACAGTATCTCTTTGACACACAAGAAAAATGGCAATAAAAGCAGTGTAAATACATGGAAGAAATTCAGACAGGTATAATACTATGGTTCACTCTTTAGTAAGTATGAGATGATCAATTTCAACATCAATGGATTGAAACATTTGAAAGTACCTTGCTCATGCCATGAATCATATTCTTTTTCCTATTGTTGTTCATTCAGTCACCTCAAAATACTAGGAGACTGCCAGGGAAAATATCTTTTTATAACAGACCTTTGGAGAAATCATATGTTTTATAATCTTATATATGTTTTATACCTTGCTGTTTACGTGGATCATAAATCTGGAGCCCAAACAAAGGTGGTCTCTCACTTCTTAACAGTGTCACATTCCTTGTAAGCAGATCCAACTGGAAAATTGACCCATTCATATAATCTGTCCAGTAAATATAATTTCCGTGATGCGATAGTCCAAAAGGATGATTCAAATCTTTTCCATTGTAGACTACCTGCAATTAATTAGTGGTAGGTGAGCATTAGCAAGGGTAAAATAATTAGTAATTTTTCTTAGCATACACTGCAGAGAACATAAAACAGGAAATAGGAAAACTGAAATAAGCGCTGTGCCCAAATATAATGATTTAATGCAATAAAATCAAATACAGAGTATAAAGCCATTCTATGTGCCAGCATCAATATCTAACTTCAAAACTTCATATAAATTCATTTTAAGTGTCCCCTGTCAGATAATGCAGAGGAATGTAGGTAACCATGCAATCATTATGGTCAGTAAATATCTACCTTCTTCCCTAGCAAGGAACTTTGAGTGTCTGTCAAGTATATCAAACATCTGCTTCTTTTAAAGCAAAGAATAGTGTGTATGAGTTGCTTATTTTTGTTGAAGCGTGAAGTAAGTGCAGAGATCGCTTATTCATTTCTGTGAACTTCCTCTCTAGTTTCACTTGTGGTAACTTAAAAAAAAAAAAAAATTAAACAAAAAGACATGCCACAGTTTGTTCCCAAAATAAGACAAACTTTCTTCCATGCACCTTCTACTTCTGGTTTATTAACTCATACATAAAACTACAAATTACACCCCAAATCTTGTTTTTGTTTTATTGGCCACAGAAATGTTCTAAAACAGTGTCATTTACTATAGCTCCAGCTTCAGGACTCTTTCAAAAGAACTGCAACTACCAGTACACTAGAGCTGTCTGATAAAGAGGAACAGTTTAAAAATATTTTCAATCCCTATAGAATGAAAACAAAACTTTAAAAGGAGTCTAAACTTACCATCAAGTAAATTACAGTAATTAGAATTATTTACTTTAAAAAGACATAGAAAACTGCAGAACTCTAAATCATCTACTTTTGGGAGCCCTGCCTTTATACTTCGTCATAGCAGCTGCAGTTTGGAATGACTAAGTTCCACTCTTCTCCTGCTGGCTGGGGTCCTTGCTTGAACTAATGCCCAACAGTGTATTTCTATCTTGCCTCTAGAAAGAGGGAAGCAGTTCATCAGATGCCCTACCTTGTCCCTGTTTAGATACACAAACCCAAGAGAACAAGGAGATAAAGCCCACTAAAATACAACTACTATGAGGTGACAAACATCACCCCCGTTTGCCCTTCAAATTTTGCCTTTGGGCTTGGAATTCTTTTGGTCAGAACTCCTCATCTCGGTTAACTGCTTTTGATCAAAATTAATCTATCAGTCAATCATCCACCACCTACTGGTGGAATTCATTAGGACTTCCCCACCCTGTAAAATCTTCACTATACTGACACTTAAAAAATTAAAGATGCCATTGACCCAGTTATATTTTGGCCAAAATATCCGATAATAAAGAACAAATTATTCAGCATCAAAAGCAACTATCTTTTAGTTATTTTTGGCTACATAAGTTTCATTTGAATGGCTATGCATTTTATTTAAATGACAGGATTATAGAAAAACACTTCTCAAAAGAACTGAACCATTTTGTGACACACTTCAAAATAAAACCTATAAAGACAGGTGCTTCGTATTATTCACCAGTTCTGGTGGGAGGCAAAAACAGCAAACCCAGCAGTTCTCACTAGCAATCCATGTGTAATCCACAGCAGCTGCATTTAACCTTCCTAGACCTGTTCTGTCCAGGAACTTTTCAGGAAGTCTAGCATCGCTAGCAGACTTAAGGATCTTTAATTAAAAAATGTCTTTCTGCCAACATGCTTACCCTCCTCCCCTCTCCATTACAGGACCATAATGGATCTGGAGCAAAAGTAGAAGCACTAAATGCAAATCCCAACCTCACCATTGTGACAAACTGCAACGCTACAGCATTAGTACAGGCTTAACAACAGATCACTCAGTATAAAGGATTTTAAAAGCAACATTAAAGCAATATGAGCTTGGCCAGGGATGAGTTCCAGGGAGGACTGTGTCTACAGTTACTACTTTCAGTAGTAGAGATCTGCGTATTGGTCCTATCAAGGCCATCATAGAGAGGGAATCATGAGTGAAGGATAAATGAGAAGTCACAAGACACGTACATTTTGTGTACATCCTCCCACCGAAGGACTTAATGCCTGCCATTCTCAATTAATGGTGAAGTTTCAGTTGTCAGGATACTAATTTTATGAAGCAGATGCCAAACCTTCCCCAAATTATCAGACTCCAGTCTAAGTGTTAACCATTTTCCAGATGTCTATGCTGCACTTGTTACTTCTACAAAACAACACAGAACTTCTATACAGACTTATATCTAGCTAGTATAGCCATTAGTAACAGCTAAAACAATCTCTCTCTGTCTTTGACTGCACTTGTTGAGTGTTTCCCCTCTGCATATTACCACAAAAGCTCAAACAGGGCACTAAGATTCATCAAAAGCAGCTTATCCAGTGAAGTTAAATGAAAGCCTCTTTCTGGCAGAGCCAAAAGAAGTTTTTTTTCCTATTGAAAATCTCTTTGTAGCTTTGTGGCTCAATCAAAATATAACTCATTGTCACATGAGAAAATGAGATTAAAAAAAAAAATAATCAACTTTTGTGTCACTTTCTGAAGATGAAAATTTTAAGCTGTATTATAGTCTCCTACAGGAGACTGCCAACATCACTTTTTCAACAGAGATGACACTGGACATGCTGCAAGGTTATGCAGATTTTAAAAAGCTTGAAAAGTATTTGTAACATAACACAATAAAACCCAGAGAAAAAGCATGCCTGTGGCAAAACAGCAGTATTTTTCTTTTACCTTTCTCTCAGTTCCATTCAAAAATATCCTTTCAATGTGATCATAATAGGCGTCACACCAGTATAATACATTGGCATGATAGTCCAGAGTCAAACCATTTGGCCATAGCATCTTAGATGTTACAAAAATCTGTCGACTGTAGCCATCCATCCATGCCTTCTCAATTCTTCCCACACTGTCATCTATTTCATCTTCTTCCCAGTCTGTCCAATACATCCAGCTATGAAATTATAAAAACGAACATTAAGATACCATTTTAATAATCTGAATTATACTGTAGGCTTTTAGCAGAAGTTCATAACAATATATCCACAAGCCAGAGACATTTTGAATTTTGCATGTTTCTTTCCACTGTGATTTCTATAACTGTATTTACTTTTCCTATGTACTGGATGCTGCTGAAATGACACTTAGGGTGTTTTGCTCATATTGTAATTAATTACATGAATACCAAATGGGCTGACATGAGAAGTGAAAGAATTGTTTAAGACCTTATTTACCACAACTATGATGTTTTTTTTGTAAACGAGCAATTTTATTGACTTTGTCACAAAGTTCAAACTTTTACTGTTTTTTTTTGTTTGGTTGGTTTGTTTTGTGTTTTTTGGTTTTGTTTTTTTTTTTTTTTTGTTTTGCCAAGTGTAGTTTGCCTTTATGATGCAAATCTGCTTTTTATGATGCTTAATACTATCAAAAACGCTGCAATATATGAATTAATTGCACTCTAGTTTAATACCTACAGGATAACCTTGACATTCTGTGAACTTCACATCCCACATGAAAGCAGCTAAATTACTCAAAAAACTATTATGAGCACTCTGTCCCTCACAAAAATTTTTAGAAAGATAGATGGCTATAAAAAATATTTGAAAAATAGCTGGTAGGCAATTTTAGCATAGTTTTATGGTTTATAGTGCAGCAATATAGATAACGAAAACAACTCTGAAAAATAAGTACCTATGCTACCTATGGAAAAGTTAAGCAAGCATTTTAGTAAGTAATCTAAAAGTATTAGCTCAGATGAGTTCTCTGAGCATTCTCTACTGCACGCTACAGAACACACCCTATGTTTCTTTTTTTTTTTCCTTATTGAGTTAATCTGATTATCATGTTTTCTTACAGTATTTGCTGGTGACAACTCTGATTTCAACAATTTAAAACACACAACTTGAATTTATACAAAAGCAGAAGGTAGAAAATATGCTAAGAAACACCAGTTTTCTCTTTTTTCTTACTTTTTTTTTCCCCCCAAAGGAAAAACAGGTTCATGGAAAGAAACGCATAGAAGCCTGCGTGTAATCTATGAAGCGTCTAAACTGCATTTCAGATCATATGACACACAGACACATTAATATGCTGAAAACATTTACTAGATAGTAGACATTTACTTTTAAAGTCAAATCTAGGAATTCCATTATTAAGCATTAAATAGAGAAAAAACATCATATGGATCTTAAATGGATCCTACTTGTTAAAGTTGTCATGATTTATTTGGTATTTTTGTGTCTTACCTTTGATTTCACTAGATTTATGTTTCTAAAATTATACAAATTTCTGAAATAAGTTGTGTGATCCTAACCCACTTAACCTGTTGGTACTTTGAAGAATAAAGTCCTGAAATTTAAATTCTGAATTTACAAAGGAATGAAACACTGAAGTGAAAACCAGTTTTGTTATCAAATCTGTGTAAATGATGACAAATCTACTGGTCAAAAATTTTATTCAAACACACTTTTATGTATAAGCATAATTTCATATTTTTTTTAATATACGAAATTGAAAAAGATAAAGAAAAAATTGCATCATCATTACACAGGTTTATAGATATGCAAATATACCTTTTTTGTTTCTTTCCTGTCTCTTCCAAGTCACCTGCCAGAAGGTTGTTTTGGATTCTTTTAATATTTTTGTAAATGTATGCTAAGAACATCAACCAATTTTTGATCCATGTGGCTTATAAAATTCATTGCATGTTTGACTCAAACAACACTAGGTTTAATCACAGAATTATAAAACCTGCATACACCCTAAAGCTCAGGCAGAGGTGCAGGTCGGTATGGTATTTATTTTATTGGAAGACAAAATATGTTTTCCAAATATTTACATGACTGCTCAACAGCAATTACTGAGCTTTTCTCCATTAACATTTTGTCTGTACTTATTCTAGTTATCATGTCATAAGCTAAAACATGCTTATAGTAACAGACCTTTACATTAATGTGCTTTAATTGTATCTCAAAATGCAGTTAATGCTTCTATATTGGTTAAATCAAGACTAATATTTTCTAAATATAATTAAAATGCCATAATAAATGCTATCCCTCAGGAAAAGCTTCCATGAGAAGTATAATCATGAAAGGCACGTTATTTTATTAGAAAAGTGTTTTATATAATAGCCCTTTTCAGACAATACATCTTCATACACTATTTCCTGTGCCATGCATTTACTGAGCTGGAAAATTTAACAAAGTAATTGTAGGTATGGTTATGGTTTGTGGTCTGATTTTACATCCTTACTATCTGACCTTAATTAATTGTAGCCTTTCCACAGTCACTTCCATTCCTCAAAGGACAAGCTCAAAAGTGAAAACCTGATAATGTAAATACATTCTTCTACTAGGAAAACAGCAATCAATCCAGCCACACTAGAATTACCTGTCTACATCATTCTCCAGTGACAATTCCCTGAATAAACGTAACTGAATTTTTAGGTAAACCACAACTACACCACACTAATATAATGTTCTTTTTATTATGCAGCCTATCACAATTAATTATGCTAGTAAGTAATGAAAAGCACCGGTCTCATTTAGTTTTGTAAACCAATGTGTACAAGGATATGGTTATAATTATCTGCAGAAATTGAGACTTACAAAGAGAGAAATAAAGGAGAATATTATAAAGTTCACTTAGTATTAAAAATACATACAGGTCTGATACACTCAATTTGTTTGAGAAAAAAGGTGAATCACATTCAAATTAACTTGACATTGGTTCAACAGTGTCTGGGCATACACATTCTTCTGAAGGCTTCAGGCAAGAATGCTGGACAGGAATTACAGCTATTATAGACTACTGTAGAATTACAGACAACTACATGACTCTACAAACCCCATCCTAAGTAAAATTCAATCCTGTATTTATACAATAAAGACATGTATTAAACAACATAAATTAGTCTACTTCATACCCATTGACAGGATCAACAACAATTCCTCTAGGGTGGGACATGTCTCCCTCCAACAAAGTTTTTCTACTCTGAGCAGCTTTTTCCAGTCTGGCTACAGCAATCGTTTTCCTGTGGCCATCGTTTGTCCAATAAAGATTATTTCCAATCCAGTCCACTGCTATGCCTTCTACATTATCAAGATCTGTTGAGAGAGAGAAGACAGTAATAAGAGATTAATGTTATATGTTTATGTTCTAACATTATCCATTAGTATAAACAGTGGACAATATATAGTCCATACAGCTAAATTAGATTATTTCCTTGAATCTGAATTATATTTGCTGTGTCTGTCAGAATTAGTCTTTGCTGAAAACACCCTACAAAAGACAAAGACCGGTCATGAAACTTGTGTATTAAACCATAAGGCACCATATGTTAACCATAGCTGGCTCTGGGCAAATCACTATTTAACAAAACCCTACTTAATTTTAACCCTAAGTAGCAATATCACTCAAGTCAAGAACAGCTTCCAGGATTAGCTCTAGTACTCTCAATTACCTTGCTTTTACCCAAATCACAAGTTTCATTCTTATTAAAAAATAAGCAAAATGGGCATTCAATTTACATTTGTTCCATTGTCCCTTGACCTTGCAAAACATGTAAGAAAGAACATCACAACGGACCGAGTTATTCTCCACAGCTAGGTACATGAGCAAACTATTAACAGTTAGCAAGGCATGAGCAAAGAGCAATGCTACATTGGATGTACGAATGGGCTCATGAGTCTGACAGCCGTAGAGCTCCATCCAGAACCAAAATGAGTCAATAATGTTCATTCCATACAGTGTGAAGGTTTCCCCATTTGACAAGTAGTAAAACAATTCCCCAAGCAACAAGTTTTCCCTCAAGCTTACCCAACAGCCTGTAACATTAACTGAGCTCTGCCCTCTCCCACATGATCCCAATTCCTTAACTTAAGGTCTCTAAAAGGTTTTCCACCTCTCTTCGTCATACCCTTCCCCTTTTCTTTCAGAAAGGTCTCAAATTCCAAGTGCATGGGGTGGGATATGGAGAATTTCCAGTCATTCTCTCCTGGCCTTTGTAGCATTGTGAAGGTCGAGGCACTACCCGACTTCAGCCATCACCCTGTGCCACGCAGCTGATGTCACACCAGCCCTCCAGCACGCTCCTCCCAGTGCGGTCACTCCTCACCTCCAGGATGAGCCCGCCATTTGTCAGGCGATACCAGAGGGAAGTTAACACTGAGGGGAGCGATGGAGCTTGGGCCACAGCACTGGTGACCACCACATTTCTGGTCCCTCTCCCTCACCTGTAAACTCGCTCTAGCAGCCCAAGCACCTGCTACTTGCTACCTTTTTTTCCCCAGTCTCTCCAAGGAGTATTTCTCTGGGTGGGATGGAGCCACTGCTCCACGTACCCCTCCATCAGCCGACGCCAAAGCCCTCCCAAGCACAGGGGAGTGTTTACAAGTGGCACAGGCCCAAACTCCCCGGAGCTGTGCCAGCAGCAGCTCAGCTCGCACCCTGTAACAGGGCCGGTTCAGCCCCAGTGGCCGCTGCTACCTCCAAGCGAGGGCCTATGTCCGCCTTGGAGCACTTGCCCACAGCCCTGTTAGCAGGCCGTTACCACAGCTCAGCCCTCCAGGTCGACTCCCCGGCTCAGCTCGGCGGCCCCAGCCCCTCCTGAGGAGCCCGGTTTGGCACACACAGCTGCCTCTCCACGCCGCTTCCCTGGCAGCCCCGGCCCCGCAGCGCCCACAAACCCCTGACACAGGCACCAGCCCTTGGGCTGCCCGTTTCCTCAGGGGTGGCTGAGACCAGTCCTGAGCAGCCCTGGGCAGTTGGCAACCAAAACATGGAACCCAGCAGCGGCGCCTGACAGAGGCCTGAGGGGCAGGTTACCAGCTGCTGCCTCCCACCGCCTTCCTAAAGCTGAGGAAGCCGCGTTTTCTTGTCTCAGTACCCTTTCTGAGGTGAAACTTGGGGTGGAAACGCTCATTTTACTGTTACCTTGTTTGGTATTTTCTCACAGGTAGCCAGGGTGTGCGCCTGGATTAAAAAAGATATCGGGTTAACAGCGTAATAGCTGTGACTCCAGCGTTTCCACTGAGCCTGAAAATTCACAGCACCGAACTGGTGCCTCCCTTTGCTGTGATAAAAATGAAGGTCAGTATGTCTGAAAAGGTAAAAAAAATAAAACAAAAAACCAAAACCCCAAACAAAAACCAAGCAAAAAACCACCCTGAAAAACCCTCTTCCTTACTACAACGCTTCTTGACAACATGGATTGTATTACTTGTTTGTCATACTTGAATATGCAATCTTACAGTACAATTTCATGACAGGAATCATCAAGACTTGAAAAAAAGAATGTAAATTGCTTTTTCTGTTCACATTTACACCAGTAATGCCATCTAGACCCAAGGTTACATCAGATTCATGCTTTCTCACCATTGTTGACATCACTTTCTGATCAATGCTGGAGTTTTTTGAAAGATTATCTCACAGCAAACATGATGCAGAGAGATTTTTATCACAATGTACGTAACAAATTCATGCATTACCATTTTTTAAGAAATGCCGATATGTCAAAACCACTGATCCCACTTAAATCCTGCTTACTATTTGAACTTAAAAGCAACTGTTTACTATTTAAACTGTGTTGCCAGACATATGTAATTTAACTGTCAGCTTTCCAGACAACAACTTCGCATGAACTCCTGAAGCACTGGCTTGGGACACTTCAAGTTGTTATCACAGTCATTTTTACTGCAAGGGCATTGTACATTGGTGCTGTGTTGCGATCGTCTAAACCTTCTCTCAGATTTCTCCACCAAGATGCCTTCCCACCATAAAATCAGCAAGTCCTAATGGAAAGATCTTACTCCATGACTTTAGTGTATCTACAAATTTTTTGCAACCTATCAGATTTGTTTTCCTTGGGACGAACCCTTCACCTATAATATCTTTTAGACTTCAAATACCTTTATTAACTATGACTCTAATAATGTAATTCTGTACAAGAAACCAGTAAAATTCTTTCTGATAGATGGGAATGCAAAGCTCTTTTACCAAGTCACACTCTACATAACTTTAGTGCAGTACAGAAAACTTTCCGCTTACTATAACCCATAGATAACATGGTATGTCATCAACCATACACTAAGATATAATAGGACAGTTTTACCCAATAAATGAAATATTGGGCTTTTTATACACTTGGATGCAATAACAGAATCTATAAAAGGTGCTGTTACAATCTCAATAGCATTGGAACATGAGAAATTACTTCACAGCTTCTTTGTTGAACAATGCTTTTTAGTGACTGCAATACCACCATATTCCCCATCAAATTAGCAGAGCCATAATGTTTTCAAATACCTTGTTATTGCAAAATGTTTCATTTTTTGTTAATTTTATAACCATTTCCTTTTTAATAACAGCAAAATGCATTTAAACATAATGTTGAAGTATATTAAGATTATGATATAAACTTGCCCTGTATACTAAACTTTAAAAATAACAAGGATGCCCTTATTAAAAGAGATACCTCAGTATTTTTTCAATGTTTAAAAACAGAAAATTAAAAGAAGCTGGTGGCTACTCAAAGTCATAGCATGACAGCCACGTAATATTTTTAAAACTGCTTTTTTCCCTTATCAGTATCCTCTGTCTGGGCACAATGGCAGCGGACAAACAGCACAGATGAATAAAGATAAATATGCAAATGAGGTTGTTTTTTTAACATGAAATAAATTCTTGTCAATAACAGAATTGTATGTGAAAGTAATTGAGAAATGAGTTTACTTGTCTTGAAGAAGTTAATGAGGTCTAGAGAAGTTCAGAATTTGAAACAGAGGTTCTAGCTTTAATGCTGTCTATAATTCCAAGTATGTAATCATCCTATCCCATGCATATTGATTATGTTAAATTAAACACTTGTGGAGATGTATGTATGTTTGCATATAAAACTGTGATGTATTTTACACTTGCTAGGTTTCGTTTATTTTTTTTCTTTAACCCTTGAACTGCGAAGTACAATCTACCAACTGCAGTGACCTGAACAGTAACAGGAATTAAGGGTAACATCTCCAGCAGCCATTTTTAAATGTGTACTTCTTTGAACATGGGAACAATTGAAGCCTGACTACCTCTGTAATGATGTGTTCCTTTGTTTTTTTTGACTACTTTGCAGAAGAATAATGAAATTTTCGCTTCTCTTCCATTATAATTCCATTTCACAATTTCTGTGTTCACATTGCTATGCCCAGCCGCAGAAATCAATAAAATAAGACTGAACTTGCAAATCATCAGTCCTTGATAGCTCCTCTCCTTATTTTTACAATATTTTAGGATTTTAATTATAGTTGGACCTCTGCCCTATATATCAAATTAAGCTGAAATCATGTTGAAGGTCCAAAAAGATATTACAGAGAGACAAAGGTACCCACCACAGTATCAACTAAGCCTTGTTCACATAAGAAACTAGACCTAAATTTAGTAAATCAGTTATCCTGTGAGATACAATATGAGAAAGTTCGGGGGGGGGGGAGGGGAAGTGGCATATGCTGAGGGGTTTTCCAAAATGTGTTTAACATTTTCATCCCTATTTCTGATACACCTGAACATCACTATGCTTTCGGGGAACTATTTTTCCTTGTGATCTAAAATGCTTGAAGGAAGCAATGGTGTCAAAATTCACTCTGCAGATGGAGGATATGAAAGAACACTATGATGACATACCTAACGCAGCAACCACCTAGTCTGACAAGAATCATCCAGTCAAAGGACAGAACAACCGTGGATCAGTCAGAATGGGTGAGATCAGTGCCAGCAGCTCACCCAGCCTTCCCAGGCTGATGGACACTACCAGTTTTATTTGTTGTCTCTCAGTGCCTTTGCTACCTTCTTTTAAAAAAGCAATGTCAGAGTCAGCTGAAACTCTCTGAAAGTGGGAGAGTGTGGCCTTTGGTCTTGGAGTGATCAAGTATGTTGAGAAGAGAGAAGTGCAAAGTATGGTAGGGAAAAGAAGAGAGCATCTCGCCAAGGACCTGGGAGCCCAAGGCTGACAGAGAAAGACTACTGAACAGAACAGGCAACAAAGACGAGCTTCAGGAGTGAAAGAAAAGTCCTTTAGGGCTCGGAGGGGTCTCAGCAGATTTTACTCAAGGAAACACTGACATGACTAAGATCAAGCTTGAGGACAAGGAGTGATTTGTTCAAAACCCATTTTATTTTTATCATGTCTGACCTAGACATTTTGA
This sequence comes from Nipponia nippon, assembly GCF_047370975.1. Lineage (NCBI taxonomy): Eukaryota > Metazoa > Chordata > Aves > Pelecaniformes > Threskiornithidae > Nipponia > Nipponia nippon. The sequence continues at coordinate 95,039,572 of NW_028262369.1, forward strand.
GTTAAACACAGGTTTTGTGCTAATAAGATCAGCTTTTTAATGAAAACGTTGGGGTTTTTTGCTTCTTTGGGAGACAAAACAGTCCAAATATGGACTGTATTAGTATCAACAGCAAAGTTAAATATTAGATTAGAATGCTGGATACCTCCTAAAATTTACAAGCATATTGCTCCAAGTCTATTCAGTCTCATGTAATAGCTACTGTATCTGAGCTACCATGCCTTTTGCGGTAATTTTGGAGCATCATATTTCTAGAACAAATACAATCTAAGTTAAAAAAACCTCATGGTAATTAGATATTAAATATATCAGAAGATATAAAAATAAACGAGAACTCTACAGCACAATCCTATAGAGACAGTTTGCATTCTTTTTGTGAAGTTTATGGTTTAAATTTCACTTTTATTTAACTATTTAAAAGCTTTAAGGTGGGCTTCACATCAAGTAGTAAACAGGAACAAAATAACGGCCATTCTGGTTAAACAAAATTGATTTGACTCGAGTAAGCCAGGCTTTCTGCAGTGAAGCCCTTTCAACGTAAAAAGGATGAGGTGAATAAAATATCATTTTGATTGTTGTTCACTTGACAATTGAAAAATTAACATTTGTAATTCTGGAAATACTACCAGAATTTTACAATTAACAGTAGTATATATGCTCCAAATATACTGAATATAGATACAAGATTTTTAAAACCTCATATTTCTAGAGGCAACAACTTGCCACATTGATTTTAAATATGCAAGAGATTATAAGCACAGTGTGTAATTTGGTACAGAATGGACTAGCTCGTCAGTGTTAGATAGATCATGTACACTAATAGTGCCTAAAATACTAGATTAATGTGAAAACGGGTGAAAAAAAATAATTCTTCTATATACCAACCAGCTAAACAGCTTCCAAAGATCTTTACAGACTTATTTAAGCAAAAAGTTAGGCCTTGACCATCTTTGCTAATATATACAAGTGAATAATATAGCATTTTAAGGCTCACAGCAACCCCAAACAACATAAGGGGGATGCAGAGAAGTAAAAAAAAAAAACCCAGAGTTTGTGTTTATGTTACTTCAATTGAACAATATTTAAATCCTTTTAAAAGTGTCTGGTTTGTTCCATTTTTTTTTATTTAAAAAACTGATTTCACATGCAAGTTTGAAACCTTAATTACAGCAATTTCTATTGCTGGTGAAAGTACACTACTACTGCAGTTGTGCCGCCAACTCTAGGGTAGGCCATGCTGTGGGCTGTCAAATAGTTATCAATACGACACAGCAGTTTGTTTCCCTAAGTGAAGAATAAGAAATCACAGCTGAAACTATATGGGAAATCAAACTCCAGCAGCGTTAGGTGCTCAGCATTCTCAATTCCCAGTCAACAGCTTGTAGGATCAGGCTCTCATGTAGGCAAACTGTAATTATCTGAGTTACAGTGTTGTTTGAGCTAGCATATCTGTTCTTGCAAAAAAAACCTGATAGTCACAAAAAATGACAACTTCTAATCTGAGAAGTGACACCTACCACAGATAGAGTTCCTTAGCAGCATGGTGTTCAGAGCGAATATTAAACCACCTCCTGACACACCTGATTTTCTCTAGTAGCCTTCCACCAAGAAACTATTTAATCTGTCCCTGCTGAGTTCTTGAGAGCTGACAACAATAAAAGCTGAGGTGGTATGGCTGGAGGCCATATTCATTTTTTAAATCATGAAAAATACATTAACAAGTGTTCTTTAAGCATACTTTAAAGTTATGAAACTACACCAAGTTCTAAACTAAAAAATATAAGCTCCTGGGGAAAGACTGGGGGGGGGGGGGGGGGGGAGAATGACAGTGACTTTTTTTTTGGTCTTTGTAAGTATTAGGACCACCAATAATATATCATCGGATAACCCATAACTCTTTTGGTATTGCATTGGTATTTTTGCTGTGTTGTACTTATAAAGAGCAGAAATTCCAGTTAAGCATTATTTATAAGAGTCTCTTCAATTTGCTGGTTTGGTGTATAGAGTTTATTCGTGTTTGATTAGAGTAACCTAAACCTGTTTGACACCTTTCAGCAGGGATGCTCCTTGGTGCTGCCTTATAATGTCTAAATCTACATACTGTCTGCTCCTTCCTCTACTCCACATTTGGATTTCTTTGTTGTAAAATGAAATGTGGGTTGCTTAGTAAAAGAAAGTCAGCAATGGAATTTCTGTGATTTATATCATCCATTTCCATATTTGCAGCGAAATGAAGAATTACCAGAATGACAGCTGAGTATTCATTATTTACTCAGACAGCTGCCTTTCATTAAGCAATCACCAATATAGGGTAAAGAGCCATCTATTCCTTGCAACTACTGCTGAAGGGATGTTTGTGCAGGCTCTGAGGTCTGTGGAGAGACCTTATACCAAAACAGCACCATATCACTGCAAACTGGAGATAACTTCTCCGAGACAGATGGATTAAAACATGCATTATGAATGACAGGGAATGAAAATCCCTGTGCTAAAACAATGGTATTTTAGTTACTTTCACTGTCTCGAGCTTCAATTTACAAGTAAAGATATTAAGCTCTCTGAAGGCCAAGATGAATATTCATACTGCTTATTTTATTGAGTACTAGAAAATAATTACTGTAGAATGGATTTCAGAGGCAATTGTTACCTCCTGCTGAAGCAGTCTTTCATGAAAAGGGTCCATGAAAGAAAAATAAATATGGGTTGACAAACTGGAGGCTTTATCACTGAAACAGCATTGAGTATGATGAGAGATGATTCTAGACCAGGGAGATTCTGTGAATTGTGGTGGGAGAGGTGGAAACTAGAGAGCTGCTGGTATTTTCTCTCATTGCTATAATAAATGGTACAAACATCTTAATTAAGGTTCTAAAAATGTTTAGGTCTTCCTGTTCCTTCTACATATACAATGGAAAACACATCAGGAAAGACAACGCTTTTTTTTTCTCATGAGTTTGCAAGAACCACAGCAATTCTCACTCTACCAAACTACTTGAATAAGCTCCAGAATCCACACTGTGATACAGGTCGGAGTGAAGAAGTCTTATAAAGTCCACCAGGATACAGGATGGCTCAGTGAACGATTACAAAGAACTACATTATGGATCCATCGTATCCAACTACTGAAAGAATACAGTGGAGATATATGAGTTAGTCACTGGCGGGCATAAGCTTAAATGGACAAAGAATTCACAACAGAGCAACTTAAGTAAACTTTACATTTCTGCACTCAGGAAAAATAAAGAGGAAATTGTAAAAAAAGAAATATCTCCAACTCTGTTCGAGGTCTAGTTTGGGTCTGTTTTCCATGGGAGACTTAAATAAAGCTTTAAACTATCTGTAAATGTCAGTTCAGCTTCTCCTAAGTGAGATTCTCTGCATGTCACTATCAGTTAGCTTTGCCTACCATCTTTGAGGATTGTTTCTCGCTCTGTGCCATCAATTTTCTGTCGTCCAATTAGGAAACTGGTAGTATCAGCAAAGTAAATGTAATTGGTTTCGGCATGGAAGTCCAGAGCACGAGGATTGACCAGGTTTTCTATAGGGATCATGTATTCATCAGATACTTTGGTATTCAGGTCCATTCCCCGTATTATTCCTGGGCGTCCCTTTCCATAAAAAAGAAACAGTTCATTCTTTGGTCCTGCAAAAGAAAGATTACAAACATAAACAACTGATGCTGCCTAATCTTCGTTACAGTGCATAATGTCACTGTTTAATTAACTGGCACAATTAGTGAAGGAGCAGGAGCATTATTCAATACCAAAAATTAAACTTTCATATATTCCGAAGGTATCTAAACTCAAGAAATCTAGCTAATTACATTACCTTAATTAAAATACAAATTACTTCACTGAGCTGCTTACATCTAATTATTTTTCTTTTTATAAAAGTTCACACGGAAAAGCAATGCTAGATCACAGAATAACTTCGCATCCACTGTGAAATGGACGTATATAGCTTTGTAGGCGTTTCATTTTACAATTCATTAGGATCTACCAGGGTAATGTAGACCATGACTGAAGTAATCATCAAATGTAACAAGACCATAAACTCCAGCAAATATAAAACACCATTTTTTTTTCACCGGAAGTTTCTCAGAAACAAAGACGACAAAAGATTACAGTAAATTTCTTTCAAATGGGAAGGAATACAACAAGTCAACACACACTATTCTTTCATACCAAGATACAAAACATGGATACCGATATGTCCTATTTCTGAGGAGATTTTTACAATTTAATCAAGTAGGTTAATTACAAATAGCTGAAGCTTAGTAAGGTGATTTTCTTTCCTTGAAGATACTTAGAAGTATGCTTAGATCCTTAGTACTATCAATATACCTCTTAAAACTCCCTAAGATATATACTTTTCCTAATGCCTCTCAGGGTTTTTTGTTGGAATTGTTAGTGAAAACCGTTCCGACTGTGAATTTGACTGTGGTCAAATATACCCATCTACCAGCAACCATAAAAGTATCTAATTGCATGCCTTTCATCTGAACTAAATCAATGCCATTTGATCAAGAAACCAGGCAAAAATAGGTATTCCCTAAAACTTTCGGGACTGTCCTGTTGGCTGTAGGTGACCCACAGATTGTGTATACCTAATGTTAAGTATAACCATAGTTATACAAATCAAACTTGCTTTCACAAAGTATTATGAGAAAAACCTTGCTTGACTTATTCACATGAATGGTCTGCTTCTGAGTTACAAGTTGATTGTATGGGTGGAAATTAGGTGTGACAAACTATTTAACAGCATTTCGGTACCTATGTGCTGTGAGAATGCACAGTATACAAAAAAAGCGTATGACTGATTAACTTAAAACCAGTGATAATTTTTAGAATTCTAAAAAGAGCCTCTCAGGTTTAATTTGCCAATTCTATGAACTACGCCAAATCAAATCATTGTAAGGGAACGAAAGGAGTATAGGAACAAAGTGTCAGGTACACGTTGCAAACAAATTTTACCCAAAACCGGTCCATGTGATTTCTGCTGTTATTGATAAGCATGTTAAATAACACCCAGAACTATACCCTGAAATACTAGCGGCTGGCAGACTCTTTGATTTAAATAACATACTTTTGCATGACCTGCCATCACTTCCCAAGACGAAGCCAGTCCTGCAGCGACAAGTCCGTGCTTTGTAGTTGCTGCTGAGCAGACAGATGTGTGAACATCCCCCCGGCATTCCATATGGGTCCACTTCACATGCATGGCTTCGGACTACGGCGAGTAAAAAACAGCACGATTGAAATCCATTTAAAGCAAGATAATTATATGCATCAGCATGTAGAAAGTTTAGACAGGGGGAAAAGAGGGAATTTGTGTCACAATAAATCTTTCCCCAGACTATAACTACAAAAGAAGGTGTTTTTTTAAGAAGATACCCAAACCAGACAAGTAATCCAAAGGGCCATCTTGGGGCTATCAAGCCAAACCCTACAGTGTTGTATGCGATCACCCCTGTTTGAATAGGCTCCTGCACAGCGTTTGCCAGGCAGCACTCCCCTGGGATAGCTGACACTTTCCCCTGGTTTTTATTTGTTGCTTTGGTTCATTTGCTTGGTTGGTTGGCTTTTTGAGAACAGGGCAAACCCCATGCCAATGCAGTTTGCTATTCATTCAACTCCATTAGACAGCACCTTTCTGGGGCAGATGCCTGCGCAGAAACTAAAGAACAGAACGAGCCTTGTAGCATTTTTCCATATTTGTACGGTTGGGACATAAATCCAGCTGAAGCAGCCAAAGAATTCCTTTCCCTTGACTTTGTATCTTCAAACGCACAGATCTAAATTAGCAGACTAATATATCAAATTATTTTTTTAAACTCTTTAACGTAAATCCGATGAGAAAACAAAAGCTATCTTGCTACCCTACATTTACTAAGCTGGCTTACAACAGGCCAGCAGTATTTTAGCTCAAAAAATGTTTTTCTCTTCTCTCTCCTTTCCCTCAAGCTTTTTAGCTGTTTTTAAAAAAAAGTAATCAAGTGTTTTAAGGTCGATATTGTTAAAGGTATACAGAAACTCTACCAAACTGAGACAGCCTTTACAGCGAAGCTTGACAAGCAACAAACGTCCATTCAAAACAAAAGAAGTAGCAGAGTGAACAAAGGGCAAGAGGAACAGAGTAATCACAGGACGTAATAAAAGATTACACTGTGCTCACGTCTCTCCTCTACTCAACCTCTCTGACTCCCTCAGGGGTACAAGAGGGGGGCCTGTAGCAAGGAGAGAGTCTTTGCAACCTCCTTCAGACACTGACATCTGCAAATCAATGCCCTCAGCTATAGGGTGAAAATTAGTTCACCCAGTCTACATCAATTTAGAGTTTGTTACCACTTCAGAAACTTCTCTAAAAGCAGTCAGTCTGTTTAGTAATATTGACGTTGATCACCAGAATTGATGTGTTAGCTTTTCTGTCCAAGCAGTCATGGCAAGGATTTATTGCTATCAGTCATATCAAAAAATTCTCATAAAGGATCACTGTAAACATTCTGGATCCTGCTGTCTTTGCACAAAGTTCCCACAAATCACACTGCTGTTCTGAATGCAGAAAGTATGTGATCAGAGCCATGATTAGAGTCACACTGGACTATGGACCTCAGAAATTGCTATTTTACCAAAAATTCTGAGATTATAAAGAGTTTTTCATTCCAGACAAAAATTAAGATTTGTTTCACAAAAGGCAAAGATGATATTTATACAAACCAAGGAAAACTTAACAGCGATTTCCTATCTCACCAGTTGCTGTGCTGGCAGTTAGGCAGGCTAGCTGCCCACATCTCCATGTTTTTTTGGCAACCCCGAAGACGGGGGCTCTCTTGAGGTTTGTAGTCTGTCTGAAAAGCGGGCCCAGAGAAACCAGGAACCTCTGAGGTCTGAGCGCCAAGCGTGTGGACGGTATTGGCCACCTAACAATTTTGAAGGTGTTAAATTCTGAAAGCATTAAGCGTGTGGAGCCAGAAAACTTGCCGACCAGGGCTCCTTGGCAGTTCTCCAAGCTGAATGCTCAGGAAGCAGTTGTGTTAGGAGCTTAGAGACGCAGGAAAACTGGCAGTAAGCGCACAGAAAACTGGGCAGATGAAGAAGCAACAGAGTTTTGCCGCAGTGACAAATTTTCACTGCATCTTCTGATATAATTTTCTGGAAGAACCTTTTTAACCACACATCCACCTAATATCTGGGTTTACGTTTCCTAGAAAGAGGAATTTTGATCTTACCTGCTGTTTGAGTTCTTTTCTGGTATACACGGATCTCTTTAGCACTGTCAAGTCTAGCAAGAGACTGAACATCCGTGCCATTATATCTGTTTATTTGTAAAATGCTGAGGCTATCTGAATTAAACGTATATAAATAGCTTTCAAATACTGCCAAACCACAAAGATGCCTAATCTGGAAAAGAAAAAAATGATATCATTATTTTAGCTGAATGTTTTGGGTATATCTATGATTCGTAGACATCAAACATTACTGTGAATTGTACATGCTAAACTGTACAAAAGGATTTCTGTCGATAAATATTTGTAAATAATAAACACAAACTACGCTACAAGCATAGTTCACATTCCTGTAGTCCAAAGTTTATAACTAGAAAAGCTTTGTGCAAGAAAGGCAGAAAATTAAAAATATTTAGCAATCCAAATGAATTCGTCCTCTGAATTTCCCAGTTTGTCTTTTAAATTAACAACTCCTGCACATTTTAAGTGTAACAACGTATTTTAGTATTAACTAATATTAATTAACTAACAATAGCTAAGCTAAATTAACTAATATTAACTAGCATTAACTAATATAGTAAATATAGATATTTAAAACACAGTTTATAGGTTGAATTGATGTATTTCTTTATTATGTTATAATCAAGGCAAGGCAAATAGTACAAGATACACCCACTGAATATTTTCTTAATTAAATAAATGAATAAATAAACAAATTCTCTCAGCTATGCTTGTGTTCCTTTTGTGTTGGTGTCTTTGAATATAGTTGTGGTCACACGGTACTGCTTGTTTCTCAAGAAGTGAATTCTAAAATTGTATTCATCTGTGATGTGTCTGGGTACATTGATTAAAAATTACCTAACGTTAGTTAGCCAGCCAATCACAGCTCGAACATGAAGTGTTTGATAATCTAGCAGTCGTGCTTGATCTATAGATTTAGAAAATGTGAAATATCTCATTGACAATTTTGAAAGCTGAACAAATTAAAGAGAATTTGTTGGCAGACGCTCAGATATTCACAGGCTGAATATCTTATTAGCTTAATCAATAAATTGTTCACCACAAAGCATTTACTTAGCTCATGTACTCACAAATTCAGACATACATGACAAAAAAACCCCACCCAAACAAAAAAACCCTGTTGTGCATCAAATATTTCAGTCCTTTCTGGAAATTACCCCCAGTTGGCCAAATCTTGCTATTGTATTCTGCCCTTACCCAGAAAAAAAAAAATAAATAATTGAGATCAATAGAAGTGTTTGGTTAAGACCCAATAAAAATTCAATCCAATTATAGTAAGATGGAAAAGAAAACAGCCTTGAAAATAATGATGCATCTGTACCAAATTGCTGAATTCTCCTCTGCATTATAATCCTTTCTTCCCTATTTCCATTTGCACTCAGTTAAAAGCTTTATTATTTAATTCCCATGAGAGCTTTTCTATATTTACACTATTAAAACTATGTGACTCTTTTTACAATATATTTTATAATGACTTAATTATTTGTATTTAATTTATGTATTTGTTGGTTTTTACATCTCATGAAGCTTTCCAGCTATCCTATGCATGAATGGAAATGTTGCTTGCTACAAAAAAATAATCCTTTGAAAGCCACACAGACTATCAATCATAAAAGCCTGTATCATTTGGAAAGCATGTCTTTTGATACACTTGTACTTATGAAATAAACTTTAATCCCTAAAATTACTGGAGAATAGTTTTCTGGTCTGCTCTTTCCTTAGACTGATGAGTAACTTGGAGTAACTGTGATTCTAAATCCTGGCAAATACAAGCACAAAATGTGAAACCACCAATTTTTCATTTGAGTGGAAAGACAACCAATCTGCTTCTTTTGTGATAGCAGTGACCAACTGAAAGGCCAAACTTTTTAATACCCTTCACCCACATTGAAAGAAACAGACATGCTTCTCCTTTCTTATCTAGTTTAGAGAAGAAAGAATCCCTCTGAACTAATAAAGACTCCTCTTTTGCATCTAAATTGCAGGAAGAAGAGAAAGAACAAGCATCCCTCCTATGGCACCAGTACAACGCAGTTAACTAGCTTGTAAAAGTATTTGTAGGTTGCTTCTGAAAATGACATTTTTTTTTTAAGTATCTATTCCAAAATGTTACCCCCCAAAAAAAATAATTTACAAGATCCATTATTCCAGAACAACTGGCTAAAGACTGGGAGTAATTTGGTAGAAAATAGGAAGGTATCTGCTATTTAGCCAGGTGACCCAGACTGTTTTTTTTTGTCACATTTTCTGCCTATTTTTAAATGGTAGTTATGCTACCCAGTTGTCTCTTGGTAAAGAGTGACTACTTGGAAGCAAGCAAAGAATGACAGCAGAACAGTAAAATGTTTATTCTCTCTGCACATTTTTACACACTCTGTTTAACCTCAGGCAGAAGGAGATATACTCATGGTACCCACACCAGCTCTGGGAGTCCAAGTAGCAACAAGGAAAAGTTTGGTCCTTGCTAATTTTCCCTTGATTTGCACAAGCCTCACAACTACCAGGGAACCCTTCCCTTCCCTGCTACCTACTACCCTGCTCTCCAAGCTGAAGCAACAATTACGGATTGATATACTCCTGCTCAAAGACTCATACAGTCTCAGCATTTGTATTTATGACTCTGAACATCTGGATCAACTGCGAAAAGCATCATTGCCATCAACAAAATATGATTTAAGGGCACCCAGATTGGTCTGAAAAGGTGAATAGCTTTTGCTCTTGTTTCATATTCTTGTGCCTGTTAGTCTCTCCTTCCTGAATTGGCAAGGATATCCTCTTGTCATTAATAATTTAACCCTTATATCTTTCCATTGCCCTGTATTTTCCCTCCTGAAGTCTTTTACAACGGGGAGTGTGACTTACATGGCACATTATTAATGAGACACTGCATGGAAGCTTGTCCATAGGTTGCAAAACAGGCTAAATTGCAAATAAAACAAAACATGCAGGTGGATGTTTTACTAACACATTTGAACTAAAAAGAGAAAAAAAATCTGAAGTTACCATTACTGTTAGCATTACGTACATTTATTTATTGATACCATTTATTTATTGATACCATTGCTTTTTACTCATTTGCAAATAAATACCTACTTGTCTGCCTTTAGTTATTGTATGCCTCATTCTCCCTTCATAGTCAACAACTTCCACACTATCCAGATATATGTCAACCCAGTACACATATTTATTGACGAGGTCTAGTGCAAGAGCAGTTGGCTGTTCAATTTTAGAGTCTACTATCCACGTCCTGTTCATTCCATCCATGTCACTTCTCTCAACCTTGGCAGCATTCCCATAGTCTGTGAAGAAAAGCTTTCTGTTGAAAGAAAATAAGATGTTTTAAGTTTTAAAGGGTGTGAGCAGAGTGCAAAGCTCCTGGTGACTCTGTGCAAAGTAAGCTTTCATTCTTCATCATTTCAGGGGGTCCATCTATCAATAACCCATACAACCCATATTGATAATCATATAATTACCAAACAGTTTCACCATACCTTCTAACAAATTCACAATTACACAGAATTTTCTTTCAAATGGAATGTACAGAATTTCTAAATACATTTCCTTGCACTACAGATACACCACGTAATACTTGCCTTTTAAATGGATGGTATTCATATGTACAGAGACTACATTACAGTCTGAAATATCTCTTTAACCATTACTTATATAAAATGGCAAGATAGTTACAAATAACAAAGAGTGGCAAAATCACAAAGCACTTACATGGTTTGGAGAACAATTCATTGCATATAAGGTATAACAAATACAGCGATCCACACTGTCAAGTTTTTGAAAATATATTTCTAAAGAAGATGCTTTAGTCTATAGTGCATTTGTATCCAGACTTGGAAGGATGTTCAGGCTTTAAAATGTTTCCACAAATCCAATGAGTCATTCCATCCGAGAATAATGGGAAACTATCAAAGACTTAAAATTGCTACTAAAGCTTCCTAACCTGATACTTGATCAGCATTCACTGTGTTTAGCACACACAAATCCATTTTGATTAACCTAACAATATTTTAACAAGATTACCTATTTGTGAGACTAAATTACACTTGCAATCTGAAGACCACCTTGCCATGACTTTAACATGCTATAAAGAATAATCTGATTCCAGACTGAGTGTTACTGAAACTACTTTGAGAATCAGGATTTCATTTTCAAAATGAAGTGAATTATCTCCTAGTTATTACCACTAATGGGAATAACATTGGATCAACAGCATATAAACCTTGAGATATCTTTATGTTAAAGAGTAGTAATTTATAGCCTTGTAACCTCTCATAGAAATTAAGCACTGTAGTAGATTTTTAGGCTGGAAAGAATATGTGTTTGCTAAATAGCCAAATGAGACCCATATCCTTTATTATTACAATCTTCAAACAAATAAGAATACATTTTAAATGTAGTTAAAATAGGTACATTTAAAAAAATCATTAAAAGTATTGAAGGCTGTAGAATTATCTATAGTATATGTACAGCAGCTGTCAAATGCCAAAATGAATTGATCACAGAATCATAAAATAGGGCTTGAGGAGAATTTGAAAGGTCATGCAGTCCATCACCGGGCCATAAGGCAGAATAAACTTTACCTATAATATTCCTGAGGGATAACTCCATTCCTGACAGGGATCTTTATTTATCAAAATCATTTTGAATTCCTGTCCTGTCCTTCATTGTAATTCTGTATCCCAGCTGTACTTTAAGAACATTTTAAAAACCACATACTTAACATTCAGGTCCATATAAATCAAAATGTGCATACTACAGATGATGTGCAAAGTAAAAATTATGTCTGCAAAGCAAATGTTTAATTTGGAATGAAAACAGCCAAAGAACTGTGTGTGTATATATATGTGAATACACATACATGTATATATGTATTTCATCAGCAATAACAAGGCCAATACCTATTGCATTTAAAATAAGTTGTGAAAATGTTACATGTACTCTAGTCTACAATCGGTACTTCTGAGGATTTGAATTAGGTTATTTAATCGAACTTTGTATCTCAAAATTCAAAAATTCAAACTAAAGCTCATTTCGCAATCACAGAAGCAAATGGGCTGTGCTGTGATGAAGCACACCCACCCACCCCCGCGCGTACGTATCACTACGCATACATACGCACAGCAACTACAAAGACCTGGAGCTTGACTTCAGGCTGACTCTTGATTGCTTAGCGCACAGTATTCTTACACAAGACTTAACATTTCTACATGATATCACAAAACAGACTAATGCACAAGTTAGAAATAATAATTATTTGCCCTTTACAACTATATTATCTTTTCAGATCAGATGAAATAAAATGTTTTATGTCAATACCAGATAGATACAGTAAAGATTATCGAATTTAAGATGCTTCTCCAGCTTTTGGCGATGGGGGGGGGGGGGGTGTGTGTCATTTCTTTGTTTTCTAAATATGTTTTATATTAACATCATCTGTGCTGAGGAAGCTAGCATGACTTTGTGTGTAAATGACATACTTTTCATTTTAAAAATAACTACTCTTCTCCAGGAGACTGATAATAATAAAGTTTTATCTTTTAATGTAGAGGCAAAAGAGCAAGAAAGTAGTTGCCTAACTGCTGCCGTATGATCAAAGCATACTGAAAATTAAATTAAGAAAATTAAATTCTTTACCATGTAATGTTGAAAGGCATTCTGTGTTTAAAGACTAATGCAGATTTTTAGAATGAGGTTTAAATCGGAACTGCATTTATAACACATGAAGCCGACCCACAATTACACTGTGTTTCCTTTGCCGTGGGAGTTCTCAAGGATACACTGTAGTAGTATTTATTTCAGCTCGAGACTAATGATCCTGCTCACAAACGGTGCTGGATTTGCCTACCCATTTTCAGCAGGGATAGTGAAATTTTTTTATCAATTCACAGAGCAATTCCAGCAGGAATACTGACCATGTGCATTTCCCTGTACAGCCCAAGCATTATGCATTACTCTGACCTCGAGGGACCAGCTCTACAGGGACAGGGGGAGCTCTGTTCATTACAGCCTTTCTTTCCTGAGACTACCAATGAGGATGCAAATTGAGGCCACTATAAAATAGTAAAAATTTTGGCACTAAATTGAATTTTATTAAGGCATGTTATCTTTTGAAAGCTACAGACTTCTTCATGCATAGAAATTCTGAATATTCTCCTGGCTCTTTGAAACTGTGCAAACCCTATGTTCTGCCCATTGTTAATGAACAAAAAGGGCCATCATCTTCATCAGGTCCAGGTGCTTTGCAGGCATCCTATACTATTCTTTTTTCAAACTTCTTAAACTCATAAAAATTACTTAGTTGTTTTGACCCAATGTTCCGTCCAGAAGCTCTTCCAGAATGGTTTCATTGTTGTTCCAATGGTGAGGAATCTACATCTAATCACTAATGATGATATCTTCAAGGCTATATTATACCTACTGATTTCTGCAGCACATTTATTTGGCTTAAACAGTTCTTTTCACCTGTCTTCCCCTCCAAAGTTATTTCTAGATGGCAATCAAATTCTTTCACTCTCGACCTACCAGCTAGAGATAAGCAAAGGAAGTCAATCTTTCTCATCTCATAGGACAGGCTCTTTATGTTGCCCTTCTGTGCAGTTATTCCAATTTTAGGTCATGTTATTGAACAAGCATAGTCAGCATTGGATGTGCTGTTCCAGAGAGGAGTTCACAGGTGTCTGTACAATGGCACTGTAAGTTCCTTGAATCAGCTGGAGATTCAGCCATCACTGGATGACATTTGCTATTTTCACAGCTCTATTACATTGCTGATTTACAGTCATCCTCTCACCAGCTATTATGGACATCCTCCTCCCTCTGCTGATTTCCCAGGGTTTAGCTGACTTTCTCCAGTCAATGAAATACAACCCGTTTCATAACTTAACAACTTCGTCTTAAAAAGTTATGGTTGGAGTTTTTCCAACAAGAGTTTGGTTTCAACTAGGAAAACACAGGGAATATTCCCTCCACATCTGAGCAATGAAATCTCTATAACATTTTAAAATATCCTCAACGGACAAACCCGCCAACTACAAATAGCAATAAAGTCATGTTACCAAATAAAACTAATTCCAGAGGAGAAGAATGCCATCACAAGACAAAAGTGACAGTGAACTTCCCTGTCCCTGTTCTCACACCAGTGGTCACAGATTTATCTTTCCTTCATTATCAGGCCCCAAAAACACATAAGGAGGGCCTCAAAAGGCCTGCTGTTCTTTCCTGACAGAGGATAGAACAGCAGTCCTCGATAGAAACTTCCTTTCAGACCCAGGTAGTTACTGTCTTAGTTCAGCTGCCAACGTTATATATGCCCCTTATCACCATTGGTTTTGTCCAGCAGCTTCTCTCTTGTCTTTTCCTTTTGTTTTCCAAGCTTTCAGTCACCGCATTCATAATCCACCTATTTAATCAGCTAAGAAATCTATTTTCCTTATAAAGCTACATTTGGGTATTTGGATGACTGAAAACTCTTAATTTCTGATGCACCTAAGAAGCCAAACACTGTATAGAACAATCAGACGTTTTGGGGAAAAAATTTCACAATTCTGCAACTCTTTGGCAAAAAACCCACCACCCATGTATGGAAGAATATTATAAGGTATCATGAAGTAGTTTTCAATTTTTTCCTGACACATGCAACTGTGCTTCACAGTTGAGTGTATTCATGTGCCATTATTATTATGTTTTTATTCTTTATTTCTCTCCTCAGTCTCTCATAACTCTTTGTAATAGGGAAGAGGTACACTTGTCACCATGTCCAGAGGCTCATCTATTCAGCTGCCAGGCCTCAGACTCTACACTGTTCCCTGTATAACTCATAAGCCAGCCTATTTCCACCTCTTATTGCTCCTTTAATTCCCAGGTTGGCTTTTAAACCTCAAGTGCTCCTTCAATGGACCTATGGAAGAGGAAACGTGTTATTGTACAGTACCCCCAATCCCTTATGAGAAGAAGCAAAATGCAGTTTCAGCCATGCTCAAACAGGACAGAGGTGTAGAAGATAAACCATTATACATCTGATAGTATGGTGTGGTTTAAGACCAAATGGAAGAGTGGATGCTAAATGGACTCAGGCACCAAAACATTTTAATTGCAGGTGTATCCAAATTACACACCTTCCCTGTTCTTCAGGAGGGAAGACATAGTATCCTATAGTGTTACCTAAAGCTCATATATCAAGACTACTGTCAGCGAGGCCCAACCTGTGCCAGCTGCCGCATAGCGGTCAAATGGCAATGCCAGGGAAAATACCATCTTTTGCCTCTCTAGCTGTTTCTCTCTTCCTCTGGTCGTCTCTTATCAGAGATAAAGATATGTTAGTGTAGTGTAAGCACTACTTGATAGGAAAAGGATAAAGATTACAAATACATGCACATGTAAAGGATAGCACCTTCTACTTAAGCTGAAGAAGCAGAAAGGATGTTCTTCTGAAGTAATTCAGGTCCACTAGCCTAATGTCAAGAAGGTGGGAATTGCTGGCACAAATTTTGAAGGGAAGAATGACAAGAGAGCTTGGCAGTTCACAGGGAAGAGTCAACTGCAATGCAAGTTTATCAGAGGTAAATTAATATAGTATATAAAGAAAGAAGGCTGCTTTCTTAGACAAAAGTTACTGCTGTGGACCAGACCTATCTAGATTAAAGTAAAATAGTTGATAGCATACCTCAACAGGAGCTAAGAGAAGAAAGAGCAGTATTTGATTTCCAGAAATTACACTGAAAGGATCATTTATCAAGACAGAAAGCTACTAAAGATATTCTGTTGATCTTCGGAAAATGAATGAGTGACAAGTTGGAGGCTTTTTTCTAATTTAGAAGAGGGATTATGGTGTGGGAAAAAACTCTGAATTGGAGTAACAGAAATGGGGTGCAAATTAATCCATTGAAAACCTAATGAGAAGGCTGTTGGAATTAAGTGGCACCAGCCAGATATACTGTAGGACAAATTGTAAACACAGAAAGATACACTGTAGGATAACTAAAATGATGAGGATTGTGGTGAACAGGGAACCTTCTTCAGAGAAGGTGATCAAAACACCTAATTAAAAAGACTGAAAACATCTGTGGGATGGTCTGCTTGTAAATGAAAGCTTATGGTAGCAGGATCTACTTACGGATCTACTTACTGGATTCTCAGAAGGAGACTGCCATGCAGTCCTGTATCTGATTTCTGCTGTATTTAATCAAAGTGAACCTGATTTGATTTAATTTACATTACATTTAATTAATAGCATGCTTCATAGCATGGTCCAGGAACATTTTCCCCTCTGTTGATGTTTAAGTTGATTTCTGGGTCCAGGAGTTTTCTTTTTCATCTGCATCTGAAGAAAAAGAAATCAGCCACACTCAGATTTAGCCCATTTTTGGTGGTAAATGAGCCATGGCCCTTAGTGTAACAGCCAAATCTTAGGTACTTGAAGAGTACTACTTGCTAACACACCCACATTTAAAACAATTGCCAGGTTTGGGGCACAGGCAAATTTTTCCCCAGGGCAGGAACGTAAAAGCCATTGGATTTGGGCATTTGGGTTCTTCCTCCCCCTGCTTCTTTCTAGCAGAAGGCAGCACCCATCACCTTAAGGATAATTTCTCCTTGCAAATCCACGCGATTTTAGGGGGGGGGGGGTTAGAGACCAGCATGCTCTCCAGCAACATGCCTTAATTTTTGTAACTGGTTTTGGAAGAAAACATTGGGTGGATATTTTTTGGGCTACATAAGAGTGAAATTCTATTAAACTCCTCTGGGATTTCTGCAATGTAAAGGAGGACATACGTTCCAAATATTCCTAATATTTTGGAATCCTGGCAATGAGCATGTAAGAGTAAAATAATAATGGTTTCTTCTCACAGAGAGCTGCAGATTTAGTGCCACGCAGGAAGCAGCACAGAGCCGAGCTGCGGATAACAGTAAAACCCAGTTAGACAACTCATTCTCACCGCACAGAGCCAAGCTCGAATCGCCCTTTGCTGCACAACAGAACATGGGCAAAATCAGCAAAAGCTCAATCCAAATGCCTTACGGGGGACATTTCTAATAAAATACCTTTCTCTCTACTCGGAAATCACCAGTTCAAACAAAGATTTTCTTATTTGCAGTAACAGGGATGGCAATCTGAGCAGCAAACAGGGTAAATAGCTGTGAATTTGGGGACAGACTAAAAAAAGAGCAAATCCAGTTCACTGCTAAAGTAGCCACAAATTGTCATAATCTGTGGAGTTCTTATTGAACAGAGCAGCACATGGGGGAAAAAGAGGAAAATCCTGCAACTGTTTTTTTTCTTTTTTTCTTTCTTGCTAAAACTGTCCCTCTGTAGAAATATGCCTAGTATAAAGCCAAATTGGTTTGCCATCAACAGGACCCCCCAATATAATTTCCTTTGACACATACTAAAATGCATTTTCAGAGATGTTATAAAGTGAATGTAATATGATAATTCAGGACTGTGCTTTGTTACATTGTTGCGACTACGCTCTACTATTGTTTTAGCCTAAACAATTTTTCAAATTTGTTCCTTTCCACTTTTGAGGGGATAAAAGCCTTCACTTTCTTTTGTCTTTGGAATGGCAACCCAATATACATAAAATAAAGGTTTATTTAAAGGTCATAATGACCCTTAAGAAGTTTTTTCCACCCAAATACGCTTCCTCTGCAGGGAGATAACTGCAAAAGGCACTCCAGTGCACCTATTTACCATCTCTGGGTTCAGCAGGAATAATATGATAGTAAGATGTACAGCTAACTTTCTATCTTCTCGCAGTTTCAATTTTCTCTCACAAGCTATACTTCTTCACACTCAGAGTAAATATGTAGAAAACCCGTAGCAGCCGTACCATATTCTCTTTCTTGCTCCACTTATGAATAGGTGTGAGTTTCTGTACATGCTAAAAAAAATGCACGCCTGGAATATAACACCAATAAGTCAAAGACAAACACCCACAGAAATGGAAATTCAATTCATAAGTTTTGCCAGAAGATAAAAATGAAAAGAAAGTTTCTTACATGCGTTCTTGTCATAATAGTTAAATCTGGTTTTTCCCCCCCCCCCACCAACAAGATTAAAGCTATGAGACGTACTCTTGAAAAACTGCATCCCCTAGCACATATCAAATTTATACTTGCTTAATCTGCTTTCTGTCTAAATACAATTCAATATCCTTTCATTAAAGCCATGTAATTACCTTGAGTAATTTTGTGCAGCAATGGTGCATTTTCATTCTAGGTCTCTTTCTTCTGAACAAAAGGATATTGTCTGAATTTTGAAAATTTATTCCCAATATAAAATTATAGGAAGTCAATCACAATTTACCTTTTTGTCACTTTTTTCATAAATATATGCAAAGGATTGATAACTTATTTTTATTTGAAAGACATATTGCAGATTCATTAAGGGCCCCGAACATTAGTATTTAATTTGTCCAGTTATTGCCATTCATCTGAAAATGTATTGATTCGGATTTAAATCAGATGCAGAAATCTGGAAGTAGACTCCTTTCAGACTGTACGTGTCCTTGCCCATGTGTTAGTACAAGCTCATCAATTAGAATAAGAATCAAGAAACATTGATTATTCCCAGTCTATCACAAATTGCTGTTTTGATCCACTGAGAAAATTCATTTTTTAAAGACACTCAAACTGTCATATAACATGGTTTTATATCATCACTTAAATAGACATTTGATGTGACGGCCAAGAAGTCTTTATACTATTTTAAAAATAGTACATAGAAAACCAAAACTATTTCACAAACAGACCTTTATATATTTATAAAATGTGTTCACATCCAAACAATGCACATGCTGCTGTTAGATATACTTAAATCTGTAGCTCTGAGTCTGAAGAGAACACGATGGTGAATATAGTCCTTGGATTATCCTGAGCAATTATTTCTGAGGATTAGATGGTTAATCTAAACTGCTGTATATTTTATCAGATATATAAGATGCAGTGAAATAATTTTGCCATAGAAAATTAAAATTCTGTTTCTTCATTGGAAACTCAGGGCCTGACATGTATGCTATCATTCAAACTCAACTAGAGAGATCCGTTTTTAATGTAATATTTTTTATTCTGCTTTGAATGATTTCTGGAGCAACAAAATGGTGCCACTTGACCTTTTATACTACTTACATGAATCCAAGTACACAGCAGAATACAGATAAACTTATTTTCACTGATTTAATTAGTATTGTACTGAAGCTCTTTCACAGAAAAAATAAACACAGTACTTTTCCTGAAGCTATTTAGTTTTCACAATATGTTATTATATGCAATCAGACCCTATTTTTTATTCCATTTTATAAACAATCTTTTTTCTTTAGTTGAAAAGAGACAATTTTTAAAATTACTCTTTAAAAATAGGATTTTTTTTTTGGGGGGGGGGAATTCATTAATTGTTCAGTACTTGTAGGGAAAAAAATAGAAAAAAAGACGACCCATGAAAGTGTGTCTGACTTGCAGCCTGATGAAACTCAGGCTAGGAGGAAAGCAGTCTGGAGCTGGGTGGGTCTTTTGTCCCAGAGCTAAGTTCAGCTACGGAGCAAATCAGGACAGCGCTAACAGTAACTCGCTTTTTAAAAATGACCGCCTAGGCACAGGAGGCTATTATTTCCCTAACGATTCCACTTCTCCAGTGGCTTTCTTTCCCAGCATTTGAGACATGGCCCTTCCAGCCAAATTTGAGAAACGTTAGTTATATGGATTGTTTGGCACTATGAAATTGAAAAAATGTACCCATTCAGTTTGTCAGAGATTTAAAATCATGGTTTCTGCATCACCTACATCTATCACAATACAGATATCTACTTTAAACTAGGAATGCTTTGTCTTCAAATTTGTGATTTGTCAATCAACTTTTTCTATTTAGAGTTACACAGAATGAAAAAGGTAGCATTTTTTGCAATATAATTTATTTAAAATTTATTATTAATGTGAAAAATAAATTATAACAGTTCTTCCGCCTTGGTATTTTATGACCTATACCAGATTAAATGTCAGTAATAGCTGGCATTTGAGAACTTGTCTCATCCATCTTATACAGAAAATGCTACAATAATCATCATTATATAGGATTATATTAAATTAATCAAAAATCCACAGTTTGCAGGCTTTAGGGCTCTCAGGGCTTCTCCTTTACAGGCAGACCTGAAGAAAGGCTAGGATTATATTTAAAGGTGTACCCTTTAGATCCCAAATGCTTCAGACCCCAGTTTTGAAAAGTGATGATTTAAAGTCCTGATGAATTAGCAGTCAACAGCAAGGATGGGGATTTTTTCTTTCCAATAAATTCATGGAAGAATGTATCAGTGGCTATTAAATGTAATGATGTTTCTAACTCTGCAAATCACAATATTGTACACCGCTGGAAGCTGACAGGTTTGCTGTAGGAACTACTACTGTATGCTTGCTTTATTCTTACTTTCTCATCTAAGCATGTCATTTTGCTACAGTTATCAAAAGTCACATCTAGGATGCTATGCTAAGGGACTGTGCTAGTACGTTCTTCAATACCACTGTTCTCAAAGCTTTTGGCTTAGCTTTAAATCATTAAATGCAATCAGTGACATCAAAGCTGAAGATGATCCTGGATGAAGACAGAGGCTATGCTGTAGAATAACTAATTTGACAAAAATTACACTTAAAATTTATATTTTAAATATTTATATAAATTTTATATATTAAATATACGTTAAAGCAATCTTTACACATGCTAGTAATTTCACCTTATGCAAAAGGGGAGGACATACGTTTCATATTTGATATACACAAGCAAACACTGCTAACACAATGAATCCTTAAGCTAGTTTAAATTGCGCATAGGGCTATTTAGGGCAGTGTCGAATAGAAAATAGCCTGTATTTGACAGCAACAGACAGAGCCGATCTTTATCTCAATATGCAGCTTTCCTTGAGGATGAAGCACTAAACTTTGCAGGTTAGGGAATTACTCCAATCTAATTGATGATTCCAGTTGTGAACAGCAATGAGGAGGTACTCAGGGCCCACCAAGAAAAAAAAAAAAAATTATCTACCCAGACCGTAACAGCTGTTCAAAATGAAATAAAAAAAAAAAAGATTCTTATCCAACACTTCCCTGTTCCTGCTTAGAAATCTTCTTTCTTTAATACTTTTTATAAGGTAATAAATTCTGAAGTGAATATTAGAACTTGCCCTACATCCTGAGTTTCTGATCGAATATCTTCTGCTGGAGAGATTGGTTCGGACACTGCCGGTCTACGCAAGGCTTGTTAACGGCACATCTTTATGCAGGTCTGCAGAGCCCATAATCTCCCCGCTACAGACTCCTAGCTGGAGCATTATTTAATGACAGCAACAACCCAATTATGTGATGCCATACCTCACTTTTGCATTTGACAGCAAGTAAAGAAAAATAGGCAGTTCTGCTTCCCCATTAACTGCCAACTAACCAAGTCATTTTTCTCCCCAAAATTGTACTTGCAAGCTACATAAAACAAACAAACAAAAAAACCCCAAACCCAAAGTCTGGTCTGAAACAAAGATCATAGACAATTAATTACCAAGTTAATGGAAAGAAAAAGCAAAGCATGATTTATACAGAATCATAACATTTGAAATTAGGTTAGAAATAGTCTACTTGCATTATTCTAGATTATATGAGATCAAAGACTCTTTAAATCTTCATGATATTTTTTCTTAAGGCATTATGAAACAGAACTCAATTTTGGTTAAGTGGCAAAGAAATTGGTTGTATTCCACCATAGAGAAGGCTCTCGTGTTTTTGCTGTTGTTACTCTATGCTTGCTCTCTTAACCTTTAATTTTCAGCAGCTAGTCCTAGTGGGAAGGCAGAATTACTCATAATACTACTAATAATTAGTGCCTAATCACTAGAACTAATATGAAACTGCTAGAAAACTGACTGGTGTATATGTGCAAGATATATAGCCAAAGAATGCTGATTTGAAACACAAATATATAAAGAACTGAAGGAGTCCAATTTTGACTTCCAAAGGTTGCCATAACTGAGAGCCCACTGATGGCCTGTGGCACTACTTGTTATATTTCCACTGTGGCAGAGAAGTAATACAAATCATCATCATCCAAAAATGTTAATGCATGCTGCCCTAGTTAGCCAGTGTTTCCATAAACTTTTCCTCAAAGTTTTGCTGAATGCTAAGAGAACCAGGACAAAAAAAGTTTCTGTACATGGCGGTATCTAATGATAAGCAGATACTGACAGAAGTGTAACAGTAAATTGATGGAGGCTGTGTATTTTGATGCTCAAAGTGGTTTTAATTGAGCCAGGGCATTGAAACAAGGTGCATGCATGCACCTACATTAGTGAAAGGATGGAATGGCTGTGTTACTCTGGTATTTTATGGCAAGTGACAAGATATGAAATAAGATTTAAAACATTTTGTATTACAGAATGTTGTCTGCTTTTTTTGTACTAAGAGCTAGCTATGACAAACAGAAGCTCAGATACTGAGGCAGGAACAGGTCAGAGCTGTTCCAAGGGAGATCACCAGAACAGGAAAATGAGAGGCAATAAATGCTTGTCGCAGCCACACACTACGGTCCAACCAAACAGCCCCTTGTTTCTTGGGAGCACTTCCAGAAGACATTCATGCCTCTTACCAAGCTGAGAATAGCTTCCCCCAGCTGAGCATTGACAGAAAGGTGGAGTCCCCTGCTCAGGAGATCAGAAAGTAAGCAGTTACAGTACATCTAAGGAGGAATTTAGGCATATTTCCACATTTCTTTCTGTTTCACTAACGCTTACCAGCACATAATCATAAATTTAAGGCATAACTCAGCAGTTCATGCAGCTGCTTGGAATTTGCAGTATTGTCACTTTCATTTTGCTCAGCCAAGCTATGATAAGAGGTTATTTTTCAGTCCTGAGGCTTTTTGATACTTTCAAATTCATGGCAATGGCTAAATACACGTAACTTCTGAAAGCTGCATTATCCTCTCATTAAAAACAACTTTATTGCCTATGGCAGTGGCCATAGAAAAATATTTTTTCCTGAGAGTCTACAGTCACATATAGTTTGCTTTCAACAGTTTACATTCTTGACTTCCCTAACAATTTTCAGTGGAGATTAATTGATTCTTAATTCATATTTGTTGAGTCTCATAATCAGAAAACTAGCACATTGGTACCAATTAGATGAACTATATTCTGATAGGAGTTATTGAATGACTCTAGGGCTCATTCCCTAATGTCCTCTTACAGGAATGGGACGTATGGGAGGAACTGCTTTTCCCCTCTTTATGTGTAAGCAATGATTTGGTAGACAAAGATCAGAATATTCACATTTCAGTCATGTATTTGTAAATGCTAAGCTATGGTGTCTACGTCAGTGTTGGAAAAGTATAATGGCTTTCAGTCCCCCAGAGTTCTTATTATTTCATAGGAAAAATGACAAATGTTTATTATCCTCCATTTATATAGACTTTATTTATTTATAAGTAAAATATGGTCAGTGGGTATTAAATCCCTATCCAAAATTACACCTCATCACAGAACTGGTATTAATGTCAACTAGTCAGAGTTAAAATTTCATTCACTCAGATAATCAACTGAAAATACGAGAAGATTAATAAGGCAATTGCCCCTCTGGAAGAAAACAAAATCTGATTTTTCTTAGTACAATACTGATTAAGATCAAATATCTACAAACCATAGCCATAGAACCTGACAGTCAAATTTTAATATTTTTGTTGGTGTTCATAGCTGTTCAATGAATGGCATGTAGACAATCAAATTGTATTCTTAGAATAGTTTCAAAACTGATAAAGAATTGTTACTGTTCATGACAAACAGGGATTAACCTATTTTACAGCTTTTAGTGGCCTTTCCTATCTCCCATTTATTCAAAAACATTTGCAACTATTCCAGAGATGAATGTTTTACAACGGGCTGTAACAGTACTTCCAGCTTAAATAGTCTTGAAATATACAGCGTTAGTGGTTACTCCAAAATATGTTTTGCAAAAATATTCTCAACCAAAACCATACAACCTAAGATGTTGCTAATAAATACATATCAGGATTTTAAAATATCTGCAAAGCAAATTTGTGGCTTTTATTCCCAGAGTATTCATAGGCAACTTCCAATTCTGTATTCTCTCACCTTTCCTACGGATTCCAAGTGCTACCTTTGTTCTTCTAAATCTTGCTTGAGAAACTGTTAGCACTCAGAATTAATGAATTTGAGGTTTTTTGGAAGCTGTTAATTGCCATGAGTGCACAGCATATCTGAAATTTGAAAGATCTGAAAGATGTCTGAAATTTTGCATATATATATATATATATATATGCTTGAAATTTCCCATTTCATTTGAGTGGATCATTCTAATCCTCACTTACTGAATCATCTGCTGCTATTTTCCACATGAAGCTTGTCTCATTTCAAGAACAGTGAAAACCTGTGCTAGCATGACGAAGTACTTTACAGAAAAGCTGTATCTGTAATACACTTGCTGTACTTGTTACAGAACTTTGAACATAAGTAATGAATTAAACAAGAAACTGCAGGAAGCAACCTGGGAATCGCAGGATTAAAGAGGCTGTCAGCTGATCCAGAGGTATAGCATCCACTTCTGCTCCAAACACACCTTTGGATTGTTTTTTAAGATGTTAGTAAAATTTATTAGCACAAAATTATGTATTATCTTTGTTTACTGAAATGATCAAAGGGATTTAGCTGAAATAAAGCAAACAAAAAAAAACCCCAGCTCTCCCTGTCCCCCAAAGAAGCCACAAAACAACTGGTCATGGGAAAACTTCACCAAGCTATGTAACAACAAAAAAAGACTATTTTAGGGAAATACTGGGCAGGTTTATATCTGTATCTAGCTATCTGTATCTATCTATCTCTATCTGGCAGATACCTTCAGCTATGAGATTGTGACTCCTGCTCCACACCTGCTTGTCTCCCAGGGGGGAAAGCGTGGCATGCCAGCACATTCAGCATGGAAAGAACCCCAGAAAGTCACAAACCATTGCTAAATTAATAAAACAGAAAACTGAAGACCACTTTACTACTTGCCTTCCCGTCCTGCCCTAGTCCACTCACGGCCTGGTGCCTGCCCACACCCAGAAGGTTTCGTGGAGAAGTGGGTGACCCTGAGTGGGTCTGCACCAGCCTGCGCACGTTACTGTGGAACGGGGTCATGCCATACCTCCTCACCCCACGTTTCACTTCGTAATCTGCAATGATCCAGTACCTGGATTAGCAACTCAAGTAAGAAACTTCACAAGTAATTTCAAAGTGAGCGCACAAATCTATTTCCCAATTACTTTTCTGAAACCCAGAAGATGTTGAGATGTTTTAGCAGCACTGACTCCCGAGCACAACGAGGAGAAAGAAGTAACAGGTTTGGATGGGAGAGGAAACCAGTACAACCCGGTGATACCTGCATACACCATTTCCATAATAATTCTTTCAAATACCGATGTACCCTATATAGAATTAGACCGGAAGTCATTTTCAGAAATTGTCTAAACTGGACAAAGTGAAGAAAGAATTGCAGAGAAATAAAATAAAAATACTTTTCTGGCCAAGTATAGGATGTGCAAAGTAATTAGATTATGCCAGCATGAACTGATGCTTTGATAGCTGAGCTCTCCAAGGTACCTCACAAATGCTAATACCAATTCTAAGACAATTTTCACACTCAAAGAAGTGAGAGTTAGAGCTCATGTCATTAAAAATATATGACAAATGGGATTCCAGCATATTTGTGATGCACCACACCTAGTCTCACAGGTTTTTATATGCTAAACCTGCATAAGTGGTCACTAACTCTTCCCCTGCTCCAGGTTAGTATTGCCCCCTTCAGTCTCCAGGCCACTGAGCACACAGTGATGCATACCTTTGCATTTTAGAGCTAATTAACTAATTAGTTTTATTAATTAACTAATTATTTAATTTTAGCAACAAAAGAAATGATCTAAAACCCAATAATAACCCTGAGCAGATTATATCCCATGTGCTGTGGTGACAGCAGAAAAGGAGGTGAACACCTCTTCTTCTAACACCGTGGAGGGAAGGGAGCTACACGTACCAGGCCAAGATTTATCAACGGAGATATCTTTTATTAAAGCAACTGATACAGTCTGAGGAGAAGATCCCCTTTCTGATAGACAGCCCTTCAAGTCTAAAAGTATATCATGGTGTGCCTATGTGTCAGGAAGGTTTAACTTCTTTATTTTAAAACAAAATTGACACACACCGACGTGAGTGGAGAGTGGATCAGAATACAGCCTTGTGGGTTTTGGAGAGGGGGGATAGCAGGCTGTTTGTTTGCTTTCTAAAATGAAAGCAACAGTCTACAGGCATAATTAACGAAATATTTTTCAAGACTGTTTTTGTTATATTTATAAATTATTTTATTTGCTGTCAGAAAAATAATGAATATCTACTTTGCATATTAATTGCAATAGCAGTTAATTTACTCTAATCAGCCTGAGGTGAAGGGAGCACAGATTAACTGGAGGCTTTTTTTCCACCCACTTTGTTTCAACATAGTTGTCCTCCTCTGACATAACCCCAGTGAATAATCCTACAATCTCCAGCACTATTTTAATCACTCAAATTCCTCGCTGCTCTCTATGACAAGGTGGAAGATACCCTGGGTTGGGACGTACAAGACCCCACCTGCTGCAGAACAGTTATTTCCTTTCTTACCTTATTAAAAGATGTGTTCCTGTTTTTTTCACTTTTTATTCCAAAAGAAGGAAAAGAGAAGAGCGGTACAGGTACTATATGTTGTTTAAAGGTGTTCCTGTGTTCAGCAACCAGTAACTGCTTGATATAGCCTGCTTCTTGAGGGTACCTGGCGAGGGATGTGCTTACTTGTCAAAGCATAACGGAGAGAGCGCAGCGGTGACAATAAGCACAGCAGATCATATGGTGCCCAAATCCCAGTGAAACCCATGGCAATATAAAGGATAAACCCCTGAAAATTAGTTGTGCAGATGCCTTTGAAAAGTCCTGATTGCTTTCTTCCCATGTCTAAACATCTTTGAAATCTAGTCTTCAACCCTGGGAAGCCAGATTCAAACAAGAATTCACAACACAAGTTATGAACCCCAAGTCCCTGCACAGCAACTAGAGGGAGTGAAGCACTTTGAACTAGGATTCACAGTAGCACTACTCAATTATTATGAAAAACTACATCCTTCCTGTTATTGTTGGTTTTCTCTCTTTTTTTTTTTTTTAATTAAACTAGTAATTGAGGCTGTCCTGTGTGCTGAACTCAATTAAATATGTCAGCACATGTTCAAAACATGAGCTCAAAACTCTGCCGCTTGAAGTCCAGGCTGGAACATCTAATCTTCAAGGATCAGAGAGCTGTAAACAGGAACTAAATTACCATCTGAGCATCATGCTATTAGATGTGTCTTGGAAAAGGTAGCAGTCATCTCACTATCTACAAAACAGCTGAAAATCTAAGGACAATTCCAAAGGTGAGGAAAAATTAAATCAAAAGGAAGTGTAGATGGGGGAGCGCATTTCTTTTGTTTATTGGTTACGTTATTCCTCATTAGGAATCGTGGTTGAATGTTTTATCAAGCAGTGATTCTGGCATCATATGAATTTTCTGTTAAAAGGGCAGCATAGTGTAACAGATACCTCACTGGCTGGGTTAAATCTGTTGCTGACTAGCTGGGTTTTTCAAATCTGTATGCACCTATTTCAATATCAGAGAACCTGTCCCAGCATTTCCTTTTCAAGCTTTTGTGTTTTCTATTACTAATTAAACATACAGAACAAAAGCAACAGAAGCATGCATGAGAAAAAAATTCTCATCTCTTATTCGATTATTTATTTATACATTGATAAAAAGCTTCAATGAGAGAATATCTGGTGGCTAAACTCTTGTCTGCTGTATTGAAGGAATGGAGATACCTGAACCTGGAAGTCCCAGACCTTATACAAGGATCTCCTGTGGCCATGGCTTTCCTAAGATGTTTTCTCCTACATGATAACTTTGAAAGTTCCCAGGTTCACCTCAATATAGAGCACAAAATCTTTTGCAGGACAGAAAATGTTTTCCCCAGCAACTCTACTTTTGAAGCACTAAAACAAAAAACCCATTCTTTCTTTACAAACAAACAAAGTCCAACCCATTTCGATGCTAGGAATCCTAGATATCAAGTTATTCTTTATTCTGAAATGCCCTCCTTGAATCATACTCCTGTATAGCCTAAACTGAAGGAAGCAGCTCAGAAGGGCAGTAGGCGTGCCGTTTGACATACTTTGTGCTTCCCTGATCTGTTAAGGATATCCAGCTAGTCTCATATTCAGGAACAGATAAGCTGTTTCAAATCAATGGTCAGTATTTTTTAAACTGCACACTGCCATCACATATTTATGAAAACACTAGCTATTTATAGGAAAAAAAAAAAAAATAATTGGATATAAAGCTGTTCAGTGCTCATAACAGATCACTGGACATTAGTTAGATATTAATTCATCTTCGTTTCAATTTGAATGGGAACACATTCTGTTTGAAGTACAGAAATGGAAGCAATAAGAGCAGAATACACGTGTTTTATTAGCAGTTGTTTTTAGAATGCATTCTCTAATGTCACGCAATGAAGTCAGTGATCCAAGAAAGCTAAGAAAATCACGGAGTAAAAGGACTGAAAAGGATGATATTTATTAAGCTTCTTTTCAAGTTTTCCTAATGAAAATACTGTCAGTAATCAGTCATTCATAACAAATACTCATTAATTTTCACCCTTCTCAAACGGCTCAGCAAAAGTAGGGTATTTTTAGAGGTGGTGAGGTTGAGGTGCAGAGCAGTGAGCTCACACAATTGACAAGTATTAAAACAGGAAGAAAACTCAGGGTTTTTTCAGCTCTTACCCCTGTGCTTTATCCATCTGTTTATAGTAGGGCCTTTACTAAACACCAACCAGGCAGCATGCCTAGAGCTTAAATACATCATCAAGTGACAGAGATATATTCGTATTACCTTGTTTGCTAGGTATAGCAAATATTTGCTTTCATTTCCCAAGGCCCGCATTGATGTAAAATAATTTATACATCTATTGAGTATAAAACCTCAAAATTGTATAATTTGGCTCATGCAAAATTAATTTGGTGTACTACAGAAGAGGAGGAGGACTCTACATGGCCATGACACACACCAAAAATTTATAAACGCAACCCAAGTGCTCAGTTCTGCCTTCTCCTGAACATGCAGCTACAAAACTTGGTAACAAATGAGTTTTGGTATGTTTTCATTAAGACCTTCTCTACCTTTTTGGTAAAGGTTTTAGGCCTCTGCTACAGGCAATACTGCACAGCCACAATGGCAGCTGCTATAATTAAGACAAGATGCTTAACTTCATCAACACAGTGCACATACATTTTTTGGTCTCCCCTGTTTCTCTGACAAATTTCCCAGACATATTTCTGTGCAGAGGATTCACTTTAAGGGACTGAGATTTTGCAACTAAACTGCCTTATACTCACAGGTCCTTAGATTCATTTTTGCTGAGATCCAGTTGCTTTTGGCATGCTGAATTCATAGTTCAGTTTTCAAGCATATGGACTTGATACAACAAAAAGACACACATACTCTCTGTGGGTTCTCCCAACAATCAATTTTTACATCCCTAGCTACCATACATATTCAGGTGTACCACAGCTTCCCCATGAGTGTTGAACACTTGTAGATGTAAGTCAAAGACTAAGATTGTACCACCTACCTGTGGCTTCTCTTCAAAATTATGGAGTTTCTTTATATTCTTTCTTTATATCTACTCCCAGTGTAAAATAAGACCCATTCTATTTTTTTCCTTTAGCCTAAACTCCTGCCTCTTTCCAAGTGTCTCTCTACGTATCTACACTTTCATACTAACGCTGAGTTCCTCAACTGGATATTTATCCTTACCCAAGTCAGTCACCTCACTGTTTTAAAGCACTGCCCCTTGACTGAAAGCCACGAGGTTAAGCAGTCTCAGCTGTCTCCATTTGGGTGATAAAAGGCTCAATTCTTTCAGCTTGTTTTTGAGATTTTGAGTTTGGCATTCAATATAGAGTAATTGCATATTATTGAAAAAACCTCATGTTGCACATAGATAAATTCACTGTATTTTAAACATACAATGAATATTAAAATGAATATAATGATTAGGAATATTTCTTCATTTCTGTCACAAAGCTGTTTAATTTTTTTTCTTTAATCTATCATGACTGTAGTTATAAACCCACTGATGAAAAATAAGCATTTTTATTTGATTAAGCATTTTTAAGCAGCACTGAGTTTGGGGAATGCTGGCTTGAAGCACAAAATGAAAAATAAAATTACACGGTGAAAGGTAAATGTCACCAATCTTATGATTTAAAACACAATTAGAGAAGACTTCAATCTTATAACAAATACTGTGTATGAATTTTTTCTTTAAACTGTATGATACATGCAAATATGCATGCTACATAGAGAATTCACTTATAGAGGCCAGGGCATGGTCAGCCAACGACCTCTGAGAAACAGACTGCAAAACATCCCTGGTGCTGACAACTGCAGACTGACCTTTGCTTTATATACCTTCTTTGGGAGAATGGTGTTAGAAACAGAAAATAGGAGTAAAAAAATCACATAAACCAGAACTGGAACAATCTTCTGAGCCATGTCTAGGCCCAGCAGCAACACAGGAAGGGTTCTCCACAGGGAATTTTCCAGGTTTCTTTAAGTCTGCTTTTTGCTATAAATGAATGAAGTAATGGGCCTATGCACGGATGTCTAAAGTTTCATGAGACTTCCTAGTTAGGAAAATAATTCGTAGCCACAGACAAGATAAAATATTTATCTGCGGGAAATCAGACTGGTTAGTAACAGCCACCTCCCAGATAAATCTTTAGCATCTTACCTTTTTCCCTGGTTTTATAGCATAATTCCTGTCAAAGTAGCTTCCAAGAACACCGAATCCTACAGAGAATCTGAAATTTGAAGTACAGTTTGCCTGACAATTAGATTAGGGAAATGGAGGAAGCAGAAAATACGGTCCATCAATATCCATTGAAGCTTGAGGGTTAGCTCTAACATCCACAGCGCTAGTCTGTTTAGCACTTCAATAGATTGGACTTGACGGTACTGGTTTAAAATGATACTATTTACTTTCACAGAGAGGCAAACAAAATATGGAAACTATCAGACTGAGTTCAGTGATGTATACATAATGCCATTAGAGCTAGACGAAGTGCCAGTACTACCCAGGCTAAAGGGGCTGCTGAACACCATAAGAGCTAATTTATCTTTCCTTCTCTTCCATAATTCACAGTGGCTGGCATTACCTTGCTTGCAGCTTCCCAGAAAAAAATCTATTCCATGATGGTACCAGTTCCAGGAGTCAGGGAAAGCATTTTATTGTTAGAAAAAGTGCTTGAGCAGCTTTCATTTTATTCATTTTGGTTGCAAACGAGTAGTGACTGAGAAGTGTTATGTATACTTTCTTTTCTCCCCAATCTTTCCTAGCCCAAATAGAAACATCTTTCCCCAGACATTTGGCACTGACAGTGACAGTCATTACTCTTCATGTTGAAATAGTATCATCTCCAAAACCCATAAGATCTCTACTTAGAACAGGAAGTCTCTGCAATCTTCATCTCGAGGTTTTCTTACCATTTGTAGAAATCTATACTACACTGCAGTGGCAGAAGCTTCCTATCAACACCTGTGGATTTCAAATTGCAAATTAGGAGTTGTATTTCTCTGCAGTATCACGAGAGCAAAATAAAATACCAGCAGGACACCAGATGTGAAAAAGCTAGGATTTGGCTCGTCAACAAAGATTTGGGCCCCATCCAAGGGTAAGAGAAAATTGAAGCTTCTACAATTATTTTAATTCTGTTTTACATGAAGCAGCCCATTCATCGCTCTTATTTTCTCTTTACATAAACAAAAGTAGGTTACTTAAGTTGATATGCTGCTCAACCAAAGACGATTAACAAATGGAGACTTGTGTCACAGCACTGGAGAAGATATTTTCCCACCACAGAAGTACGTTCCCTTCATTTTCCTTTGGATGTTCGGATAGACATGCATTTAGGAACATACAGACTGTCTGTGTGACTACATTGAGGAAGACATTGAGTAAACATGTTGTTTACATAGGATCATAGTTGCTTTCTAACCGCTTGGAAGACTGAAAATGTCACCAAGGATTATTTAATACATGCACATTTTATAACTGCACATAATTACTTACATGACATTAAGACAGGACTTATAACTTCATAAACATATAAAAACTATTGTTATAGCTCTTCTATCTACCATATTCTCTTTCAGCAGATAGAAAATGGCTAAATTACCTTTCTCACCCATGGCAAATTGTTAATGTGAGCTCTCAAACCCACCACATGCTGAGGAGAAAATACAGCCCAGGTGCCCTTTGTTATTACTAGCTGTCCTGTCATATTTTTTTTTATTCTAAGAGGCCTGTAAGACTTCATTATCTGATTTTACAGTGGTACTTTAGTGATAACAAGTAAAATCCCAGTACAGAAAGCACAGAGAAATGAAATTGTACGCCCTGGGAGGTGGCCGGCTGGCTATCCCGAGAGCAGGATTCTCCACAGCAGACAGTCTGGGTTTGAACTGCGGCCAGCTCATCTTAAAAACTGTAAATCAAAACAAAACCTGTGC
Source organism: Nipponia nippon (assembly GCF_047370975.1). NCBI lineage: Eukaryota > Metazoa > Chordata > Aves > Pelecaniformes > Threskiornithidae > Nipponia > Nipponia nippon. The sequence continues at coordinate 95,072,483 of NW_028262369.1, forward strand.
CCTGGGAACAATCCAAAAATTACATGAATTTTTATGAATGTGTGGGATCACATCTTTTCTGTTTCCTAATACCTACCCATGTCATCTCCATCTGCAACATCCTAGTATTAGTCTTCATCCTGAAGCTTTCTTTGCTTTCTTCCTTGTTTCCCTTGACTGTTCTCCTTATTTTCTTCTCCAAATAAGGTTCTCCACATCCTCCTCACATACTTTTGTCCCATCTCACCCAATTTGCTCCTTTTGCATTTTCACTTGTATCTACTTGTCTGATCTCAGACTATTTTTACTGCACTGTCTACAACCTGGCATTTCATATTGTCTTTTCCACATCTGTCCATACCCATTTTAAGCATTAAATTGTATTTTCTTTTCTCCAATACATGATAAGAGAAAGGAATTGGAACTTTCCAAAGTGATGTATCAAAACTGAAGAAGCGATGGCCTAAAGACACTAAAACCCATACATTTAAACTTGATCAGAGAGAAGACTCCATAATTGTGAAGTTCACATCTTTATTACAGTCTCTTTTCCCCTGAAACACCTCTGCAAAGAAATAACATGATAGAATAAAGTACCCATCATTAAGCTCCAGTTTGTGTGAATATGGAGGTAAGCCAAAAGAGAAATAGATCGCTTATTTGGCTTTTGGCAAGATAGTATTTGGCATTTAATATGTTAAGTGGTAATCTGGATTGTATTTATTCAGTTGAGCAGTTAAGGTGCATTTAAATGTGTGAATGATAAATAGAAAGGAGTTATACAAACTGCAATCAAACTGCTATTCTACGCCTAGGAATTATTAAAATGAGATTTCATACAAAGAGAATTGGGGGGGGCATGTCATTATGAAGGATACTAATAATAATACCTCCAGGGTGTTATTGGTAGGTGAAATCTTTCTTCTCCCAGTGGAAAAATGGACCTCTAAGGCAGCTGTCTTACGCAATCCCATCTATGTATGGTACGACAGTCTATATATGAGCTTGCTTTTCTCATTCACCTTTTACAAACCCTCAGATGCAATCAAAAAATTTCTGCAGATTGCTGGTTAAAGGCCAGTGCAACAAAAACCAAAATCCACAGATCAGGCACTGACTCAGAATAAACTCTTTTGGAGTAATTTTTGGAGTTTTATACTGTCTTATAACTGTGGTCCAGCTCCAGTAACTTGATTTCAGATTTCTTCCCCCTCCCCCATGATTCTAGGTATATTAATTGCCAGATATTTACATGTTGTTTGTCATGTGTTTATATCATTATCTTCAGCAGACAGATGTTGAACAGTTGCAGAGGTGTACATCATCTTTTGTATGTGCAAGCAAGTAAATTTGTATTTCTGCCTGGGATTCCATTCCTTCTCTGTAGGATACCAAAACTTATTTATCTTTCTGCAAGATAACATTTGCCATTTAATATATTAGAGGATAATCCATGTTGTATTTGTTTAGTTGTGCTACTTGGAACTTTAAAATCCAGGAACGTTTATTCTACAATGTACTCAATCAGTTGCAGAAGCCAATAGCAGAATTTTCTGGAGATTTTGCTGCAGCTGTTTCTCAGTTTTGCTTTATGTAGTTTATTATGCATTGCAGTCAGTGCTACAGCCCCTTTATCCATACATTTACTTGAATGCAAATGCCCAAACTTGTTTGTGTGCAATTTTTTAACTAGCTAATGTTGGAGCCAGCTGAGGCAAAAGGAAAAGCAGTGTCAATATACACATCAGTATTGCATTTTCTAACAATAAAGAAAGAAAACTGTCAGCTTATTGAAATCCCAGTTTGACCTTGCTTGTGCTAAGGGTACCTAAACTTTGTGGAATTCTGAGCTCTACTTTGCAGGAGCCTGAAGGTCAGACCTATTGCTGCAAAAATGGAGCAGAATGCATATTGCTGCAAAAATGGAGCGGACTGCATGCTGCTTATTGGGGTGTGATATATGTATAAATTCAGGCAGCCAAAACACAATGTTATTTTATCCACAAGACATATTCGTGGTCTCCATGACAATGTTTGCCCCACAAGACCGCTGCCTTGACGTCAGTGACTTGAATACAGCTGTGGTACTTTAGCCCCTGACTTCAGGTCTTACGCTCTCCTGAAACCCTATGAACTAATGAGTTTGTTAGGGCTAAACGATATGTCTTAAACTGAATATCACAACATGTCTTCACTCCATATTTAAAATGATATTAACGATTGTGCACAGCTTTACAATGAAATGAAGAAAAGACCATATGTAAGAGCAGTACATTGTGAGAGATGACTGGAGCTTGCCTGTGAGCGCCTGCAGTGAGTACACAGTCACTTTGTTGCTGCCGTTTTTAATTGTATTCTTGCTATCCTAGAATGCAAGCAAAACTTTACATTAACATATTAACATTTCATACGCAGTATCACCTACCACCTTCATCTGTTAAAGCTGATGCCTTCACGGTGATATAGCTAGTTGGTCTTTGGGCAATAAAAAGAGCCCCAAACATTTTGTAATAGTGATCTGACAGAAAGCAAAAGCACCATCTGACACAGCACGGAAAGCGCCGTGGGGCGCAGGAGGCACCAAGGGCCCCATCTGGTGTCACTTGTATCGTCAGCAAGCACAGTGCACTCACTCGTGGATACGTTACTGCTTACGCCTTGTAACTGGTCAATGATGTTAATTACAATTAGATGTTCATAGCAGAACTTTATGGCTTGTATGGACAGATGAACATAGATTTGATTAACTAGCTACAGAATAAATGGAAATATTTCTGAAGCTAATGAAAACTATTAACAGAATTTAGTCAAGCAATATTTCCTGTTACTAACTGGCAACACGGAAACAGATAATACAGCCGTATCTCTAAGGAGTACATTAGATGAAAGCTATGAATATCCTTACCCAGTCTCATGGTTTGTGTGTGGATATTCACAGTAATACATCTCTTATCAGAAAGCTTTTGCATTTTATTTCTCAGCACCTGTACTCAAACTAAAACCAGCATTATCCTGTATGTGTTTATTTTTTTCTGTTTTATAGAAGGGTCAAAAGCCAGCTCATGCACTATTGTGCTGATAGGCAACCACTGCCAACTTCACTTTCCTGTATGCGGTGTAACATTAAGGTGATGACAGGCAGGAGTTCGCACTCCCCACACTGGCAGCTGTGCCTCTCTGTACCTTCCAATGTTACTTACAAAAATGCAAGTGGAAAGACTGTAGAAATAATTTTCTGAAGTTCTACTAGGCAGAAGAAAATTATATTTAAGAATAATGAACAGTGGATAACAGAATATAGAACACACCTTCTTTTCAAAACAGCACCAAAATGTAAGGGATGACAAGCAATACGGGGAAGAAAATTAGATATCATACTGTTCCAACTGAAATAGGATATAATTGAGTGACGATGCATAGGAAAAGCTGTATGTTCCCATTGATTTCAACAGAAGCTGAACCAAACCCAATGGCTCACCCCTGCGCAAAATCCCCTTGACCTGCTCTTCATTGATCAGTGAATCATCTACACAGGTACAAGATAGGGAACGTCTGGCTCAGCAATATGTCTTCAGGAAAGGATCTAAGGCCTGGGAGGATCTCAAAGCAAACATAAAGGTCCCAGTCCTGTTAGTCTTCTCTTGACAGCAGCAGACATAGCTTGAGTTGGTTTTACTCTCACACTGAGTCCATTGCATCTTCTCTGGCAGATGCTTACCCACTCTGTTCTGCTAAGTCACCTCCTGCTGTGACCATGTTCAAGCACTGCTTTAAAACTGTTTTTTGTTTATCTTGGATTCTTTTACAGGTCTGGTTTAGAGTGTGGCAACACAAACTGCTCTCTGTTGCCCTCCCTCAGTTGAGGGAAGGACAGCTGGAAGGGTGTGGAAAGAACAAGTAAGAGCAGAAAAATGTAACTGGAAGAAGGGAATCAGAATGACTAAATCACTTTTACCAAGGTAACACCTAACCCAGAACCTAGCCCCAAGTCAGTTATATCACAGTGCTAAGCAAAAACTCCAGAAAAATATTAAGTATTATACTGAAGTGTTTACAACAGGAAACAAATTTTCCTACTTCTCTTAGCTTCCTAGAAAAACAGAAACCAAGCAGAGACTATACAAAGCACAGCCACTAAATAATCAAAAGTTTGGATGAAGGAGGTGCTGGTGGTGGGGAATATATGGAAAAATGTTGCAAGAAGTGAGTTTTCTTAGTCTAGATTAAAAGAAAGTCTGTTAGTTGTCCTGAAGTATCTGAAAAGTCACTGCAAGAGGAGGGAAATAAATTATTCTTAATGTCAGCTCGCAGCATAATTAAAGGCAATAACCTTAAGTCGTAAGAGGCAAGGATTGTATAGGGTCATGGAATCTCTTCTCTGAATATTATGAAACTGTTAGACAAAACCTCCTTGAGGAATGTTGCAAGCTAGTTTGTTCTGCCTTCAAACAAGGTGATAAAATAGGTGACCCCTCAACCTCTAACTCTAATCTCTACTCTTTTTCTATATGAACAGGAGAAGGTAGAGCAGGTGTGGATTTATGTAACTTATCTCCACACTGTGAGATAAGTAAGAACAAAATAAAAACTTGCATCAAAAGTGTTATAAGCACAAATTCAAGCATTCAAATGCTAGCAAGTATTACAATTCCTGTGTTGTCTTACATTATCCCATGATATGACCAATCAAAATTCTTTGATTACATCCATGCTTCTTACTATTTCAGAACACCCTACCTCATACCCTGAAGAGTGACTATTGCTTTCTTTTGCATTATGTGCAGCCTCGTGCCCTTCAACAGAAATGCATTTTGTTCAAATCCTGCTCTGAATACAAAGCTGTTCATTTCCGAACGGGCACCTTACCAGTGTTTGCACCGTCTCCTGCTGCTTCCCATATATTAATGAATTCTTCTTCACAAAATCCTCCCAAGCTTAAATGAAGTAATCTCCCATAGAACGCAGAATTTCAAACCTACCCACTAATTATGGCTGCTCAACTTAAAATATGGTAAGCCTGATACTGCACAGCCTGATTTTGCCTTTGACAGTGAGACATTATGTTTTCAAAACCTTATTCCAAATCCCAGACAGCTGAACACAGTCAAAACTCCTGCATACCACGGACACAGGTGGCTCATGCTGGCTATTCAAATAACACAACATACATAAGCAGTAGTGTCTTGTAGAACATTTGGCTAAAATAATTCACCAGCAACAGACGGGAATCCTCTCCTAAAATCTTGGACAAAATCCTAAGTAGAATTCAGTTTTCTTTCCCAAGAAAAAAAAAATATTTACTCTTCGTACTATCCCTACCTCATTCACGTCCTTCCTACCAAATGGAGATAACAACCGAGAAGAGCTTCATTAAGCCTGAGAGTCACTATGGTCTACAACGTGCAAGCCAGCTGTGGTAAGAGAAATGAACATCATGCATGTGTATTTTATGTGTACATCACACACGGGCACACACATGCTACATAAGCAGCCTAACTTACACAATTCTGAACAGTCTCGGCTGTTAACTGAATTGGGTATGACCTGTAGGCACTCAAATCTTTCAAAATAAAGCTGCCAGTATATTGAACGTTTAAACATGCGTTTAAGTGCCAATGTTAAGATTTCACTTTTGAAAATGTTAGAATATATATCATTTTTTGAAATGTGAGCTGCATATACTAAAGTATTATGGTATGCTAAAATATTACTACATTCAGAAAACTGTCTACATGACAAATAACAACATAGTAATTTAATAGGGAGCCTACTACATAAAAAAACAAACAAACAAAAAATCCTTAAACTTTCAGAAGATGTAACACTTTCACATCTGTAAACCATGTCAAACACTTTGGAATGAAAACAAGAGCTTGGCTTGGTGTAGTCAACCGATTTCTGTTCCAATTTAAATATTTTGGTTAGAGGTCTGATTTTCTGTTGAAGTCAGTGTAATCCCTGTTGGAAAAGCAGTTTGCTTATTCTCCTCTCTCTATGCTCAGACAAATGAGCTGTGCCAGTAGAAAGTACCATATATTATCATTCTGCTGGATAAGATCAGCCAAGAGGTGGTGCTGTACAATTTTTGTGTCTGAAGAAGCCTATAAGCAAAAGTATACATTTGTAAAACTTACAAAACGGTAAGATTATGAGTGGTTATTTTTCAGCAGGTAAAAAAGGCAGCGAGTGTCAAATATCCTACTATTAATATAATGTTCTCATTTAAAATCTGTTAAATATAAATCCCTGAGCATTTTGGTTTGGGATTTGTAGATTTGCTGTCATATCCTAATGAATAAAAATTATCTAAATCAAGCTGAAACCGAGTCAAAAAGACCACTTTTTTTTCTTGACGGCCTTCTTCCAGACTTCTCTGTGCTAAAGGCTTGCACCTTCAATGAGCTGATTACCAATTGATTCACGGTAAACATGTTTTCATGTGCCAGTCTGGACACTCTCCAAACTCATAAATTCTGGAGCTTAGAAACACTGAGCCTGAGGCCAGCTGCAAACTTGGACAGCATTTTGTGTGTGTGTGCATGTGTCTGTGTTTGTATGTGTGCGTGTGTGTTATCTTACCTCTGAAAATGAATTAACTGGCTCAAGCTCACTGGTAATGAGCAAACAAAACCAAAGAAAAAGTTTCTAGCAGTAGAGCATGTTCATTTTGAAAACTAAAGAAAGCAAGCGATCCCCCACTTTCAGTTATTTTGCTATAGTTTTCAATATGGTAAAGCAGTGATTGATCCTCCTTCCACTGCAGGTTGACATAGTTGTGTTTTGTGGTAGATAACTTCAGACAACTTACTTAACAGCTACATAACTGATCAAACAGGAGACAGAGAAATTTTGTGAATACCTTGGAAACACTCATCTTTAAAGAAAAACTGCTCATCACCCACAATGTCCATAACCTTCTACCCAATGCAGTAATCAGCCTTCTCAACCACAACAGGAGAAAGCTGCTCACGCTGCTTTACGGATGCAAAACTACGTACAACTTTTAAACTCACAATTCAATTGCAGTCTCTGTTAAAATGAAAGCAGTTCTTAAAAGGCAAGGATGCAGCTTATGGACAGGAACTTTCACAGATGTTCCATTGTATGTTTTTTATTTTGGCATCAAAATCCTTTTAAAACCCAGTTTTCAGTTTCATTTGCAGTAAATCCTAACCACCTCTAAAAGAAAAGGAAAAAAACCCCTAAAATTTACTTTTTGACCCTTTTTGCTTAAAAGGTCTCCAGTCCCTTCTGGTGGGGAAACAACCCAAATTGTTACTTTGGTAATGTTTCAGCTGTACTTTTTAAATAGCAACAATGAAATTTTAGTAAATACATTTATTCACATTTATTCTTCCAGTATCCCATTCTTTGACATTATGAGCTTACAGACATGCACACATATCCAGCCTCCCATACTGAGGAAGTGTAACACAAGGCTAGAATATCCCTGCCAGGCAGACGTAGTCCTAAGCGTCCCTAATGACAGAGATTACAACTTCTACATGAGTCATATGCTAATGTCTCCTCAGCCTTGTAAATTTTTCCTGTATCTATAAAAATCTCTGCTAATTAATTTTTTTCCCCTGCTCTTTCTTTAACAAGGAGAATAATAAACCACCTTTCTATTTAAATGGTCTTTTATAGAAAATAGTTATGGATTTTCTCAACCTTCTATTTTCTAGATTAGACTACCACAGTTCCTGCAAGTTTTGCATAGGCCACAGTTTTTTACATCTTTTATTTCTTATTGTTGTCTCCAGATTTCCTCTGGCTTTTCTATATCTTCCACCAAAAGGGGTCACATTTTAGCTGAGCTTTAGCAAGCCACGTTCACACTGCTGAGCGTAATGACGAGGGTGCTGACATGCATGAAACCTCAAGAAAACAAAATTTGGAAAAAAACAATATGAAAAACTAACTATCCATGTAAGCAGCCCCAAGAGACCAGCAGCTTCTATCAGGATGACATCATCGTACTGCTGATGAATTAACTGGATGGGTTTCATAATTTTTGTGAGTTTGGGTGGTTCTGGTTAATCCAGAAGAAGAGTAATGCCAATGTTTTTATACGTCAAACCTTGCATATATGCAGGCGGTGATTTATTGTCAGTGAGGAAGGAATTGAATGGCATGACAATAGCTTAGTAGAAAACCTGTGGTTTACACAATTTTGTACTGCTACAATACAAAGACTGGTGTAAAAACAACACAAGAAATCTGCAGTCATCACTAGACAAAAAGATTTGGGGAACTTTATACCATAGTATAGTATCTGTATTAAACATATGAACTTTTTGGATTATTTTCATTTTGTTCATTTTATAGAAAAAAATTTAAAGTCTCTCTCTCTCTAAATATATAAACACATACATACACACACACACACACACACACACACTTTAAGTCCACAATAATGCAAGTAAAACTTAAAAAAAAGACAGGTCCTAAACAGTTATTTTTTAAGATATTTTTCTGTGGTTCCACTCATACAGTGCTCTAATTCATATCAGAACCTGTCTTCAACATAAATGACCTTACAGAAGCTGGTAAGATAATAAGACAATCAGGTAATAAAAAAAAAATAAAAGGAGAATTCAGATGGACATGAACATAACGTACATGCATTATAGAGCCTTAAACTCCCATTTATATTCTTGTTCAGAAACAAAGTGGCCTCAATTCTCTCGAGCTTAATTGCTTTCATCTTGAAGAAAATCATTGATAGGGTGATTTAAATCATGTAGCTTTTGCCTGGACATTTCAGTTACTAAAAAAAAAAAAAGAAGTACTTCAAGATTTCCATACCAGGCAGAATAACATGCCCATTTTCCATCTCCTTCACAAATAACAAATTCTAATTCATAGTAATTTCAGTAAAAGATGAGCGTTTTGATCAGAAGCTTAATTAGCTAAGGATTGAAGGACAGGAATCTGAGGACAGGCATAAGAGTAACTACACTAATTACACAGAGACAGTTTAAAACAAAAGTGAGAGGACGTGTGCTGCATCAGCTGTGAATTGCCCCAAGCAATCAAACTTATGGAGTTTTATGAGTGTGGTTGCTGTTCATGTCTTCAGCTTGGTTTGTTGAGACAGTTCAAATGGTTAGTAACCAAAAGCTCCAGGGACACCCCATAAAAAAGCAGGTTTGGGTAATGAAGATGCTGTGGTCAGAGGACAGCTGAGTTCTTCAGGTGGGTTCAGGAGAACCTCACCCAAGTGAGGGAGGTGTAACGCTGAATTCAAGGTCCTCTGGACCAACTAGCTGGAAGGCAACTTTTGACAAGTGAAAAAAGTTTTACTGACTTATAAGCTATTTTATTTTTTGCAATTTTTTTACAAACAACAGGTATTTCGTGATTTCATCAATGTTTTTGTATTCCCACTGAACTTTTTCTATAATTATTGACACTGCTCAAATATTGTTCCTACTAGTAGCAACAACTAGTAGCTATGAAATCCATTACCAGGCACATGCTGCGTAAGAAACAAGCTTACTTAGGTTCATACTGCAATGGATGTTTCATCAGTGTTACACTAGTTAGCTTTTTATTCTCCAGACATTAGTACTGATTATTAGATGATACCATCGCTCAGAACAAGCTATTCTAAAATAACACGGCCAGTGTTCACTTTGCCAACTCTTTCACAAAGCTTTATGATCACTGGAAAAATATATTCTTTGTCACACACAGATTATCATTGCTATTAGTATCTGTTTTCTCTTTTAATACACTTGTTTTGGGTACCCAGTACAGTACATCTTCAAATATATACAAAAGATTAGACATTAACTGTAGTCATCAATTATTAATTTCAGTAATATTTGATTAATAAAAAAGTATGCACAATAGCAAATGCACTCACATAATTACTTGAAAACATGCATGTACCAAACTTGTTCAAGCTTATTCTATTTTTATTGTCTTGATTATAGTAGTCACTTAGTCACTTTGATCAAAGTCTATAACCTGATGTTGTTAATGAGTTCCCTTTTTATGTAGTCATGTAATGTGCTAGGTAGTTTGACTCCTTCAGTTCTGTCAGTGACCGTGCACGCTTTTCAGCTGATTTAGCTGACTTTCATACAAGCTTGTATCTTTCTATGTTCATAAAGCCATTTATTTTTAATTTATTAAACAAAAACCATTATTTCTTCTATTGTCTGGTTGCATATGCATGCCAACTCATATCACGTTATTTTGGGAACGACAGCAGGTGAAGCTGTCCCTAGTGCCTTTTTGTTATTAAGTGCAGCAGCAGCAGCAGCAAGGTTTCCCGGTGAGCAGATCTGCACCGCTGCACGAGAAACAAAGTTTCAAAGGAGATTAGGTCCAGAGGGAAATGCAAAGGTGACAGAGTTTTATGCCTCAGTTCAGTTAGAGACAATTAAAATTAAAAGATGGAATAGCACAGAACTGGAAGCAGTTTTCTGAAAACCTGAGATCAGACAAAAAAAATATCTTTTTTCCTAAATGTTTAGCAAGCATTTGAGCTAAATAGATGGTAACAAAGGTAAACACAACTTTAAAAGATTTTTTTGGTCTGATTAAGTATCTTTTCTCCTCTCTGTTGTTTTGGCTCCACTATTATACCATTTCCGACTGTTCACAGCCTGCAAGCGGTTGTGGAGGGGGCGGATGAGTAACAAAATCTGAATTCTTAATGAAAACTTTCATGGTATCATTACTTATTATAAAGGTTTTTTTGGTGTTTTATTTATGAAGAGGATTCTTTTTCAGGTCACCTTTAAAACTTTCCAGAAGTTAGTGTGTCTTATATGTATCTTACAGCTCTTTGAAACTGCTTTGTGACAAGAAAAGGAACCGAGCTCCTTTAATAATGGCATGTTATTAAAATACTAATGATTTTGCTGTTTAAAAGTGAGGTTTAATGACTATAACACTCCTCTTTGATCAGCAGAAAATGGTGACTAATCTGAGAGGGGGAAAAAAAAAAGTTTTAAGACAGAGATCTCTCCCAAGCCTTGTGACTGCTATAAAAGCTCAGAGACAAGAGAGTAAAAAGAGAATAAAAAAGGCAGCAGACAGTAAGTGTAGATGTTTTATTTTTATCCTGAAAGACTCTGCTGTCTAAATAACAATCAAGCAAATAAAGAAAAATATATACTGGTTTGACCTCCCCTGCTTTTTGAATTTCTACTCTCTTCCTCCCCTGTAAGAAACTTGATCTCCTCATTGATAACAAATTCCTCGACTTTCACTCCCTTTTCCTTACCCAAGAAATCACTCAAAATCCAATTGCCATTTATTGCACTGTCAGGGCATTCTGCCAGGTCAGGCTGAAGACTTTTATTCTTTCTCTCTGCCTACCCGAGCAACCCCTCGGGCATCACGCCATCTCCAGCTGCTGTCTAAGAGCAGACAAGAAGAAAAGGCCATGGCCCTCTGCAGCCCGGACATGGGGACTCCCATCACTAGTCAGGCTAAACGGGAGAAACAATTCAAATCAAATCGTTTCTAATAAAAAAAAGAAATTAAAAAAAATATTAAAAAGTAAGGGTTTAAAATAGATACTTTTAATACTCTTACTAAGGTCCAAAATCTTGAAGTGCACAGCCCGGTGGGTTGCTACATGCCAAAGTGCTGGCAGTGCCACCCAGCACCCCGAGCGCCGGCTCTCCTCCGCTTTACTCTGTAGGTATGTTTTGTTACCCATCCATTTACCTTATATTATGCTTAACTCAAGGCAAATAAAAGGCAAATGCAAACTCCATTCATCACTTCTAAAAGTGCATTTATGATTTGGCTTTTTTGAAGGATATAGGTACAGAAAAGAAGAAAAATGAAATTAGTTTCAGTAAATTTGATTCAGAACTGTCTCTCTTCACCTCCTCATCAGCTGACTTGCTCTCTTCTGGCTATCGCAAGCTTTGTAATACAGGATTTCAGATTTGGCCTCAGGCTCTGTCTAGTCAGATGCTCCATCAATGACTTTACCCATGCTAAAGTTCCTCTTAGCTTTTTTCTAAGATCCCACCAAGTAGGATAACTCTTACTGGCTTACACGTCTTCCCATGCTGCCACACAGATTGAATTGTCAGCCCCGAACTCATTCTATTTATATCTTCCCAGGGAAACAAAAAAGTAAAAGAAAAGAAAATCTCTTTGACCTCTTAAGGGTTGTTTTCCATCCTCTGGCATGGCTTTTCCATACCCAGCTGAGCATCTCCTGTGCTTAGCTCTCTAGCAAGGAAAACTTTTGATTCAATGATGTGTAAAACCTTTCCCATTCCCTTGGCTTTTTAGTGTGAACTGCTCACTGGACCTTACAGTACATTTCAGTCTGTCCAATAAACGCAAACCTCCCAGGAGGCCAATCACACACAGCCCGAGGAAGAATAAACGCAACAGCAGCTCATCGCTCTGGACGATAACAGGGTTCACGTGACTGACCTCCAACTTCCTCCTCTTAGGCCTACCAGAATTATTTCAGAAGAAGAATAAATTCGCAAGTAAAAAGAAAAACTTTAAAAGGGAGAAACAACTGTTATGATTCTTCTAGGTATTCTCTCAAATACGGTATTTTAAAGATGCTGCTCAACTCTGTCCTTACACAGAAGGCTGCATTTAAAAATGTCATCTTACCCCTTGCTTTCTCCTATTTTCTGAAATTTTAGACTAGAGACAAATTTCCTTACTGTGTTTCAAAAATATCACTATGTATTTTTTATTATTATTATTATTTTCTTACTGCGTCTTTGATTTTAGCCACAGAAAAATCTGTGCTTAGAATCCTTAGAATCAAAGAGGAAGTTAATGGAATAATATTTTTGTATTTTTACCTCAGAACACATTTCTGAGATGAGGAAGGGGAAACTCAAGCTATTAATTCTTCCCTTGTTTCCTTTATTCACTTTTGTGGATCAGAAAGGTATCAACTGATTGCTATTACAGACTTAAAATGCAACACAATATTTTTTTTCTGTTGTGCGGTTGTTTTTTTTTTTTTTTTCCTGACTTATTAACATTACCAAGAAATGGTACATAACACCATAACACATTAATAGATGTTGCTCTTCTAACATCATCATATCACAATTTACTCTTGTATTTACAAATGTTGTGTGAAAGAAATAAGCAGAGCTTTTGGGTTTTTTTTTATTTCTACAACATAGCAGAAGGAAAAGCCGATTAAAAGATTTATTCAAATATTTACATGACACACACTGTTGCAGTATTAAAGTGTGAGCTTGCTCCTTTTACAAATCTCTTTAGCAGTAAGTCTTTTCTCCCCATTGTTACTAATACAACTTTCAAATGGTAGTTACCAGTTTCAATGACTTCAGCCTCTAATTGGGCATCCTCTCCAGTTCTTCTCTCCCTCCTCCTCCTCTCCCGCTCCAGTAGGCCTTGCCTTGAGAGGGATTCATGTAGGAGGCATCTGACCCATCTCCTCACTCCCAGTACTTCTCTACGCTCTGCTCCGCGTATCCTCCCACACGCCAGCTTTGCTCTGCACATCCTCTTTGTAATCTCACCCTCCGCATCTCCTTATGTTTGGAAGAGTTTTGTAAGTGGCTGCCAAGTCAATACCCTCTGCCTTTCAAATGTTCTCCTTAAAATTAATCTTTTTCCATAAGCCTATGAAATATAGTAGAAAATTATGATTGGCATCCCAAATAGCATCAGAGCCATCGTCACAAGACACATTACTGGAACCAGGAGTAGCTCTGAGCCAACAGCCCTATCTGCTATTCCTGCCTTTCCCCGTTTCCTGGCATTCCCAAAGAAACTGGAAAATGGGTCTGAAGAGAAATTAAGACACCCTGATATTTATATTACTCCATGTATGGTAGATGTCTAAGCAGTATGATCTGGAATGAACATTTCAAGTGCTCGTGTTGTGAGGGAACTGCAGTATGTCCCTACTCCAATGCATTTTTCCTTTGTAAAATGTTGCTATTCATTCTCTGTTGCCGTTGTGGTGCAGTGGAAGACAACAATTTACCTTGAACACTGCAGGTAATTAAGTATACATATTTACAGTATAAATATGTAGATGTACACAGTCAGCAGTGCATTCTACAATATTAATTCCTAATGTTCCTGAATGCATCCAAATATCAGATAACTTACACAACATGCATTTTATGCTCCCTATTAAATACAAGGGCATACTGAGACATTAAAAAAAAAAAATAAAATGCCTTGTCTGTAGACACTTAGCTGGTTGGTGGCGGAGCTGGGAGAGAATTTAAATCTGATCTATCCTCTTGTGAGTTTTAAATGTATCACCTTCCCTATCATGTATGTACGGTGATCAAAGCCTTATGAATATGCAAGCTGATTGCCAAGCTAGCTGGAATCTTTTAAAAAGTCATTCCCCATGAGTACAGCAGACCTACACTGAAGACCTTAGCTAGAGATAAAATCATTCTAACTCAGCTCATATTTGTTTCATGCGGTAGTCCTCAGCACCATCATCAATTTTACACCAGTTTCAAGGACCAGCAGGAGTAATAGCTTCTGTTTTTTGACCACTGAAGAAAAGAAGTCCCATATTAAAATTTATCAAAAGTATGAACTGCAGACATAAGGAGCCAAACATCTTACTTCAAAGACATCTGATAGATAATGTATTACTGCAAAACAATTTTTTCTCCTTCTCTGTTTCTGATTGCCACTTTATTTCCTACTAGTGTTGTTCTAGCTTTTTCTTCAATAGATGCTTCACTGACAAGTCTGGACTCCGAAGTACTCATAGCGATCAGCAGAGACAGCCGTTCCCTCTGGTAACGGCCTCCCTAACACAGGTCCCATACTTACCCTGCGCTACTCTTCACGGAAAATTAGTCGATGTAGCAGATGAGTATTAGTACTGCAAAACGTCTAGGTAAATTACTAGTTAGTTGTTTGGGGGGAAGGAGGTTTGATTTTTTTTCCTGAATTTCTTAAGTGGGCTTCCATTAGGCATAGTCTGGAATAACCAAAAAATGAAGCACGATTCAGATGAATAAAAGTGCTGAAATCCTAAACCAAAGTAATATGCTTAGATTAGAAACACAACAAACATGCTTGTTCAAGAGGTTTTTGAATAGCAGAATCTTTCTTCTCTCAATTTAAAGTTCAGTTTTAGAAAAATAAAATAAGTTGTTTCATTCATTGTATGATATGAAACAAGCTCAAGTTCCATTGTAAGGTTATAGAAGTATATATAAAGCCATCACCACTAAACATCTAACAGAACTCGCAGGCACAGAGGTGTAATATTAACCACACTCAAAATATATTCTTGAGTGCAACGAGGGGAACCATTCGGAATTAAGAAATTTTCCACCAGTGCTTTAGTTGTTCTATAGATAAATGCAGGATTTCTGGTTCACGAAACAACTAAATGCGTAACGCACAGACGTGAACATGGAAGAACAGCGGGGCTTGACCCGGTACTACTGCAGGAAGTTTATAAAAAAAAACAAACCAAAATGTGATTTATAATTATATGCTTACAGTGTATAAACATAACCGCCTTAAGAAGCTATTGCACACACACTTTTATGCAACTCACTCATTCAGTGCTCAACTTGCAACATTTTTTTACTACAGATGTTTTTGTGATTCTTTAAATAAAATAAAACCAGCCTAGACAGCAATATCATGCTAATACTTTGACAAAGAGACATGTCTCAACTACTATCAGCATGAAAGAGTAAAAAGAAAGCAAAAAAGACCAAAAAAAAAGAGGAACCAAACATTTTTAAGTAGCCAGAATGCTTTTTGATTATCTGTTTGCATTCTGCACCAAAACCCAGTCACACACAAGCAGAACTAATATATAAGTTGGGGCTAATCAGTTAAAATGTATGCTAGATATCTGATTAACAGAACAACATATGTCAGACAATTAATAAAAATGCCAATAAAACCAGTAAATAACTGCTGAAATGCAAAACGTATTCTGAGAAAATTTTCCACCCAGTGTTTCCATCACGACATAAATTGGTATCGCTCTATGAAGAATCACACTGTGAAATATCATAATCAATTCGGGTCTTTCCTACAGGCCAGCACCTACATCTACACTAAAATAGACACTATTACTCTCGTACATGGCACTGAAAAAGGCGACTAGCTGAATAAGAATTGTTTGTAGCTAGCAGATAACAAACTGAGGAAAAACAGTCTCTCTCTTTCTGTTCCACCCCTCCTCACAGATTCAAAGGGTTGGATAAAATTCTCACATCCCTGACAGGTAAGATTAGCTAATGACAAGCTTTGGATTCATCTGGTAAATCCAGCAAAGAATATACCGGCAAACGTATAGAAAAAAGCCTGCTGTTGGCAAATTTGAAAGCTTCAAGTTCTTTCAGATCAGAACTTGCAGAAAATCAATTTATATGTGAATTTTTATTTTTCTTTTAAAACAACTCTGCAGTCAGATCAAGTCAAGCTTACCATCTGCTGCAGACAGAAATACAGCTATATTCAAGAATTACATTATAAAACTTCTTTGTAAACTTTACATGCAAGCTGTTCTTGTCAGAATTAAAGTCATTGTGATAATGCATCTTAATATTCCATCAGGCTTTAAATAAAGAGTGACAAAAGTCCACATATGGATGACAAGCTGTTCTACAGTAAATATTTTTGTATTTATTGAGAAGGGGCTTATGGCAGTTTAGGACATATTCCACCAGGCATTTCAGTCTAAACTATTTACAGGCTAATAAAACCAAGATAAAAACCCTGTTCTAAAATCCTCCCCAAAATATAGTTTTTAAATTAACTTGATTCTATTCCTATTTAGTTATGCTTTTACTTCATCACTTGCTTGAAAACTTTTCCCAGCTGGTGGCTGTTATACAATGGAAGATTTTTAGTACTCTGTATTTTAAGCAAGGCTTTATTCCCAAGTGACACTGAATGTGCCTATGTAAGAGAAAAAGCAAATACAATGTAATTTTACCATTGCAGCTGACCCTCTAAAGCAGGGTAAAAATTCTTCCACTTTTTAATGTAATTAAATTTGTTAAACCATTTCCAATATTCCTGCAATTGAGAGGACACAGTATAAAAAACCTCAAAAGTTCCTTTTCCACATACTCTAGTCAGAAACACAATTTACAGAAAAACAGAGGCAAAAGAAAATCTTAGGACAAGTAGGGATAAAATTGTTTTTTAATTTTCCATTCCATTTTGAGAAGTTACAAGGCACATGTTACAATTAACATAGTTAACTACTTGCTACAAGTTCATTACATGTTAGTGTTTTATTATAGCAACTATGCAAGCAACTCAATACAGCAATGAAAAAATAGTCTTTAAAACACCTGAATGAAACAGATATACTATAGGCAGTCACAGAAAAGCACACATCATATAGAATAAATCCTAATGCAGATAAATCGTCTTACCCTGATGTTGGATCAACAGCTATGGCCTTAGGGTTATTAAGATCCAGTTCGATGAGGGTAATGCACACTGATCCGTTCTGGTTGCAAACAAAGATCCTGTCACTGACATGATCCACAAAGTAAAAATTCCCAGTGATCCAGTCGATTGCTATTTGCTGTACATCTGCCAAAAAAAAAGAAAGGAAAAAAAGCTCAGAAGTGCAACTGTAATACAAATAACTGAACTGCTAGCTGCTTCACCAAGCAGATGCTCTGCTCAGTTAAAGAGCTCAAGCTGGTTTTACATGTATTATAGGGTATATAATAAGGAATCCAGTTCTCAAAACACAAATATTTGTTGGAGAGAATTTTTCCTTTTTAAGTACAAAAGTCTGACTGCAGCTTCAAGGGCATGAAAGATACACATTTGTTTCTAGTTCTCTTAAATATTTTAAATTTCGTCGTTGTGAGTTTTTTTATGGTATATTCAGAAGCAACATCACTGAATGATGGTGCCTCTGTGAAACAGGGGTCTGAAACGCTGATGGTAGCAGATCGCAGTGGGAAGGCAGCTTCTGAAGCCACTCGAGTTCTGAAGTTAGTGTTCTAGGATGTCTGTTGCACCGTGGGGATGCTATACTGATAAAGCTTCTAAAAGTTTATTAGTTATGTTTAAAGGTGACTGAAACCAGATAACAAATACTTCAGAGAAATTCAAAAAAACCTATGTGTAGATATGCATGTCTAAAACCCCTGTATGTAATAGCAGATATGCGTGTGCATGCATTCATTTTCATTTAAATTACTTTTTTTTTTTTGTAGTTCTGAGAAATCTGGATGCTGCCAGATTTCTGATTCAACTGCCTCAATCAGCAGCAGCAAAGTACCCGTCCCCGTGGTACGTATAGAGAGAAGTTCCTTAACGATGCCGGGAGCTGTCCTTCTCGGGACACGGGGGTGGCTTCACAGCTACCTCACGCAAGTGTTTTAAAACAGTCAGTTCTTTCTCTTGTGGGATCCTGGAACCGCTTTTTGTAAATGTCTTCTAAATCCTGCATTTTTCTTATAAGTCAATCAACCTGTCCATACATAGTCTTACTGTTACGGTGAGCAAAAGTATAAAAAAGCACAAAGAACATAATTTTAACTAAGATTTCTTTATTTCCTATTCTCATTGACAGTACTGTATTAATAACACTCTGTAAGATTGAATTAGTTATTCTTAAATTAATAAGTCTGTAACAATACTTCCAGTTAAGTATTTTCAATGTTAAATATTAATGACTTTTTATTTTAAAAATGTATATTCATTATATGATGATGGTTTCAAAATACTGCTAACGTAAGTTGCAATTCTTTCATGATGACAAAAGCCAGATGTAATAAAATATCATTTCACTCATTTCACATAGTAGCTTTTTTTTTTTTGTTACTTTCATTTTTCCCTGTTCTTATCATCCTTCACAAGTTGAATTTTTAGGGCTTTTTCCCCACTCCAGCAAGAACTTGTTGCTACCATCACATACATGCTGCATTGGAGAATATAAAGTAAACTTGATTCAGAAAGAAATTGTAGTCATTAAGTTTTTGACAATAACTGAGAGCTTACGAGTCATGCATTTGCTAAATACTTAAAATAGACATGGAGACTCATGTGTTGTCCTTCAAAGTGCAGGTAACATAAACAAGATATACTCAATAAAACATCAGGAATAGCTTCCAGCTGTATTCCATCTCAGCCATCCCATTACACAGTTCAATGCTGTCTCTTCTGTCTCAGATTTCTCCCCTTCTGCTATTCATTTTCCTTTTAATTCAAAGTGAATATTACGTCTCTTCCCTTCTGATAGCTCCTATTACAAAGATACGCTGAGCCAGAATAAAGAAATGCTCCATTTAGTGCAGTATCCAACCTCCAGAGGAGACCAATGTCAGGTGCACCATGAGGCATATGCAAGCACTAATATATTTTAGACAATGGGGAGCAAAAGGATTTTTTTTCCTTGTCCAAACAAAATATAGGACATGCTTTTAAAAATATCAGAAAAATTCTGTCCCTCTGGAAATCAGCAATAGTTTAAGCATTTTTAATGTGTCTGCTGTCCTTTTTCAGAAGTTGGATTAATGGAATTAAAGGTTTATGGCTCACCGATTCAATGAGACTTTTGAAAATCGAACATAGGCTTCCATGTAATAGAAGCAATTCTGAAAACAACATTTATAAAGAATGAAAGTTACAAAAGAGATTCCATTTAAAATATTTGTAGAAATAAAACTAGTAATTAAATTCCTGCAATGAGAGCTCTGGAAGATTGCTATACATTGGGAAGGGGATGAAAAGGAACAAGCTTAAGTAACAGCCCACTGGAGAAGGGTACTGTTTTCTTCTTAACGTATGGGAAAAGTACCTATTTTTATATAAATGTGATATATACCTGGAAGGCATGTCACACACAGATTGTTAGGTCTGTTAACATAACAATAATCACATTTATAAAATCTTGGCTGTATTTTTTCTTAGTTATTCATTAACACATCACAAGAAATGGCATGAAACAGGTTTTTTTATATGGAAAACAAGGATAATTAATAGAAGGTCATATTAGGGATAACCATTTGCATCAACTAGTTAAAACTGAGGTTGCTCAGCAATCCAGGAAAATGAGACATCCAGAAGCAATTTCACACCATAACCTTTGTGTCAAAGGCTTCAAAAAAAATTGGTAGCTCTTAACACCAATTTACCTGCTCTCCCTTCCCCAGCAGGCTGTCTTTGGGAAGGGCACGGAGGTACCAGCAGCACAGGCTATTTGAGAGACTTAGGCTCATGACAACTGCATTCCTTATAAAGCTGTTCATTACAAAGCATGCTATGCTTAAAGACTTAATCACAGATTTTCCAGAAAAAGAGGCAGATTAATTCACATTTTTCTTCACAAGTCTACTGCATGAAATGGAGGAAAGACCTCCCGCTATGCAAAGAACACTTCTCTCAAAAATAGACCTTCTGGGGCAGTACCTCACTGTAACCTAGTAATTAACCCGGACATGCAACGCACAGTAGCATTTGCATTTAACAGTTATAAACACCTTGTGTATTGTAGATACCATTGATCTGGTTTGGGTTTTGTCTTTTTTGTACCATGCTCTTTGCAGTGAATTGGACACGATTTCTCACAAGAGAAGTTTATAAAGAATTGTCCAAGTCCACTCCCCCATAAAATTATGAAAAACTCACTTAGCTAGCAAGTAAGTTTTTATGAATCAAACTTTTAATCTCTATGGTTTTGCTAGCAGCTATGCATTAAGCTGCTTTGAATGGCTCTCCAGTTATCACACATGTTGAATACACTGTATTCAAGATAGACAACCCTCTCTATTTTAAGGGAAAAACTTAGCTTCTACTGCCTTATATATTTAAAATTTTCCTTGCTCTGAACATGACTGCAATGAGGACTGCCTAAAGGAACTTGGAAATCTACTCAAGACTGAAGGTGCAATAATTTCATTGACAGTTACTATGGGAAATTAGAACCATGAGTCATTCTTTCTCTTTGGGCATGGTTTTGGACCTTTTTTTTTTAATATATATATATTCAGTATTGATTTCTTGCTTGCATTTTCCCAAAATTAATGTATACCTTTGAAAACGCTTAAAAATAATGTTTCTTTTTGTCACAAATTTTTTTTCTTTTGTAGCAGTTGATCTTAAGTGAAGAATTATGTTGAATTACCCAAGAAGCTTAAAAAAAAAGGTACTAATTTTTCTTCCATAACCCATATACATCTCTTCTGAATGAATATAACATCCAGATTTCCACACGGAAAGTATCCTGGCTTGCTTGGGGAATATGAGAGAAGGGGAAGTGGTTTAAAAGGTGGTGGTTGTATCTTCAATAAAAGAGCACGGGTGTGCAGGTACCCTGGCTCCCCACGATTGCAGCCTCGAAACCACGGTTGCGGGGGGGGAAGCGTTTGCTACTCCTACCACACCAAAACATCAAGCGTTTATTTTTTAGAAATCTTTCCACTTTGCAGAAAGCAGCTGAGCGTTGTCACAGGTAGTCAGGTCTACTAAGAGTCACTTGTTTAATTTATTTTGTTATACAAGCAGGGTAGTTCTGAGGATTGTGCAACAGTTGTTTGGATGGCTGGCCATATGCTAGGGGAATAAACACTTCAGAGAAGCAAGAGAGGATCGCTGTAATAAAACTTTCAGGAGCTTAACATTTCTGTAATGAGCATCCCAACACATGGAAGATGTCAATGTAGTCCCTAACAGTAGTGCAATATAGGAGTGCAAGGGTGGTACTGCTCCAGCGCCTTGTACCAGGAAGAGTCACCTTCTGGTCCCTCTTTCCCCAAAGGCCAGGACAACAAATCTGCAGAGCTCCTAGGCATGTTCACACCTGCTTACTCTACAACCTGTTATGTCAGTACCTGTTTGCCTCCAGGGCTCACCTTCATAAACCAGCCTGGAGTAAAGAAGAGTTTGCTTCACTGTAATTTGACTAAGCAAGCATCTCCTGCTTGCTGCTGAGTCAAAAGCGGTGAGACAGAAACAAAGGTAAAAAAAGAGATTAATCTGAAAGCCAAAACCATGAAAAATGAGATAACATAAAAAATAACTAAAACCAGGACAACATATTTGAGACATTTTTCCCTATGTTTTCTCAATCTTCAGGGTGTATTTTTTCCACATATAAGCATTTTACTTCTCCACGACTAGAAAGCTGCTTTAATTTTTTGACTGAAAGCTGAGATTTTAGCAGGTGAGGCTTTGTGAATTGTGTAAGGTAGGTAAATGATAAAAGTGCCAGTCATGGACAGACCTGTTTAGTTTATTTTATTATTTAGAAAAAAAGAGATAAAATTGCACATTTTCAAAGGAACCAACAAATTTTCTTCCAAAGAAGAAGAGCAAGCGGCTTGAGGATAGGCTTTTTGTCTCCGCCTGAGTAAAAAGACAAGTTTTGAATAACAGGACAAACAGTAGCAAGCCCTTCTTTTTCTAAAATAGCCAGTAGTGGTGAGACCAGGTAAATAGTAGTTAAAACATGCTTAAATGACAGGCTGTGAAATCTTGCAAAAGCACTGCTTTTGTTGTGCCTCTCTTCTGAGAATAATGTTCCTAATTAGCAGCCCAGGCAACCTTATACTGACATTGTGGCTTGGGAAAGTTTAGGTGGCGAAGATTTTTGTGCCCCTTCTACTGACAGCAATTTGCCGTAATTATGTCTGCAATGCCATTTACAAAATGTGATTTTTATTAAAAAGTCATCAGTCAATAAGTTAGACACGTGGGTGTCTAAACTTCTAACAGCCATGTCCTGAGTGATTATTTGTTAAAATATGTGTTTAATATATGTTTATTTATGTTAAAATATTTGTTAATATATGTTTAAAGATGAAAAATCAAATGAAAAATATCCATCTATCTCTTCCAAATGACTCATCCTCAAATATCTCATTCCTTTGAATTAAAATCAGCCTTGTTAAAATATGTGTTTAATATATGTTTATTTAAGTTAAAGTATTTGTTAATATATGTTTAAAGATGAAAAATCAAATGAAAAATATCCATCTATCTCTTCCAAATGACTCATCCTCAAATATCTCATTCCTTTGAATTAAAATCAGCCTTCTCGATACTGTTTGTAAAGAGTATAATGCAAAATCTAAACCATACTAAATTTAAATAAGCACTTTAAAGCATCCAGACTTCAAATTCCTCAAAAGAAAAGAAAGCTTTTTCTCATGTTTGCTGAGTAACATAATTTAAATTTCAATAAATTGGGTTACTGTTGAAAACACAGTTGGTATTCTTCCAAACCTACAGGATATTAGAAGATGCTGCTTTAAAAACCTATAAATGTGAACATTTAGGCAACAGCAGTTTCCCCAAGCTGAAGAGTTTTCAAAAATATCAGCTTAATCTAAATATTATGAATACCTAATGAAAGCATCCCAATAGCTCATGAAGACACCTAGTCTCTCAGAGATGTAGTCTATCCAGTCACTCAGAGATTCAAGCATTCGGCTCCCAACTAGGTACAGACACGTTTAGGCACTTAGTCTGTATGGGAATTTCTCTTTCTGTTTAAAATCTGATTTTATCCTTCTATTGGATGCAGCCTACTTATCAAGAAGAGAAGATCCAATGCCTGAAACTTCACATGATTTAGGAGTTTCTAAAATTAGCAGTTCCATACCTTTCAAAGGACTCCATGAAGACCGTGACACAGTCTGGCCTACGATCCCTGTCAGTCCTCACATTTATGAATTAATATGTGATAACTGATGATAAGATACGGTCATACAAGCCAGTTTTGGGGCCTCTAAAGCAATCCAGCAGATAGCTATTTATGTTTTCTTCTCTGCTCAAAGTACAATCTTAGCCCACCTAGTGGCCCTGTTCTACCTACATTTTGCCTTGCAATAGTCCTGTTGTACAATTCTACTTCTACAGAAGCTAGACATTTTCAGGTTTTTTATGGCTTAGTTCCTTAGGCCGCTATGAGGCATGTTACTACAGATGGAAGTCAGGCAACGGCGTGTTATTAAGACAGACATGCTGTATTACATTGGCTGAGGTTGCACATAGAGTAGATACTGAGAGAGAAATATAGGTTTGACGATAAACTTCTTCCATTGGTAACCCAGGGATCTACAGAACAATAAGAACAAAAAATCACATCTTCCTCTTTTAACAAATCCCTCTGTTTGCAGAGCATTCACAGGAAATGTGATGATGGCAGACCCCAGGTATGCTTGGGTCTGTGCCTTTGCCAGGAATTTTAAAGCAGGGTAGCAAAATCTGCTCCTAAATTTTTTAGCATATTTCTTTTTTACTTGTGCTATAGAATGATTCTACAACACAATGCATCAAGTTTCTGGAATGAGTAAAATGAGTGAAATTTTCCGTTACTGGGTCTTGTGTCATAAAGTTGGCTGTGATGCCAACAGATTAAACGAGCAAGGAAAAAGTGTGAAACAATGAAATAAGGGCCTTATGAATGGCCCTATCTTTTAATCCTGAGTATTATGATTTTTATAAGGAGTCGATTTTCTGACATCAATCTCATGTCAGAAACGAGTAAGAATAGTCAAAAACCAAAACGTTTCTAATTTCTGCATTACTGAGTTTCAAACACATTGCCCAGTGATTGTAAACTTGTAATGGGGTCCCAGTAGCCTGCGTACATGCTGAACAATAAAGACAGATTTATAGAGGTACATAGCTATAACAGTCTCTTTTTTTTTTAACTGCACATTCAAAAGCTTCTTATAAATCTGCTGAGACTGTAAATCAAACCCAGTTATTTACTTCAAAGCAGTTAAGTCATCCACTGTTAAAATTAAAGCATAATTCAGCCGCAATAGGCATCCCATCAAGCATGTGGACTAAGAGAACTGCTGCGGGGAAAACGATGTGGCTACATTAGGCTCTATCACTTGCCTCGTTTAACCACCTTCCATCAACGGCAAAAGTCCACAACCTTCCACCTTCCGAGGACTGCCTGCCGCACGTATTATGAACTTCATAAACCATCGTCACACAAAAATAAGGTCACTTAAACATTTTCCCATAAAGACGCTAAGCAGTAGATCATTACAATTTTAAAGATACGTCAATAAAATATGGAGTTACTTTTGCAATACAAAGTATTTAAAGAAAATGACTTTCAGAGAAAGTTTGAATAGTTTAATACAAGAGGCAGGCAACGGTGCTCTAAGGAAGGCTTTTGGGGGGATAATGAAGAAGTAAATTATCTTCGTCAGCTCTTAAAGAAAGGCTTAGGAAACAAAGGAAACTCATATTGCACATTTTTTGTAGAATGTAACATTTGCCAGACAGCCCTGGTTCAGAGGATCTAGAGCATGCTGTAGTTTCTTGCAGGTAAAATGCAGGTCATAATTTTGTAGGATAATTTAATTTTGAGCCCACTATAGTTGCTATAAGCAATATATGGTCTAGACAATATGAATATGCAGCACATGGCATGACCTAGTGCTATAAATCAATCTGTTTCTTTTCCCCAAAGGGCATTATTACATTCAGTTTTAATCAGAAGGTAATACTGACCATAGAGTATTTCATTCTGATATATATATATATTCATATTGGGCACAAATGTCTTCATCTTCATCTCACAGATTATTAGGGGAAAAGGAACATACATTACACTTTCCAAAAAATTTTTTTGCTAAAATAAATTTTATTACAGAACTTGTTTATAATATAATTAAAATCTGCATAAGGAGTCCAATTTAAATCCAGCTTGAGAATTACAACTTAGAGAATACTGGAAAATTTAAAAATATCTTCAATTATAAAAAATATAACCTGCACAGTTAGCAAATATATACCTCATTGTTCCACATAATATCTCTCAAACAAAACCATACCATGTACTTTACTAGATGAGATAGTCTCTTTTTTTTAGGGTTGCTAAGGAAAGAAAAAGAAATTGCTTCTTATATTAAAGGACATTAAGCTGTTTTCTTCATCTTTTTCCCTCCCTCTAGCAGAGGAATCACTGGCACCATCACATGTCACCATCATGCTCGTACTTCCACAAAACACTCAGAACCCCTGCACAGCACCTACTAATGTCACTCGCCTCCTATTATAGTTGGAGCAAAACAAACAAATAAAACCCTTCATGTCTATGAATGCTGACTGCCAACTGACTACAACAAATGCATACTCATGTAATCATTACCTCATCCTCCCTTTCCTCCTACCTGTCCTTTTCTTTTTTTCATCCATTTATTACAGCTTTTCAATATCAAAACAGTAACTGTGGGAAAATAACAGAAGATTGGCGAGGATGACTGTAAATGTGCTCAAGAGACTTTCAGCTGGGGTGGCGAAAAACACACCTATCATACTAATTTTTGTTTGGCCTTGTGTGTTGGACAAGTAGAACATCTGTGTTTAGGTAACATAGGCCTGTGATAGACTTAGAGGCACCCTACCGAACATGCTTGATGTTCCTGTCCTGCTGTGGGAAACATCAAAGCACAGTGGTAAACCACACCTGAGCGAATCCCTGAAATCCAGGCAGAAAACGGCGGGTTCGGTGATCCTCTAGCAAGGACCGAGCTCCGCGGTGCCTGTGCTCCCACCTGTGTGCCTCTGCCTGGGTGCCGCTTCGAGGATTCCCCTGGTTTGCGAGGTAATGAAAATAAATTTACTCTTTCATTCGTGGTTTTGTGGTCGTTCCTGCGTCCTGCCTGTGTTGGCTCACACAGGAACCTTTGAGGAGAAGACCGTTATTTATTATATGCGACCTGACCAACAAAGCAGACAACTGCCCAGACTTAAAATACAGACATTGTTGGTGCACTTAAAAAAAAAAGTTATTTTTTCTTGCTAACTTATTTCCAGTAATGCAAGAAATAAAAATAAAACATGGGTTTAAAGTTATGCATTATTTATTTTTCTATCCATTTTCTACCAGGCATCAGGACACAGCTTTTTTTTTGTTTATTTATTTCTATCATCATCACTATAGTGGTGGGACCCAAGCATTGGTCTACCTGAGCATTATCTTAAAATGGAATGACACCATAGATTCCATTTAAAAGTCTCATAAACCACTCAAACAGCTGTTGCTTCCAGTAATATGGCTCAAACTCAATGCTCTTATATTTGCAGAACTTGAACTTTGCTTTCAGAAAGCTTCCAGCCCTTTCCAAAACTAGCCACTTTAGAAAGATATGAGGCCATAATCCCACCTCTTCTCAACTACAGAAGTCTTGTGTACTTTGTGCTAACTCTTTCTACCTCGTGTATCCCCTATCATTTTAGCATTTCAGATTTTAAACCTCATAGCATCCCTATGCCATATGGAAATACTGTTATTCTCATTTTACATTTAGAGGGGAAAAGACAAGATTACTTGCTAAATGTCATCCTCTAAGTCTCGGGAAAAACAGTGGTCTCCTGACTACCATCATATTGCCTTTCTTCCTCAATCACTCCTCCTTTCATGTAAACAGTAAAAAGAATCTGTCCCAACACTTGCAAAGAAATACAGAGGAGAGACATGAATATGCATTGCATCCCTCCTCCAGGTCTCCTCTGCAATGTATGCTCTCGTCTTCCACGTAGTAATGTTTTTTGCCTACCCTAATGTTAAATTACTTGTGCGGTGAGTGATCCCACAGGCAGCAAGATACACGGTGTTACAGCTCTCGGTGTTAGAGAGAGTGGAGCAGGAGCACGGCACCGGCTGCTGCCCAGGATCTGCCTTCTCCTTGCCCAGCATCCTTCCAGCTAGCAGTTGGCTCTGCCTTGAACGAGGCTCTCTAGACAATCTGACAGCTCATGCAGAAACGTATTTCAGTTCTTTTCAGAGCAGCTATACTCAAATATTTTTTTGCTCAATATTTTATGAAAGAATAGTTGTCCAAGCATACATTTGCAAAAGGAAAAACCCCAAAAACTCAAACTGTGACCAATTATTTTGGAAGATACAGAACATGGATTACAGTGCATTCACAGACTGTTATAAAATATGTTTTTCCACTGCTTCATCTTACTTGAGTTGCCTTTTCCCAATGGGTTCGTTTCTGAAGTGAATGCAGAAGTTATGACTATTTAAAACAAAGCTGAATTTTGCAACCAGTTCAACAGACTCAGTGACTAACCAATATATGCTCCAGAGAGTCTTAAAATGAAAATACATATTTTCAGTATATTATAACTAGAAGAGAAACAGCACTGATCTTTTTAAACACATTATACTTATCTCTTTATATATAAATACAAAAATACTCCCCCATATTAAAAAATGGAATCATATACTTAAGGAAAGTAGCAACATGCAACATGCAAGCATGTCCAAAAATGCCAAAAAGAGCGAGAGTCTCTGGAAATGCAAATTGTGGTAAGTATCCCCACACACCTCGGAATCAGCTCATTATTTTTGCTTATATAGTGTGACAGAGATGTTATGCAATTACACATGCAAAGACTACCCAAACTTTATCATCAGCTCGAGAACTGTCATGGTGAATGCCTAACCCAACACATCAAACCACAGCTGTTCTGTGACATCTTGATAAAATGCAGGGCTTCAGGTTTGCACAAACAGACCAACCCCTTTGCATATTCTGTCCTTCTCTTCTCATTTAATTACTTACAATGATTAAAATGCTTTTTTCCAGAACAAGGAAATTTATATAGCTTAAGCCTGGCTTTAGCAAAAGTGATTTACTCTGCTTAAAAGATTTGTTGCATGTAATTTTTTAATTTCAGAATAAATGCTTCACTAAAATCACCATTCAAAATTGTAAAGCCAACCCAAGATTTTATTTTATTCAACCTAACTGACAAATAGTGAGAAGGATAGGATTTGTTCTTCCATTTTAT
Source organism: Nipponia nippon (assembly GCF_047370975.1). Classification (NCBI taxonomy): domain Eukaryota; kingdom Metazoa; phylum Chordata; class Aves; order Pelecaniformes; family Threskiornithidae; genus Nipponia; species Nipponia nippon. Next base: position 95,101,202 of record NW_028262369.1, read on the forward strand.
TTATTTCATAAAACTGACATGATCCATAAGGGTTTCGGCATTTCAGGTTCTACTCCAAAGCTGAAGTCAAAAGAAAGTTTTAAATCAAATTTCTTTCATGCTAAGTAGAAATCCACAATGTAAATTTTGCGGATTGAGAAGACAAGAATATTTCTATGAACTGGAGGTAATACTTTTTGAGCTAGCCATTGCTTCTGCCATTCAAAGAAGTTAAAAACTGAAAAAAGAAATCATATATTAAACCCCCAAATCAGATGGTGGTTGTAATTTGCCATGTCCACCACAGTGCAAATAATAATCACAGTTTTATCAACTTTTGCAAAGATGTAATTCCTCTTTCTGTAGGAGCTCCTGATAAAGTACTAAGTAAGGAGCAAGCTGTTTCCGCCATTCCAACCCATACAAACTCTTTGGTGTGTCTCCGGCATAGGCTCCAGTACAGCACAGAAACTCCTCGGCTGCAGCGAGGACTGAAAGCAGGCTAGCCCACAGCCTAAAGTGATACAGCTTATGTAATTTCTTAAAAAGCAGTAACAAAGATGCTGCAACTGTTTTTTATTTTATCAGATGCATAGCTTCTGATTTCAGCTTTACTTGGATTAATGCAATTTCTTATTCATTTATGAAAAGCATGGTTTTTATTTACCCTTTTCCCTGTAGCAATACAAAGCATCAGATCAAAACATGAGCTGCAAAACACAATTAGTAGAGGCCACCAGCTAGATCGCAACTCATACTACTTGTGTTTTTATTCTAATACCCTTTTCACTGCATCAGATATGTAAGCAGATTTTTTTTCTTCCTGCTGCTTCCCCAAAACCACACAGCAGGCAGAGTTTTTGTATCACTCTGCACCTGATATAGAAGGGCAAAGTCATAGCACATGTGATTAAGTCCCTGACCAACAGGGGTTGTGCCAATTCACTATCGGTCACTTCACTGATGTCCTGTAGGCGCAGTTCTGTACATAGCGGACACAGCACAGTGCATTCCTAAAAATTCTCAGTTTTTTTGCTGAAAACATACTGTTTCCTTATGGTTTTAGCTATTGGATAAATCTCTGTCTGGGATGGACTTTGGTCTGTAATTGCTTAAGTGCTTCACAACTGGTGCCATATTTTAGTATCAAAATATGATACCAGTTATGATGTTGGATGTAAACAAACAGTATTTTGGGTTTATAGTTTTTCTTATGTCCCCTTCTTTCCTATAAAGACAAAAGTACTTTTGAAGAAGCCACAGACTTTTCTTTTTTAATTTTATTGCAATGTTGGTGCAACTTGTGTTCTATGATCTGTGTCTCAGACAAAAGTCTTTAGGAGGCAGAACGACTAATTTTAATGACATAATCCGAAGTAAATTACGTAAAAAGAAAGGTTTCTTGACTTCTTCAATTTACTCTAGTGGGTTTTTTTGGTTGAAGTCTGAATGAAATATTTGCATTAATAAAGTAACATCTGGAAGTAAGTGGCAAATTTGCTGTCTATCAGTCTAATTGAAACAAACTTGATTAGCATTGTATGTGACATGAATTTACAAAGAAATATCTCCACTTAGGAAGAAAATCACTAGCTATAGCATAAAAAATGTGAAATTTATACATAAAATAATAAAGTACTAGTAGAAAATGAAAAAAGTTCATGCATACACAATTCATTGACGGTATCTGATACTAAAATATTAATCAGATATTTTATTGCCATTGAAGACAATTTCTAAGAGTGTGCACCTGAAGCCTCAAGTTCATAACCAACTTTACTGAAAAGGGCAGATTATAACTATATGTCTCCTACATATCTCCTATATACATCTCCTCCCTTAGAAGAAAGGCAGAAGACAAGCTTCAGTGAATACTGAGGACATCCTAAGAGCCTGAAAGCTGTAGCATAGAGAGTAGAGGATTTTCAACAATTACTGTAGCTACACAGTTGCTTAGATCCTGCATAGGATCAGAAGAGAGTACAAGTTTTGGTTGTAAAAGGCAACACTATTCTGTTCTTGTTTCATTTGCAGCATGTTACAAAAAAAAGGACTTTCTGGTTCCAGCAGACAGCAAAGAAACTACTCAGCCAGCACTGGAATCAGAGGAATGAGGGAGCATCTTTCCTGATCTCTGAGAAGGCTGTGCTATGCAAATGTCTGTGTCTCCCTAGACTGTTGCCTGTTATTGAAGTCCACACTGAATTTACAGAAGCAGAACAAGTACAGATTTTGTGAAAATCATATTACAAAGAACAGTTCCAGTGGCTACCAAGTAAAAATCAAAATGAAGCCAACATGGTGCATATGGACGTCAAAGGCTTATGGGAAAAATGTGTGTCTAATTCCATAAAACATGCATTACTTAATTCCACACTTCAGAAAAAAATTACTCGTGTTTTGATTTGTTTTGATTTGGTTTGGGTTTTTTACTGACATTTCATTATTCTTGTATCTGGCATATAAATGCATTTGTAAAATATTCACTACAGAACTGGGCATTTTATATTTGTGGCAACTTAGTTATCTATACATTAGATCTCTACAGCCCCCACAATTATTTTATTCAATCTTCAAAACTTTGTTAACAAAATGCAAATGTTACTGTTTTACAAGCAGTATAACAATTCAGTTTAACAGAGAGGAAGAGTCCCTCAGCATTATGCCCGATAAAGATAAATTTACCTGGTTACTGATACTATGACAAAGTGTCCATTTTTTATCTACAAAATCCTTCTGCTGCTGTGGGAGATAGCCTGCTTGCTCCTGGATTTCCTCCCTGGTGCAAGAGCTTTTCTACCAAGGAGGAGTTGGGATGTAAGGAAGACACACAAAAGATACAGTCATGTCCTACTGTTAGGGCAATAATGAAGCTAATTAAGACGGAAGTCCAAAACTGGTCAGCTAAGAAGCTGACAAATCTGGGAAAAGGGAATCTGACAATGCAGCACTGAGAATAAGGACATGAAGAGACGCAGGCTTTGCAGAGACAGCATTCAGGAGACTGTCCCAGGCAGCACCCAGGAGTTTGGGAGGTGGGGGGAAGCAATCACAAATTTGCACTGAGAAATGCCATTGAGATAAGACATTTTATTTTCTGTACTCCACCTGAGAATTAACTGTCCAGGACATGACTACTGAAAAGCATATAAAAAGAAAATAGATAGCATGCCAGCTTTGCTAAGAACGGAAGCAGGGTTTTGACTGATGTCAGTGAAAGACCAGTTGTGGAAGCTGGATAAGTAACAAAGCTTGAAGAAATAGTAGTAGTATATCTTTGAATGACTGAAAATTTCCACTCCTGGCAATTAACAAGCAGTTAATAAGTAGCTCTTGTGTCAAAAAGGATTATGTGCAGGTAACCTAACTTTTGGGAGAAATGCCACCAATTCAGGGCACCTTCCATGGAAGCTTGTGCCTCAAAATGACATCATGCAATGTTACAGGGACACTATTCAAACTGGTAGCACGATCCTCAAGTCCAATTGAATGGACTGTATCCAAAAGATGCACCACAAGCAGACAGATCCTTCACAGCTAACATTTAGAAGCTCCTAATATACGCAAGGCTCTCTTAGGATCTCTGACATATAGATTGTATCTTAACTTTCGTGCAAATACCATTAAGCACTGAGATATACACCCAAATATATGAATACTATTCATAAAACAAGATAATGGATTTGCAGTACCCAACATGGTCAAAGGATGAGATCCAACTGATTGTGCTTGTTGGAACAGGAAGGTTGAATGAAAAGACATGAACTACCCTTATTCTTCTAGTAAACCTGATGATCATCAAAAAGGCTATGAATAACCAATAATCAGAAAAGACTAGCCAGGAGCTAAAGATAGGAGCATACTGATCAAAGGAAGTTTCTATACAGGCCTGAGTCTCCAAAGGAGCGTTGTCATTACTCGGGACAGAAAAACTGTATGCAAAAGGAAAATTATCAGACAGCATTGTTTCCTGCACTAAATAAAAGTCCATACTGCACCAGGAAAGCACTTCATCAAGGCCGTATCAGATACTGGATCAAAAGTTCTGTACATCCAGATACACCAGAATAAGGAATGAATGTATGGACAGATGCAAAGATGAGGCAAAGAAAACATTTCCCATATCAGGCCATGGAGTATGGACATCCAACTAAAGATCTGGGCTTGTGGCTGCTCTGAAGGGGAACAGGTAAAAGCACATGGAAATTAAAACAAAATGTAAACATGGAAACATATGAAAATCCCAAGAGGCATTCAGGAAGACATGAGGGAAGACTCAGGAAAGATGTAGTCTTACACATATGACGGTGATGGACCCATGTAACTACCTAAGATGGGGGCCAAACCTGGTTCCCCATTAAGCATCACCAAGTTCCACAACAGTGGTCTGTGCTGGAACTTGTGTGAGATGACAGTCATAGGTCACTCGGAAGAAGACATGAATAACAAGGTGATAAAGTCCAACACTAAAAATAAGGTTTGAGAATAGTAAAGAGGAAGGTCAGATTTGAAGAACTGCAGGACCTCAGGAGACTGAGACAGTAAAAGGAGATGGGAAATTCAAGCTGAATGAACATGAAATTCATGAGAAAAGTATCTTAGTTTTGTATATTTAATGATGGCTCTGTCTAGAGCCCTTAGGAATGAGATATTGACACTATAAAAAAAAAAAACAAAACAACAAACAAAAACCTTTGGACAAAGTAAGAAAGGTCACTATCCCAGAAACAGCATTTGTCCAGTCTTCCCCAGAAGTGCAAGAACAGCAATGCAAGATCAGCCAGGGCTCTAGGAGTGCGAAGTGGATGCCATATACAGGACAAGTACGCTGTGATATTTCTTTAGCATACTCTTCTCACATCCTGTTCTGGCTCCCATTACCGTATCAGATGCTCTGAACACTACTAAAGTGCCATTTGAGGTGTAAATGACCTTTGACACGAAGCCTTCTCATTTCTGTTCATCTTCTAGGGGGTCTGTAAGCATGGGCTGTCTATCACAGAAGAAAAAGAAAAATCACATTCTACAACTATATGACAGCTTATAATGCCTGTCTGGAGACAAATTCGGGGCAGACTTTATGTAGGAATAAACACCTCCCCCCAGATCTTCACAGTTGTTCTCCTGAGTAAGCCAAATTGTGCTTTGATTTCTCATGAATATTCAGAGGAACTTCACAGGAAGGTTGCTGACAGAAGCCCCATCCCTAGTGCTTAGTGTTTCTTTCAATGATTGAGCCTCATCAATGCCAAGCTAAACGATTGTAGCTATTCTGAACACAGCACTAGAAGTTGTGGTTAATCACTGCTAGGAAGTGTTTTAGGTCGGGGGGGGGGGGGCAATTAGGGGGACCAAAACCATGGAAGAAAACAGGAATGTAACTAAACAGACACTGTTGGGTCCTGGTCAAATCCTCTGGGCTCTCTGGCTGATGATCTTCACAGCAACCACATCCAAAAAGTGGGAGAGCCAAAAGGTCAGCTTTCCTTGTGCTCATAAGGGCAGGGAGAAGGTACTGGGTTCCACAAGCAGAGAGACAAATACTTCTCCCCACCGGAGACTACCGACCCTCCATACCCATCACCAGTTTTCAGCCTTGGAGTGACTCTTCCTCTGTGCTGTGGTAGGGCAGGCTAGGGAAAGCAGCTGGATTAAAACTGAATTAGTATGGAAGAAGCAAGATGTTTCTTTTCATCCAGATTGGTCCTATACAAGCACATCTGCCAACAGTAAAGCCTGTGTGCCTTCCAAGGCGAGGCAGGATCAACTGTCTGGAGGTATAAAACACCACAAGGTGGCAAAGCTAAACACAAGCATTGCAGGATTTGTACTGGTGAACTGTGATAACCGAACGCCAAGAAAACCTGAATCAAATATCAGCCAAGCAGAAAATATCATGCTCTGAAGCATCATCCCAGAAGAGATTTTGTTATATTCTGCAGAAGAATAGTGCCTAAAACCCAGGCTGTGCTGTCTGGTGCTTGTTTGAAGAGCATGTAAGGTGCTTGGTACTTGTAATGATGACGGCACAAAATGCCTATTAAAATGAGGAAGAAGGAGATTCTGTTATCCAGAAGATGCTGCTCTTGCCACCTCCCCATTCCAACACACAAAAGCCTTAGTATAAGATTGCACATCACGGCTTTGGAAGGGCAGAAAATTGTGAGAGATTTTTGCACCTTTGTGCCATTAAAAAGAATTTTTACTGGTTTGGTCCTAGAGGTAGCACTTTACATAAATGATTGCTGCTGGAAGTCTTGCTCTACTAACTGGAAGTGGACCGTAAGCTAGTGTTAAGTGTCAAGCAGCATGCCTGTTATTATGGGCAGTGGTTGCACAAGCTTGCCTTATATGAGAATCTTCCTTGAAAGCCTACTGTTTGCGTAAATCTTTCCAAGAGGAAATTTTCCAGCTTCTCTTCCAAAAACTTCTAGGTCTTAAAAAAAAAAGATGAAACAACATGATAATGCCTGGCCTGGGCTAAAACAAGAATGCCTGTGCTGACATTACCATGCCTACAGATACCTATCCTTATTTAAAGGATAAACCTATCCATGATATAATAAATCTCGCAAGCCTGAAACAAGCTTAATAACTAAGCGCAAGGAATGCCACCACTGGAGTTCCAGCCCGTTCTCCTGCAGCAAGCGACACCTGAGTGCAGGATCAGCCTCTCCGCTCCCTTCACCCATATGCAGAATGAGGTACAGATGCAGACCAGGTTACCACCACTCTTCAAAGGCATCTGGTTGTATCCACCTGGGACACATACATATCAAAATGAAGCCATGTTGGACTGTCTTTTGCTGGAGAATGCTACATAGTAAAGGACTGTAATTTCTTTTTTTCTGTGAATCCAAATCATACGCTCACGACCTAGAGCTGGTACTATATGACCTATCATGAAAATGAAGTAATTATCATAGTCCTGCTTTCATAAATGTAGTCTTTTGTGCTAAAACATGATCTACATTCTTTGTTCCTAACTACAAGACTTACTTGCCTTCACTAAAACAAACGCTTTGAGTAAGTCCACTTCAAGCAGTCCCAATCACTTTGTAACTGACTTTTCTACCACTTTTTGTGTCATATGCAGATAACGTTTTCTTCCACTAACAAAAAGAACAGATTAGAAGACTGGGATAAAAAAAAAATCAAAATTCCACAAACACTGCTCATAACACTTTTTCTTTTTTTTTTTTTTTTTCCTAGTACTTCTAGGAACATTCTCTTTCTGGTTCCACATAAACACAAAAACCACAGTTTCCTATGAAGAACAGACCTTCCATTTTTATGTGAATAACTCCATGGGCATGACCATTTATTTGGCTTGAACTGCCAGAGAATGCAATTGCACTTGAAAATGCTCAGGCTGAAATTCTTGACAAAGAGTGAAAATGAATTAATTTACCTCATCAGATGTAGTGCTATATAATGAAGAGAAATACCAGAAGTCACCTGATGGGTAACAGAAGGTGGAGGGAAGAAAAGGAAGAATTTAAAATTAAAACTCAATTTCGCAGTAGCCACAAAATTACCTATACATGTGCGCAGGCATGTGTAATAGATACAGTAACACCAGACTCCTGCCATGTCCTTGCAGACATAACTCCAGATATACGTCTGGAAGAGAAGATATTAAACAGGTGGAAAATTTTTGCATTGAGTACTGGAGGGGGGACCAAACAAAAAAACAAAAAAATACAACCAACAAATCAGCAACAGATGAGTTCTGACTGAACCTTTGGAAGTTATTATTCCCATAAGGAGCAGCATGGTGTCTGTGCCGTCTCATGCCTCAGATGCCCCAGTGAACCACTCTGCTGAGACCCATCAGTGCAGAGCTGTGAGCAGGAGAGGGATGACGGCAGCTTTCACACTGCTTGTCCCTCTGAGAAGGCATGCTCACACCATGGGGACTGATGCTCCTCTGCTGCAGCAACCCAAGAAGAGCATCTGTGGATGTGTGTGCCTGGGAAAAACACCACCACAGCTAAATCTGCTAGATTTTGTCAGTCAGAGCTCCAAACCTGTCTCCAAGCAATGTTTCTCTAAGTCTCCAAGTGCTATTTCCCAAATCAAAATTAAACAAGAAGTTGGAACAAGTCTCTGCAGTCGATTCATGTCCATGGGAATTTCTATTCTTCATTTAAAGAAGAGACTTCATTTAAAGAAAAGACTGAACGATTACAGTGAAGTTTCAGAAAAATATTAGAGACCACAGGCTGATGTGTACTAGCACTATGAAAAATGATTAGCTCATTAATTCCAGGCACTGTATTAATTCCAAACCCATCATACAGCCTTAATTTTGCCAACAGATGCACTAATGCAGATCTGAACACCACAGAGATTAGCAATTCTCTTCACATGCAGAAAACAGGAGAGAAATGCAGGAGCGAACTGGTGGAGAACTACAAAACACAGTGCTAAGGTCCACTCTGATGATGAAGATAAGTGACAGAATAGATACACATATAGTTCGATACAAAACAAATTTTGGTAAGGACTGTAGTTAATTTGATTGTACTTACTAAAAGGAAAAGAAAATAAAATATCAATAACAGAGTGAATTAAAAAAGCACAATCAAATACTACCACCAAGATTTATGGCGTTCTTAGATATCTAAAGTATGAAAAGCTCTCTAAAATACATAAAAAAACCCCAACTGAATAAAATAGGAAGAAGGCAAAAAAAAAAAATACAACTATAATTTACATCTAGTGTAGCAAACACTACACATCAAGGTTATCCCACCAGATCTCCAGCCAACACGGGCTTTATACCCCCAGCAGTAGGTGTGTCATGTTATAAGGGGCGGAGACAAGGGAGGGTCGACCCTTAACTCTTTCCATACAGCACGTGATCTTCCGGTCGCCAGCCCTTATCTTTACTACAGTCTAGGATAAGAGAGTCCTCTAAAAGCAGATTAGTCACAATAAGTGGTGAACAAAAAAACAAAACCCAAACCTATTTTTTTTAGTTTAATTTTGTATTCTAGTAAATCTATAATTAGGAAAACAGGTTAAACCCCCACCCCTTACTCTGCAGAAATGACCACATCCTACAACAGCTATCTTGATAGTCTAAAGCACAATCTCTATGAAGAATTTATCACTTTGACATGCACCTCAAGAGTTATAATCAAATTTGTGATTTGAATATTCCTGAACTGGATGGTCAAAGAGTTCGAGACCATTCAGAGCTATTCTTTGATGCCCATCTCTCCTTAACAGGATTTTTCAAAATCTTAGGTCCAGTCTTAGCTTCCAGTCTTGAGTGTTTAGAAGCCTGTTACTAACACCACCATTGCACTCCTCAGTGCTGTGGTTTATAAACTGATCTGTGGACACCTCTTCTGTGAAAGATGAAGAAAATTGCATTTTTTTTTTGACTGCATGCTATTTTGCAGTCTGTTCACATGAGAATGTGTAAGCGGATGAACACCTCCTTCAGAAGATAACAGCGTTCCACAAACTGAAAAGTTGATTGAGAAATGATGCTGTAATGCCAAAGACTAATTCAGTATAATGCGTTCAGGTCTTTTAAATTTTTTATTGTTTATTGGAAAAAAGGGCAGCAATTTATTTCCAGTAAGTCAGGAAATATTTTATTATTTTCAAGAACTAACATACCTATGATAGCTGACAGCAAATGTGATAAGCGTGTGTCTCTTTAATTCATTGTTAATATTGTCCCAGTAGCAAAGAATCATTTTCAAGCTTTACGTAGCACTACTTTGCCAGGGAAAAGGAAGCATTTTACATTTCTTCTTCTATCGCACTGCCGTTTTTGTAACTTCCACGCATCATATTTAGTCTATAAAAATGCACATCTTTAAAAACTTCGCATAGATACAAATATTGCAATTCATACTGAATATATGTATATATACAGGAGTGAGAAACATAAATGTGCTTCAGTATGAGTTGCAATTATTAATGCCTTAAAACTATTTTCAACAGCAAGCCCCAAAATACTTCTGAAGGCTTCTGCAACAGTTTGCCAAGACAGACACCACTGTTTTGCTAAAACACTGTCAGATACTTACTGTGAAGATACTGAGCAATGTTTATTATCCACTCATCTGTTAACTCTCCAGCTTTTGTTATCTTGGTACACTTCAGCTGACTTGAAAGATCTCTTGATTCAATCCAACAAATTGTGTCCTCTCTGTAGCTATAGTCTAGTGTCAGAATTGCAGATCCTTTTACAGGAGTTTGGGCAGACACTTTGCTTCCATTAAGACATAATACCTCAATTGTTTCAGAGCTTGCAATCAGAAGAAGAGGAGGTCTATCAGCAGGCTCTAAAAACAAAGTAAAGAAAATTTAAAGGGTTAAGAGACTGTGCATACTTTGTTTATCTGTTCAGTTTTAATGTAGTTTTTAATGTTCTTACCTGCATGTTTTAAGAGATATAATAAATTGGTTTTGTTTTTATTTTCATAACTATCATATATTCCAAATTACTAGTCTATTTTATCCTGCTGCTCTAATGGTTCACATCATTAAAGAAAATTAATTACCCTAGCCCCACAGCTTCTGTTTAATTCCAAGTATCATTATTGCAACATTTTTCATGCCTAAGTCATAAAATGAAATACAAGTTATGCAAATTATTTCTATCCACATTACTGGCATTTCTAAAAGAATGAAGGCCAAGAAAATCTGCAGAACTTATGAGTACATGTGAAATAGTAAGGTACTTTTCATATTAGAGTCTGTAAAATAAGACAAAAAATGAGAAGTTGATGCTGCTAAAAAAACCAAAAACCAACCTAACAAAAAACCCAATGCAACGAACCGTGGCTACATCACACAGATGATGGGCCTAATACCATGCATTATAAAGGAGAAAGCATCATGCAATGGAGTTTCCTGACAGCAAAAAGGGAACAGAGAATGCGTAGTTTCCATTGGGTTACCGTAAGTGTCACAATAAACAAACAAACAAAAAATATGAAGAAGCAATTCATATTAAGGTATTATATGCAACTCAAAGTGTTGTCCCATTCACCTGAATCACTTTGCCTAGAAATCCTGACAGTAATTTGTAAAAATACTTGAGCAATGTGTGAATAATGAAGGAAATAAGACCCCAATAGCGAAGAATAAGTATCTTAAAATACAGAATGTTCCAGTTCAAGTTAAAACTTTGAAAAGCTAAGTTTTCCACACAGAGGAACAAACAATTCTTATTGAGAGAAAATATTTTTAGTGTTATGATGAGTACTATTGGGCACAAAAGCAGCTGTTCTCGCTTTAGGTGTATCTTTAATTGAATTACTGTCTTGAACACCCAGGGCTGGTTTGAAATTATGCGTCTGACTTAGAATCATAGAATCATTAATGTTGGAAAAGACCCTTAAGATCACAGAGTCCAACTGTTAACCTAGCACTGCCAAGTCCACCACTAAACCATCTCCTCAAGCACCACGTCTACCCTTCTTTTAAATACCTGTGGGATGGAGACTCAACCACTTCCCTGGGCAGCCTGTGCCAGTGCTTGACTGCCCTTTCGGTGAAGAAGTTTTTCCTAATATCGAACCTAAACTTCCTCTGGCGCAGCTTCAGGCCGTTTCCTCTCATCCTATTGCTTGTTACTTGGGAGAAGAGACCAACCCCCACCTCACTACAACCTCCTTACAGGTAGTTGTAGAGAGCAATAAGGTCTCCCCTCAGCCTCCTCTTCTCCAGGCTAAACAACCCCAGCTCCCTCAGCCGCTCCTCCTAAGACTTATTCTCTAGACTCTTCACCAACTTCGTTGCCCTTCTTTGGACACGCTCCAGCACCTCCATGTCCTTCTTGGAGTGAGGGGCCCAAAACTGAACACAGGACTTGAGGTGAGGCCTCACCAATGCCAGTTGACTTAGTCAACTGCAAATGAATATTAGTCTCCATCTGATGAGGAGTCTGTTACATGTGGTGTATTTCATACACTCTGAAGTTGAGTGACATCTTGTTCTAGATCTAGACTAGTACTTTAAACTGAAATAAGGTCCCAGTTAATTCAGAACTGTCAGAGGGACATCTATATCAAAACCATATGCCAGCATTGGTAACATTGCTTTGCTTCAATTTATAATGAAGAACTGCTGTTGACATAAAATATTATGTGAATTGGCTGTAAAAAAACATCAAGACAGATGTATGTGTTAAGATAGAGGACAGAGAAACTGCTTGCTGAAAAATCCCCTTCCTATTAGATGTTGTTCAGCATTCAGAGTCCTGCTCCAACTGAGATTCAGCTGATGCAGGACCTTATGAGAAGGTTCCCTGAGAGAGGAAGACAGGGTGACTCTTAAAAATTGCTTCGGGTTTAACTGGAATAACAGTGATGTCTAATTTTGCAATGAGGTATGTTCCTGTGAATCACTTAATGGAAAGTTGTCCTTTGCAACATGGTCAATGCCACTACAACATGCCTATTTGTCCCCGTTCATTTGTTAAATTAAATAATGTTGTCAAGTGGGCAAACTTTTGGATGTTGTATTTAAAAAAATTACCCTAAAACACAGAAACTCACACTGCAGCTGCAAGCGTATGTGAAAAATATTTGTGATGCCAAGTCAAGAGCTCTGACCTCAATGTAATCTGCTTGTATTCAAAGGAATAAATCAATGTTTAAATTCTGTATTGAAACATAGTACTTTCAATCAACATTCTACTTAATAAAGTTTTCAAAATTTTACTAAGCAATTCCAGCTGCCTAAATGGTGAAAAAAAATTGCATAAATAAAAGGATTTGACAAATAATACTTCATCAGCAAGTCTGATTAAAGAGAAAAAAAATACTTCAGTGAATGCTCAGTGGTGTTACTCAAATCCACAGACGTAGGTGTTAAATTCTGTTCTTTGGTACTATCTGCTTTTATTGAAACATCTCTTTTGCTGACTTTTTTTTTTTTGTTACATAAAAAGGCTCTTTGGTATAATGGATCGGCATGTATTCTTTCTAAAGTGGATTTCATTTATTCTTTTCCTATTGTTTCTCATTCCACAATGTATATTCTACCTTGTACCATACTTTTTCCGTCCCCAGTGAATCCCACACTGACATCTGCAAAACCACACTTCTCTAGCATCACTTTGCAGATTTACTGACTGTCCTCACTGCCTCAAATTCACTTCCACAAATACATTAGTCATATCCATGCATAAGAATTTTTTTTTTTTTTAAATTTTGGAAGATATCTAACAACTGAAGGGATTGAACTGATTTGTGAATCAACCTCTTGTGGTGTAAGCCATGAGTGAAGCTCCCTAGTCTTGCTTTTTCCGAAAGAGAAAGTGGTTGGGTTCTTAGCAAGCAATTTTATTTGAAATCTGCCTGGTAGGTCCATTTGCTGTCAACAGGTGGCTGGTGTATGTATATCTCTCTTTCCCCCCTTTCTTCGAAACTTCTGCCACCTATCACAAGAAGAGAGCCAGACTTAAGAGCTTCTGTCTCTATCACCCACTCCCCTGTGTTTCCATCTGCATCCTCCTAAGTTTGGGGGATTCTTTTTTTCTATCTAACAGCTCTGTGCTCAGCTGCTCTTTTCCCACAAAATAATACCACTGCCTAATTCTGGATTCAATCACTCCTTTCCCAACCACCAACAGTGTGAAAAATCCTTTACTCTGATTATTTTTGCTCTTATACTTTGTTTTAAGCAAGATATTTCCACTTTCTGCGATCTATAAAGCCGTCAAGAGGAGGCAGCTACACAGGAGCTGCTTGCAGTTACAAAGCCAGCATGGTTGTTCAATTGTCTGAGGTTGCAATAGAGAACCATATCCTTCCTCGCACGGTTTTGAACTGACCTATTGAAAACTGTAACGAGGATTTAATACCTCACTAAACTCCGGAGAAAGGTTGTATTTTAGCATTAATGTCTAAGGCATAAGGGAATTCTGAAAAAGAATTAGCGTCAAACCTCCTGAGCAACAGTTGTAATCAAACCTGGCTGCAGACAAAGGAATCGTAAGGGTTCGTGGCACTGCTAAGAGGTTCTGCTCAGCAGGCACTATTAAACATTAAAAATACATCTGCGTTCTGGCAGAACGTATCCAGAAACTAGATTACTGAGCTCGAAATTATATTTTTCAAGCAGCCTATACATGAAATAATTCAATGGATTGGATCAGTTAATCATGTTTTTTCACAGTAGGGTAGCTAACCTGCTTATTTCACTGTTGCTCAGACAAAGGCTGATTTCATAACTACTTATTAAAAAAAGAGTAAAATTATTTTAATGATAAAACTATACCAAAAATATTAAAAGTTCCTACAAAAAAAGACAAAAAATAAAAGTATCTTACTGTACTGTATAATGCAGCTGAAAAACAGAAAAGATGATGAAAAAAAAATCATGTCCTCTCCCTCACAAAATCTGCTTGTCTGTGTCTCAAGAACAAAATCTACAAATCTTAAAAGTTTAGTGGACAGATTTAGGATGAGTTACAGTGAGCTGACAACAGTTTTTCAAATAACTGGACATCATGTGTGTTATCTTTTCAGGAGTTTTCCTCTCCCCCCCCTATTTTATAGGAAACATAAGAAGTGAATAGCTCTCTAATCCAAAAAAGTTTTATGATTCATCCCTCTTGACTAAAATGAAAGCATCTTCCTTTGAATTATGTTTAAGATAGAGTAGTGGAAAAGATGAAAGACTTGCATTTCCCCCCTCCCTGATCTTGTCTAAAATACAGATCAATAAGTGATGCCACAACAAATCAGAATCTGAGGCGTTTTGCTCTGCCAACAGTCCTGCTTCTCTGGAAGAAAAGCTTCAGAAATGGAAGCAATTTTTTTTTATTCACTACAGTGATATGAAAAGGATAAAAAACAGAATTCAGTGTTTACAAGCAGCTTAAAAACCCTTCTCCTGAGGTACGCATTGTAAATTATAAGTACTTTGCTCTTAGAAATACATGTATTGTATAAAAGTCTGAAAAATATTTAGTAGTGTAGAATAAAAGGCAGCCCAATTTTATTTTGAAATTAATTTTCAATGTTTATCCACAATATGCCCCACAAATGGGCTGCTTTATTTCTAAAACCTCAAAATTTAGTTCTGTGAGATTTTACAAGAAAACTGTCTTGTGAAATGAATTTAAGAATGATGACTGTTTACTAAATATCAGGAAAAGCTTTTTGCTTTAGTCATTATCGGTTCATCCTGCTTTATCTACATGACAGATATTTCTCATCACGTGGCATTTCTTTCTCTATAAGGCTATGCAGACCTAAAACATACCAGGAACTTTCGGAAGAAAGATGAGGTTTTTTTCCTCAGCTAAAGATTTCCAATTCTGTCATTTTGTTTCCTTAAATATTCTTTTCATCAAATGCAGGCCTTGCAATATAGGCATACAAACTTGGTAAACAAAGAAGTTCTAAAACTCTGTTCAGCAAAGCTATATTTTGTTTCATTTGCACCTTGGAAGAAGTCATTAACTGCTTCTTTATTCATAAAAGAAAAGTGGTTAAAAAGTCTGGAAAAAAACACGGTGTGCCCCCAGCTGTTTTGATACCTATTTTAACATCCTTCCCAAAGGTACTGTGCAGCTAAAAGTTTCCGGCTCCAAAGTTATTTAAATGAGCTGAGGCAGAAAATGCAGAATTTAATGAGGGATAAACCTTACCACTTTCACAGCCAAGCATTTGGGTGCCTGAAGGGTAGTAAAAAAAAGTAGCTTCTGTGAACTTCTTTGCTAATTGTACCATACCACATGCGGAAAGCTGGTTGTGCGGGGATGGGCTCCAAGGCTGTGCAAGAGCTGCAGGCGATCGCCAGTGGCCACCGTCCCCGTCCCCGTCCCTGGGGCAGGGCTCCTCCAGACCCATGCTCACAAACACGTGTCACCTGCTCGGCACCTTCGGTAACCGGGGCCTCCACCATGTCCCCCACTTCCCTACTTGTAAATATTCAGAAACCTCCCGCTCAATTTGCAGAGACAACTAAGATATGGCAAAGGGCCGACAGTTTGGTGTTGCCTATGGTGCCGTATCTGGGATCTCAACGTGGATGGTAATTCATATTCTTAGCAGATCTGTTGTTATTAACATTGAAAGTTTTACATAATGCCTAATCTAACCTAAACCTCTACTGCTGCTTCTTATCTTTCATAGCTCTTACACACAGAGCAGAATATTTCTTAGCTCATTTTCTTTATCTATTTGACAACTACTTTTGTCAAATATAGACAAAGCTGATAGCTTGCTCTTTCCATCCTTGTTTTCTTTAGGCTTTTTAAGGAAAAAAAAGGTTGATAATCTTTCTAAGTGTCTTTTTTTTTTTTTTTCCTTAGGCACCTTTTTTTCCTGGATCCTGTTCTATTGATCCACAGCTGCCTTGTGTGATGCCTCTCACTGGATGTCATACTCCAGCTGAAGACTTCCCATCATTGAATAAGTAGCAGGATTACTTCATATGTCTTGGAAGTAATAATCCTATTTATACATGCCAGGGTAGTACCTCTTCCCCTGCGCACCAAGATGACATGGACTCATTTTTGACTTGTGATCCATTACACATTTTAGATACTTTTCACCAGTCTATTTGTGCAGGGCCACACTTTGCTTTTGTCCCTGCTGAAACCTTATCCTACAAGGCAGAAACTTGTGAAAAGCACCTTGTATGACCAGTGAAGCTATGAATGTAATGGTAAGGGTGTAGGGAAGCGACCTGCTGGTACATGGAAACTTCACTATTTTCCACACTGTAAGTCAGGCCCAGTGAAGCAACATAAGCTATTACAAGTCATTGCAGCTCTTGCAGAGCTCTGCGATAAAAGCACCTTCATTACTGTGCCAAGAGTCTTTCTGACCTCTGTGCCCTATGAACTATTTGACCCAAATATAAATCATATTGATAATTTAATACAGCATTAATTCAAAGAAAAGTTGTGTTTACACAAAAACCCAGTGTAATGAGCAACACTCATTCCTTTGCAGCACCATGATCTTGATTTGTACTGTCCTGCAGTGACTTCTCTGACCGACTAGCGATTCCCTTCTGAAAATAACAGAAAAGACAAAAACTACCATAAAATAAACATGATGAAGTATTAAGAAAGAGGAGTAGTTCTTCTCTGTTAATCTGATTCATTTCATCAACACCACCAAGACACTGAGAGCTCACTACAACGCTCAGTTGTTACACGGTCTGCAGGATCGAAGAAGGGAAACTCAAAGGCTCATCTCAAGCCCAGTACTGGCACCATGAGGATTTCCTGATCTAGAATTGCATTATTGATTTTCATGTAGTGGAGGAAGAAGAATATTAAAATATTTTTACTTCATATGGACTTCCTTATCTCACAATACTTTGCTGTGGATTTTTAAAAAATTGCTCAGCTATGTTGTGTGGATCAATACGAAACAGTACAAGCAGTAAAAAATTCTGTAACTCTTACTGGTGCTCAAGTCACAACATATTTAGCAATGCTCTTTACGTGAGAAAGCCTCAGGAAACCCAATAGACCTTCCTATTTTCTGATGGCAAAATAACTACAAAAAGGAAGACTCAAAAACTATATAACAAACATGGCTTTATAATTGGGTGTTGAATCATTGTGGATGCTGAATAATTGCTTAAGGAACTTTTTTGTTAAATATAAAATTAATTCAATATGCTGAGTAAGAAAATACTGTGCACAATATCGCTTCATTAAACACAATTCACTAATTTCCTCAAATACCCAATTCACCATTACTAATGAAAACATGCGCTAAGCAACAAAAAGCCTAGTGTGAATATGTATATCACGAAATTCACCTCTTGGGATATTGCAAGGAGAACGCAATCTCATGTCTTTTTCTATCCTAAGGGTACAATTACCTCACAATCATATCCTCTGTCTTCTCAATATCTCCCTTGTCTTCCCAGAGTAAACAGCCTGTTTTGTTTGTGTGAGGAAAATCTTTGATTTATTTATGAACAGGAAAACTGGGAACTGTTCTAATCTTGGCTGAATTGATTATTTCACTTTAATTAATAATAACCATATAATAACTTCTAATATTTCCCTCGGAGTATTGTAATATGTGAAAAGTTTTTTCTAGGGTTGCTGTGGCTCCTTGTAGTAGAGTGAAGGAAAGTCCACCTCTTCTGTGTTCCTCTCTGTCCCATATGTATCCTCTAGATAGGACCAAAACACAAAATATTTTCATTAAGGTATAAAGATGTTAAAACTTACCATTTTTGGCCTTGCAGGATCTGTTGTCAGGCTGAAGTACATAACCCTCCACACAGGTGCAAGTGTATGATCCATCTGTATTTGTACACATCTGGCTACAGCTTCCATATGTATTACATTCATTCAAATCTAAAGCGACATTAACGAGATCGTGTTTAAGGATTAGATAAAAAAGAAATTAAACAAAAAATCAGAATTCTAAGAGAAAAGTTTAAGTCATTAAGTCATTATGGTATGATGCTTTATGTTTTCTCCCTTCTCAAGCCATGACCTTATCACGGATGTTGGCTGTTGAAATTACTCCAGTAACCAAATAGAAGGCTAGGAGCATTCAAGTTTAATAGCTATTAATTTTGAAAGATTAAACCTTCATTTGTTCAAGTAGTAGACAATGTCTACATCATGTTAGGGAGACATTTGGGTTCTTGTTAATTCTAGAGACCACTAGTTATCAGGATCGATGAATGAAGCAACATTTCAATAGAGGAAACAATTTATTATCCTTCTCAACCTATTTATGCTGGCAATGTCTTATAGTTCCTTAAATGAACTGTCACAACTTCTACATTAAACCATCATCCACTACATCAAAACCTATATATTTCTCTAATAGATATAAAGAACAATTTTCTTAACTAGGTTGTATAGGCATAATATCATAAAATCAAGGTATGCTATTTAACAGTGGTTGAGGGTTTAAGTAATAAATTGACGTTTTAAAAAACTGCTGTTGAAATTATTTCCTCAGATATATTTTCAATCACAAAACTTGACAACCATAGAGCAAAAGAACTTATAATAAATTATATTTATGAAGAATCTGGCTTAGCACTATTACTTGGAGAGAGGAGTGATTGGTAATGAGCACATACATAAGGCAACAGAACTCCAATCTGCTTATAAAAAGAGAAAAAATAAAACAAGAAACAAATACCTGGATAGAGGATTAAGAAGTCATATATTTATAAAATGGAAAAGAACACCAATTTCAGTCTGCAATTAATTGCGCCAAAATAACATTCCCCGCTAAGTTGTATGATCTAGGAGTGTTCATTTATCAAATTCTAATCTAGATGTGACTTTATGGGCACAAGGCAAAACGCTGCAAGTTTTACAGGGTCTCCTGGTAGTGAGGTCTGGAGAGCAGCTCGCACAAATGAGCTGTGAGCTTATCTGAGCAGTGGGAAACGCTCCCCGCCTCCTCCAGCCTGGCTGAGGATGCTTTCCTCCCAGTAACTTCAGAATAGCGACCGCTGGGGCACGGAAGCACCAAAGGATCAGCAGGGAGGCGCTGACTCTTGTTTCGGAGGGGGACTCTTTCCCCCTGTCTAAACCTACAAGCCCACGCTCATTCCTGACGAACATCTTTGAAGGTGGGCGAGGAAGCGGCTGTGCTGGCCAGCCCGCTGCTAGCCAGAGCTGGTAGCCCACCGCCGGCTCTCTGCCCCTGAGGGCCAGCAGGGAACCATTAGGACACCTGGGTGCTAATGCTACAGTATGTGTCTTGTTTACCTGTGCAGCTTCTTCCATCACTGCTTGTTTCATATCCATCTCCGCAGTAACACCTGGTGCCATTCCTGGCAATGGCACATTTGTACTGGCAGTTCATCTGTTGGCATTTGGGTAGCAATTCTGTAATAATGTTATTTAAAGCAAAATGTTACTAAACATTTTTATTATTCCTAAATTGCAAACATTAGAAACTTTTATATATATGTAAGTACATGTCTCAGGAAGGAAACACCACTATTTACATTAGCTGTTGTTGGAAATGTGATACATAATACATTGCAAAATGCTTGCTTTGAAAACTGCATTTCAGCAAGTTAATAAGTAGAAATCAGCATTTTATTTCTATCAAAAGTTGCTCACAAGTTTACTATCGAGGTGTACTGTTGCTCTGCTTAGACATCCATTTTTTGCACATCAGTCATTTTCAGTCAAAGCAATGATTTGGGAAAAAAAAACACCAAAGCTCCAACAGTTAGATTATAGTTATAAAAAACAGCCAAGGTTATGAGAAAGGTTTCAACATCTGTGTCTTTCCTATTCCTCATATCAATTGATTTTCTATCTTTTTAAAGCTTGTTTTGATTTACTGATACACATATAACCTTCACAGCAATGAATGGGAATACGTTCTGGCTCAACAATTTAACGTTGGACACGTAGTGTTGGATAAACAGTGGACATAGTATATGCCATTACTATTGAAGTCCTTCATAGAATCTATTGCTTAAATACATATCATCAGCACAAGGTGTGATGCTAACAACCAGAGGAAATATTGTAGAAATATACACTGTAATGATTTCCAGCATGAAAACAAACCAAAAAAACTCAAAACACTTCCCAGCCCCAAGCTGCATGACATGTATCAATAATTTTGCTGATCAAAAAAATTGTATTTTAATGAGTAATAACATTTTTTCCTGCAGGAAAATAAGAAAAGGATTGAGGAAAACAGCTTAATGTGTTGATCTGAAGCTATTTTTCAAACCTACATGCAGAAGGATGAGAAAATAACCTGCAAATGGACAGAGAAAGGTTCTGTTACAGGGTTGGCTTTAAGTAACTGGGTATGTCCTAAAGAAAAAGAGAAATCTGTAGTTCAATATGTGAGCAGTTTTAATCCATTTGATCACCATTCATCCCAAGTTCTACTTGGTAGTAGTATGAAAATGAATATGAAGAAGAGTCTGCATCAGCATCTGAGCCCTAGGGCTTCAATTCTGGAACGTCTGCCACTGTCAAAGCTAAAATTTTGGGAGAAAAGTGGATGTGGCTGGCACCCAAAGTTACTATTTACTATAATGCAACCATTCTAAAACCAAAGAGGTTTTGCGTAATTATCCCAGGGCACTCCCTAGAATTCTGTAATCCACACAATCTACAGACTGCCTACAGGCTGAGAAACCATCCACTGTCTAAACCTGCCCATTTTTCAAGTGGTTTGTGGTTATTTCTCTGCCTTTTGTGCCCTTGTGAATGGGAAGATAATACATTTTTTGGCCGTAGCATGCTTTGCTGGTTTCTTGTCTCTAGTCCAGTCCCTAAATCTATTGCACCTTTCCAAGAACAAGTCCCACACAGAATGCAAACCAGGAAACTTCCCTAAAGGTAACCAAAAATGGGACTGCACTCCAAGGTGTGGAGCTGGAACCAAGGCAGATTAGGTGGTATCTATTTATTTAATATCTCTATCTGAACAAAATCGACACATACATTTCATTTTCTAAGCAAACACGGATCAACCACCCTTTACAACCTATAATTTTCTTCCTCAAATATTTGCCTTATGCTATACAGCCAGGAGCTTTTACCGGATGATAACTATTTGACTCACAAACAGGACTTGGCTTGTTTGCACTCTTTCCATAATGGATGCAGACAGCCAGCAGCTTAAACCAGAATAGTGGGACCAGTACACAGCCAGTAAAGGCTGCTGGAGAACAGCAACAATAAATTTCCACGTGAGATCCACTAAGGGAAAATTAATAAAATCAGCCTATCTGCTCATATATTTACAAAAACTGTTGTATTTCATTGATTTTAAATCATTGTAGTATCACGTGGGTGGCTTTTAACAACAACACGGTTGCATTTTCCTTACAGTTAGTATAACTGAAGTGCTGTGGATAGACCATTTCTGCCAAAAATATTTCTTGTCACACATCTCAACCCTCATTCCTTCCGCACTTTCCTATTTTTCACGCTGTCTCTCACAACTTCATTGGCGTCCTCATCCCATCTGCTATGCTTTTAGAAAGGGCTTCTCTGAGGAGGTGTTCCACTTCCTTCTCTTACGCAAGTCCTTACATTCACTTCATTGTGAATACTGGCTGATCCTATTGATCAATTAATGAACTCACTTCAAATTTGTTTCCTCAAAAGACACGTTTCATGGTCCACTTTCAATAATGGTTTGAGGCAGTTAAAACTGGACCAGTGAGAAAAACAAAGTATCTTCTCTCATTTTAGCCAGCTAGGAAAAGCAGCAACCTATCACTTGCCTCAAGTTTTACACTAAAACTACTTTTTCCAGAGTCACTGGAGGCAGAGGGCTGGCCAGGCAGCCAGCTGGGAATTCTTCAAACAGACCAGACTTTCCCACAAATCCATTTAAAAAGCACTGTTGACCACCACGTTTCTACTTCAAATTAATATCCCCCCCCCCCCCAATTATCCATCATATTATTACAACAGTAATTTGTCTCCATTCACCGCTCCAGTGAACAGCTTTCTTACTGCCTGTGTGAGAGACACCTTCGTGCCCCAGATCTGCTAAACCAGGCAGGGGAATCCACAAGTGGAAAAGCAAAAAATACATTATCATCAAGGGTAAGTAAATATATCTTCTATTTTAAAAGTTCTTTTGTTTTCTTCATTTTAAGTAACTGATCCTGCAAACCTTTGGAAAAAAAACAGTTTGCTTGCCTCTGGAAATGTTTGAAGCATTGAAAGACAGTGTATACATTTATGGTTTGGTTGGATTTGTAACAGGCTTCTTGGGAAGAGGAGAGGAGGCACAGAAAAATCACGAAGCAGTGAACACTGATATTTTTAATGCTCCAGATAGGAAATTTAAAGAGATAAAAGCCAGGGACCCTAATTTCTTGTTCTTTCCCCCCTTGCTTTCGGATCAGAGTAAAATTCTGCACCCACTTTGGTCTCCCTTTCTCAAAGTGAAATGGTTTACAAAGTACACAGGCAGTGAAGAATGAGCATCACTGAGCTTTCCACTTTTATTACAGCTACAGAAACCTCTGAATTTGTCAAAGCATGGTATTTCTGCGGGAAGATTTAAAGGAAGAAGCTGCACTGAGGGAAAGCAAAAGGACAGAGCTTTATAGCTCGCAAGGAGACCCACAATTCAAGACCTGGAGCTGAAGAGCAAGGCATGAGATTTGCAGAAATACAGGGCAGCAGAAGTAGTTGTGAATGCCTTTAGGAGGATCTATTTTCTCCAAGCCCAGGGAGTACTGACAATTCATCCAGCTCTGATTTAGGTCATTTTGTTCAGTGTTTTCTTTCTTCCACAGGAGACATGAAGGGCAGCATTTTTTTCTTCCCTACATCCCCATGAACGAGCCTCTCTAAAGCTGTGCTCCAGCTCTACCACAAAAGCCACCCTGCTTTCTCAAAGACACCCATGTCAATCTTATGCTTCCTGACTTTCACATCCCTCTAACTCCCAGGTATCTAGTCCCATAGGAGAGCAGTCAATCAGGCAAAGATGCTGCTGATCTCACCTCCCCTAAAGTGATATACCTTTGACAATGACTCAGAGGAGCTGTAAGCTTCTTGGACAAACTGCTCCCACAGGACTTCATAGTAATAAAATCCTGGCTTCATTTATTCCTTCTGTGTTCAAGGAAATACATGGCTTATCATAGTTCATGGAAGATGAATGATATAAGGAACTATCTCTTGAATGACTTTTTAATGAAAGGATTAACCAATTGATCTGACTATCCTTTTTGTCAGTTCCTCCTGAGCTGACATGAGGTTCACAATAGGTTCACACCAGGTTCTCAAGCTTAGATGTTTTGGCTGTTTCTATTAACAAGAAAAGCAGTTCAGCTTGCATTTTCTTAAAACGGGAAGCTTTTCTGGCTCTTGGGGATTGTCAAGCAGTAGAGTGGATTTATGAAGATACCTCAGTTAGCTTTGCCTTTCCTGAGAGGATGAAAGAGAACTAGATTCCTACCCAGCGAAATGCATTTAGATGCCATTATTTCTGAGCCAGTTGGATGATAATAAGGCCTTTTGGCTATAGTGGGTTCCCAATTATGTTTCCTAAGTACATATGTAATATATAAACTCTACACTGCTCTTTTTGTAATGAAAATATATGCTGGAGAGTATACACAACTTTACACTACTCTGTAAATTAAAATTTACTGATTACATAATGTTGATAATCATCAATGATACAGAGCTGGAGTAAATAAAAGAAATTGACTGAAGTTTAATAGTTCAAAGTGCAAGATAATATGCTTAGGGAATAATAGCAAAGCTTCTGCTGTCAGTTTGGGATTTCACAGTTTGAAACAACAAAAGAACAACTAGTTCATCAGGGAATGACTACGAGCTACCAGTGCAATGTTGCTTGGGAAAAAGGGAAATGCATCACTGGGAGCACTGGGATAAGTATTTCCCATAGGGAAAGGGTTGATACCAAGGCCCAGGATGCTCGTGAGTCCTTTTCTTCCAGGATGCAGCTGTTTGTGGCGGTGCCCACCCCGATGGATAGCTGCAGGGTAAACTCAGATTTGAACAGGATCAGAGAATGGCCTCAGGGATTAGCAGGGGAATGGAGAGCTGCAATCTGAGGGGAGGCTGAAAATTTTTGTGTTGATTAGTGCCAGGAGACAAAAACAAAGAGGAATTATGACTGCTGTCTACGAATATATCAGAGGATCAGCAGCAAAGAAAGAGATAATTTAAGCTAAAGGGCTATTGGCAGAAGTACAAATGGGTATAAATTGCCCATTAATAAATTCTGGCTGAAAATGAGAATGTTCTTAGCTATTACCATAATCAGGTTCTGGAACTCCTCTTTGAGTGGGAACAGCAGGGACAGAAAAATAAATAAATGCTTTTGACATGGATCATGATAGATCCCTGAAAGACAGCATATGGAAAGGCCCCTGCAATACCAGAAACTACGTTCGTGACCCAGGAGGTTCCTTCTACTACTATATTCCTCAAGGGACAAACTATCTCATGCTAAAACATCATTTTTAATTATGGATCTAAGACTAATTCTTTTTTCTTTGTCTCTGGAACATACCCAAAGGAAAACTTAGGGGAGCTTGTTACTGAACTAGTCTTCTAATTGTACTCCATACATATTCTTATTTCTCTTAAATATTCGTATTCTTTTTGGCAGCTTCGTGTTTCATGAATTTACTTGATCTTATCACTGTGTTATTCATTCGGTTTTTATGATTCAATATTCATACACTGATGTCTAGACTATTCTTATCACACATATGCTGTAAGCCTTATTTTTCTTTTCTAGTTCATTTTCCAAGTTTTTGAAGTACAATTCTTTTATAGATTAGACTCTAATGTAATCTACCCTAAGTTTTTTGCTTGTTTGTTATTGTTGATGCTATACGCACAATATAAAGCTCTACAGTTTGCTTCTCTGACAGAAAAGGGTAGCTTGATTGATAGAATTCAATTGCTGGATTGAAATAATGCAGGATGTTTTTATCTTACATTTGTTGGTCGTTTTATTAGTTTTGACTATCGTACCGTAAAAAAAAAAAAAAAAAAGACAAAACTGTAATGATCTTTGTCACACACCTCATCCCATAACTCTGTTATGGTAGATATACCACTGAAAAAAGAGATATGGAAATCAGAGACCAGATTCATATCCTTATACTCCCACTATGGGTAACCTCAGTCAAACTTCAGCAGAGAAGAAGAAGGAGTCAAATTTAAAAAAAAAAACATGCAATATATGGCAGATGTGCCCCATTACACTCAAATGGGGGGGGAGAGAAGAGGACCAACACTTTAAGCTAGGAAAAAGATTCCTGTTTGCCCTTAGACAAGTGCTTGGATGAACGTCTACCTACCTGGTGTTTCCCATGGCCGGCCCAGGCCAAGCTGCAGCCCCTGCGCCCAGCCGAGCCACTGCTGCTCCCTGACTCACGGTTAGGAGGCGCGGGAAAATACAGGACTAAAGTTGTTTTTTAATAGCCACTAAAATAAACATCCATTTACAAAAATTAGCTAAGTTAGACGTGGTAAGGACTGAGACATTTACAGTTAGGGTCCGCAAGCCAGCCTCCAGCTGCCTAGCTCCAGAGATCTGTTAGGCAGTACAGGATTTCTGTATAATACACAGATAGGGTAACGATAACCCAGAATGACAACTGAAAAACCCTGCATCCTGAACTGCCTACAGCAAGTTAAAGCAAATTGTAAGTCCTGGCTATAACTGCAATCCTTTTCCTTCATAGAGCTTAGATGTCTAAGCCTGAACTGCTGTTAGGTAACTCCATTTGCTTAAACTCCAGAGCGCAGAATCTTTTCCTAAGGCTAGAGCGTTACAGTAATATTTCTAGGACATAAGCAGAGAAATGATGCTTGAGAATGGTGCTTTGCCCTGGGTACCAGGCTGCTCCTGAATTTTCTTCCATAAAATAGTTACTGGATAAAACATATTAACAGATTGCTGTATTTCCACCCTTTGCTGTTACTATAATCATGAAGCAACAGAGTCATGCTCTAATGTGCATTCTCTGAACCCACAAAACTCCCTTTTTCATAACAGTATTGATTCAACATCCATAAGACGTAGTGACTGGTGCATCCTATGGGGGAACGGTTGACGGGGTGTGAGGTGTGGATACCCCTGAGGCTGAAGGCACAGCTGGGTAATCCTGGGTCCCACCTCCTAAGCAAGTGCTATAAGGACAAAGCTGTCCCGTAAAAGCTGAGCACCAGCTTTTGTCATAATCATTATCATTTATAAGAAAAAGTTGCCTTAACTATACTGTATCAGAGTTCAGCCCCATCAGTAGGTGTCTCCACGTTGGGAAACCTTGGTCCTTAACACCGAGTGATGCAGAAAGTTTTACTTGAAATAGGGAAGGCGTCTGCTCAAGGTAAGCACTTCTGAGCACGGTGGCACGCGGGTTGTACTTCATAAATTCTACCTGATGTATCTCAACCCTCTATTGGATCTTTCTACGCATCACTGTCTATGTGTTGGCAATCAGTTGCTGAACAGCTTAATATATTATTTTAAATAGACATTACAATGTATTTGTCTATTTTATGATTACAAGAAAATTACACATCTTGTTTAATGCACTTGTCAGTCTGCTCAGAACCAGAAGTGTCTTACTGTGATTATTGTTCAGTGAAAATGGGCACGTCTTGCTAGGTAACTTCAGGCTTGTTGTGATTAACAAGATATTGTCTTAAAAAAGACAGATTTTTTTTCCAGTTTTTTTTTTGTTTGTTTCCTTTTTTTCCCCAACCTAATGAAGTCAGAAGGAAGAAGGAATGTTGCAGGAAGAACAAAGCTTAAATAAGCAAATCAAATCCTCCAAATCCATGCCCCAGTCAGCACTCCTTTTCAGATGTGACTATATCCATCTTCAAAATATTACCTAACAGTATCTCCCCACCATGTTCATGGATAAATTTATTTTTCAAGGATGTACTATTGAAATTTCTTCCTGCCTGAATCTTGACCTACAATATTTGGCTGAGCTTCAAAACAATTTGTTTTATGTGGTGTTCTTCAACCATAGCAGCACAAAACACTTGAAAAGATGAGATCAGCAAGTAGTAGGCATGTAGTAAAATATTAGCTTCACCAGTGGAAATAGCTCATTATTTTGACCTTTTGCTGTTTTAGTTATACCTTGGCCGCCATACACAAGCATAAGCATAAGCAAAAGAGAAGTTCACATGGGAAAATTTAAACTGGGTAAGTGATTTCATGACTAAAGAGATTCATTTATCTGGTTATTAATCTGGATACAAGATATAGATTTAAAAGAACAGATATCCTTCATATGAGAAGAACACACGTGTTTGTTTAAGTTTATATAAATCAGTTTACAGTTTTAGGTATTTTCACAGTATTGAATACATACTGAAGCAGGTTCACTGGGTTACAGAGAATCATCAGTAAGTTGTGTCTAATGAGATATGAAGCCTGACAATACTGAACATGTTCATTAATAATCCAGAAGTGAAACTAGTGATTAATAAGTTTGTGAATGGTGACAAAGACTGGCAGAATGGATAAACTACAGAGAGCAGACCACCTGGGCTTCTCAGTAGTCTGGACCTAGTCATATAAAATGCATTCACAGAGTTAGCTCATGATTTCTCAGCCTTGTAAGTAAATCGCATTTCAGTGCCTGAGAATGCTTGAAGAGAAAAAAAAATGTAATTTGGTGGCAGTGGCAGAGCAGGGTCTGGTGTGAAAAAAGTTCAGTAGTGTTTTGGGGAGGTAAGGGATGTTAGAAAGCTTCTCAAGGGGAGCTCTGGAAATCTAAACACAGTTGACGAGTCTGTCCCTGTGAGGCAGGTCTCCTTCTCCTAGGCTGTCCTTTCACTAAGGCCTGTCTTTAATTATTCACAATCCAGACGTATGAACCCTATACCCCTCCCACCAAAAGTCTTTCTGAGATTTCCATCTGAACATAAGAAAAGACTTTTCCACTGTGAGGGTGGCTGAACACGGGAAAAGGTTGCCCAGAGAGGTGGTGGAGCTTCCATTCTTGATACTCAAAACGCAACTGGACATGGTGCTGAGCAACTTGATCTAGGTGACCCTGCTTCCAGCAGTGAGTTCGTCAGCTAGATGGTCTCCAGAGGTCCCTGCCAACCTCAGGGAATCTGTGGATCCTACAGGCTGTCCCTTCCTTGCAAAGACCTGCTACCATCACTTCATCCTGCAGCAGCCTGAGACGTACAACGAGGAAGGGGCGCAATGAAATACCATCTGCAGAGGGCAGGCGGCAATGGGAAGAGAATAAGGTCAAGATGGAGAGCTGGGGAAGTGCTTTCTCTTCCTTTCCCGTCTCCTGCAGGCAGGAGGGTGGTGGGAAGGCAGATCGGGCAGTGATCGTTCCCTGTGGAAGCTGCTATTGCCTCCCTCTCCCACATCTCTTCTAACCCCTAACATCTCTCCAGCAGTGACAGCTGCACAGAGTTGGCAGGACACAGGAGGCTGTTCATCCTTGCACAGTAAATCTCCACTTCTTCAGGCAAAGCATACAGCATGTCACCTTCGAGACTTTTGCACTAGTCAGCTATCTACTTAGGCAATAAATAGAGCTAGCTCTTGTATCTTAATTCAACAAAAAGAAAAGTCACACACTAGGGAATAGGAAATGCATGATATATTCCCCAAATGAAGGAAAAAAGGAATTTAAATTTCATAATTGACAGACACTCAAATGTAAACTCCCACATGATGCTGTTCTACGCTATCGTACAAGCGCTGTTGTAAGTCTCTGTACAGTTAACCTTTGGATGTGAAAAGTAGCAAGCAATTGTGGAGCAGAAATAACACACTGACAGGACCAATATGGCATACTCATATAGCCCTCGCACTGGTTATTTTGTAAAACTGAAAGCAATTGGAAGGTCTGGACATCGTAATGGGCTGTACAAGTGCTCCTCATGTGCTTTGGTACGAGGTCAACCAAATTAAGTTACAGACACTTCTGTCTGAAAAAGTAAAGTTATGAATTTTAGAAGAGGTAATACATAAGCTTCTCTCTGATGAAACAACATCTTCCACTTCAGCTTCTTTAATATCACTTACTTTGACCATCAGGTATTTCAATGACCTTGTTCACTCTCATATTTATATACTTAGCCTTATTTCACATTCTGCTGATGATATTTTTTAATGTGCTCAAACATACCCCTGTTGAATCTTTGCAGCATTCATTTTTTAAATGCTGTATACTTTTGGCTTTTTTGTTTGTAAAAATATATACTTATGTGCACACATACCTCCATGTCAGTAACATCAAACATTTACTGAATGCATTCTAAGAAGTCATCTCAGAAGTAATAATTTTAAGCAATTTTTTAATACAACAACCTCCAACTAAAAACTACTGAGTGAGTCCCAGAGCGCTCTGGAAACATTAATTAATAATCGAAGCCCCACAGTGTTCTGCTGTAGCAGTTACCCACTACATCATTAGGGTAAGTTCAGCAGTGCTGCACACTCCTGCATACGATTCCCCTTAGCTCAGCTAGCCACTGGATAACAAGGACTTCTAAGTGGAAGAAGCGTGACTGTTACTGTAGTTTTATACATGTTTTGCAGTTCTGTTTAATGGGAAGGCAGCTCACAGTATGTCATCATCGCTGTTCAGTGTCTCTCTTAAAATACTCTCTTGTAGATGACTGAAACATCTAACTTCCTCATGCAGATCTCATTCAAAACCAATTGTATTAAAATCCATCTACATTAAGCAATACAAAGTTCATATGAATTTGTTGTATAGCATCATATAACACATGAATTAAGAAAAATCTCCTTCGTTAAAATGTACTTCAGTACCAAAATCATACTACATATCTTAACACTTTTTATAGTCCAGAAAGCAATTCTGATGAGAGTTTCCTATAAACTTAAGGGAAATATTTATGTTTTGAAATATTATTGATTGAGAAGCCACAGAAAAGAATGAAAATCTTTTTATTAAGGCTCTAAACTAAAACTTTGTAACATCTCATCAGTGAAGACTCATGACTGACACCATTGTTGCCAAATTAATGTCTGTTGCCATTTTATGCTAATCAGAGTTTTATCATAAAATAGACCAGAATACGACTCTGAAGGTTTTTAACTGACCTTTTAATTACAATGAAATTATGGGAGGCCCTCCACGCCAGCAACCTTCCTCCCGGCTTCGTGAAGCCAAAGCAGCAGCCACACAGCAACACCTCCACGTCTCAGAAAGAAGTGACCTCTGCAGTAGCTCTGAACAACTCGGTGTAAAGAGCAGCACTTGCACTGGTCCAAGGCTGATTTAGATCCAGTGACCAAGGGAAGACACTAGAAAGCAGGAATCCCTCTCCCGTACTTAAATAACAGCAACTGATACTACGTGCTACAGCCACAGACCCAGATCATCACAACAGTTCTCAGTTAACTAACGTCAGTCAATTTTATTGTACAAAATGCTTCCGCTGAGATTCTTAACACTGCAATTTTCAGTACTGCTATCTATATCTAATGAAATCAATAGAAAGTGTTTCTTTCAGTCATAGCGGCTGCTAGGCTTGGACCTTACACCTTCTCTGCAGGCACTAACATTTCAACCACTCAGCAAGTTCAAACAAAGTTATATTTTTGATGCTTTCTGCAACTTGGGAGCCACATACGAGGTCACTGGAAGTCACGCAAATCTTCTTAGGTTTCGATTGGCTCACCTTTGCCCACATTATAGAAACAATATCATTAATGGTCATGAATGCCTATCAATTCCCCCAAATCAGGCAAAGTTAATTGCCTGATACTCCTCAGCATCTTTTTAGCCTTTCAGCCATCACTGATCATTTTTTGATCAGCTGTGGTGAGACATAGCATACATTTATGCTGTGGGGCACTTAGTTTGCTTGTTCCGCTGGGTACTCAGCTTAAGAAAAAAGATCCATTAAGCAATACATTTTAAGAAGAATTACTTCTCCAATTATCTAACTACAGTGTACTGGTTTCTAAGTCACCAAGTTTCATTAGTTAATAAACTTTGTGGAAATGAGGTGTCCTGCAAGTCAGTAGTACACGTTAGAAAAAAACTCTGTGTAGTTGTTTTTCAAAGATAATTCAGAAATGCAAAAAATACCATTGTTCAGGATTGATAATATCCCAAGTTATTCTGTGTACGTGTACCTTTGAACAGCGGAGCCCAAGAGCTCTGGGATCAGGTATCAAACATATGTACAGTTCATGTTTTATCTTGCACTAAATCCATCTGGATAAGAGGAGTTGTTCTGCTCCCAGCTCCTACATCTCTGTTCTGACTTCACAGTAAATTGCTGCTTAGTCTTTCATTATGTTATGAATCAGAATAAAAATATTTTAAAACATCAAGCCTCTATTAAAAATAAAATCAGTGAGAGCGTTACAGCACACAGACTGCTGTGACATGGTGGTATTTACAAGCGCTCCCTCTCACTAAGAATCCCAGATTTGGGAGAAGGTGCCTACAAGGAGTAGAGGGGTATTAGTTGGCACTTTAATGCACTGCTGCAAGAAAATGGGATGGCAGTGTTGCCAGACTGACTCTTACATGAGCAAAGCAGGACGCAAAGGACATTTCACGCAAGCATTAATAACGTTGAGGAGTATTGTGCACAGCCACAAGTGGTCTGTGGAGTGTAAGAGCTGTCATGTGTAGAAGACCCTGGGCCATCCAACAATGTAAAGCAAGGAATTTGTGTATTTTCCTATATCAATATATGCCGAGTGTCCAGTCCAATGGCCCAGTAAGTTCAGTTGATAATCTCCTTTGTGCCTCAAGCAGATACAGCCTGGCAGTTGCAATGCCATGTTCCCCTTATGTGGCACATGAAGATGTCTTGGTCCTCTTCTGGAATGACAGTTTGCAGAGATAAATGACAAATTTAGCCTCCATCTTTGTTCTGTTGCCTCAACTAGTGCTGCAGATATAATGGGGCAATGTAGCTGGGAAGGGTGTGAGAGTTTTAAAACATTCCAGAGAGGCCAAAAGATTATTACTTTTCCTGATACCGGGGGAAAAAAAAAGCTAGCATCTTTATTTACTTTGCTCAGTTCTCAGTTATGCGGAAAAACATAATTAAATCATTTTGAAATCATAAAAGACACCTATAATAGCTTTGCCCAACGTCCAATTTCATGCCTCTTCATGGAAGTAGTACCTCAGAAATTGCTTCTCTTCATGAATACAACTTCACTTGACAGATAAAATCCTCAAAAAATTGCCAAGCAGAAACCTCAGGCTCATGAGGCAGTGCCTTCCTGGAAACTGAGCCAAGGACTTGCAATCAATTACATAAAGGGATTGAATAACAGCGGATCCCAGAGAACTGAACGTGCGATTCAGTAACTGAACTTTTTTTACATGCACAACTAAACCCAGTGAAGGATAAGAGAAAGGACTTTAAGCTAGAAGAGAATTAAAAACTGGTAGCAAGGAAAAATTACACTGAAGAAATAAAATTCTTACTCAGTTGTTACTTTTTTTTCCTGGGAGACAGACATATAGACTTCTGAACTGTGGCAGGGACTGGAATAAGTGATACATTTTTTCACAAGCAGCATTTACAGTGTCTGCCAACTAAAGAGACTGAACGTTTAAATTTTGCTCTGCAGCAAGCAGGGTTGGATTGCAAGTTGGCTTTGGGAGCGTGCTTGCCCCATTGGAGGTGCACAATTCATGACAAATTCCACTTAGAGTTGTATATTGCTGCTGCTGTCTGGAAAGACTCACAGTTGCCAATTCTCAAAATACTATTGCAAGTGGTTTTCTTAACAGCTCACTTATCCGAGTGTTACAAATCTGGGTCTCGTCTCATACGTGTACGTTAGCGTGCAGAAATGCAGACGTTCAGAGAAGCTAGAAAATATGAACCTTCGAATCCCAAAGCCTAGAAAATGACTGTGATTCAGACCGGCTCTCCTGATGTCTGGGAGGAGAGGCACAATTGTATGTTTGGTGTTTTGCCGTCATCTCACCTTGCATCCAGCTAGGACTGTTTAGCGGTAACTTTTCTGGAAGAACTAAATATACTCAGAGCACCAGCTGAAAACATGATCAGCAATAAGACTGTAAAGTATGGTAACATTTCCTGCCATTTTACCATGACTCATCTTTCCTTATTGCTTTTCTTATATTTTCCCCAACTAACGAGACTTTAGCCTTTGGCAATGTGTAATTGATTCAGTGTTGCTGAGTTTGAAAGCAACAGAAGCACAAGAATTGCTTTTCATTCATTGCTTCATTTACTTGTAACTCAGTGATCTACCCAGCGCAGCAGCTCCGCTGCTCAAAACTGTGCATCATTATTGCCCAGACATGCTATTGTCATAGGCACAAATAATACACAGGAAAGCTTAATTTTTACTGACTGTTTTCCATAGGACAATGACATTTGCTATTTTTCATTCTGAGTTCCCCAGCTGTTGTTTCAGGACTTTTTTTCAAAGCCCTTCAAGCCTCTAGAGCCCAAAATAAACCTCTTCCCTTAAAGCATCCTATAAATCAAACAACTGGTAGGTAGCATACTCCAGTGATGAATCTTTTCAGCCACGTGTAGTTTTTATGGTTAGGTAACGGTGATATTTTTATGTAGCTGTATGTACCTTTGCATGTATAGGAAAAGAAAAATGCAGTTTTTCACAGGAGATGTCATTGACACATTTTATTAGTGGGGATAGTGTAAATAAGTATCATCCTCGTATCCTGCCCCTTTAGCTTCATTTTCCAGGGCGTAAGCAGAAAAAGCTGATAAATAAGTTAATAAAACATGATATAAAAATTCTGAATGCCAATTTCAGCATGCCGGAGCCTGAGATTATTAGAGGCACACACAGCTGCAAAGGATAACACCGAAAATGAGCGACTCAGGTGATGTGCTGTAGAGGTTAAACTGTACTACAAAGATCAGCCCTATTTCTAGCTACTGAGAATAAATAAGGAATTGCCATGGTATTTACACAAGGGCTTCATGTATTACTTCAACGTTTGGCTACTACATTCTGGCACATTAGAAGTTAACCCGGCTCTTCCCTGGCTTCTGGAGGGAGAAAAAAAGCAAAAGGAGGGGAAAAAAAAATCATCTGTTTCTTTTTTCTCCAGTTTCCTTTTCTAAAGCTTCTGATTTTTTTTTTTAGAAAACAGTCCAACTGTGCCGAGTGCTTCACTTAAGCCAATGAATATTGCACAGGTTTGGTGGGGATTGCCACTTCTGTCAAACTCTATTTTGATATATTCTCTCCACAAAGTATAGCAAAACTCTAGTATCTCTCAGTGTAGATTTTCACAACTTCTTCAAGTAGAAACACAGGAGACGGATGTAACTCTAGTTGCTCTTGGCTCATTCCAAGTTTGGCAGAGAACCTGACTATTTTCTCATTAAATAACTATTATGCTCCAGCTATGTAGGACTCAGTAAGCAGAGTCACCTACATCCAAATTAGGAAGTTAGCAAATAAATGCATCGCCTTAGTTTATATCTGTAGCTATTTTTTTTTTTTTGCATCTTAGCATCAAAAGAATGGATTTTTTGCAAAATTAGATTACTCAGAAATAAAATTATTCAGTGTAACAGTATAATATTAACATTATTGCAATACTGTTCTCTCTATATTGTATATAAGTAAAAGTTAGATTTATAGTTAATAGTTCTAAATAACTATTTGTAAAAACTTGTTAATGTAAAAATATTGTTAAAATACTGTTAATTATGTCTACATCCTAATTATATTCTAGATATGAAATACAGAATAAGTACTGTATAATATATAGTTAACATTATTTTTTGAAGACCTATGTTACAAGGTTCTCCTGTCTAGTAATATCATCAGAAGTTACACAGCAGAAGATAAAGACCTTTTCATTTGGAAGAATGAAGAATAGATTCATTTACTTCTCTGTAAATGCTTCTTACAGGAGATTGTTTCCAGTATGCTGTACATTTTGCATGTCATTTGA
Source organism: Nipponia nippon (assembly GCF_047370975.1). Lineage (NCBI taxonomy): Eukaryota > Metazoa > Chordata > Aves > Pelecaniformes > Threskiornithidae > Nipponia > Nipponia nippon. The sequence goes on from NW_028262369.1 coordinate 95,136,581, forward strand.
AGACTTTCATAAAGAATTGAGCTTTGCCCTCGTAAAACATGGTTTTGAAATTGGACAAAATGTCTCGTTATTAATTTATGTCCTGTAGTCTTCACCAGATCAAAGAACAAGAAGCAAACCTTTCTCCCGAACCATGTTTGTTTGTTGGTAGGTTACTAGTTATGCAGTCAAAGGAATCTATAGCAACTTTTATCACTGTCAAGAGTAACAAAAATCTTTTAGCTGAAGAGCTCTCTGAAGGGAGGAAGCCTTTTACAACTGTGGAACATCTTTAGTTGGGATTAGATGTCCTTTTCGCTTGACTTAGTAGCGGAACTTCTTAGAGGATGCTCAGACTTCCAAGAGACTTTTTCTCCACAGAGATAAGCACTCCCATCATTTCTAGAAAATTCAATCGTGTTAGGAGTTTGAACAGCAATTACAAGAAATTCACAGTTATAGAATCACCTTTTTTTCCTTGAAAAGTAATATTAAAATAAGAAGAGGATACAAGCATCTTGCCTACAGTATATTTGTATTATTACTGCTGGACTTGTGCCTGAAACATTGTACTGTTTACATATTGGTGATAGCTACGTCCTTTTGCATGCATGTGAAGAGACATGCACAAACGTATTCATAAAACATCAGTGAAACAAACTTGGTACATGGCTCTTAATGATCTTCTTGCTATTCCCTGTTACCAAGCCTAGTGGAAAAGCTTAGGTATACCCAAAGTTAAAGATGAAATTGAAGTAGCTGAGCAAAAAAAAAAAAAAAAAAGTCCTTTATTTATTTAGTGACTTTTAATAAAAGCCATTAAGTACATGAATTTCAGTACAATCTATACAGTAGAAAATCTGAATAGATGATTACTGTGAAAATAAAAAGGCAATTAAAGCGGGAATGATTTAAAATAGTTGCAGCATAATTAAATTTTTCATGAAGAAAACAGAAATTGAAAATTAAATTGGGAAAGCATTTGCAGCAGCAGCTAAATTTAAGTGTGTACAGTTCACCTTCACTTTTTCTAACAACCGGGACATAATAATTCTATTTAAATTTAGAAAAGGCCTTGCTTTATTTTGTAAAGCCTATCAGCACAAACTATTTTTTTCTTCCTGTTCCAAAGTGCTGGGCTACCTTGACACTATATAGAAAGTGTTGGAATTCATCGGTCCATGACTGCTGCCAGGTAGCTGAAAGGGATGGTCTATGTCAACAGCAAAGCAGCATTTCTGTGCTGTCCTTCTTTCTTAGCAAAGAAGCCCAAAGCACACACAAATTTCTTTGGATATTGTGATGTTTATTATTTCTAGGCAACTTAACTCTATAATACTGCTTCTGAGTAGGAGACTAACTCTTAAGCAGTTTGAGTTTCAAGTCTGCTCCTTGAACTCATTATTCCCACTGCACCTTTGTATCTCCCGGATCCGTTTGCTCACATTTTCTTTTGGCTCAGGGTCAAATTTTCCTTCATCTACCCATGACGGCTGCTGAAGACATACTGGTAACTGATTTATTATGGCTTGGTTATATTCATATATTTACATTATATAAAATGATAATACATATATAGCATATATAACACATTACATGTTACATTACATATTATATTTCTATATTGATCTTCGAGAACATTACCCGGGCCTCTCTTTTTCTGCATTTGTTTCAACAGACAGGTCTTGTTTTCAGCCCAGGATTGGAGATGGAGTCTAAAAACTTACAAATACAACTTCTAATACAGAGTCAGCTATTACTTGTTTTCAGCAACAATCTTAGTTGCCAAACAAGATATAAAACAGCACTTACAGGCCTGAGGAGTTTGAATTTTTTTTTTAAGAAAATAATTATTTTCTAACTAAATCCTTCATCTGATCTAGTTCCTAAATTAAGTAGTTGAATTTCAGAAGCACTGAGCATTTTTTAACTCCAGCTGCTAGAAGGTATTGGCTCAATGGGAGCTATAGCTGTTCACCATATCTCAGGAAAACATTTAATTTGTGCATCTAAATCGGAATTTAAATGATTAATTTAGCTGCCATCTCTACAAACAAAGAAAAAATAAGGTCTGCTGAAACAAGAAGACAAAGTATATATTTATTCATGGTTCTTTTGCAGCCCCATCAACTTACAATGGCAAGGGCTGAACAAATTCTGACGTTTCTGTCTAAGGAAGGTTTTTTTCTTTTGCTTCCAGCTTTCTGGGGCTTGCCTTCTTTTTGATATCTCCCAAGTTTTTAATTTTGCTGTACACTCCCCATTTTCTGTGTCCCCAGTGCTCCACCAAAAGTTCTCCATTCTGGATACACTCCATAGTTCTCCCAAAAGCACCATTTTCTACTTCTCCCAAACTGTTTAAGTGTCCTCAGCTCAGCATACAGAACAAAGGACACGAGAAACAAAAGGCTTTTCTTTCCAACTGCCTCTAACATACACAATCTCTCCAACTAAAAAAATAATATGCCATACTTACACAACTGTGAAAAATAATTCTACTATCACATTTAAAAGAAGAGAGGTTTCAGAAGGCAAAAAGGTATTATTTTGCAGCACTTTTCCTTTCTCATTCCTGTTAATGAGCTTGTAGGGCAAGTCAGAATAGAAAAATCATTACTGAAAGCTCCTCGCTGTAACCTGACTACAACTGTACTATTAATTGAAGCTATTTAATAAACATTAAGTCCATAATGTATCTTTTTGTTTCATGCTTTAGTGACTACTGTGAGTGAACTTCCTTACCTCCAACCGTACCTGCTGCCAGCCTCCCTCTACCAGCTATGGACACCACCTCCCCTCAAGGCAGGTTGCCACCGAATGCTTCCATCCTGCCATCATCTGAAGCATTGCAAATGCAGAGTTTTCATGAACTTAATCAGGATTTTTCTGTGTGTAAGTGACAGCGACATTTCAGAGTGATGAGGAGGCAGTAACTACCATCTCCAGCAGCAGCTTTCACAGTCCTTCCATGCATCTCTCCATAACCCTAGCCATACTCAAAAGGAGAAGGCAACTCCAGTAGCCTTCAGTGGTTAAACTTCAGTTCATAAGCAGCTTTGATGATTTCTTTGGTGTAGCATTACTATTTGTTGTATGTGTCTTTCTTTTAATATGAGAGAACTTGTTCTGTGGATGGCAACAAAAATTGCTGGTTTTCCACTCCAATTCTGGTGCTAACTTGCTTTTTCAGCTTTGTCATGTTTCCCTTGCCTAAACCAATCCTTCCTTCCTGTTTTTTCCCCACAGTTATATAGAAACACATATAAGTTGTATCTTATAATCCAGGCATGTACCATTTTCAGAAACATACGATAGGAACCAACTGATAACAGACACAGACATTAGAAGAATACAGTAGCTTACGAGATGAATCTGCATTAAGATAGCAACAGAGGGTTGTTTGGTTGTTTTTTTCTTTCCAGAATTAACTTCATTATTGCATAGCTTGGCTTTTAGATTTGTAATAATGCTTAAAATACCAGGAAAAAATCCTCCATCTCTGTACACCATAAAGCCATACTCTAATGACCCCAGTGACAAAATTATGCCATTTACTTAGTCCTATACTACATTACACAGTGAAACTTAAGAACTATGGTACAACATATGGTGTGGTTGTACTGTGTGAAAACATCACTTTAAACATGGTTTAATTATATGAACATTTGAATATACATAAATTCATCCATACATATTTAACACACAGTTTCAGAACTCCTTTCCAAGCCTTACTACCTAATGCAAAGTCAGCCTTGCATTTGCCTGATGTAACCTGCAACATCCATTGAAAACCTAAGCCAGAACGCAACCCAAACAAATAGACAGTGTGCATCCTAGCTGTCACAACCAGTTTCAAGTTATGTCCTTTAAGTGGCTGATGAATGGACATTATTATAAAGATCTCTATAAGATAGGTCCATCAGAGGAGCCCTGAATAAAATAAAGACTTCAAGTACCATTAAAATTAATGAATTAGGTCAAGTCAGGTAATTCATCACCTGACTGAATTAGAATCCAATCTGAGGCATCCTTTAAAAAAGACACATTCAAATGAGGTAGTGTTCACAGGGAAGTTCACAGTGAGGATAATCATAATTTAAATGAGAAAATGCCTGCATAGTTTTAGCAAAGTCTGACAGGGATTCTGTGCAAAAGCAGCATGGTAAGCAAAAGCAAATCTCCACAAATTAATTTGACCTTGATGAAAGGCACATATTTTTATCAATCAGACTTAACAAATATTGACTTTAGGCATTAACCAAAGACATACATAAACATTCAGGTTGTTAAAACAGTTGTCAAGTTCATTTTCCTTCTGAAATCACAGTTTGCTGATAAAGATCTAGCTGAACTTAACCTCTTGAAAAAAAACTGTATTGCCTTATAAAGCAAGAGTCGGACGGATTAGTCTTCTCTGCCTATCAACTGCTAAAAAAAGATGCGTTGCACTGGCAGACTGAAATTTAGAGCCCAAGTGCTGGCTAGGATAGACATACAAATGAAACATGGCATAATTATAACCACAATAGGCCCCATGACCATGGCCCATCCTTCTCCAGCAGCACCAGCCAGGAGGGTGGGGGGGAACAGCAAGGGCACCGCTTTTGCTTGTGGCTACCATTTATCATGGAGGTTTTATTTCCACTGGAAGGCCAGTAGGGCAGCATACTTCAACATTAGAGGTCACCAAGTAGAGGACGTTCCTAAGAAAGAAGTAATGCACAGTAACTGTTTAATTTTCAAAAATACGAAAGATGAAAAGATGCTTTCCTGGTACTTTCTACTCTCCATTCTTAGTGGGGTACGGGCCCTTCCCAAAAGGGTAGGATAGCAGCTTGTGTAAAACGGTGCTGTCTTTTTCAAGCCACTCCATCAGCAGTTGGATGAAGACTCAACCATCACTTTGAGAAAAACAAGATTCCCAACACATTTCCTGAGTGAAGCGTGCCCACTAGCACTCACTGAGTAGGTAGAAGATCTGTACTCAAAGCAGGGCAGGAGCTCCAAGCAAATGCCAACTGTCCCTGCAGGAAAGGCTCCCCACTTGCAAGCACGGAGAGCTGTTGAACTTCTCTCTCCTTCAAGATCAAAACCTTCTCTGAACTGTCAGATTCCCTGGAAGAAGGGAAGAGCAGGGACCACAGCGGCAGTCAGGCTTCAGCCAAGCATTTTCAAACATTCAGTAAGGTGAGTGCAAGATTAGATTTGAGGAGTACACAAAGGCTTTATTCTGTACCACGGTATTCAGACATCTATTTTATGTCATATCCAGCCTCACCGAAAAACACCTTGAGGCATTTCATGACTATGTTGACATTTCAATTATGCTGCATTTAAATAGATTTGGTGGTGCTCAGTCTTATTTCTTGCTAAAATACTTCCCATTCTAAATATAGATTCAAAGAGTTATTTACTAAGTCAAATTCTGACAGGGAACATACCAAGGAAGCAGCAAAGCAGAAAGTCACAGTATTTGCCTCCCCTTTTTAAAAATTCTTTCTGTCTCTCCGCCTTTTTTCATCTGCTCCATGACTGGAGGCTGTGCACAGAGAGCACTGCAATGACAGAAGCAGAGCTCTGGAAGGAATCCTCAGAATGGATTTGGCGTGAGGAAAAGCAAAAGAAAGTTTCTTTTCTCTGTAGCCTCCTAGAACTGGCTGCGAAGTGAGCTGGAGATCAGCCTACCTGCTGGCACGGCCAAAAAGGGTGCAGGCCAACATAAGAAATCTGCGAACAGCCTAGAAATGAAAGGCTGTAAGTAACTCGGAGAGCCACTCAGCCAACCAAGTACACCAATACTTCTTCCTCAAATGTCCTCGAAGTTTATAGGAAGCGATAGTAGCAAAGAACTGGAAGATAAAATTTGCTTCCACAATTTAGCAGCCTCTCTGTAATGACTGACTTCTCTACAAGGCATGAAAACGTCAAAGCCTTTGCTAGCAGAGTTTGCAGAGCTCCGTTAAACAGTTCATACACAGCAAGCCCTTAGGAAGCTGCAGGTTCCTAAAACATATAACAGTTTCATACTCTTTGAAGAAAGAAGAAAAACTAAGAGTCAGTTAAGTTTCAGAAACGTCTCCACTTCTGCCTATTCATGGCTAAAGAAAGTGAAAGGTCGCTAATTCCAGACTCTCTGGGTATAAAGCTTAAATTAACATTTTTCTAGCTCAGGCTGTGCCTCTCTGTTGCTTTAGCTGTTCTGCAAGTGACAAATGTTACAGAGCCTGAATATTTTCCTACATGCATATTTAAGATTTGTACTAACTGCTGTTTATCCAAAGAAAGTAATGGCTTTGAATCCTGTCGAAAAATATACCATAATACTGGCGAAGTTTTTACTGCACCTGGTTTTATGAGAAAGAATAAAACAAGCGTGCATAGCTATTCAGCAATATATACTGCTCACTTTTTTAATACGCCTAGAAATATTTCAGGGAATGTGAAGGTGATCTCTTGAGAATATATCCAATACCCACTGTTACCCTTAAAATCCCATGCTGAAACCTCATTGCCAAAAATAGCCTCCTAAAGGTGACACTTCTATGAACGATGTCCCAAGTTGCAGCAAGAGCCGCATGAGTATATAAGCCATATTTAGTGCTACTACAATTTGCACATTTATTTCATGTATTCCTTTTCCTATTTGATATTCCTTTTCCTATTTTACTTGAAGTTTTTTGGTTTGGAGAATATTTTTAAGTACATGCAGTTATGCAAGGGGCTTGCTTGAAAAATCTCAGCATTACAGAAATGTGAAATATATCTATAAAACAGTGGTTTTGATCCAAAAAAGGAATCTGGAAATCAAAGAGCAAGAGACCAATGTTGTATACCACATTGTTATTCCATAAGAAAAAAAAAAAAATACAAGGCAAAGAAAGCAAATATTCCAACCAAAAATATAATTTAATAAAAGAAGCAAAAATATAACCATTTCCCACACAGCCTCATATGGAACAGGACATAAACAGATGTTAGCATATCTACTCATGCATAGGCTTTCCCCTGCATGTATGTTTTATAGGTCAACAATATGTGGAACTATTTGCACGTATCCTTACGCACTTATGTGTTTGGTCGATTGGTGTAGAAATGATTTCTCACCAGTTGCCTGCCTTCCCCCAAACCATTCATGCGCTGACTGAAACATGGGAGGCAGCGAAAGCAGACTAGAACAAATCCTTTTGAAAATTCCCTGGAGGCTGAGCATGCTCCGCCTGGGCTGGTTATTTTGGCACAGGCAATACTCATCTCTAACGCAGCTCCTCCGGCTGCGCAGCACATGACAACACCAAAACCTACCCAGAAAAATGTGGCTGTGAGAGGCCCCAGCTTCTGAGACTTTTTTCTAGCCCAGGAACACAAATATCAGTATATTAGTGAGGTAATCTGAAGCCAGGTTAGAAATATTTTGTAAAGTCTCAACCCTATCACAAGACTTCATTGCAGTATCTCCCGAAAACAGGCTTTTCAGTACAAAGACCATATGTTGCTGCACTGACTTGCACAATTCTTAGTACAGCTGAGGCTCCAGACTTGACTCAGATTTCGGGGTATCGTATCTGGCTATTGGTAAAAAAGGAAAATCCTGTGGAATATTTACATAGAAAATAATAATTATTATTCAGGTGCCATAAAGGTTGTTGTGGGACCTAGAAGTGATGCTTATTTTAGGTCATATTGTCAACTGCAGTGCATAGCTTCTTTTATTTTGTATTTTATTTCACTTCCATTTGTTCTACTTGTCTCTGCAGCAGGTGATTCAGCTACAGGGTGCAGATGAGCTGCAGGATGTTAGCTATTGGTGTAAGAAATATTTCCACAGTTTTACTATAATCCTTCAGACTCATTTCACATACATGACCATTACTATAAAACATGGGGAAAAAAACAACCCTGAATTGTTAAATTAATAAGAAAGTTGTGTAAATTAAGTAGTATCAGCATATCCCACCCTCTACTCTTTTTGCAGGGAGGGAAATACAATTTTTTAATAGCTTTTAGTACAATCAAGGAAAATTTACATTTTAAAAAGAAGCTTGAAGAAAATACTGAAGAAGCAGAAATTCTAGCTTTCCTTCAAACACAATTTTCTGTATTAATAAAACACCGCTATGATCCTCCTAGCAGTCCCCCCCAGTACAAAGTTCTTTTTTTTGAGATAATGGGAATATTTATTAAAAACGTCAAACTTAGCAGGTTTTTTGTTCTACACTGATTTTAGTTTAGTGAAGTTAATAGTGGCTACCATTTGCAAAAACATAATAATTTCACAACTTAAGATTGAAGTAGGATTCATACATATCCTCTTGACTCTGATGTTAAAGTTGATTAAAATTAGAGATAATCAAGTTCTTCGGTTTTGGCATGGTTGGTATAAAGGTGAAACGTACGAATTATTCTGAGGGGACCCAAGCACCGTAGTGATAAAGGAATAAACATCCCACTGATTGAGTAAATGAATGTGTCTTCATACTCTGCTGATATGCTACGGTATTAAAATTATGTCTGTTCACTCTGAGGTTAGATTGCGACAGTTTATGTGCTTTATATACCTGGGGATGTGATGATGTTACTCACTCTCTGTCCCAAAATATATACAGGAACAGACTACCACTTCCCCTTCATCACTTTACTGAAGGATAGGTAAAGGACACGTAAGGTTTGGGCTCCCACCATTTTTAGTGAAGAGGCACATATTCCTACGGTTCTCTCTTTGTAGAGCTCTTCTTGTCTCTAATAAGGATAGCAAGTTGTGTGATAGCTACGCAGGCATGAAAACTGGGATTGTGAAGAATTACATCCCTACTACCACTTGTTACTGTGCTATTCTGACCCACTCGGCTGATAAGGGAGGAGACCTTGGTTGGCCTCTAGGATTCACTCTAATTTATATATTTAAACAAATTGCTAATCATTATAATAATATTGGCTCCTTGGAGTGAGGATAAAATGGCAAAGAAAGTCGATTTCCTTGTGAGAATGAGGCACAGTATCAGGCAGAGCTGTGCCAAAGTTCAGACTTCATCTCTTAAAGGTAAAACCAGATCTTTATTTCAATACAAATGAGAACAAAAATGGGATTATACTCTGATGTAAGGACTACTAAGACTCCCAATTAAAATTATACCAGCAAAATCGAGCAACGTGTCAACCAGTAAGAAATCCAATTGTTCTGCAGATCCCAGCTGCCTACCAGGCTTAACTATCAAAAAATACAACTACATCCAAAACTCTTTCCAAGAATTCGTATGGAGAACTTTTAAGGGACCAACCAGTATTACCTTTACTGACTTCTTACAATGTATAATGTTCTCTGAAGTGCCTTTATTAGTTCATTCAGGGTTTAATAAATTGAGAGACCATCTAGGATCAGAGATTTACTTTCTTTCAAGCAGTACCTCCAAAAACCCTTCCAACATTCAGAAGTTCAAACCAAATGCCGACTATCACAGTGTGCTCTTCCTGACCTGAATATTTCAAATTCAGAGTTTCCTAATGAAAATCTCCCATCAAACGCTTTTTTATTGACAATGGTCTGCTCTTCAGAACAAAGCGAACTACACCTTGAGAATAAGAAATGTGCATCTGCAACCCTCCATATTTTATTGGCTACAAAAGTTCTCTGACTTCATGCTTTCTCCATACAAAAAAATGACAGAGAATGCTGTGCCATTAAAATCATACGAGAATCAAGACTGCACTAAGAGCCCATTATTGCTGCTAATGAGGCTGATACCGCTGCGTCGAGTTGCTCTTTTGCTACTGCTGCTCCACAATTCAGGCAGTCTGATGAACTCGGATCTGCATTGTCAAACATCAAGAAGGCAGCGCGGGAAGGTCACAAAGTCTACATAGCATTAGGCATATTGGGAAAGTCAGAAGATGAAAGACTGTTTAGAAAATAGTGAGTATGCAAATGACTTGTCTTTCTCATTAGCAGAGTATTATCTCTAGTATAGGAGACTGCTGCTATTAAAAAAAACGTACGCTCCTGTGCTCCACCCAGGTAGCTGCAGCTGCAGTACATCACAACTTCCCACAGCCATTGCAATGTAACAGGAGGATGACTTAAAGGAGCTTTCAGAGTAAAGTGTCACCGCTTTCCGTGAGCAACCTGAGATACGGCACACACACGCATCCGCATCCACACGATTTGTGCAGCCTCCAACTCAGCGTAAAATCATGCGCTTTAAAATATGACAATCATAACTTCACATTTTCGGGTGGCACCATTTGTTACAGGATGGTTGTCTGCTGTGTATTTTATCTTTTTACATATGAAAAATTTATAGTCACTCTTGAAAACATTTCTGAAAAATTGAAGGAACTCACTATCAACTTGCTATATAAAACAGCTCACATGAAAAATTTCTTCTCAGTGGCACTAACACATTAGTCCTCTGTGTTGGAAAGCAGGACTCCCAGAAACAGCAAACGACTGACTTAACTCATAAAGAGCATGCACAAAATAAATTAACCAAAGGAGGCATAATCATATGGGAAAGGCTATACTGAACTCAATATTCCTGTTTTCATTGCAAGAGTAAGACAGGAGGCACAACGCTCCAAGTATTGCTGCGTCAGGCAGGTCAATGGACTAATATAATGGACTATTGGACCATATGGACTATAAAAATACAGCTATTTATACCCAAAACACGACTCAAAACTGAAAAAAAAATCCAGAAAGGTATTAAGTCCATATTTAAGATACTGATGTCTCCCAGACTTTTGGCAACCACTTCACCTTTGGTTGTATTTTCCACAATTACATGGAGACGTACTGTGTATATTGATAAGCAAGTATTTATTAGCTACATTTACCATTTAATTCCATATTTAACTGATTTAATTTAAGTTCAGATGAAATTGTTTCATTTCATTCTTCAAAGATGGAGACAGCAAATATAAAAGGTGGATATTGAGAAAAATCTGCGGAAAAGCAACTGAAAACTGGAAAAAAATGAACAGTAGAACACCAAAAATCCCAAGTTAAAAGACCTGGTAAGATGACAATTACAGCTGAAAAATAAAAAGCTAATGTATTTTCATGATCTCCCATCTCTTACAAGAATGACTATATCCCTAGATAAAATCTTTTTTTTTTTTCTTTAATGAAATGACATTCAAAAAGCCCTTCAAGAAGAACAACTGGTAGCAGCTGCAATATTCTTCTTTAGATTTTTAAAAAGAGAGAAGATGACCTGATTGAAAAATACTGGTCAGCAACAATAGCTTTGTCCCATCTTTTTTTTCCAAAGGAGAGAAGTGCTCCCTGACTGAGAAAAGAGTGGGCAGAAAGCATGTTCTCCTAATCACTCTCAGGTAACAGGCCCCAGCTGAGCTCTACCAGGCAACAAGCTTTCTATTTTCTTTCAAAGAAAGGGAGGTAGACCTCATTTAGAGAATTTGGAAGTTGGATGCTTTTTTTTTTCCTCTGCCTCGTGAACAGAAAAGGCTGCAAAATTGGCTGGCTAATGCTGCAGAAGCTCTTCACAGCCATATTGGTTTTATTGTGCAAAAGAACCCGATACCTCTTCTGAGGGAAACAAAAATGTGTGGATATCCACAGACTCTTCTCAAACTGGCCAGTATTCCTAATTCCACAGCGAGTACTAATAAATATGTATTTTGATCCATTTAAAGCTGTTTGGAATGAACCATCAAAGTATTTCAGAACAGAGATACAGTTCAATCCTTATTTTAAATAATAAGATCTGCAAAGGAAAAAAGGAGGAAAAAAAAAAAGCCAATGGCATCATTTGGGCTAGTTTCCCTTGACCCTGACAAGGAATGACAGAGAATACAGAGCCTGGGATTAATCTGGATTTCATAATTTAATGAAAGGAACCTGTCAGTCAGAGACGAAATGTGTTAATAAAAGCAAATGAGGTACAAGGGGGGATTAGAATTCCTTTCTCTGCATGGGACTACAGTGGCAAAAGGCTATCGTTCAGAATATTAAAACTAAAAGATGCTGACAAAACAGCTTAGCATGTTTAGTAGCTGGTACACAAACACGATAATCATTTCCACACTGAGCACAGAATCAATACAGCCAATTACTTCCAAATGCCTAACAGAGTGTTTTCAATGTCACCAAGGAAAGTTCTGCCTCAAATCTCCGAGTCTTTATCTCTTGCCAATACATCTCCCACTCACTTCCCTCTGTGATACTTTTTTCTAGCTCTGAACATCTTCTGCCTTCTCTCTTGACATCCTGCTCTTCTTCACCTGCACAACTTCAAGGTCCCTCCGCCCCGTCGTACCCTCTCCATCCCCACACGCTCTGAACACTAGGGGGCCCATAGAATTAATTATTTCTTAGGCTGCTCCATCAAAAAAAGAAAGGAAAAAAAAAGAAAAAAATTGTCCAGAAGACTTTCTAATTCCAATTAGTTAAATAACTTTTTTCTTTTCTTTCCCACCTCCAATGTAATAAAAAAAAAAATCTGTGACCAGTTTCTATCTCCTCTCCCTCCACCTTTGTAATTCAGTAATTCTTTCTTTCATAATTTTGTCTTCCAGTAAATGTTTTTTGTTTGTTTTTTTTTTCTTTTAACCTTCAGTGCTTTGTAGTTACTAACATAACTTCTCAGTCTTCTTGTTACTTTGACTTTCTATGAGTCTTTTATTGTCAAGTCTTTTTGGTTACCATATCTTCTGAGTTTTTAAAGAATTTCTATTATGCTTTTTCATAAATGTTTTTTTAAACTGAATATGCCGCACTTGACAAATCTACAACTCAGTGTTTTGTGCATCCAAAAGCAAACAGTACCAAAAACCAACATGTCAAACAAATAAGAGCTGTAATAATTACAGAATTAATCTACTTTTAGTTTTGTTTTGAACAAAACCAAAGAAGAATTAATGTGGTAAAGAACTCCACAAAAGTGTTACATGAACAAAATCCACTTAAGTAAGACCAAGAAATAACAAAATGAGATATTAAAACAGAATGAGAGACTGAGTGGAAAACACCGCAGAATATCTGTAAGAAGAAAAGCAAGTAGAGGTAACAAACAAGAATGAATGATATCAGACTTAGTAAGATCTTAGACAGAAAGCACATGAAGAGCTGGAAAGGCCTAGAGGCTTCCTGAACGATGGACTCAGAATAGAAGAACGTGGAAGAAAGTGGTTCTATGCTCTACTGTTCTTTTCAGCACCATGAATTATGTTGTGCTGTCTGTGTGCACGCCCTTTCCTTTAACATCCTCTGCTTTTTCATGATAAATTTTTGTGGGCAATAATCTATACAATTTTTTTTCTGGTTCAACCCAGTTTTCATCTGTTTCAAAACCTTTGCTTCTGTGTAAACGGTGATACTTCTAAAATATACTCTTAGGTCTCCAGGGCATCCAAATGAACAGCAGCCCTTAGATCATTGAATTCCCAGGCTAACTGATAGAGCCCTACAGTTCAGTGATAGTCACTGTTTCACCTACTGCATGTTGGATATTACTTTATGGATATTTCTACTTGATTACACAAACTCTGTTAAATATTTCTTCTTGATAAAAGCGATATTTTATACTAAAATGGTATGATTAGACTGAATCCCTGAGCCTTTGATGTCAAAATGTTTAAAAAGGGGGTTATGGTACCTGGGAATGGGTAGGGTGCAGACACGTGTTACTTACATCCAACGCTTTGATAGCAGAACTACCAAATTTCATCCTTAAAGAAAAAAACCAAAACCCCTCACCTCTTCCATGCTATGCTTCAACATTTAATTGACAACTCTAAACTATTTGCAAGAACTTATTCCTTAACTACGGGGAGGGGGGAGAGAAAAAAAAAAAACAAACAAACCATCTAATATCAGGTGGCAAGATTAAAATTTCTTTTAAAAAATTAGATATAATCTCTGGTAAAAATCTTTAAGAGTACTGGATAACTCTAAGAAATTCTCTTCACATAGCCATTTCTTTTAATTTTTTAAGAATTTTTGTTCTCTTACATCTGAATCATGCTGCAAAACAATACATATACAATTTTGTGTGAGTAGCAAAGAAAATAAGGAAGAAATATGTAGAAAACCAATGTGAAGAACAACAGTATTTGCAGAAATAATGTAAGTTCTCATATTTAGGTTTGAATATACTTTTTAAAGATGGCAAATATGTCTGCGTCTGGTTAAAAAGCTTCTAAATCAGGGAAAACTTCTAAGTAAATGGAATATATTTGTCCAGCTCTCTTATTAAAGTCAAACTAGGACCAATATTGACCAACTGCCGTCCAGTTAAACATGTAAGGCTCTGCAGAAGAGGAACTCCAAATTCTTTGGAGTGTGGAGGCACATTCACACAGCAAATAGCTAGCACAGAAAGTAATAGATGGCTATCATTATTTCACTTATTTGTTATTGCTCTCTGTGGAGTCAATCAAATGCGTGAGCACAGCTCATCCGCTTCAGAGCAAAGCCAGCTGGTAGAGAGCAATAGCGTCTTACCCCATCAGAGCTGTTTCACCTCTGTGTATCTGCCCATGGCCATGTATTCAAAAACTGTCCTGTTAAAATTAAAATCACTCCCTGCATATATAACAATCTGTGCATGTATGCCGGTTCATGTGCTCACCGTCTTTCACCCTTTTTGATCTTCCAGATTTTTCTTTAGATTGTCCTTTGTTTGCTTAAACATCATTTATTGAAATCTAATACCACATTATAAGAGCTACCCGATACCACAGAATAATAATTATTGTTGAAGATACAGTAGTGCTCCTGGCGCAGGACTAGAAATGAAGAAAGAAAGAGACTGTCCTCGGGGGAGATCTAGTACACGATTTGAGTTCTAGTGGGAAAACTACTGTTTCAGTGACTCTTCAGCCACATACCGTGCAAATTTGTTGTTAAATCACTGTTTATTATTGGTATAAACTACTTCTCTACAAGTCTGTACAATTGAGGTTTTAAATCGGAAGTATAAAAAGTATGATTTCACAGCCAGCAGCTTCCCTCTCTTAGGAAGTTTGCAGGCTCCTGAGCTTTTACTACACCACCAGAGATTTTGAAGGTTCTGCATTGTAAACTGTCCCATGAGGCAAGGCAGACAGCTCATGTCTTTTCCAAAAGAGCTGTAATTTCAATATGACATTGTGAGGCTGAGATTAAGATTGCAATATGTTTTTTCTTCTCTATCAGAACACCCTACTCTTCGTGGCTGGAATGGAAAAATGGCATCCAGCATCTGGCTGCAGGTGTCAGCTGGAATATTGTGAGAACCCTAAAAAAATAAGAAGCTGGACAAGCCTGGGGAAAATGCACGGAAATAAGAGTTTGAGGTAGAGGATTAGGACTGGGAGGAAAAGAGATTTAGAGGATAGAAAGGACAACTTCAATAGTCAGAAAAAACTATAGCTGGCAAAGGATGCATTTTATATATACATGTGATGTCTGTGTGTACGCTACGGTGTACTGATCCTTGCCCGAGTGCCTCTTGCTGACATGAGCATATCATAAAGAACACTGAGAATCCTCATAGGAATCTCCATTCTTAGGATTTTCAGGTTTGGGACAGTAGAAATGCTCTGTATGACAGCTTTGTCCCCCTGGGAGCTGTGCAAAATTAAAACCTTGAGAGAGCAGCAAATTGGCAGGGACAGGACCTGGTGCTGAGCCCACCTGCAAAGCTACAGAAGTTGCATAATGCAAATTAAACTAAACCCCACAATTCCTGCAGAGTGGCTCTTTTCTGTATCTCGGTGATAATTGTCACTCATCTTGATGAGAACTGTTATGCTCCTCGTTGCAAGCTGTTGTTGTTTTTTCCCCGTGTATTTCAGGCATGTTGAATGCCAAGTCTTTTACTGCCTAGCTACTGTTCTAAGGATCTTATCCTAACTTGAAGTTTTTCTGCCCATTTCATTGTTTCTTCATTTATGCAATCGGCTCCAGCCTAGACTCATGCCCTGTTTCTTTAACAACTTGCTCAGCTTTGATTAGGTGCCTTTTATGCAGAGCAAGGTTTCTTCAAATATGAACATTCATATTTCACACTTTCTACATTAAATCCTGGAACAAATAAAAATACCTGCCCTACCCAAGAAGCAGCAGGTAGCCCTACGTTGACCACATCTATTATTTCTAAGTTGTTCAAAATGTATGTTTTGATCCAGGGAAGAGGGAAATCAGTTCCTTTCAAGTCTAATTTTGAAACAGTATAGGAAATTAGAGGAGACTAAAACTGGGAAATATATTCCCAGATTATTTAATTCTGTTTCTACAATTCAAAGGACTTGGAAATTAGTTTGTAAGATTTAAGGGCAGTAAATCAAAATGTTGTCTACTGCACAGTTGCTAACATTATGCCCACACATTAGTTCGACCGGCAGACCTTGAGAGAGCAGATCAGGATGTGCTGTCGACTTGTCTGGAGGAACTGGACGTAGGGTTTGCAAGGTCATGCTCAAAGTCTTGTTCTGACCAAAAGGGGCGACACCATATACATGGAACAAAAAATTCATTGTTAGTCCGATTCTTGCTTATGGAACAAAAGTCCACTAGTCCAAATTATACAATTAACACAGAAAAGCCTCAATAATAATAGGGTACTTTAAAGCTAAGCCAGGTCAGGTAATATTTGCTTGCTCACTGCACAATTGCTAAAATGAGGTACAACCAGCTCAAGCGCAGGCAAGCTGAGATGGGTGCTGAGACCTGGCTTTTACCAAGAAAAGTTCCTACCTATACAGGGTGCTCTTTATCAGCGGATTCCAAACCAAGAAGGATAAATCACTAAATACTATCAATGATTTTTTTTTAAATATTTGATTTTGATAGCTTTATTGTACAGCCCTGTGTTTAATTAGTATTTGAGCTTAAAAAACCCCCACAGAAATATTCTTTAAAACACTACTACATCATGTTAGAACTCTTTTTACTATAAAATATTTTGCTTATATTTTTCCTTGTGGTAAAATATTTTCCCTGATAGCATCCCTAGAATAGTTATCATCTAATAAGACAACTGTCTTTTGTTATGAGATGGTATTTTGGTTTGAGATTCAATAATTAATAAAATGTGACATATGCTGGTCACATAGTTTAAGGTCCTCGCATTAAGGTCTCAGATACTGTGGTGGTTAGCATAGGAACCTCACCAGCACGAAATATATTTTCCTACAAAAGAATATTATAACTCATTACCTACATTTCTCTAAATTTTAGTTTGTACTTGGACACCAATGAACAGCTTCAAAAATTAATTCTGTAAAGTAAATATTTTAAAATGTGTAATGTGTGCTACCCTGTGGCTACTCAACATAAATATAAATTTCTTATAGAAATCAATATTTTTTGCCAGTAACTGTGGGCAGAATTCCCTATATCTGTAATTTACCCATTTTCTTGGTGATACATGAATAGCTGAATTTCTCATACTGGCTCACACTGAAAAAACAGTAGAGATGTGCCTCTATTAAAAAAAGCAGCAGGTATTCTTTCTTGACTGTATTGAATGCAGGTAGGGGGCAGATTTAACATATAATCAGATTCTACTTTTACAGACTTGGATTTCAGAACAAACCCTCTTTTAACTTGATACTACATTTTTAACTTGATTGATGATGCATATTGGATCCACCAAAAATGGAAGTACTAAATGTTAATTAACAAAGGTGATGTTAATGAAATATAAATATTCTAGTGGCTTAGTGATAAAGAAAATGACTTTCAGATCACTTTTGGATCATGCTTGACGGTGCTACATAGAGTAGAGCTACACTTTAAAATTGCCCTTCCGCTTGCCTAGACGTCTGATAGCAGCTTAATTAGTAGCTTACATCCAATGAGAAAACATAATTTCTTATCCTCTTCTTACTTACATTTTTTGAAACGTTACTTACATCAAAAGTTCCTTTCTAGTTTGGTGTTTGGACCCTGGAAACTGAGAACTTTGGCCAAAGCCCTAAATGGTTAAGACTAAAGATGCATGGGTAAAACAGGAAGAAACACAACCAGAAGAAAACCTGGTAAGAAAGGAGACGAGGTGCATAATTTCCCTATTTCCTTCTTTCTTCCCATTCACACAAAAAAGCATTGTGACATAAAAAGAAATGCTAAAAACAAAGGGCACTCTCTGAGTAACGAGACTATCTAAAATTGGGACAAATGAGCAAATGTACTGCATTTCAATTCCATTTCATTGTACTAGAAGAGGACTGCCTAATGACACTCTTTAGGAAGGTCTTCTCTCATATTAAAAAAAAAAAACAACAACAAACCAACCTTCCTAAAGATTATAGAAACGTATATATCATCTTGTTTTTTCCTTTGGCCTGTAATAAGCAGTGGGCTGAAAAAATCAGGCTGTAGAGTGAAACCATTCCAGCAAGTTCACTTTCCCAACTGCTAAACTTCCTGCCCATATTTTACAATCTAAAGGAAAACTGTTTCTTTTTTAATATACCATTAATGGTTACTTCATTTTCAAAGGGAAATGGTGGAAGGCTCATCAAAATTATACTACAGGGAGCAATTCTGAACTAAAAGAGGGATGACCAGAGGATATAACATAAATATTTCATCCAAAATTTCTTAGATTCATTGATAAATAACTCTGTGAGTTGATCATAGTAATTATTAAGAGTGCTTTATAAATGAGAAATAGATTGCTGAGTAGCGCTGTGCCCATAGTATAATAGTCAAAAATTCTCCACCCTTAGATCAAAACCTAGAAATTGGTTTATGCTTAATAGCAATTAGGGAGAACTACAGAATCACACCCGACTTGTTCAAAACTGGTCATTACCACTTCGAGTGTTCCAGTGAATAAATATTTACCTCTGTACTGGTTCTAGTAGATTACTGGATGAAAAAAATGAATATTTGATCAATTTAATTTTTTACTTGAATATTCATTTTGCATTTTGTCCAACTCTTCAGCAGATATACTAAATCCAAATTCATACTGGAGTTCCACTGAGTGTGCCTAATTGATAATACCAGCTAATTGAATTTACGACTTCTATGCATATTAATTCTCCATTTTTGTTTTGGCACTCTGAAATTCCATCAAGCTTCAACTAATAAAGAATGCAAACATTAATATATAGCCATCTCTGTTGCTCAGTATATGTCTGGAGTTTCAAAGCATAGGACTTACTACTTCTAATAAAAAAGACACCTTTTGAATTCACTTGGAATATGAAAGACAACCTCAAAAAAGCCAGAATTTTCTGAACCTATAAAGATCAAAGTTGTGGTTTACTTAGGAAAGACAGCTACTTGAAATTTCTTACATCAATATACGTATCATCATAAATTAAAAGCCTTACAGATCTGTTTTAACGTACAATATCAACTTACAGTTTCCTTCCCCTACATAATTCACAAGAAAATATAATGCACAGTTTTTACTAGCAGTTAATGATGGATGCTCTTTGCATTGATCTAACTAAAATCAAAGCGTTTTGTAATTTGCCCTCCAAAGTCTGTTCCTATGTGATTTTTAGTCTTTGTATGCCACATGATTTGGAAAATCCTCCCAATCTGTGGATTTGTGCTTAGAATGTATGCACAGGTGTTAGAATTATATTTTTCCTTATTGATATGAGGTTTCTTATGCACACAAGAATTCAGTGAAGAGGGCCATATCTGTATTGCTATAATGGTCACAATTACTCTCATTTTGCAGCCACTTTCAAAGCTCTGATTGCATAAGTTTCAATTGTGTAAAAATAAAACATTTACTCTTTCAAAAGCTCATGGTTGTTTGATATTAGCATCATCTCACACCATCTTAAAGGAAAGTAAAATAACAAAGACCAGAAAGAGACAACGAACTCTTGGATTCAGAGCAGTAGCAGGACCCCTACTGGTGCTGTACATATGTCCAACCACCAGCATATTCCAAATCCACGATTATATTACTCACATGAGTGATCAACACATTTGACAGCAGTTGAGGAAAAAAAATTAATTGTAGGGTGAGAGGAAGATTAACTTTTCCTTAGAATATTCTGTTCTTTGAATTATCTTTATATTTCAAAAGAAAGATATTTTTTGTGAAATTTGAAATAAAGAAAAAAAATTATTGCAGCACCATAAAGCAAAGAGATGTTTTCAAAACTGGCTTAGACTATTTAATTCAATAAACTACTTTATCTGAAGTCAGAGAAAAATGGTTTTGACAATGAGTAATAAAACTTGGATGTTTCAGAATGTTGTGTTCATAAGATTTGAATTTGATGGATGAATTTCGCTGACCTCACCGTAAACCTTTTACATTACAGAGATGTCATATACAGCACTCAGTAAGAGTAAATGTGCTTGTTGAAGAAAGGCACTAACATGGATACATTGGCATTTATTAGTACATCATTGTTTGGTTAGATTACGCTTTTATTTTTGAAATTGTAACAGAATTCAGGTCACTGATAATAACCACCATTCATTCCCGATGGATTTTTTTGTTTTATGTAACCCCAGTGAACTTATACTGTTATCTGTTATACACTCCAGATGTGTGCCACTAAATAAGCTGAAATTTACAGCCTCCTGGAATAATTAGTAAGTGGAAAATGAAAATTAATAAACTATGTACTTTTCTGTATGATAAACTATAGCTAATCGTAGGAAGACTTTCATTATTGCTAAGAACCTCAAAGAATATAGCAAAATATATGACTGACTGTCAAAACAGCTGTCAGCTATTGCTTTTTTTATTGGAAAGAGTCAGATCTACCCTGCATCAGTCCCTGAATTAGACAGCAGTAATAAGTTATTATAGCAGTCCTTCTGAGGGTTGCTAAAATCCATTCCTTCACAAGTGACACCAAGTGACGATAAGGCAAATGGAGGAGGAGGATTTTCACTCTGCCTCAGAGCGAGCTGCTCCCAGCTCCTCTGGGGCCTTCCACAAATCCTCCCGACCTCAGGGATGACTCCAGTGCAGAGCACGAGGTTTGATCTTGCTCATCAAAATCCATCTATCGGGTTGAGCGGTCTCATGTCTTAACACATGAAGTCTGATGCAGGTTCTAGATTCTTCAGCTGTGAAGAAGTTTAAGACATTTAATACAGATCTCCTCTATGCCTGTTGTTCTAATCATTGATTGTATTACTAGGAGCTAATAGCTAATAGACCAGATCATGGTCATACTGTTATGGAGGAAAAAGTATAAAACGTTTCAAAACGGATGAAAGAAATTCATAAAACTAGGCAGAAAAGGTTGGTCCAGATGCCACCCGACTCTGGAAGATGCTAATCTTCCCAAAACAGAGGGCGTGCACACCTAGTCTCCCCACCAGCCTTATTTCTTATATTTTTCCCAAGCGCTGACTCCTGGCTCCTGGCAGAGGCCAGATCCTTGGCCAGCTGGACCTTTGCAGGGAAGTCCTTTCGGGGTCAGAATCACAAGAAAAAGTTTCTCCCTTTGCCTTATAATCCCCCTTACATTTACCTTTCTTAGTTACAGTACATAAAGCTATTGAATTAGTCAATAAAGGCCAAGTATTAAAGCTATTATTTCTGCACTTCTGAAGTTACACTTGAGAATAGAAGGCTTGGAAGAAGTTCTGCTTGATTCTTAGGGGAGAAAAGGCTTATTTATAAAAAGTAACAGATGCAGCTAGATGAAAAGAAGCCAACCATACCAGCTTAAAAAAAAAAAAAGAGTAATACTTCATTCAGCAAAAATGGATACTTGCAATATGTGAACATAGTATGAAAATGCTTCTGAAATTTTCAACTTCAGAAATGCATTTATTCATAAGTAAACTGAATTATTTGGAAAAAAAACCCTCCTAAAATCACTGAATCATTTGCACAGGATTTTTCAGAGAATCGCAAACATGGAATGCTTCTCTAGTTTTATCAATAATTATGTCTTTCTCTTATTCTTCTATTATAATCCTTACACTGATTAAATGAGCTTCAGATATCACAATTTGTATTTGAAAATAGTTATTCTGTGCCAAATAATTTGCACTACTAGGCCAAGTTAGTGCACGTAATTCCCTAATGTGCCCTTGCAATGTATGTACAAGAAGAATTTAGGCTGAATTCAAACGACGGGGAAGGCACCAGAATGGCCCACGAATGACAAATGGTTACCCTCCTGCTCTCTGTGCAAGTTTACAGCCTGATTTGAAAACATAGTTCTTTCTGCAGAGGGCTATACAACTACCATTGCACGCTAGTATGTTTTCTACCAAGAGCGCTGTGGCTTATAAACCTTAACAAATGAGGTATATTTTAATTCTTTCATCTAAAAGCAATTCTCCCAGGTGGCTTATAAAGACCAAGATAACTTATATTTGTGTGACAGAGAGGCAGAGAGAAAGTGGTGTATTTTATTCATGATTTGAAAAAGTCATCAGCAGGCTGCAATTTGTATTCTAACAAACACGCTATCCTGAACAGTGTTGCCACCATCCCTTAAAGTATCTTATCACCCAGCCAAAATTATCCTAACTTTAGTTTCTTAAATTCTGCCACAGATTCGTACTATGTAGAGCTCAATGGGCCTAATCTAACACTATTTTTGCGAATAATCTGGTGAGTAATACAGACCTAATTCACAGGATTATCACTACAGACTGTGCTGGTGGAAATTCACAGTGCTAAGGATTAAAACAGAAAGACAATGATTACCATAGGTATATGTTTTGTATTTGCAAACTGCTTTTTATGTTTATCTCCTTATAGAAATAATTAAGCTTGTTCTTAGAAAGACTGAATAAGATAAGCCAAAAAGATAGGCATAAATACATAAATAGCTGTGGGTTGCAATTAGTAGGAATATAGCAGCTATGTCACTTGATTCTTAATAAACAAAACCAAGTTGTGTAGCAATAGAAGAAAGTAATACAAACTGCAGGACCACAGAGTTGGGAGAAAAGCCTCTTCTACTGCTTATTCCAGGATGCTCAAGCGCAGAAAATCCTACCTATGCTGTCTTCAGTGAAAGTAAAAATCCATTTCTGTACATTTAAAACTAATACGCCTTTCAGCAGTACTTTTTTTTTCTTGGTAATGTAACAGAAGAGCATCAAGGATACTTGAAATACAAACATCCTAAAACTTCACAGAGCAGTAATGCCACCGTAAGTCTCCAGTCTCCCGCTCAGCTTTGGTCCTGTGTGAGCACCAACGATAACGCTCTGCAGAAGTGAAGAAAGAGCCCAAACCTTGGCTGAAGCCATTACCGCTCTGAGCCTCTCTGATCAGAAGGGTCCCAAGGATATTATTAGCACAAGGCTTACGTTTTTTGTGTACAACAATTACTCAGAATTTAATATTTTTCTTCTGCATATTTACAATTTAGAACTGATTTAGGTGCTGGAGGTTATTTTCTGCTAGTACAAACAAAAGAAAGAGTACAGTATCAAAATCTACACCCAAGGGAATAATACCTTCGGTAGGGAACCCCAGGCCCATCCATTTTCTCTAACAGCTGAATGGGAATGACTACTTAAAGTAATAGGTTTTAAAATGTTTTCTGAGATAAAGCAGCAGTACTCCAGCGCTTTTTTTTTTTTCCTCATTGTGATTCTGTTAGGAAACAGGTAAGCAGCAATATTTCAGTATATAATTCCATTTACACATAGATCTGAGCGTAGACTTGAGACTCCTTTGTATCATTCAGGGCTCTGGAATTGTCACATTCAGTGTATCTCGCTAAAGCCTCGTATTATAGTTTGCAAATGCAAAACAGTCGTTAAGTTTCCCACCCCTAGGGAAAGTGCATGCATTGCAGATTCAGAGTATTCTGTCTGCAGGCGGGAGCCAGCCAGAAGCTCCATGCATCAGCTTTTCTCTTGGCCAAGGAAAAAGTGACCTTGTTCCCTGTCCTTCTTAGCAGGTTTGAAAGACGTGGGCGAAACTGCATGAGAAGTAAGTAGCGACAGAGGAGGCGAAGTGGTTATACTCTCCTTTGGGGCTGTAAAGCAAATATGCCCCGTAAGACTGTAAATGTATGACTATCTTTCTCTGTGCTTTTTTTCACATTTTTTCACATTCACCTTCTCTCTTCTGCCTTTCCTCTTAGGCAGGCTGTTACTGTCTATCACCTCGCCATGGGACCAGGTGGCACTGATACGTAGGAGAAAGCAGCAGGAGCACTGAGAGAGGATGCGGGAGCCACACAGATAATTATGTGTGGTGCTTAAGAGGAGGAGCAGCAAAACAACTGGCATCCAGCTCCTCTGTGTCTGTTAGCAGGTGCAGCAAGTATCCGTGAAACTAAACCGCACTGTGGGAATACAGGGGGTGGTTTAAAAATAATCTGTCAATAGAGAGAAAGTCTATGCAGACTTCAATTCGCTTATCTGTTCCAGTTGCACTGTTCAGCTGGGCAGGCTTTTATGCGGTACTGAATTAATGTATATTCATATACACATCTACATGCACGTAGGTATATATAAAAATATGCTATGTATCTTGCACTGATCTCTATTGGAGGTAAAGTCAGCTTTGTCTGCATCCACGTGTTCAGGTCAACCTCCTGTCCTGAGTCCTGCAGAGATGCTCTTGTCCTTTCTAATAACACTGCTATCAGAGCAAATGTTGTGTGTCTCATGATCTTCAAAATCAGAAGGCATACATAAAAATATGCAAGAGAAATGCTGGGACTTGACATGACATCTTTTCACGGCAAAGCCACTGGACATTCATTTTTCTTCATATACAATTGAGTGTGGGAATTCAACCTGAAAGGAGCACATTGTATGTGCAGTTATGCCCTCACAATAATGAAGAATTTAAGAATAATATTACAAAAAGAAGAGCATTCCTCTTCAAAACACAGCTACATTTTTCAAGTGGTTTTCCACTTGAACAGTCAGTTTACAATTTTTGAAGCTGTTGGCCTATTTCAACCAAACTGAAGGTTGGGAGTTTCAAAGGTATTAAATCTTGACAAGATTTGTGAAAATCAATAGCGTGGCAGGTGAGAAACTTACTTCCCTGCCTCCGCTAACAGGGAAGCTGTGAAAAAAACTCCTTTCCTGGTTTGGGCCAGTGAGCTTGGCAATCACCCCGCGTACTCTGCCTGGGCAACGAAGGCAGGGACGGCCCGGAGGAGGTTGACCGCACAGGGGGAAGGGCGAGGGGATGAGCGGGGGCTTTGGGGAGCACGGCAGGGAGGCAGGCAGGGAGCTGGAGAGCAGATACGGGGAAGCGCAGACCGTGGTGGGAAGGATGGCAGCAGGGGTAGGTCTGGGAGGAAGGTTTGGGTTAGCACAGGCACACTTGTGGGTTTCAGGGAAGATTACAGCAACCTGGCATTTTTGGGGAGATGGATGAAGACGCAAGATACTATTCCATTTTTTAATATAATTTATGCTTATCAAACAACTCTTTTTCTCTTGGTCTTTGCTGAATAAAGACCTTTTCACTTTCTGGCTCACTACTTTTTTGGTCATTGCAGTGTTTCCAATAGTTAAACCCTGCGCTTCCCTCTTTCCAGGAGCATGCTGCATTCTTGCCTTACCTTGAGAATTCAACAGCAGCAGCTCTTCTTGCTGACTCCTGCCTTTAATCCCGCCAATCCTCCTACAGTGCTTTGATTCACATCTTATATTCCTCTCTCTGGTTTTCACAGCCCTAGCCCCACATCCTTCTACAATACCTATCCCAGGCATTTTCCTATCTACTGCGAAGTGCAGGCATCCAGTTTTCCTGCCTCTTCCCCTCCGTCTTATTTTAATTTCTGTAGCATGAAAGGAAAGAGAGGACCAAAATGGTGCCCCCAGTCTCTAACAGCAGTTTATAGCCACTTTCAGGACTTGTCGGTCATCAAACTTCTTGAATAGCCTGCAGCTGTTTTTCAGCTGCTTTTACAAACGTCTTGAGGTGTTATAGTGAATACAATTTCCTTCAGCCTGAATGGCTCGGAATCAGTTATTTCTCTTCTATACCAAAAGGCAAATGTGGATTTGATGTCTCTGACGGCTGGCTTTGTTCAGGGATCTATATGTCTCTGCTTGTAGACTGTTGTGGTAAGATAAAAACCTAAGAAGCATTAAAAATATTAGCCGTATTTCAACTGACAGCACATATGTCTCAGTATTAACTATGAGTATATAAAGAAAATCAGCTTGTTTTATGAACAGGCTCTGCTGCAATTGTAGTAATAGACCTGGTGCTATTAAAAAGTGACAGTTTGTTGTGTTTCCATTACAACTGTCAAGTTTGAGAATTGCACAGACCTTACGCGACTGGCTCTAGTAGCGTGCCATGCCTACGATGCGCATGAGAAGCAGAGCGGAAAGATTAACTGCAAATCAAACTGAACGAACTACACAGGTGAGGAAAAGTTTGCAGAAGGGTAATGGCTCTCTGCTTCTGAGGAAGATACAAGTCTGTTTTACCGAGTCCAAGATGAGATCAGGAATGTCAGACACTTAACTGCAGTCCTGCACTATCTGCTCACGCAAGCTATTAACTTGCAGATACTCCAGCAGGATGTTGTGAAGCTCGATTAATATTTGTAAAATGCTTGAAAATGAAATGCTAAGAATTAACCTTGGTATCATGAAAATCAGTGGGAATTATGCCAAAATCCTGTTTTTCGGCTGTTCATAATTTCTCCCATAGATTCTCTTTTATAGAAGAGTTACAATCACTTCTTGTTTGTGATAACCAATTACCCATTTACCAGCTCCCTTTCACCAAAATCTTAGTAAATGGTTCTGGTTTTCCTTATTTAAAACTGTTAATTCTTATCTCTCTCTTATGTTGTATTGCACAAATCCAAACCCAATTAAAAGAAAAAAGGTAATTGTGTGGACAGATTATTATCAATATTTTGCAAGGAAAAAAAAGACTTAGAAATGACTACAAAGTACAAATATTGTTTACAATTAAAATGCAAATTCCAGGCCTTTAAACTGAAACTCAGTACATGAATTCTGTGTGACATAAGCTGGTCAAAACCGATATTACATTTCATTTATCACTTCACATAAACAGACAAGAAGAAATCTGGTAGTCAAGTCGTTCTCTCTCAGATGTATGAAGTGTTCTGCTGAGATCTGACACCCATCAGGACGCCCTACGAAAACTTATTGTACTGCTAAGAATGATTTATAGCATGCTATGAACATTGTTGTTTCGTATGGTGAGGTCTTGTTAGAATGCTGATGTATTAAGACAAAGTACCATCACCTCCTAAACTCAGCTGTGATAATATATAAAACCTGTCTTGGTGGCCATCTAACTTCAGCATTGCTATCCATAAGAAACAGTATCTTTCATTTCCAAGGAGCTTTTCATAATGCAGCACCTTCCCTCAGAGCTGACAATTTCTGATCAATCCTGAGCATCCAAAACCACATTAAGGAAAGACATCTCATACAGTCATCACTAAGCAGAATCATCCCCTCACCCCACCACTTAAAAACAGTGCATTTATTGTTAGGCCAATTCTTGTTTAAATGGTGGCATTTCAGGGGCTTAAGCAATGCAGAACACATAGTTTTAGTGTTGTAAGTCTACAGTGGTTTCCCATTTGGTAATTAATTTTTAATTAACTCACAGAGTCTTAAATGTAGGGAATTCCTCTTATGGCAGCTAAAACTACACAATACAGCATTTTGGCCAATTTGCATGTTTGAATTGTATTTTCACGATGGTTTAAACACCGTATAGTACGAATATGTAACAGCAGAGTAACAAACTCTCTATACATAATATTACATACTAATGGCACTGCCCAACCAAATTTCCCTTCTCCAATTACATGCATCTCTGATATTTCATAAACAACTAAAAACCAACATAAATCTCCCCCTGCTGCACACAGGACAATTACAGATTTCAGCCTCATTGCATACCAGATATCAGAATGCAGATCAGCAGAAATTTGCTGAACTGAATCAAGAAAGAGTGAATTTTATTCCCAAGAGAGATGTTATATAGATGCTGAACGTAGGTCCAAATCTTTGTCTAACTGACATAGAGATTACATCTTAGCCATGGAAACTCTGTCTGGAAAAGCTTATAGAAAAAAAGAAATAGGGAAGCAGTCAAGGTGCTGCTTACGTCCATTAGTATGTTAATCAAGGAATGGGATAATAAGCTTTTTGTTTTGTTTGAATTTAGCAATCAGACTGCTACAGCTTATGTATGAGCATATATTTAGCAAAATTAGCAAACAAAGTTCGCAATCAAGTAGCTGAAAGAGATCATCCCATGCATCCAATGAGGCACGAAGGTTTATACGTGAAGACGATCAAGGCAGGGTCTTTGGGTTTGTCTGCATTGCAGTAGAAAGGCTGCTGCAGGGAGAGAAGTGCTGATCACCCAAATCTGCAGTGGCCAGCTGATCAAAGGAACGGCTAATTGATAGGGAAGTCATTTGGGCAATTATGATTTGGTTGCTCAGATCTTACCCATTTTTAGTTAAATAAATCTCTGCCCTGACAGATGGACAGTAGTCTGGTATCTCTTGATGCTGAAAGGGTTGTATCTGAACATCTAATTGGAGGTTATAGGAGTGAGGAAATAATGTTCCCATCTGTAGCTCTCAGTTACACAATGCAAGCATTAAGTATCTAGTATCTCTGATACAGAGCAGGGTCAAGATTCATTTTTCATATGGATGAACTATTATTGGATGAACTATTGAGCAGTATTTCCAAAATCCCATAATTTGATGAAAATGAGTTTGACTCTACTATTAGTACCCTTTAAAGTAGTGGATGAAAATGCCTTACTGCCAAAGTAAAGTAGGAAATAAAGATATCAATATATGATTGGTTCTAACAAAGAAGAAAAAGGCTATAGTCATGGATCTTGCAGTCACAGGGTAAAATCAGACATAGCTGAGTACTTTCACTACTAATTTAAAAACTGGTTATCTTACATACTGACTATTAAAACTGCACAGTTACCTTGCAAAACCCGCATTATCACAGTTAGGTAAAAGTTTTACAAAAACGAAAGGAAATTCTGGATAAGAGGGATCCTCCACCTGACTTTTATTAGACTGTTAGTTAAAGACGGAAAGACTGGAGGGATATTTTTCTGTTCACTAGTTGGCAGAATGAAGGGATTTCTCTTGAATGTAGGGAAAAAAAGTGGACCTTTGCTGACTTTACTAGAAGAGAAAGAGCTATGTTCTAACTATTTCCCCTTCTTATTTAAGATCACCTCATCCAGATGGCTTTACTCTATCAGAGCTCCTTTGAAAAGCCTCAGCAGCACACCCTTAAAATTCACCAGAGTTCCCCTTTGCCCTTCCAGTTGCTTTCAGTGGAAGTTACAGCTACTGTTGTGCAGGATTTGACCCGCTCTGACTTGCAATACTTGGGGAAAATACCATACATTCCTCCCTAAAAGCTTTCGAAGCCTCAATTTCCATCAGTTTTGATGCTACAATAAATAACGAAAACGCAGATGACTTTATGAAAAGATGTTATGAAACATGAAGTGCAAAGAAAAACCAACCCACCAACCTTACTTGCATTGGGATTTTGATCCATTGAATAAGTATCCAGATTTGAATTGAACATGTTAACAAACTCCTAAGTATAACCTATTTTTCTATCCAAAAGCACAGTTAACCTAATTGCACAAAGCAGTAGGAATTGATAGTAATTTTTACATTCAACAAACATGTAAGAAGAAGAGCTTGGTTTAGGATCAGCTATAGTAGGGAATACAATCATTTGTTCTCTCTGTTCTTACCTTCAATAGACAACTATTTGTGTTAAAGAATAAAATTTAGTGACAAGTGCTCCACACATACATATCCAATTATTTTATTCTCTGAGGACTGTTTTTTATATATTTGGGAAAAGAAATTTGTGAGGTAGACTGTGATCTTTCTCAGACGCAGCAGATCTGATTGCTGTGTTTCTACAACGCCATGTAGCTATTACAGCTTTAATTTAAGGCCACAGCAAACTAAATAAATCTTGTTATTGTCAGTTAACTATAATCTTTTATTTACTTGGATTTGACACTAATTATAGTAGAGCTTTCATAGTGATAAATATCTTCAAATACATTTATCAAGAACTAAATAACAACTACTGTAATAAGACAGTGACTTCGGGTCAAATTCTATTAATTTATATTGATGTAAATCAAGATTAATTCTTTGGATTTATACCACAACACACACACACACACACAAAAAAATGGTTTTATGCTTCATATTTTGATGCTGTGCCTCTTGAATGAAGATAATTTAGACTCCATTGTACCTGCCCGTCTTCTACGTGTCATTTATACTTTTTAATACAAAACTAAGCATTTCCACATACATCTCCAAAACAAAACGCTTCCATGAAACAATAAGGAAATCGGGGTCCTCATTGTTTGTTGCTCAATGCTTCAAAATGTCTTTTGAAAAAGGAATTGTTAAGTAGGGCTTATAGATCCGTAACAAAAATAGCTTATGCAATTGTATGCAACACTCAGATTTTCAGCTGAATGTGCTCATAACAATCTGGCATTGTTCATCCCTCTGCCAGAGCTCTCCTCATCAGATGTTCACCAGGTGTGTTGAGATGCACAAGCAGGCAGCATTTGGGGCAGAAGCCTTCCATAGGGAACAGTCTGATTCTTGACTCTATCCTAAGAGGTCTTTTCATTTCTTCCATCTGGCAGCTCCCATTGCAGATGAAATCTAAACCTCTGGAGTGGGATTTGCACGCACCCTTGAAATGCTGTGTCTGGGTGTTTAGACCAGAGAATCTGCATTAGGACACGCTGTTAACACTAAAATCTACATCATCACATTACAAATGCAGAGGTGGTTTTTATTACTATTGCTATCAGTATTTTGAAACTTTGCTGAAGACAGCAATAGCTGGGGGAAAGAAAAGGAGACGCGCTGCTCCCGTTGACCCTACTTTTAATGCGGCTCAAGGTGCAGGAAGCCACTACTCCCTGTTCCAAACCCAGGACTTTTAAAAAGGTGGTTGAATCTGATACACCTTCGAGGTGTATTTCCAGCAGGTACAGAGGACAACTGATAGCAGGCAGGCAGCAGTGAACGGGCAGCAGATGGGCAGGTCGGTGGGAAGGTAACCCCAGGCTATCGGTAGATGGCCAGGGCATGGAGGGCAGCTCTGTGTAATCAGCAAGCGGATCAAACAGCAGAAAGGCTTCACCTCTTGGTTCACCACAAGTCATTAATCACACCTGTTGGCTTTTGTGAACATCTTTTTTTAAGACATTTTAAGGGCATGGCCAGCCCTTCCTCCTCTCTTCAGTCTCTGGGATTAAAATGACATAGCACAACCTGACTACCGTACATTTCAGCAATGCCTTTTTAGGAATGTGTACCGTACTTTTGTTGGGTTACATGAATATTTTAATTATTTTAATCCCCATTTGAAATAAAGATGCGTTTATTGTACAAGCTTGGACTAGGAAAGGATTGCTAAAGACTATATAGTCACTGTGGCTGTAATGGCCATTGGAACACGAGCTATAAGAGCTAAAGGCAAGGAAAGCAATGAAGGAAGGTAAAGAAAACATATAGGTAACATTCCCCTATTGACTATCAGTTGTGAGGCATACAGTGCAAAATATTAATGTCATGAGGCCCTAAAGTTTAGATTTTTAAAATTCATTAAAACAGCACTATTTTGTTACAATGAAAATCATACAAATGCAATAAACCAGCAAATTTATATCACTGAATCCTTATGCGTGACTTCGGACTATAGCTCCCATCTCATGTAGCATTTTATTTTTTTGTAGAAATGCACTTTTGTATTCCCAGTTCCACAAATGATTAAATCTAGTTTTGTTTTGTTTTGTTTTTTCTTACTGATACTTTGGAAAATTGGATAGCACACATCAATGGCACTTTGTCTGTTTGGAGACTAGCCATTAATTCAGATAGTAAGTATCCAATTTGCATTTCTATCAAAATAGAAAAAGACAAGAACACTGCCACCAATTTAGCACCTCCTCATGCTCCCAACCTTCTTCTCCTCTCCCGCTGCCCTTATAGACCTTTCCTGAGCACAGCTGCAATTAGCCTATCTGCATACACAGCATTGACAGACATATTTAGAGGTTCTTCTAATTTGATTTTTATCAACTCAACAGGGAAAGTGTGAATCTTCACTGCATCTCATTAGGGACCAACCAATTACACTTATTTGAACTCCCAAGCAGAGATGGATAAATAATTAACAATTTACTAGATGATTTAAGATACATTTTTCACTCATAAGACGACTGCCACTCTTTTGCAAATATTTTTATTATTGCCTTTGGAAATACCCTGTGAACTATTTCTGTAAATAATCCTTTGTCTGTAGTTTCTAATTTTGTAAGGGATCCTCTGGGGCATTTGTTATTCAGCACTTACAGACTGAAATAATTATCTGAAACCATAGATTGCATATTATGTTTCTGTCATGTATTTGGATAGCTGCAATAACTATAATTATTTTCTGCTATGAATAGTAAATTTTTGCATCTAAAGCAAAATTTTCTGCAATATTATTTTAAAATCTAAGTTTCTGTAAGCATTCTTGTCACTAAAACCACTAGACGGGTTGAATATACCAAAAACCACGTTCATTTGAACTACTAAAGTTATGTGTGTAACAGTGGTTTGCGATCTTTCTGCAATGTCATTGGAGAGTAAGATATGAAATAGATATGTCTTTGCATTCGCTGAGGGTTGCTTCTGTTCTGGTACTCTTCCAGCCTCAGGGGCAAGAGAGTCAAACACCAGTCTCAGATCTGGAGTCTGTATGAAAGTAAAAAGCGAAAAATCTCAATACACAAGTAACCAGAGCAGGGATCGGTAGGGAGGAGCAAGGAACTATGTTAAGAACAGAAAAAGATATGGAACTGACAACGAATGAAAGCAAGCATCCTCTGCTAACAATGTATAGAATATTTGACGGTTTTGTTCCAGGACCAAAACAACTCTCTACATGAATAAAACATGCGCCTCGCTGCTTCAGACATTATTCTTCCTGTTTTTAATATTTTTCACAAGCCTTTAGTCTGTCCAGAAACCAAGGAAAATAAGAGGGAAATAAAGGTGTGGATATGCAGGCATGTATAGGGTAGAAAATAAGTACACGTATAAATTCAGAGAGCTTTCAACTTGGAAAGCAAGAACTAGCAATGAATGAATTTAACACATACGTAATTAATGCTATATGTAATTATTAAAACACCACAACTATAGCAGTATAAAAAATAGCTGCCTGGAGACTATCCTTCTTTCCAAACTGTATAATTACAAATTCCACAATATTGAACTCATCCTAATACTACTAAAAAAAATATTTATCTACTAACAGAACATGTTATGAATATTGCTAGATAACTGAAATTGTGCAAAACTATTCACTTATAAAAAGAATTAGAAAAATATTCACATACACAGCCTGTGTTAAAGAAATGCAGAGGCATATATTTTTTTCATAGGGGAAAAATAACCAGAAATAAAAAGATATACTAACACATCAAAGAAAAAACAGTGAAATGCTTCTGAAGAATAAACAGTGTTATGAAAGGAAGCCTTAGAAAAAAAGTCCTTTTTTTGAGACAAGCTTTTTCCCCATTTCTATAGCTAAAATTAGAAGGAAAAAAAAAAACTGTGGTAAATATATATTAAGAACGAAGCTCAACAATTCTTTTGGCTTCTCAACATTCCAAAATAACTATCTCTTGTTTTAAATCATTCTCTAATTTCTTTGAACAATTCTTTGTCTGCACCCTATTTATACTGGAGTTAAACACTCAATAATCCAAAAGTAGAGCTGCTTTGATTATAAGCTTGCTATCTTCTGCTTCTTGAGTGGATGATAGGTCTTCTTGAGTGGATGATAGGTCTTAGAATTAGCTGTCTGTGTGAATTCATTAAAGATACTGGTAAGCAGGCAGTAAGCTTTTTTGTGGAACCAGGTAGCTAAAACAATTTGAGACTTCCTTCGTCACTATTCAGCTTGATAGGATACGCACAGGACATGTGGGAACAGGAGTTTCACTGAGTATTATTTTGTAACTGTTTTTCTATTAATGAGAGAAGTAAAAAGACCAGTGAAGCAGAGAAAAAAAGCTGCAAAGAAGCCTGGGGCACAGCCAAAGAGGTTCTGGAAGCTCTGTCCTTTAAAAAAAAAAAAAAAAAAAAAAAAAAAAAAAAGCTGAGAAGGAAAGCTCCTGGGCTGAACATCGGAGAGCCGGAGACATCATCTGTGGCACAATTCCTGGCCAAGGGAAAAGAGCTTTGGAAAATTTTTGCGACTGAATAGGACTGTGAAAAAAAAAAAGAAAAAATTACTTGCAGCAACATTTTTTTCTTCCTACCTGAAACAAACTCCACGAGCCTGAATTTGGTTAATTGCTTAAAGAAAAAAGGTGCAATGTAAATGTTACATAAGGAATTTAGTTTTCAAGGGAAGCAGCTAGGAATTGGTCCTCCTGATGATCCATGATGGAACAAACAGCGTAGGTACTTTCCTAGCTCACTGATGTCTCAGAAAATGAAAAATATGATTTAAAACAAGGGCTGGACACATAAAAATGAATTAAAGCTGTGTCTGAAAGGTTTCTAGAAAACAGCTGAGGGATGTCTTACTTTTGGAGATCAAACATCTGTTAAAGTAACAACCAGACCGTCTAGACAGATTCTGAAGTCCATTTGTCTCACAATGGCAAGACAAATCAGGATGAAGTGACTAGTAATGCAATTACTACTGACCAAAATATTTTTCATGGTAAAAGGGTAGAGAAGTTAAAGGAAACTTGCAATTTCTTAATAGAAAAGAACGAGAGCAAGGACTTAAGCACCTGAGAGAGGACTGAAAAGATTGCAGAGTGCTTATCTGGTAATATTTGGAATACTGACAGAAAAAAAGCCCAGGCCTATTTCCAACGACCAACCAATGGTGCTGAACAACTTAGAATTTGTATCACTAATGTGACTCGGTTATCCCAGTTTAGTGTCTGGTCTTTTTACAAAGTTTTGTTCCAGCCATTTGTCAGGATGGGTAAAGCACAGTTGAAAGCTAAAAGGAGGTATAAAGAAGAAGCTGATAGAGGACTCTGGGAGACTTGCCTTCTTGGCATAACAGATTAATTGCCTCTAGGATAAACCAGAAATGACCCATTTTGTAGCTCCTATGAAATTTGTCATGGAACTTGCAGTGATAACCGGGAGAGGAAGCATCTACCAGGGCAGGGAAAGCAAGCTGTTTGCAATAGTCCCCAATGCATCCTGATGTCTAAGATGTCGATGGGACAGAGGGTTCTCATCTGCTCCATGACATCCCTTAACAAATATGATCAGGTTGTAAAATAAGAAAAACAAAAAGTAGTGAAAAAAACGGAGGAAAGTAGCTCAGGGAGATATATGTAATACCACATTGGCTCAGTCACAAAATCCATCAGCTCAGTGTCCTGTTTCTGAAAATTGCCAGAAGCAAATGCTTAGGAAAATATACTACCAACAAGACATGTGCAGAGTCATCTTTCCTCTGGTTTATCTTCCCAGGTACTGACAGCCAGTGGCCAGTGAACATCTCAGACTAATGGTTGTATCAGGTATACTACCTACTGATCAATATTACTACCAGGAATGTGACTAATCCCTTTTCTTCATCTACTTTTTTTTTTTTTTTTTTTTAACTGCAGGGATAATTTAACTACGTCCTGAGTAAAAAAGTCGTGAAGAGAATGGCTACAAAACCCAATGCACCACAACTATTAAGAAGTCCAGCGATGCTGCAGACCAAGTTATAAACAAATATAAACCAAACATTAGTTGAAAGTCACTTTCCTGTTGCGAGAAAAAGAGGCAACACAACTTGGAGGCACCAGTCTGCAAGTGGTGTTTACCTCTGGACCTCTGTTTTCCTTTGCTTACTGCAAAGTAATAATAATGTTAGTAATGCAATTATGTACAGGAATAGTAGATATTTGCTGAAACTTAATAGTTATCAGATCAGATCTGCTGAGGCAGCCTGGGGAAATATTAGCTGCTAAAGTTCTTGTGGATCTGAAGGAGAAATGCCGTACCTATCATTGCCTGCTGAATGTCTTAACTGTCAGAAAATGGTAAAGAAGGAAACACTGGTGCAAACCTGAAGTAGAAGCCTTAGTAAATAGTGGGATAGAAGGCATCACAAGAAGGTGGTGCTTCCCTTCAAATGGGCAAGTCCATTTTTAGGACGCTTTCCAGTTTGGGACAGCACTTGCACTGTTTAATAAAGACAAATTTAACTTGTCCAGCCAGAAACTGAAATTGGAAAAAAACCTGAAAGAAATATTTCTACGAGGCTCTACTTCAGTGTTTAGTAAAGAAGGAAGAAACTTTCCAGGCCATTTGGCCATTTATCAAAGGTATAACTGAGCCCTGGGCCATTTGTAAGTATCCACCCAGTTCCAAAAAAACCCCAAACTTCACTCAGGATACACCACAAGGGAGCAGGCATTACACGTTGATCTTAATAATTGTATGTATTCAAATACTTCTTACCTATACTTACTAATCTATTAGAGTGTATAGTTTTATTGGGTACATGAGTGACTCATTTATATATATATATGTTAATCGGTATCAATGCTTCTTGTGTTATTAACTTATCTGCATGATTTCTTACATTTGTTTTATTTCCTGACCAACAATTTAAATAACCTTTCTCGGTTATACAGTAACTTGTTTATATCAGCATTCCCACAGTTCAATTCACTTAGGTCGGGCAGGAAAACTTCTAATTAACCATGTCTCTCAAGCACCTAAATTGCTCTGCTTGAATTTCTGCAAAGTTAAAAATCTCAATAGGGTCAACATCATTTTAAAGGATTCTTACTCATTAACATCCTAGATGCATTAGAAAGTTCAATCGTTTTTCTCCACACCACATAAAAGGAACGTATTGGCAACTGGAAGTGGATTTGAAGGAGAGGGAGAGATTGCTTACAGAGCAAGCCAAGGCCTGTTTTAATTTAAAGTCATGGCCTTTGAACTTGGCCATATTTAAAAGGCTAATGGTGGTGATAGTGCATGACCTGCCTCATCAGTTTGTTATATTAGGCAATGTTGCATGCTAAAACCATTGAAATGTAGGAAAGATGTGTGAATAATTTTGCAGAAAGCTAACCTACACTGTGAACATAAGCCATGAGAATTTCCTCTCAATAAATGAAAATGCAGACACTGTAGAACTATCTATGGCCAGACACTGAGGTGCAGAGTGTTAAGGACTCCACTCTTCAAAAAAAAGAAGGAAAATGTTGTCAATTTACTGTGCTTTCTTGGTTAAGATAAAATATATATTATGAGTCCTGAACATAATTTTATTTTAAAATTTGCAAAGCTTTGGCTTTATAACAAAATCTGCCATAAAAATATACAAAGCTATTGTCAGAATCATCATTCCCCATGGAGTAAAGCACAACAGTAGTGAAAATTTTTAAAATCGCACAGTTAAGACAGCTTCTGTAAACCTCCATAAGTGAAAGATGAAGTCAACCAAGCTACGTTTTTTTAGCCAAGATCTGACTATCATCTCATAAATCTCACCCATTTGAACATCTATTATAAACTCGCATTGGGAACCAATGCTGTCCTGTGACCTGGCCATGAGCCACTTCCCCGCCGCGTGGTGCGCAGGCAGGGCGGTACAGCTCCTGTGCCGCCAAGAAACTGCTGAGATCCTGGGCCACATCAAACCATTTCACATGGGGCCAGCTGAGAAGGTAGGTAGAGAAGATGTAAGAGTTGTATAGGTCCCTAATGCTAGGAAAGCTCATCTTCACGTGTTTTGTATGTGCTTAGTAATACGCAGTGTTTATTACAACTGTTTTCATGAGTTATTCAGCAAGGTTATAAATTCCCAACTTTTTCTTCCAAAAATGCCGTATTTGATAATTTTAAGAAATACACAGCAACGGCTGAACGCACTGCAACTCCCAGCACTACTAGGACAATGAGCAGTATCTCACCTGCCAAATCCAAACATGATGAAAAGGTCAATTAAGAAAGGCTAGGATCTTAAAATAAAATAGTCACAGGTGTAGTATATTTGAAAGGCAAATAAAAGGAGAAATGAAAAATTAATAAAAAATAAAGCCGATGGAAATTTTGTACTAGCAAACACAATACTTTTTTCCCTTGGAGGACACAGTGGAGCCTGTTAGAATTGGAAGCCAGTGAGCACTTGTGATGCATACTTAATTCAGTGGGTGAAGTCCTAACTGTTGAAAGCATTAAGCTCAGATGTTGTATGTTCCATTGTTATAAAGGAAACAAAATGCTTAACCACATACACATCCACTCCCAAAGCTTAGCTGTATCTGGCCTATAATATGTATTTAATATAGCAATGCTCTCAAGAGAGTTCTGGTGACTAAATACTACTTTGTAAAGGAGATCACATTTCATTTATATTGTGCACTCCTGAAAAATTATGTGCTTCTCTTACACAACATAAAGGTCAAATCATTAGCCTGGAAAATTTCTGCATTCAGAGTTAGAGAGAAGAGCTGTCTGAAGCTCTCTTATTCAATGTCTGTTCAAAGGTTTGGCTGAGTATTTCATAGGATATCTCAGATATCTTCAGACTGGTAATATGTACTGTTCAACTTCGTGATACAATGCTCTCTAGAATGCAATATTTATTCTTATTTTGTTTGCCATGAGAAGTTTTAGGTTAAGCACAGTTTCTCTGTTCCAGCACTATGAACATATCTTTCTGAATTGCTTCTATTGATAGATTATCTGTGTACAATGATTTTAATGTCAAGGTCAATTACGTGCAGGGTCACTGATCACTTGCACCTTTTTCTTCTCTTAAGAGCCATAAAATTTTGACCTACCAAGAACCTTTCCACTCTTTATTTCCACCAAATCATCTCAGCAAGAGAAAAGAAAAACAATTCTGCCCGTCAATTCTTTAAAATATTATATCACTATCTGAAGTGATTCATGTGGCACATCAGATGAATGGGAGCATATATCAATTGTGTGATCTATGATGCATGTGCGTCACGTATTGTGACAAAAAATTGATGGAACAATAAAATGTAATAGGTGCAGTCACCACAGACCAATATTTTTGTTAAATGTTTTAAGGAATACCACAGAGCAAAATATTTCACATATTTTAATATTTACAAAAAAACTGAACATGTGGGAAAAAGGTATACAGGAAAACTTGCTCCCACTTAACTTTCTTGATGTTGTGACATATTTAGATGTGGTTTCCTTCATTTTACATGCTTTGCCTTTTTCAGGGTGGAGCAAGAAGGACTACCAATACAAGAAATCTTCATTCTTTATCTGTCAAAATCGGAAGCCAGCCAAGACATGTATGTTCAAGTCATTCAAACAGCTTGTACCAGCACCTGGTATTCAATTTTTTTTAGGTTCATTCCTTCTTAGGAAAAGAAATAGCATGTATATATTTAAATGGGATGTTTAATCTTACAGAAATCATGTAATATCACAAATATAAAAGTATTTCATCAAATAAATGAGCTACACACACTCATCTGTGGATGAAGGGACAACAGTGTCTTGTGGAGACTAGCTACAGATCAACAGAGAAAAAGCACTTCAGGTCCTTACGGTAAATGATTCCTGTAACAACAACATATGTCGAAAACAAATCACGGCCCTTGCATAGGGCGGGCACACCTGACAAAGAATCTGTGGGAGACTTATGCCTATGCGGAGTAACAGCTCAAGACCGAGTATGCTACAGCCTGTAAAAATTATCAGACAGTTACGTGTAGTCCTTGAACCTCTCTCTTAATGGTGTATGCATTCTCTGGTAGCCTACAGAATGTATACAGTGTGTACACAGAAAATGATAGAGAGCTTTGCATTTAATAAAGCGGTCTAAAAATCTACTCTTGCGTAACTTTAATAAAGAGGCAACCTCATATATGCAAATCTACACTGCAAAAATAATAATTATTTTTTCATTGCAATTTAGACAAAGCAACAGGCACAGTATTTTAGTGGAATTTATTTTAATCTGATATCTGCATTTCCATAAAACAAAAAATAAATATATCTGACTTAATTTAATAATTATGTAAGATCTGGTAAAGATCTTTCATGATCAAATGCAAAGTAAATAAAAGGGAACAAAACTAACTTAGTAGATGTCTCATCAACTCTCTGTGTACTATAAACTGTGCATTCCTCACCATTTTTCCTAATGCTTTAAAAACTCTGTTCTAGAATTTCTGCAGTCATCCATAGGGATAAATAAATAGCTAAAATGAAAAAAATTGTCTGTCATCTCAGTTCCTTCCTAGCTTGTGATTTGACACATAGCTTTCATTTTTATTTAGTTTCCTTAGCACTGATGACTCAATTCCTACACTGTCATTTCCATCGGTGTGGTTGATACTCAAGCTGAGGCCGATACACCTCAGCAGTAGCTCAGAAGAGCAAAGGAGCCAACACTCTTGGCTCAAAGGAACATTTTTAGAGCAAACCTCTCAGAGTTGCTGTACTGGTTTTGGCTGGGATAGAGTTAATTTTCTTTATAGTAGCTGGTATGGGGCTGTGTTTTGGATTTGTGCTGGGAACAGTGTTGATAACACAGGGATGTTTTTGTTCCTGCTGAGCAGGGCTTACACAGAGTCGAGACCTTTTCTGCCTCTCACCCCACCCCACCAGCGAGGGGGCTGGGGGGGCACAAGAAGCTGGGAGGGGGCACGGCTGGGACAGCTGACCCCAACTGCCCACAGGGCTGTCCCACACCATATGGCGTCATGCTCAGCATAGAGAGCTGGGGGAAGGAGAAGGAAGGGGGGGACATTCGGGGTGATGGAGTTTGTCATCCCAAGTCACCGTGATGGGGCCCTGCTTTCCTGGGGATGGCTGAACACCTGCCTGCCCATGGGAAGCAGTGAATGAATTCCTTGTTTTGCTTTGCTTGCGTGCGTGGCTTTTGCTTTACCTATTAACCTGTCTTTATCTCAACCCATGAGTTTTCTCAATTTTACCCTTCCGATTCTCTCCCCCATCCCGCCGGGGGGAGTGAGGGAGCGGCTGGGGGGGGCTTAGTTGCTGGCTGGGGTTAAACCACAACAGCTGCAGAAGCAGTTTCAAGGTCTCAGTCTTTGGCCTCTCTGTCCCAGTATTTTAAATATCTAAGATTGTTAGGTTTCTAAAGGAGCGTGGGGAAGAAAAAAGAAGCTAACTAATCACTCAAGCTCACAAGTTTGATGCTACAGAATCTAGATATTTACAGGATGACTTTACCCCCTTGCTGTAGCTTGACTATTGTTTTATTTTCAGAATTAATTTTCTTTTGTATCTTGATTACATCTCTGTGTATTCCCTTAATCTTGCTATGTAATTTGGAACATTATCATTTCCTTTGAACTGACTTCTCCCAACTGTTTAATGTCATTACCAAACTTCAGCATCTCACTGCATTGTTCTCCTTAGAAATAAAATGCAGAAAAGAAACCTGCATTATCTGAAGACACCCCTTCAGTCACTATCTCGCCTCAGAAGACCCATCTGTCATAAGTATCTTTATCCACTGAAGTCTCTCATGGTTCTACTCTTGATACATTCACCAGTTAGTGTTTTGCATTATACTTTATCAAAGCCTTCCAAAGCTCAGATCAGGCAAGCACATTTGCATAAATGTTACTGCCTGGAAAACACCATTTATGATGACCAGCTCATATACCTCTTTCATATGTGCTGTTTTCTAACTTGTTAACAAGAGCTCCATGTAATCCACTCGGCAATTAACGTAGCTACACACTCAGCAAAGATGGGCTCCTGCTAGACTGAGTAAGAAGGAAGACTCTATAATTGCTAGAATTATGGTCCCAGTGCTCTAGTTTGGGATAAAATACACAGTATTATAATGTGAAGATTTAAAACAACTATCAAGTTCAGCACTAATTTTGTAAATAACACTGTAATTACAGGAAATACGGAAAAGAGAAGAGAGCAAGGCATAAATCGACGCATAAACCCACTACCGTGTACTGTGTTTGATCCACATCTTAGAGCTTCCCTGAATGGGAGCCAGAATGACGAGACAACCAGCAAGAGCTGTGCTGCTGCGCAGGTGAGACTGGACATACCCACGCAGGCATGAGCCCACCTCCACTGGTTCTAAACCACATTTCCCTGGTGCTCCTGCTAAGGAGGTTACACGCTTGGGTGCAAAATGAGCCTGTCCTCAACATGGCAGTGGAGTGGCCCTTGAAAGCAGGGAGGAGTGGCTGGAGAGCTGCCTGGCAGAGAAGGACCTGGGGGAGTTGGTTGACAGCTGCCTGAACATGAGCCAGCAGTGTGCCCAGGTGGCCAAGAGGGCCAATGGCATCCTGGCTTGTATCAGAAATAGTGTGACCGGCAGGACCAGGGCAGTGATCGTCCCCCTGTACTTCGCACTGGTGAGGCCGCACCTCGAGTCCTGTGTTCAGTTTTGGGCCCCTCACTCCAAGAAGGACATGGAGGTGCTGGAGTGCATCCAAAGGAGGGCAACGAAGCTGGTGAAGGGTCTGGAGCACAAGTCTTAGTAGGAGCGGCTGAGGGAGCTGGGGGTGTTTAGCCTGGAGAAGAGGAGGCTGAGGGGAGACCTTATTACTCTCTACAACTGCCTGAAAGGAGGCTGTAGCGAGGTGGGGGTTGGTCTCTTCTCCCTAGTAACAAGTGATAGGATGAGAGGAAACGGCCTCAAGATGCACCAGGGGAGGTTTAGGTTGGATATTAGGAAAAACTTCTTCACTGAAAGGGTTGTCAGGCACTGGAACAGGCTGCTGAGGGAAGTGGTTGAGTCTCCATTCCTGGAGGTATTTAAAAGACGTGTAGATGTGGCGCTTAGGGACATGGTTTAGTGGTGGACTTGGCAGTGTTAGGTTAATGGTTGGACTCAATGGTCTTAAGGGTCTTTTCCAACCTTAATGATTCTATGATAGGCACACCAGGAGGATCTGCCCCTTGCATCCTCCTTTCCTTCACACGCTTGTAGAGCAGCTCTACAGGCGAACCAGTGTGCAACGTACGTTGCTACTCCTTCCTGGCTTGAGCTGAACTAACTGATTCCCTAGGTTTGCTTTTATGCTTGAATCTAACTTACTACACTATATAAAGCAGTGTCACCACTTAAAATCATTGATCAGGTGGCCTAGCACAGTTAAATTTTTTCATTATCCCATTTAAAAGAAAGTTTAATAAACATGAAGTATTTTATTTTAATAGATGTTGATTTTTTTTTTTTTTAAACAAAGTAGAAAACACTGCTTTATTTAATGGGATTTCTAACAGCTGAGATCTTAAATGCCAAGCATTGTATTTATAATGGAAACGCTTACACGCATTTAACTGTTGCATTGTTGGTTGTGCTGATATGATAAAAGCAACTTCATATATCCTGTGATTTTGCCCTAATTGTTTGTGTCAGTTAGTCTTGTAAAAGCAAGGCGAGGCACAGTGTGCTCTCCTGGCCTCTAAATGGCAACATGAATTGTGGTCATTAGAGCATTCATGACCTGTGTACAAAATAAGGTATCAGTGTTAGCACAAACTGAAGGATCCCCTGAGACACAG
Organism: Nipponia nippon; assembly: GCF_047370975.1. Classification (NCBI taxonomy): domain Eukaryota; kingdom Metazoa; phylum Chordata; class Aves; order Pelecaniformes; family Threskiornithidae; genus Nipponia; species Nipponia nippon. The sequence continues at coordinate 95,180,039 of NW_028262369.1, forward strand.
ATAATTGCTCCTACTGGTATGTATCAAACTCTGTCTCCGCTGCATGGGTTTATGAGTTTCAAAGATGAGAGACCTTTTCACTTTGAGGTTTAGGAATGATATATGGTAGAGTATACTCTATTTTCTTTCTAGAAATGAGATTTATTGCTAATTCCAAGAATAAAATAAGGATGACACCAAAAAGAAAAAAAAAAAACAAAACCAAACAGAAATATAGCAGTTGGAATAAGGCCTAGATCTGACCAGTCTTAAAAGGAAATAGATATCAAATTATGTATCTTTCTTGTGATCAATATGTCCTATTTATTCATGAATACACATCTGCATGTGGAACCAATAAGACTGTATATAAGTTTAAATGAGGCAACTATATAATTTTAATTCTATTTCCTTCACCAAATTCCTTGAGCAAACGGAAAAACAGGAGTTAAAAAAATGTCTGCGTGAGCCAAAAATGTATATTCACAAGTAGTGATTTATTTATTTTTGGCAGAACCACCTTTCCCCCAGATATTTTCTAATTCAGAATCAATAAGGCATTTGGCCAGCGGTGGATCCAGCTCAGTTACTAACAATGACCATATCTGATGCCCACAGAAGAGAAAGAACAGGGCACATATGTGACACTTCCCCCTTAGTAGTCAGACTCTAAATATATTCAGGTCAGTGATTTTCTAAGGAAGCTGTATTTGCTATATATTCAATAACCCTCAGTGGATTTTTCTTCCATGCATTTACCCAGTTTGCCCTTGCACGCATGTAAACATGTGCATTTACAACACTCTTTGGTGAAGATTTCATAGGCTTCTTATCCAATGTCTTGAAGAAATACCTTCTGCTGATTGTTCTGAAACCTGCCACACATCGGTTTTGTCTGATGCCCTGCAATTTTTGTTATAGAAGAGATACTGAACAACAATCCCTACCCATATCACTCATGCTTTTATAGACCCCTAAAATATTCCAACATGGACAATCATTTTTGAGGATGAAGAGTCTTAGCTTGCTCCATTATTCCTAATAAAATGTTACTCCGTCATCCTTGTTCAACAAAACTTGTTGCCCTTCACTAATTTCTCCCCAGTTCTACGAAGTATTTTATTTCTATCTTGGGCATTTTTAATGAAGTTAGCCAATAAAACTTAAGGACAAATTTAGACATTTGTTATCAAAACAGACGGGAAGAAGCTGTCTTTCACTCCCTAATGAGCCTCATTGATACCCAGTTTGTGGGAGACTGAAACAGAGATCCCACTTGCCTGACTTGAAATTATGTCTTCCCAGGCAAAATCTTGGTTAGGATGTTCCACTTTGAGAAGTTACATATGTATTGTAACAAAAAGATTAAAAGATAATTACTCTAGAACTCAGTACTCATCCTCCAGAAATATACACATAGGCTCCATTTTTTCACTACAGGATATCTCAGTAATTTAATGAGAAATGAGTGTCAACAGAGGTTGAGAGCTGCCCACCCAAAATACCTTGCAGCATGATGATCTAGTAAACTGTATTAAGTGAGACAGGGAGACGTTCACGTTGACCCAAGCAGACAGAGTTTGAAACAGTGTCTCTTGTTTCCTGATGAAATGATTTAAAGACAGACATTTTAGTTAAAGCAAGGGCCCTCCCCCAAAATTCTGTGCATCTTGGGATAATATGTTCTGGAAATGTGATTAAAACTCACCATCACCATCATATTGTTCAGTAAAACCTGAAATTTCAACTCAAAAACATTTACCGAGTCCTAGTCTGTTACCAACCTTTGTTTTCCAGAAAAAAGTACTATTTTTTTAAATTCAAATCAAGCCAGTAGATCTATTTCCTACAATGCTTTAGAACATTACAAAACTCAGTAACATGCAGCATTCCTCTTCACGCGCGGGAACATAATGTTTTCACACAATGTATTTTGCAAGGCAGCAGCCAAGTGTAGTATGCAAACAAACACACTCCCACAATCTCTAGACCTGAACAACACATTAAATCTGAAATTCAGAAAGGGAATAAAATGTCAGAGTTGAGTTTTGAATAATATGTGACAAAGAACTGATGGATGGAGGGAGCAGGATAGGCAATACCTACTTAGTGACCAGTCAATTGAAATAAGAAAATGAAGAAATATTGTCACTAAAAGAGATGTGAAAAAATGGGTTTGCATCGAGGCAAATATGCAGTGCGATGTCTCCCATTGCATGGGTCTTGTTTTCAATTTTTCACTTTTCCTCTAATTGGGTCAACACCAAACTGACGAGTGCATCTTTATGAGGCAGAAGACATGTATGCCACTTTTAAGCTGTTTGTAGGGTTTCTATTTCTGTTCATTTACCTGTATCTATTCTACATGTCAAAGCATGCTGTGTGCAAATGAATACTGAAAGTCTCAGAGCTTAGCAGGTGTTCCATGTTTGTCTGAGAAAGGTACTCCCACCATCTCCCCAGTCAATGAACAGCTTCCTTATGTCATGTTTAGTAGATGCTTGAGGACAACTCTCCAAACCACTCAAACTACTTAGTTTTCTTCATTCCTCTTCTGAAGGGAGCAGTATTCTTGCACTAATTTTGTAACCATGAAGGAAGAACAACATTCAATGGCATTTTTAATTACTGCTTTTCCTAAATCATCTTCAAAATTAAAAAAAAATAAATATATATATATATATTTCTAACAGCCTGTTTTACTGCTGGTAGTCTCCAGAGATCAATAGTGAGATTCCCCCAGCTCTCATTTACAGTGAGTTTAGAGTCCCCGTCCTGCAATGTTTCAAATTTCAATGCACAAAACAGGCAAGGATTAAGAATATGCATTACCTCCATCTTGTCACTGGGGGAAAAACAGCCATGGAAAGTTTAGGCGTTTTACAATAAACCATACATTAAAAATATCAGCTTGGATAAGAAAAGAAGGGAAACCGTCACAGTTAAGTTTCATCACTGGATATGGGGTCCTCATCAGTGATTTAAGTGATTTGTCTTTAGGCACTGCCTGCAGTCCTACCATAGTTCACAGCAATCTTTCAATAAGGGGCTATTAATTGTGTTGATGGCTGGGTACCCAGCAATAATCGCATGTGTCTTTCTACAGGTAACTTTATAGCTATAAAATATTACATAGATATTATTTCAATTGCATTATCATTAGGAAGAAAACGTGAGTTTATGGATCAGCTTATCTCAGTTTTGGAAGCTGTAGAGTAAAAGAAAATGAATAGAAATAACAAACGTCTCAGGTTTTCCCAAAGCAGGGTTTTCAGCTGGTAATACGCAGCTGTTTGTGCAGTCCTTTCAGATCCTCAAAAGAAAGATGCTCTGAAATATACTGCTGTTGTTATGGCAAAGGTCACCAGATGGCACTGTTAAACATTTAAAGATTTAACTGATAAAGATTTATTTTTTTAGGTGAGCAAGGTTTTAGTCTTAAAAGAAAATGCTATTGTGTTGCTTTTTGCATAGCGAATCTTTGAGGAAGCTCTGACAATTAATTAGGAAGTTTTCTGTCCATCTTGATTTCTCTAACTAGAATCAATAACAGAGAAGGAGTGATCTCCTGAGATCTCTGGTTTAAGTTCCCCAATGAGACGCAACTGCCCATGTGGGCTGCTTTTGACTTCTTTGTTTTGAAGACCAACACATGTAGCGTAAAATATACTCATTACACAAAGAGCTTAAAGCTCTGGTTGTGTAATGCTTATTTTTTTCATTTGGAAGCAAGCCAGAAAACTCTGATCTTTCGTACCACTTGTCAAGAAGGGGAAAAGTATTATTTACCTTGGAAAGGGGAGGTGGGGAGAGTCCTCCCACTCCTTAATAAATATTTCCTCCATATTTTTCTGGAGTGTTCAGGGAATCTTTTGTAATAACAGAACATACTTTGACAGAAATTTCTTGGCAATGCGTTATACTAATTGATATTTTATGGTCAAGGAAAATACTTACTGATAATCTCTCACTATTACTTTGTTCTCATGGGAAATTTACAATCTACCCAACAACAAAGATTTCTTCTTCCCAAAGATCAGTGGAGTTCCATCAATTTGTTAACCTGAAATCTTTATTTTCAAGCACTGGAAGATATATTGATCCACACTTTTTCACAGGATATATATATCATATTTGTCTACTTAGATCTAATAGTAGTGGAAGGAGTGGGAATGTGTACAAACTTGCACATAAAATGATAAACAGCACAGTCGTGTTTGACATGAATTTTATCACCTGGCTAGATGCTGAAGAGATTTATGAAGACAAGTTCTCTAACTGGACCTGAAACGATACATAAAATCTCACTAGCGGATCACTCAGACAGGAAAAGCTCTGAGGAATTTTAGACCATGCTTTTATATTTAGTGAATTTCCTGTCACTTAACATGTTAGTATAAATAATACTGTATTTTTTGAAACTTCATCCTCAAGAGTATAAAACCATCAGCATGTATAAATTGTTATAATAATATACGACAGCATAGTTTGGGTAAGTCAGCAAAACTGTATTTCGAATTAACCCAGTGATTAATGTCATTGGCACCAACTGAAAAGAAAGTCAGCAAATATGCTACTTTTACAGTGCCATAATAGTACAGAGAGGACATATAACCACACGTTTTAGGTGCTTTGAAATTTCATTTTATTTCCTGGTGAGGCAACAGGCTTCCTGACAAGTCACCTAAACTCTTTTGGTTTTCCTCCTTATCTATAAAATGGAAATAACAATATTGTCTGACATCTTTTTAGCTGTGTTTTTAAACTGTGGTCTGACTATAATCTCACTCTAGCCAATGACAATACCGGTGAGAATGATTAATTCAGGCATTTGGGTATTTTAGGGTATGACTATTTTTCTGTGGTTTGTGGGGAGGAAAAACTGAGACAGTTGAACCCACTCTAATATAAAGCAGAAATATTAACGTGACCTTTTGCACTGTCGATGTCTCTAGACTACACAATTAGTAAATAAATAACATTATCTTAATACCTTCCGTATTCTAGAACTTGCTGTCTCCTTTTATATTAAATGCAGATGTGCTTTAGGAAAAAAAGTATATTTCCTTCATTGTAAAATTAAATTTGCTACAACAATTAGTCTACCTATGTCTGGAATTCTCTCAAGAATTTAAAGGAAAATGGCAAAAACAATGACCTGAATACTAGAGTATATTTGACTAGGTAATAAAACTCCAGAAATCAGTTCAGAAAGAACAACACATAAGTCTACTTTGTTCAACTAAAACTGCAGGTGCTCAGAGGTTCTGCTCTCAGTCTGAAACCTTTATACATTTATTTTCCAAGTACTTAGACTTGCTATCTTTCATGCTGTAGAACACAGGGTAAAGGCTGTCCATCTATCTCTCTTTACATGAACAAGGACACAAGTTTGTATATTTGATTGCATTTTACTGGAGAACTCACCTAAGAAAGGCTTGCTTGGTTGTGTTCGGAAGCCAGTTCTGACAATTATCATTCAGATAACCTCACTGAAATCAATTGAATTACGCTGGCTCAAAGTTGACAAGAATTTGAATTTAAATTCTGACAAAATTTAAGAATCATCGAGATTGATACAGGTTTAATTTTTATCCCTTGGAGCTTTCCTGTTTATAATTTCTTTTAATCAATGCATCACTGAACTATAAAATTTAAAGAAAGGAAAGAAGCAGGAGTTTGGGAAGACAGAATGCTTTTTTAATCTATTGATTCGAAGGTCTCTATTATTTTCCTTTGCCTCTTTAATCAGTTAAATGACATTAAAATAACTAAAATGCACATACTTTTGGCTGGGGAATACTCATCAAAAGTGTAACATCTGTTAAAGCTGTGGAAACGAACTAAATTTAGTTTATATACCTGTGAATAGCATTTGGGGGGGGGGAGGGGAAGACAAAACAAACAAACAAACAAAAACCCCAAAAACCCCACACAACCCAAAAACTGAGATGCTAAAATAGAAACTTTCTATGCAGGATTTTTTTTTGTTGTTCTTGTTCAGCCAGTTTCCTTACTGTCATGTGTGGTACTTATTACACACTAACAGGAATGAAAAGAGAATGTAAACAGAGATTTCTGTAGGTGTCTCAGTCTTGGTTACACAACCAAAATATATAAACTTAATCTGATTTTTAACATTAACATTTGCATTAAATATGTATTTGCTGCCTCCTTTAAATGAATTTACCGCTACTGTTGGCTCTCATCAGCTTCCAGTGTCAGAAATTGATTATCATGGACAAGAAAAATGCTGGAACATGAAATAAAGCTGACCAAAATAAAGCCCTAAATGTATCAAGAGGAAAAGAGAGAAGAATGAAATAGTATTGGAATGTATGGGACAAGGCAAACGTGCAAGAAAAAAATTTAAAACACTTTCTCACATAAAAAAATTGATTTGGAGTAACAGTAGAAAAAGCCTCCCAAGTGGTGGTTATCAACCAAGGCATCCTTACACATGCCTTTATACACAGATATAAGACCATTAGCAAAAATAACTTCTACTTTTAAAATTTTGTGCCAAGTTTGAAAATGTAAAGTATTTCAAGTGGGAGAGTAAGCACCACATCTGGCCCTCTACCCCCAACTCAAGAGATAACAGTTTAGCAATAACCCAGTAGCTTTTTTAGACTGAAGGTTTTCATGTGACGCGACACACCACCCCAGCAGACAGTCAAAGCCTTTTTTTCAGGTCCACCTGATCTACCCAACAGAAAGACTGGAAGTTATTTGAGCAGATCTAGGATATGAGAAACAACAGAAAATGGGTGCTCACATAAGCCAGCAGATATCCCACCAATTCTGATAGTCTTGAAGCTTAAGACCTGAGGAGCGATTTACCTGTACGCATCTACGTGTATGTGTCCCGTTTATGTTTATCACAACAAACTAACATGAAGTGTCCTCTTGTCATGTGTATGACAAGAACGGAAGAAACACACCGTTGCCAGGAACTTTTCTGATGATTCCCTGCATACATCCCCCTAGCTCACTCAATGCAGTTTTAATTAGAAGGAAAAGCTGTTTGCAAAGAGACCACTGGATAGGACCTGGAGGAAAGACAGAAAATACAAGAGGAGTCTCAATGCCACCTTTATGCTATCGCTCATCAAGTCTCACCTATGACTGGAGCTCTGCTTATAATCATTGGCAATTTCAGAAACTGGAATAGAGAAGACAAAGGCAAAAGGTTTGGAAATTGCCTTGAAGTGAAAAAGACACCTTAAAGGAAGCATTCTGCTGTTCTCACAATTTTTTCAAGTGTACAGAGTAAGGAGAGAAACTGGTGGTTTCTAATGAGAGACTACTGGGAGTGATCTAAGAAGGAAATCTCTGAAGAGGATGAAATGGAGAGAGATGTACATTAATTAACCTTCAGTGGATTACAGTCTGGAAGCTTCTGAACTATGAAACATTAGAGGTCATCAGGAAAGAGGCAGAAGAACTTGAAATGTGGTAAAAGAAGAGGACGAGCCACTTAAAAGACAGAAGAGAAAGTAAACAAAACAGGTTTGAGGTTACTTAAATTGGGGACATTCACTAGAAAACAGGACAACTCATGCAATTTCAGTGCTAGTTGGAACACACTGTGAGGGACATACTTTTTTTAAGATACATAGCAAAGAGTACCACTACAAACAACAAGGACAGGTGAAGTACTTGTGATGGGACTGATTAAAGAAGCAGTAATTGCATAGGTGATACGCTGGATAAAGGAACCGACGCACCCTAGGTATGTATTTGGGAGAGGTCAAAAGAAACACTCGAGGTGTTGGGACACTGCAGTATGGGGTTAGAAAATAAAAAGAAAACTTAGAAACTGTAACTCTCCCAGGAGGTAAAGGACACATTAAAGGAATACTAGCAATAGGATAGCAACTAATAGTAAAAGAAGTGACTGTGACCATAAACAGTCACAGTGACTATAGCACAGTGACTACAGCACTGAAGCATGCTTCAAATGTCTAGAAAGGCAATGAAGACGATGTTAGAGATGAAGAGAAGAGGGCAGACTGTCTATCTACAATGCAGTCAGCACTAAACGAGAGTATATATAAATGGGCTCCGTTTAGTCAAATCCACTTTGGAGTTCAATGGTTGAAGAGATTGAGGAGAGTATCAGGAGTCTGTTATGCGGTCTTGGATTTAACTGACAATAAAAATTATGCATTAAAGCTAGCAGGAAAGTAGTCATCTATTTTGGGGCAGTGTAGATGCCTAGGCAGTGCTGGGTAGTGCTGTGGAAATGACTACAGCCTCCAGTCAAAACCAGCTCTGTTTATAGGTCGTTGTATGTATTTCCACACACGCATCCCCTACCCTGGTTAAAGCAAGTAATTTCTGAACACAACAAGAATGCACAGATCAAATGCATGGCTAGGAGAGAGACTGGCATTTGCTTGTGATTTAGAATCATAGAATCGTTAAGGTTGGAAAAGATCCCCAAGATCGAGTCCAACCGTTAACCCAGTACTGCCAAGTCCATCTATACCATGTCCTCGAGCACCACATCTATCCGTTCTTTAAATACCTCCAGGGATGGAGACTCAACCACTTCCCTGGGCAGCCTGTTCCAATGCTTGAACACCCTTTCGGTGAAGAAGTTTGTCCTAATATCTAACCTAAACGTCCCCTGGCGCAGCTTGAGGCCGTTTCCTCTCGTCCTATCACTCGTTACTAGGGAGAAGAGACCGACCCCCACCTCGCTACAGCCTCCTTTCAGGTAGTTGTAGAGAGCAATAAGGTCTCCCCTCAGCCTCCTTTTCTCCAGGCTAAACAACCCCAGCTCCCTCAGCCGCTCCTACTTGTGCTCCAGACCCTTCACCGGCTTCGTTGCCCTGCTCTGGCCACGCTCCAGCACCTCCATGTCCTTCTTGGAGTGAGGGGCCCAAAACTGAACACAGTACTCGAGGTGCGGCCTCACCAGTGCCGAGTACAGGGGCACGATCACCTCCCTGGTCCTGCTGGCCACACTATTTCTGATACAGGCCAGGATGCCATTGGCCCTCTTAGCCATTTAAGTACTTTGTAACCAACTGGAAAACTTAAACCACTTAAACCACAATGTATCACAACGCATTTTTCACCATGAAGCAAGGTGTTATTCACCATGTTTTGGCAGGATGGCCAATAAACTTCAAATCAGAATTGCTGGACAGTTAGCACCCAGTAGGCACTGCTCGGAAGTGTGAAAGTAACGCCTGGCATCACATCCAGTTTGACCCTAGAGATCACGGACTTGAAAAACCTCTTCTTTCTGGAAAACGAACGCAGCATATATACCCTAGTAATGAAATAGTTCTCTCTTGAAGAAGACAGGCATAGTCTAATGAGTGCTCTTGATAGTGTAGTTTATCCTGTGCCATTGCTCCCATGAGTTTCCCTTAGCATGAGTAGCAGATTGCAATTCCTCCCATGCAGGAGGGAAATCAGTAGCGAAACAGTTTTCTTTTTCCTTCTAGAGTTCCAGCTTTGCAGAAAAGACTGTTAGAATTTGCAACAGAAAAGACCCTGCAGCTTGTCCTTAAAGAAAGTACATCTGATATGAGTAAGTGTTGAGGTGGACACAAGAAAAATGGAACATCATTAAAATAGATTCTAATTTTGTGCAGTATGGAATATTAGAGCAGCACATTCCCCATTTGTTCTTGCCTTCGTGTTACAGGGGTCACTCACAAGGTTAACGCTCCTGCGCGGGACAGGCGGTGGCTGCCTGCTGGCTTCCCTGTGCCAGAGCAAACTGCACAATTACGTTGGTCATGCAGGGGCAAAGAGGGGTTAGTCAGCGTGAAATATTGAATTGTGAATCCCTTTTTTGAAAGCAGACAGTAAGGAAGATTGACAGAATCAACATTGGGATTCTCAGGTTTTTAACTGCTTTTCTTATGGCACGTAAGCGTCTCTGGGAGACTGAAATGCTTTTACGGGTTGTCATGTCACCTTAAATTTTGGTGACTCAAGCATCATAAATGACTTCCCTGAAGTACATAAAAAAACAGCAGGAACAGTAGAAATAGCTAGTGAATACCTCTGGATATTCAGCACAATTTAGACTCCATGAAATATAGATTTTTCAGTACAACTTATCCATGGCAATAACATGCTGATATTTACAACAATACACTTGATTATTTCTGAGTATTGCATTAAAAAAGGAATATAAAAATCAGGAAACCTGACAGCAGAGTGGATGGTGGCTGCTTTTGATGCCTTGGCTGCCCTCCACTACCTTCATTACTCTCAGCTCAATGGGGTGCAAGATCAAGAAAGTCTGCTTCCACCTCTAGGCCAGGACGGCATAACTCTAGCAGGGTGCGGTGTTCTTGGGGATGCATGTGAATTATAATCACAAATTACAAACCTCTCTTCTGTAGAATATTATTCTTCTTCCAGTTGTCAATACCAAGGAGGAGGTGGAGAACACAGAAGAAGGGACGAAAGCACAGACAGTGCAGTAATGAATAACAATTTTGTTTAAAAATTGTGTAAAAACAGCCTACTTGCATTTATCGTCTTCTTAACATGCACAGTTGGACTTCTCTTGTATTTATGCACTTTTGCCGATATCAACTTCTTTCCATTGAAACAGTACATACCTTTGTTGTACTGCTTCTAATGTGTAATTTATTTTGGCGAGAATAATCCTGCGCTTTAGACTGTCAGAAAACAAATAAAACCAACATAATGAAAGTAATTTCTTTTCTACTTGATTTCCATGCAGAAGATTTAAATGTGTTTTGGGAAAAAGCATGAGGACCGAGCAGACACTGACGTTGAGAAGCCATTGAGGGAAAGGCACAGCAACCCCCGAGCCCTGCATGCCGAGCCTTCCCCCCTCCCACGCACGCCAAGGGCTGCCCGGAGAACAGCAGCTTCCATGCTGCACAAATCCTCCGGCTGGGCACAGGAGCAACGTACCAGCCTCCCAAAAATCAAAAGTATGGCCAGGATATTAGGATTTTGTAACTGTTTCTTATAACCATTTCATACCACGGCTCTTTGGTGTGGGAGGTTATGCTTTTATTCCTCTATTTTGCTTCAAAGTGCCGAGCACTTGTATTAACACATAAGAAAAATATTCAGGTCAGTGCTGAACAGTAATAATCTTCCATGCAAAAGGATCATAAAGTAATTGCAAGCTATCTAAGAGTCGTCCTCAAACTGAAATGTATCCATGTCTGGGATGGAATGCAAGGAATTTGTTACAGCAGCCCTAGTCCTTCTAATAGTGATAACTCAGGATAAAATAAAATACAGTATCTAGCGAAAGTAAAGTCTAAACAGACCTTCCAGAACAAATGGTAGTCAAGATAATGAACACAGCATACCTGGACTTTGGAATAAAATACTGCAAGAACCAAGTGCTTTCCTAACCTGAGACATGGAGGTCTAGTTTTGCTCTCAACACACGCAGAGGGCTTGTGAGGCAGGAGAAGCAGTGCCAGGCCCGTCACTTGGTTATTCCTGAGGCTTTTGGCATGGCCACTCTTCTCCGTTTTTACTCACCTGCCCAGCGTACTGCATTTTCACCTTTAGCCCATTGCCATTTAGGAACACATGCATTTTGTTGCCCTTTCTACAGGCAAGGACGTTGATGCAAGTTACGCATAGGCTAAAACTGGAACACACATAGTCCTGTTCAATCCAAATTGCCCTCCGTGCTACAGAAAACGCTCTGTAGGCAGCTTTTAGGAAATAAATTGTGTAAAATGGACTCAATCTGACTCAAGCTTCCACTGTGTGAAAAGGTAAACGGTTCCTAGACTAAGTTCTTAAAGATCTGCATTGGTTCATCAACATTCGTAACTTCTGCCATAGCATGAAGGAGATAAAGCACAAACAAGCTCTGAAAAGAAGATAAAAGCTGTTAAAAGCAAACATTCTTCTTTCATTGTGCTGTTAATTTTCTCTTTAACAGATCATGTTCCCAATCCACCCTGAGCAAGGCAATAGTCTCAGTGGTGGTGTATTTTGCAGATCTCTCAGCAGTAGCACACATAAAACTGTACCTATATAGGACACAGCTGCTTGAAATTTCCAGGCAGCCGCCAGATTTGTTTGCGTTTGGGAGGATATCCCCTCAATTGATGCACAGATGGAGAAGGCAGTTAACTAGCAACAATAATAATCATCCTCCATGACAGGCTTAGAGCTGAATCCAAATCTGAGGTGAGGAGCTCCGGGAGATTTTAAGGCATGGAGTCGGTGCCCCGATCACTAGTGAGAATGCTAGCACGCAAGGTCCGAAAGGCACAACCTCCCTGTTCCAGTCGGGGATGGACTCTTCTGTTTAAGCCTTTAAGCCCAGCTAGAGCTATTAGACAGAACCATTTATTAACATGCCTGCTGCAGTACAGGCTACAAACCAAAGAGAAGCCACTGTTTCAAACAGCTATTAACCTTGGTGAACAGGTGAGTTCTGTAGTCATAAAAATGTGTTATCTTGGAGGCTATCAGAGCAGGGAAGGACAGTCTCTCTCCTCTCCTAATCTCTCATGTGATTCCAATTTAAATGATAGAAAATCCCTCGGAAGTGAAAGGTTTTGTTATTTCTTTTTTCTACAAGGTCCCATTATCCCAAAGAAAAGTTTATCACACAAACGTTAGATCCATTATCTTATTAATTGTCATTATCATAATATTAGTTATGGGTAGAAAGACTGATCAGTTTGGTCTGGGTTTAGATACACATGCTAATATATGAATGCTTAGGAAATTTAATTTGCAACTTAAGATGAAGTCCTCTGAGGCCGGCTTTCCAGTACTTCTGGCTCCATGCTAGTGTAAAATATGAACAGTGCGTGAAAATTACATCAATGCACCAGAGTAACCCTGAACTCCGGGGAAGATTAGAATTCAAACATTTTGGAGCGCACCAAATTCATGTTTTCAAAATGTTCCATCAGCTTTTCCCTATGTACTAGAAACTAGGGCGTAAAAACGTTCCGCTCCCCCCATGAATAACTACTCCACTATATTAGTTTTTTAGTGCATGGAATACTCTTAAAATGAAGGTAGTCCTGTACTTTCTGTCTATAGCACCAAATTAGAAGAGGAAAGGTGCTGCAGATATTTTGCAGTTAAACAAAAGCCAATTCATTTTGCTGTAAATAACAACTGAAGCAATAATAGAAATATAAAAATATACATATATGCAATGTATCTGGCTTATTTAGTTTTAAAACAATTCAAAATACAATTTCAGCAGTCCCCAAACTGCAGTTTATGAGATTTTATGAAGGACCATCAGACATTTGAGAGATGTCTAGTCCACCATGCTGCGGGCCTACCCGGGTAGCTCTCCGGGTTGGACTCTCTCGCTGTGTTCGGTCCTTTGCCAGCAGTCATGGCTGCAAGCACAGTGGAAAATCAGCTGAACCTAAGATTTACGCTCCATGCAGTTTCATTGAAAAACAAAAGTTTGGATTGGTTTTTATTTTGTCCAAATGGTTTCAACCACCCTTACATTGCAACTGCATGAGCAGAGGACAAACAAGGTCAGAGAATAATGAAATTATGATTCAGTAGCAAAATAACCTGCAAGAAATGAATGCCTTCGCAAAGCAAGCCTAACAATAGAGCATTAGTCAAACAACAACAAAATGATTAATAGATTTAAGTATTCCTGTCAATGATTAAAATATCTAACTCTTGTACTTATGAACTTCATCATTTTCTCTGTGAGTAACAACAGCCACGCGGTAATTGCTGCCTTCTTTAAGTCACCAGTGCAAATTTAATGTGCTCAAAGTAAAGCTATCACTGCTTTAAAGCCATGCAAAATGATTGCAACCGTTTTTGGCATCTATCAATAAAAAATGGGTTTGTGGTGATATTAAAAGACGAAAATCACTTTCTTTTACCTACTGACATCTCCTTTTTGAAGTTAACTTTATGACTAAAAAGAGAACAGCCACCTTTTGTCCCTGTTGAAAGATGGATAGGTTAAAAGGAGCACATATCACCGCTGCAAATAGGCTACAGATCTTCATCAATATAAATCCACAAAGCATTTGACTGTACCAGGGAAACATATTCTGAAATTTTCATTCCACAAGGAGATTATGGGAACTGAAAAGGCAAATAGCCATTGATTCTTATTACATGAACTGCTAAAGGAAGGAGAAAAAGCAAACATTTAAACTATTCCTTTAAAATCTCTTCTTTAACTTGTGATTCTTTCTTAAATGCTAAGCAGCACTGCACTGTTAGCAATTTTGTGGAGTCTGTGCTATGTTTTCCCCTTCAAACTTTCTTTTAGTTTACAAATCAATCAAATTTCATAGAAACTCTTTTGTTTTTTCACTGAGGCACAGCAAGCAACATTTTCTCTACTCTTGTTAGTATATTTTTTCACTAGGAGGGCCTGTTGAGTGTTCCGAATATAGCAGTCCCGTTGTTTGTATTTTATGCTATGGTACCCTACAGGCTCATTCATCCTGACTCCATGTAATAACCAACCGGTTTTCCCTTATATGCATACTTATGCATGTGATAATTGTCTCTAGATTGACTAGCTAGAATTATTATAAGGTAATAATTATTACCTTAGTAGCCAGGAGTTCCAGCCACAGACCAGATTCCCTTTATCAAGTCAGAGTTTTCTCTATGACAGAAAACTTGCAATCCTTTTCAAACCGGCTACGCAGGGAAATAACGAATGACAGCAAATACGATGGCCAGTACGAGAGGCAATTCCCTAATGTGCCAAGGACTCCATTTCATACGGACTAATTAGACCTTTTCGTGTCTTTCCAGAACATCAATACATTTCTTGATTTTCTTAAAGATATTAAGTACCCACAATGTTTAACACAAACTTTATTTTTTAAAACCTTTTTGACAAGAAATATGAATGAACAGTATGAATTCTAATCAACTTCAAAACAGTAATAAAAGCTTTATCCTGCAGTGTTTTGGATTATGTATCTGTTTTTTCCCTGAAAACATCCATTGTTAGATGACTCTCTGAGGAGACTAGAGACATTTTAGCACTATATTCTAAAAGGAAATTACACTGCAGCTGGTGACACACATCTCTAAAAATAGCATATATGGATTAAGGTAAAAAGAATTAGTAAGCTTCTTTACAATGGCATGGCTATTTATTCCAGGTAACATTAGATGTGCTTTCAAAGGTTCCTACCAGTCACACTCATACATCAGCATCAGGGGTTATGTCCTGCCCACCGAACGATCTGCTCAGAGCAAACGAGGGGAGGACACCCCAAGAAGAACAATGATGAACTGGGAAGAAGAGTCCCCATTCGAACTCTGTGATTTCAGGTAGCACAGTGCTCTCCTCCTCCCTCCGGCGTTTTCCAGCCTGGACCCACAGGTCTCCTGCATCTCAGCACCACCTCCACTCCCTCCACAGCCAGAATGTACTTGATCAACTGTTTTGTTTTCCCAAGTTCACCAACTAACTGTGCTTTGCAAGTTGCACAGAAAAGTTACCGTGACAATATCAGGGAGACAAGGCACCTCTGATCCAAATGCAGGGAATCTTCAAATTCTTAAAATACTTCATATTTTGTGAGATCCTGATTTCCAGTGACTATTTTAAATCTTTATCACAATGAATAAAATCTATTTTTCCAAAATTCTAGATTCTAATTCTATAATATATTGTCTGACCTTTCTCTAATGTAAACATCTCTATGTACAGCATGGATTTATTGAAGGTTTCTGCAACTCTCTTCTTAACATGCATCAGCATGGGGGAAAAAAAAAAACAACCAAAGACCATATTCTTCATATTTAAAAGGGCAGAGTTTCTGTGATGTTTTACTAAAAAGCTCATATAAAATTGTTTTAAAAATTCACCTTTGACTTTTTAATTTACAAATATTTTAATCTTTTGTATACAGCAAAATTTAAAATCATTTAGATTAGAGTTTTCAATAAAAACTCCCCAAGTTGTTGGACAATGTATGTTAAGAACAAAATCAATTATCATATTATTGTCCCCCCCCATTCCCCCCCTCCAAATGTCATTTTTAACATTCAGATGCAAGTACCTTCCTCCACAAAGTTAGCAATAAAATGCCGCAAATAAAAAATGTCCGTATTGGCTATGCTCAAGAAAACCGCTTATTGTGCCAAAACTACCTATGTAAGAGTCTTGCTCACTGGTAGCAAACCTGACAAAAATCTAAATAAAAACTGAGTAAGTACTCAGGCTGTGCCTCAGACTGACAGCTGAATCCCAGCATCTACTTGCACTATGTCTGTAAATGATCAGGTCTTTAGAAATACATATAGTACAACTGCAATAGAGTCTATACAATCCTAATTATCAGCTTCCTACTAATGCTAAAGTTTGTTCTGATTATAGTTTCCCAAATACTGCAATTAAAAATAGGCAAGCTTTAGCTATGGTCACACTTTCAGGAATGACAGGACTTCCCAGAGTGATGGGCAATGATTAGTAGCTTTTTAAAATTAAAACTATATTTTCTACAGCACAGGTCAGTTTAGAATAGAAAACAGTCTCTGCTACACCTAAAGCATGAAATATATTCTTGATGTATGTTTAGTACTACAATCAACATTTCCAAGCTCCTTGCCAGCAGAACTCACAGTGCTGAACATCAGCATTGTCAGCTCCTTGGAAATCTGACGTATTTTACATAGCCCAACTAGATTTCTCACCTACATTAATAATCCTTTCCCACAGGCAGGCAAGCTCTTGAATAGAAATTCAGGATAGAACATGTATTACAGCTAAAGAAGATCGCAGCACGGTAACTTCTCTGCACAAAATCAGCATGGGATGGATGAGTAGAGCCCACCTCTCCATTAGGCACACACCACTACCAAGGATGAGAGCTGGTAAGGGAAAGTTAGTAGGTCTGTGGCTGCCTACTCACCTTTTCCCATGGTCAGGAATAGGGTATGACTATGAGAAAACTCCAGCTGGTATGTGTACAGGCTGGGAGAGAACGAGCGTAGTTAAAAGATGCTTTTGTTCTCTTGTTTAGATTTGTCGCTTCCAGCAATCATCCAGCAAGCCCCAGAAACGTGTCCCACAGGAGGCAGGAATGGCAATACAAAAGCAGTAAAACTTGTGGCAATGAACAAGAAATGACAAAAAAAAAACAAAACCAAAACAAACCAAAACCAAAGAAACGGCCAGTAATTTCTATATGAACTAAATGCTTTCAGATTTTATGGAGTCTGTGACTTGTTCATCCAGACCTCAAAATCAAATTGAAACACAATATAAAATCTGGAAAATGCAAAGATTTACTAAACTGCTACAGCCTTTCCATGCTTCTACTACCAAAAATGCCCACAACATGAGACAATAATAAATCTCACCAAGAATTAGTTACTAATAACAAGTCTTTTTGAAGGCAGATAAATTATTTTGGAAGTCTAGAACTCCTAATCACACTCTTTGTCAAGTCCCTAAATGCACAGCTGTGCCTTCGTTAGGGGAAAAAGAAAGATGTGAGAAGCACTTTCACAGCTGAAGTCAGAAGCAAAGGCCTGCAGATGCATCCGTTAACAAGAATTGTATTTCATTCACATTACTTTTTACTTGGAAGATCATTCTAACTCGTGCTAACACGAGCCAACAGCAATTTCTACTTTCATTTACAGTCCATATATTGAAGAAAGCTTCCTGGATCCTTTGGTGAATGCTGACAGCGGCTTTATTAAGACCAACAGACTGACTTTCCTCATGTACATACTGGAGGGCTAAGTACTTTGAAAGCACTGTGGTTCCTTTTACAAGCATGCTGGGGTGGACACCGACATCTACAGAGCTATAAGGGTTCAAAACAGCCCAGTTGCTGGGCTGCTCTATGTGAATTTACATTAGACCCAGCTTCTCTCTCCTGCTGCATGCTGGGAACTTGCATATGATTTATGTACATCCTTAAGTACGTATCCTACGTATTATGAATATCCTTAGGTATGCAGCAAGGGTTCTTCCTGACTTTGTGATGAGTCCTAAAAATCTGAGGCATTTTGCAAATGGCTCCTCCCAGCCATACACTCCTTTGGCATCAGGAAAAATTTTCTGGACTGGCAGAATGATTTTTTGTTAAATGTAATGTATGGAGTTTTTAAGGTATATAAATCAGAAGATTGCAAATTTCTGCATTATAACAGGAAATGTTTGTTAGTTCTTACATCCTGCAAATTTAATAGTTTTAGCACTGGAATGATTCATGTCTTTACAACAGTTTCAAAACAATATAAAAGAAACCTGGCACATATTGGTCGACTTCAAAACAAAAAGTTTGCAACTAGTAGAAAGCCTGACTTTCTGTGAGGATCATGTAAGGGCATTTTTTTGTCTTTCATCTAGTTCTCCTTTGTAAACCCAAATAGGACATATATGTAGAAACCAGTAACCTTTTCAGTAAGAGAGGAAGCATCCATGATCCCCTTTTTAATTCATCTGAACAGTAATCCACAACTAAAAGCTATGTATGTGCTATGTAAAGTATTTCTCCATTAAGCTCAAGAGGGGGAAATTACAGTTTGAAGATCACTGTGTTTTATCCTTTCCTCTAATATCAGACATTATGACCAACATGAGATTTGGGTTGGGCTTGTGTTTTCTTCCCTTCTCTAAAAATCAAAACATCCAGCTCCCGTGTTAAGGGCAGGAAGCAAGCCCAGATTTTCCTGAAGGGCTAGTATAGCACTTCACGTTTTTATGCATCGTAGAACATTCCAGTTTATCAGAAAGCACAAGTATGGGCCCCATGCTGTGTCCACTTAAATTTGTGAGTAATTCTCTGGTTATTTTTTAACATAAAACATTAGTGTCAGTTCATGGCACAAAGCAAAACAGTTGCACTTCACAAAATTATTTTTAATTACAATGTACCTTAAATGTGAGTACTTGGGATGTCAGAACAGTTTTGTTTTTCTGGAACTGCGCATTTTATGTAACAATTTGCAGAACGGAACTATTCCTGCCCTGTATTACCCCCCTGATGCCACTGCGTGCCATTAGTTTGAGAATTCAAAATTATATTCATGGCTTTCCTGTAAAAATCAACTCTTATACCTAAATCTGAGGCATTTTGCAAATGGCTCCTCCCAGCTATACACTGCACATAAATGTTTCATGCCATTCTTCTATCACTCCATTGTCTTTCAGTGAAGTAAAAAAGCTCCAATTTGCTAAAAGACAACTAAATGTTTTGCTACTTCAGAATTGTGAACTATTCTCTTTTTAATCTATAAGTCTATGTCACTTTCTGCCTTGATCCCAGATGGAACTGTTCTACCATAAATATTTTAAAATAGAATATAAAACGTGACTTCACCTTGCTTTTATTTTTGTTCAAGAGTTTTGTTTAGTGAGTAAATCAAGACCTGAATGCTCATTAAATGAAGATGTTTGTTTCTAATAAATAAATTTTAAGAATCAATAACAAAGAATGCGACTAAACAAATGATGACAAAAATGATGACACAACCAGTCCAGGGCAGAAGCTATTATTTTGGGACAGTAACTGAAATCATCTTAGAATAACACTGAGGCAGCATGCCATGGTGCTACCTTCTTACCATGTTTAAAATTAAGAGACAGATTGAGATTGCTCCTTCAAATACCAAAGCTTTACCCTAAAAGCAGGAAGAAAAAAAACCACCCTGCAAGGAATAGTTTCTGAATAGGCAGAGTGTATTTCAGATTACCAGAAAAAGAGGGGGTAGAGCAAGTACCAGCTCCTGTCCTTCAGCAGAGGGCATTTTCTCTCTTATATATCCCCTTTGAGAAAAGTACATAGGTCACAGCTCCAGTGTCCCTACTCCAAAACGATCCTCTGGGAGTCAGCACAGGCTTCAGCTTGGACCCCATCACCTTTGTAGCTGTGTTACAAGCGTACATAACCGCTACAAAGAGCTGCCTTCCCATATGTAGCTGGATTCACTTCTGCTAAAATTCTAGGAGATGCATATCATTAAAAGAGGGAAAAAGTCAATTAAACAAGTGGTAGGTCCTTCATCTGATGCATAATTTTGAAAGAGGCTATCAAATATGCAAGACCATTAGAAAATAAAAAGTACCTTAGACAGCAACAAATTGTGCTGAATTGCCTGCTGGTAATTAAAAAGTGCATTTGTTTAAAAGATCATACATAGTTCTTAATGAGAGAGGATTCTGACCTTCCATAGCAGGGCGAAGAGATGTGTTTGGGGCTTAAATTACTATAAATGAGTCTTTTATTTTAAAACACAGACATTTTCTCGCTGGCTGATCTGGCTCTGGGAACAAGAGATCAGCTCTTATGGAACCTCACACGAGTGTGGAAACCAAGCTGCATCATGAAGGGGTCAGAAATGTGTCACTGTGCATCAGATAAGCCTATTTTTGGAATCATAATCTGGTCTGCTTCTAATTCCTCCTCTTTTTTAATCTTACTGGTCATCGCTTCCTCTGAGAAAATGGGAAGGCTGACAATGGTCTATTGTTCCATTAATCCATCCCACATATAAGATATCTTATCTTCCAAACAGCATTTTTAATACTTTGCTACATGCAAATGGCTTTTAACAATGACTGGATAGACAAAAAGTATTTTAGAAAGATGCTCAATATAGTCTCAGAAAGTTTGATTTCATAGAATATGTTCTACCACAGGACAGCCCACAGCTGAAGAGAGACGCTCCGAGAGCAGCCAATACAACCACAGCAGCCTTATTCAACAGTTGCATGCCAGAAAACATGGCTGTTTTGCACAGAGTGGATCACGGTCGCATCCTGAACTTTAAATACGGCTCATCCTTCTCCAGATGTAGCATTTTCCTAGTGTTTCTTAAAAAAAAAAAATCCCAAACCCATTTGCATACGTAAATGCTTAAACAACACCTGGATACGAGTGATTAAAAAAAATTAAGCACAGTTTTTGGTTTGGATAGGCCCAGTCCAGAAGCCTAAAATAATGGGAATATTGCCATTAATTCCAGCGGGATTCAAGTCTCATCCTAAGTAATTTTTTTTTTTTTATTCTTGCACACTGCTTATTTTAATTTTTTGTAACAAGCGTCTTCACGCTTGAAGAAGTTGTTAATGAACTTAACTTGAGAGGACATTATCTGCACAGAGAACAGTAAATTAGGTCTATATTTCCTTGGCATAATGTGTTGGGTTTAAAAAAACAATATTAGCAGAAATTATTAATCTGTCTATTCTGCTATATGCCAACAATATAGATTATATGTGATTCACATGCATTACAATACTATTACATTTATTTAGTGAACAGTACTGGAGCATATATCAGTATCATTTTAGATCAGCTGCCATTTTTCTGAACTTCACAGTTTCAGGTGATTTTTGGCACTCTCTCCAAATTTCAGGGAATGGAAGTTTGCAGTATGTAGCATGGAAGCATGCAGTTTCTTCAATTCAAAATCTGTAAGAGCATGATGACAAATCATAACTTTTGAGCATTTAAAACATATGTTGTGTACTACCTTGCATACTGGTAAGACAAGTGGTATGTGGAGCAACTGTGGTAACATCTGTGATGTTCTAAAGGGCCAGTACCAACAGTCAGAGACGCAAAGGGCTGAGGGTGTAACTACCACAAAGAAACGATGATGAGCCATATAGCCTGATACTCTTGCATGCACAGCAGTGATGCTTTCAATACACCCGTTTTCACAAAAGAGAAAATACTCTTAGATTATGGAGTCTCCTGGCAAACTCTTGGTTTTTTATGAGTCAGCGCAGTGGGAACACTTTCCTACTCTTTGACGCACGTATTTCCAAACAGAGAGCAGTGACTTAAAATAGGTCTGCTTTACTAGCCCTCATATAAAGGATTATACTGAGCCTTTTTATTTTCTCTGTATTTTCCCAGTTTTTGTTTGACTTGGTTGCTTCCAGTGATCCTTCTTACTTGCCATTTACTGTCTGTACTTTCCCATGGTACCACTTCTTTTTCTTTTCTTTCTCCCACAATTTTTAACTCTCTCCATTTCATCTCACGGTATTTAAATCTGCACATTTCACAGGTAACTCGAATTATAGGCATTATTCCTGTGAGTTAAAGACTAAGTTACGCTTTCTTGACACAGATTCTTGTGGAGAAAAGATGATTGAAATCTTCCAGAGAGGATATAATGAATTCTGGAAACCAGTTTTTGTATGCTCTGTGCATGTTCTTCCTTCTAAGTGGAAGACCAAGAGTTATTTCTCAAAGTGTCAAAAAGAACTTCTTCACACCACTGAATATTATCAATCTCACTTAATATTGCTGGTGACATTCTTGACTTGTTTATCATAGTCTAAGAAATGATGGTAACTTTTAATTTTTAAACTATATTACATGATTTGAAAATGACTTAGACTTTTTGATTATACAGTTTCATGAGCTTAAAATTGCGACATACAAGAAGTGGGATGCGGTAAGAAATTAAAGTCCTTGTCTAGAAGAAAAATTTATGAGTGCTCTTTTTTTTTCAGCTATAAATTGTATTGTGTGAAAAGGCAGAATACGGTATATGCCATATATACACGGCCAGGGAAGTGGATGTTGTGTAGAGGCATATGTATTCCAGGTGGGACTACACCTACCCCAACGCCCAGAATTTACCCACATTAGTTAACAATACACAAATAGTTGTTGAGATGGGAACAAGTGAGAGACCAGAATCGCCTCTTTGCTATGAGAATGACAATGAACACTCCTGGAGCTTCAAGTATTTGCTCTAATAAATGTTTAACTGTTTAGTCCACAGAGGGCCACGAGGAGCAAAAGCACCCCCACTCAGAACATGTTGTAGTTTGCTCGTTTGTTTATTCACCTTGGGAAGATAAGGAGCTGGGAAGACAAATCCCCTCCGGCAGGGAGTGAAAGAACTTGAAACCGAGTCTCATAATTTAGCTTGGCTGAGGACTCCTGGGGCAGAAAACTGACAACTGCACTTCTGACAAATTACGTGATGCTAGCCCTGGAATTTGCTCTTTTCTTTCTCCTTTTCCATCTTCAATCCAATACCATTCTGTACATTTAAGTCGACTTTATCAATAGCTTTAGGAGGATGAAAAAACATGTTTTTTAGCACATGTGCCTTTCACTTAATTTTCTTCCTCACTTAAAACTACAGGTTGCTCAATTATTTTAAAACTCTCTTGATATGAGCAATGACTACACAAATAATGTCACTGCAACAAGAAGCCATGGAAATTAAGTAATCGTGTTTTATTGATGGGCAAGTGCTTCAGATGCATTTTTCCTCATCAGATATAATTTTACTATTAGTTAATGTAAGAATTATTAATTAAATTCTTACCCTATAGGTGTAAATTTAAAAGTTCCTGTATACTCTGAAAAAGAAAAAAAAACTGTTCAAAAGGAAACTAAAAAAAGCATTACTCCTTCTAAATATGATTTCAGTAAATCTAAGCTATCCCCTGCACCCCGAATATTGGTGACAATAGCTGAAGATAAACGGTGTGCTATCATTCTCCCTATGCCTCAAGGTTACTAGTGGCTCGTAAGCATTTGGTGTCAGGCCCTAGTTTCTCCTCACTGAAAAGCTGTCTCTGACGTCTATATATTGAAAATGCAGTTAAGATATAGTCTATAATGTGAACTAATGGGAGCCAGGCAGCAGCTACAATTCCTGCTTGCGGGGTGAGTTTATGAACGTCAGGTTTTTTGCCATGTGATTATATCTGGAACTCCTGCTACAGAGATTATGCCCAGAATATTTATCTTGATAAAAGTACTTTGAAATTTATTTGTACAAAAATGATCTTACATTGCTTACATAAGATAATTCCTTAAAAAGTTTTAGTAGCTGTAACAGGAAAAAATAATCAGGTAACTATACACACTAATCAACAGAAAGATAATAAAAATTGTTGAATAAAACTGAAAAGAGGATGCTCATAGTAAGAGTTTACGTGTTTGTTTTCTTTTCTCAACAGAGGGCAGCCTCCAAACAGTAACAGCAGGCAACAACAACAGCAGGCAACAATAAATACCATTCAACCTAAATCCCTGGAAAGTAAAACAAAGCTTTCTCAGATCATTCCGTCACATCCCCTGCGACGCTGACTGTAGCTGTTTTCATCAGGTCTGTGTAGCCCTGAACACGAGCCATTTAACTACCATCGCGACTAACTGGCCCTCTTAACTACCATGATCTTCTTTAAAATATGACATACTAACATGTCCACTACACGTTGTGCATTTTATTAGGCAACAGGATCATAGAAAAACTGAAATATCGGGGTTATAATCTTTACTCCTCTCTCTCATAAGGAAGATTAAAAAGAACTCCATGGTGCAACCATTCAACACCTCATTTCCTATTGTAAACATGGTTTCCATGACCTTGAAGAAAGTATATGTATTTAAAACGTGTGCTAAACAGGAAAACTAATCAGTATTTGCATTCAGGGAGGCCATAACTGGCCAACCCTTGATTTTGCCAGGAAGGAACAGTACCCAACATTTTCTCTCAGGAAAATGAATACTGCAACTTGAAATGGAAATATTGGAAGCAGACAAGACATACATCGCTCCTTCAATGGACAGGATCGCAACACTCTATACAAACTATGTACTACATAATGATCTGTTATCGTGTATTATTATCATATATGGTCAAACATTTAAATTCTACACTTAATTTGCCACATAGACAACGCTGATACCTTAACAATGGTGTTCCTTTTGTGTATTCTGGCTTAAAAAATCTCTTTAGCAACAGCCCATAAAAGGTGGGATGAAATCACATCACTCAAATGTCTTCCACTGCTCTATCCCCCTGCCAGCCCCCTTTAATTTGTTTCACTGCAATAGGATTTTGTGATAGAAAGTTATTAAATCACCAAGCCCATGACTTCTTTGTCTTGACAGCAGAATAGACTAAATGACCTTGGCTAATTTCAATGAGCCACATCATGCTCTATTAAGGCAAAAAGATGAGAAAGAGAGTAATATAAAAGAAACTGGATATTTGGATGGTGAAATGAGACGGAGATACAATGAAACCAAAAAAAGCAAAATAAGCCTTCGTCCAGACAAATGTAGTTATTTACCA
This sequence comes from Nipponia nippon, assembly GCF_047370975.1. NCBI lineage: Eukaryota > Metazoa > Chordata > Aves > Pelecaniformes > Threskiornithidae > Nipponia > Nipponia nippon. The sequence goes on from NW_028262369.1 coordinate 95,205,056, forward strand.
GCAGTTCTGTTCCAAAGCAAAAATACCTATCATCGCCTTATTTTAGTGCCTACACTTTCTTCTCTTTTCTGTCTTACAACCACAAATAAAAAGCTTGATGCAGAACACAGAACGGTTGTAGAGGGAATAATTTTCAATGTTACTCAATGGTTTCCGCAGCCCCACCGGTACGTCAGGAGCACTGTGAGATTTCCTGGGGGTTCAAGGTTTCAGTAACCTGATGTGACACTTTGTACATCACAGTCTTAAAGGAGGACTGATTTAAAGCTCATCAGAATAAACCAAATGAGTTTACAAGGATTTCTTTTGCCAGTGTGCACTACTTCCAGCAACAGTCTCATGTGAAAAAGGTGGGAATATTTATAATCCTACACTATTTTAGATTTCCTTTGTTACCTTGTTACACGACTTCGTGAGAAAAAAAGAAAAACAAAAATAAACAAAGAAGAAAGTTAAGCCTAGGATGTAAATGTAGCTCCATAACTTTCAGTTTTATAATTTTGCCTCATTCTTGAAAGCCTGAAGTTTCCATATAATTCTGAAATTTGTATTTTCCCCTCTGGTAAACACTACTTAAAATTTCCCAGTGTTCCATCTGTAGAAGTGCCAGAACAAAAACATGATTCAGTAATAGCAGCATTTATCTTCGTCTTATGATAATGATTCATTCAAAAAGGCTAAACAGAAAAATAATACTCTGATTATAGGCTGCTACAAACATAACAACTATTCGGCCAAATCTTCTCTGTGTGTGTTTTGCAGTTTTTTAATGCTAAATGATCCAGAGTTTGCCTTTATGTATTTTATTGACTAGAGATTATGGCTCAGATCATGGTTCACAAAGATCCAAACGATCCGAAGACGTGGCAGGTTTCTATGAGATTTGTTAAGTTCAGTAAAACTTTCAGTATCGCAAGTAACCTCTGTGATCTCTCCTAGATTTTCTTAGTCTTAATTAACTTAAAAATTTGTTGGGTTACATCTAGTTATTATATGAAGCAAAAATTTGAGGTTACTTTCATAAGATATTTAGTCTTCCAAAGGTAATGCAGATTCTCCTGTATACCCAGGCTCATCTTGTCAGCAGTGCTAGGTAGGCAGACGGGTAAACATGCAGGCAATTACCCTATGCATGGTGACTCGCCAAATAGCAAGGGGCTTTAATGGGTACTGCAGTCTTGCTATTATGATTCATTTCAATATGAGATGGTCCAAGCAATCTGAATAATCAGTATTTCAGATGGGAAAAGATACTGTCACGTTTCCCATGCAACTCTGACCTCAGTGGGGAGCTGCTGTGATTCAGAGCCAGGAAGAGCAACGTCCTGAGCTCCACCGAGCCCCGGTCCAGCGTCTCCTGCATGTCCCAGAGACGGGATACTGGCCAGATACTACTGATAGTAGCGGTGACTGGAATGAGAGAAAGTGTCCTCAAAAACCTGCTCACTTCTATCCACTTCAGGGGTTTAGCGCGAGTACAGACTTCCAGGAATCCCTACAGCATTCCTCCTTTCCCCTTTCCAAAGCATTGGGTTGTCTATCCTCAAACCAAAGAAGTACAGAGCATAATCCATGTCAAGGCTGTGACAGAAGACTATTTAATGAGATCCCAATGTACTCTATCGTTAATGTGCCCATTGGAGAAGAGTACACGCAGACTATTAATGTTGTTATTATTTTGTCTTGTCAGCTAGGATGGATAAACTTGCTGCAGCATTCCCACTGCATAATACAACACAGTCCATAGAAATGCAAGAGATGCTGCAGTATAATGGAAAATATACTTCAACTTTAAAGTCAGAGCATCAGTGTGTAATTATTGCCTTCACTGGGCTCTTCCCTGGGCCTCTTTTAACTCCATGTCACTTTTGCTTTTCAGTAATTGTTCCAAAAATGTTCCATTTTATGATAAATTGGCATAAGCCAAAGATATGCAGAGTATTTGTGCTAGCATTTTTTTCAGTATTCTTTTAGTATTTTCTGGCTGGAATATCTAGAATTTTAGCACAACTATTCCTGCAGCTATTAATAATAACTTATCTCTTAAGTTAATTAAGTGAAAAAGGACATTTCTATATTCTGTAAAAGTTCTAGTTTTCTATAGCTCTAACTCAGAGACAGACCAAAACCCAATTTTGGCATATCACCTTCAATTTTTTGCCGTATATATATGTGTGTGTGTATATATATATATATATATATATATATATATATATATATATATAAAGTACTGATTTACAAAACTGTGCAAATTACCTCTGCAGTCCTATAAAAAAACTTTGCTAAGATTTAGGGGAATGTGATTGTAATTCTCTAGAAATTATCTTAAGGATATATCTAATCCTTTACCTACTCAAGGCCAGGTTACTCCATCTAATCTGTGGCGGATATTTGTCTAAGCTGTTCCTAAAACCTTCAGAAAAATAATGAGGTATTTTAACCTTCAAAAGACCACAAAATCAGAGGTTGGAGCAAGCTGTAGCCACATGACACCTGCTTTAACTGCCCACAGCCAGTCCCAGTCCCGTACTGGCGATGCCCTTGGCGAGCGCACCGAGGGCTCACCAATACGGGGCTGGGACGAACCGTGGGAAGCAAAGACTTGGAGCTAAATAGTTTAGCTTGCAATAATTCAGCAACTCCCCTGTAGCTGAAGACTTCTCAGCTCATCACATGGCTGAGCTTTAAAATTGGCTGAAAATGCAACTGAAACAAAGACCTGGTTCTCAAAAGAAACCTGAAGAACTGTGTTAAAGAAAGAAGCTTAATTGTCCAGAGCAGCTCCGGAGCAGTCTTCTACCAGAACTACTCAAGGCTGGGTCTAATTTTAGCATTGGTAAATTTTATCTGAGCCTTATCAAGCCTCCAAGTAGCTGATGGGCACCAACTCCCCCATTCAGCAGGATTGGATCGTGGTGAAATTATCTGATGAATCTCAGAAACCTGAACAAAAAGCCCACGCTTTATAGGAGGGTTAGTATATACTTTGATCCCTTGCTTATTCAGCCTCCCTAAAGCGTTCTTCAGTCAAAAAATAGCAAAGAATCCAAAAGGACCAAATACAGATGTCTTATCACTATTATATCCTGGGAGTTTAGTTTCAGTGAACTATGAGCCCCTTCTCCTCTGAAGGACATTGAAACACATAATGTGAAACAACCATATATAATAAAACATTTTTTATTTCATATTGCCACAACCCCTCCTGAATTTATGCATTACATTCACCAGCAAAAATGCATATGTGCCTGAAATAAAAGATGATGAGACAGGAATGTCATTGTATTTACTACTATTTCCTTGAAATTTCACACACATTACCATTTCACACTGCAGATATGATCATATTTTTACTTGCCAGGGAAATGTGGAGGCCTGAATATATCTCTCAAAGATCATAATATAATGAATTAACATAAGAATGTTAAATTTGGAGAAAGAAATTAGAATAGTTCTAGTTACTGAATGCTTATACTCCATTAGTTCTTAAGCACTATTAGAAGTTTTCACGCCTGTGGAGTTGTGACCTGTACACTGAAATGGTCTTTCCCATGGTCACACACCCCATACTTCACATCATAACTTATTTTCCTGGCGCATAGACCGCGACTTATTTACACAGCACTATCAGTGTTGCTAGCAATAGATTATTTTAACATAGTCAGCTCTGTGACCAACTGAGTTGTTTGCAATTAAATATTTAAAACTGCTATTATCTTCTTGATCAATCAAAAATTTCCTATGAACAATGTTAATTGAAGAGGAACATACTTACAATGCCATTTTTGTTACTAATATCAAGAAAAAGATAGCTATTTGGATAGGTTTCTGAAGCAACTCTGCATGTTTTGACCACACAGATGATCTAAACATATGACTTGCATATTCAGGACTTAGAAAGTACAACAACAGAACAGCTCAACGGTTACCCATGCATTGTTCTGATACCTAGTGGACTTGGTGGGCTTGGCAGTGCCAGGTTAATGGTTGAACTTGATCATCTTAAAGGTCTTTGCCAATCTAAACAATTCGATGATTCTATAGATATACAGGAAGCATAATTACAACTATACTGCATTCATTCCAAATATCTAATACACAGGAACGTATCACAACGACACATTCGTGGCAGTTAGTATCAAATTACATGATCATAATGTAAAGTTATTGTTTTCTATATTCTTTGGCTTTGTCGACAGAAATGTGTCCACAGAAATGTGTCCACTAATAATTTCAACAACTGCCTCTAATAAGCAAATCAAAATACATAATTGCTACAAAACGCAATATTAACAAGTTGTTAACCATTTACTAGATGAGGTACTGGGAGACAACTTTAAATTCTTAATAATATATAAGAACTTCATTATCTATGTGTTCTGTGTGGTTTAGACCAAATGTTTGTTTAGTATATTTTACTAAATTCTATGGTAATTTATTAGAGCAGACATTAATTTTACCATTGGGAAGTTTTCATATTCATATATGATAATAAAGAAAGGAGTGGGAATCAACATGAACCCTACAAGGTGTATTTAAGCATAAATTAAAAGGGCATGAATAAAGATTAGGTATTTTATGTGCTATCACATTCTAAAGTACAAGCTACTTATGGAAAATGCTACATATGAAAACCAAACATATTTAATTTACACTAACATAGGATTTTATTTTTAGTCTATATATTTTTTCTGATTCCATTAATCTCCGAATTTAAAGAGTTAAAATACAATAAAAATACAGGAGAGTTATAATACAATAATTATTCAGCACTGGAAGTTTTTAATCCTCTGCCATTTAATCCAAACTAATTTATACAAATATATGAATTACTGAAGAATACATATTTAAACAGTGCTTAATAGATCAATACTGTTCTCTGAAAAACACTCATCTGCAACTTCAGAAAGCTTCAGTGTGGGCCAAATACTGCTTTGGCCAGTTTAACTTTTGGAGTTTTTTGGATGCTGGGACCAAAATCAATATGCTGACACAAATTTTGATTTTGTGTAATGCTCATTGAACAAGGACTATATAGTTCTTCAAGAAAAGAAATTATTCCTATTGCTGTGAATACGAATTGTCAAATATTTTATGACAGCCTGTATCCTCACCTGGTTATACAAAAATAACTATTTGTCGTTTTGTGAAGTCAGCAGTATAACAATGAGTAATTCCAGCTGGCATTTTTTTTTTTCTTATTTTAAGTTTGTTTGGTTTTTTTAATATGGTTATTTTTGGTATGGGCTTAGATGTTACCATGACAGTTCTGGAAATCTGTCCACATGAACTTTTAAATACTGATTTAACTTCCTGAACTATGCCATTAATTCTATCTTTTACTGTATATTGTCGCATTGAATTGTAGCAGAAGTCCCAGGATCTATTCTTGAGTTTTTGGGTTTCAACATGAGATCTGTTGAGGATCATCAACAACCCTTTGCCTAGCAGTAAAGTCTACTAACTGAGAATAACTGACATGTTAACAACTCATAGTATCCGAGATTTGGGCTTAATAAGGCAGCCTCCTAACTATCCCCAAGGCAGACCTTAATAAGTCTTCTGAGTAGTAGAGCTCAGATATTAAAAAAGTTGACCTCCACCAATTTCTCCTTAAGATTTCTCATTACCAGAATTTGGTATCTACACTCTTAAACAGTAGATTATCAGAATAAAATCCCCCCAAAAAGCAAGTCCTCAACGCAAAATAATGCTCATAGCAAATCTGATGTATTTTTCAGTGGTTTTCTTTGGATTTTGTGTTTAAACAAAAGTTATAAGGGACAACAATATTCTGGCAAACAGTGTGCTGCCCAGCCTTTGCTGCCTACGAAAGGGCTTCCTCATCCTTCTTTTGGTATAACCATTTCCATCATACAAGGTTAGTACTCATTAAAGAAAAAGTCTGAAAACCTGTATGTGCTTTTTACTTGCATTTGCTTCACACAACAAAATATTTCTAAAATGAATCTGAAACATACATTAAAATATGCCTCTATCAATCCACTTTTGGTTTATATGTATTCCCAAGAAGCAGCAAGCTCTGGTTCTCTTTGAACTCAAAAAAAAAAAAAATATAGCAGAAGACTTCAGGTTAAAGCATTTTTTCCTTAGCAAATTTACTTACCCCGGCAATGTACTCCTTCGTCATAGCCATCAGAACAGTCATAAACCCCATTGCAGAGCTGGGACAAATGAATGCATTTGTTTGTACCGATGCAGCTAACATAATTCGGGGGGCACTTGGCATCTGCTTCCTCAGGACCTAAAAAATACACAGAAAATTTCATAGACATATTTTTATATCTACAACAAAGCAAAGAAAGTTCTATATTGCACTTCCATTTTAAAGCTAAGGGCAACACTCCATGTATTAGTCCATTTTGCAGATTTTTAGTGCATTATTATTGCTGTATTTAGGAGAACTAAAATCATCAAGAAATGATTAGTGCAATTAAAAGGAAATCAATGAGTCAGAGAGTGTTATTTCCCAAAATACAGGTGTTTCACAGATGCTAAAATTAAGCTTTGCAAACATTAAAAGTATCACAAGATTTTCAATTGCCTTGTGACTATCACATCATATCAAAAGTCATATCAAGACTCATAGGTACCAGTATTTACATTCACTGTTGTGCTATGTAGGTAATTGTAGATATTTATGAAATTACATATAAATGTTACATATTCATGGTTGCATTAGATCAGAGAAACAGTTCCTCCAGCCCAGGAGTCTGCCTCTGAACCTGCGCAGCACAGGATGGTAGGGAGAGGATAAGGATGCTGTGATTGCTCCCTTCGGGATACCATCCCGGCTGCAATCACTCTGTGTCCCCTTATCTCTGAAGTGTTAAGTACAGGGATTTTTGAGGATCTCTTTTGTTTACCTCTTAGAGAGGGTTCTGACTGATGAAAAAAAAAAAAAAAAAAACCCAAACGTAATTTCACATGATAAAGACTTTGACACACTGCAAAGAACATTTAGAGGTCTGAAGGGTTTAGCTCATTTAGAGGATGAATCATAATTTGTACACAGTACATGATTAGCTACACAGAGACTGAAGGTGTGGAAATTTTTCAGGAAACAACTTAAAGCTCCTTGATTGCTTGTGTTGGAACCTTGGGTCTGTGTTAAAGTCTGACAGCTTGTAACAGTTCTCAAGGGAAATATACCCTAGGATGCACTGTGCTCAAGTGCAATATGCTTTCACCTTCTTCGAGGCACTGTCTCCAAGACGAAGGACAGAAATCACAGGCAGTAGCTGAAAGCTGCCTTAAAAGTGGGAAAATCTCAGCTTTGGTAGATCTGGTCTCAGGAGAAAGCAAAGGAGAGCTCTGGGGGGAATTTACGATTTCTATAACAAACACAGATAGCTCTTAGCACAGCCCATTAAATAAAAATCCTAATTCACAAAACTTTTCCCAATTAGAAAACTTAAATTAAAAATTCCTACTGCTGTGCTACATGTCAGGAAGCCATCCACCATTTAGAGTGGGCACAACAAACAATTTTCAGTGGTTTACAGTGCTTTTGCCTGTATTGTTTTACGCAGCTCCCACCAGCACAGGGCAGGCGCTCCCTTCCCCAAGCAGAGCGCGCGCGCCCGCTGTGCAGGAAGGCACGATGCACGGCAGCCTGCTCCCCTCCTCTGACCCTTCCAGCTTCACACCTTGCACCGACGGAGTGACACCAATTACATCCTGGATGTACCACTGATTAACAGAAACATAGCACGCTGGTACTAGGGATAAAAAGGTAATGTATATGGGGATGAATGTACTCTGTCTCAAACAATTTGTGTGCTTCCAGGATGAAAAAAACCCGTATTTTTTATTATGGCTATATGCTACATACAGTTTTTCAAGAAAACTACATTCCTAAGGTAAGGAGAAGGGGTATAAACACCTTCTGAACTCAAAGAAAAGAAATAACTATTCTCACTATGCTCTTGGTTAAATAAGTGCTTAGCAAAGATAGAGGTATTAAAACACTTCACAAAGAATACATTTTTCCCATATTTTGCAGTAAAATATAGGAGGAAAGTAACAACAGAAATCCAAGAGATGATTAAAACTTATCCTAGATGTTAGGACTTGAAGACCACAGTAATAAGAATGGCAGAGACCCCTGCACCATGCAAGAACACAAGAGGCGGGGGCAATGGGGCTCCATGCCCTTCCCAGGCAGCACAGCCACTGGCTGGGGCGTTGGGGGTTTTTGCCTGGGCTTTGGGCAATTTTCTCATTCTTCTTTTGTTACCTGGAGGTAGGACACTTCATCCCACGAAGCACCCCATGCACACACGCACATAAAGCTCACTGCAGTATGTACAACCTCTGGCAGTGCCCAGCGTTCCTCCAGGACTGGTTTAACTCTGCAGAGCTTTCAAAGAAGAACGTAAATAAAGCAGCTTCAGATAGCTAAGCGCTCAAGGTCAGGTAGGTGATATAAAACTGAAAGGTTTGATTTGATTCCCATTTCAGTTGCATCAGGACTTCAAGGCACCTAACATTTAACAAAACCAAACTAATTTTCTGATTTGCCATTTATAGCTTGCTTATTCATTGCATTAGAGCAACTGTGAATAGAGTGTGAGGGGTAAAAAAGATCTTTTCTTCTAAAATAGAGAACATTCATTAAAAAAACTTAGATCTGTGAAGCCTCTAAACCATGGTACTTGCATTACTCACATATAAACACAAGATTGTTAGAGGGCTTTCAGCATTCATACCTTTTCAAGCAGAAAACTGAGATCTGCGACCAAAAATATATAAGCATATATGTTTATCTTCTAAATTTAACAAGTGAAAAGAATGAATCTCTTAATTGACATTTAAAGTCTCAACAGGACTAGTCCAATATGCTCTTGTCTAAAGATTTTGGGATTTAATTTTGATTTGATGCTTCTTGCTTTTAAAATAAGAGATTCCTTCAGGACACAAACATCGTGCAATTTTAAACATATTATCCAACTTAAAACACTAGTAGGGGAGCTTCCTAAATTGGATTTCTTTGATTGGGAACTGCATATGAAGGGAAACTGAAATATGCTCCAAGAAGTATTACTCACACTGGTTTGTTTTCAAGAGAAATTTTGTGCACCACTTGTGAAAACAGAAAGGTTAAGATTAGAAGTGATTAACTTACTCACGTGATTAAGATAAATTCATATGTACTTTCTGTTTCCTTACTAGCATGATGCTTTGGAAGTCAACTTGACTTACAAACGAAGATGAACTTCAGTCCAAAAAAGCCCTGTTTTATAGAAGACTTGTGTCCTATTTTCTCTGCAAAATGACTCAGGGAACAGGTCTCAACCATCCAACAGCGTCGGTGGAACAAGACCTCCCTGCCCACAATTCCTACCACCTTCATTCAATAAAAAGATTAAGCTACACAAAGGCGCGTGTTGCAATGCCTTTGAAGCAGCACATGCTTTTCCCACTGAATTCTACCCAGCTACTGCACTTTCTGAAATGTCTAATGCAAATAAAGATGTGTTGCTTTTTATCTTGTTTACTCCTCTTCCTTCTTCCTTTAGCAGACAACCACTTCTGGCAGCGTTATCAAGTGAACTTTGGGAAAAGGAATTTAAAAGAGTTCTTCAAAATAATCTCAGTGTATTTTACATCAGTGCAAGAATGCTAAGAATATAAAAGACGGATGGTGTCTTTTCTTCCTTTCAAAAGAGACAATAATTCCTAGCCTTGCCAGTTGGTGGAAAAATAGTCAAAACCGCTGGCTGCAATTATGGTAATACACCATCTCGATGTTTCAAACAGTCATACCAGGACACTGCTTGGAGCGTGAAGAGGATGGAAGCAGCGTTGCGCATGCAGTGCTGTGCAGCTCAAGAGACCCTGGCTCGGGAAGCGGAATATCTACCTGTCTCCTTGGTGTAACTGTCTCTTAACAGACGGCTAAATGAGAAATGGTAAAAAAGCTGAGCTGCAGAAAGTTGAGCCAGGGCCACGGGGGATCCCCCCGGGGCTGGCAGCCAGGGCCGTCCCATCCCGACTGGAGGGCGGCTAGGGCAGCCCCAGCCTGGGGCACTGGGCACCTCCGTTGGGATGAGCCACGATGTCCGCCCATGGGTGGGGGTCAGGATCAGGCCTGGTGAGGGCACCAAGGTTAGACGCCAGGCAGGGCCAGGCAGACAGCTTCTTTCCCCAAGTCTTCCAGAAGGCAGGCTGTGCCCAGGAGCAGACGGGCTGAAAACAGGACAGCGATTCATTTCAGATCCGGATTTCTTTGCCTGTTGAATTGACTGGGACGGCCATTTCTGATTTAGTCACACTGTGTCAAGGCTCACTGCAATTTCCCAGCAAGTGAGAAAGTATGGAAGAAAACTGCACCGTGTTTTGGCAATACCTGTGCAGCGTACAGTGAATCTAGCTGAAGTCCCTTCAAGGAAAGTGCCCTTACTGCAGTGGGCGTTGAGAAGAGGTAAGGGAGTCCTTGTGACATCCTCCAGCAGGAGACAGTGGATTCAATCAAACACAACCTCTGGTTTCCCACTAAAGAAGCATCGTGAGAAAGTATTAAAGGCCGCTGCCAGAATTAGCAGACACATTTTACTACACACTTTTGACATGGTATCTGTCTTGAATTTGTGCCTAACGACAACTGTACCTGCCTTGCTTCAGGCCCATGCTATACTAAATTTCTAACTAGAGAATGCAACTGAGAATCTACAAGCTGATTACTTCCACTAGTTTTTGTTATCATAAGCAATATACAGGTGTTTATTAGCAAAAATTATGGATGAACATTATTTCATTATGTATGTTTCCTTCTTCTAGAAACACTCCCCTTAATTTAATGTAAATTAAGGTACAGCTTTGTGTGCTAAGTTTACTAAGGACTTATAAAGTATGTATAAAAGATATTTGCAAAGATTGTGGAGATAGCCAGATGAAAGGAGACATGCTACGGTGCCCAGCACAAATTCAAGGTCCACAAAAAGTTATTAAATTACAGTAAAATACTCCCGCACTTCTTGCAAATTCATTTAGAAATGTTCATATTTGACAACTGTTACAAAAAAAGCATCAAAGCTGTTACTTCTGAGTTTATTTTTTCACCTTCGTCTTTCTCAGCTACGTTTTTTATAAAGCACTTCTTCTTTCAACGTTTCAGGTAAGTAGTTAGGCAGTAGCTTGCACTTTTAAATAAGAGACTAGGCAGCCAAATGCGGTTCATCCCTTTTACATCACTGCATCCAATTTTCTTGAAGACCAACAATTTTCTAGCAGCTCTAATCCTGTGGCTGTCCACAGCCACAAGAATCAATTATACCAAACTGTGGGATGCCTTCAAAATTCCCACTTGTGTTGTACATCAGTGACTTACAGATCCATCCTGCTCTCCTAAGTGTCTTTATGGAGTGAACCTTCCCTACGGTGAGCCGTTCTCCTGAACAAAACCTTATTCCATTGGTTCAATGGCATTTGAATCCAACTCTGTTTGCATGCATAGGTGAGAGCCCTGGAAAAGGTATTTTGGACCTTTCCAGGTACAAAAGCACCAACACGCAGTGGATGGAATCTGACCCAAATACAAAATTTATAATTTTGAAGCAAATAACAGAGTTGTCAAAAAATGTCTTTTACTATTCTGACTGCAGCACACATTCCTCTAGAGAAGTTTGGTATAGCAACTACCTAGGTCTTCTCTGTGGTATTATCAAATGAAGTTGATTAAAGACTGTAATTAAGCTAAAATAGCCCAAACTTTAAGAAAGAATAACCCACATGACTTTTAGGATCTCTCTGGACAAATATGGGCTTAAATGAAAATAGTACAGTACAGTATGGTTCTTGTCAGACACACATATAAGATTGAGAGACCTGTTTCTCCCTGTTAACTTGCCTCCATAGCATTGCTGGTACCCCATTTCTACTGTAGACTCAGAGCATGGTATAGGATATTTAAGATTGCAGAATTGACTAAAAAACTTAATATTTATTCTTTAACGTAGCTCTTGGCAACAAGAAACAACCTGCCACATGCAGCCAAAGTAACATAAAATATCTGATACAGTTTTAAAAGTGTGAGAAGTCATCCTCACAGATGGTTTTTTAAATTTATTTTTTTTTGTCCAGTTCATCATCAATAACGAGGGATTTTAAAAGCGCTTATCCTTTATAAAACTTGAAATCATGTCTTCTCAAAGTAATGTTTCTGAACCTGCCAAGACAAGACATACTGTACCTTAAAGATATTTAAGGTTTAGGGATAAATTATGGCCATTAGAAGAGGTTGCTTTTGTGGGAAAAGTAAAGATTAATGGGAAAAAGAGACTATACTTCCATTATTCTTTTTTTTTTTATGTTAAATGTTTGAAAACTTCCAAGAGGTTGAATACTACATATTAATTTCTGTAGTAACAGGTTAATGTGTAAAGCGTAAACTAAACACACATGGTATCCCACAGTATCATAACTGCTTTAAAAAGTAATTTTTCACACAGACTAGATGCGCAGTTTTAATATCAGGACTTCGAAACACTGGGATAAATTTATGGAAATTACTTAAAATCTTTACTCTTTGGTATCTTATATATATGCAAAGAAAGGATTTTGTATTTAATAAGGATTTATGTATCATAAGTAACCCCTTATTCATTGCTACTTTTATCCATGTGCTTTATTCAACCACGTAGACTGATAATGAATAAAACTTGAAGTCACCTTCATTTAAATCAGGTATTTAGCTGTCCATGAAAGAGGAAGAATAATAAACACTTATGGTAGGATGTGGACAACTGAAAAGAAGAGGAAAGCAGGTGAAGTACTGGGCTGTTTACAGCAGGACAATGGCTGTAATCTCTGACCCCACAGCATACTGTCTCCAAAATAATATTTCACAAGAAAGAATAAAACCAGTGGCAGCCAGCAGGTTTGTGAGTGTGCAAATGAATGAATATAGTTATACTACAGCCTCATAACTTATGACCAAATATAAGGGATGAGCTAATGACTGTAGAAAACAATACTGAAACAAGCAGAAACAAAAGAGAAAATGAAGAACTTTAGAAATCAAAAGATGGCTTTGAGTCATCACAGTTTGAAAATCAGTCATCTGTGCTGATTCGCAGCCCTTATGTGTCCAGCGCCAAGTGTCTCATCTCCCCTCTTTCTGTATAAGTGTGGAGGAGCGTGGACACAATCAGTCCTCTGGTATCTGCCTCCCTTTTCAAGAACAGGCTTTGGCTCGTGCTTTGTACAGGGAGAAGAAACACAGATATCCACGCCAAAGTTTTCCAAATCCAGTCAAGGATTTGCATTGATCTTAGCCTGTGTTTAGAGTGCTGATATATAATTTAGGCAGTCAAGAACTCATAATAAAGAAACAAAACCAAAAACAAAACCACCACCATTGGAATTCACTTCCAAAGGATGGTTTCCAATTTTGTGTGTTGCGTTGACAAAATAGTTCAAACGGTTATCTATCTGTAAAGCTTACCAAGCCTTGCAGTGGCACACAAAACTCCCATTTCTGTACTCCTGTGACAGGCTTTTAGCATTGGCACTAGCATTAGGTACAAATGAACTCACTCACAGGTGCAAAACAGAGCATATGGATACTGGGTTTATGATGCTCTACAGTTGCTTGCCTTTTCCTCTTTGTGTATTTTTGTAAGTACTACAGAAAAGCAAACAGCAGACAGTCTAAATCTAATATTATACAATAACTTTAATTGTTTAAATACTTTTTTTTTGTTTAAAAACATGAACACTGTTTGCATACTGCCATTATAATGACTGTCAGGAGCTCTATTTAACATGGCTCTCCAGCAAACACTCTCCCTTCGGCTATCTTTTTCCCGATCACTGCTTTCTGTGTGTCAGACACTTGCTCATCTTCGCTACACAGATGTAAATAATTAACGGAGCCACAGGACTCATCTTTTCTACTGTAATGTAGCTGATAGCCACTGGAGAGAAGTAGAAAAACTATGCTGAAGGTTGCACAAAGGCTAACAAAGAGGAAAAATGAGGTAGAGGAAATCTTTCTAAAACAGCTCAGCTTTGGATCATTATCCAAAAATCCCTCTGGGCTCCCATGGGCTGGGACGGGGCTGGAGATCCTGGAGTCAGGATACAGCTCTTTGAGTGATGGGGCTGAGAGCAGCCACCAGAATCAGGACCTGAACTAAAAGTGGGGTTTGCCTAACATAAATCTACCTACTACAGCTGTAAAAGCCATGGAGGTAATTGGACTGATAATAGTAAAATCAGCTCATAACAGCAAAATCCACCTACATTCCTAAATTGGAACATTTTCCACAAGTTGGACATTTTGCATCCAAAAATTACCTGAAATAGAAAATTTACCTGGACAAAGGGAGAAAAGAGCACCCCCTCAGCCAAAACCCATCTAACAGTTCTACAAGACTGGAGTAATTTTTCACTGAACAGCTCTAAATTTAACCATTTCTGGATTGAATAGCATGACAAGGTTAAAGCGGTTCGAGGAATCAATGGCCACGCAGGGAACACCAAACCTTACCTGCCCACCAACTCTTCTGCAGCCTCTCTAGTTATAGAAAAAAAGCAAAGAACAAACGATGGCAGAGGCAAAGAGAAGGGAGGGGAAACGAGACTGGAGTCGCCTGGAGTGTTCCAATATCCTTTCCAAAGAGTTCATCCACTGTGTCAGAAGATTAATGTAATAAATCAATTAATAAATACATAGTGCTTAAAGACTGCCACACTGTATCAGAATGCAAATTAGTTTAGGGGAGAGGGTAACGCAGATACATAACTGTACTTTATAGAGGAACTGATGAGGACCTAAAGTCCAGAAGACAAATATGTTTTAATGTGATTTTTTTTCTTTGCGCTTGCATTTTTTCAGATGTCAGTGAAAATGTCTCTATTGATATCACCAGGAAGGCTGCATCTTTATGCAATAAGGCAACAGAGTGTATTTTGCATATCACACATTTCTAAGACATTTGCATCCCTACAGAACAGATTAAAAAATTCTGGTCTTTACTAAAGTTTAGGTAAGTATCTTAATTTTTGTCTATTGCTTAAATCAAAACCTTCTATTCTCTCACTGCTTCACTAGATGCTGGCATCTCATCTTTTCTGTACATATTACATGACTTTCATTGTCCCAGACTTATCAACTACCCTTTTCTTATGGACTCTATAAATAGAATCATAGAATCATAGAGTCGTCAAGGTTGGAAAAGACCCTTAAGATCATCGAGTCCAACCGTTAACCCAGCACTGCCAAGTCCATCTATACCATGTCCTCGAGCACCACATCTATCCGTTCTTTAAATACCTCCAGGGATGGAGACTCAACCACTTCCCTGGGCAGCCTGTTCCAATGCTTGAGCACCCTCTCAGTGAAGAAGTTTTTCCTAATATCCAAGCTAAACTTCCCCTGGCGCAGCTTGAGGCCGTTTCCTCTCGTCCTATCACTTGTTACCAGGGAGAAGAGACCGACCCCCACCTCGCTACAGCCTCCTTTCAGGTAGTTGTAGAGAGCAATAAGGGCTCCCCTCAGCCTCCTCTTCTCCAGGCTAAACAACCCCAGCTCCCTCAGCCGCTCCTACTAAGACTTGTGCTCCAGACCCTTCACCAGCTTCGTTGCCCTGCTCTGGCCACGCTCCAGCACCTCCATGTCCTTCTTGGAGTGAGGGGCCCAAAATGGAACACAGGACTCGAGGTGCGGCCTCACCAGTGCCGAGTACAGGGGCACGATCACCTCCCTGGTCCTGCTGGCCACACTACTCCTGACACAAGCCAGGATGCCACTGGCCCTCTTGGCCACCTGAGCACACTGCTGGCTCATGTTCAGGCGGCTGTCAACCAACACCCCCAGGTCCTTTTCTGCCAGGCAGCTCTCCAGCCACTCCTCCCCATGCCTGTAGCGTTGCATGGGGTTGTTGGGATCGAAGTGCAGAACTCGGCACTGAGCCTTGTTGAACCTCATACAGTTGGCCCCGGCCCAATGATCCAGCCTGTAATACATGCATATGTACATATATATATATATATATAGTGTCTTAAAAGGAGCATATATGACCTGCTACTGTGTTAATGCAGTAAATCACACTTTCCCATTCTCCATTCTATAATACCCTGGAGTTGTAAATATAAATATTGGAAATGGGTCTCACATAGTTTCTATACCTCTGATCTTTCTTAAATATCACTAAATTTCACCGTTGAACTTTTCATTTGAATTTGTCATAAATGAAAAAATGCAACCTTGCAAAATTACACAGGACAGAAAAAAATGCATTATCTCACACAAACTATCAAAACCCCCCTCTTTGCAGTCAGAAAATACTAATAAAAATATCTAGCTGTAGAGAAAACAGCAAGAAGAATGAAGAACCCGCAAGAGGATGTATGTATCATGAACTTTTCTTAAAAATCAAGTCTCTCTTTTGTCTTGCAAAATTCAGCATGCCAGTGGTGTTTGATTAAAAAAACCCCAAACAATAAAACAATTCTCCATCATAATCATCCATCACAACTGCCCCAAATACTACAGTTACACATCAACGAGTTTTAGTATTTTTATATACTTGCACAATGACCACGGCTGTAACTTGTGCAGTAAAACTTACCATATAGACAACAAGAGCAAGAGAATTTATGTTCTTTGCTACCATCCCTAAAAATTAAAAAGCTAAACCAGAGTTTTCCTAAGCTCTTGCATGTAGGATATATCAGAATATAAAGGAAGATCCTTGTATGCACCTATACATAAGCAAAACCATTGCAAATTTATACACCCTGGTTCTTTTTGGAGAATGGATTTGCAAACATTTGTGAATGAAAGCTGTAGGAAGAGGAGAAAAAAAATGCTCTCAGGTGTCAGGAAGGAAAAATAATTAATATTCTTTGTCCTTGCAGACACAGAAAAGCTTTGTTAATGGATTTTTTTTGTGATTTACTACAACACACTAAAGCAATACTTTATGACCAATGAAGTAAAAAATGAATGCTGTCTCATGTAGATGGTCATTCCTCATTAGGTATAAGGAACCTATTTTTAATTTGGAGATTTTTACTTAATTAGTGTCACACATCTCAAGGCTGTCTTGTGTCAACTGTTGTAATGACTTGATGTCTCTGTGCAATACAGAATGGGCTGCTAATAGAGTCTCAGTTTGAGAAAAATGATAATGAGGTGAACAAAAGAAGTGTTAATTACTTACACAATTAGAGTACCTACTACCAGCAACATTGTAACACATCAACACTTATGTTATAGATATTTACATATCCAAAGTGTATAAATGTCAGTGGAAAAATGCCTGTAGATGTTCTTTATAGAACAATACAGTAGTGTAATAGAATGGCTGGATACAACACAGAATATACCTGAATCTCTGCTGTGTACAAGCTCTATTAGACATCATAAAAATGTCTTTGACTACATTTACACACATCATCCATCTATATATATTCTATTCTATCCTGTTCCAGCTCAGTTCTTCATTAGACTGCAGAAATTCTCCTAAAATAAGGGAATAGTAGGAGTTATTTACTGGATCACATCTGTAACAAGCTTGGGAAATTTTGATGGAAATCCTTCTCTGGCCCACATCTTATGGACGTTTATGCACCCACACACAACCCCAGAAACGTCTATGGATTGAGACAGAATTTGCTAAGTTCGTGTTTGCATCAGTAGAACTGGAATTCAAACCCAGAAATAGTTCTCAAGTCCCAAATAACGTGAAATTTCACAGGGTTTGATGAGAATTATAACATAAGACACAAGTGTTTTAAAAACAAGAACGGACTAGAACATACATTGATACCTTAACTTCTTATTTTAAACAGCAAAAAATGAAGTTTCCATCTCATTTGCGATACATCAAGACTTTGTAGTAGATGATGTTAGTATCAACATGCATGTTTTATTTATGATTTTGGGGTATAAATTTACCATTAAAATGCGTAACTGTGTTCTATAACCACACGAAAATTTAGCTGAGGGCCAACATTTTCTAAGTATTTGAGCTGGTTTTTTAAAAAAATGTTATTAAATCCACATTACTTATTCATTTTAAAGATTATCTTATATGTGTGATTCAGCTTTACTGCAGTAACTTAGAAATACATCTCATGCATTTTTAAACTGAGCTAGGTAGTTTGCAATCAGAAAGTTATTCATTTTTATTTTGTACACAGATACATAAATGTAAATTACATCTAATTAAAATAAATTGTGTGACTTGTTTCTTCTTCAGTCACGCACTGAAATGATGAGAACCAATTTTAATTGTTTAAAATTTAACACTATAAAAGATTTAATCAGGTTTGTTGGAGCATACACTATGTCAAAAAGGTAAAAATTACAGGGCTTCATATTGTATAGACACTGAGGGTCTTATTTGATTCAGTATTGGCCTATAACCATAAACTGACCTGAAACACCTTTAATTTCGAACAAAAAGTAACGTATGTTGTAGTGTCTATCAAAGTGAAGTTTCCATCTCTCACAACATATCCACCTCCTTACTTCTTTAGTAATAGGTGAACCAAAACTCATACGGACAAAAAATTAGCACAGCTGGTAAAAAAATCCTGTATTACTTATAGAAAATGTTAAATTAGTAGTTCTCAGAGACTTCTAAAAGGCTTGCAGTGTGATAGGTACTACAATTCAGAGAGAAAATTAGTTTCATATGTTTACCAGCTACAAAATAAAATAACCTTCCCTCCCCATTTTTGAACTCCTAGAATGATTCTAAAGAGGCATTATTTAACATGATTCAGCCTGGGCTGTATCTTTTTCACAATACAAACCCCAAAGTGCCTTCAGACAACAGCACGGTGAAAGCAGACAAAGAACCCATATTAGACCCAAATGCACTAAATCTTAGTGAACAAGCCAACACACTCTAGCCCTTTCAAGCCAGATCTTCCCCCATTATTGGACATATACTAATGAAATTCATGGGAAAGTTCCAGCTCATTCAGCTCCATTCCCTTTGAAACAAGATTTTGCTGAACTCAAGGCCGGGCCACCACAACTGCGATTGAATACAAACACCTAGAGACATGAACCTTATCCACCTGCTCAGCAACTCCTGGAGGCTTCTGCTGCTGCACAGGCAAGACTGCAAAGAGCAATATAATAATAACGTTGCTTGAAACAAAAATTGGTAGTTCACCACTAAAATAATAGTCCAGCTTACTGGCATTTCCAGGAGCCCGTGCCTGGCTTGTAACAGAATCCTCACCAAGAGAAGGGGACAGGGGCATTAAAGTCTGGTCAGTCTGAAGAAGCAAGAACAATTTCACATGAAATACAGAGGGAAAAGAGTGGGAAAAAATATTATTTGTCTGCTGAGTTCTGGTCCCCAAAGAGAGCTACAGAGACTTTCTCCCTCATCAGCCAGTAACAGTTTTTCAGACTTTTCATTGCTTATAATGTATTTTAAGCTTTCCACCATGTCCTGGAAGAGCTGAACACTTTAGAGGACTCAAGAGGAAAGGGAGTCCAGAAGCGTAGGGACTTTGGTAGAGGCAAAGGGAAGTGAATGGTAATACCTGAATGTTAATACCTACTGAACACTGGAAGACAATAACTCAAAATATGTTCAGCTTTTCATCTTTTACCCTATCTGGCAGTTTAATTCTAAAAGCAAGAATGCCATAAAACTGAGGTAACGATACAGTTGCAACGTGAAAAGTCTAACCAAAATCCGCTGTGCCTAAATGTGAATGATCACTACAATATGAGTAAGAGCAACTCATGCAAGTCTCCAGTGTGACTTGCTCGAGGCTTTCCTACTTGGCAAGGCATGCTGTGAGGAAGCATTGTAGAGAGAGAAGAAAGCCACTGTTGTGGTTTCACCCCAGCCAGCAACTAGGCACCACACAGCCGCTTGCTCACTCCCTCCACCGCCGTGGGACGGGGGAGAGAACTGGAAGGGTGAAAGTCAGAAAACTCATGGGTTGAGATAAGAACAGTTTAATAATTGAAGTAAAATGAAATAGAATAGTAGTAGTAGTAGTAGTAGTAGTAGTAGTAGTAATAATAATAATAATAATAATAATAATAATAATAATATAATATACAAAGCAAGTGATACATGATACAATTGGCTCACCACCCGCTGACTGATGCCCAGCCTGTCCCCGAGCAGCGATCGCTGCCCCCCAGCCAACTCCCCCAGTTTCTATACTGGGCATGACGCCATACGGTATGGCATAGCCCTGTGGCCAGTCTGGGCCAGCTGTCCTGGCTGTGCCCCCTCCCAGCTTCTTGTGCACCGGGCAGAGCATGGAAAGCTGAAAAGTCCTTGCCTGGTATAAGCACTACTTAGCAACAACTGAAACATCAGCATGTTATCAACATTATTCTCATCCTAAATCCAAAACTCAGCACTACACCAGCTACTAGGAAGAAAAATCAATGCTATCCCAGCCGAAACCAGGACAGCCACGTACTCCCAAGAAGGAGCTTAAATGAGGAAAGAGAAGTAGTTGGGTTTTGTACTTCATCTTGTACTTCAAAATGGTAGATGCCCCATCCCTGGAAACATTCAAGGTCAGGTCGGACAGGGCTCTGATCTAATTGAAGATGTCCCTGCTCATTGCAGGGGGGTTGGACTAGATGGCCTGTAAAGGTCCCTTCCAACTCAAACTATTCTATGATTCTATGGTCTTCTCAATCTTCTTTCTCTTCTCTTCTCTCTTCAATAAAGTAGTGTTGTGAAGCCATGAGATTCATCGTTTGTGACTAGGGAAAACACTTCCATCAAGGAGAGCTTGAGAGAGTGCTTACTAAGTAATCCAGCCTTTACTGGTACTTGCCAAGGTCTAGCAGAGAGGTATGTGTCATGGAAAAGCCTCTAAAAATTATACTCTGAAGTGAGAAAAAAAGCTTTTTGTTTTATATAACAATATATTTCAATGGATCCAAGCTATTTAACTTCTTGTTATGAAATTATAAAATAAAATCAAACCTGTTCCACATAAATCTATATGAAATGGTAAAAAATTACAAAGAAAAATGGACACAGTACACAATTTGTCTTAACATCTGTGCATACTGCTTTTAGAAAGGTTTTATGTAGCTATACTAGAAGTTTATGGTGATAAACTAATTAGGTAAAATTAGTGTGTTGAAAAGAGAAATGAAGATATGCATGTATTTTTAAGTCATAAAAACAGTTTATTGAAAGTATTTCATCTCTTTCACAATAGGACTAGGAGTGAAGAGATTTCCAGTTAATCGCAACAGAATGCGCTGAGCTGGACTTACGATAGCTGTTAAGACCATTTGCCCCAATATTGGGCTTTAACTGTCAAGAATCAAGATTTAAAAATGTATTCAGGTGAATAGTTGTAATGTTTCCAAACATCAAATCCAAGAAAGTGTCAAAATGGTTTATAAACAAGATGCGTATTATGCTGGGTTTATATATAATATTTTAAACGGTAGAACATGCTACTCTGTCAAACTAAAAGTGGAGTTTCTGTCTTGAACTTTTTTACTGTCTTGTCCTTATACATTGTGACTCAACAGTTACAGGAAAATTCAATATAGAAAAAACATTATTTAACACTGGATCTATATTTAGCAAACAATCTAAAGTTCTTGTACAGATCTATAAACAAATCCTTTCAGATTTAGACAGGAAAAGCACACAATTGTCCCTGTAATTTCACAATGATTAAAAAAAATAGAAAATCCTTTACCAGGTGTTGAGTAGAGAAATATTATCCTTCCCACTGATCTACCTGTAGCAAGATAGACCTAGGCCATTTTGGTATGCATGAATTTTCTGGTATGAACTTTTATTTTCAACTCCAATTCTATACTGAGCTTTACATGTATGGGCACAGAATCCTGCCCTTCAAGAACAGTGGTGACACTAATGACATCAAACTGATTATTTTTCTACAATATTAAAAAAAAACCAAAACAAAAAAAAACCCCAAACAAATAAAAAACAAAAAAACCCCAAACAACAAAAACTTTAAGTTCCTAAATACTACTAGTGAATTAGTATTCAGTAATTCTTGCTGAGAATGAGCAGTACCTATAAAATGGATAGACTTACCACAGCTCTGAATAAATGCTGCAATTTAAGTATCTTTTGAGTAGGGACATTTTGTTGTTCACTTCAAATAAAAAGTGGAAATTTTCCAGGAAAGTGACAGTTTGTAACAGATACTGTTGGGGTACCAGTGTTTTTTTAAAAAAATTCGACAATGGTTGACTAAATAATGACAGAAAGCATATACCAAATAACTACAGAAGATGCATGGGTGAGTTTGAATGCTGTCAGAATTATTTACACTCTTCACAGTCAGATTATAGGAGAAGTAGTTCATTTACTTGAATATAATTTCAAGAAATTCCTTTTGTGGTTACTGAACCTATCTGCTTTAATCTGGCATTTGGTGAAGCACAAAAGTCGCTTTATTCTGATGAAAGCACCTCAGAAAGAAAAGATTCTAATATTCATATTTTATCTGAATACATTCCTAAGGACTTTTAGGACATATACATTTAAAGGATTCCATTTACAGACTGCCGCATTGACAATGCTATCCTATTAATCTCAACAGTTTGCCTTTGTGCTGTATATTTCTGGGATAGGAGCTAAAAAGTAACATAATTGTGTTCCTTTTCTTAGCATTGCCTAGCTTTCATCCATGCTCAACTCCTATTAACCTTAAGCAACTTCCACAAGAGTAAGATGTGATTTTAGTTATAGTGTATTCCTGGTTTTTTTAATGTTCAGTTTCTTACACCTCAATGTCTCTTATTTCCTTCCAAAGTAAAACAATCAATGGTGTCCACAGATATTTTGCTTTAAAAACATTTTGCAAACATTTAATTTTGTGTCTGTTCACTACCTCCCACGCCTTCAAAAGTTCTGGGTCTAGATCCAGAGCATGTAAGGCCTATGGAGTAAAATCAGGTGAAATTTGGACAACTAAATTCAACACTGAGATTGGAAAAGTCAGCTAAGGCCAGTAAGTGACATCCATTTTCACTTCCAAGTGGCACTATGTAGAAACACCTGAGATAGCTCAAAACAGAGGTGTCTGCATAGCACACTGAAGTGTTGTGGTAGAAACGCTAGCTCAGCTGCCACAAACAAACTTTAAACTAATTTAAATTAATTTACCTTGATCATTAAGTCCAGCTGGGATCAACCTGGGCTTTCAGTGCTGCAACTATACAAATGCTGGTTCTTATAGCCCTAAGGCAAAGAGGACACTGAATATTGTTTCTTATTTCCTAGCCAAAGAACTGAATTGCAGGTTAGGAAGGATGTGAGCTGCTAATAGACTGAAGAATTTGTATTGTCTTTTTTGTGTTTTACTGGAAAAAGATGGAGGTAGGTACATTACCAGTCTTCTTGAGAGGTGCCCATTTGCTGCACAAATACTCCGCAGCAGTATGCTGTGTGAACATGCATAATATTTTAGTACAAAGCCTGTAGGGATCCAATGTTGTGCCAAACTACCCATTTTTGCCTTGTTATTCTTCTGTAAGAAAGAAAAAACATCGGAACCTCTCCCTAGTAAAACCTGCGTTTGTTCTCAGACTAAAAACAGAGACCAAAACCAATAGTGTTGGTTTTACTGTCAATTTGTGGAAGTTGATTTGCCCATTTTGCGTGAGAATTTTTTGATGCCCTTCTAAATCCAAGAAGATCAGTTAAGAAGATCAGTAGCTGGGATGACTTTTTATCTCTATTTTGCTGTTTCAAAAATTATGTTTCGTTTCTGTGCCATTGAAATTTGTTTCAGTTTTAAAAGAATATAGGAAATTTCTTTTTTCCCTAATCTTTGACCTACACGTCTCAATTATAAAGAGTATAAGTAAACAATGGAGTTGGAGGGAAGTATTTTAGACGTTACTTTTATTCTTGCTCTTTCTCACAGAAGCTTTTTGCTTTTTCCCATGCTAGAGATGATTAAAAAAGAGAAGCCCACATCATGAAGAATGGCCTCAGCCTCTGGACCTCTTAACTACAACAAATACTTGAAAAGTGATGTTTCCCTTTCTCTCTGCTATTGTCCTGTGGATGCTTTTATGGTGAAAAAAAATTCAACATGCTGTTTTGGGGGACATTTCTCCCATCTTTTTTTTATCTCTGCCTCCTGGTGGTCCTTGTTTTTTGAGTTTTTATTTAAAAAAAAAACACACTTTCAAGTGCTTCTTTAGTCCTGACTCATTTTCTGCTGTTCACATTCCTTTCTCTGACAGTCACTGGTTTTATCGTAGTGCGTTTGCTTTAGACATTAAAAGAAAAGTATTGAAGCTGAGATCACAAAAATATTGGCCCCATTTTTCCTTGCAAATATATCGCCTAATTTTCAGATCTGTTCCTTGGAATCTTATTCCTCAACTTTGCTTGTATCAGGTTTGCTTCAAGGTAATTCTCTTTTATCAGAAGAACAGTAACAAGTAAACCTCCCTGCCTACGGACCAGTATCCAAATAAATTTCAAGGACTTTATTTTACAGTTAAACAGAAGTGCTTTTCCCATTTACTTTCATAAAACAACAGTTGTGAGGCTCCTTGCTCCAGGCAGTGGCTCATATGAATATTAATTTTAAAAGTTTCTCGCCCTCACACTGCCTACAGAGTAGCTACAGAATCCATCGGTAAGCATAGATATTAAAGATTAAATTAAAAAAAAAAAAAAAAGTATGAGTACAAACATATCTGCATAGTCAAAGTATAGCCCAGGATTAGAGACAATAAACTAGATAACAGATGCATGCAGCAAATGGGGTAAGGAAAAAAAAAATAAAAAACCTCAAGACCTACATTTGCTATAACATTTTGTGCACTTCTTTTCTTAAAGACCTACAATGTTTGCTGAAAGGCTTTGATTGATGAGTAAGAAAATAGCTTCTTCCTTAACTTAAATGAATTGAAAAAATAAGGTCTTACATATCTCTCTATATATTCAATAAATGTATTTGTATGTCTACAAATAAATAGATAGATAGATACATACTTTATTCACTGCCATGGAGGCACATTTATACGTAGAAAGATAAACAAGAGGGAGATTTGTGGAGCTCCATAAAAGCTCCAAAACCTCACCAGTACTCACATTGTTTCCTTGGTATATTTACTGGTGTGCAGCCACAAACAACTATTACCGGAAAGATTTTCAGAGGTCTAAGGTAACTTTCTTAGTTCCCAGTTAAGCTCTTAGAGAAATTGCCATGGGCTCTGAACAAAAAAAGTCCATAGACTTAGGTCCCTAAAAGCAGAAACCTATTTTTTAGATACTTAAAGTCTGAAACATTCTGAGTTTCCAAAAATTCTTTGTTCTCAATGAATTATTCAAAGTTTAAATTTTACATCCACAAAATCAGTTTATCAGACTATTGAAATTCTGAACTTCCACTGCCAGGATTTTAACTGGTTTAACAAGTGGATTTCAAGACAGGCACAGCATTTTGTTCATCATTCAGCTGCTTCTTCAGAGGCGTTATGTTATTTGATGACTAATTGCTGAACTGAACATCCTCTTTCCCGTTACACAGTTTGACTTTTACACAGTTTTTGGGTAGTGAACGGCAAGATTTGCTTTCAGAGCGACCATGCCATAGGGGTAATGGAATTCATGCTTGGCCTATTGTGCAGAACTGCCAATTTCCCTACTGCACGGCTATTTCATAGCATGACTTTTAGTTCACAGCAAATCTCTTCCCTTTCTGAACACGAACTGCAAATTATACAATTAGTGTCCTTTTATATCCGATGAAAGAAATCTAAATGTTAACTAAATACATTTTTTCCTCTTGATGTGTATTCACAATGGTGTCTCAGTCGTCTTAGTCCACCAACCACATGCTATTAATAGTCTTTTTTTTTCCTTCAGACTTCCTATTTCATCTCACTTCTAAAATTCTATTTACCACCACGATTTCATTTTTCTGAACACTTCTGCACCTTTGTTTTCATCAGCTTCAGTTAGTCCTTGTGCCATAGCAATTCCAAGGAGACTGTACATTTTACCAACTTTCTCTCATCTTCTAGAGAAGTAGATTTCCCAACTGATCTCGGTAAAAGCAAAGAAGATTTTTGTAACAAAATGAAGGCAGACTTTTGAATGACCCCTTTCAGCATTTATAGAGGTTTATACTTTTTTTGTCTTTTTTATTGAGAATTTTCCTAGGTTTTTTATTGCTAATCTTCATTAGCTGTTTTGCTGCAGCTTACTTTTTGCTTTCCAAATAGAAATGGAATAGGAAGAAGAAAATTGGTTTTGTTTTCTGAAAATGGTCCCCAGAATGTTATAATCTAGTTGAGATTTCTCAACTGGAGCAGAAGAAACGTGTGAACTAGAATTTTCCACATCTCTGATGAATATCCTAGCCACTGGATTATTCTGTGCTCTCCGATTATCATAAATTTCTCAGTAACATTTATATAAAATTGATACTGTCCATGCAGTGTGTCTATTGCAAGAGTCAGCATCTCCAGTTCACCAACAAAGTCCATATATTCCAACATACCCACGTGACTCTTAACAACATAACTCTGTCTTGCACCAGTTCATATTTTTGAGACTATGCTAAGTGTCTGCACTGTCCATTACTGTAGCTCTTAGACAACATCAGTAAGATCAGTAAGTAAAATCATTTTGTTTTGCTTTAATGGGCAAACTGAGACTTCTTCAGCCTGTAGCTTAAACTGTTCAGCATTTCAGATACCATCTGGTTCATGCTGGACACATGCCATAGACAGACAAATACTTACAGAAAGAGACTTGATAGTTATTGCCACGCTCATCCTTTGGCTCTGGTTTCTTTACACTGCAAGTCTTTCCTGGTTTATAACCATGTTTACCTTCATTTGCAGAAAATCATCCCCTCTTAACAGCCTACTTTACAATTTATTTTAAATACAGCATGCACGTGAACTCAAGAAAACAAATAACCAATTTTCATAAGGGTTTGAACCTTCTGCTACCTCCCATCGCTTCTCATATGAACTGTGGGTAGTGTCATCAGGTAGGCAACTTTTAGACCAAGAACAAGCGATGCAGCAAGAGTTATTTCAGCCTTGACAGACAACTCCTCCTCCGGCCCGTCATGCACATGTTACAATTCAGTGAAATGCAAAGCAGTTTTCAATGGGGAGAAATTGATTTTATGCCTGCACTGAACTTGGCAAAACTGCCTCATAAAGAAAGTGGTATTTTATTTTTTTTTCTTCCAAGTTTTGAAAATGACTTAAAACAATTTTTTCTTCTGCTACCTCCCTCCAGGTTTCAGAGAAGGATAGTTTTCCCTATCAAAGACTGTTTGAAAGTTAGAGGCACAGTCACATGTAAGCATTCACGTGCTGGCAACCAAATACCTTAATTCTTGTTATGTCTTCTAAGAGCTCCCCAGTAGAAAGCTGTAGGTAATTACACCCCTTCTCCCTCCTGTATGCAGTTTTGCAGGCACTATGACTGCTGTTTTGTTTTATTTTACAGGAACTTGATAGGACCAAAATCGAGTAGCGTGGTGATGCTGGGAAGTCAGCGCAACCTCAGACATCCCTTGAGCACGGCAAAGCTTGATCACGTTCGTCCTGGAATGCAACAGTGCAGTGCATGTTATAGAAACAGATTATCACTTTTGATTCGTGTAAGTGCCTCCTATTCAGCCAAGCATGCCATCCTTCAAACCCATATCTTTTTTCTGGTGGCAATGCTGTAACCACTAGTTCAACCCCTTAGATGAAAATTTCTAAAGCCAGACTGCTTGTTTGAAGGCTGCATTGTCACAGGCAGCTGCATTAATTAAAGTAGAAAATCCAAATGCTGTTATAGTTATTGATGCTTTGAAGGAATTGAAGCTTTTACAAGCTGCTTTTCCAGCTGTTATCTCACTTTTTCACCTAGCTCTCCCTGTGCCTTCTCGCAAGTGGTTTTTCCCTTGACCTAAAGAGATTTGCAATTTATCTATGTTCAACAACGGGGAAGACTGCTTGAGTGACTTGACATCTGTTTCCATACAGTTCTGTCACCCTTGATCTGAGGACAATTGTTGACATGCACACAGATTCAAATGATTGTCAGATCTGACTGTAATCGGTCTTTTGTAGAGCTTCAGCGAGCTGCTGAACAGAGATACAATCTCAGGAGAACAAGTCCCTCAGCGCACATGAGCTCACTGACATTTATTCTTTAGGCCAGCATAACAATCAGGCTTTGACCCTGTTTTGGTGTTTAATACAAAAATAACCTTAAAAGAGAAGGCAAAGGGGAAAAAATACTTACCCCGCTCCAATCTAAAACCTACACTCTCACCAACGAACAAACAACGACGATAAATAAAAGTAAACTAAAAACCCACAAATTAATTCTATAGATAAACTGCATTTTATCAAACTGCATATCAATGGTGCCTTTCAGTAAGGCAAAATTCTTCCAAATTCTCCCAGAACCACAAGATTTGATTCTGATTGAGCTCATTATGACAATTTTATCAAAATCTCTCTCCATCCCCTATGAAATGAGTAAGCCAAATGTTAATCCTTGCAAACTACAAGGTGTAAGTGAAGGCCAGGATGATGCATTGGTCTTCAGGACGTGGAATGAATCTTGCCCAGTCTGGTACATAGGCAGGTAAATAGGTGGGCAGATTGGTAGGCAATTAGGTAGACAGATGGGATATTTTGCTTATTTGTTACATTATCCGAATTCACGTCAGAAGAACCAACATTCTGAAAGGGAGAGCACAGAGTGAATAGAGAAGTGTACCCATCATTGATTTATCTTTTTCTGCTTCAGATGAGGCATACAGAAAGCATGCAAAACCACCATTTTACAGTGACAGAGAGACTTCAGAAAGAAAAAGGCAAATGTCAGTAAAAAGATACAAAATAATGTATGTGAAATCATTTTAAGAGGATGACAAACAGCAAGAACAGGAAGGATGAAGAACAGTAATTACATTTATAATGGAAAAAGCTTTGAGAGCACTGGGTTTGATACGTCTTTCAGTGGATACGTCTTCAAGAGCAACAGCTGCTTTTATGTTGCTGACCCTTTAATGAAGTGCTACCAACTTTTAGTCAAAGAAATCTTTTCTGAAAACTGTTATTGAGTCACAAAGCAGAAGCCACTCTTCATGTATTTGTAACTGATCTTTTTCATCCTTTTGTATAGACACACCTCATCTGGGTATTTGGTAGGAAACAAAATCTTTAATCTGAGCAAGCAGATAATGTAATCAAATGACAAACGTCACTAGCTGGGAAAAACAATGATAAAAATAAAAATCAGATGAAACATCGAAAAAAGCCATAGTGGTAGCAACTAGAAGACACAACCACAAAATATAGAAAAAAACGCACAAGAGTCTGATGCGGGTCTGATGCAACTATCTAGGGTTTCACAAACTAGATGATGATGTACTTGTCAATAATACTATTTCCGAGACAGGTAATTATTTCACTCAAATGTAAAAGCATGAAGCTTCACATGCAGTTCTCCGTAATACTGCTACATTAAGAAAAGCACACGACATGTATTAGTTATGACACTGATGATTCACACCAAATAAACACTCTCACATATGTGCTCAGGCGTAATATAGGGAGACAAACTGGATGGCCATCAGAAAGTAAAGTCCAGGCTGGGAATCTTGCACACACCATCCATGCGATGGTCTCGTTAATTATTCTATTTATTCAGAACTACTTAATAACATTTTAAAATCACAAATTCCCAGTTTGAAGCAACATACATAATTATAGACAAATCATTCACATACACTGAACACTAGCAGAAATGCAGCTCAGTTGCCTTTAAATTAAATATTGCTACTAATTATATAGTATGTTAGTGCAACAGGTACTCTGTCATAATACGTATGTAACATAACCCCTCTATACTAACACCGCACACGAAATAAGAACTATTCATATGGTTTAGTACAATTATGATCTTCACAGTTACCATTTGCTTCAAATAAAAAAAGTTTACTGTACTATGGGACCCTGTAATTCCCCAGAAACGCATATATTTATACAAATCATCACGAAATATTAATGGAAAAATGTGAAAGTTTGATTCAAATAAAATCTTCAAACAAGGTTCAGATCAAGATTTCAAGATGTTTTTCATTCCAGTCCCTGAATTCCAGGAAGAGATGTCAATAGTGATATGTCCTTCTCATTTTTCTGAAATATATATTTAGCTCCATTTAACATAACCAATGAGGCTCTAATTTGAAAAAACATCAGATCAGGGTCTCAAGGGTATGTTGATGGAGAGACAGTATGTAAATTATTAAATTCAAGTAATCGAATATACAGGAAAAGCAAAAAATGTATGCAAGATCACACATAATTGACTACATGCTAAGTGCATGCACAATACTTTTTTAAGCAATTTATTAGACTTATAATTGAATTCTTTCTTCTATTTGGAGATATTAATATTCTCTAACCTTTCTGTAAGGCAGTTGATGTTCTTTACTCCAGACTTTCAGGTATGATGCTAAGAGGCTAATATAGCTAATATCTATATAATTACATGGAAATTGTGTGGTTATACTAGTTAATATTTTTTCTTTATTTATTTACAGCAACATAAATCAAGAGTAAGTTCACAGAAATCAAGGCAATTACAGGACTATAAAATAGATGCAGGTAAAGATAACCTACCCCATTAGAATAAAGGTTCATTATGGCTGCTTTTCAAGTAGGAAGACTTGATTGACGATGAGGGGACTATTTCCCATGAACAAAGTATCCAAGAGACATAGAACCCTTTACCTGATAGGAATGATCATATTTAGTCATTATTCAAAATCAGATTAATCATTTATGCAATACACTTGTCAGCATAAGTTTCTTACTAGCCATTTGACTATGTATCTTGTGATGCTATATAATTGGTTTCTGAATTCCAGTGACATTCCTTCCCTGATCTAATCTCTCTTCAACCAAGCTAGCTATAAACATAACTTCACGGATGTTTATGTATCATTTCCTTTGCACAGTTTTGTGAATAAAAGTATGTTTCTATTAATGTTGCAAGGAGAAAATAAAAGGCCCTAGGAATAAAAAAACAATTTATGAATTTTCTTGCAACTTGGACTGGCAAATGACTCTTTGCAATATTTGCTTTGGTCTAATTGCTGATATACAATGACATTTTTACTTAAACTAAGGATCAAATCAAGGTTACTTGCAGTTCTAATTAAAGCTGCAGCTTCTGAGTACCGACTGGGTGAACGGAAGATTGTACTGCTGGATGAACTGGCTTTCAAACTTCCCTGTGTTGTTTGTTGTTCATTCTGCAGTTCCACCACAGGGTTAAGCAGTCCAACGTTAACCCTGAGTTTGAGACTGAAGAAAGATTCTGTATGCTACTATTCAGATTAACAAGAGGAGATGAAAGAAAGAACAAAAAAATATCTATCCTCCTTGCATCCCTGCTTCCATTCTTTCCTTCCTCCTAAATTTTGTAAAACCTATTGCATCTGACAATCACAAAATATCATTAACTTGAGGAACTAAGAAAATTTGCTCCATTTCAACATGGTCTCTCTCTATTTAAACAGACGCACATGGGAAGGATACAAATTTGCCCAAAGAGAAAGAACTAGTCTTGATAAATTGCTAATATTCAATCAATGAAATTTGTTCAGAGGACTAGAAGATCTCCTTTATTCACTTAAGAAGTGCATATCCCTGAGCTGAACTAAAACGTTAATGTAGAGACAGCCTGGTAGTGAGGCAGAATCATTGCTGTCTCCATTGAGCAAAGTGGGCAGAAAACCAATACAGGGAAAACAAAATTTGTAAAGATGAATTCTTGTCCTAACCACAGCAAGACGTGTCAGCTCCCAGAGAGGCTAAGTGGGAGCTAACGCCAGCATAAGGATGGAGATGGTGGGGCATTTAGGGAGGAATCACATCAGTACCACACTGCATACGCAAAAATCTTAACTGAACTTGTGCACGTGACGTGTGAAATGTTCTTCACAATTTCAGTGGCAGGACAGTTTGCAGTCAGACCAAATGTTGCAGAATATGTTAGAAGTGTGCAAATTCGAAGCTTGGGAAAACCAATGCTGGGATTCAGCTGGATGGTCTTTGGGGACAATTTGGTGAACACTTGCAATTTCAGGCATCAGCAAATTATGCAGAAATCAAGTATAAACCAATTTTTTTTTCATTTCTTAAAATTTTAAGCTTGACTGTTTAATGTGACACTGAGTAAAAGTAGCGAGGTGAGATTTTTTGACAGTATTTTAAAGTACATGTTGATTTTAAATCTGTACTTTCTCATACATTTAATTTTTTAACCAAGTTTAGTTTAAATTAAGTTCACACTACTGAAATCTAAGCAACTTTTTTGCAGACTATCCAGAAAGTAATAGATAAATCTATATCCATGTCCACACTGACACAAGATTCATCTAAGTCTTACTTCTCACTTATTTTTCTTAACCCAAATTACAGACACTAAGATAGGAAGCTTTTTCTGACATTGGTAGCTGTCAAAAAACTTACCTAAAACAAGAACCTGGGAGACAGTGCTGCATTTTAATTTCCAGCTGATTTCAAAACAAGGTATTTTTCTGTCCTACAGGCAAATTACTTCAGAACATAATGGTGCAAATGTGCCATTGTTTCAGCCTGATAAATGCTGTGCTTTCAGCTACTTTTTCCACTCTTGCACTTAAAATACTTTGGCTTTAGTCTTTAGGTCCTGCTGCTTTTGCTAATACTCCTTTGCCCACTATCTTATTTATTTTTCAGATTTTCCTGGCTTGGTCACCTACTCTCAGATTTGATGTTTTTTTCCACCTACATTTATTAGTTATCTGCTTTCTTCTTTAATATATAAGCAAGCAGGTTTTCTCCCTATAGTTTGGGTTGCTTCTTACTTTTTTTTCCCTTATTTTCCAATAGCATTTTTAATCCAAGTCATTGCAGTAGCTCACCCACTCAGCTTAAACATCACAAAGGAAAATATTTCAGGTATGAGACTATTACTGCCCAATGACAAGGTCCTTTTAAAGATGCTCCATCTCCAAGAAACTCCATTGCTGGTTTCTTATGAGTTGACAAAGCAGGGAGTTGGTGACATGCTCCATAGCTTGAACACAGACTGTTAATCTAATATCGATATAAATTGCTTGATTATTTGTTACACTGGTGCAGGAGAAATATGCCATATATAGTTTCTATTCGATGTACAATTTAATTGCACAATATTCTAAAGTAGCTTGAACATAGTAAGTGTTAAATGGAAAATTCTTCACAGAACAGGGTAGGCCCTTACGTGTAGGTCTTGACTTCTACAGATAATCTTTTACTATATGATTCTAGGTGAATAAAAAAGGATTCAAAAACCCTCTCTAAAAGAAACTCTATAAATTTGATATGTCAGTATTCAACTCTCATTTTACTGCTTTCTTCCCTTAAGCACCCATCTGAATAGCGCTGAGTTTCCATAAGTATTTGCAGAAAGAAAAACTCGTATCTTTTCAGTGTTCTCAAAAGAAATTATTTGTTGAACAACTTTAAGATGTTCTTTATCTTCCCTCCATTCGTAAAAATGGAGGATTTCACAGGAATTAAAAATGTATTCACAGTTCATTACTCTGCAGACTAACAGCTTTAATTGGTCAAACAATTATTTGCTAAGAAAATTTCAGCAAATTATCCTGAAGTACGCCGTTGGCGGAGAGGGAGGATTATTTGTCGAGAGGGTGCAGCTGCAGGCACATTCCACGATATCATAAGATAACCTGACTGTGTCTGGATAGGCTGAAGAACACTTTTTTTCATCATTCTTTTTTGTTAAAGGGATATGGAAGAATCCCTATGCCAGCTCTCCCTTTTATCCAAAACCCTCAATAACTTTTAATCATTCAAAAAATGATAAAGCAAAAAGTACCCGATGTGGGAATCTGTCCCTTTGCACAAGAAAGCATCAGAAATCCCATTAGGGCAGTCGTAGCCCTGTGTGAAAGGCAGTTGCATATCACGGTAGAAAAGGTAAGAGAAAACATCCGTTTGATCCGTGTGTCCTGCAGTGCTAACCAGCGTAATTATACTGCAGCTCTAGCAACTGTATACAAGACAACAAAGAAATTCTCAGCTGTCGTTTACAACCAAAATTTAATTTCTTTAGAATAGGATGTGTCTATAACTGAGAACACGACCTTATCTCTGCAGCTTTGTTTACTTCTCCCATTGATGTAGAAGATAGAACTTATTTCAGTGATAAACTTCTGAACAACATAGACGTGGTATTTATCCTCTTTTGTGCGATCTTTTTAAAAACTCATAAAGCTTTTTTATTACAATCACACCTTCAAAATATTACTTATTTCCTGAGATGTGTCCCACACAGAGAATGTGTCTCACTTCATGAGACATGCAGAATAGGAAAGTTCAGGTTTTGAAGAAAAGTACGCAAGTTCTCAACTTTGAAAATATTAAGATCTTGTCACAGAATAATAGGGGAAAACCAATCATAGCAGTATATAATAATTTAGAAAGACAATTTGCCAATCATTTTCTCTACTCTGAGCTTCTGTGGGGAAGTTCTCCTAAATGACAACAATTTGACTGGCAAATTGTAGAGCTGCAGAAGCTTGTCTTTGGCATCTCCATTAGAAGGCTTTCAGCTATTCCTTAGCTTGCTGAATGTAGTTTTATTTTGTTTACTTGTTTGGATGTAATTGCATGCAATTTGTAATTGTGCCTTCCCCTATAATTACATATGCCACTTTTTGTAGTGAAAAAAATGATGCAGCAACCACCAAAGCATGGCAGCATGGAGATGTGTGGTGCAAATTGATAGACTTTCACAACTACATATGTTTTTAATATGTATACACGTCATGTAGAAGAATGAAGCCCTACTGATTTCTGTTGTGCATGCATTTCAAAGCTGCATCAATTTTTCAGTGGAAGTCTAGACATGCATTAAAATTGTTTTCATCTTATTGATCACAGTGCAATAAATCCTTTGCTAAACTAAAATCCTTTCATTGTTTTACATCTTTTTTTCAGATACCTATGTAGACTCACAACGCTATAATTAACTGAAACAGAGGTATTTTACAAACTTCTGTATGGTACCCAGTGATTCCTGAGCATTATACAGTGCAGCATTTCACATGCTGTATTTCATTACTTTCAAGAAATAGGTCTAAAATATAGAAGTTTTTCAGTCACCAAATGGATGCTTTTGATAATCCCTTCAGATGCTAACTGAAGAATACATTGCTTATACAGAAATGGGTACAGAGTATATAGCAGAACTGTACAGTAATGGAAACTGTTAGCAATGCAGGTCACTGAAAAGAAAATCTAATCCAGAGTTTAAGAAGTCCAAATCTAAACAATTCAGAATCCAATCCTGAATGGAGAAAAAATATTGCAACTGTGGATATGAAATGATGAGAAACTAAGGAGATTCTCAATGTCCTTCTCCCTGCCGATCGTGAGAGGAAGAAGAGACACCTCCCTGACAGTCAGCTCAGGCTGGCTGTAACCCTGTCATTAAAGCTCTTCCTTCTTATGCTTAATCACTGCTTCAGGTTTTTTCCTTAGTTTCCTTTTCCTTCTAACAAATCAGATCTAACAGCAATGTGGAATCCACAATCACGAATTAAGCACTCCAGTCTCTCCATCGTACAAAATGGGACATTCCCAAAGGATCTTCTGAACACACGCACACGGAGCAAAGAGGCACAGGGAAACGTTGGCTACATATTACACATCTTTTAATTGGAAACTAAGACTGAAACAAAACTGAATGCCATAGTCCACAGCCTGTGGGGTAGGCATGGATATGAATCCTTCAGAAAGAAAAGGGAACAGAAAGAGTGCTCTGACCGCTAAGCTGCTACAGCTGAGCGGGACGGCAGGAACACCATGGGTTCTTGTACCTCAAGCACTAAGTTAATAAAAGTGTCCCTGAAGTTTTAGTTATCCCCGTGTCTTACCTATGAACTAGATCTGCCAAGCTTAGGTAAGAGTTTATCCCCAATTTCTCTAGCTAAGGTGGGTTTTGGATGCGCAGAAAAGCAAAGCCTGGTACACCTTCCTATTAAAAAGAGAACTGTCCAGAGAGTTTCAAGAGCCTCCACCTCCTTTTAGTGGCTGAACCTGGGCGGATGGGATCACACACAGAGGTAAGCTACTGACAGAATTATGAACTTTTCTTTAGTTCAGAAAAAGGCAATTTTTCTCCTAGTGCTTCAAATACATGCCACCCAAAATTTTGGCCCACAGATATGAATTTACTGTATGGAAAAGTACATTGCACCAGTCCACCAAAATATTTTTGTAGTATTGACAGAATACTAGCAAACTATTTGGATTCCTTTAGGTTCACCGTTAACAAAAGCAGAGTGAAGGAGCAAAACATCTCAAGCAACTGGCCACAGTGAAAACATTTTTGTCCCTTAGATAAATGGCTGCAGTTCCAACAACAGCATTACTAACATTGCAACAAAGCATGTGCATAAAACCTACTAACTAGCAATGGCATCTGTGTACTCTAGCCCAAACATTCTCCTCTGGCATAAGAACATCCGCATATGGTGTATATCTGTATATTCAGAAAACATGAATTACAAAGCTGGTGAGGGGTGTTACAGTTCTGCATGCGAATCACTGGTCACGTTCACGTGATGACAGTTAAATTATAGTTTATCTGTCAAGTTACAGTCATTAACTCTGTGTGTGTGTGACTATGTGTGTGTATGTAAAATACACTCCATTTCCCAAGTATAATGCACATGGGTTAAGCTATCACATTTTACTTTGAAACAAGATGGAACATTCATACCTTTTTTCCTGCTCATTTGACAAGCAGTAACTTCCTGAACTACTGCAATTTGTCTACGTGACTGTATTCTGACCAGTCCACCCAACAGACATCCTATTATCCCCATTTTACAGACGAAATAACTGAGACATTAGAGTAAAATAGCAAAATGGTGACAGATAAACTTCTGATTCTTCATTTCAATGTGCCCTTGCTGTTTCCACACTGTCTTCAAGATACAGCCAGTCTTCAGTAGTCTTCCATACTTTGCCTTTTTCAAGTTAATTTTCACAATCTTTTTAGTATTGCAATGGTTGCAACATAGGTATGTGTAGATCTTTTGTAGGATATAAAATTATTAAGAAACTTTACTAAAATTAAGCATGCCAGGTACTAGAGAAGCTTCACTGATGTGACTTGTTATTGTTTTCCAATTTTATTCATACATTTTACCCCTCCCACCCCCAATTCTTTTTCAAGGCAGCTTTTTGTAATGCTGTGCTCAACCTTTTACTATCTCCATCAGGAGCTGGAAACACACAGAATGGGTAAATATGAAAATATAAATTAATTTGTAGCTGGTGGAAGTCCAGCAGTCTCTCTATAATTTCCATTGGCCAGTTGTTTCTAGCAACTGGGGGAGAGGAGGGGAGGGAAGAATGAAAAAGGAAAGCCACATTCAAATGCCTTAGAAAATTTTCTCCAATACACAATCTCAATCTATTTCTTCATCAGCGTTGTGACTGACCTAGGAACAAATCTATTTCTTATTCCTCCATCATCAAATCAGAATGAAAAGGAGAACGAAAACAATAGCCGCAACGGACAATGAACATTTCTCAGGCAGGCAGGAGAGGAGCACGGATGTTTTCTGATAATTTGCTCTGCTCCATCCCCACTTCCCACCCTGTCCCTTTACAAGGCAACACCTGTTTGTGAACTGGGCACAGTTACAATTGCAATATTTACACTCTGTAATTTAGGTAGTGATTTACCGATGAGCTGGTTTAAGCGTTAAGATGTGGCAGAGGACGCTGAGACAAGCTTCTGCAATGCAGCAGGCGGCGAGGCCAGCAGGGACTTTTTGCTACGCTCTCCCCCAGTTTGATGATACACTTTTCACTGGACCTGGCTCGAGCTCCCCAGCAATGGTTACTGGTTCTGATGCTGTTAGTGCCGACTGGAGAGTGCTTGATCAGGCGCAACCGTGGCGTTGTGATTACTGACTACGCTTTTGTGCACAAGGATTACTGGGTAACATCAGATATTTAAATGACTGCTATCTGCTTCATTATGTGCAAAGTTTTGTTTTCCACTAATGAAAAATAGAAAGCAGAGAATAAGGGGTAGGAAGCATTTGTGAAAGGAGGGTAGGAGCAGGACGATTCTCACCCCAGCAGCAGTTGCTTCCCATGAGAACCCACCGCAGGTTTGCACGGCACCACGGCGTGACAACAGCAAGGTGCACCGCTGCCGTGGGGGC
The DNA here is from genome assembly GCF_047370975.1 of Nipponia nippon. Lineage (NCBI taxonomy): Eukaryota > Metazoa > Chordata > Aves > Pelecaniformes > Threskiornithidae > Nipponia > Nipponia nippon. Next base: position 95,243,327 of record NW_028262369.1, read on the forward strand.
CTGGAAAACACAGCTGCTGCAGCAGCTACGCAAGAAGTGACAGAGCTGAAAGCAAAAGGCAGGCTGCCAAATTGCAAATGCAAGGCCTGTAGCTACACAACGGGGAAGGCACCTATGGGACCACACAAAATCCTTTAACTGTGCATGTTGGTACTGCTGTCTGTAGTACTGTCAGAGTACTACTAACTCCACAGAGGCCTTTTCACCAGGGTCCCTGCGCAGCAGAAATACTCCCCTCCTCCTTAGCTACTATTCTATTAGTTTAAATATTTGTAAGTCACATTTGCCCTTATTCTTCGTTCTATACTTCCTCCTCAAACTGAATAACTAGTCACCTACATTCTAAAAACTGACATTATAATAAAAAAATCTTATATGAAACTACTGTTGAATATATCCAGTTTTTATCCCATGTACTAGCAGATAACCCAGTGAACCTATTACCAAAAGAAACCTTTGAGGCTTGGAAGAATTAAACTTGTTACCATATGGTGCCCTGACTTTGAGATCACTATAGAGAAGCTCAAGTTATACTCACAATAATGTCAACTAAACACAGATAAATCTGCATCAAGTCACCGGTATTTCACATTCTAACTTTATCTGCATTGACTGTGGTGTCTTTTTCAAAGCATTCTTGGGTAAGTTGTGGTTTTACAGCTATCAGATTCTGTAGTCAAGACAAGATTTGTGCATCACTTCTCTTACACACCAGAAAACCCATTCTGGGATGAATTAGCTCTTCTCTAAGATGTTCTACTGCTGCAGATTTCTGTAATCTATTAAAGATGCCTATTAAAAAATAAGAAGTTTGCAGCAGCAATAGCTCATGGTTTCATCCGTGAGAGCTTCCTCCATGTCCAGATACATGCAACAATAGTTGCAAGCATAACAGTGGAAAACAGGGTTGCAAGCAGTGTATGTATTTTTCATTTAAACTCAGTAATTCTTTAGAAGGCTTATTATGTCAAAATAAAAGTGTTAGTATCATCTATATCCTTCTGAGAAATATATTACCTTATATATCAAGAAAAATAATTAGAGCCAAGAACATTGTTTTCTTGTTGTAAATTGTACACCACCTTTTTATTGGCACAGTGAATTGTCCCTGGTTGAAAGTGATGATTCCTTCAGAGCTAAACACTTAAATCTTTATTTAACAGTGGAGCAAGCCCTGAAGAAACAATATTCCCACGTGTCCAAGTAGTATATTTTTGAAAATACAGCCTTCTGCAGAAACAGATTTCAATTACAGTTCTTAATGCTTAAAATACAGTGACCTCATTGACTTATTTTCCCATCTAGTTTATACCTATGGAATATATAACAATTTCAATATAAATGCAGCTGGCCATAACCAACAAAACCAGTATTTACTTGAGAAATCAAACGCTACGTTGTAAATCATTCCATAAATTGACTTTCTACACTCACAAATGTCACTAGCTCCAACCATGCCACAGCAATGACAAGTTACTATGGAAACTAATGTATAAATTATGTTTTAGAATAATTAAAGTGTGCATTTACATCAGCATTAGAGTATTTATTAGAGCTATGTAGAAAACAAACCATCTTGCACAAAGGCATCCGCCATCCCAGAAGTGACTCCTGAACCCCATGGAACTGAGAAAGAATGCATCTTTCTGTCAATGAAATACTTGATAGTCTATCTAACAACACTTGTCGTCTTCGAGAGGAACCATTATTTGTGTTTTGTATCTCTGTCGGGTACCAAACTGAACATAGAAATCGGAGGCTGTGTGCTCAGCCGTTATTTCTCAGGGAGACAAGGGCAAAGCAGACTTGAAGAAAGAACAGACAATCGTTTTGGATGTTCTGAATATTAGCAATGGAAAATATTTCTGAAGTGGATGTAGATCTAGATACATCTTCCTGACCTTCTATGTCTTCACAGAATGCAGCAATGTAACTAACCATTTCCCCTCACATGCTAACACAGTGATAAGCAAATGAAAAAAATAACAGCAGCGTTTTAGTCCCAAAAGATCAAATCCTTTGTTCTGCAGAGCATGTCAGCGTATCTGTAGAGGGATCTGTGAAAGGGATGGAGTTAATTGCTTTGTGAGTCCAACACACTGTTAATAGAAATTTCTTCTGAATAAATAATGTAGAAATAGGAATATTAAATAGTTCATGATTTTCTAATTTACCTTAATTTGCACTCATTTTGAATTGCCAGAGCTGAATGTGCTCTGCTTCTCAGCTAACTAAGGAGTGAAGAAAACCTTCCCTCACCCTGGAGACACGTGGGAGATGAGGGCCAGAACAGACGAGCTCCCGAACTCCAGCGGCAAACGTATACCCTGATGCGACTGTGTGCATATGTGTGCCATATTCCTCCGTTTTCCACCGGCAGGAGTACACTTGAGATCAAGTAGTCAGGAAGATGCGAGCAAGGGGTTCCCATAGCTCAGAGGTGTAAACCCTCAGCCTGACGGATTCCCAGATTCCCATCACAGGACTGAGTGGGCACTGGCTGACTTCTCACCTCACAGCTTGGTCTGCGGGAAAACGGTAAAAGGCAACATTTTGTGGCACTGACTCTCACAAAAACACCTTTAGTGGGACTCAATTCTCCATTATTTTGGGCAGCGCCATATCTCTTCTTCAAAGTGACAAATGTCTTCCATGCCTGCCCCTTCTCCCCTCCACTTCTCATAACAGAAAAAAAATGTGTATATCCAAATCAAAAGGTTCTACATCTACTAAAAGAAGAGAAGTAATTCAAAGTATTTTATAATTCAGATTTATTTTTGCTTTTGGGAAAGAGCAGCCATGCTGTGAACTGTACATCTAAATTTTTTCTTTTTTGACTAATTGAAATCCTATTCGCTAATAAAGCTCTGAAGAAATCAAATAAAAATAAAATAAAATAAAATGAAATAAAGACCCTAAACCCTACCTCTTTGTTCACATTTAAAGGCTGGCTGACTGCAAAGGCAGCAGGGCAACCTGAGCCAAACAAAGAGACCTGTTCGTGTACTGGAAGAGCAAAGTTGCAGCACGTTCTCAGTCTCCTTGACAGCCATCCTCTTCTGTTTGAGTGGGAACCTCACCTTTGTTTGCACTTAAATGTTCTCTGCTGCTTAGTCTCTTTGTGCCCATCGCAGGTACCTCAACACAGTGCCACTGAAGTGACATTCTGATAAAAAACATCTGCCTCCCCCAAAGTTTTGCTCACATTTACTCACTCCTCCCCCACATTTAGCTAACTGAAGTTAACAGAGGAGCAATTTGAGTGCAGAGTTAGCTATTTCTCCGTTTTTAATGTGGTTTGGTTTTAATAAAGTATTTGTGTCCCGTGATTAAGAGAGGGCCTGAAACTCAGGATTGCTTGGTTCTGCCCCCATCTCTGTCTCCCTGGCTCACAATGTGGACTTGGGACAAAATACTGGGTTTGCTACCTTTTTGCTTTTCCTTAACACTACTTACATGCTTGTAATAGTAATCTTCTAAAGCATAAGTAATTATGTGTATATAACATTTGAACTCCTCCACTGAAAGGTGCTATATAAGCATTATTTAACCTTGAATTCATTATCACTGTTAAGTCTTCTAATCAGAAGAACTGAATAATCTTATTCGTACTAAGCCATCATCTAAATATTAATCATTCAGAAGGTTAGAAACATTATTAATACCAAATCTCATTTTTTGGCTTTATTACAGAACTTACACGGGTAAAAATGAGGGGGGGGGAAAAAGAGAAAAATTACATCTTTTCAAGAGTGGTGTAGGTTATTAATTCCCCCACCTCACATCTGCCCAGGAACAACTCAAGAATACGCACTGTCTTTGAGGCACTACGTAGTACCATTCCAGACAGCTTTGTGTCGTGAGAGCTGCTGGTATAGAGCATATTTCAGTGACAGGGAATCACCATTTGACACTAATCTGTAATTTCTCACTGCTGGGAATTTATTTGAGAAAGACAATGTATCAAAAAATCTTTTTTAGCTTAAACTGAGTAAGTTTTCTAGCAGTAATAGAAGAAAACATCAAGTTTTGCTATTCAAAACACAGTACTACTCCACTGGTGAAAATGAACCTTGAAAATTAGCTTCTAGACAACAATGGAAAATGTTCTTTAAAGGAAAGCCTAGCAGGACTTTCTTTTTCCTAGTGTCTTGGGGTCTGCACAGTGTCACATTTTAACCGTTAAATATTGAATTTTCTTAATTTTCTTTCCCCCCATATAAGTTGATTATGGAAACTTCATTAAGAGATAGATTGAGATTTTCTAAATGAGTTAAAATTCTGTTTCACTATATTGCTAAATTTAATCATGAAGGCTAAATTTATACAGAACAATTCTTCAGAGGCAAGTCATTTTCATAATGTGAGCTTCGTAAAAATCCAGATTAAAAAAAATTGCTAAGGGAACCTTTTTTCCCCCCCGCTTCATGTAAATAAATAACCACAATCATCAAAAAATCCATGTTTGTACAGAGATTCTTACAGTATCAGCTCAGACACAGACAATTGTCTTAGTTTTCTGCTTAAAAGGAATTATCACCTTGGTCACTATGGCTTAAAAAACCCAACCAACCAACCAACAAGAGCAAATAAAACTATTCAGATATTCCCATTCTATACTACTATTAGTCTGTCCTTAACTGTCCTTTAATATGCCTCTGTGCCTGTATTCCAAAATCTCTGGTGGCCTCCATTTTCGGCATTTTGTATCTTCAACACCAGGAATGAGTCTAACTCAGCTCAGAAATTGTGGGGAGGGTCTTCAAGGTAAGAGGAATCTCCGTGTCCCTTTCAGCAGAATGAAGCCTTGTTAAACATTGAGGTCTATAAGTTTGGTTGACCTTGGGTCTCTCCAGCAGAAATGCATAGCTCTGTGCCTATGTAAACACAAATAGGAACTCCTCTATCCCACCTAAGAAATTCCATCCCCCAAAGCAAAATCAATGCCCTGCAAGAAAACACAGTATTTCACTCCATTTCTTCTCCTTTTGGGACTGATGAACAACCTACATGTGACAGATCATACTCACATCCCTTGAAGTACTACTAATAGGTGCAGTATTACAGCAATTAGCATGTTATTAGTATCTACATAAACCAGAAGTAAGTTGGTATAGATACAACATGAGATTTCTAATCTTAGAAAATAGGTGGAAATTGTATCAAAAAAAGAACTAACAGACATATAAGATAAGAGAATTAATAGGATACATAGAGAAATAGTTAAAAGAATGTTCAAGTGCCTCTCAAGTCTATACAAGCCCATTGAAAAGGCAAGAAGCTTCTGGAAAAGAATAATTAATATAAGCTATGTCTATATGATATCCTTTTTTGCTAGTGTCCCTTACCTAAATATCTTAAAATAGCTATATCGTCATGAGATAAGAGAGAGGGTCATCTTGTGAATTAACAGTTCCCTAAAAGATAAAAAGGATATGGTAGAATTACTTTTTTTTTTTTTTTTCTCATAACAGGAGATGCAGGTTATTTCAAGGATCAGTGCTCAGATCAACATTTAAGTAAATCATGAACGTTTGAACATTTGTACATAAGTTTGATTGAAAAGGCGCAGACAATACAGAATGCCTGGTGATAAAATGGCAGATACAGCTCAATGGCAATGAGCTGCACACAAGTAAAAATAACCCTACCTAGCACAATAATAGGCCCTAGATAATACATTGCCATGCATACAAGACATCTGGTGTCATGTCAGACAGTTCTCTAAAAGTGTCACCTTAATGCTCAGTAGCACTCAAAAAGGCAAATAGAAAACTATTAAGAATATCTCAAAAACATCACTATGCTATTGTATAAATTCATGATGCACCATGTCTGGAATTTTCCATGCAATCCTAGACACCTTACCTCAAGAAGGACTTAGAGCAGAACTATGGAAAAGTACAAAAAAATTATGACACACTGTACAGAAGTTTTTAAATAGAAAAAAAAAAGGGAAAAAATCACAATTGGAGTAAAATTTTTCAGTCTGATAAAGAAACAGGAACAAGGCAAGAGTCTATAAAATAATGAATCATATGATGAAGCTGAAAAACAAATTCTTATTTCATGTGTTTCATACAAGAAAAAGAAGGGTAAATTTTAAAAGAAAGAATGCTGTAAAGCCACCATTTAAAACCACAGTTTTGCAACACACTCTTGTAGGATTTGATGGAAGCCAATGGGTTCAAAAACAGGTCGGGGGTAGAGTCTGTCATTGCCTATCAGTTATGATGGCACAGACAGAAATTCCAGCTAAGAAGTGCCTTTCTTTTCTCCTTAAGTCATCAGTTAAAACCTGTGAGGTATCCCAAGGTTGGGTAAGTCTCTATTTGTCTTGTGGCTTTTATGTTTTCCTAGTGGCCACCTTCCAAAAGACTATTGAATTGGTTGGACTCTTGGTATCACCAGCTTAGCTGTTTTTATGCTTCTGGACTATGCTTCTAAATCCTTAATCTTATTTGTTATTAGTGTATACCTGATCCAAATAAGCTTTGATTTAGCTACTATTATATTTTATTTATTACTGGATAAGAGTTATCGTATCTAGTTGAAATAGTTAGGAGGTAAGAGTTCATTATAAAGTTATTTCCCAGTATCAAACATTTGCTCTCCTTCCTTTTTTTTTTTTAACTTATTTCTTGATTTTGCATTCTCATAGCTAAACAAGTTATTTAAACTCCATTTTACATGTGACAGAAGGAATGTTTTCCTCGCCCCACTCAAAAACTTGTATCTGTGCAAAGAGTGGATTGAGAACGCTGTGCACAAGGTCAGCAGTGAGACACCATTTAAACCAGCATGAACCTCCTCATGCAGAACCTACTCATGCTAATTGAGAGCTGAAAATCTGCTAAAAATTTGCTGTGCTGCAAAAAGTGAAAGACAACTTAATGGCAAAGGTCAAGGACTGAAATCAACAGAAAGAGATTCTGCCTGAGCCACTGGACAGTATTATCCACTATTTTTCTCTACAACAACAACTTACCCAGCAAATTGCTAAATTCCTCCAATTCAAGATGCACATCAGGCAGACAATACACCAGGATTACAATCCCATGGCAGTTTAAAATAACTGCTCCTGATCTTCCTCCATAACCCAGCCTTGGCTGTCCTCCTCCTGCGTGCCCACACCAGCACTTGCACAATCCAAGCCTGCTTAGAAAGCTTGAACGTGCAAAAGCTAACCCTACCGATCAAAAAAATGAATAGTCTGCAGAGAGATCAGCTCCCAACATGGCTCACTGTACAGATGAACAGATTTTAAGTGACAGCATAGAAGGAAAGAACAGAAACACTGCTGCTAGAGGAACCATATGCAAACAGCCTGATTCACTCTATTTTTTATCCTCATTATTATTATTATTGTTCAGTGTAAAACAAGAGCCCATACTTCCATAACATCTTACTTCCCTGAAAAAAAGTCCTTACTAAAGAGGAAACAGTGGGAAGTTTCCTCATCTTTTTAGATAATTATTCACCTCTCTAGACAGATATTTTTCTAAGGAGATTTAAAATGCTTTCAGACCTACAGATAAATAAAGACCTCCCAGTAGTACAAGGAGATCCTAATTGATTAGCGTTAGCAACGTGTCCAACTACATAAAAATAATTGAATTAGTCAATGAGCAATTGTCTCTGCTACTTGTGCAGTGGCTTTAAGAGAGCATAGGAGAACCGAAAGAACATGCTATTGTTAAGGTATCACGGCAGGTTTTGTACTGTTAGTATTATTACCAGACTACATCTTGTTAAGGAACATCCCAGCTGTCAGGCAGCTAAATATAATACAACAGCTAAATCTGATGTAACACCGCGGATCCTCATGCATGTCATCTCTGGTATGTTTTTGTGGGCTGGGGTTCAGACTTAGACAGGAATTTGAGTTTGAGCTATAGAGCTCCATCCTGAAATGGAAGAGATGACTCTTCCATCAAAGCTCATGACAAGCCATGGGGTAACGCAGTTAACAATAACATCCTAAATCCGTTCACTTAGCAGTTATTGCTAGACAGAAAGCCACAAACACAGGCAGGCAATTAAAGCCTTGCAAGGCTGTGGCAATACTCTACCGCAGCAGTTTTAGTATTTCAAAATCTACGGTTGTTCTAAATTGAGAAAAATAAAAAGTGTCCTGAGCGCTTATCCAGTACTGGCAGGCTGAAATGTCTTGTTTCGAACTTATACTTGCAGCCCTTGGTTTTAGGAACTCATGTCTGTAAGATGGTACTTGGGAGGAGTGTACAGCCCATCACAGACCATGCTCAAGGTTCTGCTCTCCATCTCTCCCAGCACCTGATCCAGGGCACTCACACACAGTCATTTTAGATGTTTTCAGCACAGTTCTTACTAACACAGTATTTCGGGAAGTCCTTCTTCCCCTACCCCTTTTCGACCAAAATACCAAACTGACAGATCCCTGCTGGCTTCACAAAGCCAACAGGCTCTACATATAGTATTTGCTGTTCTCCAGCACCCTGTCATATCACGGAAACAGATGTATTTCTCTGTTTCTCTTCCGACAAGTGTCTACGCTGCACCGCAATGAGGCAGCAAACCTAGATGCTCCCCCCTTTTGCACCAACTAGACTGTCAGTCGTAAGTACAATGTATTTAATCAAATCCAAACAAACCTCCCAGACACTAGCTAAGTCGAGAAAAAACAAGACTGCTTCAAAAGGGGATGCAATTCTCTCAAAAATAATCACCTCTGGAAGCATCACATTTCAATAGCTTAGATTTGGGATTTCTTTGCCAGTTCACTAGGCTTCCAGATTTCCTTTCACATCTGCTCAGAGCTGGATATCCTACATCTAGTGAATTTTATTCAGCTTCTCCAAAGGGCATTTATGCAATAATTTAATTAAGGCTTCCTTTTGTTCAGTTAGCCAGCCTGGGTCAGGGGATTACAAGGATCCCAGGCCCAGGCAGGATGAATAAGTATTCATGTTTAAGCCATACTGATAATGAACTACGCCCCAGGGATGGGAAAAACAGTTTAATATAGGGACCATATGATATCACCAGGAACTCTCCGTACTTTTTTAAATCTCTTTTAGTAAGAATGGCGGCAAATTGAAAAATACTTTTGCTTTCAACAAAATATTTGTTCAATACCAGTAAGAGACAGAGTTAATTGAGCCTGAGGTTCAGGTATGAGGAGGTCCTTGGTGTTTCAGATGTTCAACAGAAGAATCTCCTATTAAGACCGAAGATTTGGAAACTCAGAAGGCTGCCACCAATGACAGATTTATAGCATTCGTCATACTTCTAAGCATAGCACGAGGAAAAGCTTGCCTTAGATTATTTTCAGCAATTTCCCCCTCACCCCAAAACCAGGTCATGCACCAGAAGTACACAGGTCTGTAAAAATGAAATATATTATCGCTATGTTAATCATATGGGTATTTAGGAACATTTAACCATTCTTGCTTCAGGCTTACCTGAAATTGTAGTCTGGGGTTTACTAATGTCCTTGTTTTATTATCCTGTCTGCTCTCAAGACAATCAGAATTTATCTAGCTTGATTGAGTAACGCACACTAAACAGTAAGATAATTAAAAAAATATATATCAAAATCATTACTATCTTGAGGATGAGCACTACACATCGGGGCACATACCTGAACACAGATTTATAACACTTATTATTTAAGCATATGAACAGTGAGTGAACTCTATTCATTTTTATGTGCTCACAAAGGTAGCAGCAGAGAAGAAAAGCAATTTTAAGTGTGCTGAAAAACTAGACTTAAAACATTGTCTAGGATCCTTTCAGAGACATATTTTAGTAAATTCAGCCCTTGAAACAAAAACGAATTTGGCATAGAAATTCTAAGTCAATTCTATATTCAAAATTAGCACTTACTTTCCTAATGCCAGTTTCTCCGCTTCTCCCTACATGATCAACTGCTACTTCTTCCCTTTCCCAAAAAGGATCTCTTTTAATTTACACGAAATTTTAACACAATAATAATAATAATTAAAAAAAAAAAATCTTTGACAATCATTCTCCATTTCATCTTTTCTAGTTGTAGAACTCTAAATCTAGTTCTATCAGGATATTTATAATAAACTGAAATAGAAAATCCAGAACTCTTTATTGAAGCATTTAATCTCTTTTTTTATTTAAGAAATGAATATACATAGACCACTTCCTCAAGGAAGATCAACTGTAATGGCTTCTTTTCATTTGCATTATGGAATGCTGACAAAATTTCAGCCTTCTCTGTCCTATTTAATTATCCTTTCTCAGTTTGTAACAACATATGCTTTGTCAGCACTCTTCATTTATAGCATATTGCTCTGTTCTCTATGACCGTTCTATTTTGCTAAAAATAAAATTGGGAATTTGTCTTGCATAACTCGGGTATGGGGCTTGTTCTGTCTATATTCTATTCTTTTTCACCTTTCAAAAATCCACTTACTGTCATTTCTGTCTTGAAGCTCCTCAAAATAATATATACCAGTAAGGTATATATTGCTTTTTCTTGACAATTGCCAATTCCTTGATAGAGGTTTTCCCTGCTCTTGCAGACAGGACTCGCACAGCTAACATCTACCCGCTCTTGAATTTGCACATGAAATTTTTTAATATGTCTTTAGCTATCAGTAATTTCCATTTCATTACTAGTAAGACAGAAATGTTATAAGACACAGTTGCATATTTACCCATACAACAGTGTTCAGAATTTTCTGCTGGAACAAGTTTTAATGCCCTCACCAAGCAAAGCTCCAGGTTCCATAACTTTGGAATGTTTTGTTGGACAGTGGCTCAGCTGGCCTCACAAACACACTACTGCCACCATAATGATGATAATCCTTCAGTGTAAAATGGAAAGCACCACTGCAGTGAGACAGCTCAGTCAACTCTGTACCTAAGGCTAAAAAATTCCTTGAATTTTCCACTATTTAGAAATTCAGCCAAAACCTATGGTTTCAGCCTTAGCAATTATTATTTGTTTGACAGGAAAGTACCCCTTCCCCTCCAATTATCTATCAAATTACTGTTCCCCATCCAAAACGTAAGTTAGGCCTTAACTTTCACTTCTACATTTTGGACAAATTAAGATCTTTTAGTTTCTTCCAGTTTTCCATTACAGGGAAAGCATATAGACTTTTCGTCTTTCTTGGAAGGAAGTCTTTTATGAATGTTGTTTAAATTGTCAGCGCATGCCTTGAACTGTTAACAGACATAGATGCCTTTCTGACAGTGCTTATAAATGAACAAAATTCAGAGGTACCATTTTTCCATTCCTACCTGATACACCTTGTGTACACATACATAGCACTAAGAACTCATATTTAATTAATTTCCATCAAAATAACAGCCTGAAAGAGTAACGACTTCCTAGGTAGGATCTTCATTTCTGAAAAAGTGACTTTATGAAAGGCATGGACATTTTCACACGCTGCTTGCTTGCACACGAGAAATTCCGGCCGCTCTGAAGCAGATCTGTTATTACCATCGTTAACCGCATTCCCAAACCCTGTGTAATCTGAAAATTTTATGAATACTCATTTTATATTTATTATGCGTGATAAAAAGTGTTAAATAGTACAGAAAAAAGAACCTCAAAACATATCTGCTCAGTGATACCAAAATTGTTTTAAACAAAATTGTTTTAAAATATACCAGTTGCTTATTTTTAATCTACTGCACCGTGTTGTTTTGCTGTTCTTAAGGTATCACGTGCTACAGATATTTTTTCCAAGGCATATGACTAATGTCAACATCTTTGTTTTATAAATCAAGCTTGTAATCTCATCAAGACCAATATCAAGATAGCTTAGTAGGATCTATTTTCTCTCAGCCAATGCTGTTAGGCATTAATTACATTACCTTCCTTAAATTTTTATAAAGCAAGCCTTGTATTAACCACTGAATTATTTTGCTCCAGATCAGTATTGGGCTAACAGGCCAGCAATCACCACGATCGTGGCATTTACTCTTTTTAAATATTGGCACAACATTATCCTTCTGTCTGGCATCTGTACCTTCCCCAGATGAGTTATTTTAGTTATTACAAAGAACGGTTCTATACAAACAACAAAAATGCCATTGCCAAAGTAACTTTAATTTGACATTTTTGATATAAAACTCTAGAATACATTTTCAAGAAGCCTTAGGCATCTAAATCCATAAACATTAAGAGCTTACATCCAACTTTCTAGCGCTTATGGGTACCCAGAGCTCCTCTTACAGAGCAGGCACAAAAACGAGGTCTGAAAATGTTCAAGTTTATGGTCAAGACCCATCAGGGCAAGACTACATTCAGCTCTTCCACTTGTCGGGCTCATCATGTGGATGAGCTCTGATTATTTCAGGAAGAAAAAAAAAAAAAAAAAAAAGGTGCCCCCCACCTACTTCTGCCTACTCTGCTGACAAAACATTCCCAGGGGAGATCCCGCTCCATATCCTCCTCCAGCTGAGGAGACTTTAATCCTTATTTCACACCTCCTTGGAGGGTTCCCAACTGTTATGCTGTCGGGTATTATGCAACTCCATCTGTTGTTGCTATCACATTTTATATGCATTACGTACGTAGTCACTGAGCTAAAAAGAGGGAAAAAGTAAACCTGACTCTGCACTGCGGGTGGAGGGAAGAGCTACATCTCCTGGCCCTGCTGCTACCACCATTCACTATTTTGGTGGTGTGCTCTAGCCAGTGAGCTAATGGTTGAGAAGAGGCTTTTAAAGAGCAATGTAGCTAATTGATTGAAGAACACAGCGCCGGCTATGGCCAAAAATTATTGCAGAGCAGAGAGTAACAGAAAGCTATTGATTAAAAACACCCAGAAGGAAATTGTTCCTGAAATTTCTTAAACTATGTTTGCATATCTATATTCCTATATATATATTCATGTATTCATATATTCATACACAAACACACACATATATTTATATATTTAAAAATAAAGACTGCAGTGAAATAAAAATTGACATCCCTATAGAACATGAATTGCATTGGAAGTTCTGAAACAAATGAAATGTCATTTCACTTTCCTTCTGCTTCTGGATATTATACTGCACTGTGTTATGCAGAATAAGCACCCATGTATCTTATTAAATAATAGATCTTGTTACAATATGGATTTAGCATAGTTTATACATCTAGATAAATGAATCAAAATTATGAAGCAAAAATGAAATGTTGCAGATGTCAAGATGAAAAATTTTGACACTATCAAAACAAAATGAGGAGCTTATGTAAACCTGCTGTAACTGAAGACAGCAGTGATGCAGATGGGAGCTACTAAAAGTTTTAGAACTTGAAAAAAGTTCATACTCTGGTCAAAAACATTGCATAGAAAATTGGTTTAGCTGCTTTACTATTCACATATCTCTTAACAAATTTGTTTAAAAAATACGTCCTTCTGAGAGATAAATTATCTTTCACAAACAATACAGTATTTCAAATCAGTGCCAATTACTTAACTGTTTTTTCCCTAAAATGTTAATATTGGTGACATAATTACAATCTTTCTTTTATCAGCTAATTTTTCAAGATATTGAATATCACTTGCTTATGACATTCAACTATATAGTACCCAGCAGATTTCCTGTTTCTCTTTACAAAGCTTTTGAAGCAGCAAAACTAGTAAACCAGAGTACACAATACCCATAGGAGCAGTTTCTGTTCACTGCCTTTCTAACTGCACCACTAAAAGTAACCATATTCTTAGTTACTGCTAATCTATGCCTAATTTTTTTTCTTATTTACTTTACTGACAGTTCACTGAAAACAGCAGCAAAAGTGTATAATAACCCTCAACCACATCAAATAATGCTCTGCACCGATACAATCGTCTTTGAAACTTAGACTTGTTTTCCAGCTCTGCTTCAGAAAATCTCACGGAAACGTAAGGTGAGTTGAAAGTCTCCCTGATATGCCTCTCAAAGTAATAGAACTTGGTTTATTTTCTAAGAAATGTTCTGTAGTCTATAAAAAAGGAAAATTTTGCATGGCTCCAACCCTTTCATTCAGCCTATATAACAATGACAATGAGCTGTTTGCATTTAAGTGAATACACGGCACAGAAGCAATTTCAACACGCGTGAATACTTTTCTACGTTAGTGTGTTCTACGCGGTGTTAAAATGCCAAACGCTTATCCATTTCACTCACCACTATAACAAATATACATAAATAATGCATAACAAAAGATCGCAATACCAAGATTCTCCACGGAAACCCCATGTTAACTAGTTTTTTCTATTAATTCTTAATGCACAGTGAAATGGCTAGTTCCTCACAGAGTACTTTGCTGGAGCATAGCAGCTGATCTAAATAAAGTGGAAGTGATGTCCTGTAGCAGAAGCAGGACAATTTTCACAAGCCAACATGGAGATGACTAGCTATTTTTTGTGATACCAAACCACAGACAAATACTTACTAAATTTAAAAAAAAACCCTCAACCCTTCCTCCAAAGTAAAATACCAGTTGAAGCCATGTCTAGACCACACTACTCTCTCATATAATTAAAAAAAAAAAAAAATTACATAAGAGGATTAGAAACCAGGGCTGGGGTAAAAAAAAATGGGGGGGGGGCACAAAAAAAACAACAACAAAAAATGAAACAAAAGGAGTCATCTAGTCAATTGATTTTTAGCCACAAAGAACTACAGGCAAGGAAAGAGGGAGAAAATAGAAGAAAATTACTTATTGCAGAAAGCCTTGGGAACCTCTTATCAAACCCATATAAAAACAAAAAAGGTATAAGACATTTCTTAGAAACACTGGTATAGCTTAAGTTAACCAAGCCTACTTATCCTAATCCTATATATAATTTATATACAAAGTCCTATAGCCTTTTTACTCTATTATTACAACAGTAGCCTAGAAGCTTATTGCTAATTATGATCAGTTACAACTTTAACAAGCTCAGGGAATCGATATGGCTTAAGAAAAAAAAAGTTCGAACACAGATTAAATGTGCTGTAAAACCCTCAAATCAGTTATGTTTTGATACAGCCATTTCGTATGCTGTTCATATCAGATGAATAGTTTATATTGCCAACCCTTAGCTGTTACCCTGCTGTGTTCACAACAGCTATATTTGAACATTTTCATCAGGTTGAGCCTAGTCAGAAAACTGCCATATTCCATTACGGTCCAAAGCCAACAGTTACTTGTGGACTCATTATTGCCTGGTTTTAACTAGCATAAGGAGTTTTTAACAGATTTTCAGAGCACAAGCTATTAAAAGTAAGTAGTGTGTGCCAGACGCGAGGTTTGAAGTTCCTGCTGTGAATACCAGATCTTTGTGCCCTCGTCTTCGTTTTCAAATGCTGGCTCACATACACTCACGTTCTGAAAGCAAGATACTTCACCACCCCACACGGAGGTAACATGCAGGAAATAAAACGGAATAGTTAATTGCCGCCTTTGGCTAACTGGTCCCCTACCCTTTTTAAAAAGGTGTGGCCCATCTTGATCAAATTCAGTTTAGGTACGTAAAATAACTGCTCTAAATGGTCCTTCACTGTCAGTTAGGGGGAAAAAAAGAAAAAAAAATCTTCTTTCGCAAATAACATACTGTATCTGGATAAACCTCATGGCGTGTCCCAGGTATGTTATGCACCTTGGGAGCAGCCACACTTGGGCATTTCCCCTTTTCTGGTGACCTGTCCTTGTTGTGGATAGCACAGGACAAAACCAAGCCTAGGGATGGTGCTATGAGACGAAGAATCAGAAAGAGGATTTGTCTTATCGGCTGTGAATTTTGCAAACATAAAAATGTTCAAGAGGGTAGATATTTAAGAAAAATCCCTTTTACCTCCCTTGTGAGAGGGTGCTTTGGGAAACATCATCCCACTGCAAAACAGGCAAGTCTCAAAGGATTGCTGCCATTTCCTACCTCCAAGGTGACTCTGTCCCCTCAGCACTTCCATCTCAATGAGCTGCCTCTTTTTTAGGCCTGTAATCTCACCATGTTCTGATGATTTGAAAGTTTGGATATATGAAACTGTTAAACTAATACTAAGAACATTCTTTTTTGAATATGCTGACTAGCCTGTCTGGAACAGGTCGAGAGGAGGCAGAGATTTAAAGACCATCTCTGGAGGCTCTGCCGTTGGAGATCTACAGAGCCAAAACCTATCTTCATGCTTGATACAAACACATCAACAGTGACAACATTCCTGCTGGGCACTCTGTTTTCTCAGTCTGTCTGCTAAAGCCTCTATTTCTTTGAAAATATTTCCATTTGCTTACTGTCAAATAACCTGCTAGCGAGCTATGGGAATTCCAGATATTTGCAGCTACCCAAACTAATTAACTGGTTCTCAGAATAGTTTGGTAGAGAGCTGTAAAAATCCCATTTTCAGTCAGGCTGAGGACATCTGAGCTTCAAGGGGTAGTTCTATGTCCGAAGTAAAATGTATCCTAAGGAACAGTTCCTAAGACTACAGTAGAGGACTAGTTTAAAATTGCTGAAAAGTACAAATTAAATAGCTATTTTGGTAATGTGATTTTAGAAATTAAATAGAATTATAGGAAACATGTCACAGTTTGATTTTGGCTTTTTTTTTGACAACTCAAGAAAAAAGTTTTTAGAAGATGAAATTTCTTAAATACTGCTTCCCAAATTAGAAACAGGGGTTTTGTTTGTTTGTTTTTGGTTTTAATTAAATTGGACTTTGATAAAGGTCCTGGATTTGGGGGAATTCGGAACTGGAGGAGAGCGGGCAAAGAGGAGATGGAGAAGTCAAAGAAATGAATCATCTTAAACACTAAGTACACTTCAATGGAAGAAAAACATAGAAAATTAATATGCCTTTTATCGGAATAAACCCTGTATAGAGGAAAAGCCTGTAATTTGAATTCTTTACCTAATAATTATATACAATTATAACCAGAAACAAGACTGAGATTGAGTTTTCTGCTTTCTTGTTTCAGCCACTTTTTCTTTCAAAGGAGACAAAGTTTGAAGAGTCCAACTCGCAGCCTTGGTGGCAGCTCTATGCGCTGCCATTTAACCTACAATGGAGCACGAAAAAATGCGAAAGAAAGCACATGCAAATTCTAGCCAGCAATTAGTGGGGTTTATGAGCTCACTCAGAATGTTATTCTGTGCATTGATAGAAAAAACCTGTTATTTCTTTCACGAGCAGTTGACATTTGTGAACAACAAGGCAGCAGTCCATCAGATGGCTAATTTAAGCATTAACAGTCCTTGGCAGGAAAGACAGCCAGACTGCATGCAGGCATTTATGACAGCATTTCTAAATGTAGGTTTTAGTCTGTAATCCTATAAATGAACATTCTTTTGTGCAATATTTTGACAAATCAAGGGAAAAAATGCCAGGAAAAATCCAGCAGATAGTATGAGTCACACCTTTCCTAAGCCATTTCAGGCATCTGTTACTATGGGACCATATGGATAAAACAGAAGATGCAGGTACCTTTTCCAGTCACAAGTATTCTAAATATATGCATATGGGGAGAAAAATGTTAAAAAAGAGACCCTGATTTCATTGTCTGTTAATATTATGTACTATACTTACAACAGCTTTTCTCTTATCACTGTTACAGTTAATTGTTATTCACGGTTGCTCTTTACACTCTGACGTCCAAGTGCCAAAACCAAAAGTAGAACGCTTCACTTTTAAAGTTTTCTGGTTTTTGTTTTTTGGGTTTTTTTATAATTGGAGGCGGGGGGGGAAGTCCAAGACTGAGCTCCTCATTCCTCACCTATAATTCGAAATTTGATTATTTTACTACAAGCTGCTTATACTCTTAGAAAATGAATTAGTTCAACAGAATAGGCTGGAATGGTACTTATTTTCCCCGTGTTAGAAGGTCACTGAATGATGAATGTGAAAATAGCTTTGATACCATGGGTTAATGGATCATTACCTACATTTGCATAAAATAGACTTAATCGCCACTGTTCTTTCATTTTATAGCCAAAGAAGATTAAAGAGATAGCACCACTAAAAAAAAAAAGTAATAAAAAACTTCACACATATTAAATGCTACAAATAACATTTGCTTACCTCATGTATTTCTATATATGGGTTCCAAAGTGTTGGCAGACCTATAAAGAATCAAAACCTTGGAGGCAGAATAGCTCCTGCTGGTACTACATATGTCCAACTGCACTTTGGAGAGAGATGCCACAGCTAAAATCCCAGTTTTTAAGATAGATATGTGAATCAAGGCACAAATGTTGGGAGGGTTATTCATCTTCCACATAAAGATCACAAAACTAAATTAACAAATTACAGTGTATGAATTGTTTACTATTATGATTTTTGCACTTAAATCATAGCATGATGTATCAGCTTAAGATTTCTATAAGCACCTGCCAGTTTTACTGCATTTTCCCATTTTGGGTATCAGAAACATTTCAGGAACAAACTAGTAAGAGTTTTTCAAGCTGTTCTCAAGGTGTGATTGAACTTGAGCAACTTCCAAAACCATGCCAATTAAAAAAATTAGAGAAAAGTGCCATTTTTCAGGC
This sequence comes from Nipponia nippon, assembly GCF_047370975.1. Taxonomy (NCBI): domain Eukaryota; kingdom Metazoa; phylum Chordata; class Aves; order Pelecaniformes; family Threskiornithidae; genus Nipponia; species Nipponia nippon. The sequence goes on from NW_028262369.1 coordinate 95,261,794, forward strand.
ACCTGAAGAACTATCAAAACTAGAAAGCAAAGTTTAAAATAATATGCCTTTTAAAATGCAAAATCACATACAAGTATATATAAATCTGTATGTCAGAGTTTCAAGTCAGCTGGGCTAAACTGACTGCAGAAAGTAAATTAGACAGTAACATTAGAGGAATTTGTCAGAGTATTTTGAGGAATATCCAAGTCCTACAATAATTTACCACTATGTTTTTGTGGGGTTTTTTTTTTTTTTTTTTTTTTTTTTGAAATATGCATTTTTTCTTAAGTAAGTGCTGCTGTTTTGAAGACTTCTTTTGCTTTGCTTTGATCTGGGTTCCAGTTCTTTGATTTGCATGCATCCTTTTGGCCCTGATGCAGGACTCCATGCTGGTTTGGATTCAGCAGAAACATTAACACTGTCAGTGCTTTTTCCTTCTTTCCTCTTCTCTTCCACCCATCCTGAAGGTTTTTAAATATAGTATTTCCTCTCCAACTTCCTTATCAGTAAGCCATATGCAGTGCTCATCATGAAAGCTGTGTTACCACCTCTGGTCTTCCAATGACAGTTCTAAGAGAAATCAGCTTTACATCAATTACAGCATCAATTAACCTCCCTGCACTTCAAATTCAACAGGATCTTCTGTTTGAAAATACCCACTGGAAAGAGGGTCGGAAAATACATACAGATGACCATCTTCTTTTTCTCAGTTGCAATGTATTTTTATCATAATGATAAGCAATGACACTTGAAATAAAAGTGTTCAAAATCTGAATCTCACAGCTTGAACAATGTTAGTGTCTCAGGACATTTAAAAAGAAAAAACCCAAATCAAAACCTAATGCTGCCTATTTTATCTTCAGTGCTTTTTCCTGTCAAGTGAAATAAAGCACAAATCCGTAGAATATACAAGGAGTATAAAATGCTCTTTCTTTTCCTGTACACCCCTTGCTGTCCTGCACCGAAGGTAATTGCTGTTTAGTCAGAAATTGCTGAAAAATACGAGAAGAAGCTGCAATAGGTAAGTGCAATTGTAGGCATAACACAGAGGTGACAAAGGTCCAAACCTCTGAATATGCTCTATTGCAAGCCAGCATCATCTCATTTGTCCTTTCAAATCTAGCTAGAAAAAAGGTTAATTTTCTGTTATAAATCATTTCCAGATCCAGTATATAAATAAAGCTTGCCTATATTGACATGTATATTCATTATCTGTCTCTTAAATTCATACTTCACTGAAATTCTAGTTCTGTATTTTTTCACTAGGAAAATGTATCAACAAATAATTTTGACTTGCATACCCCTAAGTGTCCGACCATACTAGTGCTGGCACTATACTGGCTTCACTTACGCTGCTGGAACGTGGCCAAGGAAGGGCAACGAAGTTGGTGAAGGGTCTGGAGCACAAGTCTTATGAGGAGCGGCTGAGGGAGCTGGGGGTGTTTAGCCTGGAGAAGAGGAGGCTGAGGGGAGACCTTATCGCTCTCTACAACTGCCTGAAAGGAGGCTGTAGCGAGGTGGGGGTTGGTCTCTTCTCCCTAGTAACAAGCGATAGGATGAGAGGAAATGGCCTCAAGCTGCACCAGGGGAGGTTTAGGTTGGATATTAGGAAAAACTTCTTCACCGAAAGGGTAGTCAGGCACTGGCACAGGCTGCCCAGGGAAGTGGTTGAGTCTCCATCCCTGGAGGTATTTAAAAGAAGGGTAGACGTGGTGCTTAGGGACATGGTTTAGTGGTGGAGTCAGCAGTGTTAGTTTAACAGTTGGACTCGATCTTAAGGGTTTTTTCCAACCTTAACGATTCTATAATTCTATGATTTTATAATTCTATGACCCAAGTACTGCCAAGAGTATTATTAGAGCTGGTCATACTTCACATGACCATAGGAATCTTTTAGTCATCCTTCACAAATTGCTTTAATGATACACTTCTTTGAGATTTTCATGTATGTAGCCCAACATGTAACACACTAAATTTGAACCACATTTGAAAACAAAAATAGTATTGAAAAATATCCTAATGTACATATGGAGGACTATTTTAAGCTATTTTCCTTAAGGTGGACCTAGACGTACATGAATATAAATGAAAATGGGTTAGCTTTTTTAATCAAAATAGATCAAGAAAGATTATGCTTCTTCCTCTTTTTATTTTCTCTGGAGGAAGTAATCAAGTTCTGTTTTGAAATCTAAAGGATATTATATCAAAATGATTTTACTTGGTACAACTAGAAAATAATCTTATTTCCAATTGTCAGTGAGAAATATAATGTGTTCTTCCTAAAACATTAATTACATCTAATTTAATTATTACTTAGAATAAAAAAAAAAAAATCCTCTCTATAAACCAGTAAGTTACATTACTTTATGACAAAAAACTGCAGGCCATCTGCCCATGTATAGAATCACAAAAGACCTTGATACTCAGCAAAAGCAAATATAGAAATATTTCATACTGAGGAAAAGAAAGGAGACAAAAATGGAGGCCCAAATCCTGGTTTCAGTTTTACAATAAAACTATTTAAGAATGTTTGCTTTGATGAGAATAGGCTGACCTTATACATGTGCAAGTATTAGTAAACAAAAGTGTTGTTAAACAAACTAAGCAAGCTAATAGCGGTAACAGCCTAGCATACCTGTTCCTCATCGGGTATGAGACGCTAGACCCTGCCTTTGCACACTCGTGGTTGCAACTTTCGTTCTATTCCAAAACAAAATGGCAGGTTCAATACAGCAAATAGTACCAAAATTTGGGTTCATTTTCCTTCTGCATCATGGGTTAGTACAATTTATTCGTATATTTTTACCTATATTTATATGCATGTATGCAAATATTGTGATAGCAAGAGAACTAAGCAGGGACAGAGATAATGGAGGTTTTTATAGAAGTCAAAGGATTTTTTAACTCCAGTCATCTGTTTTTCCTTTCTTTACAAAAAGAGGTCAAGGTTGATTTAAACTATTAATACATTTAGCTGTCAAATCATTTCATAACAAAAGTAATGGCATTCCAAGGTAACTGCAAAACAAACCCAGTTTTTCCATTTTAATAGCTACTCTGACAGAACAACGGGAGATGGCACTCTGGAGAGAAGTGCTAAGTTCAATCGTGAACTTCTTTTACTAAGAAATAAGAATGTGAAGTGAGGTGTGATCTTAGGGTCAGGATACACAGCTCGGCTCTCCTGGTATCCAGGTGCAAGACCGATACCAGTGCTCCCAGTCTCTATGGTCTTTTCTAGCTGGAGGGTGTTAGGGAAGAATGCACCAGAGAGCAACCTCTCCTCCGCTCATGTTCTTAAAAGGGTCAAGAAGTAGCAAGTGAGGATGGTAAAGCTCAGGAGCTGATTTGGCAGAGCAGTTTAATAGATAGTTTGGTCTCAGTTGATTTAAATCCTTGGGAATTTTGTTCCTAAGAAAACTGATAGTTAGGAGACTTTCTACAACGGGACAGAAAAGGACTAACCAAGTGGCTTTACTCTGAAGGCACAGGCAGGAGATATAAGTGGGCAGAATCCAGAAACCTTTAAGGCCAAGGTATTTCTGAATTTCGGATAAAGCAGCCGCAGGAAGAGAACAGAGAGCGTCTCTGCTGCCGACGGTGCCAGGAGGCACAGAGGACCGGGGCAGAGCGGACAAGCTTTGCTCATACTGTTGGTAAAACATCAGCCTGATCATGCGGACTGCACGTCACAGCTGGACATGGAAAAGTTCTAGAACACTTGAAATGGTGATTTATCTCAACATAGCTCTCATATAGGTACTCAAGACTTCAAGGGAAATCTCTGTCATGTGGTCAGTCTCTGCTCTTAAGGCCAAGTTCTACAATCAGTTTAATAAGCTGATGAAGAGCGGTCTACCTTAGAATTAGCTACTATTTTTTTTTACCTTTGTTTCTATCAAAGGCAGTTCAAGAACCTCACTTCTATGGTGGTTAGAAGCCTTCTTTTTAGAAATGAGAAAAGAATAGCATGAAAGGAAAATTCAATGTAAGGCTTTGACCAAAGCTGATTGCCTACCCGAACTGAAGGTTTTGTAAATATTCTTCAACATTTCTTTATAACTATTTCACATCTCTTTGATCTTCTTGTAAACTGATGGTTACTGTGGCATTTGTCTACCAATTAATATTTCATTTGGAATAAGAAATCATACTTTTTGACATGGAATAACTTACATTTTTTGAGTTTACACATTCCTCTATACAGACCACAAACTTTAGCCATCATTTTTTGTTCATTTAACAATCTACAGTATTTCTTGCCAAGGCTTTCTCCCTCAGTTTACCTCTATGTAAATATACTGCACGGCACATGTTCCATTCAAGTCAGAGGCAAAGGTAAGTGTACTGTAATAAGCAAAAAGCTATATATCTTTACACAGATGCATTAAAAGATCTCATAAAGGGCATTATACCCTTGAGAAAGGCACCATTTACGGTTCATTATCCTAGCAATCTTTCCTTAGTAATAAGTAACATTTAGCGATGTAGTGTATTTAGGGCAAATCAGCAAAGCACATAACTGCGTGCTTACATTTAAGGATGTGCCCAAGTCCATCTCTACTCAGCACAGGCCAGTGACCCCCATTCAGCAAAGCACTTACGAATTTCTGCATAAACCTGAAAGCGCGCACACATTTGAGAAACTGCAATGTGTATTACCATCGGTTTTGCTTAAAAGCAAGGAAATTGCCTACAAAATACTTAAATCATTGCCATGCTTGTAAAATATTCTTCTTCCTGTTCAATGTTATAAACTCTTCTCTCAGGAGTTAATAGTTTTGCTATATTCAAAGCTATACAGATAGGGAAGTACACAGAAAAAAGTAAAGTATGAGATATTCTGTACTGACAGTGAATGTTGCAATTTTCTTCTGTGTCTACAGTCCATTCCACAACGCAATCCTCACTGGAATACGGTCAAACATTTAATGGTTGAATGGTTACATGCATTTGCCACTCACCCTCTTGGCTCTGCAAAACCTGAAGTGAAATAGATAGGCAACCTGTAAGATACACTCTAATTCATGTGTTTGTGTGTGTGTTAGAGAGATAATTAGTTTGGACTAGAAAAAAAAGATTCGCTGCCCTCCACCAAAGACACTGACGTTGACGTGATGTTATCCTATTAGTCTTAATTCTCCCAATAAGTACCAACCTTTACGAGAAAACACACAGTAGAGAGGAAAACAGGCACAAGACCTGGCTTACAGTTTTGAATGGTACCCCGTAAATATCAGAACGACAGTTTTGACCTTTTGAAATCTGCTGAAGGACAGAGATTTCTGAGAAGTCTGCATTTTGGTTTGGGGTTTTTTTTACATAATTTTCTAGAAAGAAAAGAATCAGCAACAGATTGTGTACACAAATTAGATTATGCTTGGCTCAAAGCTCTTAAGTTTGCAAGTGCTACTGTAATTCAAAGTACATTTACCAGACTTGTTCTTCCATCCCCACCCAGTTTTTAATACTTTGGACCATTTGTTTGGGGTTTTTTTCTGAAGTTGTTTCTTGGTAAATCAATAGATCTTAAAAATGAAAAAGGTCTAAGGAATTTGCTTTGAAGAATTATATCAGTAAGTTACAAAACACGAATAAAACTAACATCAAGCACAGAGCCTCCCAAAGCCACTTCTGGGAAGACAAAACTGTACTTAGTATCTGAGGTTATTGTATAGAAAGCCCCGGAGAATTCTGCATTTGCAAATCAGACAGCATTTGAATGCCATTTTATGAAGGTTGGTTCCTGCGAGGCAGTTGTCACCTAGAGGCTCTCTGATATTAACAGCAAATCTCTCCTGATAGTGTGTTTGAATCAGAAGGAAGAACATGGTTATAGCATTTTGATCTTATGCTAAATATTCATGTAATGGCCACAGGGGTGAATAGTAACTATTCTGCAATGAAATTATTTTTTGTATATAGGTGTCAATGTCACAGAAGCCAAAGGTTAATCCTTCCCTTTGGTTGCTACGGAAGCACATGGATAGGATAGATGAGTTCTTAACACTGCCAACCCAGACTCCCAGGTTTTGCCTGATTGTTGGTATTGTCCTGCCATGAACCCAAAATAAGATCTCAGCTCTACTAGCTGTTAAAATGCTGGATTGCTATTCCACTTTTGTCCATTTCTTTCAGCAACTACAGTGACCTAACGCCATCTACTTTTTGAATCTTTATTTTTTTAATATTGAACTAACATGACGTTAGGTAGAAGGCAGAGATTTTACGGAAGCTACACCAAATGATTCCATCATAAAATATTGGTTTTTCTCCCCTTCATCTTGCTTCATATTATGTTTAAACCAAATAGATCCAGCCTTTGCTAATCAACCACTAGAAATGAAGTCTTCACCCTGTTTATCTAATATAGCTGTCTTGATGAGTTAAAGGCTGCTACCATGGAAAACATTCCACTAAATTTATTCTGATCTTGGATAGAGATATCTTACATATGAGATTATTACAAAACACAGTGATCTGAGTTGTAATTAAAACCAGTATTTAAGGTGTCGTGCAATAACGTATGACTAATGACGACTCTACTACCACTACAGAGAAAGCAGACTGTAAGCTCAAGTTCTTTATCTCTCTGTAATTGGAACGTATCCTTTCCCCCAGTGCCCTGGCAGAGGTATATCCACTATGACACTGTGGTTTGAGTCAATACCCTGTATGAAAGCTAGAGAAAAAGGAGCTGATCTACAGAGCCTGTTCTGCTGTTCTCTTCCTACTGTTTATTTTCCTTGATAAGCATTTTGACCACAACCGATGTCACTGCAATACATTAATGTACCTAGAGCTGAGAAAAGAGAAACAGTGAATGACAACTGGCTGGTTTACGGATTAAGCTTACTTTTATCCTAACTCTTTTGGCAGGCCCTGTCATCATGCTGCGGTGAGCAGAGATCAGATACCAACCAGCAAAACCCTACTGCAGGGCTGGAGATGCGCAGCATATGCAGAAGAAAAGGGACATCACCAGGATGGCTGATCTTTGAACTGTCAGCTAACAACTTCTGAAGAGAACAACAACCAAGGTCTCTAAAAATACCTGAGCAAAACTAAAAGGAATCTTCAAATATCTTCTAAGGTGATGTTAAAGAGAACTAAATAAAAGGCTCTGCTCTTGGAACAGCTCATACCCCAAAGCTAGCTCACTTCTATTTCATGCCAAATAAAACCTGTGTGAATCACATAATAAAATGTTATGGCTGCTGGCACAATTAATTAGAGATGGAGGAGAGCACAACTTTCACCTCAAACAGAAGTGTCGTATTAGAAGAAGAAAAGCTGTTAAAATATTGTGACCATTTCTAACCGATTCAGTACGGAAATTAAGAGATGCTAAGAAAATATTAATTTACAGGAATTAAGGAGAGTATGTATCACTGTAGTGTTCCCGCTACATGGTAATGTTTGTAAAACACCTTCTGGAGATCATATTGTGGTGATGGTGGATCAGCACTTCAGATGGCAGATCTCTTAATTTCTCTACTGCTACTTATGGCAACAAGAAATGTAGCAGAATCTTCATGGGCTAATTAAGTCCATATATACTTTTAGGGACAAGGAACTTCCACAATTAATGCAGTAAGCACTAAAGTCCACGTTCATACTCTCAAGTCTGAATCTCCCTTCTACAATTCAGACAATTATACTCCTTCGAGCATTTCAGGAACAAGAATGAATTCAAGAATTACTGCTTAACCTGAATGAAAAACTTGCAGTTCTTGCCATAAGTTCTACTTCTCTGAAGTCATATGAATGGTTAGTTTAGGAGAAATGTAAGAATAATAGTACTCAAAAAGTCACAAAAAAAAAAAAAAGTTACCAGCGGTCAAAACATACCTTCCATTCACCAAATACGACTATGATCATCACTGCTATCAAATAAGACATGGATTTAGGACCCAAGTTTTGGCAAACAAGGATTACCCTATTCACGTCCCGCTCATTTTGAATAAAATTAACAGTCAACATAAGCAGTGTATCATCGTGTGACTTAACGGATGACAGCCAAGATGTCAGTTGTAACCGCTGATGTCTGATTATGTCAATTAGCACAAATACTACTTTAGAAATACTTATGTACACAATGCCATTCAGCAGTTTGGGGATCCAGTTTTGATAAAAGCAGACAACAATTACACAAGAGTTCATTTATAATCTCCCTGCACGTGTCAGTTCTAACTTCTAAAAATGTCCATTCAGAAGACCTAGAAATTCCATATACCTATTTCAATTATATGTATTTACTAAACATGTCTTCAAAGTTTGTTTTGTTTTGGTCTTTTTAAGGTTTCTCTAAAAGCAGAGTTGCTGTTCGCTATAGAATCCAGGAAACTTTCTGCAAAACAAGCTGTTAGTAAATAAGAGTTTTCTTGGTCTTATGTTTTGATATTATGTTTTGTATGGTTTGTTAGGCAAGAGGTACGCTCGACTGGCTCAATGCAAATTGCAGCACTACACGGATATACATAGTGACACGCTTCTGACTCCACCAAACCTTATTAACAACGATAATTGACAAGAAGCTCTGTGTCTTAGAAATGAAACTTAACTAGGTTTTCTTCTGTGATGTTTACCCACAGGGAATGCAGGAAAAAAAAATGTATTCCTAGTTAGAATTTTTCCTCCTTGCATGTAAGAGGAACCAAGTTTCCCCTAGGTATACACCCTTCTATGTTTATGAACAGATGTAGGAAGGAAGCATAGTTTATGGTATACTAGTTTTAAATTGACTCATTTGTGATTTCATTAAAATGCAGAATAAATTTGATATCCCCAGGCAGTATTTCCACAGAATTCTTTAGGTTAAGATTTTCTATTTCTCTAAAAAGAAAAAGAGATTTTTCTAAAGGCTTGCTGATTTTATATATCATTAAAACTGTTGAAAATGGAAAGGAGAAAAGAATAAATTTTGTTCCTCAATATTCTTCATTACTTCTTAAAACAGCATATATTTAATGAACCTGAGAAACCTAATCAGAAATTTAAAGAGTCTACATTTGCTGAGCATCTATGCAAAATCTACATACAGTAAATACCTTTGCATATGTTACACTTCTGACTTCTCTGCCTTTTTCTTCCTTTTCTATTAAATGTTTCATTCTGGATTAGATTCACCCGATTTTTTTTTTTTTTTTGCAATAAAAACTGAAAGATAAAGCTGTTGATATGAAGTTATACAGAGCAAGAAACTACAAAATCTTTCACTTCATCTCAGGGGTCTCAGATATGAATATGAAAATGAGCAACAGTCCTTGAAAAGGTGATTTCATTAAGATGACGGAAAAGCTGGTAGCGGTGACCATCATGAAACTCTCTACTATCACTTCAGTTTTAAAATATTGAGCAGTAACACATCCTCATTATCACTACCTTTAATTAGGCAAATACCTGCATTCTCAATAGTGGCAGAAACTTGTAGGGAACTACTACTTTGAACTGATCACCATTTTCACACCTAAGAAGGTGCTACAGGCTGGGGTGCTTGGCACAGAAGGATGGTATCACCTATCAACAGCAGCACCTTTTTTCTGAAGGAAGCAGCTGCTGGTGAAATCAAAACCATACTGTGCTTTATTTTCCTCCATGACCTTAAAATACTGAGTGGTAGGCTGAGGGCATACATCAATGATATTTAGCTAGGGCAATATAGAAATGAAGAAAAGTATTTGATGTGCAAGATTATACCCCCTTTTCCTTAAACTCAAAGCCTAGAAGTTTGGGTCTGAAGTGACAGTAAATAATAACAAAGCTCAGTAAATCTCCTACAGAGGTACCTATGAATATTTCCTAAATTCTATGATTGACAAAAGAAAAAAAAAAAGCCTCTATAGTTTAGCATACTACATTCTATGTAAAATTTAATCTTACAAACTACTTTGATGATGAACAATAAACTTTGATGAACAATAAAAAGAATTAATGTGCTTCTGGTTAAATATTCATTAGGCCCCGATACTTTTTATCTTTCATGAAATTTCTAATAATGCCATTCAGGTGCATTAGTGACCCTATAAGCTATCTTCAGACAATTTTTGAACTAATGCTTGAAAATTTGGCATGCAGGGTATGCATCTGAAATGCCAAGATGAAAAACCATTTCAAAATTTTGTCACGGGAGATTTAGTCACGACCAATTATACTGAGGTTTTACACAGGCAGCAAAAGATAACTCCAGACCTGCACCGCAGGAGATCAAGGGATATTATTATTTGCAAAATAGCCATTTCTTCAGTTGCAACCATGATAATTAGCTGAGCTAGCGACAGGCACATGCTCTTGATAGAGTAACCAAGGCTCACAGCAGAGGATATGGTTTTCTTCAGCTGCAAGCTTGTATTGGACTCCTGTTATTAGCTATTTCTGGCTTACTCTTCCTGACAGTAGTATTCCTTACACACTACAATGTACTGAACTGTTGAATACACAGATTTTAGCTGAAAGTGTGAACTCTGTCAAGTATCTTATTAATAGTTGGACTTTTAGTTCAGTACTGGGAATTGCTTACCAAATGTAAGAATTGCTGCTTAGGCAGGAGATGTTATATATAGTTTATCTGAAAATGTTTTCTGGTCACTAAAGCCATAGGGCAAACAATACAATACAGTATTTATTCTACTATATTTATGGTGAAGATGTAATAGAAATGTAGGGACAAAAAATTAAGAGAAAAGTTTCTTTATTTTCCATAATGTTTCCACCTTACAGATCCATCATTACAGCTATTATTCTGTGAACAAAGAAAGAAATCTAGTTTTGAAAGTTTAATTAAAGTTTTTGGCTTTGTGACAGAACCAATTCAGATCTGTTTACTTCAGATAAACTCTCTTCTCCTTCAGTAGTTCTCATGTTTGAACAACAGCAGCCATGATGAAAGTAATGTAACAGACTCTTCCACTAAAACTCGTTCAGAGAGAGATTAGAGATTTTAACATGAATGCCACTTTTCTTGGTCTAACATACTCCTATAAAAAGTGAAATAGTCTTTGTGTAGCATGTTTTGGTAGTGTAGGGTGCTTATTCATAAACTGGCTATTTGAAATTCCTGGTATTTGGATTGCTGCAAACTATTTATTCAGTGAGGACAAGAGAAACAAACACTAAGGGAGAAGGAAGGTCAAGAAACTGATTCAGAGTTCACTCCCCAATTAATTTGATCCTCTGGGAGTCTTGAACTTTTCTAAAAATTGGAATTCAGGAGGAAACATGTAGCATGACCCAAGTATCTGTGACTGGTCTGATTTAGACTGCAAGAGCTATGGGGACAACCAGACAAATACTTTTCTTTCCTGCATAATACAGGAAAGAAGTAATGTAAAAGAAGGCAGCATTTCCCAAGCGGCCACCAGAAGGTACGTGTTGCAAGAGAGGTTTTTATTAATGCTGTCTTAACTGCTTATCTTCTGAAAAGCCATTTCTCTTTGAAAGAGATGAACAGTTCATTGCAAAGTTAGCTAGCGAGGCAAGTGTATGGACCCACTGGGAACCTGAGGTTGGAAATAGAAGGCAACGTCGCTAAGTAATAAGCCCTATTTACCACATTAGGGTTTTTCTTTCATTTTGGTTTTGTGTTGAAAAACTGTAAGCGAGGGAAAAAGCCAGTCTCCAAAATCCTTAATTTACAAATAGCTTTGTGCTCTAGCCAGGGGAAAAGGAAAAAAAAAAAAGTATTCTACTTGATTAGGTTAGCACTGCTCTGAGAACAATATAAATGGAGTAGAAAACAACTATGGGGTACGGAGAGGTGTAGGGAGGGAAATATCAGTCCTCTGATGTCAGCTTCCAATTTCAGCTCAAGTACATGTATTTCTTCCCTTAATAAATACGTATCTTCACTAACTTGCCTACTTGCCTTAACAAATTCAGTTCTTCTGTAAATGGATGTTATACCAGGTATTTCAAGAATATATAAAAATAAATTTGGCCAAACGCATCCTCTGGAGCACATCCACAGGTCTCAGTTTCTCTCTGTGCTTGCAAACATTGAAATTCTTGTGCAATTACCTTTTTATATATCGGGCATTGCTCACTTCCAGATCACATAGGCCTAATTAAAGATTTGTTAACTTTTGCAAGGTTTCAGCTCTGACTAGTCATGCTGAAAGGCACGCGTGAAGACTAAATATCTATAGGCAGAATCTGCCTATCTAATAAGCAGTTTAATGCATATCAGTTTTGATGAAGAATCCCATTCTACCAGGGAAGGTCACCTGGATGACGTATAACACTATGCTTATATTTCTGACCATTCCTTTGCCTGCATTGGATCTCATATCTCTGCTACTGAATCGGGAAACAAGTACTTTCCTTGGCTCAGATCACCAGAAAGGAGCAAAAGGAGGGCTTTAGAGGAGGGGATATATGGGAGAATCTGTTTGGCTGCAAGCAGCCTCACCTTTTGCGCTGCACCTACATGCAAGAGGAGAAACAGGGAGCACAGGGTTGGCTCATTCTTTTCAGTCCAGAGATGACATCTGTTCGGTGCTGGTGGAACAACAGGGAACAAAAAGGAACGAGGGGGGAAAATAACATTGCTTGTGTAATCATTTGCATGGGTGTATGGAACATGCTCTGTGCAGAAAGCAGAAGACCTTTAAAGAAAGTAGATGCTAAAATGTAAGAAAATATCTAGTAAATATGCATGAATTTTTAGATGTTTATACCTTAGCCAAATATAGATATGAGAATAAAGATACTGGGGTATTTCATGGGTAGGAGCAAAAATAGAATATGTATACTCTGAACAACATTTTTTTAATTGCAGTCTGAATGAAGAAGGTCATGGGTCACTTCAGAAAGGGATGAAGGCATAAAGGAATTTGGGAAATGCTTCCTTGCTTCCCTGAGTCTTTAGAGCATCTCAGCAAAAGGCTGTACCATTTATTTGCAATATTTAGCCAAACAATGTATTTTCCCTTAATCTCTCTTTCTGTTAAATACTGGACACATTTCATAGACTGAAATATCCCAGCATTTAGCTTACCTCATACAAGTGACATTGAAATTTCTGCCAATATATTTAAAGCTTAGCAGAAGATAAATAACTGAAAATAGGGTTTGATATGGGAGGGCGGTAAACAACCGTAACTGTAACCCCTGCTGCAAGTTCTTCCAGTAACAGATATGAAGCAGAGCTTTTCCCATAACCCTCCAAAGATATTATGTTAGATTCTTTTCAAGTCAAACCAATAGAAGTAGTAGTCTCCTACCAAATTATGAACCTGTCTGTGACTGACCTTATCTGCCGATATGCTACATCTTGTGTGGTAAAGCAGACATCTCTTCGAGAGAGCTTGCAGGAGCTGCGACAGATAGACTGCTGACATCTCTAATATTTGCTTAGAAGAGTAACAGGGAAATTGGTCTGTCTGAACACTATTCAATCCAAAAAGCAATTTACATAACAAAACAAAGTACATCATTGAATGCACTTTTAAAACAGAAAGGGCACGTGCAAACAATGTATTCAGCAGCATGTCTATTTTAATTATAACTATATACACAAAACATACACTGTAGGCATAGAAATGGATGGCAATTCTCTCTCATCTCAAAACATTAGATAAGATGTCAGGAAACATTTCTGAGGGATGGTGAACACTTGCACTTCAGGACTTGTATAATATTATTTTTCCAATATTTCATCTGCCTGTCCTATGCCTTCTTAGTTGGAATGTTCTTTGTTGGAATGTTCTTTGTTAGCCTTCACATAACAAGAGTGAGTGCCAAAAATGCAAGCACTCTGAACGCTCAGGATATTTCTCCTTTTAAAATGGTAAGTATAACTGAATACTACTTGCCTGAGGAGATTAGTTGTGATGTCTCATATATCCTAGTTGATTGCATAATATACTTAATAGAACATACCTGGGAAGATGAACTGCTTATCTGGTCACAGCATATGTCTCCAGGAAAGATAAGACACTTGACTTTTTTTTTCTTCCTCAACTGATAGTTCTTGATAATTCACTTGTTTGTTCATTTGCATATACAAACTATTTTATGGAGTCTTGTACACCCACTCACCAAGAGCAAAATGCAGAGAGGCACAGCAAGCAAGCAGCAGCTCTCCGACACCTCTGAGCTCCCCTGACCCCCCTCACCAGCAGGTCTCCATGGATAAAGGAGCAAATCAGAAGACCTTCTGCACATCCTGTGCTCTGCAGAAGGCAGAAAGCAGCAGGAAAAGCCACTGCCAAGTGAGATCAGTCAGCCTTGGAAGGAGCCTGGCCTGAACTTTAAGCCCTTAACCCGATGATCAAGCATCCTGGCATAAAGTTAAACGTACAGATCCCTCCTTCACCCCACAGCCCTCCACTGCTTCTCAGCCATTGTCAGAAAGACACCTCATACTTGCATATGTCAACTAAGACTTCTTGTTAATCACCAGTAATACCTAAAGTTCATGTTTACAAAAACCTGCTTCACAGGCATGAACAGAAAGGTAGACATTTTCCTAACCCTGGATTTGGGTTTGTAATTATAATTTCTCTCCTAATTTCAATTGGGTATAATGAAATTTGAGTGGGAGGTTCCCTCATTGCTGCCAGAGCCCATTACTGTGCCTTAGTCAATAACCATGTCCATAACTGAAATTCTCAGCTACCAGCAATCGTTGTTACTTAATAGGTCATACTATACACCTTGCCAAAAAAATCTTACCTATAACAGAAAGCCTTGCTATTTACTCATAATTGTACTGATTTAAGAAGTGTTACGCAGGTACTATGGCAGTACTTTTATTTGGTGGCATATCCCAAAGCCTTCCCAAACACATATCACAGATCAGGTGATGAAGGGACAATGTCCCCTTAGTCCTTTAATTAGTTTTTACTCTGGGGGAGGTAGGAAGAGTAAGGAGAAAAGTAACCTGTTCTGTACCTTCCACCTCACTGCAGCACCCACAAATAAGCAACAGGAAGCTAGCTGGTCCTCAGCAGCTATTTGAGGACAGCAGGACAACTCTACCTAACACATCAAGCCAGAATCGCACAGCAGTGGGATGGATCGCATGGACAAAGGCAGCTCTTCATGGGGATAACAGCAGGCAGAGACGGTCCATCACATAAGGCCACGAAATTCCCAACAAACTAGCATCCTTCTGCCTATGGCCAGAAGACAAAGTGCAGGTAAAAACAATTGAGATACCCAGTACTTTGCTTTACTTACCCAGCAAGTAAGACCAGTTTTTCTTCAGATACCCAACCCCCTGAGCTGGAAGACAGGGATGGGGAGCAGAATGAAACACCCATAATCCAAGGGGAAATGGTTAGTGACCTGCTACACCACTTAGACATGCACAAGTCTACGGGGCCAGATGCGATCTACCCAAGAGTACTGAGGGAGCTGGTGGAGGTGCTCACCAAGACACTCTCCATCATCTCTCAGCAGTCCTGGCTAACCGGGGAGGTCCCAGATGACTGGAAGTTAGCAAATGTGACACCCATCTACAAGAAGGGCTGGAAGGAGGATTCAGGGAACTACAGGCCTGTCAGCCTGACCTCGGTGCTGGGGAAGGTCATGGAGCAGATCATCCTGAGTGCCATCACACGGCACGTACAGGACAACCAGGGGGTCAGGCCCAGTCAGCACGGGTTTATGAAAGGCAGGTCCTGCTTCACTCACCTGATCTCCTCCTATGGCAAGGTGACCCACTCAGTGGATGAAGGAAAGGCTGTGGATGTTGTCTACCTGGACTTTAGTAAAGCCTCTGACACCACTTCCCACGGCATTCTCCTGGAGAAACTGGCTGCTCATGGCTTGGACAGGAGTATGCTTCGCCAGTAAAAAATGGGCTGGATGGCTGGTCCCAAAGAGTGGTGGTGAAGGGAGTTAAATCCAGTTGGCAGCCGGTCACAAGTGGTGTTCCCCAGGGCTCAGTACTGGGGCCAGTTCTGTTTAATACCTTTATCAACGATGTGGACAAGAGGATTGAGTGCACCTCAGTAAGTTTGCAGACAACATCAAGTTGGACAGGAGTGTTGATCTGCTGGAGAGCAGGAAGGCCCTACAGAGGGATCTGGACACGCTGGATCATTGGGCTGAGGCCAGCTGTATGAGGTTCAACAAGGCTCAGTGCTGGGTCCTGCACTTGGGTCCCAACAACCCCAGGCAACGCTACAGGCTTGGGGTAGAGTAGCTGGAGAGTTGCCTGGCGGAAAAGAGCACAACTCTTATGAGGAGTGGCTGAGGGAACTGGGGTTGTTTAGCTTAGAAAAAAGGAGGCTGAGGGGAGACCTTATCGCTCCTGAAAGGAGGTTGTAGCGAGGTGGGGGTCGGTCTCTTCTCCCAAGTAACAAGTAATAGGACAAGAGGAAATGACCTCAAGTTGCACCAGGGGAGGTTTAGGTTGGATATTAGGAAAAACGTCTTCACTGAAAGGGCAGTCAGGCACTGGCACAGGCTGCCCAGGGAAGTGGTTGAGTCCCCATCCCTGGAGGTATTTAAAAGACAGGTAGATGTGGTGCTTAGGGCCATGGTTTAGTGGTGGTCCTGGCAGTGCTAGGTTAACGGTTGGACCTGATGGTCTTTAAAGGTCTTTTCCAACATAAACAATTCTGTGATTCTATGATTCAATGTTTCCCCCCCCCCCCCCCGCAAGCTCTCCTTTGCTGATGCTTAGCTGCCTCAGGAAGAACACTGGCAAAGAGTATCAGGCATAGGGATTTTATGATCCTTCTTTTCAGCAAACCTTTTTCTTTAATGAACAGAGATGAGAGTTATTGTTCCATGAAAGGATGCAGTCAGCCTCCTCTGCAGCTACTTCGAGTCATTACATCCCAGAGCTTTACTGAAAAGGTAGGAACAAACTCAGCACTGGGTACAACCACCCATTTGGTCCTGGGCAGGCCAATCTTTGCTTTGACAAGGGGCTTTCCGTCCCAAGGAATCAGAGTGGAGTCCGACTCTGAATAAATGCTTTTGTCTGGTTAATTTATGTGGAGCTTATGGAGCTGCAGAGTAAAGGCTGCAGCCTGTTTGGCTCTGAAAGGTAAGCACAAGGGTACTCATTAATAGCATGGCTCTCTCCCAGGAAATAAGTCAGTATTTGTGGTGAACCGAGGCAGGAGACTTGCTGACACAATAAACACCGTTTCTGAAGCCATTTGGCAGAGCCATGGCCAAAGTCAAGAAACGAGTCGTGAAAAAAAGGGTCTACAAAACTTTAAAAACCCTGAAGATTCTTTGGTGCATTTTGCTGCACCACACATAAGTCCTAAACTACCTAAGCCTCTAAGGATCAGAGAGAGGGACAGACTTCCCCCTTGAAAGGCTCAGGGTTCTACGGAAAGATCTACTTTGGGAAGGCAAAAAGGCTCCTGAGAAAGATGCTGACAAAAGACACAGAAAGAAATTGGGTTTTGGCAAACTCCTTTTTACTTACATTACTACGGAAAGGGAACAGACACTTTTTTACTGCCAAAAACCTTGCTAGCCAGCAGCTCCCAAAGAAATGACTTAATAGATTTAATATGTGAATCATTTCCTATATTAAGTTACCAATAACTATAAATATAGTTATGACAGCTCAGGTTCCATAGTCTTGGTAGCAGGTCACCCTAGGGCCACGTTTTCTCATAGTAGCTGGTTTCTGATTTAAAGGTCAGTTTTAAGAGCTCAACTTTAAGAACTCACTGAGTCACCATTAGCATGGTAGAAACAGTTCACGGCTCAGGGATATTACATCACTTAAAATTTCTGACATTGCTTACAATTGAAAAAAACAAACAAAACAAACAAACAAAAACCAACAATAACCAAACCAGACCAAAAAGGAGCGGTATAAGCTTATCTGCAGCCCTTTATTTAGTCAGCGTAGATGTTACTGAAGGCTGAAGACCCACCGCAGTAAACAATGTGTAAAACACCATAATCCCACATGAAATTCAACTGTATTCCCATTAGGTTTGGTGAGAATGGTGTAGGAAGTGGATTTACACCATACAAAAACATAACGATACTGAAGACATTCCTATGTGATCAAGGAATGCACTCCTGATACTTAAAATACTCTCCCCTTTAAACATTTCAAAAGATTTCCTTTCCATTTCCTGCCAGCTATCAAGTGTTGTGAACAAAATAGTTGTGATAAGCAGATTACAAGATCTAAAATGTAATGTCCTTCTACTTTTAATACGGGTCAGTCTTTTAGAGCAGGATAGAACCTATGAAAAAAAACTCTTCCTGTGCTCCTTTTCTTACTCTCTGTTGTTGTTTTACTTTTCTTTTTAACGGTATTCCATATAAAAAAATCTAACAAAAGAATTGTTAAGTTTTACAGTCTACATCTAAAAATGCCTTTCAATAAAGTGAACCTGCAGGTGCAGTGCTTTGAAGAGAGTAACTATTCCAACTTGGACAAAATGATACAATTTTATCAGCATCAACAATAAAGAAGAAAAACAAAAAGAATGGTGAAAAGAAAGAAAAAAAACTATACAGCCATACCTTAAATCAGATAATCGTGGCATTGAAGACGGGACAGTAAAAGAGAGAAGAAACAGTGTTTGAGGGAAGGGGAAATCTACCCTGCTATGCCATACCTCATTTGGACTCATTCCAGGCATTCTGAAAATGGGGAGTTTGATTGAACTTCTTTTCTGGAAGACTGCTCTTAAAAACACAGAATAGGGGTTTTTTTGTTGTTTTTACTGTCTAGTAACAGTACGAAAAATGGAAGAACTGAATCACTGATTTGCATAAGCATCTTAGAGTCCAACACAAGGTAATAAGTAGTTTAACATTAATCGCATTTGTGAACAGAATATGAAAATGCTTAAGAACCGGTCAAATTGATACACAGCACTGATACTCCTAAACATTTAATGCTAGCATAAAATGGACACCACCACACTAATCCATTTTAAAACCTACAACAAAATTTCACCGTGCAAGTGTGGCCTCTCCTCCATCTAAATATAAAGCCTAATTGAAACATAGATTTTAAATGAAACATTCCTGTGGCACAATAAATAATAAAATAATTATGAAGTTGTTTAAAGTAATTTTGATCTGTGCGTTTGTTTAGAATGGTCAGCTGCATAAGCAACACAAGTCAATGCTTGCCAATAAAGCAGTCAGAATATGAAGTGCAATACCCGTGAATGCTTTCAGTCTTGACTTATATATTTCCTAGAGGCTAAACTACATAACTGATTTATATTTTCATTCCTTCATTTTCCACAATAAATTCTCAAAAATGTCTTAAGGACAAAAGTTCAAGGTCCAACTGCTCTCACAATCAACTTTATCTTTCAAAACAGTTGAAACAAATTAGGATAAAATTATTATCTTGAATTTCACTGTGGTTTGGGAACATGCTGTTTCCAAGCATTCCGATTAATTATGTCGCTTTGAATTTTCCTAGGCCATTGTGGTACAAGTAACCCATATGTTCTAACTAAGTGTATTTTTATAAGGAGAAATATGCTAAGCTGGCGGGGAAAAAATTACATCTGGAAGAGTGAAAGCAAAAGGAAAATAAGCATAAATAACCAAAAAGCTTCTGCTCCTTTGACTGTGAAGCACGTTACCTGTTTGGCTTCACATCTTTCAGTGACCACAGAGAGAAACATTTAGGTTTCTGTTCTGATCTTTAAGAGAAGGATTAGCAAGACTTAGGAGTTGCAGGTTTTGTTTTCATCTAGATTCTCCCTTCCTGGTTAAAAACGGTGAGATCACACGGATTCATGTGTCTTGACAGAGCTTTTCAAGTAAATTAAACTAATTTGGATAAGCTTACTTGATTAATAAAATCCTCAAGCCTCAAAATATTTCATTTTGATGGACAGAAAATATAACACATAAAGCCGTGTGAGAGAAGAAATTTGAGCATGTTATTGAGCTAACAAGAAGCTTTCCATTACCGCTCTTCTTTGATAAATGTACTCAGGATGTAACCTCTATGTTTGCCTGTATGTGAATTAGTATACATTGCCCCTCCCTAATTCATGCAATGTAATAGTGATAAAACACTTTCCTAAGAGTTGCCATCAATTAATGTTTCAATGGTCTACCTTTAGTTACACAGTAAAATCTAAGGACTTTTTATAAACTCTCAGCATTGACCTAACTGAGCTCAACAAGAAAATTTATTAATGACTTCAGATAAAAGAGCAGTAGGCCAGCCTCCGAAATCCCATATATATATTAGGGTGTGGTACGTGGCAGCTTCCATATACCAATAGTGAATAAAAACAAAAGTTATCTTAATGCCAATGTTTTTAAATCAGTTTTGAAGTACTATTTTAAGTGATTACCTAATCTGAAACTCTAAAAATGAGAACTGAATAATGTTATATGTTAACATGTAGCATATTTCAAGATCTTCCATCAGTTTAGCGTGCACATTCATATACAGAATCACAGAATTGTTAAGGTTGGAAAAGACCCTTAAGATCATCGAGTCCAACCGTTGACCTACCACTGCCAAGCCCACCACTAAACCATGTCCCTAAGCACCACGTCTACCCGCCTTCTAAATACCTCCAGGGATGGAGACTCAACCACTTCCCTGGGCAGCCTGTTCCAATGCTTGACCACCCTTGCGGTGAAGAAGTTTTTCCTAATATCCAACCTAAACTTCCCCTGGCGCAGCTTGAGGCCATTTCCTCTCATCCTATCGCTTGTTATAATTGCTATATCGCTTGTTATAATTTATGAAACATTCCTGCACATTATGAGATTAAAAAACATGCTTCTGCTTTTGTTTTTAAAACACTACAATGGGAAACACTGAAGGATTTGAGAAACTGCAAAGGCTAAATCCCAAAACAGCATTTGCTACAGTAACCAAATCCTACCTCCAAAATGCATCCGCCTGAATATTTGTTCTTTTGCTGCTAACAAGATAAACCATACAGTAACAGACCATGACTCCAGAAACCTTCTCATCATTTGTCAGCTTTGTACAAAGATCAAAGCTTCACAGCAACACATAAAGTTGAGGAAAATGATAGTGGGCTATCTAAAGTCACAGCAGCTTGTATAGCAATGACTATAGGAGCACTAGAATGATTTAGGAGCCTACACCTTCGCTCTTCAACGATGCGAGCAGTTAAGTCTTCAGTGCCGAGGTGCTTTTGGAACACCTTCCCCTTAATGGCATGCACTCACATTCTTGCAGCAAGGCCATCATCATCATATCGTTTAAATTTGCTTACCAGACTTTAAAGAATTTGCACCTCTTTCTCACTTGCAGCCTGATACAAAAAACCTATTTCAGCACACGACAAACTTTAAGGGCATCTGTGTTCACTCAGTAACTCTGAAGGGACTACTGTTATGATAAGTATCAACCATCATTCGTAGTAAGAGAGATGTAAAGGGGCAGGTAAAGATAGAGTATCTTCAAGACACCCATTGGAAAGGTTTCCACAGTTTGAAAACATCGAAAATTTGAGGTTTTGGCTTTTCAAGGAAACTTAATATCTGTCTGCTGTAATTTTAGCTGCAGGAGTTACTAAGGTTGCTCTTTGTCTTGTTTGTTAATAAATCGCAAGAATGAGAATAAACAGAATAAGAATATTTACGGAAGCGTGCTCATTAGATAGAATAAAGCTGCCCTTCCTTGCAAAATTTCACCCTTCTGTGTAATAATTATAGCTCAAAAACCAAGGTTAACCTGATTATACACAGCACAACACACACAACAATTTAAGCATCAGCACCACGTCGCTCCCAGCAGGCAGCTCCAGGCAGAGCACCGACCAAGTCCAGACTATCCACTGTTAAAGGAAGCGGGAAATGGAAATAAAGACAACGTGTGAACTAAGCCTATATAGTGAAAACTCAGGGTGGCCATGATACTGCAACACATGCCAAAGACATACCAGTCCTTTGCTTTTGCGTGACCACGCAGAGAGGTACAATCTGTGCTCGCTCTAATGTGCGCAACAGCGATTCGTGTTTGCTCTCCTTTTCTTTGGAAGAAAGGCACCAAAATGAGGGAAGATGGATGCATGGCCCCTCTTTTCACCACAGGACCTCTGAGTACTTGATATCAATTTGCTGGAAAGACAGACTGCACACCCCTTGGGGACAATGAGCAGCCCCAAGAGGGGTCACAACTCTTAGCAAAACAATTTTTCATATATGCCTGTTGGATTACGGACATTTTGGGACAACTATTTCTTTTGCCTTTATGTTCGCTTGCAAAGTACCTCTCCGACCTCTTATTGATGTAAGCAACACCTGCATACAAACCTCGACAATAAACAGTGTCACACACCGCTGTTATTTCCGTTTTGAATTTTACACAGCAAATTACCAATGTAAGATGTACGCTGTTTTTGCAGTAATGTGATTTTAACCTGTCTTTCGAGGTTTTTTTTCCTTGATTAATGGTAAATCACTGTGAATATTCAATGTCTTTTAGTAGTCTACTTCTACGTATTAACAACAAGATAATTATAGGTAATTCATTTTAACAAAATTAAAAGCTTTCACATGTGCAACTTTCAGCCCAAAGATGATTTGCATTTATTCCAATAAGACTACAGATCATGGAAAGGTGCCAGCACTTTTCTGATTGCCAGCTTACTCCTGGAGTTTTACAGGGATTTTATTTTTTAATTTTGAAGTCCTTTTATTCAACTTCCACGCTACAGCAACATCTCAAGCTTTTGAAATGAAGCCCAACATCATCAAAATCAACGCAAGTAATTTCTGCTTTAATGAGGCAGTCCGTATCTGGCATTCAGCAAATACCCTTGGTAGACTCTGAAGGGGGTGGAGGGGCTTATAAGTTGCCCAAACTCGCCATGCGGATTTGCAAATGAGCTGGCGCCAGCTGCGTAAGTGACTACTTCGCTTCCTGTAAGACCTCCTGTAATAAGATGTATACTGGGATAAAGCCAAACTCTTGTTTTTCTGCCTTTTTTTAACTTACTTTCACATTTGCCATTCAGTGTGAAGATTTAACCTTGCCATTCATTTTTTGCGCAGCACATCCCCAGGGATTTCAGGTGGCTCGATAAAGCTGGCTGCCGACTAGGGAACACAGGGCTGAGCGCCGAGCCAGTGCCGCGCCGGCGGGGGACAGGGAAGCCTCTGCCCCGCCGGGAGGCAGCCAGCAATTTAAGGGTACACGGCAGAGTCACCCAGACTTCCCACAACATTTTAATTGACTTGCCAAGAGTCTCCACCACCCCATCTGCCTCTCCGTGAAAGAAATACATCAAAGAAATCAGTCATACAAATAATGTGGTGAATAAAAGTTGCTTCTGAGGAAAGACTTGGCAGAAAATAATCCTTTAAGGCTCCAGTTATTTTTATTTTTACCATGTCATTAAGACTCACATATTTCTGTCCTGGATTACCTAGCCAGAAATACATGCACACCTGCATCTGTCATATTCAGCATGTCTTATTTGTTTGGGCTTACTGCGGAGCATAAGAGCTGATCTGTTGACCTGCTGTGGTTCAAGAGCAGACCTGGATTTTTCCAGTCTAACCAAAGCACTGGCTATGACAACACTACAGGATGTCTGGTCTGAAGTTTTCCACTTCAGCCAGAAAAGATATTCCATCAGGAAAATAAACATATTCAGGGAAATAAAGACATGCAGTATTACTAGAATGCAGGGGGGGGGGGAAAAAAATCTGCCTTCAAACAAACTTCTGCTGGGTAATGTCAAATTGTACTATACAATTCTCAGGAAGCAAACCAAATAATCAAACCCAAACCCAAGAAACAGAAATAGCTGAAGAGTATAAAACACAATTGATTCAAAACTGATCAATAAAAAAAAAATGTATATATGAAATAATTCTCTGCTATGAAATGTAATTGAGACAGGTTGGTCAGTAAAATACAGTATAAGCTTAGACATCTATATGAATCCCTAAAAGATTTCAAAGTTGTCATCACTAAGGGTAGTAAATTTGACAGAACAATATAAAAACCATCCATAATAAGTGAATAACTTTAGTTATTTTCACATATTAGTAGAAGCAAAATAGCTGACACTTCGTTACAGCCATTGCAATGTTCTTCAACTACCAATTAGAAAATTATTTATTTCATCAATAAACAGTGTCAAGAGACCACTCTTTCTTATGAGTCTCCAACTGAATCCTGGGTCAGTTACTGGCTTTTTCACGCATCTCCATGTAACGTGTATGTTAGCTGCCTCCAGGTGCAGCAATTGCTTTTAATTCTCATGCTCACCTAAGACAGCGTAAGGAGTCAATGCTGTATGCTCACGCCACGACCTTCTCTGGTTACGTAGCTTTCCAGTGCAATACCAAGTTTGACCTTACTAATCAATCCTAATTGATGCTATTGATTCCTTTGGAAAGAAAAGACACAAGCTTCAAGGGAAGTCTAAGCCTTGCTAAGTAGATCATTTGTGAAAGAATCTCACAAGGAAAAAAGAAATGGAAACCCATTGTTTGGGAGCGTTAAAACACAATGTGACAAAATCCATTGTAAGTATATCACCTGGAACATTATTGCCC
The DNA here is from genome assembly GCF_047370975.1 of Nipponia nippon. Classification (NCBI taxonomy): domain Eukaryota; kingdom Metazoa; phylum Chordata; class Aves; order Pelecaniformes; family Threskiornithidae; genus Nipponia; species Nipponia nippon. The sequence continues at coordinate 95,286,247 of NW_028262369.1, forward strand.
TGGAGGGAAGATTAACTTCTCTGTCTTCTCTCCAGCGAGTCTAAGCTTATTTGCTGTGTATTGAGCTTTGCATCATGGGTTATTCAAAGCAACTTTGAGGCAAATCACTTATCACTAATTGCTATCTGTTCACTGTGGTATGGATATGTACACATCAGTTTTTAGGGCACTCTCTCCTTATTTAATTTGTAATTTAAATTGACTCTCAAGTGAATAGGAAACATCCCTCTTTAGTTCAGTGACATGCTATTAATTATTTTTGTAGTTATAAGAGCTATAAAAATCAATGCTAGTATTAAGACAAATACATTTTATGTAAGTCACGGAAAACACTACTACAGGCTAGTCCCTTTTTAAAAGTGTGTTTTATTTTCTTAGTATTAAAAAAGACCTCATATTAAAAGTACAATTCAGTCCATTCATAAATTGCAAGCTACCTAGAAAGTTTTCTAAGTGAATTAACTAGACTTTGGGAAAACCCACAGATTCAGGCAACGGAAAAATCGATTTTTCAACCGCAGGAAAGCCATATTGCTAAAGCGGAATTTATCTGCACCAGTTTGACTAACACACAAGTTGTTTAAGAACAAAGAGAAGACCCATCCTCACAAAGCACACTTCTGAGATCAACCCCCCACCCCACTCAGGGAGTTAACTGTCCAAGCAGAAGTTAACTCATAAAAAAGCTCCACTGATATTTCAATATTGATTCCACATTGCAATGATGGCCTGCAGAAAAATCACTGGCACTCCATTCACTATTAGGAGAGTTGACTTAATCCACTGTGGTTCTATGGACCAGAGGAAAAATTAGATATATTCTACCCCATGTTCTCAAGAACCAGTTGTTTACATACCACTTCTACACTAATACACCCACAGTACCCAGGAAGCCAGGTTGCACTTAGATTATTCCTAAAACCTGAAGAAATAAATTCTGGGAGAAAGAACAAGAGAGCGGGAGAGATGGTGTAGAAGGCCATAGGTGAAAAAGTATAAGTAAAAGGGAGAGGGGGGAAAAAACCACCACGGATTAAAAAAAGTCTTAAAATGAATAATGGGAAACTACAAAAAGTAAAGATTCTAAACAATGTGGAGAGAAAGAGACAAGAGAAGGAAGAGCTGTGGGAGACAGGGACAGCCGCTGCAGTGAGCCACCAGATCTGTCCTACCCCTCTCCCTGGTCCACGCTGCCACTGGAGAGGGTTTATCCCTGCGGCTGAAGAGCTTCAGAGGAACAATTTAATGTATTTATTTCCTGGCAAGGTGCGACTCAAAATTAAGTTCCTAACTTGCCGACCAACTGGAGACTGAAATAAGGAGATGATGTATATTGGGATTTGCTTTTCCATTTTGGTGCCTTGTTGTGACATTATCTCCCTCGTTCTGTTACAATTTAAATGTAAATTTATTTGGGGTGTTTTATGCTGGTAACTCTACAATTTAGTATTGCAATACAGAGAGTCCATTTTAAGTGCTAAGTGCTCCCAAAAGGTATCTGTCATACTGCCACATTTTATTATGCTCAAACATCAGTGAGAGAAGGGAGAGCACGAATCCTCACACATACTGATGCTTTACATCGAGGTTGTTTCCCTGGTTGGGCAGGAAACTGCACAGCTGTGCGGTTTTGAATAAGCTCTCAATTATATTGATATAAATGCTCATAAAAAAAAGTAATTTTACTTTTAGGGTCATTAATACTGAAATGTAAGGAATTTCATTCAAGCTACATCCTATTAAAGAAACCCAAGTTATTTAAATAGATTTCTTTAAGCACCCCTTTCATCTCACAAAAATCTCCATGACAACATACCTAACTTCATAATTTTCCAGCAATGCATTTTACAGATAGCTGATATACGGAGGCAGCGCATCTTGTCTTAAAAGGGTCAGGTAATTCCCCATTGGCCAAGAACTCCTATCATCACAACCAGCTTTATATTAGTGATTTTAAAATATCAGCAGCCATCAGGGTCAGCAGATAATGTTCAGAGGATCCATTTCATTGGCAGAATGTACAGGGTGATTTCAACAACACCTCCTTTGACTACGGTCTTATGCTGCTTTGGCTGGAGATGACTTCCCTGCTCCATGCAGCACCACCGCAATAGCTGGCTGATCAAAAATAACAGTAATAATTACCTGATCAGCAACACCATTGTGACAGAATACGTAAGATGCAGCTTTTGTTATTTAACACCAAGTACCACGTAAGTATTAACGTGTAAATAGCAAAGCGTTTATCCCACTTGATATGAACACAAAGTTCTTGGGAATGAAAGACTCTGGGTAGACATTTATAGTTAACAGAAAGCCGAGTTCTGTAATTTCTCCCTGTAACTGAAAATTCAACTGATACTCCCTTTTGTTGACTTTAAGCATTCATTGTGGAAAACAAAGTTTCTGTACTCAATACACGATCACAAAACAAGTTTATAAAAAAGCTTTTGAGAACACTGAACATATACCACAAACTGGTAGATAGTAGGGTGATAGTGAAGGAAATCTTGGGATATTTATGCATCTACTTTACCAGAAAAAAAAAAAAAAAGTAGTGAGAATTCATCTTACTTTTCCCTTAAAATTTGTTTCATGAAGGTCTGTTCAAAACACCAGCTAAGGCAGCATTACCAAAAGTATCGCAATAACAACCAATCGGTATGATTAATTTCTCATAAAATAATTGCTTAAAGAAGAAAAATCAATCCTAATTTAGAAGAGGAAACCAATTCAGTGTATGGTCTTATAACTTCCTTACATGGTAGGTTTGTCCTATATACAAGTCATAATCCCATAAAGCCAAGTTTATTTTGTAATATAAAATGCCTGTGATCCCATGCTGCGCTAAATTGTGTGGGATGATCAAGACCTGCAGCGTTACTACTGCAGACGAGTTCAGTTCGTACGCCCCTTATCATCTACAGGATGGCAGATAAACCCATCTTTTTCTCCCATACAAATATTGTTGAGGAGATTATTATTAAAATAAATTTGGTATTCTGAATTCTTTCCCTCCAACCCAGAGTTCCATGCCTTCAAGAAATACTCCGTAAAACATAAACGGATTTCTGCAGCCCCCCAGACCATGTCTCACATGCTGGGTTGAGTTTCCAGCTCACTTTTGCTTAAGTTGGATTTAGGTGTTTCAGTGCTCACGCAGCTCCAAGCAATATCTTCTCATTTGTATGTGTCTGACCTAATTTGATTCCATTTTTTTTCTAAACCTCAGAGGTAAGATATAAATGTCAATACAAATTAAACTCTGGTCAATGTAAATCTCTTTAGTCTTTTTATTTCTTTTTAAAAGCAAACAAAAAGGAAGAACAGAAAGAAACAATGAGAGAAGCAGGCTGCAATCTCCTATGACTTCAGTTTGAAAATAACCATTCAATTTAAAATAAATATTATCCTGAGTTTCAACAGCTACATTGCTTTCTACTAATTGGTAAATGTGAAAATGATCATTAATGGTCTAACGTGCACAACTGACATTTCCCTATTCTATGAAAATTCTACCTATGTTTTATAAATACTCAGTCCAGCTTCTCGTTTAATGTCTAGTGCAATATCTTTAAATTCAACGAATCTGTGGAAAAGATTTGTAAAATGGAAAGCTTACTATAATAGTAGATTCAGATCCTTTAATTTTATTAACATTTTTTTTGTTAAAAAAATTAGATTTTCTATGCAGCTAAAAGAGCAATCTATGGCATTTTCCCAAGTCCCTGTGTAGCATTTCAGCCTTCTCACTGTTTCAATGAAATATGAAGTCAGAACAATTAAGTATAAACAGAAGCAGACAGAGCTTATGCCTTCCTAATTCTGAGCAACAGAAAGCCTATCCACGTTTTTCTTGCCACAGTAGCCCACAACTCCAATTTATAAACACGTGGGATGTAGTTAATGCACATTGAGACAGGGGTTTTTCAACGTCACTTCTTCAAATTTTTTTCAACTTCCAAAAAAAAAAACCCTTGCAAAACAGCCAGACCATGACAGTGGGAAACGTGGGACCGGCTCCGTTCTCTGCTTGCATCCTCCCTCTTCCACTTAGATCTGCTGCGTTACCTCCCACCACCGCTGGGCCCACGACGGAAACCAGACACATCCAGTCTTCAGCATTTATTTCTAATGCTTTTTAACAGCTCTTTGCAGTAACTTTTCTTTTTTTTCCAAGAATTTAATCACACTTCAGCAGACATTCAGCAAATGTCAGCTGCCGTATTAGAAGTGAAGGATATATTATAGGGTTTTTATCTTTATAAAGTTCTATAAAAGCTACATGAAGATTGCTGTCTGCCTTTTCAATCAGTGCTGATAAATAAAGAGGTGTAAAACAACTGCTTTCTGCTTTATAGCTTGCAGTCTGAATTTCCTAATGAATGAAAATGAAATGGCCATGCTGGCAAAGGGTACGACCTTCATTTCTGACTCTCCCCAGTTTCAGCTATGAGGTGGAACCTCTTCTAAATCAGCCCAGCGGTGCACACCCTGCTCAGAGCTACAGAAATCCCCAACTCTGCGCTCCTGAAAGCTCCTAATCCCCCTGCTTTCCCCCTCTCCTCCCAACGACCTCTCTACATGGCATTATTTTCATAAATATTTATAATTTAACAATAACCACTGCGGCATATCCAGAATCCCACACAGTTAAATGCCAGGGCTGTTCTCAATTCCAGATTTACTCACGACTTTAATTTTTATTTCTTGGCATTGGGGGAGGAGGAAAGAAAGGAAAGGGATGAAAATATACTCTTAGCAACAGATTTTTCAAAAATACATAAATAACATTAATTGCTCAGAAAACATTAAAGAAATTACATTCTACAGCAAACTGCTAGTAGTAGCTTGAAACAAATTCTGCTAATTGTACTTTTCAGAAAAAACCCTGCGGTTAAGATAACTAATCAGCTGGGAATATTATAATCTGGCAAAGAAAGCTGTCGATTGAAGGAGGAATTTTTAGCATGGCTTATGAGCCAGAATTAGGACAGCTACAAATGTTTCATAGTATTTGGCAATATTTGAGGAAAGGCTAAGTTTTAAGTAGGTTAAAAAAAAGAAAAAGAAATCAACTTAAACCTATCACCAACAAAACAAGACGTTTGAGAAAAAATAATATATATAAAATATGTATTTTTAGCACTACATATATATAAGCACTATATATATATATATATATATATATATATATATATATATAGACACACACACACACTATACATGTATTTAGTGCTAAAACACAGGATTCCAATGTTCCATTACTCTCATTTTCGCTTGAGAAACCACATAACCCCTTTGTGCCTCAGTGTATCATCTGAAAAAAGCAAGGATAATAAGTGTTTATAAAACTTTGAAGTATGCTGGGAGACTTCAGCATCTAGAAATCCTCAGAAACCTAGAGAAAAAGCAACGGGTTGGCAGTTAAAACAAACAGCTCAAGAAACTGCACCTTCCCTGATGTGATCTTACACTTAAATCTTTTAATAAAATCCCGACTGCTATTTTCTTGTCTCAGGTCCCAGCTCCTCTGTTCTGTCCCGTGTCCCATTAGAAGCAGACTGGTTCCAGTTGGTCATAGATTTAGTCACTTTTCTGCTCCGTTATAGAGCAATAAAAAACAAACCAATGTTTACCCTGATAATGAAAACTCAGAATAATCTTGCCTGTGACCAGAATACTTGCCACTGTACTTAGTTATGTTGAAGCCAACCTTACCCTTAGTCATGAACTACAACACCAAGGTCTCCAACTGGAGCTGGGAGGGGGGACCTAGAAATAAAACAAAACAAAAAAACCACACACACACAAAAAAAACCCACCCCAAAACAACAACAACAAAACCAAACCAGAAACCATAAACCAATCCAGACAAAAAAGACAAAAGAAAAAAAGACAAAATAAACCCCACCACCATCAACAACACCAAAGCAAAGCCAGCAAAGCATTCAATCTGTACAGGCTGATGCAAGCAGTCGGAGTCAGCAGCTGTTCCAGAGTTTATAAGCAGCTTGTAATACAATCCTAACTCCAGAAAAGGAAAAGAGACATAAATGCCAAAGAAATTTCAACTTTCCTCTCCAACTCTAAGGAGAAGTAACATTTGTAATTACCATCATGATACCAGCAATTCACAGAGTCCCTGTTAATGCAGTCTAGGGTACCAGGATTAAAAACCTGCAGAGAAACATCACTAAAGAGGATTGAAACCAGTTTGGCATACAGACTACACAAAAAGACACAAGTGATGAATTTGAGAGTAAACAGAAAAAATATGGAAAAGCGCTATCAAAACTTCAGCTAGTCACCTCGGTTTTCAAATGACAATCTCCATATAGAAGTATCATCACCAAAATAACACTTGTACATTCTAATTTATCATTTTTATATAAGACATAGTTATGTATTATTATCTGTCATCATAGATCAATAAAGAAAAAGTGTCCTTGGACCACACTCGGCCCTTACTAAAACAGCACTGAAAAAGTGCAGTATGTGTTACTGTCTAAAGACTTGAAAGAGATAAAATCTGTACAGAAATGCCGTACCTTTTACTGGACTAGTAAATATAATTTTGGGGGGAAAAAAACAGCAAACAAATAAGATATAGAGCTTTTTCAGATAGCTTGTACGTAAAATGCTGGCTTGTATTTTCCATCTATATCAATCAAGCAAGAGACATTGCCTATCCCTACAAAATATGAGTCTTCAGCCTCATAACAGTAGAATTAGTGAAGATGATGCCATATAGTGACAGCGTCACTTCATTTTACCTCCTGTGAAGAAAAAAAAAAAAAAAGACTAAAAATATCTTTGGATACCCATGCATATTTAAGGAGTTCTTTTAGTTATTCAGTGGGATATATGAAGTATTTGTGCTCAAGGCTAATAAGATCATCAGGGGAATAACCACTAATGATTAAAAGTCAGAAAACAAAATTTACAACACTGAATGGCACTCAGGCTGAAGGGACCTGGCACATTTAGGAAAGATCACATACCAATTAACTAGCATATTTAAAGAGTTTATGGAACTGTGCAGTTCTGTGTCTTAAAAGGTAATAAATAAATTTCACGTGACTGGTGTATTTGCTGCGTGCATCTTATATGATCTCTTTCTTTTTTTCTTTTTTTTTTTTAAATAATTACTACAGATTCTATAGGAAAACTGAAAGACTAATGAAGCAAATCTATAGCTTCTAAATAAAAAAAAAAATCACGGATAATAGATGAGAGAGAAAGGCAACTAATGGGTTGCATTAAGGAAAAGATTCGCATCGGTACAGGCATAAAGCAAAGGAAGAAATTTACTTCAATTTACTTTACTTCAAACTAAAAGCAGTAATGTAGATCCACAGAAACAAAAATTACTCAGACTGGACCTAGGACAGTGCCAAGCAGCACTCAGGTAATAGGGAAATGCTGATTAGAAAAAAAAAAAAAAAAGTATGAAGGTCACGTTCTCATTGAAGACCAATTGATCCCGGTCCACTGGAATCAATGAACCCTTTACCATTGACTTCAGTGGCAGCAAACTGCAAAATGCACCCATTGTAGCTTCTGTTCTCAGGGCACAGGCCAGACCTCACAGGCCTGCAACGCTTGTTTCTTACAGCCGAAGCAATGTGCGATGGCGGTGGTAGAAAGCCAACCAGAAATACCACCCCCATCGTGTATCACACTATGTAGTCCTTTATGCTTGGTAGTTTGAATTAGCAAAAATCACAGAACTGTGAGCTGCAAACTTCCTGTCAAATCTGGGATATGGCATTCACGTTGGAGTTTTAAACGAAGAACCTACAGAACATGAAGAAAAACACACCTATATATGCTACCATAAACAATAAGAAAATGAAGCGGTACAGTAAATAAGGAACGATTCATTGGTCTGATACGCGCAAAAATTCAGAAGTTATCTTTGATGCAAGATGGGCCATTACAAGAAGTCCCTTTTAAATGATACATTTTTATGCTGGACCTCCTATGCACTGGCATGCTCTTGAAAGACTTAGTTTAGGAGTGCTCGTAAAGAAACCATTAGTCACTTCTAGCCCTATTACCAGAACTGTTACACTTTTTTCCCCAGTATAATTACTACACGATCCATCTCTTGCTCCTCCTTTTACAAGTGTTGATGTGACTGTGACTCAAAGTCAGTTATTTTTATGACACGTGGTTGCCACTGAAATGAAGTCACATTGTACGGATGAGTTTGTTGCCTTTGTTGCCTCTCTCAGCGAGTCCACGTTATTCCCTTACTTCATTCCTGGTGACAGTTCGTGCTGCAGCTGGAGGTGCACTGAGCCACCACCGCAGGACTGTCAGCCATTACACAAAGAAGAACGCTTCCCGCTTTCGAACTCCAGAGGGAAACAAACTGAGCACAGACTTTTAGGAACTGCCCACTGACAACAGAGTTCACACTGCATTGGACGAGAAACGCATTTCACGTTGCATACAGTGGCACTGGAGCACTTGGGTCATTACAGGAGTGTTCTATGTCTATTAGTGCTCCATCCATCAATGGGGATTATTTTTACTCTCCCACTGTGTTTTATCTGTTTCTGATTTTCTGTCACTGCAAAAAGAAGTTGCAATAAAGGCTTTTTCAGATCCAAACTCAGAAAAAAGGGAAAAGTGCAATTTCAAAAGAGGAAAAAAACCAAAAACACAAAAAACAACCAACCAACCAACAAAACCCTGGCACTGCACAACAGCCATCCCAAGCTGCACCATTCCCACCCATACAGAGTCTCCAGCCTCTCTCCAAAAGTGCAGTCCTCTGCAAGGACTTCTGAGCTACCAGAGACTCTGCTGGTAGAGCCACACAAAGCGGATCACCGTGCAGAGACCTATCAACTCAGGTCACGCATGGAGCAGAACAGCTGTGTGCACGGTGCTGTGCCCACCACGGCGGTCTATGCGCACTGGTGGCAGCTGGCTCACCTGCAGAAATCACAAATCTTTCTCCATTCACACTCCCATCTGTTTCACTACCAGGCCCCAGTTTCTGTTGGCACAGTGTGGAGTTTGAGAGGGTCAGAGCCTGCTTTTTGCCGGGACGTGGCTCAGTGCTGCCAGGAGGAGGGCAGCCTCCTGCTGCCCATCTCCTTCTCCCTCTGCTGTTCTGGCCTCAGGGTTCTACATCTTCCCTTCCTCCAAGACACTGGCACTTGCCAGATCTTCCACTGAATCACTTAACTTGCAAGCCCCATAGGTAAATATCCATTTAAAAAAAAAAAATAAAAAATTACTCCCATTTCAGCAAGCTAAATTTGCTCATGGAGCAGTCTGTTGGACATAGGAATGTTCAAAACAACTGAGTAGCCAGTATCCTTGCAAGAAGAGGAGGGACAGGATGGGACAGGAGCAGAGGTAAGCAGCTGCAGGCTGTGATATCCCATGCTGCATTCCCACACAAACTAATGTGCTATTGATAACAAAGCTCCAGCACAAAGAAGAGCATTTCCCTGCATTTCATTAGATATTGGCAATAGCATTCAGTTTTTCCGTGGAAACATGGAATCCAGATCTCAGAACCATAACTGAAAATTAAAGGGATGTAAAAGCATTTTATTGGTAAGTATAAATGCATCTCCAATCAATTGCCTAAGGCAGATCCTGCATATCTTATTCATTTAACTGCTACATCAAATTAAAAAGTTTAACATTTTTGCAAATATTTTTTTTTAAAATATCCTCTAAATAAAATACTACATGCACCCATGCTACATATAAATTTCAGTGCTTTCATTCAGTGCATTCAATAACACTGCTGTTTACTTAGGTTCTAAAACATTAGGGTATTTTATTTCTGTATTTGCTTCCTTTTTTCTGTCTCTGTTGATTCTTGGACAATTAAAACTACTTCTACTCCCATCTTCCAGTTATTATCCTTAATGGTGACACTGAGATAATGAAATCACCTCCAAAATGTAACAATTAAAAAAAATTAATAAACATATTCAGATTTCACTGCTAATTCAACATGAGAACGAGAATGTACATTCTAAGTCTTTTTGACAGAAACATCTCAATTCCATCAGAATTGGTAGTTCTGGAGCTCAGTAGATACCAGATGCAAACTTCTGTGGCCATGTTTGAGGTCAGCTCTATATAACACAGCCCCTGGCATCTCGGGTTTGCACGGAAAAGGCTGCAGTGCCCCATGTTCTGGTGAAACAGAACTGGTTGAAACAACAGTAAGAAACTTATGAAGGAGTTGGAAAACAACAAAGTCAAAATAACCAACCGCAGGCACAATTAAATAGAGAAATTTCCAGCAAACTCTTTTAAAATTAACATGTTCCTAAGTGATTTCAAAATATCTGTTCTGGGCTGCTACGAAACAACCAAAAGAGGCAGTACTATGAACCATGGATGTAGTGTTTATACAGAGTCCACCGTTCACCCTCCAAGAGCGTAATCATTTCTGGAGGGACCAGGGCATGCAAATGTACGAGCTGATTCCAAAACCCCAGCCAGATGTTGTAGACTTATCATTAAAATCACATGGAGAGGCACTGTTTGCAAAACAATTTCATCCCATAATCTCTTGACTGATGCTTGAACACAAGCCCAGTTTGCCAACTGGCACCACGCTGGGAAGGCTCTTGAGCAAATCGGCCCCTTGCTAGCCCTCACTAATGCAGCACACTCCATTCTCCCTTCCCCGCCCCCAGTGCAAACGGGCAAACGTAAGTTTTTTTCTGGAAACAACAAAAATCACTTAAGATTTCACCCCCTGCTTCGTATTTCCACCACTGTCTCCAAGGTCTTCCTCTCCCAAGAATCACAAATTCTGAATGCGTTACGACATCAGGATGGCTGTTCCTGATGTGCAGCGTACCAAACCTCTGTATCTGAGAGCAGCCTCAGCCTTCCTACTGCTATTCCACAGCCTTCCCTGGTTTACTTTGCCTTTCAGCAGCCAGTTTTTTCAAGTAGTGTTAAAGCTTTCCCAGGCCTCTGTGGACAGCAGCTAAGAACGGACAAGGAGTGGAACCTGCTATACTTTATCTCCATCCTGTTCTTCACTTGAGGGGAAGCTTTTTCGATTTTATACACCAGATGGACTGTTGAAACTTGTTTCTGCAGGAGTTTGTAATTTCTTTTGCACAACAGTGTCTATGTTCAGGTCCCACCGGTTAAAGGAAATTATTGTGTGCCCTTTCTATTTTGGTGGTTAACTTTAAAGCTACTTTTGTTTTCTTCTCCACAACCTTCAAGCAACAGTAATACATAAATAGGACCAGTTTGTTTTGGAAAAGCTACTGTCTTGAATAAAATCAATAGATTTTTTTTTTTTTTTTGGTTTGGAACAAACTATAGGATCTACTCCCAGGCAGGATTTTCTTATTTCAAAACAATGTCCTTTCCCTGATAGTACAGGATAGCTTTAAGTGATACGAGTATAGCAAAGCCACTAAGAGTAGTTATCCCACAGACAAAGCATTCAAACTACAACTTTAAAAATGAAAGATGTTAGTTGCATTGGAATAGTAAGTTTTGTCTGAATCTAGTACAATTCCCACTGAAATAGATTTCCTGAACTGAAAAAAACATAGTTGAGTACTATTCTACTTGAAATTTTTTTTGAGCAATTCTGTAAGAGGAATTCCTCCAGAAACCACATTCCTACTCCATTAACCCTCATATAGTTACAAAAAATTATAATGTAATTATTAATCTTAACAAAAGATATTTTACTACAGAGACCCTATGGTATTAAGAAGCCTAGTATGATTCTTAATATTTTTTTATCTAGTAGGTTCAATCCTATTCAAAGATTTAATCTCTGTGACAGAGATACTATATTACAGGAAACAAATACACTAAAAAGATACATGAAGGGAAAAGCCGGAGGTTGAAGACACTATAATTAAGCTTGCAGTTTACAACCTAACTTTTTTGTTCCCATATTACATCGAGAAAAGCTGTTTTTTACCAAACCACCAAGGATCCTTCTTTTCCCCCACCACACTCCACAACCAAACCCTATCACCCACAGCCATCAGAAGAGTGGGCCTCGGGCTTTCAGCCTCGGGGGGCTGCGGGCACGGCAGCTGCTGGAAATGGGGAGCAGCAGTAACAGCCCCCGGCAGAGAGGCTGTCCGGGTCTGCTGGCACGGCAGCCTCCGTGAGGCTCTGCCTCGCCGGCCCAAGCATCAGCTTGGCTTCCCAAGCTATTCTCAGGAAACTGAATTTCAAATCTCCCTTTGGTCCGTTCCCATCCCCTTACCCGGGGCAGGGCAGGATGAAGGGGAAGGCAGGATCAAGAGAGACCTTAGTTTAAGTTAAAAGATGCAAAGTCTGTCATAGCCTAGAATAGCAGAAAGTGGACTGAGGTGCTGAAGCAGGTGAAAGGCCATTTATGATTAATAAGATCTTGTATTTTTCATCTTTCCATGACTTTAAAACACAAAAAAGAAGATATGAAATATGGTCCTTTACTTTGTGGGATTAAGATGAAAGCATATTCCTGCTTTCATTCACAATTCAGTGCTGTAACACCACACCTCCGTGATAGTTTGTCTTTCAAAAACTGTCCCAGAACTCATGAGATGAACCTTAACGTGCATCTGCCAGTTATCCTCCGCCATACGCTGCCCCACGCAGCACCTTTGAGCAAGGTGCAGCAGGCAACCTCATTCTGCTTGCTGGCACTGCTCCATTTTACATGTAAAATATTCATTCGGTCAGCGTCAACAGAGCTTTTTGAGTAAAAAAAAAAAAAAAAAGCACATTCAAGAACCAGCTGGTCAGGACATTCAGCGAATGACAACTGCCTCACTTGCAGTCCCGCTCCAGTGAATGCCAAATACTTAATCTACAGGTGCCACCAGGGTTTCCTACATAACCCAATCCGTCACGCACACTCTGCACAGCAGAGCACGATTCCTTGGAAAGCGCAAGCGGCTAGTGGAAACTGCCAGTTTGAGTGGCAAATGAGCTGCTTGTTGAAGATCTAAAGCCTGGACTTAGACTTCTTAAGTGACAGGCGTCTGTCTTAACTGGATGTAGCCTTTAATTGTTCCAGTGTCTAGCAGCCCAAGCGGACAAGAAAATGGCGATGTAGACGTTCTGCTCAACCACAGCGTATTCCCACCAAACAGCAAGCTGTACATGAGGAGTCTGTGCTATAGATGACATTGTGAAGCACAGCATGCCAAGCATGAAATAGTCAAGAGAATTTCACTGCCAGTTTGAATTGTTAATGTGTACACAACATAAAAAGTGAATCCTGGATACTCGGGCAAGTTCCTTGCCTCAGGAGGTAGGACAGTCTCTACTAGAAGCAGAGGAACAGCTCAAGTTACAATTCTGGTAGGAAAAAAAGCAAATAGCTCTTCTCTGGAGGTAATGCTCTCCCCACTGCTCCTCTTTTATAACCAGAGAAATAAAGAACTTACTAAGACAGCATAAGGAAGAGAGATGTGCAAAAAATGCAAAGGTAAAGTTACAGAATGCAAACCTGTAAAAACACTTAGATCCTATGACCCATTATGGCCTAGTGCTGCAAGCAAAACTTTACTTTTCCCATTTCAATCTGCTATTATTTCTGCAGCTAGGATGCCAGTTTGTGCGAGAAAGCAATTTTTTGCAATAACTTTCCTTTCAATTACATTACCCTTTGCATTTCTTCAATATAAAAAGAACGAGTGCCTTCATGACACAGGAGAATTTCTTTTGCAAACCTGAGGTTTCCTCATTGTACTTTGAACACCAACACCTGGGAGAGCTGCATAAAAAGTGCAGGAAAAATACAATCCCCCAAGGAAATCTAGATTGCAAATTACTGATGTGCTAATAAGATTCCGTATAGAATCAGAGTATCAAAGAATTGTTTAGGTTGGAAAAGACCCTTAAGATCATGAAGTCCAACCACTAACCTAGCACTGCCAAGGCCACCGCTAAACCATGTCCCTGAGCACCACATCTACACATCTTTTAAATACCTCCAGGGATGGAGGCTCAACCACTGCCCTGGGCAGCCTGTGCCAGTGCCTGACTGCCCTTTCGGTGAATAAGTTTTTTCTAATATCCAACCTAAACCTCCCCTGGCGCAGCTTGAGGCCATTTCCTCTCGTCCTATTGCTTGTTACTTGGCAGAAGAGACCAACCCCCACCTGGCTCCAGCCTCCTTTCAGGCAGTTGTAGAGAGCAATAAGGGCTCCCCTCAGCCTCCTCTTCTCCAGACTAAACAACCCCAGCTCCCTCAGCTGCTCCTCATAAGACTTGTGCTCCAGACCCTTCACCAGCTTCGTTGCCCTCCTTTGGATGCACTCCAGCACCTCCATGTCCTTCTTGGAGTGAGGGGCCCAACACCGAACACAGAATTCGACATGCGGCCTCACCACTGCCCAGTACAGGGCGATGATCACTGCCCCGGTCCTGCTGGCCACACTATTTCTGATACAAGCCAGGATGCTATTGGCCTTCTTGGCCACCTGGGCACACTGCTGGCTCATATTCAGCCAGCTGTTGACCAATAGGTCCTTTTCCCCCAGGCAGCTCTCCAGCTACTCTACCCCAAGCCTGTAGCGTTGCCTGGGGTTGTTGGGACCCAAGTGCAGGACCTGGCACTGAGCCTTGTTGAACCTCATACAGTTGGCCTCAGCCCATTGATCCAGCCTGGCCAGGTCCCTCTGTAGGGCCTTCCTGCCCTCCAGCACATCAACACTCCTGTCCAACTTGGTGCTGTCTGCAACCTGACTGAGGGTGCACTCGATCCCCTCGTCCAGATCATCGATAAAGGTATTAAACAGAACTGGCCCCAGTACTGAGCCCTGGGGAACACCACTTGTGACCGGCTGCCAACTGGATTTAACTCCCTTCACCACCACTCTTTGGGACCAGCCATCCAGCCCGTTTTTTACCCAGCAAAGAGTGTACCCGTCCAAGCCATGAGCAGCCAGTTTCTCCAGGAGAATGCCGTGGGAAGTGGTGTCAGAGGCTTTACTAAAGTCCAGGTAGACAACATCCACAGCCTTTCCCTCATCCACTGAGTGGGTCACCTTGCCATAGGAGGAGATCAGGTGAGTGAAGCGGGACCTGCCTTTCATAAACCAGTGCTGACTGGGCCTGATCCCCTGGTTGTCCCATACGTGCCACATGATGGCACTCAGGATGATCTGCTCCATAACCCTCCCCGCCACCGAGGTCAGGCTGACAGGCCTGTAGTTCCCTGAATCCTCCTTCCAGCCCTTCTTGTAGATGGGTGTCACATTTGCTAACTTCGAGTCACTTGGGACTTCCCCGGTTAGCCAGGACTGCTGATAGATGGAGAGCGGCTTGGTGAGCATGTATGAACAGGAAGAAAGAAAGAATAGAGGCAGTTTCCATAGGATACATACAAACAGACAAAATTAAATAACACTGTGGGAGTAATCCTCTGTAAAAGGCATACTTTGGGGCATTTTACTTCTCTCCACTTAAACAAATTAATTACCTAATAGAAAATCAGAATTATGCTTTTTTTTGTTTGTTTTTAACACTTCATTTTTTTAATTGCTTCAAGCTTCTAATTATTCCAAAAAGTACCTATGCAATCAAATATGCTATAGCTACAAAAGTTCATCCTAGTATATTATGTTAGAAAGTTCTGTAGACATGTGAGCTGAAATTTGAAAGCTAAAAATATGAAAAGAATGGAGAAAATGCTGGTTTTAATTCCACTGAAATATGCTATATGTGTAGAGTTACTCAAGGTACTGAAAGCCTGAAAAAAATCCAAAAGCACATACCTGTCCTTTTTTCACTCTGGTTTCTCGGCTCTGCTTTTCCATTTTAATTTATCAAAGCTGCTCATAATTAGTTTTGGCTTTATATTAAGAATATCTACTCCTGTAACAGCACATGGGCTGAGGATACTGACCATATACACACTCATTTATAGTTTTTGTGGCACAGGGCAGGCACCTATTTCCAATCTTAAGCAGCACAAACCCTGCAAATACTTGGTCACCTGAGGAGTATATTGCTGGGATAAAAATATTGATGAGAATAAGTTCTGTTTTGATAACTGAAAGGAGTTTCAGACAAAGAAAAAATTCATTGGGGGGGCCGGGGGGAAATCACAGCCTGGAATTAACATCAGGCAGAATCTGATGTGCAAGTTCAAGGCGGGCAGGTCCCCCAAAACTCCAAAAACCTGAGATGTTTCATCTTGCTGCATCCAAAGTGTTCTGTTGTTTTACTATCAAGTAACATTAAGCATTTTTCTGCATTAAACATTAAAAAAAAGGACAAAAAATAAAAAGCCAACAATGGTGTTTGTTTTTTTTTTTTATCTACACAAGTGATTTAAGTTGTCTCCGTCAGAGAGAAGAACAAAAAGTTATTTACAGTGCTCTTGCGATAAACTTTTAATTTCTCTCTGGAATCACAAGAACATTAAAACAGAAGTGATAGGGAAGTTGATAACACATTTCAAAACTACAGAGGAGTTTTAATTTCTGAACTGATGTTTCAGTCACTGGCTGTTACATAAAATCCAACTTGCCAATTCTAAGAGGAGGAAGAAGTCTCTCTTTAAAAAAGGTTTTCTTCTTTTTCCGTATGATTTCAATTTTTTCCTCCTTGGAACAGTATAACAATGAGTCAGAATCTATTTAATTGAAAGTTTAAAAAGAATGGATACATTTTATATGTTACATAAATCAGAGCAAGAGATTAGAGTTCTTCTCTACAAGAACTTTTTCCAATTTCCAAGGTCTTGAAAACATGGAGTTTTCTAATACATAAAGTTGTGAGAAACCATCTGACTTTGACAAAAGATTTTTTTTTTTAATCCTGGGAGATTGTAGAAGACAAATAACTTCTAAGAATATAACAGAGTTAGCATACCACAGCACAGTAAACCATGGGCATACAGTCTTTCATAGCATCAAGAAAATGAACACTTAAAAAAACCCCAACCTTCAAATGCTTAGAATTTGTAGATATTTGCACTGTAAGTGTCATTGCAAGTACAATGTATAGAGTTAAATGCACATTTACCTTTGTGGCTTGTTTTTGTATCTTAATCTATTAGATATCCTCACGATTACAACAAAATTACAACCAAGTGTTATGGCAAATGTTACTAAAGAGCCACAGCAATAGGAAGGGTCAGCCACAGGAACTGTAAAGAGTTTGTACCATATGTAAGAATCTAGCCCCGTATATTTTGTTAAATTATTCTAATAGGACAACTGAAAATGCACTGTGATCAAAGGAATTGACCTCAAAATCCAAGTTTTCTGACGACAACCACTCTCCTTCCCAGTCCTCCCCTTTCGCATACAGAATTAATTTGGGCGCTTTACATAAAGATGCTCTATCAGACCTGCTTCTCACTAACATGCGGCACTTTGCTGTTCTTCTCTATATGCTTAGGGCTGATGCGTGAGTGCCTTCCTCCAATTTATTGCCCAAAGAAAGTTTGGGGGCTTTTCCCCCTTTTAAAAATCAAAACACAATATTAAAAAAACCCTGCCAATAACAGTTAAGTACTTGCTATTATTTTCCTAAATATTTTCCGCAAGTCTTCAAGAATTTGTAGCCTCATACCATTGCTATTAATCAGTGTAATACCAACTTTAAAAGCTGTACGTAAGAGTGATTTCTTTTAGATACCAGAGCTGCCAGCTAACTAAAGGTTATCCACACTATTTCCCGCAAATATATATTTTTGGTTCCTCAACCAAATACTGCAAAACCTGCTTGTGCTTTTTCTCTATAATAAAGAGCAATTATCTTGGTAGAAGGAAGGCATCTTTGGTAGGAAACAGACTTAAAAAGCTTGGAAATATCAGTTTTCTGAATTTACAGCCCTACCTTAATGCTGGACTCAAGATCTTTTCTTTCAACTCCTTCCCAAAGCCAGGTCCCTTTTTTCTCATTTCTAGTCTCTAGAGTATCCCCCCATTTCTTTTTATGCTTCCCTTTTATTTTTTGGAGAAAAGAGAAAGAAAAAAATAAAAAGCTACACAGCAGTGGAATTTCTACAACTACTAAGCACGTGAAAGAACAGAAATAGCAAGCAACAAGCCAAAAGCGAGGGGGTTTTAGTATTTGGCTCCCCAGCTACTCAGGACCAACTGTTGCCGCTGTTGGTGGAAGAGTAAGAATTTGCCGGGGCAGTCAGTGGTGCTAGGCAGCCCGAAGCTGCCTATTCCCTTCGAGATGTTCAACAGCCGCAGGGAGCTCGCCGACATGAAATCTTGGCAGGAGCTACAGAGGCAGCTCGGGAGTCCCATACAAGCTACACAATCGCTCATTTGCCTCCCTTGTCTGAGCTCAATATCCCTCTCCCAGTGCAGTATTACTCTTCTCTACGGGAAGGCTGAGAACTTTCACTGTTCAAAGGCAGTGATCGACATGAAGGTCAGCTTCTTGTCTAACACACCCTCATTCTTAAAATGAAACTTAGTGTTCACTTTCTCTGACTTTTCATAGGATGGACAGGGACTTTATACATTATTTAATAGGAATTTTACAATGAAACAGTAACTCCCCAAGGCTCTTCCAAAAAGTACAGGAGATTAAGGAAAGAGAATACTAAAGCTGGAGGTGCTAAAAGTGCCTTTCATGAAAACCAGCAGGCTTTATATCCATCTGCACAGCTGTGCAGAGAAACAACATTTCTGATGTATTTTCCATCCTCCTACATAGCTTTTGTGTGCCATTTGCTATGTAATTAAGCGATCCAAAGTACTATATCACTGGTTTCAACAGAATTTACTTCAAAACCATTCTTGGACAAAATACCCATTATACCTACTAACAATACTCTGCCTTCTATGCTACAACATATTGTAAACGATGAGTAACTATAATTAGCAGTTGAATGTCTAGACATGAGTGAAAATTAATGTTTGGTTAACATGGCACTGCAGATGATGTATCACTGCACATGTATTATAGTAACTATTGTTACAAAAATTCTGTACCGATCAATTTAAAATAACCTTGTAAAGTTTAATTGCTATCTAACACGAGTAATGAATTGAACAAATGTCAGATCCTAGTAAATGTGTCTTTTATCATAAATCAGTATTTCACATACAATAATTATCCCATTAATGCTAAATGAAATGCTTATTGAGTGTATTTAGCATGTACTGTAAGTGGTTGAAACGACCAGGTATAGGTAATAATGTCCTGACAGACATAGTTTAAAAAAAAAAAAAAAAAAATCACTTTGAAAGGCAAATTATACTCATTAAATAAAGATACTATACAGAAGATAACTTTTAATAGAAGCAAAGGCATAGAGTCTTAAGTTCTCAACAGTTTCTGAGTTCAATAAATGAAAAATTTATTGAAAGTTACTGAAAACAGTAGTAACTTCCAGTATCTTCCTAATGCAAGAAGGCTCTATGCTTCATTTGGTTTTAGTTCTGTCTTATAAGATAAAGAATGGAGAACAGGTAGTTGCCAATTTATCTAACTTAACACATTCCAGACTTGCCAAGTATGCTGTGATAAATAGCTTTAACTACCTTCTGCTCATCTTTTTATTATAGGACATGACAAAGGGATTTGTAGATGAAGTCTTCAACTTTATTTGTGATACTTTACAGAAGAAAGCTGAAAAGGGCATTTAAAAAGTTTAGTGTGAAAAATACAATTAAAAAGTAAACAAACAACAAAACTATATTTTACACTGAAAATATCTAAGGTTTTAGAGAAGCCTTTAAAGAAAGCTCAATGTTGTTACAATCACTGAGCAATGCCATAAATAACTATGATCCTGCTTTCCTTCTGAAATATGTTTTTATAGATTCTGTCTACCTGAGAAACACACGTGTAAGTACACTACTGTCTCGGTCTGGTATGCTGAGGAAAGAAGTCCTGTGCTGTCATATGTAAGAGGAAATTAAGATAAATACACAACACTTGTACCAATAAGCCAATTCAATACGCTCTGCACAACGCTGCTCTAACACTCAAACACAAGGACTCCCGCAGTCAGATTAAAGGGACACCCTCAAAGCTTTGGTCTCCTCTTCCCTTCCCATTCCTAAGCTCAAATCCATCACATGCTTTTCTTGTGCAGGTTTCAAAATGAGAACTCATCTTCACATTTTTCTCTTTTTGCAAATCACTACAGTATGAGTCTGGCATCTTTCTGAAACAGTTTGCCTGCAAGCCACCCCAAATATTGCAAGTTTCTTTTAATAATTTTGTGCTGCTGTGATCAGTGAAAGAAATGCATGCATCTATATTTCCTACTTTGTAAATAAAAAGACTTTCTAAAAAGCTTTAGAAAGCTTAAGATTGTGCCTCCTGGTTCATTAGCAATTTATGTGCACCAGTAATAACCATATCATCAAATCATTATCATTGATCATTACCATTAAATGGTCCTTATCCTCATCGCCTATACCATGTTATCCAATTGTGTATCATGAAATGAAAAAAAGTTTTTCCAACTCTTTTGATGTATTTTGCACAATATATCACATAGGTAACCTCACGCTGTGAGGCACCTTTTGCCTGATATAGAGAGTAAGGAGTTTCCCAAGTTAGTAGGCAGATTAATTTACTTCTTACCTGTTACAAACTGCAACTGTTTTCCAACCATCTCATTAAAGTGGTGGTTCTTAGCTGACGGTTTTAAACAACCCCGTATCCCAAAAACTGTCACATGAATCTTGAAGTACATAATGACTACAAGAGAGAAAGTAATATGTTGACTGGAATACTAGTGAATAAAGTTCACTAACTGGCGACCGAATTCCTCGTATGATCAATAGTTTAATTATCATATCATATTCTGTCATCAACATGACAGAAGCCTGGCAGTTGTTGCAAAGCCATCATCTAGCAAACTCCTGATCCAGAATCAACACAGATTTGAAATCCAGGGAAAGAAACCCAGCACGTTCATGTAAACCTATAAACAAATATTGATGGGATAGGTACCTGCCAAATATGAAGTCACCATAGGCTCTACTTCTGACATTCGATATACTTTGTTCTTGTCCTATACGTGTTTAGAACACTTTGAATACTGTTTCATAGGCCATTTTATAAGGTAAGTATCACTGTAACCTTTTAAATTAAAGTGTGAAATAAAAATACTTACCGGAAAAATGGCCAAATGTTCTACTGATTCTGTTTATTAAATTTTCAGGAGGAAAAAAGCCTGCCTTAAAGAGTAGTACTGCTTACAGCGACAGTATAGGAGCAAGGTACATTTCCACAAGGACCCTGCGCGAGGACTGGCAACAGTCCCCATTTGTCAGGCCAAGCACACGTTTGCACTGCTGCTTTTCCCGGTCTTGGTTCATAGACTTCAGTGCTCTCTTGACAGTTATGCTGCTGACTCAGACTACGGGTACAGGCAATCAAACATTATCTTTTTTTTAAAATCCCCAAATATTGAATTTGTTCAAACAATTAAGTGATTGTGACTTACTCGTAAAATAACTGGTCACCAAGAGATACAGCCTTTCTCAAAGCTATTAGCCTGCTGATTCAAGCTCAGAAACTGTTGCAACCTCAGCGGTAGCTCAGTATACAGCTATGTTTTTTATTTGAGATTCTTTTCATATATGTAGTTCTCCTCCAATAGATATTTATCAAGTGCTGATAGGTCGATAAACTGATCATACCACTACTCACCACAAAAGCTGATGATATTCTTTATTTCACCTTACTATTTAAAAAAAGAAAAAAAAAAAAAGGGAAAAAGAAAAACTTTTTTCCCTCACTATTGAACAGAGACAATCCTGGAAATGATAAAATACCATATATTTTCCTCTTCAAAATTTCCCTTCTAGATAGACCTATATTTTTTATGTGCCACTTTGCATTTTAAAATCAAGCAAAGGTTATTTTATTGCACCTATTTACGTTTCTTATTTTCTACTCATGTTACAACACGCGTCACAGACTGAAGCTGGAAATCCTTATTAAAGATGGGGCTAAAGCATTTTTTTTTATTCTCTCACAATTCCTGGAACTTCTGAGAGCAGCCTTAGTACGCGAGAATCTGTGTTTAGAAGTCTCCGGCAACAGTGTGCAAGTGGTTGCTGTGTTATGCCAAAGCTAATATTGCAATATAGCGGTCACATTTTTATGGCCACACCTAACCAACCTTTCTTCAGACCCTTCCTGGCTGAGTGATGAAAGAATAATATTTATAACTGTATAACTTTCTTTTAATGACATGGCTGAAATAGAGCCCATTACAGGATATACTATCTCTCAAAATATGGGGTGAAAATTCTGTTAGAACAGCAAAAAGTTTCCAGCTGACTCACATTAGAAAAACTATGACACTCGAGGACCACTGCATTACACTTAAATATGAAAAAATATTAAGCTATATTTCTCCTGTGTTACCAGGTACAAAAAGAAGGTAGAAACAGAAGAGATTCAAGGTAATGCAAGAGCGAAACGAAGAACCACGCTCCTCATGAGCAAATCAGCCCTTAAATAATAAACAAACAAATAAATATAAACAAAAAAATGCCAAACTGAAGGACTACAATTCACATGGATGGACAGCGCTGATTAACATGTTGGAGGTAAAATAACATTAAATCAAGCTATGCTGAGTATAAGGCAAGGCCTGTGTGCCCCCAGCCTTATACCTGAGGATATCACCAAGAAACAGAGTTACCCTTCATCTCAAGACAACCTCCATTTGAGCGGGGGTCCAGGCAGCACTAGCACCAATTCCTCAAGAGCCCAAGTCCGGTTTGACCATGTTTCCACCACTCAAAGCATCGCTCTGGGGTGACTGGTTGCTCTGGCATGCAGAGGCACTCTGGAAAAGGCAGACAGTTAAGGCTGTGTCTGGCATTTGCCAGAAAAGAGATGAAAGAACTGGAATTACATCACTTCGCAAGAGTTTGCATGGCATAGCAAAGATCACAGAATCACCTCCTCAGAAGACAAATTCTTCACAGAAGTAACAGGTGATATTACAGCACAAAATGAATAGGCTATTAGCCTTCAGCAAATGGGGTATTTATTGTTTTTAAATTGTACATTAGTGCTCAAGCAACAATGATATTTATACTGCACATCAAACTGCAAGAATAAGAAAGTAGTGAGCTAAAACTGAGGACTTAGATTAGTGATCTTGTATGCCCTGAGGGAGCATGAGATCTAAATAGATGCACACATAAAGTAAATAAGATACAATGATACAGAGGGAATAATGCCAACCGAGTCAGCAATATGAAAAAGCTACTGTTCAGAAATGTCTAAAGGATATCAGACTCCAATCTCAAGAGACAGTTTGGAGAGAACAATCCTGAAATAAGAGTAAGCACAGAGCTAAGAACATCGCCAAGAAAAGCCCTGGCCAGTCGTTTCACAGTACCACGGCCAGAACGCAGCATACATACCTCCATACATAGGACTCACAACGAGCTGGCATACACCAGAATGCTATACTGTCCTTTTACATTTGTATTTAGAAGATTTCCTCAGAGAAGTAAGCTGAAACATCAACATATCAGTATTAAAAATTCTGTTTTCCTCCTTCAGCTTTTAAGTTGTAGATACTAACAAAGATGAAATGCTTATCTATACAAATAGAAAGGCAACTTTGACCTTAGCACATTAATGTAAAAACAAAATGTGTTGTTTTGATATTTACAAGATGCCAGAATTAGCTACACTTCACAATCAGCCTCATACCATCCTTGCTAAAAGAGCCTTGCAAAAGCCCTTCTGGAGGAGGAGAGATGGGGAGGGGGGAAAAAGAAAAAAGAAAAAAAAACAGTTACCAGTAGAGGATTTACAAATTGACCTCCAAAACCATCAAACTGAGTACTTGAGCTCTGTAGACAAAATATTCATGAAGCCCAAACTAGATGCAGAGTCTACATATCTGTAAAATCTTTCCCTACACCAGCTAAAAAATGATTGCCAAAGCTGCTGCGGAGGATGAAATCTGCTATCCAGGTGGCAACGGAGGGTGCCACATAGATTAATGAGAAATCATTAGTTTGCACAAGCCACACTCCTCCCGATTTGTCCATACACCATTACATCTGTCTGGCAAAATATGAGACAGAGAACTACTACTTTGAGATGTTTTGGCCACGTAAAACTGCTGTTATACAGTTTATTAGCGAGCCACACCGACCACTCAGAGTTTAGGCACTGTGCAAAGCAGACATGCAAAAGAGACTGGTTTTAACTAATGTCTGAATGGTCAATAATAACAAGTAGTGGCACCACTGCGGTGGCATCAGTGGGTGGCTGGAGGAGGCCCTAACAGCTACCAGAAACATCTCTGCTGTGTCCGAGCTTTTTATTTTGTTAAACATCTCTCAGTAACACACGAGCGTAAGGTCCTGTACAGCCTTCAACGATTTCTAATTTTTATTTTATTCACTCCTTATTTCAACACCAAAGATCCCGCGTGCCTTTAGAGGAATATTAATGATGCAGAAGACCCAGCCCTGAACCCTGTGAAAGCCATTACAGTTCACCGAGAGTAACTGGGCTGATGCCAGCTCAGTTTATTCTATCACCTTTGTTTGTTTACCTGAAAACACAATGCTACAGTGAACCAGGGGACGTTAATGTATTTCCATGCCACGCTGCATTTGTTATTATTGCTGGGATTCCGTACTTAATAAAGCTGATACCTTCTATGAGGTAAGACATCTTAATGAGCTCAGCACAACCATGCACAGAGGCCTACACCAAAGATCACCGCCTCGTGAGCAGTTTATTAGGGCGGGCGCAGATCACTGTCCAAATCTTACTGCTAGCTGCAGACTAACAAACACAGTTTTAACAAGCTAAAAACATCTTGCTAAAATGAAACTGTCAAATAAGTGACATTAAAGTGGGCACACAGTGTAATACAGTTACCAAGGCTATCACGTGGTGGTAGGAATTAGCTTTGGTACTTGGCTTGTTTCTATGCTGATAATGGTTAAGGTTTTTGCATGTATTTTTTATTCTGGCAATTTCAGTTGCTAAAAGAAATCTTACTGTCAACCTGATGCATATATTTGGTATAAGACAAAATCCCTTCGAAGAACGTCTCAGTATCATTAAACTGTACCACTAATAAGCCTGTGCCTGAGGAGTCCTGCTTACCCCTGTGCACTGAAACAGCCTTTCCCTGGGCAAACCCTCTGGTCTCAGCCTTTAAAAGTAGATAGAGTATCACACCAGTGTAATACCAGGTTAGTACTATTCTACTGACCTGCGGTGCTACAGACGGTTCATGTACATGTATAGCTTTAATCAGGATAGTAAGACGTGCTCCCTGAGAGATGGGATTCAGCCTCAAGTCCAGCATTGCACCAGAGTAGTGCAAGATCCGCTTTCAGGCTTAAACTGAATCCATGCACTTACTCTGCATTTACAAGTATGGAGCTCCTTTCGTGCTATGTACAATTAAAAGCAGGATTGTTATAGAAACATACACCCCACACACACACATATGTATGAGAAGGTTCTTTTGCACTGCTCTGAGAATAGAAGGAAATCTTCAAATTCAAATAGAAATAAAAGCATGTCTGATGTAGTGCTCCCCTGCACAGCCAGAAAAACATGAACAGAGCTCAATCACAAAACAGAGCTCCCCAGCAGAGACAGCCATAGAGAAGCACCTTAAACCCATCACCTTCTTCTGCTTTAAGTAACTTTTCACGTTGTTTTTCCAAGCACCAGGAGTTTTTTAGTTACCAACCCCTTCCAATGAGGGTTATACACACAAGGAGTCCAAATCTGGATTAAAAAAAAAAAAAAAATTAAAGTTTG
The DNA here is from genome assembly GCF_047370975.1 of Nipponia nippon. Classification (NCBI taxonomy): domain Eukaryota; kingdom Metazoa; phylum Chordata; class Aves; order Pelecaniformes; family Threskiornithidae; genus Nipponia; species Nipponia nippon. Next base: position 95,311,984 of record NW_028262369.1, read on the forward strand.
AGGTAGTTATGGGTGCTGCATCACTGCTTTTTCTACACGATTGACTCCTCAGTTGCAATTTTATACATCTCTTAGCATTCTTCTCCACAATGGAAAAGGAACATTCCCCTTCACTGTGCATTAAGTTTTTCAGCTATTTACTGTCATACAAAAAATCAGATTGAAAAAAGTAGAATTCTCTTAAAGAATCTCAGTCTTTTTTATGCATTCAAAATTGTAAGCGTGCTGGCAACTAAAATATGGCCACAAATACAGCTGAGTCATGGAAAAACAGAATAAACATACCATGATTTATAGTTTCACAATTTACCACAGAAAAGCAACTGACCTGTCTGGATCACTGCAATTTTCTCTTCCCTCCCAGGCTTGGATCGCTCCCAATTAGAGCAAAGTATTTCAATTACTTTGAAAACTAATTCCTTTTAAAAAAAAAAAATGTACACAGCAGGCAGGACCACAAGATAAAGCTACCTGACTGTAAGAAAAGGAGCTGAAAAGCGCTCAACAACAGTCTGTGACTAAGCGTCTGGCAGGTCAGGTAGGGGCAGGTGAATCACAAGCGTGAGTCCGCATGTGTCACCGTTCAGCAGCAGCCGTTCGTCATCTAGGCTGAGGTGTAAAGGTTGCACGGTTTGCATTGACCTGTGTAGGCTGCTGGAAGACTTGGGAATTGATTAGATCCTGTTGCTCCTCTATCTACAGCTTCCCCTCGTGAGGCCAAGGGCTCCTCCTCAGCCATTCGTCCCACACAGCCTTTGAAGGCTTTTCAGATGGGCAGCTGCAGAGATCATCGCACCGGCATTAGCTGCGCTTCCTACATTACTAAGCTCTGGCTGCATTACAGATGCTGGCTGTGTAACTACGGTGCGCTCTCATCTTTCTGGGTACTATTCCTGACAGCAGCAAGCCAAAAAACAAAGAGACCAGCTCTTAAAGGTCAAGGCACGTTATATGTGTCATTTCAACCTATCATCAGCTCAAAAAAACCCAACCACCAAACCTCTTTTTCTTTAAGCTTAGCTTAGTCAAAGTTAACCTTGCTCTAGCTTACCAAGGAACATTTACCTATTTCACATTTTTCCAGTACTTCTAGGGAAATACAAAAGAATGTTAAATAAAACGTTTATATCCATATACTTACTTGAAGCAAATATCACCATACTTCATAGTAACGGTAAATTCGCCAAGTCCCTTCTTCCAGCACCCTTTTCTAGGGCAGACTAAAGAACAGCGCTATGAAATGGCTTCTTTTAATATTCTTGCTTATCTGTACCGTTAGTGTGAACAATGCTCATGAACGATGAAAGGGATGCTTGGAGGGCAGCTCTATGCCCAAGACCCGCACCAGGGTTGTGCTCTCTCCTTCACAAGCAGAAAGGGACCTTATGAATGGTCCTCCTCCTGATTTGCTGCACAAGTATGCATTCTACCTTGCTTATGTATGAATTCATTCTCCCTCTGAGCGATCTCCCATTTTTCCTGCCTTGGTAACTTGTCCCTGATAAACCAAGTCAAAAACGCAGGAGAAATTCTCGTTCATCTAAAAAAAAAAAAAAAAACATATATATATATACACATATATACATATATATATATATGTGGGAGTTTTCCAATCTGGGGCTCAATATTCGGAAGTGTAGAAAGCATATTGCATAAATATTTTCTGTCAACAATAGCGGATGCATTTCCAATATAAATAATTTGTGGGATATTTATTTATTGACATTTCAGATGACCAAACATTGTTACATCTTGATCGTAATTCTATTTTGTATAATTTGGTATTTGAGCAAGGTTAAGGACCACACCTGACCCCTTTATAAAGCTGTCAGCAGTGTTTCTTCAGAGGCTAGAATCCTGGGGTTGAATACGAAACTTAGGCTGAATTGTTATGACACAAGTGCAACCAAACAGTAGCAAAGCTAGTCTGGTTTAGGTCAGTACAAAAAGCTTCTAGAAAGGGAAAAAGCACATAGCTAAATTTATACCAAAATATAAATTGATGACAACTTAAGCCCCAAATACATCACTTAATCCTGCAGTTTATCTCCCTAAATTTCAGCTCCAACCTCTAACAAACGCTCGCCGTGAATGCAGGCTTCTTCTCCGTCACAAAACCTACGGACAGTTTTGGACAGGTTAATTCACAACAGCCTGCTCCCGTGGCCTGGACAAAGGAAGCACGGCTACAAGGCCGGAGACTTCAAGGACCAAACCTTAACGCACACGGGTTGAGAAGGAACCGTTCATCACCTAAACTGTTTCAAAGCCACACCTGCTTCTTAGGCTGGAGACAGCGGCCTGCCCATATACAGCAACTTTAAAGATCAGGGTTCTTGACATGGTAGATTAGGCTTTTCTTCCACACATTTTGCTCGCTGTGTAATTCGGTCATTAACAATCTTTGTGCCAGTTCCAGATAAAAACATCCTTAATGTCTTTTAAAGGTAGCATTTTTTTCTCCTGAAATTAAAACCTTTTCAGGTTTTTGGGTTTTCGTTTTTGTTTTTTATCACAAAAAATTTCTTGCTGCCAGTAATAGTAATATATTAATTATTTAAACGGAAATAAATGCATCTGTTAATGTGTTTAATTAAGCATACAAAGCTCTTTATTTGATGTTATTTGTATTTAAGATTTCCTGTTTTCCCTGAAGTATTTATTATCCAAGGCATGATTCTTCTAATCTTAGCTATATTCTGGGACTGAAGTACTAGTTTATAACAGCATTTCTCAGCTGCTTTTATCATGAATAGATCTATTACAAACCGTGTTAATGAGCTGTTTAGCATTCATATATTACACTTTTCCTCATTTTATATGGAAATAATACTATAAAAATTCTAAGAATACTAGTTTTTATGTGCATGGTAATGATGAGATTCAAAGCAAATAAGAAGGAGGAAATCTGTGGTGGCAGTGAATATGAAATGGATTAGTACATCGTCAATGTGCTTTACATTGGTATAAAATTATTAAGCATGTCATTAAGTAGGATCAATTGCACTGTTTGTTTTTGGGGTAATGTTTTAGCTATTTCGGATGTTTCATCTTTAAGAATTTAATTTCACACTTTAATGATCTTCTTGTAATTTCCTCCTCCTGCTCTGAAGTCACATAGTCAGGATATGCCTGAAATCCACTACATATCGAGAAGTGACTGGGGCGGAAGGCCAAGCCAAAGTCACTGCAAAGGAAGTTAAGAACAAGGCAAATTAAATAATTTCATAAATACAAAAATAGTTCAGTTCAACTGACCTTATTCATCAGACGCATTCAAATCCCCAGGATTGTTAGCAGGAAAGGAATTACATAGTTACTTGCAGCAACTGCAGCTTTGACCTGGCTGACCTCATAGACATCTCCAGTGCAACCAAAGTAAAACGAGATTTGGCGTTATAGGAGCCTAATGAGGAAAGCCGTCAACCTTCAGTACATTTACATCTGCATGCAGGTCACAGAAATAAATAAAAAACTAAAAACCCTGCTTTGGGTAAGGTGGAGAGAGAGAAGACTATTCTCTGTCTTGGATAGAGAACTTACTACTGCCTTACTGAATAAAAGCCCAACTGTGAAAGTAAGTCTGCTATTAAACCAAATTGTCTCATTTTGAACAGGGAATTACAAATCAATGAAATAAAGCATTTGTTAATATGGAAAATCCAACGTCTGAGTAGGTTCCCTTACTAACTTCATATGCTGGACAACGCGCAGGCTGCCCCGCGGTCCCAGCTCCCCGCATGTTCCCAGGGACTGAAAGCAGAGCTAGGGCCACCACCAGCGCTCCGGCCTGATGGGGGTGAGGAGGCTGGAGACAAATTCATTGAAAGGCAAGACAACAACAGGTGCTATGTATTTTACTGAAAATATAGTCAGAGAAGACAGATTTCAGTAAGACTAATGCTTCTTTATTTTATTATTGCACTGAACAGGTATTATGCTATAGAACGTCTCTCTTAATAGCAGAGCAGATATCTATTATTTATACTATCCACTATTTGTACCTGGCTTTTATACTTGAACTCACCATTGGCTTTAGGTTATGCAGCACACTTGTAAACTAAATTACCACTTGCAACAAGAAGCTAGAAAACCAAAGATGGCAGCACATTAGAGATCTACCTTAGACAACTTTAAATAGCTTAAAAAAAAATACTTAAAATATCAAATAGCCTGGTATAGAAGCAGAGCAGAAAGAGTCAGAATGAGTTAGAAAATGCCATCTTAGTATTCTCTATAGCCTTAGCATAAAGGCAGTGAGAGATGCTCTTTGTAGCCTTGGCATACTTATGAATGTTTAAGAAGTGGAGCAAAGAGAAGAAACACTTTAGAGGTAATTTTATTTTAAGATGGAAAAAAAGAAATTCTCTTTTTCCACCTAGATTTTGTTTCAACACTTCCATAACGAAAAATAAGCTTGCCACATCTTTACTTTGGAGTTACTCATGGTATTGCAAACACACCATTAACAGCTATACCTTCTAAGAAGCCGTGCCTTTAATGAGGTTATAAATGTCAGATGGTAAAAATTAATTTAGCATTCTCCATGAGGAAATATACACACAAAATTGGGTCCAATCCTATAAACACCTGTTGTCATGAGAAGAACTAACTCGAAATTATTTCATATTGGGCATACCCCAGTTTTACATACAATTTAAGATCTATTTCTGAGGGCAGAGCTCACAGTCCTACAAAGCAGACGCACATGGGTGTTGACGCATCTTTGAATAATGCAAGATGAAGGCGTTAAGCAATGCAGACTTTAAAATGTTTCATTTGGCACAGTTAAGTTTCACCCAGAAGTACTGGGGCATGACTAAGAGCTGCTAAAACACGGACTTTCTGGATTAGATCTGTACATCAGTAAGTTAATATAAGAAACTAAATCCTGAAGGACACTTTTTGAAATGCGATCTTTGCCATCATTTCCTCTTCTGCTTTATGAAAAGGCTAAACCGCAGCACAGTTGAACCCAGACTGCTGGCTACAGTGAGTTACGCTCCTTTGTCATAGCTATGCGTTATTCTTTGTGAGCAGAGGTTTTTGCCTTGCATTATTTCGCCGTCCATAGCAAAGTGCCCTCTTTGCTGACTAAAACTACTGTGCATTTTATCACTAATAACACACCTAAATTCTTATTTTAAATCACAGCCCTATTTTCAAAAAGAGCAATTTTACTTTTCTTCCAGAAAGCCATCTGCTTGCTAATGAGAGTTGTTTTCATCAGTAATTTTGAGAAGAAAAATGGTTATTACACTTTACCACCTTTTAAGTGACAAATAAAGAATACCATCCAGCCCACTACTTAAATACACTACATTTCTCCCAGTACAGGATCTGCAGGCCAGATGTATCATTCTAATTATAAACATGTGTAATGAGTCTTGGTGCAATCAGGGCCCACAGTGAAGTGGCATCACCTCAGATAAAAATCTTTCAACAAGAAATTTCATACATAAGATCGCTGTAATTTATAAATCCCTGCATTATCAAAAATTACCTTTTTATACCAGCAAAGCCAAAAAGGCTTTTGATGACGCTATGTAGTTGCATTTTTTTCTAAACATGTTTTTAAATTTTATCAATGCCTAATCAATAGACAATGCCGCGTACAGTAATTTTGCTACCTCCCTTTTACCAAAGCTATTCCTGGTAGAGAGTGCAATGACAGCCTAAGAATCAATGCTCTCACAATCATCTTGATATTTGGCTGAATTATCCTGCTTAAGGTGCACTCCTCATTTCCCAAAATACTCTTTCCCTGATGCTATTGAACAGCAGTAACATGACAAGACAGCAAGAGACAAAGGACTGTTAACGGGAAGATACAAACTGAGACAGAAAATGAAGGAATAAGAATTAGGACATCAGTGAAGAGAAAAGGGTGAGACCTACGAGAGGGGAAAGGGAATCTGTTTAGGATGATGACAAAGGAAAAATAAAGGAACACAGGGAATGAAAAATAGTTTTTCATCATAGTTTTAGTAGTTTTGTCAGTAGAACTAAAAAAAGGTGAGAAAAGTGGGCAAATAATGAATAAAGCAACAGTGAGGTTTAGGGGTAAACAAATAACATTTGTGGGAAATGCAGAGCTGGAGTGAAAGGATAACTCAAGTACAGAAGGTCCTGAAAGAGTCGCAAGGACATAAATATGAAAGGAAAGAGGAGAAAAGAAAAGAAGTAATAAAATTGTTAAGTTGTAAAAGAGAATACAAATTAAATGGATTCCAAATAAACGTGCATGGAAATAGGGACAAAAACATCATGGAAAAAAGTTCAAATCAGTATACATAAAAATAAATAAAGTACATATCAAACTAAATAAAGAGCTTCTAAAAAAAAAAAAAACCTGAAAAACAAAAAAAACAAAAACACAACCAAACAAAAAACCATGCTGCAATCTCACATCTCCCCCCTTCATCACTTGCCTGTATGATCAGTGACTGCCCCACTTTTTCAGGCGGACAGGCATTTTCTGCCCCAGCGCACCCTGGAGACTCGCTGGTGCAGCCTCTTTCAACCACAGCGCTCTTGTCTAGCTCCGCACTGGGGTCTCCTGCATTGACGGTGCAGGAGACACATCCCTCCCGTAACACCAGAGGGGACAGTATCTGCACCTGAAAGGCGGCCCACACCCAAACTGGGATTAACACTGAAACATGTGTCTTATTTGGGGCCAAATACTGTCAAGAAAGTCAATGCTGGGGGGGAAGTCATTAGGTTAGGCTTAACAGCCAGCACAACCCATGAAAGAGAAACTGTACCACATCTTTCCATCTCTTCTCTCTCCACATGTACACTTTTTTTTGGGTGTAATTTATAGCTTAGCTATGAAAATAAAATTGCTTTGGGTTAAAAACTTGAAAACAAAGTCTTGGTGAAAGTATGAATTACTTTCATAGGTTTTTCAAAAGATTGATCTTTTCATTTTCTTGTCTTATGAGTATATATCCCATTAGATCTGCTTCTGTGTAGGAAGTGCAATTTTAGCAAGCAATTAATCCATAAATGAGCTGTTTCAGAGTTTTAGGTATTGGGCATCATCCTTCAAAGGCTCTGTCCTGGCCTCGTATTATACCTACATGTTTCCATGGACCTTTAAAAGAGGCTCATTTTGTTGGCAATCATTTAATTGAATTCCCTGTGAGCCACTTTTGGAAAACCATGCACAAGATAATCAGCCGTAGACAAAAAAAAAGAAGAAAAAAAAAAAGGTAATATTTCTAATGACCATGTCATCGAGAGATACAATGACCTTTAAGTCCTTCAATCCTGAACTTCTTGTTGCATACTTTATTCCAAAGGAAAACATGCAGGCAGAGAGCTATAGAAATTATACCTATTTGAACCTGGACCTCTTGCCAGGGATGCTGAGTTTCTGCGCAATAACACCACCGTGATTCCCTGTGTAGTTCTCATCTTTCACACAGACTGGAGATTCTGTGATTTTGACACCATCGCCCCACCCCCCAAATTCAAAAATAAACATTTTGAAAAATGTGACCCATGTGAAAAGACAAAAAGAAACCTAATGCTGCATTTTATGCACTCAGATGGTCACAAACTCTAGCGCTTTCCCAAGTACAAGGGAAAATCTTGTCTAAAGATTATTTCACATTATGACCTCAAAGCATCTGAAAAACAAAGGAATTCTTTCTTAAACTCTTTGTTCACCACACAGATCTCCTGCTACACATTTGCAAGGCGTGAATCATTACTAGTAAACCAGAAACAAGCTAGCCTTAAAAAAAACTATTGGTCTTTAATAAAAGTTAATGTAACTATTCATATTGGTAAGCTGTAAATAATTGTTTAAGTATCTGCATATATAACACACTAACTTCAGAATGATAATCAAAATCTGTTGCAAAGTCTTCAGCTACCTTTTAGGGCAATTAGGTTTGGCTGAAACAGGGTTACCCATACCTGTATGGACTATGTAAAGGACAATGTTAAAGAACATTCAGACTGGAAACCAGAGTAGAATATAATAGAAAATAAACTATTAAAAAAAAGAGTTATTGAATGCTTCTAGTCTTTAAAATTATTTAAAAAAAAAAATTAGCAGAAGCAAGTAATTCTATTCCCTGCCAAATTCCAATGTTTACCTGACTGTAGCATACCACTTTCAAAACAATCATTTAAGGAAAAAAATATTTTTTATTCACAAAACTGAAATTGCAACCCCCTACAAAATGAACGCTGCTGGAAGCCAACCCCTGTTGCTAACCCTTTACAGATAAGGCAGCAGTGTCCAACAAGTCACCACGTACGAGACTTACTATACTTCTGATACCAGTTGGACAGACTTACACCTTGCTCTTGCAAGGTCCTTGTGTTCAGTATGGTGTAAGTTTTAGCCACCGCAGCATTACCCGGCTGACAGGGTATATGATGTATACAATACGTGTTCAGTGTTCCACGGCATTCCTCAAGCACTTGGTTATCTATCCTTTCAAACATTCCCTCTTGTGGATCTGATCTTCCTATCCTACTCCAGTTCCCATAGTTATCACGGGCATATAGAGCCACCCTTTATTATTAAAAAAAAAAAATTAAAAAAATTGAAAGCAGGCACAAGCTTAGTCATTCCATACTTCAGATGGCAGAATGCAGTGCAGCTCCAAGCAAAAGCCATATAACCTCCTTCTGGTGGGACCCATCAGCTTGCGTTCAGGGCTATACCAGCATTCAGTGTTACGCCAGCACATTTGCTCAGCTTTCATTCACTGCAAGTTTAGCTTTGCATATAGGCTGCATAGACACAGCCCACATAATGCTGGGATCAGATAGAGACAGTCCTGTGGTGGGCTGACTGTGGCCAGTTGCCTGACGCCCACCCAGCTGCTCACTCACTCCCCCTCCTCAACAGCATGTGGGAGCAAATAAGATGGCAAAACTCATCAGTCGAGATAAAGACAAGGAAGTCACTCACCAGTTACCATCACAGGCAAAACACATGCGAGTTTGGGAAGATTAATTTAATTCACAGCCAGACTGCAGTCCCTGTCAGGAGAACTTGCTCCAGCATGGGCTCTTCTCCACAGGCCACAGTTTCTTCAGAAAACATCCACTGGCTCCTCCACGGTCCCTCCACAGGCTGCAGAGGAATCCCCTCCTCCTCTGGCCTGGGTGTTCACAGGGCTGTTTCTTTCCTCACTCCTGACTGCCAGGCAGAGCCTTGCCCTTTCTTAAATACACGTTCCCAGAGGTGCCACCAGCACCGCCGACTTGCCCAGCTGTGCCCCAGGTGAAGCCATCTGTGTCTGGCACAGGGTAGCCCTGGCCGCTCCTCACAGAGGCCCCACAGCCCTGGCTGCCCACACCCAGACACGCACACCTGCTACAAGTCCAAACAATATTAGGAAGACACTTCCTATATAAGGGGCTACAGCCATACGTTTAACCACACCAAGTATTCAGAGTCGCTCCCATACAAAATGAACAAACTAGTTTTATTCAGAGAAGGATAATGCACGTATTCCAGTAATTTGACAATGTGCTTATGTCTCAGAAGTAATATTACTGTCCCTTGGGAAATTATTAAAAGGAATTGCCTCTAAATGTTCTCTAGGGCCTCAATACCATTGCTCATATGCTGGCTGTGACAGAAAGTAAGTGCAAAAACATGAAGGTTATTCCCTAGCCCAAGATGAGTGCTCCCCTGCACCCAAAGATGGGGCGGCCCAGAGGGAAAAGTAGCAGAGTCAGCGGTGAGAAATGTGGGAACATCCCCAAAGTACGAACTCCCTCATGGGCCTCATCAACACCGGTCCCAAACACCACAGTGCAACAACCTGAACACCTCCAGACTGACTGCAATGCAGGATTTGTCTCAACGGGGTACTTCTCTATAACCTTTCCAAAAGGCTTAGAGGGTATGAGCACCATCGACATTCATCCTTTCCAGACTATTTGCTCTAATATTCGGTTAACTACCAGAACATCAGCAATCCCATCACACCAGCAAAACGACCTTTCCTGGAGGGGCCGACCACGGTGGTTTTCCCAAACGACGGAGTAATGAGAAAGCAGAGGTCAAAAGCTGAAGCCCAGGTAGCAGTCAGGCAGATGTTCACCATGGGGTAAAGGGGGCAGAGAACAGCAAACTATCTAAACAGGATCAAGCACAGCAGACCTGAGAGGCTGTATGCCAGAAAATAGGATGGCAAAAACACCGGCCATAATAAATACATCTTTATACATCTTTTCTTTACCAGTGGTTACCAACCATGTAGCTTTGCCAGGGTAAATTGCAAGACGTCCCTCAGTGGGAAGTGTGTTTTCTTTCAGGTCTGTAAAAATGGTATTGGGAAAGTTAATCCTACTTCAAAACACTCATCTTGTTCTGTCAGAAGCACTTCTTTTCACCAGCTAACTTAAAGTCATGGCAATATTCTATTGTTGCATTAAGCATTTAACTTAATTTTATGTAAACTAGCAGCAGTTTCATAAAATTTGTTGACATTTGTCATTTTGTTTTGGTTCATTCCCTACAAGAGCTTTAGAAGTTAAGGTTTATGCTACTGATATGAGAGTTTCTGATTCAGAGAGAAAAAATGAGTATACATTCAACTCAAAGCAGTTTAAATTAGCATGACCAGTAACACGGTCCAGAATAGGTGTAAGCAGCTATTTTATGCAGCAGATTCCTTGTTCAATACTAACTACACATAGCAAAATTATAAAGAGCGAAAACGCGAGACCAGATATTTCCCTCATCTCCAGCATTTTCTTCATTTACCTTCAATAACCTCATGGCAGCTCATCTTCAATGTATGCAAGTTAGTTATTGATCTGGGATTTTCCAAAGCTACTTCTGAGTGGTTTGGGAAGCTGGCTTCTATTGAATTTCAATGGATCTACTTGTAAAAGAATTAGGAGCTTTAGGAAATTTTATCTTTATTGTTTCATATCATAGGAGCAACGTGGCATCCAATTATCTTATCCTTTGCTGGTAAAAGAACTGGAACTGAGGTACTCAATTAACAATTTTTAAGCTTGTGAAACTAGTCTCACATAATTAGCATCCAGAGAATGAAAGAGGCTATTTTAGCAAACAAAGTGAGACTCAAGCTTTCAAACAAGGTATTTCTGGTTGCTGCCTTTCTTTTGCTCCTCCAACTTCGGTTTAATCATGATTACAGAAGATGATATTCCCTCAAAATCCCAAAGAAAGATTATTATCAGAGATAATTTCAACATGTTATGATAAAGCTACATCTCCTCAAACTTCTAGAGACAGGGACCATTCAAATTTGATGATTTGTTAATGGAAACCAGGGTTGTTTCAATTCAGGACCAGTCAGCTACAAATAAATTGTGTGGGTAGCATGTATTCAAACAGTCATTCAGATACCATTTAAGAAAGCTCAAATACAAGAACAACAGTGCCAGGATAACAAAGAAAGTGCAGTTGCAGACAATACGAGAGACAAAGTTGCAGTCTGGTGGTGCAGAGTGAATTGCTTTCAGAATTTTGATGCTGCTAAAATAACTCTCTGTCAAGTACTTCCATGTCTTGGTAGCAGATCTCATATTGTACTGTGGTTTTTTTTTCCCCCCCTTTCATAAGGTATTCATGATATTCAAGCAATACTTCGGGTCATAGATGGTTCTAATGGGCAACTGTGCTGCAGCAAAGCGCTGTTGCCTGCAACACGCCACAAAGTGATATGAAAAGAGCTCAGGGTATACTTGTGCCAGACCTCAAGTCTCTCTCCATAGGGCAAGTATCAGGCAGTGTTATAGCACCTTCCTTTACTTCATGACTAAGAGACAATAAACCAGCCCTTGCTGGAACTGTTGCTGCACCAAGCATTACAAATCCCAAACACAATCAATGTGTACAGTTCCAGAAAGAAGCTAGAGAAAATAAGCAATTTCTTTTCCTGCTCCTTTGTTTCACCTTGTCTTACCATGATACATTCTGACAGAGAGGAGTTTGTGAACTGAGATTAGAAAACAACGTGCAAGCCAGACAAATCCTGAAGCTGCAAACAAACAAAAAGAAAGTCCTTAAGTACTAAATGGATGAAGTCATTTGCCAATATACCTTTTAGATCTCAACCCTGTTAGTAGGAGGTTGAGGAGGAAACCAAGTAGTAGTACATCTAATCAAATGTCTAGATTTCAGAAGCCATTGATACTCCTTGGGCAACCACATGGCTTATTTAGAGATGGGTATGTTATTCAGAGGTACAACTGTGGAACACAACACACACTGGTACCCTAAAAAGACAGTGTTTAAAATTGGATCTTTGAGATACAGTTAGTGACCTTCCCTACTTAAACCGCTATAAAAGTTGCTGAGGCAGGCAAATGCTTACAGCTTAAGACCAACACTAGTGGCAAGAATTGTAAAATTAGCAAAAAACCACCAAGAAAAACAGTATTAAACAGGTGTTTCCAACTACTGAGTGCCTATAGCAGGCAACAGTGAACAGACACTAGGTGATAAAAAAGGTTATCATTATTTTTCTTTTTTAAACTCTATGCTTTTCAGCAGTATATTTGTCTTTTGTAATTGTCCCACCACAATAGTTTGGCAGATGACTCTACAGACAACATTTTTTTTTTTCTTTTTACAGTAAGGAAGTCCTCTCAACATCTGCATCAACCTCCAGACCAACAGCTATCTGTAAAAGTCAAACATGTCTGGCCAGATTCTGGGGCGTCTGATAGAGTTCTATTGATTTCAAGTGAGCTTGCTGATTTAGCCTACTGAAGAAGCCAGCATTATCCGATTAGGTTAAGTAAATTGATTCTTGAATCCTTACTATTTGCAAAAACCTTATGAACCACCTAGAGACTTACCACCCAAGAAAGGGTAGACATTACATGGTCAAGAGTTTTATTAATACAATTTTTTTAAAATCAATTTTCTCACGAACAACTCACTAACAGAAAAGTAACAAAATTTGTTCACTAAATTATTCATTAGAAATTACTGAACCAGGTTCTTTAGCAGCATAAAAAGCAGCAGCTCCACTGAGAGCAGAAAGAATTACAGCTGCTAAGAAACAGAGGAGAACCCAAGTGCAGGTGCCGTAGGAATTCACTTCTGGTTTTGCAAAGCCACTTGTGAGACCATTTAGTGGAAGATGGGGAGTAGAAGGGGAACAGACTGGTGATGGAAGCTGTCTGTTGGCCCAGAAGAGCACAGGCAACGGTAGGACACCTCCATCACACTCATCGAAAGCCCACGGAAGCTGTGTCTGCCTAAAGCCCTGCCCCAATCTTTGCCCACACAGAGACTGAATTCAACAATAACCAAGAACACCACCTTTTTCTCCTTTCTGTCCAATCCTATATCTCTTTACTGATGCTAATAAAGGGACTAGATTGGATGATTTCAGGTGGATTCCTGAGGAAATTAGTTGATACAGTCATACCATATGTGTTTGTACAGCCTAATAACTTTCAGGTTCTATTGCAAAACCTGGTTAAAATGCCACCAGGAGAGAGGCCGCAAAGATATTTAATTCCTAGAAGTTTTCTGCAAATAGATGGTTGAGTGATGAGACTAATGAGACTTTTCATATTCTCACCATGGGAAAAACTGCAGCATGAGAATTTCTCTCCTTTTAGACACCTTGAAATCCTCATGGGAGAGAAGTTAAGAACTTCCACTTGCAGGAAAAGCTTTGATCAATGCTTGCACGTTATTAGAACCCAGAAAACCCTATTACTAGGCACAAATCCACAGAAAATCAATCAAACTCCATTTGTTTACGGCTATAGCAACAACTAGCAATATCTGTCAGGCTACACCAAATAATTCATCGTATGTAAGTCAGCAAAGAGCTGACAAATAGAGGCTGCATTCATCTATAAACAAACAGACACATGACTCAGTGCACCAAAACTGGAAGGTGCTGTGTCCCTGGCATTAACACCACAGAGTGCTCAAATATTTCATAAGAATATTTTTAAGGTAGTTTATAACTCCTTACAGATATGGCGATGTAAAGCATCGGCATAAAAATTCAGGAACACTGTATTCATCTCTAATGAGAAACAACTTACTTGATGAAGCTTGAGTACATACACATATTTCAAGAAATACTACGTTTGACACTCAATTAAGCTGACTAAACAGATACAGAACCATCAAGACCAAAACATAATTGTAAGCATATATGTAAGAAAGTTACACCCAGCATCCCAGCGCCGTCACTTGCTTTTCCTGCAGAGGCCTGGGAAGAGTTGAACTGAAAGAGTGAGACAGGCACCAGACCCGACACGACTACCACCTCAACCCGTACAGTCAAACGTTGCCCAGGCACCTCATTAGCCAGCAGCTCATCAGCAAAGGGCTACGTGAGCTATATTTGCATAAGGATTCAAACATCTTCCTGCTCGACAACTGGAAAAGCAATGATGCCAATTCCTACCTTTGACTTAGGAGAGCCAGAGTAATGCATCCTACAGAAACTGTTAGCATTTGCAAAGGGGAAGGTGTTTCCAAGAGGACCAGGCTGGCTGATGTCAGGAAGAGCGTAGGTTTGCTTCCCCACCCCATCCCCCTTTCTTCAAGCCATCAATAAACTTCAAAAGGTTATGTTTTTAACGTGCCATGACTTTGAATAGCATTACTGAGTACAGATCATATGGTCCAGCACAACAAACATGCAAAGTTTGTGAGAGGAACATCTAGGCATCCAGCAAGCCGCTGGATTTGGAATTACGTGCTAAGTATCAGGAGACAAATTAAATACTCTGTGCATGACTGTTTTTGTGCTCTTATCACAATATTCATTAGTTAGCAGAAAAACTTTTAACTGCAGATACTAACGCTATGCTTGAAAATATTATATTAGACAGTAATCAATCATCAGTGCAGTAATAAAATCTTAACTGTACCTGATGCTTCCAACTACAACATTATGTTTTTGAGAATCCCAAAGTGTTTCAAAGGCAATTAATCAGAGCACCCTCACTGGAGCCCCAGAGGCAATTTTCCTATCTGTTCCAGAGACCAAACGCTGGAGCAGGAAGGTTGCAATCATCGGCGCAATGTTTGCCCAGACAGAAATGGCTTCCAGACACCTTGAATTTCTGTCACTTGTTTTAAAGGTTAGACTCCTAGATACTGTCCGATATTTGATATTTTCTTTTCTTACAGCAGTAAACCACATTTCTAGCCTTCCTGATTGTCAGTATTGCTCTGATACAAAATACATGGTTCTTCTCTTACATTAAGTGATTATGCTGGGGATAAAACCAGGAAATTCCCTCATTTTCCTCAGAATGCAGGAAACAAGGGAACATTAAGGTTTAATATCACCTCATCAGTAGTCTACAAGGCTGATACGAAAAAAGGCTGTAAGGTTGCTACTCTGGTCTTCAGAAGCTCTTAGCCACATTAAATAAAAAACAAGGTCTTTTTATTATAATTAAACATGTTTTATTAAAGCTTTCCTCATTTTCCTTTCTTTGCTTCTTTCCCCCTCATAGTTTTTACATCTTCTTTCCTTCCTCCCTTTGATGTTTGCATGCTTTTCATACTTCTATTGAAAACATTTTGCACTATTCATTTCCAGCCCACCTCCCCCTGTTTTAGAGGAATACATTTTTCCTGTGTCTGACTTTGCCTCTGCCCTCTACAGCTCATCCACAGCTCAGCGAGAGCATAGGGAACATATGCTCTGGCGACAGCGCTCACTACAGAGTGGCACATGAACAAAACACCTTCCATCCCTTCCATTTCTTTTGTCTCTCACCTACACAGTGAATGTAACCTGTTCCCCTTGATATGAAGATTTATTCAGGAGTTACAAGAAAAAAAATTGAATCCAACCTTTCAATTGTATAGTTAGTGCAACTATAAACGTTACTGTTAAAAGGAAGATAAAATAAGATCGGGTCTGTCTTTACTTACATGTGTCTAAAGACTCATCTGAATCATCAGGACAATCAGGCTCGCCATCACACAGCCAGTGCTGGGAGACACAAGTCATGCGATCACGACACGGAAACTCTCCTACGTCACATAACTGACGTTCTTCTGAAAACGAGAATGTTTTAGAACGCAATGATTAAAAATGAAGGAAAAACAAAGTGGCAAAATGAAAAGCGAAAATAAAGTGATTGTGAAATCAGAAAGCAAAGCAAACAATAGAAACAATGTGAAGAACTAATTTAATGAGATATCTAATGCCCTTACTTAGGCTGCAGAGCCTAACATCCCGCTCCAGTGCTTCAGTGGGAGCATCCCATAACCGTTCCAACCAGACACGAGCAGCATTAGCATAAACTACCTCTACGAAACAGAATTTTAAGAATTTCTATTTCTCTCTATTTCACCATGAAGTAAATTTGTTACGATATTAATTTCTTAGTCTGATACGTCAACCGGCAATCAGTGTGACAACAAAAAACCACTGTTCCTCAGAACACCTCAACTGGTCTTCTGAACAAAATATCTGTTTTGCAGACAGTATATACACTAATCACTGTAAGATGTGTTTCTAAACATGCTTGTAAACCTGACTCTGAGCTTCAAAGGGAAACTCTTGTGGCACAGTTTTTGGGACATTTATGTATTATTACTCTAGAAAATAACAATGGGAACACCTTGTTAAAATTAACCTATCATTTCCTATGTGCACCCCTCATTTTCAAGGTCAGTTTCTAAAACTATCGATGGCTACAGTTTCAAACAAGTCAAAGTTGCAACTATTACGTAGATACGTTTCACATTGCTTAACCTAGCTACAACACCGCTCCTATAACTGTGTAGGAATCAAAGCGTTTTTGTTGTATTTTAATTCCTTGCATCTACTATAACAGCAAACAGTGCTCAGTTGTTTAAGTTGTTTACCTTTGTAAAAAATGAGCGACTGTATAATTAAAAGTGTAAGTTTACATGCACAGGTGTGGTGGGTTGACTCTGGCTGGACACCAGATGCCCACCAAAGCTGCTCTATTGCTCCCCTCCTCAGCTGGACAGGGGAGAGAAAATATAATGGAAGGCTCGTGGGTCGAGATAAGGGCAGGGAGAGATCATTCACCAGTTACTGTCACCAGCAAAACAGACTTGACTTGGGGAAAGTAGTTTAATTTATTGCCAATCAAATTGGAGTAAAGTAATGAGAAATAAAACCAAATCTTAAAACACCTTCCCCCCACCCCTCCCTTCTTCCTGGGTTTAACTTCATTCCCAATTTCTCCACCTCCTCTCCTCCAGTGGCACAGGGGGATGGGGAATGGGGGTTGGGGTCAGTTCATCACACGCTGTCTCTGCCGCTCCTTCCTCCCCAGGGGAGGACTCCTCACACTCTGCCCCTGCCCCAGCATTGGGTCCCTCCCACAGCAGACCGTCCTCCACGAACTGCTCCAGCGTGGGTCTTTCCCACGGGCTGCAGTCCTTCACGAACTGCTCCAGCGTGGGTCCCTCTCATGGGGTGCAGTCCTGCAGGAACAGACTGCTCCAGCGTGGGTCCCCCGTGGGGTCACCAGCCCTGCCAGCAAACCTGCTCCAGCCTGGGCTCCTCTCTCCACGGGGCCACAGGTCCTGCCAGGAGCCTGCTCCAGCGTGGGCTTCCCATGAGGTCACAGCCTCCTTCGGGCATCCCCCTGCTCCGGCGTGGGGTCCTCCAAGGGCTGCAGGTGGAGATCTGCTCCACCGTGGACCTCCATGGGCTGCAGGGGCACAGCCTGCCTCGCCATGGCCTTCTCCAGGGGCTGCAGGGGAATCTCTGCTCCAGTGCCTGGAGCACCTCCTGCCCCTCCTTCTTCCCTGACCTGGGTGTCTGCAGGGCTGTGCCTCTCACATATTCTCACTCCTCTCTCCCGCTGCAGGTGCGCAGGGGTTTTTTCCATTCTTAAATACACTATCCCAGAGGCGCTACCACCATTACTGATGGGCTCGGCCTTGGCCAGCGGCGGGTCCATCTTGGAGCCGGCTGGCGTTGGCTCTGTCAGACACAGGGGAAGCTTCTGGCAGCTTCTCCCAGAAGCCACCTCTGTAGCCCCCCGCTACCAAAACCCTGCCTCACAAATCCAATACAACATGGATGTGGTTTTCTTAAATCTTTCAAGGAGATGATTAAAGTTCCAGCTTTAATAGCGCCTCTTGAAAAAACATCTTGGAAGTCAAAGAGGGAAGGAGTTTGGCAAGTTCCACATGTCAAAGATATACAGCAGTATGAGCAAGACCTGTATGAAGAACTGTTTAATATTTGGTTTTATAATACTCTTGAAATCCACAGTAAATTTCTATTTCTTTATGGAAACCTTGTACTACAGTGTGAACTATTATTTTCTGTGTATAACATGTCTGTTTGTAACAGACCTGGGAATATTAAAACTAGCAAAAAACCAGTTATCTACCATGTCCACTTATTTATGCCATTCAAGAGCAATCAGAGCAAAAGATAGTTGAAATGGTTAACTTCATGAGTTAAGATTCATAAGATCAAAGTATTTCAAATTAGACTTTTCCAAATGTTATTTTTTATAGATTTCTGAACTGATGGCTAAGTGAAAAAAAAAAGTTAATTAACAAATATAAAAATGTAAAGTTGTAAAAACACTTACACAGTCAAATTTACACAAGTGACTGGTTCTACATGAACCTACTCAATTACCTACATGCAAAATACCTATAGAAAAAGAAATCGTGTTTCTTTCCTAAGTCCCATCAATAACTGGGTAAAAGGAGAAATCAATGCTGCCATTTATGCCAAAACATAATACTCCCAAGTCTAATTACACACGGCAGCAAGCAGTGCCCAGTGTTAAGAAAACCACATTTGAAGCCGATGAAGAATTTCAGTCTAGTTTGTAACCAAACCTTACAGTGATGCCAATAAAGTCACGGTGAAACGTGCAGAACTGCTCTTTCGTAGCTTTTCGGTGCAATGTCTGTATTAAACCCTGTCCCCAAGTCCTGGGGCTGTCACCGACGAAACCCCAGCAGTAAGGGAGGAAGCCGGTACGAGAGGAACCGATCCCCGTTCTACCTAGCCCATAACATCGCTCCCTCGGAAATGTAAAATTTAAGGCAGAGAGAAAGACAACCAGTAAAGCCACGCTACCATTAAGTTAAAGACCTTTCTCCTCTGCAACATTCCCTTATGTTTTATAATTTTATCTGTAATAAAATCCCTTCTCACTACTCAATGTCAACTGCCAGTCAAAACGCATCCGAATAGTGCTACTGCCAGCCGTAATGAACAGGAATCTGACAGAGACCTCTGAAAAACACCATAAATGCCTGGTAAATAGCATTCAAACAAGGAGCTATATGGAACAGGGAGGTATCCTTTCACCATGCTCAAGGGTAATGAGAGTCTGACACAAAACACTGGTATCTTGCTGATGGGAAATAAGATATCAAGCTTTTTTTTTTTTTTTTTTTGGAGGAGGAACATTGACACAGCAGTCAGCAAGCACTGGTGTAGGTGATTATCCCTTGCCTCTGACTGCACCAGGTTTTTTTAAAGCTGCAGCTGGTCACATATCTCTACACAACTAAATCTGAATTTTTTTTCTTATTTTGGGCAAAGAATACCAAAAAAGCCTAACTGGACACAAACAACTTTTAAAAAGCTACTTCATACATAGCTCAGTTTTGAGCACATGTGATTGGAAAAAGGGTTTGTTTTTCACATTTTTTTTTTTAAATTGAAATAATTTCACTATTCCCATACAATTAAACTCTTGCTTGTATTTTATTCAACAGTACAGAAATTATGGAGATCTAAGCTTTTTATATTCTGTCTTGAGAAATAAACAGCAGAGTGAAAAAAGCACTAACTGAAAAACAGATCTTGTTTTGAATAAAGCAGCTTAATATTAGCTCAGCGTTTTATTGGCTCTGAAACTGCTTTTTCAAATTGTTTTCTTTTGTGTATCTATAGAACTATCTTTATTTTCACCTGTTATCTTTACAAAAATGAATTGGACCAGTTAATCATAAACACACTGATTAGTGGGCGCTTTTTTTTTTTGTTTGTTTTAAAAACACTTCCTAAAAAAGGGTCATCTAAGACGGCCTTCTAAGTGAAGAAAACAGTTCTTTTCAGTGACACCTCTCTGCACACCGCTTCCCTCTGTGTTGTGTGCTGCTGCACAGGCAGGCTCCCAGCGGATGAGAAAATTCACATTTTTAACATACCGCTTCTTTGAGATACAGAGCAGATGGTTAGAAATCATCTCTCTATGGGTAAATGAAAGCTTTGCCTCCCTAAGGATAGTACTCCTATCCTGTGTTGCAAACACCTGGCAATGCCTCTTAGAAGGAAAGTTTTGTTTTGTTTTAAAAAAAAAGCCAGTGCCTTAGTTTTAAAGTCAATGCTTCTAGAGCCAAAAGTGTCTTGTTGGTGGTTTTGGTTTGTTTTTTCATTGTTGGTTTGTTTGGTTGGTTGGTTTTTTTGAAGATAGGCACATTTTTAAGAGGACAATGCTCAAAATCTCCATTAGAAGAGTAATTACAATTATAATTTCTGCAATTACACTAAACTTGGAAAACCAAAAACCCATTATGCTGTTAATAGACAAGGGGGGAAAAAAAAGGCAAGCAAACCAACCAACCAACCAGCCCACAAGACAGCAGCCAATGCATGCCTACCACAGGAATGCTCCTAGTTTAATAAGGCAGCTGCCTCTGTAAACATGCATTCAGCACCTAAATGATGAGGGATAAAGATCACTCTCCGTGATCACATTGACTGGTAGAGGTGAAAGGTATCTGGATCCTTCTTATTTGAGGGAATGCAATTATGAAAAGCAGGTCAACAGGGTTCGTGAAAGGAACTATACAGGAGATAACATTTATACAATTGAGTGCTTCTTCAGTGCTATCTTGAGAATGTCAGTGATTCGCTGTGAATCTAATTAATATCTGCCTTCATCAAGGAACCAGACGTGCAGAGAAGCTGATGATTTCTAGAACTGTTTTTCTCTGCAGGCGTCAGCACTGTCCCCTCTTTCAGAAGTCCATTGCTTAGGCGCTCTACAGATCTGCCAGGCCTCTGCTATGGTCTACGTGACCCCACCACCCCGCTTAGATGGCAGCTGCTTGGTGGGCTGTCTTCAGAGCACTTCAGTCTCCATCTGCTAAGAGCACCCAAGAGCCCGAAGAAACATATCTCCCATATGGCAACACTTTTCAAAGTGAACAAAACACAGCCTAATAAAGTCTTGATCCATTCTAGCAGGGAGTCTGTTCATTAGGCTTTCACTGAAGATCCATAAAAATCACATGTGCAAACTAATCCAAAACCCACAGTGAAACAGAAGCTTTTGAATGATATGATACAGCTTTATATGAATAGATGTTTAGGGATAAAAGATCATCATAACATAATTTTTAGAAGTTTTTATAAAAATAGCTTAAGATTAACTTCAAGTAAGAATGTTTCATGAATTCAATTTCATCACATTTTGCATTCATTAAAAAAATAAAAGATATTTTTACCATGGTTCAAGTGAAACAAAAAACTTTGGAATTTTCCATTTCCTCTCCTTTTTCAAGGAGTGAAAAGGGCAAGAAAAGGCGCACATAGAATAGGGGGATGTGTGTGTAAACATGTTTTCCTTTTCAACTTGGGAATGGCAAGATCAAGGAAAGAACCATGAAAACCACGAATAAAAAAGATAAACACATACAAGTGCTCCAGTGGTTTCTCGCCAACTGCGTACCCAGACAAAACTCCCAGGAAAGAAGGGGAATTGCCTGCCAAAATAGCAAACTTTTCAGAAGCAAGAGAGCAGGAAGACTAAGAAAGAGTGTAAAGTGGTCAAAAAACTGTAATCCAGCTGCACATTTTCATTTGGATCCACTGGTGACTGCATCACCTGCCCGCATGACCAGGAGCTTCTACTGATGATAATAAACCCATTCTGCCATGTTTCAGGGATATTATGCAACCAAAACCTTGCACTTTTATGTTCTTAATTAGTTTTGCTTTGATTTTAATTAAGTTATCTTCAATACAAGAGCTTAAGAACTCAGAACTTCCCCCCCCCCCCCCCCCCCCAAGCATGTTTTCCATTTGGGATTTTCTTTGATCTCTCACTGAAACATGGAAGGGTTTGCAGATTAATTTCTGCAAAATTTACTCAAAAGTTGAAAAGTATATTCCAATAGTAATTTATGAGAGAATTCATCATATGCTAAAACCTAAATTACTGTAACTGAAAGGGAGATGGGAAGAAAGAGCATGCACAGCACTTCCTACTTACACCTTTTCAGACTTTTATATAATACTTTTCCTACCTTTTATACCTTTTGAGTTAAATCTACATTTTTAGAGCCCAGCATACAGTAAAACATTTATGTTTTGGCCGCACTGAACTACAGACAAAATCCCTGGAGTAAGTCTTGCAAAACAGTAAACAGAGTTTTACATTCAGAGCATAAAAAAAAAAAAAAAATGTTATCATTTAGTTCTGTCCTACCCAGCTCAGTACAAAGCTGTTTTCAAAGTCAGAGAGTAAAGTTTTATTCACAGGATCCAAAAATCTCTCTCAAGATCTACCAGACCCTGATTCGTGCTTCTGTGGCGCAAAGGGGCTTAGCCAGCTGTGGGTACGTTCATACGTATACAGCATTCCTAAACAGGAATATATATGTTTTATGCGTATTTATTCAGTTCCTGGCATATTAGTTATCACTTACTCAGCACTTATTAATCAAGTAATTGTTTTATCCATAGGCAAAGCACATGCACAGGTACCAGTCACTAGAAGCACTGTATGTTCAGTTTATGCTATATATCCTTAAATGCCACACGCAAGCTTTTCTCAGTCTGCACATCTTTCCCCCAGCAAGGTCACAGACATCTTGTTTAGAGTCTGGTCAGTCTTTTGATTGACATCAGACATCCTACTTCTCAGCCCATAACCTAGTCCATAAATATTCACGCTCAAATTCCTTATTTACACCACACAGCTACAATAATTCTTCATATTTTTCAGACTTGCTCAGCGCTACTGTAACTTATGGATCAGGCTGAGCAAATATTGTTAGAGATCAGTATTAACAAGAAGCCTAGAAACATGCACTGCTTTGTACAAATCCTGAAGTATTTCTGGAGGTGGGCAGGCGGTAAGTCCAGGGGCAGCCTTGTTCCTCTCATTCTTTGTTCTTCCTTTGACAAAAAAGTATTTGCATTAAGAGCACTAACCCTGCGCCCCCTCTTGTGGATTTGAACCAGAGAAGGCTGTTATTCAGCCTTAATTTGGCACACTTTATGGACAGAGAAATCTAAGACATATTCAGATAATGAGAAAGACCCAAATATTCCCGAGACAATTTTTACCTAATCAGCAAAGGGTCACACAATAACACGTGTCTCAGCAAACTACAAAATGACATGATAGTGATGGTCTCTAATGACATAAAAATACTACAGAATAGCCAGATGCCTTCTTTAATACAATAGAGAGATACTAATAGAAAAACATCACCTATAATCTTGCCATTTACCAATCCCTACTCCAAGTAGCCCTATACAGAAGGGAAGTTGAAGTCCCAACAAGCTCACTACGAACCAGGTCTTCACAATTATCTCTCACCTCCCTGAAAACTGGAGAAAACATGCAAACACGCTCCCCAGGGTGAAGTTGTCCTTCTTTCCAAACAGCCAGACTTAGACTGAATGTTAATGTCAGGATGGAGGGTCAAAGTAGCCATCACTTATCCCTCTACGTATGAAGAACGACAAGCCCCACAACAGAGTCAACAACGTGCCCTTTCAGCTGCTGACAGCTAGACAGTGCCAGGGTGAACATGAGCAAGAGTGTTCTCATTTGTGGAAAGCCCTCAAAAGATTTCCACCAAAACAAGTCTTCTCTCTTTCCCATGTCACAGAACAAAATGTCTTTGAAGAAACCATTTACACGGAATGTGAAAACCTCTGAGCCTCTCCACCTTGGTCTGTATTATCATCATGTGTTCATAGTATTATCATTTCATTTGCTCTGGTATAAGCCTCCTCACCAGGAGGAAATGGCTGTACCAGACAACTTAAAAAAAAAAAAAAAAAAGCAACCAAAAAAAACCAAACCACAAACATAAATAAAAAAATTAGTCTTTGTGAGGAATTGTGAGGATCTTGGCAGGACCCTTCACAGGGCACCCAAGAGCTCACATACGAGGACAACATGTGCTTCCCAGTCCGAGTATATACCTTGATAAGCAACACAAACTTTCACATGCAAAAGAAATTCTAGGAGAGGTGACTTGCATAATACATTTTTTTGTACACATACACGCTTGCTGCTTCTTCAGGAAGCTCAATGGAGAAAAGACGAAGGCTTTCAGCTACTCCCAGGATCAAATCTCAAAAAGGGCTGACAGACAAACTCCTGAAAAGCAGAAGAAATGAGCAGAAGGATTGGGACTAAGAACAAGTCACCCTGAGCCGATTTCAAACCCAATTCGACGCACTGCGCCACTTACTGTGCCTCTAAGCAGGACTTCAAATGAATCTTTTTCATCTACTATCTGTGCTAGCTGTTTTCACTTAGATATTTCCAAGTTACACTTTTAACTTTGCTAATTGTAAAGCTTCCAAATTTAATTGTAATGTTTTCACAGCAAAATTGCTTTTTTTTCTTAAGATGGACAAATTACTTAAGTAAATGCCATACACAGTATTTTCTCTTTTGAAAGCTGAACACATTCATTACGGAGCTTATTACAATACCTTTGATAAGTCTTCGGTTGAGCAGATGTTCTATAATTGTGAATTTTCACACACTAACATTTTTAGCAAATAGTGGAAGAGAATTAATTTAGATACATTTCATATATCAAAGGGTAATCAATGACGTCGTGGTTTTAATTCAGTAGTTTTATTACCATGGAAAACATAACAAAATTATTTCCTTTGCATCTTTGCAACTCTAATAGAATGACATCTGCCCAAGCAAGGAAGGAAAAGCACATAAACTGTTGCAATATTTGCAGGTACTAAGAACATTGTGAGAATTAAAAAAATTCTGCTCTGCTCATCGACACTGTGATTAAGAGTAAAGTTTTAAGTCTTCTTTTAAAGTGTAGGTACCTTCATGAAGGAGAGCTACAGCTAGATAAGATGTAAGTAATTCAGATGACTGTATAATGGGAAAACGAAGTTATACTTAAAAAACAGAAAAAAAGAACTATAACCAGCAAGTTATCTTAAATGCTTAAAAAAAACTAAAGCAGTGTGAAAGGAACTGTATAGTATCTGGACTGAACTGAGCCGTCTTTTTTGCTTTCCCTTTTATTTCCCTGGAGAAGGATGTTGAGGCTTTGTTATCATTGGTGGTTGACTTGGTTTTTTGCTTTGCTTTAGGACTCAAGGACTAATTTTGTTCCTTTTGCCAAAAATTATGTTTTCAATATTGTACCAGATAGTTTAATCCTGAAATTTACAGTCTTCCAGCAACTAAATGGTTTGTTCAAGAAAAACCACAAGAGCTCATATACTCTATTACTTCTTTTGGATTCAGTGAGCGTTTCTCCCTGCCCTCCCACCCGTGTGCTTCAGGAACAACTGGGAGTCATCAGCGACTTCAGAGAACCTCAAAACACAGAGGACTAGCAGCGACCTCATGACGTTACCCAGCCCAGCTCCTCGGATGTAAAGCACAGCCTTGTTTCCCGAGGCCTATCTAGCACACAGTTATCAATGCAGTTCTTAAATCCTGCAGTGAAATTTCTGTCCTCCTTAGCTCATCTGTTCCAGTACTCGGCTACTCTTACAGAGAGAACATTTGCCATAACGGGCAGCCTAGCTGTCATTACAGCAATCAGATAATATTTACCCAGCTCTGAACTGCCGCTTACAGCTCACACTTAAGCGCACTAACACGGGGCTATCCATCTTCTCTACCCACTCTTTTGTCGTTCCATTGCCAATCATTTAATACTAACTGCTCTGCTAACCATGATCAGTGTCACGGAGATAGTGGCCGAGTTTGATGGATAGCAAAGCTGGTTTTTATCCCACAGCGATTAATGTAACGGGCTGGGGGAGATGTATGGAAGAACTTGCGACTTGCACACAATTTAAGTAGGCGAACATAGTACATAATGACACGGAGAACGGCAAGGCAGGAAAAGCGAGATCCAAACTCTTGGAGAAAACCTTATCAGAAGACAATAAACATTAAGATATTTTTGCAGCTAGGAAGGGAGCCCTGTCCTACCATGCTCTCATAGTCAGGAGCGGCAAGCCTGCTGTCACTAACCGTATCTCAGAATGATCCCACTTAAAATGACATGAAATAATGATGAACAGGTTTCGATAGCAGATGGAAGCCTATTACATAATTCCATTTTAATGACCAGAGAAGTCTTAAATACAAAGGTTTTGTTTTGTGCAACAAGAGATTTATATGAAATGAAACAGCTGAATCTGCCACCGTAAGCAACTACATATGTTTAATACATGTTCATTTTATATTGGAATAATTAATCTACAGGGAAATGGGGTTAAAGACTATAAGATATCCTTATACTAAACTCAATGATTAAAAGGATGAAAGCACTATCAGAAAGCTAAGCTAAAATTCCTTTCTAAATACAGTCTACATAAACAGCTAAAAGGAGAGTTATTACCAGGGTTAAGTATTCCATTCGAACTGGATGCTGCATAACTTTAATACCGAAAAAGCTCAGAACAAATATTAAAAATGTGGTAGTAACATTAGAAACTTGCAACAACAACAACCACACCTATTTTTCATATAAATCATTTTAAAATTGACTCCAGTCCTACAAATAGCTCCATATTTATGCTGGGCTCGACTGAAGTCATATCCATTATTTTAAATAACTCCAATCAACAGTTCTAAGTTGAATTGTAAGAATTAAGTCAATGGCACACCAAAGGGTCACCTAATATAGGCTTAATTGCAATTTAACCATCGGGAAAGTAGTTAAAATTATGATCTTCTGCAGTTCAGGTCTGACTTTTTTGATAGCATGATCCAAGACTGATAATTTAAGGTGTAATTTAGAAAAGTATTCACTGAATAATAATTTTCACACCACTAGAGAACAATGTATTGTGATTTTAGCTGCTGCTGTCAGTATGCCTTGAATGTGAATATCTGAGCAGGCAAACATATTATTTTGAGGTAGGAAGATGTAATATTTAGTAAAAAGTTATTACTGGAAAATTTCAAGTGGCATTTACAAGAGCAGCTTGTATTCTGTCTAAAACGACAATGTTACAAAGGATCACATCAAAATAATGGATGGACTTCATATCTGAAGCTCCTTTCTGCTTTGTAAAATTATAGCCAATATATATACATATTGCATCACCTAGAACAGCACAGTGTCACCCAGCTACCTACAAACCAGTTTTGAAACTACCCCTGCTTGGATTTATTACCTCACACAGGACAGCGGGAATAGCACGGGGCGAGTTATGTGAGCCTCGAGTAACGACACAGAGGATTAATGAGCACATATGCCCATTTGCTCCTCGGAAACAAGAAGGAAACAGTCAAAGCTTTGACACTAGGGAGAAGAGTTGAGTTGATAAAAGGATGAGAAGACCATCACAGGCCTCAAGCACAGACCGATAACAAAACCTTTTATTTTTAATGCAAGCTAGGCATCGCCCATCTCTGATGCGAGCTTTCTTGCAGAAAGGAGCTCTTGCCTTAGGTTGCATTCTAGGATCATCGTCAGTTCATTATGCAAGGAAAACCAAGTGCTATTGCTCTGAATTATCTAATGTTATACAAAAAATTATCATACAAATGTATTTATTGAATGCTTTGAAACATTAATACCTTTTTAAAAATCTATCATATATATATATAAATTAAGTATTGAATTATCCAAAGGCAAACCAAAACCAAAGAACTATCATTTTAGATAATTATTTCTTTGGCTTATTAAGGTGAAATTCTATTATCCTTCATAAATGTTAACTTGTATTTTTAAAAAATACTGCACACATATCAAAACAGATATAAGGGAAAATAAAGACAATTTTTGATACAGTATTATCAAGCAACTTTGTAGAAATAATAAAAAAAAGTTTATTGCCAACA
The DNA here is from genome assembly GCF_047370975.1 of Nipponia nippon. NCBI lineage: Eukaryota > Metazoa > Chordata > Aves > Pelecaniformes > Threskiornithidae > Nipponia > Nipponia nippon. The sequence goes on from NW_028262369.1 coordinate 95,340,001, forward strand.
CACATGGACACTTGATAAACAAAAGGAAACTCACATCTTATGTAGGATTTTTCAGATCCGTGCCATCCCTAGAGCTATTTGTGTCACACAGGATGGTCAAGAGGATGGAAACAGTCCGTCAGAAAACTAAAGACACCCTCAGGAACAGAATCGATACGATGGTATGCATTATTCCACACACGTGCTAAAGGTTATAGTTGTACGGAAACCAAGGATGAAATAATTTCATTTTTAATGTAACTGCTTTCTTAACGCTGTCGTGGTATCCAAGGATTGAAGGGCGGCCAAGGCAATCCTAACTTTTAAAAACTTCCACCACGGTCATGGAAATCAGGCTCATAAGCCTGATGTGCTGAGTAAGGAGTTAGTGGGCACCTGAATAAATACGACATACAATGGTTTTCACAGAGGATGGTCCCACCTTACAACAAAACCGGCTAGAGGACAACCATCACAAATACATACTCGGGTCCCCACTCTCCTCTCTCCAAAAACCTTTATGTTACTTTTGAGACTTTCCACATGTGGGGAACAATAATTAAAATTCAACTGATGGCTGAGGAGACAGGAAAGGAAACCAAGAGCTTCATATTCAGGAAAAATTGGCCAGCTTTCAAGAAAAACCAAGAAAAGACATCCTCGGGTAGTAAGTTCAGGATAAAACCTGCAGATATCATCATTTTAGCAGGTCAAAAGGATGATCAATGTTTAACCTTTATTAGCAATACCCAGATCTCAGTTCAGCAGGAGGGATGCTGAGGATTTTATTACCAGCTTTGCTAGCTGCTGAGATTGTGCTAGGAAAATTATGCCTTGGTTTCACCACACATAAAGGGGAACAAAGACTCTCTTTGCATTGAGCTACTTTGGCTCTACATGCTTATTACTGCTTACCTTTAAGTGATTTCATGCATATCGACAGTGAGCCATGCCGTATACTGTAAAATACGTAAAATCGTGTAAACCGTCACTTTGACAGCGTTACCACAGTCGTTCCCAGCTACCTCCAGGTGATGTGAAAACATATGCTTGAACTACCTCTGCTGGGACTTATTAAACAAACAGTATGTTCTGTAGATTAAACCATAATTAGGTATGATGTCAGTATTGTAAAAGCGCAGTAATTATGCCCCCATTTGCTCTACTAATTTCCTTAGCACTAACAATGCGAATTCTCACAGGCTAGCCAGAAACTGGTAGTTCACAGTTCAGAAGTCTCCTCTCATCTGATGGGTAGAAATACTTCTGTAAAACTAACAAAGCCAGCAGGTTCCTCTGATTTTTTTTTTTTTTTTTTTTTTTTAAATAATTTAAAGACTTCAGGGGACTTTAGATCAGGCCATAAATAAGGAGCTCTCACATTTCTATATAGTATGGACCACTTAATAGAGTTAAGTAGCATTCATCCTTGTACCATCTCCTCCCGTGAGAATAGAATAATAGCAGATGCCTACACAGAAAAAGCAATATTAGGAAGCATATATTTTTAGCAACTTTAATTATATTCTAGCAGCAGGAAAGAAAGAGATGCAGAACCATACGACCAGTCAATTCTCCCCAGAAGACAGACGCGGCTTTGGAGCTCTGCAGCAGAACGATTTTACTTGCGAGTGATTTCGAGTCAGGGAGTTACCGAGGAGGCCGTTTCTTTGGTGCTGCACTAGTTATTCTTTGCAGCTGTTCTACAGAACTTCGCGACAGGGCTAAATCACTGAAGCAGACACAATCCTTGTGATTCCTTGGAAACATATGTGTACGTACACACACTCTAGAAAGAGCTGGTCTGGCCTGATCTATGATCCCAATGATAACAATACTTTTTTTTTTTTATGGCACCATATTTCTAAGTTTCCCCCATTCGTTAAGAGCGGTCCACTGCACTTTACAACACCAGCAAAAGCAGTTTTTCCTCTCAAATCCACTGTTGTTGAAAAGAGGCAGACCTGAACGCCAACCTAGATTGTGCAATATTTTTAATATGCATCCTAAGCAACTGATACTCCAGCCATATAATGGCCAAAATAACACAGGGAGATCCAGAGAAATGGGGTTTTGAAATACCTCAGTTGATGAACTCAAGTAACTTCTTTCAATACACTAACAAAGTAGTTTTTCTGGGCAGTAGGCTGAAGGAAAGATACAGGAGAAAACATTCAAATCACTACTACTACTGATCACATGCAATCATTTTTTCATTATACCTATTACTTTTGCTGTATGCAAGGCATGATGTATAATTCAGATTTCATTTAAGATGCAAGTGAAAAAAAGAGCTGCATCCCATTTATAAACGACAGATTTTCTTGCTGCAAAGTCTGTATCTCTCACCCAGCAGTGCAAATAAATGCACGATTTGATAGGAGCTCAGCTTAGGAAATACTTACATCCCAAAGGTAAATGTTTAGTTTGGTGGTTTAGTGCCATATTAGTTTAGGGGGAAATAAAGCCTCATGTGTTGACTACGAAGGGACACATTTGTGGAGCTGCTGGAGGGCACCTGCTTTGCCTCCATAAGAGCCCGCACCATCACCTCCACCACCAACCCAGCACAGACGGCGGCAGCTCCCACCCCGCGCCTCCTATCTGTTTTTTAAGATACACAGATTTTAAACCTGTAATAGGAAATTACTATCGTAGCGAGCCATAGAGCGTTCCATGAATGCTGCATTTACAGGGCGGATGTTATTGGCGTAGACAAAATTATACCCACACTAGCGACTTCGTATTGTGGAAATAAATAACTGATGAAAGAAACCCTCAGTCAGAACAACGTCGCTTTATAGAACAGCATTTAAATGTGCGAGTTTTACAATCCCTATTAAAATAAGTGTTCATAAAAACCACACACTTAAAGCATATGAATATACACTCTTGTGGGCGTATCTGTTACAGCTTCAAGAACCAGGACCAGAAGTAAGTACTCCCCAAGCACGCAGCCCACTTACGCTGTAACGCCCCTGAAGATGGGGATGCAGGAGGCGTTTGCTGCAGCGCAGCTCCGGTGTCTCACTCCCTCCCAGGTCCCGAGCGCTTCAACGGTCATCGCCATTTGGGGTTATCTTTGGGAGAAGTACCCACGAAGATTCATCACCACTCAGAACAATGTTTTAAGCAAAATTTAAAGAATTTAAAGCCTGGCAATCAATAACCCAAGCAGAGGTCTCTTGCACGATGGGTCTTAACATTTGACAGTACCATTAATGCATCCTTGCGCACTTCAAGACTGAACCTTGACATATTCTTTAATAACCCACGAGGATTATAACGCTGACCGCAAGTTCTTAGCGAACGAAGCTGTGCTCACTCAAGAATACTTTTTGTCCAAAACTCTGCCAGGAGCACATGCTCTGCTATATTCAATATGATACCCTTTGTACATTGCTGCTGGGGCCAGTCGAAGTATATAAACCAACTTACAAACCAACTCTTACAAAGCTTCCCCCCCGCAAAAAAAACCCTAAACAAATTAGTACTTAATTTATGCTAATAAATTCATATACAGCATTAACTGTTTAAGTCATCATTTGAAGGTTTGCGTAATAAATATTTAAAATACTTTATTTCTTAAAAATAATTGCAATAGCTCATGTTATGGTGTGACAGTCAAAAAACATTAAGTTTAGTTTCATTTACTGTATTTGCAGAACAAATACAAGCCTGAATTAGGGCTCAGGGAATGGAATATTTAGATTGTACAATCTAAATATATCTCCCAGGGAAAAACAATTAATTATCTTTGTTACTGCCACTACTGCTGAGAACAGCTGCAATTCCTGGCTTGCCAAATTCATGTCATTGAGGGTTATTCCTATTAATATCAATTAAGATCTAAACTGTTTGAGTCTCTTTAAATCTGCTTGAGCATCATTATTGAAGTGCCGTTTGACAGAAAGCACACCTGTAGGAGAATGGCAGCACCTATTCTTCTTTTATCTAAAAAAAAAAAAAAAAAAATTAAAAAATATAGCTATGGCTCACTGAAATATGTTCAAGCACCAGTAACTAAGGCTCACTAATTCCTAAGATAGCTCCAAAGACCTGTGTATTTACTTCCACTTAAGAAGTGTGGTAAAAACCTTGTTTCTTAATTGAACTGGAGATACAATTACACCAGCATTTATGGACTGCAATTAAATCAGCCTGTGAAGTTGTGTCAAACTGGTATTAAGCACATTGTATGACTTCACCGTTGAGTGCACCTACAGACCATCACGGCTGGAAGGAACTCCTCCCTTGCCATCTCAGCCATGCCTTTCATCTGCCTAAACTATGAGATCAGCAGAGAAATGAATCTTCTCCCCTTAAGGGAAGTCCGTGTTTTCCCTCACACAGCTTTTGACTTTTGTTCCAATTACTATTTTAAGTTATTCAAACGTATTTCTCATGAAGCCATTGTGGGCTGATTAGTATAAAGAACAATTACCACATTGCAACGAGTTTCTTTAAAATATAAGCAAATAAGTTCAAATACCAGAAGACTGATATTGATTGAACCAAGTCTTACTAAACTGAGGCTTAGGACTTAATAAATTAATAGTTTTTCATCATTTACCTTCTATTTGACTGATAACAATACAGGATATTTTTTCCCCATCAAATCCCACTCTGTGGTTCAAGGACACATTTTAAAAACTTTTTTTTAGATTCATTTTTTGCAGTGGCATTAAAGAGAAAAAAAAGCAGCAATGGTTTCGGATATATTTCCGAAGGACTGCATTGTGAGGCCCATTTATGATGGGTTAGGAGGAAACATTAAGTAAGATCCAGCAACATACACAAGATGTTTTGAAAGCTGCTTTGTGCATCTGCACAAAGAAAATATATTTTTCTGTTATTTGCTACCTAGTAATGATCACTATCATAAATATAAAGAAAGTTTAAGCATCAACAAGTGCTCAAATCCTGGGAGATACAAATAGCAGAAAAAAATCCAAGAGATTTTTAAGGGCAATTTGACAAGAAAAATAAACTGTATGTTTCGTTTTGAGGAAAAATCACATGTTATCACTGAGGACAAAAATAGTATTCCAGGTAAAAGACATGAATATTGAAGAAGACCTAAGGTGATGAATGCAGCTGAATACACATGGGAAGACTTTTTTTAAACTCACACCACCTGTATAAAGTTAATTTGAAGATCCCTTGACACAAGCATTAAAATGACTCGATACTTGAAAGTATTTTGGAAACTGGCCTTTGGAGGAAAGAAGATGACCTTGTAATACTGCAAACAGTTGATCAAAACATTCACAATTTTGAAGCCCAAGACACAACGCAGAATAAAAATAGGGTAAGATGCCCTAGTCGCACAATATTCTGTTCAGTACTTTGCTAAATGGACCAAGGACTTCTTTATCATTACTATTGGAATATGACAGAGGAGATGCCAAGTCAAACATAGGTGGCCATGACTTTCCCAAACTCTCCAGCCAGGAACACTAATGTGTTTTAAGCAGTCACTGGAGGGGGCAGCGTGAGGCCTCCTGGGGACACGCCAGGCCAGTTTGTACCTCACGCCCCGAGTAGCTTAAGGTTCAAGGCTCTGTTCAGATTCTACACACTGTTCCGTCATCCCCGTGGACTGAGGCATAAACATGCAAACTATCTATGTTATGCTTCACAAAAGAAACAATTTTTAAACTGTCTTGGCCATTGGCTTATATTTGCCAGTCGGATTACTTTTTCTCTTTCCACCTCCTGCCGTGTTGATGGAGACCCACGCCAGAGCAGCACCTTAGCCCAGCCTAGACCTCGGGCAGCACTTCCCCTTGCCTGTCTTCAATCAGAAATATCACACCGTGAACCCGTTTTAGCCAAAAGGGGCATGACACCATGCAGCCTGAGGAGCGAGGAGGTAGGGCCGGCTCCATAGTTTCCCTCTCAGCAGACATGCGACCAGTTTAACCTCCCACAGAGGTTTACCTGCCGTTCCAAATGAATTTTACCTTCTGCAGCAGAAATACTTGTGTATTTGGGAGCACTAAGGAGGAAAAGTAAAGTCTCTCATGCTTTACAGATATAAGCGAGTTACAAATCCATGTTTCCACAGTACTATTCCAAACTGCACTGATTTTACCCCAGAAAAATCAGGTCTTTAAGGCTTTTATTGGACACTTGCATGAGAACTGCTTTTCACGGTTTCACCCCCCTGCCGTGCCTGACCTCAGCAAGGACAAAGATGTTTGGTCCTCAGGGTTTTCTGCATTGGCCCAAACACATCACTGGACACCATCTCCCCTCTCATTTTTACCAGTGACATTACTTAATGATGCCCCAGAAAGCCACTGGGAGGAAAGAAGTCTCTCTCACTTGAAGAAGGAAAAGGCCAACAGTACCCTGGGACTGTTGCTAAGGAAGCAAAACCACGATGAAGTGATGTCGGAGATAAGACAGACAAGAAAAAGATGAAAAGAGAGACAACTAAAAATATTAAAAATTATCAGGATGAAGGCAAAACAAAGAGCAGCCCGAGGAGTTACCAGCTTGTGCGAAACGTCTTTTATACACTTCGAAACTGGACCTCTTCACATCTAAAATCTGCAGAGGAATCAGGTGAGTCAGAAGGAACCTTTTATCAGTGCTACACTAAGTTTGCATCAAGTAGACAGAGGAAACAACCTTTGAAACTGAAGTCCTATTCATCATTCAAAACCAAATGCAGTATCGCTCCTGTTTAACTCAATGCTGCTTCTAATAAAGTGGTTTAGACTCACTTCATTGGCTTACAAGTTCATTTTTATTCTGATCAGATTCACTGATAGACACCGTTGTGCTTCCTCGTCTTGTCAAAAGAACACAGGACCAAGACAACCTCAAGGCTGACATTTCAGTACATAATAGTACATTTATCATTCAAAAGCAAACATTTTATTTAAAAAATATCACAACTAGCATCCTGTGGCAGGTAAAAATCCTTCTAAGTTTTTCTCATCATGGTTTTGGTCAAACACCACCAACATAAAAGAGACCACTTCATGAAAAGTTCCTATTTTCCCCCCAACCCTGAAGGTAACTGCTTTAAGCACTGCATAAATTAAAATACAGCAACACTGAACTTAACCTAGATAGTTACTTTATGTAACTTAGAAGTTACAGAAAACAAAAAGTTTCTGAATAACAGAAAAATCTGAAGAACTACACAGATTATAGGAAAGTCATTTTATGAGTGTTCCAAAAGTAACGACCTGTTAGGATAAACTCAAGTTGCATTCCTTTTGTCTTACCAGACACAAGCTAACATTTCCCACTTTCTGCACTTTCTATTCTTTTTCAAATAGTTCATGAAAAATTCTGTTACCCTTTTTCAGAATTTTTGGTGATGCTTTTCCTCCTCCAGGCATGCAATTATACCATTACCCCAGACAGACAAGTCTTCCCTCAGTTTTCTGGTGTACTTTCCACAGAAGAACATGAGAGCACTAAGCTCTAGTTCTACTTGCAGTAATGTTACATTGATAACACCAACTACATTTATATATACAAAACTAACTGATTCAAAACATGAAGTATAACTTTTCTTTGAGTATTAGTACACTCACACAAATAAGAAATCCAGCCTGCTGAAATGTGATCTGGGGAATGAAGATCACCAAGAGAAGAGATCAAGGGAAATTTATTTATTTAGCAGAATGAAACAAAGGCTGACGGGAATATCTTCACCATCTATGAAGATGTTAGAAGAGACACGGGAAAAAGGAATGTTTATACAGGTGTCCTTGTGCGTTAGTATCTAAGCTGGCCATGATTTAACGTTAAGAAGGTTAGAGAAGCTAGATTTTGAGAGACTTGCCCTAAGGACCAATAAAGGCATAAAACAAATAAAAAAAATTACAGTGGAGCTTAAAGAAAGTTATGAATGGGATATAAAGCTGTTATGGATCAAGAATGTTGGGAATGTACTATATATAAGGCAGAGACGGTATGACCAAAACTTTCCATAGTCTGTACTAATGAGCGTGTTTACACTTTAATGTGTTTACTCAGAGCTATTCTCAATAGCATTTTTTGACTGCATTACGAAGACCAGAAGCTGGCATCAGCCAACTTGTATTTAAAAACAGCAGCCAAAAGGAAAGCATAACATTACCGTGCCGTACCCCTTTAAAAATCTGTCCTCCACTTAACTGCAATGACCCTAAAGTAATAAGCATTTCCTGGAACATACAAAGTATGCTTTTTTGACAAGGACAGAATATATTTGTTTCCCAAATTAGGTGGAACCCTACAGATGTTGGCATTAAGTGTACTGATGGGAATCATGATCATCTGTCAGAAAAATGTATAAATCCTTTGGGCTCTATAACAAGTTGACGGCGTTCCTGTGAAATATTAACTAGGCACAATGCAGACATTGACATTTAACTCTGTATTTCCACTGGATTTTTTTTCGACTCATTATTGCTCTCTCCAGTTTTCTCAGGCTCCGTATTTTATAGAAATGACCATATGTTTAGATTTGTATTTGATGACATAATTGCAAAACTGCGGCGAGCAAGCAGCTAGAGCTCTGCATGTTAGCTGTGCTGTGGCCACAGAGCTGGAAACCTTCTGCAATGCAGTGAAAGCCACATTAACAACTTCCAAATCTTAGCAAGGAAATAGGTATTTATATTGTCAGCTATAGTAAAAGCATGAAACCAGGCAGCCCTTAACATAAACTAGGTCCCTCTGTTACTTTTACAAAAGTAACAGAGGAAACAGTAAATCTGAATCTGTCCAAGCTGCTGGTTTCTGTGGAGAAGAGGAGTTGGCCTTTCTGTAGTCTATCATCATTTGCAATACAGCAATATGGTAAGACAGAAACTTCATGAATGTTTTATGAAGTTGTAGGTGGTAGAAAACTGCTTCTTGCTCAAAAGAGCAAAATTAGAGTTAGAATCTTTTTCTCGTCAAGAATTCCTTCGTGAACCCAAGGACCCTCTTCTTAATTAAAAGTTTCACTAGAAGTGGTATGCTTTCCACATACATGGCAAGATGTCTCACTTTTTGACAAATAGGCTTTTTTCTGATTAAGTCTACTTAATTGAAAAAATGGCCAACCAGTAACTTCTGAAACACTCCAAAGAGAACATGCTCAAGGTGCAGCAGCACGAGAGGCGCACGGGACCGGGGGATTTAACAGTAACCGCAAGTACCTGTCCTGCTGTCTCATGGGCAACTCATTCGATCATCCCTCCAGAAGAGCTCTAGAAGATAACAAGTCATCAAACACAGAACAATATTTCACTCTTGAATCACAACACAGCTTGCTAAGGCTTTCAGCTCTTGACAATCTTAGCTGAGGATGTAAATGTAGTTTTTTCAAGGCACTGAAGAAGCCCTGAGCACTTTTGCCCTCTTCAGGTTGATCTCCAAACTATGAAAGCAGAAGAACGTAACTGAAATCGAGATATTAACTGAAACCCTCATCTGCAGCTGCACGTTGCTTCCCACAGACTTCAAGGCTTCATCCACCTGCCGATATAGCAGCATGGCTCAGATCCACCCTGTGCTGCGCTACTCAAATCCTGGCCGCAAAGAAGAATCCCACTGAATTGACAGTGTACGATTCCACACCAAAATGAGTGTCTGTATAAATTTGTAGTATTTACTCGGCCAAAACTCCCATTTAGGTGACTTTTGTCAGTGGAAGATCCACAGCACTACCTCGGTACCAAACCTGTTTTGTAAAGACCAGTCATACACTAACCACATCAGGAGTAAACATTATACAGGCAATAAACCAAGCAAATGGAAACTATTCCCTCACAACATACAGCGCTGCAGCTATGGAAATGCTTTCCAAAGTCAGGATAACAGCATCGGGTGGGCCCATGGGCACGGCATGCCGTCCTGCCAGCCCTTAGGAGCTGGGGACCCTTGGGCACCTCCGAGTCGTGCTGAAGATATGGGCTTGCACATCAGGTTCCCCCAAACTGGAGATCACTCCATGTGGTACTTAGAGCACTTGCAATCTTTTGCTTGAATTGCTTCTCTTTTTCTGTATTTTTAATTTTTAAGACTGTTAATAAGCTTTAAGATTACAACTGAAACCAAAGTAAGCATTGAACTTTACCAGTGGTTATCAAAATTTCTTTAGACACTAAACAAGGAAGCACCTGATTTTCTTCAAATGCTACAGACAGCCAAACTTCAAAATCTTTTGTGGAACAAAACTTCTGTCCTCTGCATTCTTCTAATCAGAATATTAATGTAATTAAAACTCATCCAATGGAGGTAATTATCATTTCAACAGAAGCACAGCCAAGATTCAAGAAGGGAAGTGCTATTAAAAAAAACCCCAAACATACAATCAACAAAAACTTGTAATCTCTAGAAAAACATAATTGGTCTAACTTGATATAGATGTACATTAGTTCTTGGATGCAAAAAGTAAAGCTTGATTACAGCAGTAGAGAAAGCTACCATGATTATCCTAATTAAAAATTTGCCAAGTTATTTATAGTATAACACAAGGAAATGACATTCATTATCCTATAAGCTATTCAACAAACCATTAAGCACTGTAATAAAATCAATTGGCAAAAAGAGGTGCAATTATATTTATACTCGTGTAAACTCCTTACTGAACTAAAACCAAAGCATCGCTCAGTCTCAGTATTCTTCATACAAGCAGTGCAAAGGTGTTTGAGAGAATCAGAAATATAAAAGTGTCTCATAATTAGCATGCTAACAGTTGTTTAATCAGTTAACTTCCAATTCAGTAGCCAATCACCAATTACACATCAGGTTTGCAGAGCACTGAGTTCAGAAGAGGGAAAAAAAAAAGAAATTTAAAAGAGCAGTTACCACTCAACAAAACATAAATAAAAGTCTAAAACTATTTTACCACCTTTTAAAATGTGTTGATTTATTCTTAATTAACTGATGAAGCAGCATTCTGAAGTCTTCCTATCACTACACACACAATTAACTCATAAGCAATCAAGGAAATTAGAGGAAAATTAGAAACAGGATTGTCATAAAGCGTTGATCATCTACACCTGCAATACACATCTGCTGGAATTTAACTTGCATTATGAAACAACTGGACCAGCCTATTTTTTTTTTTTTTTAATTATTTTAAGCTAACATTGTCCACAATCTGAACTGTTTAAGTCAAAGAAAATAATTGCCCTACAGGTCAACTTTTTTGAATCACGGTAACAGTCAAAACCAATTTAGATGAACTGGAATACATTTCACAAAGGTAGAAGTGAATACGCCATAACTTGCCAACACCTTTTCAGTGCCAATCCTATTTAAGCCCATTTAGAAAGGCATTACATTACTATCCTACCGGTTCTACTGCCCTATCAATTTCTCAGGCTAGAAAATGAAAGTTCATCACTCTTACCTCTATCAGCACGTCCTACACCAGCTCCCACACCCAGCCCAGGACTGACCTTTGGCTACGCTCACGGAGAGCTGCTACCTCCCATAAGCTAAGCTGGAGAATAATTTCTCATCGACTCATTTGGCATGAAGTGCAATAAAATGAATAATATTTTTTTCAAGCTCAAAGGTTGATTAAGCACCTGCAAAACCAAAATGAAGGTCTGTGGGTTTGCCAACATACATACATTTTGGAGAAGCAATTAATGCCTTCAAGGTAGTGTGTTAGGGCAAGGGGAACTCTGTGCTTTGATCTCATTAATAAGAATGAATCACGACTGGAATTCACCAGGGGAAATAAAACCAGGAGACTAAGTGCACGTCCATCTCTCCTACTGCAGAAAAACAGGAGACTATAACTAGGACTTCTTCACAATAATGTGTGTTATTCCACAGATTCATCCCTTCATCTCTTAAAATAACAAACAAAATACAAGCATAGCTATATTTTATTATTTCCAAGTAGCCTATCTTTTCCTCCTTTGTTCCAAGAGATCTTTGACAATGTCCCTTTCCAAGAGCAAGTACAGGAACCATTTGTACCATATCTTACCCTGCTTAGTCCTCTGAATAAGAGATGCAAATTAGTTGCACATATTCAGCAGGTGAAAACCCCAACCCTCTTGCACATACTTGCTAGAGACTTAGAGATGAGCATTACCTCAAGTGTAAGTTCAATTTACAAAATCCATTAGTTACACAAACAAATCTAATACCCCGTATGGAGGCTATAAGGCACCCACAAATGCCAGCTTTCCCCACCTTCTGCTGTGTCCTTCTGCACGTACCACACACCGTACCAGCCACCAGCATTCACTGGCAGCGAGGCTTAGATGCAGTGCTAAGCAGAAAGATGACTGGAAATCTGTAGCCCAGGCTCACAGAAACAGCTGTTTTCTCTCTGGTAATGTAGAAACTAAGTTTCACATAACTTTCGCTCTCACGAGAAATATGAGCAAAGAAAATCCAGTTCATTCCTCTGCTTTCGGTCGCCAGTTGAGAAGAGCGACATCTGTTTGGGCTGAACACCCCCTGCCAGCTGACAACCTTAAAAACCCTCAGAGGAGTAAACACCAAATAGCAAATTTCGATGTTTTCTTTCTCTGTTATTAATATTTCTTCCCTTACAATAGGATATTTTTTTTTTTTATTCCCAGTGTACGCTAAAGAGTCAACATGAAGAATTTCTTCCCACATTAGAGTGGAAAAAACCCACAAATCTAAGAGCAACACTTCTTCCCACTTAGTTGTGGTGTCCTTCAGGTTTATAATATAAGCAACGATGCATATACATGCTCACGGACCAGTAATTAGAAGGGGGAACCATTCAGTATAAGAAACAGAGGCACCAGATTTAGAAGTAGGGTTACAAGTGAAACCAGCAGATCAACGTTTCAGCTTTGAAGTTTCAGCTTCCAACCCGCCTCAGTACAGTGGAAAGTACCTGCTACTCAGCTCCCCTGCCTCAGTGCCCTGGCCAATGGCTCAGGCACAGGGACCCAGTTATAAATCTGTTTTCCTTCCACAGAAGTTATGGATTTTCCATCAGGAATTACTGAGCAAGTTCTTATATTTATGTATTTACACACACATTTACGTTATAGCTGAGGGTAGGTGACATGGAGTAGAACAGCTGAGTTGGAAGGGACCAACCACAATCATCTACTCCAACTGCAGTGTAACATAACCATGACCAGCTGGCCGCAAATCTCCACACCGCAGAGCCAGTGACACGCTCCAAGGAACAGGATTTGGCCCTTCAGAGTGAATCAGTGAGCCTTTGTATTTCTTGCCATGCATTTTCCCGCGTGTATTTCAGCTTTGCGTCATCTCATGCACTGACAGCGCTATTAATCTCAGCTGGAGAAATAGAAGACACTTAAAATATTAGCTTCTTCCTTAAGCCTTCTGGAAATTTTGAGTAGTGCCATTCCAGAAAGAAGAGGGGAACAGTTCAACCTCACTCGCTCTTCCTCCCACCAGCTTCAAACTTACACGTTTAATATCCACGGTGAACCTAACTGCATTTAATGTCTTTATTGAGTACATTTTACAGGGCAGATACTATGCAAAGCAATGTGGGAGAATAACCAGGACACAAATGAAGCTCAGACAAACAGAAACAGAATTAAAACTGTTCATTATCCTGCTTTTCTGAATTTACACAGAGAGTTACACAGCCCGGGACTTGCAGAACCATTTGACCAGTCCCTTGGCTGTGAAAGCAGCCAGGCAGTCAGGGTTACCAGCGCCAAGCAGCGACGGATGCCATCGAGGCAAGGCTGGGAGCTGCTGAGCAAAGAGGATGAATTCGGGGAATAGAGCTATGAAAAGCTAGATTGCCTTTTTAAAAGGTCTATTTAATAGGTTTTTGATAATACAGGAAAATTTAAGGAGCCATATGCAAGGAAACAAGTCTTTCATCTGAGGAAACTAAACCACATTTCTTGTTTAAGTAAAATGCTGGAGTGGTGGCAAACACTTTTAGTTCTAAGAAACGCTGATGGCGTTTTGTTTAGTATCATTGAGAGAAAAGATGAAGGGGAGGACGAAGAGGAGGAACGTGGCATGTGATAAATTCAGCGTGAGAACACATTCAGAGTGAAAATCCTCACTTTCCTCCAAATTCAACTTTCACAAGCCAGCAGACACTCGCTATTTTTGCTCCACACAAACTTCATGTCTTGTTTTTAAACAACCAGCGACCTGTTTGCGATTGCAGCTATTTGTCACAAGCCACCAAGGGGATCGTGTAATGTTTTTTCAAACTAGACTCAGGAAAGGACTTTTGTGAACTCTAACGATAGGATTAAACCCCCCCAGTGCTGCTACCACGCATTCCTCCCGTTTGCCAAACCCAAGCCTGCTGCCCTTTTTTAATTACTTGAGCGCACAAGGACAAAGCCAGCCAAAACCATGTTTTCCTCGCTCATTTATAATCCTACTGGAGGGGCTACTTCCCTTACCATATGCATTTCATGTTTGCTGAATATTATTCACTTTTTGCTTTTCCTCTTTTTAGATTATTTCAATTTTTATTTAAATAGAAGCTAAGGATGAACAGCTTTTTTTTCAAAAGACGACAGCTCTTCTTAGACATCCTTATGAAGTGACCACTTTTTTCTGAAGGCTTGGTTTGGTAATGGGAACAGCCAGGGGCTGAAGTTCTTCAAAAATGTAGACCCCAAATTACCTGCTGCTGTCTCTAAGCCTTCTAAAGAGATAAAGAAAATGAAGACAGGGAAAACATTTGATCTTTCATGCTATCTCCTGGTAGAAATTCCTTCCTATCTTTTAAACACATTTAAGGCAAGTCCTGGAAGTAAAAGCATATACGCAGGTGAAAGTAATTGTATGATACTGCAGAAGATCTGGCTTTGAAGAAAATTGGAATTCTTCAACATATAAATAGGACATGTGCTGCAAAACTTGTGTCTGTGTAGTGAGGCTTAGTCAAAGTCACGGAAAAAGGTTATTTACTTGTACGGTCTTGTTGATACATGGAAGATTTAAAGTCTGAACAAGCCAATGGCATTTTGCCACCAACTTCAAAAGGGCTGGGATCTTCCCCTTAGCAAAATTACATACAAAAGTTGTTATTTTTATAAAACTTTCATAAGATTAGCATAAAATAAGCCAAGAGCTTTGCTCAAGATGACATTAACACTTGCCAGCTTGCAGTGCACGAACAGCCGCGTTCCAGTGGGTTTATCTGTCAAGGTGCATTAGAACGTGCCTGAGAAAACCACGGTGAACAGAGCAAATGGATCCGTCCCTCACCGCGTACGGTCACCGAGCTCCTGACGTCACCGCTGTCTTCATTAACAGAATGGCACTTTATCACTACAGCTAGGTGAAAAAGCAAACCAACTTTCTTATCTCATTTTAGTAGGTTTTTTTTTAAAAAAAAAAAAGTTACAAAAGGGAGAATAGATGAAAAGTAAACGCCTTATGCTTTCCAAACTAAGACTAACAGGATTAACAATACTTGAATGTTAAAGAAATTAGTCATGGGGAGGAGGGGAGGAAAAAAAAAAAAAAAAAAAAAAAGGAGATGTGGCCTCTCAGACCATTCGTTACAAGCTTTATGAAACCCAAGGACATGAGCAGGGCAAACGTGCTCACATTCAGTCGAGTGTATCAGCTTCTGATTCCTGCTGCCAGCACTGCTCACACTCTTGTAGAGAAACAAACCCATACTGAACGGGTAACAACGCTGTGCCCAGAGCCAGAAGATGCTGCTTTATGCAGTCTCAGTCTCTGCTAGTGATATCAGGGATACCACAAAAAGGGTCCAGAGCAGCGGAGACAGAAACCCCCAGCTAAGGGAGCGGGTCTCTGTAGAGCATACAGGGACACCTGAAAAACTCCAATGCTGGTGGCTCAAAGGGATGCACACTGTAGAAAGACTGGCCCAGGATTAAAGTTAATGAAAAACACTACCCATATGGGCTTGATGTCTAGCTCCTTCTGGAGCAGGTACTTCTGACTGAATACACTGGTATGTGCCCCTACCTGCACAAGAGTCACAGACTGGAGCCCTCTCCTCGAGGACAGTATCAACACCCATTAGATAAATAACAAAAAATGCCTTTTTTCCTTTCAAACCATGCTGGAGGGCCCTTTCCATAGCAGCCAAATGGTTACAGTATGTACGTCAAAGCAGTTGACATACATCTCAAACTTCTCAGCTAAGACAGACACTTCACCCAAAATTTCTATCTCCCAGGGGAACAACCAAACTAGGGCTTTTGGCTAGGGTCTCCACGCAACTCCCCTGAAACCAGGTCAGCGCACGGCTGGTAACACAAGCTTCTCTGGACGAGAGACAGCATCTGCACCAAGGAGTCCATCGGACCACATATGTCATGACTGAGCTCCAGTCTCTGCTTCTAGGAAGGCTCAGACAATTTCGCATTGAACAATTACTAAATAACAATAAAAACAACCCAACAGCTACATTGAAAAGTCTAACTTCTTTTCCAGTTACACCTCTATCGTCTTTCCAGGAGGATGCTCAAACCTCTCTGAGAAAAGTGAATGAAAAAGTTTAACAAACCTGTGAAAGCTATCTTGAGAAATCAACAAGAATTAATTGCCAAAGAAAATCATCTTCTGTTAAAGACAGAAGGGAACAAATTACTTGGGCATGGCATTTATGGACTTTTTGAAAAAAAGAGGTACTTGATTAGTCCTTTCAGTCATTAAAATGAGTAAAGCACTAGCAATAGGTAACTGTACTAAATTAAAACTCAACAAATATGGCACACATGCTTTTTTTGGCTTTTTTTTTTTTCCTCCTTTTTTTAAATCTTTCACTTGTGGCAGCTCTTATAAAGAAAACTTAAGTTGAAAATACCAGTAAGTTACCTAGGCTTAAAAATAGCTGGTGGTAAGTCACCACCGAGTCTACGATTCTATAAAGTTACTCTGCTCCTTACTAAAAGTCACTTTCCTTTATAATTAAGCCATCAGGAAACAAATTTTGTAAGCAAATGATCTCCCATTCATTATGGCAGCATGCTGCTGACCTGTCTCCTACAGCTTATGATCACGGAGAACCACGTACAATATGTAGTGCTTCAGAACAACGTCCAGATTATGCAGTAACATCAGGACCACTGTAATCAGCAAACGGAAACACAGTACCTTCCACTACGTTATATTCCCCAAGGACCAGACGATGAAAGATACTGGCAGCTGCTGAAAGGAGAAAAGCTCGATGAATTATACAAGCTGCATTAAAGCAGCTTTCACATTAGCTCCACAACCAAGGGGCAAAGGTTTTGACGTAGGAAACAGTCTTAAAACACAATGCTATCACAAAGTCCAATATATAGGGAGGTCCAGACTGCTCCCCGTTGCCAGCCTCTTGTTACATTAACTCTGCAGCTGAAGCCCCAGTATTTTGCATTTGAAACCTTGATATTTGTCACTTGCTAACAGGCTCTTGCCCAACTCAAACGTGAGCTAGGTACAAGGAAGAAACAACTCCAACAGAAGCAGAGACAAAGGAAAAACTGTTACATTGCTACAATGACCTGGGACCATTTCATCCATTCAGTTTGTTTTTTTAAAACTTATTTCTCCTGGCCTTTTCATACCCATCTTCTAGAAAATTAAAAAAAAAAAAAAAAAACCAAAACAAACTGGTTTTAGCAGTTTAGCTACGTGACAAGAGCTGGTACAAAATCTAGTTAAAGTTTTCTAACATGACAATTACTGAGGCATCACGTTTTCATCTTGTTTGGAAATGCCACTGGATACAGGCCAGCTAATCAGGATTTTAATTAACAGCTAATTAGAGACATGGGCCTTCTCTTGGAGACTCCCAGTAATCTGGAGATATCTCTAAGGTGGTTATCACATCCTTTACAACAACTGTTGTGCACAAATTACAGTGATCCTTCTTCACTTTTAATGCTCCACCTTGGCTTTTGTGAGTACACCACTCTCACCAATTGCGACAGATAAGTAGGTCAGAAATGGCCTAAAAGATCATGTTACTTCAAATTAAAGTATATTGAAAAGGTTGGGTTTTTTCCTAAAATTTAAATAATATTTATGTTTCCATTTACTGAAAACTGGGGTTTGAAAGTTTGATAAACTTCCATTTTTCAAATAGATATGACTACATTTAAAGGATATTCCTTTGTCGACAGTGCACAAAACGGGAACTTCTTAGAAGCTTTCAGACATTTTGGTGAAGGAATTCCCCCATGACTTCTGTTTAAGTTTTTATATATATATATATCAATCAATCAGTTGAACTTCTTTAAAAGGAAGGAAGTGCTTGATACAAAACTCACCTTCTCCCTTGGGCACACATGTTTTTGATTAGCCCCAACCCACAAAGCTCAGCGCTGAACAGCACAGGCAGAAAAAAAGAAGAGCAATTTAGATTGTTCTGGGACTCGAGGGAACACTACAACATCCCAAGACGTAACCCTGGGATTTTAAATTGCACAGTAGCACTGCGGCTGCCAGTCAGCCTCAAACACCAGATAGTACTTCTCAGTTCATATTAAGAAGGGATCCACTATGTGATGCCGATTAGACCAATCTATTTTGCTGACATTGCCAGAAACATTTATTTTAATATAACGGAGTAACAAGCTGAGGCAAATTTAAGTTTGCCCTTGAAAAAAAAAAATATTAGGCAACAGACAGACTAAGCATGCAGGGTTATATACAGAAGTACAGGGAAATGAAAGCAGTTCACCTGTCTACCAAAATACTCAGCCATGGGAGTCAACGTGATTTACTCTTATCTAACCAAAATCAGTATTGAGCCCCACATATGTTCCAGATTGACTAAACGATGCTATTTCAGCATCCTCTTTGCCTTCTACCCTTCCCTCTTCTCCAAAATAAAAGGAAATATGAGCAAGATCTTTGCTGGAAATTTGTATAGTTATTATCTAGGTGTACAGATACAGCACACTGTGCCTGAAGCTAAGAAATAAGCTATCTTTGCTTTTCAAAGCGGCCGCGTCAAACCTCAGGAAAACAGAGAATTGATACAACCCAGACACACAAATCACTTTCAAGTGGACGGTCAATCCCATTTCTCTATCCATTTATACCCAAGAACCTAAATGATTCTGCTTTGACCAGGGATACAGTCTGGCTTGGCAAAAGCGCTCTGACACAGCAGAACAACGTACATGGGTATTTTTTTTAATCCAAGTTGCTCTGAGAGTTATGTATGCTTGATACGGTTTGTTCCAAATGATAGAAAGACAGTGGTTTTTTTTTTTTCCACGAGGAGCCTTATCAATACACAAGTAAACTTCAGCACCGGTTCCATGTCATGCAAAATCCACCATGCTTTAACAGCCAACTTCAAAGAAACTATCAAGAAGCATTTCTGAGGTTGCAAACCTAATCAGCTCTGCAAGGTTTTGCAAGCCACTTACATAAGCCAGAGTCAACACCAACTCCAGTCCAAGTTTCCCCAGTGACACCTGGGCAGGTTTTTTCTTTTTTCTTTTGCATACTTAGGTGTCTCCAGTTGTTACAGTGCTGTTGTGCCTTCTGTACAGGACTCAGAAGTCACAGCTCGACTATGGCTAATAATACACAATGTGATTGTTTCTCTGTTTTGTATTTAAACTTGCTTGCGCAGGTCTTCCCAACAAAATAAACCGTCCCCTTGCATCCCCCCCATCTCACCCCCCACATCCATTTTCTCTCCCCCAGGCCCCAAGTGAAAAAACAGCAAGTTTCTCCTACCAATAGACCTGAACAACAAGTTACTTTTCCTGAACACTGAAAATAATCTTTGCTCTTTCCCCAAGTTCAACCTGAGACCTATTCTCAAGAATAATTTATAAGATGGGCAGTATCAATGCATTAAATTCTCAGCAGAACAGCTCTCACACTTGAGATCACTGGAGCCCCCTGGGTTTTTGGGCTTAGGGCATGAATGCTGGAGACCTACCCCAGAGACAATATCCCCTGCCTTACTTTTCTTATCTTCACAAAATTTGCTACTCTTTCAGTGTAATCACAGCCTCAAGGCTTCTGGAAAGAAGTGTCCTCTCCCATTTCAGTTCCCAGACCCTTACCAGCCTCACCCTCACCAAGCATAAAAAACAACACTGTTTTTCCAGACCCAAAGCCACCCTTAGTTAAGATGGCTCTCTCCTTTCACACCCAAAACTGTATATTTATCTAAATATCATTAAGCTTCTACTACTCACCCTGTTCATTCTGCACAGCTCTATATTTCTGATTATTCATTCTTCCCACATTAAATCCCAGAAGCTGCTTTCCCTTACAGCACCATAAAAGCTGCTGCTTTTCTCTTTCCAACCTTGCCTCCTGAATCCTTATAGGGTCCAGGTGTTTTCCACCAAGTCCAACAAGGAGGCAACTGATTAATCACAGCTGACCTGAGCTCTTCTTTTCTTTAATCACACCTGACCTGAACTTTCACCGTCTTAAAAAAATTTGAAATCCTGCAGGATGCTATGTAACTTTACCTATGTTCTTTTAAAAACTGTATGATAGAACGTAAATACACATGAAATAAAAAAAAAATGGAACTAGCTTGCTCCACTGCAATGGTACGTGTTTCTAGATTATGGGACTGTTAGCAGAAGTCGCTACTTTTTGCAGTGTTTTGCTCAGAATAGGCAGCGCCTCCTCGCCCTGCTCCCTCACCCCGGCCAGGAGCAGCCCTCGGCCCTTCCTGGAAGGAGAAAGGGCAAATAACCAAGCTGCTGGCACGATCCCAATACCCGTGTGCTTTATAATGGTGCAATCCCAGAACCCGCATGTTTTATCAATGCTGGAGGAGGCTTGTATCCACTTTGAGCCAGGCACCTCTTTCCAGAAGAGAGAGGAGGTCCGGCAGATCTTTAGATGTCTGGGTAACCTTTAGCCAAAAAATCAGCAGAGGAAGGGTGGTTGATGGATCTCAGTTCTAGACCGCGTACTTAAATACTTCATAAATCTCGCATTAGTGTCTGGGTCTTGCAGGGAGGATCCAGTGATGGAGTTTATAAAGTTATAATTACTGCCATCAGATGAAGCTTCGAAGAAAATGATAGATATTTTCAGGCTCACCTGCCAGTGGGGCTATTAAAGAACAAAACAAACAGAACCGGAACTCATATTAATATATGGCTTTAAAATAAAATTGATTTTAAGTTCAAGCAACTCTCCTGTAGCAATACCCAATGCACTGCCTTTCTTGCATTGTTCTTCTTACCCCAAGAAAAACATTTTTAAGTAACACGTCAAAGCTGCGCATCATCAGGATAGAGTATCGTGATTCTGACAATTTAAAAAGCAGCAGGTTGTTAGAACCCCTGGTTGAAGACTGGTTTTCCAGATACCACTCTTTCTTACTGCCTATTGATACTTCCAACAAATTATTTTTACACCACAATCTGTGGATTCATAGAGATCGGGGATGGACATCTCAAATTAGCCGCTGGAAACACTGTTTTCTTCTTTTTGTATTTTTCTGGGTTTTTACACATGCTGATTCTGTGCCGGCTGCACTCATTCTGTGCAGATCCTGTACAGGTTTCTTGAAATTTTTTTTAACTGATTAAAGATGGATTCTAAATTAGCATTTATCTGAATACTTTAAAAGTTTCATACTTATTGAGAAGTTTACAAATCAATACAAATACCGTAACAGCCTATTTATGTATCACTGCTGCAGCCAAACAGAAATACTATTTTTAAAAATAATTTTATGTAAATAAATTGCAAAACAGTACAACAGAGCAAATCAGACAAAATCACAAATCTGAGTGTCAATATGATCTTCTGACTCACGGAATAGAAAATGAATATAGATAAACTAATGCTTTCCAGAGACATTATTGGCACATTTCAGTTGTCTAAAAAGGATTCCTGCCAGTGGCCGACCCAGAGGTCTAATTCTTTTTTCCAATATTCATTTTTCCTTTTCTACCTTTCTTTTATCATGGTTATGGTGAACAATGATTAGGGTCATCATTATTTTTTTCCCTGTACTTTGTATTTTTCCAGAAGAATAGCAAATATCATATACAAAGTAGAATATAGTGAATAGCTCTATAATGTGACATCATAATTTCATATCGTATTTGCATATTAATGGTGCTGATGGGAAGAACAAATTGAAAGCAGTTATTAGAACATGTAAGCTGAATTTTCTTGCATAAGCCATTTTCATATCATGTCACCATAAAAAAAAATTGTGATGAATGTTCCCCCTGAAGCTGACAAGTTACAAGGGCTTGTACTAAGGGAATAATAACTCCAAGATTCATAAAAACGGTAATTACTTTATCAACCTTCTAGTCACATTGGAGACACATATACTGAATCACTCCAAAATAACTCTGACATAAAAATTAGACTTTATGTTGATATTACGTTTCTTACCTGAGGTTTCCTTTTAAAAAAAAATAAGTCCAATATATTACTAATTACCCTGAAACCAAAAAATCAGGTTTATGTGATAGATCTTTAAACACTGAGGTAAGGCTGGATGGGATAGAGAGAAAAAGGAGCAGACATCAGGAGGAAAGAATTATTCAAGTCTAAGGATGACATTGCCAAGGAGTAAATTACTATATATTTTGTCTAGGAATAGCAAAGGTTAAGAAGTTGACAGCTCCTTACAAGACACCAACTTCTTGGACAGCCTCCCAGGAAGGACAGCAGAGACAAAAGTACACCATAAACCCAATCAGCTTAAAACAGAGTTTGATCAATTAATAAAAGAGATTATGTGGTCATGCCACGATCCAGGGAGATCTGCCCTGTCCCACATACACCCCGGCTTCATCCATCACCACATCAGCTGTGAACGAGATCCACAAATGGGTCCAAACAAATGCTAAAACCATGTTTTGTCTCCCACTTAAAACTGCCCGAAATACCCACAGCTGCGCAAGTACAGAAACGATCAGAAATAGCTACATGCATTAAAAAAAATGGATATTCTTGTCTCCAGAGGTAGACCTGACATGTCTTGTCAGAGCACATCTGGAATGCACAGAGACGACAGCAAAGAAAAGAAGTGCTACCTGCAATAAAGACGACAGAAGGCTAATTGCGACCACCGAGTTTATTACTGAGCAAGGCGGCGATCCCGGCACTCAGCCCCTGCGCCCTGTTTAGCTGTGTAACACGTACCAATTTATTCCTCGGCCAAGAGAGCAGCGCGGCCCCGCGCTGCAGGCGGCAGCGCCGCCGACTCCATTTCCAGCACTTAACTCTCCTCGGGCAATCGATAAGGACGGCAAGCATTTCCCTGGGACTGCGCATACTAAAAGATGGTGGGGTGCTTTGCTACCACCGTGCTGAACTATACAGCACTCAGGTCCTTTCCAAAGACCTAATAGTCAGTCCTTTGCAGTGCTCAATGTCTTCATTGGCATCCCTGTGAGATAAATAATATAACCATGGAGGACAGGTGGTAGAAGCATTTAATTTGCTTGCTTGCGGCTGAGTGGATAAGCAGCATTTGTTCTGTGTTTCAGCAATAGGGTGCAACTGGGGGGCAGAAACGAGGTGCTCCTTACTTCTTGCTCATTCCTCTTACTCGCTCTGTGCTGTTAGAGCAACCTGGAGGGCTACGAATGTCACTGGGCTGGAAATAAACGGGACGGTGTTCCCTCCATTTTTTTTTTTCTTATTTTAACACACAATTTGTATCATCCAGCAAACCAGAGTCTACCTTTTACTAGATTATTAGGTTTGTGTTCTATTAAAATACAGCTTTAGAGACTGGAAGATTCACTGTGGGGTTTTGATGTTCTCACTTAAAAAAGTGTCGGTCAATTCTCCGTCGGGGCAACATTGGGCCCTGAAGCAGAGATTCTGTTTGGGGAGGAGAGAACAGGATTAAATGTATTTCAGTGCATAATGTTCATTGAAATGCATGGGATTAGAAATGTAGGGGATTAGAAATGTATAAAATTAGAAATGTAAATACGATTACAATTTTTAAAGGCTACTTACAGGACTGAGGCAGAAAACTGTCTTCAAAATAATATTGCAATTTTTCTGTCTTACGTAAAAAGTTACCTTGCTTGTTCTCTCTGTGTGAGCTTGAACTACTCTTTTTTAAACTGTTCATCACATTATTTTAATTTCTAATCAGTCCTATGTCAGGGTATAAATATAGGGGGACATTTCAGCCCTTTAAGAAAAGTCTCTTGCAGATGGAAATCTCACCACAGAGTGACTTTATTTTCCCTGTGAGCTTCTAGGCTCAATCTAGCCTGAGAAGAGGTAATAGCTCAGCCTTTGTTCCAGTTCGGTCCTTGACCTCCTTGTTTACAGTGCTAATGGGGACAGCAGTTACTCAGAGTCAAGATGGCATTTTTGAGATGTGAATAATCACACAAGAAAATAGACCGAAACAGTCAGTACATTCACATCGCCTGCCTAACTCAGCTATTAGCCAGTTATGATGTTCAGCCACTACTACTGATCTATATACGAATAGAGACAGTGACCTATAGGAAATATAATCCGTATCCCATTACCAACTCCCTGAGACATTTTTTCCTTCTAAAGCCCAAGTTTTTCAATGACATCCTTCTAAAAAGACCCTCTTTCATGTCGCTTTTATCATTCTGACCTTATTCCAGTGGGAATTTCAATTCTGTCCTTTGAGACATGCAAATGATGCAAAATTTCACTCTCCTCTTGCTGCACAAAGATCCAAAGAGTAAAACTCCAGCCCATGAGGAGGACTGTGTGCCCAGCCTGTGCTCCTGGTCACGATGCACAGGCTGCCCGTTCACATCGCAGTCACGGCCGGCCTGTCCCAGCTACGCTGCCAAGAAAATGCAGTATAGAAAGATTTGTTATATTAAATAGATACTATATACAAACTATGTTTACTGAACTTGTTTTTGCAGAAGTGTAAATTATCCTGTTTGACAATATAGTCTTTACAAGTGGCAAAATGCGACATTCACAAATAACTGTCTCAGTGTTTTGCTTGGCAATCACAGTCACAGATCACAATCCTAGAGATTTTAATACACCCTGTAATGCTACTTGAGTGAGCAAAAAACACTCCACGTTGAACCACTGTGGCCTGGATTTCCTTAATTATATTGGAATATGATCAAGATTTGCCCAAAGCACAGCTGTGACTCAAATGCACTCAGGTTTGCCCAGCTAATGGGGTCAAAACCTCTGCGAACATCAGGTTCACAGGTACCATGGCGCAAGGGCTGTGGCCTTAAGCACAACGCACTCAATAGAGTTCTAATTATAACACTTAAAACTATTCAGAACACCAAAACCATGCATTAAGTAAAAAAGGCAAGTATAAAATACTGTACGGAGAGTAGATTGTTTCCTAGAGCTCATGGTTTTAAGTTTCCCAATTCATAAAATTCAGCACTTAATCACTGTACTTTGCATTGGACATTTATAAAAAGCCTGGTATTTTTTGTATCTTGGTGCCAGTAACACACAGGAAAAGAGAGAAGAATATCCGAGGAGATGATCAAGGCTGTGTTAATCTGAATTTCTGATGCCACACTCCTTACTATTCTTTATTACAGCTTTGAAAAGCAAGATCCTTGATTAGGGGAGGCCTTTCACCACTAGCGCTGGGGTCCCACACAATGACTGGAGCGTAAGAAGAATGATTTTAGGATGAGGAGTCACAACACTTGCAAAAAAGAAGAGATTTTCTTTTCTACTTTGTTTCTGGAGCTTTGATCAACAAGTAGTTATCTTTCCCAGAAACCTCAGAAACCACTTTGCTGTGTGTTGGTGGAATCACAGCCCCTTCTAACTTGATTCACAGTCTTAGTAAGTTCACTCATCTGTTCTTCCGAGTCCCACTTGAATGTGGACAAAAGCCTTAGTTTGATTTATCAGTCTAGGAAATGCCAGAGTGGTAACATGTACAGTACATGCAGTAATCGTGTCCTTACAGCAATGCTAAGGTTACACAAATAAGAGCTATCATTCACAGTTTCCTGAATTTCACAGATGAAGAGAGGAACACCATTCTGTCTACCGCAGCTTTTAACAGGCTTGTGAGATGTATGTAAAAATCTTAAATAATTTCCATAAGAAAAAAGAGCTTCTGTTTTGCCCTCAATTTCCCTGTAATTTCAATGTATTTAATCTTCAGATTAAGTTGATACAAAGAAAAGTGACATCATTGAAATGCTGTTATCCACCTGACTTTCTAAGCAGAGCTATAGCCATGAAAGATTACTGGAAATCATGTGGTTAAAGCACTGCAGTACATGTAGAAAATGTAGCAAGTAAGGTCAAGCTTGCAAGCAAATTCACATGATAAGAAAGAATTGCTTTGATGATTTTTAAAACATCATAGTCATCCTATATTGGGTCATCCACACTAGCTTGAATCTTTTTTAAAGTTATAATAAATTGAAAAATCCAATTTCTTGGATGAAATATTTTTATTTTTAAGTCAAATTCAAGCTTGATTGAAATGTACTTGCAGGATTTGCAAAGTAAGCCAAGTCTGTAAAGCAATCAAGAAATTTTGATGTAGGTAGCTGGAATAGTGTCATACGTGATCTCCGAGTTTCTAACACAAAGTTTCCCAGCGATGTACGAGGGAGGGGAGCTCAGGGGTTCAGCATATCTAGTAGATATATTCTGTTCTGGTGGAACTAATGTATTTACTTCCTAAAATTAAATGGGAAAGACTTAAAGGTGTATTTGAAAACGCATTAAAAAATCTCATAAAAGCTGTTTCTGATCAAAGGAGGTTGAAACAAAATAACGTTTCAAACTTAGAAGTAACTTTCAGCAATTCGTCTATTTTTCCTATCAATCAATAATCTGTTAGCGGCTACGCAAACTCTCATTAAAGCATATACTAGTGATTGCAGCAGTAATTTGGGCCTGACCAAAGAAAATTCTTGCATCTGTTCCGCTGAGCCAGATCCAGGAGTGCCACACGACCTGGGCACTCGGTTCTGTCTACAGCACAAAGATAATACACACCAGTTATTTGTTGCAGAACACACTTTGGGAAGCCTGTCAGTACATTGCATTGCGCATACATCAGCGTGTAAAATTTCATATAATTATTTGTTTTAAATCCAGCTATCTGTAAACTAAATGGGCGATCTAACATTTTGCCCTCTAGTGTCTACTGCCTGCTCTTTGAGGATTTCTGGATGTCAGCGTACAAGCAGCATAATCTGACTTTTTCCTGAAAAATAAAGTATTTTTCCTCTGTCTCCTTCTGGTTGGAATGAGATTATCAGGCCAGGGATTCGGTGTTATTTTATTGTCTGGCAGCTTTAAAATAGAATTGAGATATTACAGATCCGTTTCCTTGATAGCCTTTGCAAGATTTTGTCTTTGAGAGCATATGAAGCTGCATTCCCCTTGGATCTCTTGCCACAAAGTGCTCTGACCTCTCTCTGCAGCAGCCTCTGTGCCCTGCGCCTTGAAAGGAGGCCACGGCACAGCATCCTGCAGCCCAGCCCGCAGGGCGGTCGAGGCCAGACCTGCAGGACAAAAAACCTTGCAGATTTTTAGGACCCTCCCCACAGAATTTGGGGGAGGGGGGAGGGATGTTAAACTATAGAGGAGAAAGCTGGGCTAGGAAGGAATTTAGACAGCAGGCTATTTCTGGGTGAAGTGAACTGGAAAGAGCTTTTGTTTCTGTAACAGTTGGCAGAGTTACAGCTCGCTGGCAGAGAAATCCCAGAGCAGGAGATGAGATTTCGGATGGAGGCAAAGCTCACGCAGAACTCTTGTTTTCCACAAAGATCTTCCTGTAGAGAGAGGGGTAAAGGGGATCAGCCTCCAAAGAGACCCTAGCGTACTCACTCTTGCAGGTTTGCCATGTGCTGTTACTCTGAAATAATATTGTCCTGTTTTCTGTATTATTTTAGGAAGGGGCAAAAAATAGTTGAGAATTTGGAGTACTTACTACTGTACTACACCCTGGTTGCTACCATCTCCTCTGCTTTACGTGTAACTGAGGTCCAGCACATACAGCACACTGCAGCACTACAGCTTCATGCCCACACTCTGCAATGGCACTTTAGGAGGCAAAAAAAAAAAGACTTCAAATGCAGTATACCTCTACCAGTATCATTTTCTTCAGATGGGCTACCAAAGGACAAAGCAGTTTTAAATAAATCTTTCATGTCATCAAATAAATCCTCGTATCGTTAGTCATTTGCTGGGACAAAAAATATCTACATATTGCTTGAGGGGAGCTTTTCTGCTTTTTTACCCTATCTGTAATAGCAATTACTTCCAGAAGTTCAGAGAAATGAAAACTTAGCGGAGCTCGTGGAAGGTATGACATACACACCTTTTGCAACAGGATCAACACAGGCTCTTTGCTGCTTTTTACCCTTCAAATGATTTTAAATTGGCTTGTTGGGACCAGACTGATTTTCCCCACACTGTGTCTCCAATTCTGCTGTAGCTTTGGAGATGAGATAGCTGGCAAACATTATAAACGACCTGCTGTGTCCACAGGCTTTCTGGAAGGCTTGAAGTCGACTTTACTGCTAGAAACCTCACCTCTCAAAGGCTTCTTTAGGTACCGTATTTTGATTAGTGCAAAACCATTCTTACACAGCGCATACACACGCCGCATAGGCAATCGCTGGTGCAGGAGGTGCATCAGGGCGGACAGAAAGGTCCGTACCTCCCCAAGCCTCCCTGTGCTTGCTTACTCCAAAGAGGGAGAGTGTTTCAGGGAAGAGGCTGGGATATTTCTCGCATCTTCACCATTCTCCAAGCTACCCAGGGAAGGGAAGCTCACATGCAAAGAACATCAGTACGTGGGCTTAGCCTTAAATTGCCTGTCACGCCGCGTAGGTTATGTTACAGTTACTGGCATCTGCTGCCGTTAAGCTCTGTTGTATGCTGATGCGCATTGCTGCAGAAGGATTTCCCTAATTTTTCCTTAAGGTAGGTTGCAGAACACTTTCCCTTTAAATACCCTAATTCTAGATGCATCTGATGCAAGTATTATTTTTTTTTTAAATCTACCTGCAGTTTTTCTATATATACCAGTTATACAACCACTCCCAGCCCCCGTTGTTTTTTGCACTCAGACACTTGCACCAATAACGGACGCAGAATGAGCTCTGTACTGATACCAATCTGCTATGAATCCGCAAAGGCAGATTTTCTTATTAAACAGCAGCTTTATTTGATGACCTGGAGGGTACAGCAGCATGCAACGAATTCCCCTTCCCATGCAAGTAACTACACCTTCTAGCACACAGCAAAAAGGCGATGTCTCTCCTCCCCAAAAATGTACTAAGAATCAGGAAAGTATGAGAAATACAAGTCATTTTATCAGAAGGAAACTACACTACTTCTACAATGTCACCAACAACTTTAAAAATGAGCAAACTTGAACCAACAATAAACTAACACCAGGAGAAATAATAAGAGAATAATAATGCGACACCTGAGTGAAGCTGGGCACTAACAGCATCACAGAAATGTCAGCAGCGAATGCGCACGCACATAGCTAAGGAGCTACAGAATCAAAAAGCATGAGACCTCTTAATGCGGGAAAATGTAGATGACAGATGACACCTATTTTTGCTGCTGTAAGATAAAAAAATAAAGTTAAGCACTGAAAAGCCTACTAAATACACCAAAGCGATAAACTAAGTATGAGATTCCAATGAGCCTTTGTGCTATACCTTTAGATATTGCACATATGAAACAAAAGGCTACTGAAAGTTGTGACTGATGTCTGTAACCCTGAAAAAGCCAACTTATTAACAAGTAAAAGTAATAAGCAATAAATAAAAAAAGTCAGATCCTGGATCAGTCTTTTAAGTTTTGACTTCAGGTGCAAGAACTTAACTCTCATATACATAAATAAATAGAAAGTTGAAATTCTTTTTAAATACAAGCTTTTAAAGATGTGATTTCAATATAGTTTTAATATACTGCCAGTAACTAACTACAATGTGCAACGCTCTTTAAACACAATTCCCCTGTCACCAATACGGGCAACTGATGGACCCTTGTTGGAAGCACAGGGCACCTGAACAAATCCTCCCGATTTAGAGGTGGCTCCTGAAAAAAGTAACTTCCTTTTTATATTTTTTAGATGGTCATCTACCATGATCCCATCTAGGATTAAGATATCTTGTAATGAGGGGCCAGGAAACTTCTACACTGAACAAGAGGTAACGTGTTTAGATAGTTTTTTGTAAATAGTTGGCAAAGCAAAACTACATTATCGTCTGTAGTGAAAAGCTCTATCTTATGATGATACGATCCCTGTCTAGATAGAGAAAAAGCGAGCTATGATCCATCAGGGCAGTAAAAAGACACTTCAGCTATCGATTCCTCAAGCAAACTCTGTAAAAATGGTGGCGAGACATTCCAAGCGGAGGGCCTTCCTCTGAGAAAGCTGCTCTTGTACCTTGCTGGAACCAAACGTGTCTGACTTTGGGATGCAGGGCAGGTACATTTGTTCTGGCAGCCTTTTAATCGAATCTCTTCTCTGGCAGAGAGGCAGTTCTTGTGTGTGACAGTAATGTAGATTTATGGAAAATAATAAGGTGATCAGCTGCCCTACAGAGTTATTATTTTGTTTCATTCAAAAAAAAAAGACACTAAGAGTAACCTGATGGCTTGATGTACCCAATGACCTGCGGTGCCTGGCTCGTAGTTCAATGAAGTTAATGGAAAAACTGCCGTTGCCTTCACTTACGAAACAACCAGCAAGTTTAAAAACCAGGCACAACAAAAACTTAGAAAGAAAAAGAACTAGTGCTAAGTAAGTACCAGAACAGTAACCATTTTAGAAATATCTAGATTGTTAAAAGAATTTCTTTTGACTCCATTCGTGTCCCTTTGTGTTCCCTGAGTTTCAATATTCTGGCAAATTTGTTTAAGGACAGATTAATCACTGAAGCAGTGAATTTAAAATTAATATCCCAGAATATGAATAGAATATCATTAGGACATGAATTTTAAATTTATAATCATGTTTATGCAAAAATATTTTTTTTTTTTTTTCACTCATCTACCTCCTGATGATAATCTCATCCTAATAATAAAGTCTGACAGATCAATAGAAGTTCTTTCGTTGACTTCACTGGGCATGGGAGCAGACACCTAACCGAAGAATAAAACATACTCCACGATCTAAAGCCGCTTGTATTTCAAATATCAAGCTACAAAAACATTCAACATTTCCCACATAGTAACTGTCCTTTGCAAAAAATCCCTGGGAAAAGACTATAGAGCAATGAATACTAATGACTAAACTCATAGGGTAGAAATGAAAGATGATGCAGTTGCACATGCATATTCTCATCTTTTCTGTTAGTGTACAAGGAAATATCCAAGTCAGTAACAAATGCTCTAACAGCTTTGAGACAAAGCCCTATGTTGAAATCGCAACTAGACACAACACTTGGTGTCCTTCCTCTTCTTTGGTTATCTGGCCAGAGACGTTTTAAGGAAACCTGACATTTTCCATTTTTTAATTAATATTTTGAAAACTTCCCTTCATGCACACAACATTGTTTATGCTGAAATAGCTGGAAGTATGAGAAGAATCCAGCTGGCTTCACGAATGTTTTTATATTGGTAAAACCTGTGGTTTTCACCAAACAGAGTATCAGCTAAAAAAAAAATCATTCAATTAACCGCAAGCAAAATATCACGGTCGCAGGCAGGTCAAGTTGAAAAGAATATACCTTTCCACCAGGATACAGACTAGCCAGAAAACAAGATGTATCACTTTGTGTAACTACAAGCGCAAAGCAAGCCCTCGGAGCTGAGCCCTTCTCCACTCCCATCTCTTTTTGCAATGGGAGTCCCTCGGAGGAAGCATTTCCATCGCTCCTTTTTAAACACAGTAGCTCAATCTTGAGCCTTTGCCACATTACATGATCTAATAACAGCCGTTATTAGAGAAAATATGGTGGAGTTCCTGATTTACCTCTGATAGGGCTCACGTTCATCCTTGCAAAACCCTGCCCCACCGTCAGAGCTCCAATGCAGATCCACTGCGCAGGCTGCACATACGAGAACCAGGGCAAAAAAACGTCCAAAGTACCCCCTGGTGAAGCAGATGCTACAGTAGCTGCTTTTTCTACTGACCCACTTCTGTACCGAATGGCAAAGTCAAGTACTTCTAAGCTACCAAGCCCAAATTGTGGACCGTCCCCTTAATCTTTTCATAGATGGGAAAGTTTCTAACTCACGAGAGAGCAATCTTACCAGTTCTCTACCTGATACTTTAGCTTGCTTGCAAGGTTGTTCTTTTTTGCTTTTTCTTTAGAAAACACATACAGCACATGTACTCTGAGTCCCAACAGCGTTTTTTAACAAGAGATCAGTTAATTTTTGTAGACTTCATTGGGTAGATAAGACAAAGTAAAAATAGCAAAGTAAATGAAATAAAAGGCTACTGGGATGGCTAATGGTGCTCATGATCCCACCGTTAGAGTTGCACCTCTTGAGATTTTGTCCCAGGTCTTATCCGACAGCCGGGTTCGATGAGCAGGGAGGGTAACACCAGGCAAGGGCACAACTGCAGCACTGCAAGACCGCACGAGTGCTTGCTAAGCTAGGATGGAAGAGCTATCCCTTTTTTATTCACCCTTTCCCTCAACTTCATTGTAGAGCTTCTTCCTGGGGAAAAAAATCCACTTGAGAACATCTTTGACGGCCAAAGGGCAGCAACCCAACGGGGGTGAGCAGCTCCTCTGAGTGCACTGAGACATGAAATATTTTGCCTCTTTCTTTGCAAGTATAAGTGGCAGTAAACATTTGGGATTGGTCTGTGTCACCTTAACTTATTCTCTGTAACGTTCATACAGTCTTCAGCATCAGCAAAACTCTGCTGTTGTTACTTAAATAATTTACTTTGTGCAGCAAGTCATACGACACAAATATAAAGTTTCTCATATTCCTCGTGGCAAGGACACTTGGAGCGGTAGAATATTTTTTGCTCCCTCTTCATTAGGCTTTGGAGTCCAATCCTGCCATTGATCAGCCCACCAAACTCCAATGGACTTTAACGCAAGCTCATATACAGCTCACCAGGAAAGTGGGATTTATTAACGCGCTGCCGGAGCTGGCAGACTGCTGCTGCTCCCTTACTGATCCGATCCTGTGAAATGGCATGTCTACCCACGGAGATTATGGATATAAACACGTAAGGGGCATCAGACTGACTGATATTTTTACAAATTTTATATTGCTTGTTATTTTCCTGGCGCTGCATGTGAGGAAACAGAGGTACTAACAGTGCAGGAGGGAAATAATCTCTAAAAAGTGAATATAAAATGAACTTACAAAAACTAAGTGGCATTTACCCTAGGCAAGAAAAGATTTTATCTGGGTCTTATCAACAGTGCTTTTCAAGGTATGAAGTCCTCACAATAGATCTTCTTGGGCTTGGTTGTTTTGGGTTTTTTTTCTCACTTAGCTTTAACCTTTCC
Organism: Nipponia nippon; assembly: GCF_047370975.1. NCBI lineage: Eukaryota > Metazoa > Chordata > Aves > Pelecaniformes > Threskiornithidae > Nipponia > Nipponia nippon. The sequence goes on from NW_028262369.1 coordinate 95,373,300, forward strand.
AGCCAATCTAGCCCTACAATTTTTTTTTTCTGATAAAACATCCCAACTGACATTGTCCTGAGGTCTACCTAACTGTTCTAGGATTTAGAAACCGAGTTTGCTTTCCCATTCGATATGCCTGGGCTCAAGGCTTCAGGTGGACTTTAATCAAATCCACATTGCCCTTTGCTTGATCTGAACAATCAGCTCAGAAAATTTCTCATTATGGCTTTTGTAAGAAGAAATAATAGCCTGTCTTCTTGCGAGCAAACACAATTTGAATGAACAAAATTAACGGCTGTTTCTCTTAATTTTTTCCTCCTACTGATGTGATAGGTTATATATGAGGTGTAATTACAAAAATGTCAAAGTCCCTATTGAAAGAGTTAATCCACCAGGAAAAATTCCCACCAGGAAAAAAAAAATAATCTATGGCATGCAGATGAACTGTTTACTTGGTAGCCCTTCTGTGATCAAAATGAAACTAAGCTGAACTGCTGAAACAATAAAAATAAATTGTTACTTGGGGTTTGCAAACCCCAGTTAAATAAATATTATGCAGTAAACAACATTCTGGATTTTAATTAGGATAAAACAACTGAAAAAGGAGTTACCAACCATTTGTGTTTATCTCATAGTAACCTTCAAATAATTCTTACAGGGGAGTATATAACAAAGGGGTTTAGCTTAAAAAAAACACACAAAAGAAAACGCCAGTTTTACTTTCATCAGCATCAAAAAGTCATCTTAATATGTATTTCCCCTCCTGAAAAGTTTCTATAAAACTTTAAATTAGATAAATATGGGTATTGATGGTGGTTTTCTGGTTCCAGCTTTTCAATTACTTTTAAGAAAGCAAAACATTTTGAAAATAATGTGATCAATTTGTTTGCACTTGCTCTAACAAGATGAAATAGCCATCTAATTATCCAGCCAAACATAAACGAACGCTAACTGGGGGGTAACTAATTTTAAATGGCAGGTACCAGCCTCATTTTGCATGTTTTCTGGTAGGCATAATGCAATGCAATACAGTATTTTCATTACCCATAACTCTTTGCTGAGTTACCAGATTCCAGGATGTCTTTTGCAATGGAGATAAAACAGATTTCTACAGAATTTGAAGACACGATCCACGCTCTCACCCTTCACCAGTTCGTTCCAGCTCTGCAACTGCGTTCCTACAGCAAACCAAAGCTGACTTTTTCATCCCAGAGCGCAGTACGTAACAGAGAAGCACAAACTGTAACACGCATTGCTATGGCTTAAAGGAGAATAAGATGCCTTGTTACTTCTTCAAGTGGCGCAGTCAACACACCCAGCGACGTGCCCTGTGGGTGATCTAATTACTTCCACGGGAGCGGCAGGAACGGCAGCACATACATCATGCGCACGTCCACGGGGCCGTACGAGCGCCGCTTGACTGGCAGCGCCGGGGCACTTAAAGCACTAAGTGCTGCATTACTCATGGATGCCACCAGATCTGTGCTCTGGCGTCCCGATCGTTATTTGTAAAGCGGCTGTCTAAGAATAGCTAAAGGAAAAAAAATATTGCCAGCGTGTAACAAACAGGTGGACCCTTGTCACCTCGGGGAACACGCCGTGAGTGAGCTCTCTGAATAAAGGACATGGCTGAAAGCTGCCTGCTCTCGATGCAGCCCCAGACGTGGCTGATGGACAACAGTGGGTCTCTCCACAAGGTGCCAGTCACGTCTCTGGCTGCTTCAAATCCTGAGGACGGCTGAAGCATCAAAACCTCCGGGATCCTCTGTTTCATCTGGGAGCTGTGCCAGTAGGAGATGGGATGCAAACCTCTCTCCTGCCTCCAGCAGGCTGAAGAACATCACCTTGGCAAAAAAGTGTATTTATGTATGTGAAGTGTCAATGTCAATTAAGCTGTCTTAAAAATGCTAAAATTCTAGTCTTCTTATAAATATTGTTCCATTATTCAGCAGCAAGGCAGCACATTCTTAGTGGAGACAAAATTATTGGTCTAAAAATGAAAAGTTAAGCTAGTAAAGAAATAGCAATGACATTTCTAGGGGCTGACATTTCTGCACAACATGGTGAGCTATTAATTTGCTAATCATTCACATAACACTATTTCGGTGGATAGTTTAAGCAACAATTTAAATTGAACCTGAAGATTAAAATCTTGGCCTAAAGGCTTGTATTTCTATCTGCATTTTACACTACAATCTCTAAAGTAAATTAACAGGCTCCATTTTTGTGTGGCTTACTCGGGAGGAGAGGTGAGAACCTTGATGGTCAGACCCTGCACTGCCTTGGAGCGACAGTCACAACTGCCACATAGTCTCCTGTTTACCAGCAGAACTGGTACATTTTGACTTACTTTTCTGTTCCTGAAAATATCACCTGTGTCCAGAAACACAATTGGGTTTTGCCATTTCTCTCTCTCTGCTTTTTAGCAAGCTGTTGAAACACCTGCGTTCACACCTGGAGTAAGGCAATTGCTAGGGTGCTCTCAGACCTCCTCTGTACAAGGAGCTGGGGAAGGGATCGTTTTATATCACGTGTAGGTGTCAATACCTTCTTCTGCTGCTTCTTTAGGAGGTGATTCCCTAAATCAGCTTTTAATTCCACTTTATTAAGAAGCCAATGCCTTACAAAATGTCATTACACCAGACCTCTGCTGCCAGATAATTTTCACCAACCCAACATCCTGATAGGGAGCGTTTGAGTAGGAAAAAAAATGTTTTGTTTTTTTTCCACTAGCAGTCTGGAAGTGAAGAAATTTTTTTCCCCAAAAGGAAATGACAGACTGGCCTGTACACAGCAGGCCAAAACATCAAGTCAGACTTCCAATGCAATCTCCAGCCGTTGCTAGGCCAAGACTCACATACCTTCTCCAACGAGCCAAGTCAACACTACAGTCCAGCCTCAGCTGATGGCAGTCCTCTTGGCTCTCCTTTCATTCCCTACCTCTTATCTGCTCCCCTTAACCTCCCAGTCTCCTTGCTAGCTTTTTTCCCCTGCTAAGAGAAAGACAGGTCCCTAAAATAGGGTTCTTTTCCCTATTTTAGAGATCCCAGCGGAGACAAAGACCATGGTCACCCCCAAGACCTCAGCAGTTTTGTTCTGTGTTACCCAGAGGACAACTGCTGAAAGTCAAAAGGAAAAATTTCCACCACCTTTACATACATATGGCCTTCACTTCCATATGACTGACAGCTTCCAGGTTCACAGAAGAAAGATTGGCAGTCCTGCCATGTGGAACATGAAGCTAAATCCAACCTCATTCATTTAAAAGAAAATCCATCTTTTAACGCTTCAGTTGGTTGATTTTTTTATCAGCATAACACAAAGCCCATAGCATAGCCAAATTCAGAAGTGACACTGGGGCTATTTCTTTCTCTCCTCGTTCCCAGTTTCTCAATATTTGTTTGGACAATGTGTGTAAAAAAGAAATAAACAAAACAGCAAGGGGAAATTAGGCAGCTCCGAGTTACCTGGCAGTACGCTACATCGAGAGCTCTCTGGAAATCAGCTCTTCTTAAGTTCTCCAACGGCACTGAGCATTGGTCTTGGCTAACCGGGGAGGTCCCAGTCGACTGGAGGTTAGCAAATGTGACACCCATCTACAAGAAGGGCTGGAAGGAGGATCCGGGGAACTACAGGCCTGTCAGCCTGACCTCAGTGCCGGGGAGGGTTATGGAGCAGATCATCCTGAGTGCCATCATGTGGCACGTATGGGACAACCAGGGGATCAGGCCCAGTCAGCACGGGTTTATGAAAGGCAGGTCCCGCTTCACTCACCTGATCTCCTCCTATGGCAAGGTGACCCGCTCAGTGGATGAGGGAAAGGCTGTGGATGTTGTCTACCTGGACTTTAGTAAAGCCTCTGACACCACTTCCCACGGCATTCTCCTGGAGAAACTGGCTGCTCATGGCTTGGACGGGTACACTCTTTGCTGGGTAAAAAACGGGCTGGATGGCTGGTCCCAAAGAGTGGTGGTGAAGGGAGTTAAATCCAGTTGGCAGCCGGTCACAAGTGGTGTTCCCCAGGGCTCAGTACTGGGGCCAGTTCTGTTTAATACCTTTATCGATGATCTGGACGAGGGGATCGAGTGCACCCTCAGTCAGGTTGCAGACAGCACCAAGTTGGACAGGAGTGTTGATGTGCTGGAGGGCAGGAAGGCCCTACAGAGGGACCTGGACAGGCTGGATCGATGGGCCGAGGCCAATTGCACGAGGTTCCACAAGGCTCAGTGCCAGGTCCTGCACTTGGGTCCCAACAACCCCAGGCAACGCTACAGGCTTGGGGTAGAGTAGCTGGAGAGCTGCCTGGGGGAAAAGGACCTATTGGTCAACAGCTGGCTGAATATGAGCCAGCAGTGTGCCCAGGTGGCCAAGAAGGCCAATGGCATCCTGGCTTGCATCAGAAATAGTGTGGCCAGCAGGACCGGGGCAGTGATCATCGCCCTGTACTGGGCAGTGGTGAGGCCGCATGTCGAATCATGTGTTCGGTGTTGGGCCCCTCACTCCAAGAAGGACATGGAGGTGCTGGAGTGCATCCAAAGGAGGGCAACGAAGCTGGTGAAGGGTCTGGAGCACAAGTCTTATGAGGAGCGGCTGAGGGAGCTGGGGTTGTTTAGTCTGGAGAAGAGGAGGCTGAGGGGAGCCCTTATTGCTCTCTACAACTACCTGAAAGGAGGCTGTAGCCAGGTGGGGGTCGGTCTCTTCTCCCTAGCAACAAGTGATAGGACGAGAGGAAATGGCCTCAAGTTGCGTCAGGGGAGGTTTAGGTTGGATATTAGGAAAAACTTCTCCACTGAAAGGTTTGTCAAGCACTGGAACAGGCCGCCAGGGAAGTGGTGGAGTCCGCATCCTGGAGGTATTTAAAAGATGTGTAGATGTGCTGCTTAGGGACATGGTTTAGTGGGGGACTTGGCAGTGCTAGGTTAATGGTTGGACTTGATGATCTTAAAGGTCTTTTCCAACCTAAACAATCCTGTGTTTCTATGATGCTATTAGAAGAAGAAAAATCCATGTTTGGATGATGTAGAGATCTTTATTTATTATTTTGTTACTTCTGTATGTCTCTTGAGGAATGCTGTTTCCTGTGTAAATTATTTTTCTTCACCAGCAGTTATCCCCATGCCTAAGGCAGCCCCACTCCAGCGTTCAGCCAGCCACAGGCTCCTCCAAGCCTCCTGCAAATGGACATGCAGGTCCCCCTGTGCCGACACACCAGCAGAAAGCAATCATTTGTCTTCAAACGGAGGGTTTAAAGGGTCATATTTGACCAATCACCCTAGCTATACTCTTTAATGGAAAGCTTATCTAAGTGTACATAGATGCACCTATATGTGCATGTATACACTACTTACATAATGACCACACAAATAAGTTTATGAAGCTTTCTTGTTCTCATCCCCAGCCTCATCGCCTACTTTTTCTTTCTGTAGATACATGTTTACAGTACATTAGAGAATGGGATGCATATGACTAAAACCTCCTCTGTTCAAGCTATATTCAGCTGATCGAGGATGCCTCCACTGCTGCAAACTGTAGTCTAAACAGAATTCTTTCCTAAGGTACCAGATAGCTGAGATGTAGTAAGCTGCTATTAGCTGGCTAATGTCTTTTCCCCAGACTGCTTTGCTGCAGCCAAGCAGAAGCTCACAAAAAGACATCTCAGCCAAAACTCCCTGTTCAGAGTCCTGGAAGGCTGAGAGCAAAAGCCTCTGCAGAGCAGGATGCACAAACCTTGTTTATGGAGATGAAAAGGAAAGTAGGCGAGTTTCACACCAAATGCATATAAGCAGACTGGTAGATAAAGCAATGTATTTACAAAATCTAACCTATGAAAAATTAATGTTTAAGACAAACACTGTGTTCTCCTATGTGAAACAGGAAGGATGGGTGCCTATGGGTATGGAGAACCAGGAAAGATAAGAGTGTGAATTTGGGAGAGCGCCAATACAAATTTATAGGAAATCACTGAAAGCTCACAAGGCTGCACTTAAAAATTGACTTTCTCTCTCGTCTCTCAGTAGATCTTGCAGTGACATCTTATTGCTGCTAAGTGAACAAAGAAGCCCTGAATTTATGGTTAAATCACACACAATAGCAAACATTAATTAATTGATATTTGAATAGCATACTGAGAGTGTAACAGTTGTACAAGCGGGATTTGGGGAGCATTCACTCAAATTTGACATCTCTGGTATTCTCAGTTCTCTTTTCAGCTCCCTGGTGCGGTGAGAGCCGTGATTTTAGCGATACACAATGCCTGCTGTACTAGTTCCCGTGGCTGGGAGGTTAAGGTGGGGATCACAGCAGCTTTGTTTTCCTTGTCACTGCTAGAAGTACTCGTGCTCTCTGTGCACAATGAGAGGATGCAGGTGATCTTTTACTTTTGAAAGTCTCAAGACATGTATATTTTTATTCAATTTTTCTGAAAGGTCAGTACCATTCAGATCACTTATCAATGATACTTCCTTGCCTATGTATCATTTTTATACTGTGGCATCGGTTTTCCTGGTTCAGCAGTCAGCTCCTAATAAAAGAGGATGACATGTATTAGAAGCAAAGAAAAATAGCTGTAATAATAGCACTTCAGTCCTACTTACTTGTCTCTTAACCTCTTTCTTTCAAAGGCTCCCACGCTGCGGTGCTCAGAAGAAAGTCACCATTGAATTGCCGACTGGAAACCTATTGGCATCTATTGCTGCTTTGGTGCAGCAGCATAGGGGGCAACAATAACAGATAACTCTCCTCAGATCCCTGCCCCTCTCCCGTCTCAAAGTAGGGGTCTCGAAATAAAACCTGTTGCAGACACCAAAGATTTTTTAAATTAAGCTCACGGTTTCAGACAGATACCAGCTCCAGCTGACAGCTCGGCCCCCAGGACTGCGGCGCTCGCCCACTGCCCCCCTGCTCCTTACAGGCGTTGTTCTGGGGAAGCAGTTCCACAAAATTCTCACTGATCATGAAAGGCAAATAGACTAAATCCCAGAAGTAAAGGCAAAAGCATCAATATAGTTTTCGCTAGCAGCCCACTGCTATTTATACAGGTGACTGTGAACATTCACACATCAAAAAAGTGGTATTTTGGCATATCTTCCAGGAACAATTGTCTCCCTAATGGGTAGCACGGTAAATATGCTGTCCCTGATGAGGAAAAGATGCTTTAATCACTACACCAATAGTCTGTAATGAAAAGGATGCAGATTCAGTTCCCTGTCAGATTTCCAGATACAAGATTTTTTAGAAATCTCACAGGTACCTTTGGATTTCAGTACAAGGATCTAGGTGGCTTTTAATGCCACAATTAAAATTTCTGTGCTTTTCCTAACTTCACAGAGGAATTATCAAGATTGATAGATTAAAGAACGAGGGATTCATTAGGGAGCTGGCAGCACACAGCTTTGGTATCTAAAGTGGATGAAGACTGGGACTGGGTGAATGAAGTCTCTGTCCTTAAAACTGAACTGGTTCCACAAATGATGGGTTCAAGAGACAGAGGACCGGCTGTGGTCTGCTCCCTTTGTAAAGCACAGTAGCTATATAATTGCTGAGTTATACCTCTGCCCCTCAAATCCTCTCTGAGAGGGGCCCAGAAAACTTCCCAGCGGAGGATGGTTGGGTCTCTCTCTCTGCGTGGCATGATGGCAGGCCTTCCCTCATTCTTGCTGTCTTTGCAGCAGAGGTAGGACAAATGCATTCATCCAGGGTTTTTCACGGACAGACAAGACAATTTCACATACATATTTTTTTAAAGGCACGCCTTGTGCTGATCTTGCAGCCGGGGCATTTGCACTGCAATCTGTGCTATCTCATTTCTAAGATTAAGCAGTTAAATAGTCTTGGCCTGGTTCTTCTTAATCATACTAACACCACTTTTACAATGATCTGGGCTGAAAGGTTTAGTATTAAGGACAATCGCCCTCTTCCTTTATTACCAGCCAACGCCAAGCCAGCACATTTAATAAGAAAATCATTGTAGGCTTCAGAAAGAGTAAGATCAGGTCAGACTCCTGTTGACATGGAAATACTCAGAAATGTCTATTAAGAAGTGTCCCAAGCACTGAAGTTCTCTGAATTCCTCACTCATGTCTTAATGCAGACGCTGCAACAAGTCAGAATTTGGAGCTTGTCTTTCTGTTGAATGTTAGTGCAAAGAATAAATAAGAATTAAGATCGATCGGAGTCATTTTGGCACTAAAAAAGCTAGTGTACTACATGTCCTTGCCAGTGCTCCCCCGTGTACATGATAGGAATAGCTGCAAGGACTGGAGAAGCAGTAACTTTTGGAAAGTACTGTATCTGCTACAGAGGCATCACATTAAGTAGACCATTTCCAATGAATCCCAAATGCTCATGTTCATTAGCTTTTTGTGAAAGCAGAATAGCATGTAAAATGCACGTTGCGCAGCATGACTTGTACTAGTGCCCCGAACAGTGAAAGAAGTCAAATTCCATCCCCAGATTAAACATTCACAGGAAAAAAAAAACGACTGAGCAAAAGAAAAATTGTTCGGTAGAATTGCAATTGAACAGAACTGGGAAGACTGATTTCTTTGCACAAGATCATGAAGTACATGCATTTTAAGATCAGCTAATATCTGCTTTATAGACCTTTAAAACAGAAAAGAATGTCTTTTGCTATTACTTTAGATAAACAGCTTATGATGAGTCTGGGGACTTTGTTCAGTGTGGAATGGGATATTAAACAGCAAATGTGTCAGTTATGTTATTCAATCAAAATCACAACATTTATATATTAGCTTTTTTTTTTTAACCTGAGAGACAGCGCCTTATGTAAACAATTTTCTCCGTAAGTAAGGGACTACAGGAGCTGATGCTGAAAGCAGCAGACATAATCTCTAAGGCTTTGCTTAGACACGGGAACCTGCTAGCAGTTCCCAGCTCCTGGGATGGATGTGGCAGGATGAGGCCAAAATGCAGCCTCCCTTATCCCCCTCCATGCGTCCTCTGGGTTGCAGCTAAAGAAACTCTCACCATGTAGCCCAGAAGGACCTCCAGCTTGGACACCTGCTGGGAAACTTTGTTCTTTGGTAAATGTTAGGTATTTCTGCTTTTTACATGGACAAATCAATGTGTCGGACATCAAGGACTTCACAAACAAAAAGTTCACTAAACGGGATATGACAAATGCCATCGTTGACTGGAACAATTACTGGTTTTCCTCGTATCTTTATAAAAAGTGCCATCTATCTCATAGCTAGGAGAAGTATTTTTTTGCCATATAGGTGAGCCAGACCAAAGTAAAGAGTGGATTTAAACCGGAATAGTCACTTATTTTTACTACTGCGATCACTGTATAAATTTTGCACGTGGTGAGCATCAAGGTGCTCTTGATTACTGTGTGCTTATTGCTAGTTCTTTTTGTTCATTTATATAAAAGTAAAAAATGAACAAAAATATTATCTAACTTACCGAGGAGTTATGAACTGTCACTGTTATTGATAACAACAGGAAATGAGATCTGCGCCTGTTCCCCTTGCTCAGCATCGACGTGGTAAAATCATAAAGCAATTGGAAAGTGCAGAGCCTGTGTTTCTAAGTGCAAGGCAAGGGACCAGTTTCAGCACTGTCTCACCCCAGTCTGACATCTCTGTGACTCCAGTAATTTCAACGGAACCATAGTGGAGCAGCGAATCAGACCCCTGCGGCAACACCTTCTTCTTCATTTTCCAGTTCACCAAAGAACTTTGTCTACGGCAGTTCAGCAATATATTTTTACATGTCTCTGAATTTAATAAAACGCTTCAGTGTCTGGTGAGCTCTAGTGCAGATGTATCACTATATCGTAAAGAAGATGTAAGTAATCTACTTAATCAAATGTGAGGCCACAGCCAGGATGCTACATTGGATGGACCATTGCCAAGGACAAATGCTTCATAAGAAGGTAGACTTTGCAAAAGCACATTTAAATTTGATTTTAGATAAGAAGTAATGCTTTTATTGGGGGAATCTGTGGCAAATTTACCTACAAAGATAGTTTTTATTAGTATTTTTGAAGGAGTTATGAATCTTTCCTAGCAGAAGTCCAGCAGCGGGATTCTCTGTGGAGGGGAGATAGTGCTGGCTACCAGCATGGCCCAACACAGCCCACTGGCTTCTCCCACCTGGACACCTCAAGGTGACAGGATAGCCCCTGTCCTCCCAACAGCCACCAGCATGACAGGTCTGGAGCACACCCTGCACATTCCTGCTATGATCCTCCAGGCATCTGTGGGCAACATCCCCTTGGCCCCTACAGAGCACTGCAGACCTGGCCTGAACTGCAGAGGGTGCACACCAGGGACAGAGCAAGAAGAGCAACACGGGACAAGGACGGTGGGGAAGACAGGTGAGATTTTGAGGAGAGAAGGAAGCCAGCACAGATCAAGAGAGAAGATCCCTGTTGAGTTGTCAGGTGACGCAGCTTATCAACGTGAAGAGCAAAAATCAGTGGCTGCTGCCCAGGACTAAACACTCACACAGGGTATGGGCCAAAGAAAAGTCCTCAAAACAGCCTTTAAAAGGAGCAGTTCCAGTGCCTCAGTGCCCTCTTGTCCCCCAGAAGTTACAGAAAGCAAAAAGCTGAAGGATCTCTATTAACTTGGCCTGGATTACTGGAAATACCTGACAAACAGCCACGACTATGTCACCAGGACCTGGAGAAAGAAAATTAACAAGAGATGCACAAGCTTAAGACGGCATTTAATGTTTAGTCCCTTTGCTCTTGCAGCAAACACTCTCGCCCCTAAACGCTTTGGAGAAGAGCACCTTCCCTTGGTTCTTCAAAGCTGATCACCTAAACAAGATTTATGTCAGAGTGACAGAATTGTCCTGTTCTCAAAGAAAATGCTACAGGACAATCTGTGGCAACCCAGGGCAAAATCCTAAAGATAAAGCAATGACCAGAACCTTCCCTAACCTGTCAGCCCTTTCCCTCATTATTTCCTTGACTCATTTGCCTCATGACCCTCCATCGAGCTGCAAGCCCACCATGGGAAGAGGATGCTTTGCTTCCAGGCAGAGCTACAATTTTTCCTATCCTTACATCTTGATCATGAAAAAGCACATTTATCCCAAATCCTGCTAGAGGACTCCAGCCTTCAGCTTCCATTTGAGAAGATTCCTCTTGGTTCTCTCAAACTGTTCTGAAGCCCACCACCTGGATACCTCTACAAAGATGATACAGCAATGGCACAAGCCCAGGTGTGTGCAGATGCTGCCATCCTGCTACAAAGGCATCAGTTCTGCACAGCAGAAAAGCAAGCACTTTGCTTCAAGTAACATTAAAAAAAAAAAAACAAAACAAGCTTGGAAAGCTGTGCTGCCAGACAGCTCTATGAACACAGCTTTTACCCTTCCTGTAAGTACAGAAACTTCTGCAGCTGAAGAAATGACTGAAGAAACATGGGTAAAATGGAACAAGCACTAGAGCTTGAAGATGTTCTTAAGTGCCGTCTGGTTCTAAAGCACAGCCACTCCAGCGGGTGCGCAGGTACTGAGTTGGGCTGTTTTCAAGTAGCAGGGTCCTCACATCACAATTACCAACATCATCTTGAACTAATTGCTGAAAACGGTATAACGTGGACTAAGTGCAGCGGTTTCAGCCTCCTGTAAACCATCCGGCGCCTCCAAATTACTTCGGATTCACACGAGCGAGGGGAAAGCTGCAGGTGCAGCGAGTGCCGGAGCTGCCCCGGCACCCTGCCCCGATGCCGGAGCTGCGGCACGTCCTCCTGCAGCATCCCTGACAGCCTCTGCCTCACATCAGCGGGTTTTGCGGCCGAGCTGCTGTGTCCTCTGACAACTTCAGCAGCACGAGGCTCTCAGAGGATGACGTGCTGGAACTTAATAACTTGTTGTTCTACAAACTGTTCAGCCACGTCGCTGGCGTGAAAGAAAAGCATTGGTATTGCTTCTATCTGTACTTCAGCCTTCTGAAATAAAATATTGCCTTTTTTCTTTCAAATCCGAGTCCCCTCAATGAGCCCTCAGTTTTTCATTTCCCGTCAAAACCACAATGTGCACAGTGACTCATGCAGAAAAGATTGGTAGCAAACCCATGCGATGCTTGTGTAGGTATACTTGCTGAGCGAGCCTAGAGATTTCCAATTTGTAAAGTTATTATTCCATAAGCACAGTTTGCCATGTAGCAACTGTAAAATTCAGAAATATTTATTCAGATAAGATCTGATACTGATCTTCATCGCATTTCCATTTTGGCAGAGATTTTTAAGGACCTTACCAGTTATGTTCTCCCAATTACAGTACCAGAGCTCCACCTACAATGAGGCAAATCTCTACTATCTTTGCAAAAGCACAACATGTGAATCTGACTTCCACATTAATCCTTGAAAAAATGGATACAGTCTATGCAGTGTTAATAAGGCAATTACCAGACAAGCGGCACATTCTTTTCTGTGATTTCCTAATTAACATGACTATCAACTGCTTATTAATAAAGCAGTTTCCTATGCTTTGACTTGCAGCATATTGTAAACAATTTAAGATGCCATTTCCTGCTCCATCATTTACATCACACTGTTAATTCACACATGTATTTGTTTTTCCTATTTGTTAGTGTATTCGGAGAAAACTGTACATTATGATGGGGAAGAAAAGCAATATTAGAAACAAAGCCACAAAAAGCAGATTGGTGGATTATTTCCTATTAAATTAGGCACCCAGGGAATTTTTTCACAGTACGTGAAACTATATGCCGGTAATCTGGACAAACTACCTCCTCCTGCATCAGTATTTTATTTGCCTTTCTCCAACAGATGCTACTGACAGTTTACTAAATGGTGCACTGCTTAATAAATTTAGTAGAGGAAAAAGAACATTTATTTTCATACAAATTACATCATGCATGAATCTATGTTAACCGCAGCGTTTGGGGAAAAAAAGGCTTCGGTCCAGTAAACGAGTGGGAAAACAGGATTCCTACTCTTTCTGATGTTAACACCAAGCAAGTTCCAACACGACACATTCTTCTGATTTGCTGCTTCCTGTAAATGCCATCCTGTGGCTAAATTTTCCAGAGCCAGCAATTTAAATATCCAGCCCTTTGAAATTACAACTCTTCAGTGGTGCAGCTGTCTGCGACTGAGCATGATATGACTTTGATATACATGGTGTTATACTAAGCGGTGTTTTTTTAAAGAAAAACAACACACCTTTGCACATTCCTTTCTGACTGACGGTTTAATGTGAGAAAACATTTCTGACTGAACTTCCGTTGAAGGTTGTGTGAGCATTGAAAGGCTGGGGAAATCGTTTCTCGTAGTATATAACCTGCACCACCACAGGCTGACTAATGAGTCAGAGAGTGCTGAAACCCTCAGGTCCCATAAACATCCACTAATGAGATGAAACAAGATCTAAAGTGCTCAAATGTTGATAAGTACAGAATGTAGCTCACGATGTACTCTTCACAAATTAGTGAAGGGTTGCTATGGCTCCTTAATGAAATGTTATTATGTTTTAAAACTGAAACCAGACATCTGGGGGGGGGGGGGGGGAGGAGGAAATGGGAGCGAGTGTTTGAACACCGTTGTCTAGGCTTCCTTTCATCAGCCAGCTGAATTTGCTTACTTGTCCTGAATGAGTGGATCCATTTCTTCAGCTGGTGCAGTGCCTTGCAATAAAGCCGAGCAGTGTGTGCTGTCTTCCGCTCCCTGGGAAGCAGAAATCTCTGGTATGGGAGAGGAGGCTTCTGTACGGAAGACTATACGAGATGCTCTTTCCCGGCTGTAAAAGTCTCCTGTCCTCCCGCAACGACAGAGCATCCAAAGGATCCGACAAATGCAAACGCGCCAATATAGTCAACACATTCTCAAAACGATCTGTCAGATCTTTAAGCCCCAAAGTGTTGAGAATCACTTGTTTCAAGCTAAACTCACATGTGAAAATATTTCTTTAAAATAGTTCTTTATATGAGACTGTATCAATTTCTTTCCTTACCAACCTTGATATACATGTAGATAGATAGATAGATAGACAGACAGACAGACAAATAGATATACTGGCATACATATATATATATAGACACATACATGCACACATACGCATTTATACAAAATATTAGTGGCAGACAAGGATGGGTCCGGCTCCAACTACAGCAAGCCCTAGGATTTGCTACCTCCTGGTAAACACTGACTTTTTAAACAGTGCCCAGCACACACGCAGCTATTTCCCTCCTGAGTTACAGAGCAATCACTGTATTTTGAGCTTCAATAAGAACTAACCACTCCAGCTCTGGCGTTGGAGGTGACTCGGAAACCACTTGCCTGGAGAGGAACGGGTTAAACTACAGCCAAGAGATACCGAGAAGCACACTTCCTCCCGCAAATCTTGAAAACGTTTCTTTAAATGCATCCTTTTAAACTTTGTTTTCAGGGGAGGACCACGCTGACAAAGATTAAATGAGCTGACATTCACTCTCCAGCACTCTGGGATGCAGCAGCCTGCTGCTGGCACTGCCTATCAACACCGCACGTGGGCGGCCGGCGCAGCCCCCAAGGGCGGCTTTGAGAACTGATTCCATCGTTCCTAACAAACAAGCACACAAATACATATCCGTTTTAAATTTGATTCAACTTAAATCAGTTCCATCGAAGCAATTTAATTCTCCTGCTCGTCTCTCCTGCCTTACCTGTGGCAACACCACCAGCCTGAGCCCCCTCTCCCTCACGGGGACGTGACTTGAGATCCTGCACCGCTATCGCCTTTTTAGGGTCCTTATTTTTCAAACTAAGGATAGTTTTAATATTTCACACTACCTTCTGCTGGTAACTCTGGTAATAGCTCTCGAGGGGAAAATTTTAGAAATGGAGAATAGAGCCGTACAGTTCAGATGCCCGACAGCTACTCGCGGGCTTGGCAAGCCTACAAATGACAGGCCAGGGCCTGTGCGCGCAGCTAATGACTATCAGCCCAAATTGCAGGGCCGGGTTCGAATACCTTCGTATCAATCATTCTGGCTGCTGAATCAATTGAACCGATACATCAGAGCAGAGGCCCGACCCACTTCTTATTAGAGTCAGTGAGATATTTCTTACATTAATTACTGACCTTCCCCTACAAATACTTGAGCTGGACGCAAAATGAACAGATGACTTTCTGTGGCCCACGTTCTCCTGGACGTCATTTTAGGGTACTCTAGTGACTTCTACCGACCTTAAAAACTTGAGTATGACTTCACCATTTAAACGTAAACGTGAAATTGTAAAAGGTACCATTCAACCTACTCAACAGGATCTCAATTCATGCCCACCACCTGCAGCATCTGTGGTAACGCAACACTTGCAGGAAGAATAACGTATCAACATCGCAACGGCAGCGCATCGAATGAGACTTGAACATAGAGCTTCCTGGGGGAAAAGTTCTACGTGAAAACAAGCACTTCAGGATGCAGAGTGAGGAATAAATCTTGCCACTCAAACTAATCGTCATGGTAAAAATAATAGATTGGATTGAAATCAGCTTTACTCTTTATTAATCACACTGTTTTCTTCCTCTAATTACAGTGTTCAAATCATATAGCGCTATGCATGCATTTGCAACATTTTAAAAGGATAAAGAAAAGTAAAGTTTATGTGTGTGTATACTCTGCGTGTGTATACACACACACACACACACACACACACGCACGGTCTAATTATCTTTAAGTCATTCAAATACTGATCTCAATAACCTGGTATTGGAAAACCCAGGTTGATACTACAGTTCTGTAATCAATATTCCCAGAGTAATTACACTTCTATGAGGGGGAGGAAAAAAAAAAAGCATTAAAAGACTTAAAGTGATTTCAAAGTAAATGATTCAGATGATATATTATGTGATTTCTGTTTATTACTACCTACTCTTTCTGATTTTTAATCCCAACATAGAGGTCTCAGGACAAGATTTCCAACCAATTTGGTCTTCTTCCATTTGGCAAACACTGTGTCTAATGGAGCCTGAAATTAAACCAGCTTTTTTGGTTCCTTCCTGCTTCACAAAATCCCAGCAGTGACGACGGGCTCTCCTGTTCACGGGCTGCAGCAGAGGATGACAAAAGATAAAAGCATACTACTGTCACTCTCACACACGTGGCAGTGCTACTCTGCGAGGTTCAATCCATGAATGATGTCAGTAGGAGCTACCACTTTAAAAATGGTTAAAACGTAATAAAGTATTTTGGTTTTTGCTGTAACTAGAAATGATTGCGATTTACCTATTTGACCGCCTATGCTGGGAGAAATGCAAGTGCTAAATGGTCACTATAAAGGACAAAGCAGTAGATGTTGTTACCACCTCACTTGGAATCTGACAATATCGTCTCGGAAATCCCTGTCTCACTAGATTAGGAGTGCAGTAACTTAATTAACAAGACTTCTTCAACTTTTATTGAGTGTTTCAGTCAGTCAAATAAATGCACTCACAGATCTGTTTAAGTTTGTCTTCTTCTTCTTAAGGGTACTTGATCTTTTCCTGCATCCCAGAGTCTGTTTGGACAATCTAATCTGCTCAGAGAGATGAGCCGTTACACAAGCCATGTTTTGAAATGCCTAAGAAACACTTGACAGCCACAACCTGGACTTTTTCTTGTCCATTTGGGAAATTACATATTTCCATTAAGTTGGAAATTACTCACACTGAGCACTTAACAGATCAGTCTTCATCCAGACTTTTAGTTTTTACCTCAAAAGTAACAGTGATATCTGCATATACATACCAGCTACAGCTACAAAGGATATTTCAATTTGCTTTACAGTCTGGCAATAGAAAAAGTATTTTGCTAATTTTTCCATTTATTTACTCTGTGCCATCTGTTAATTCTGCATGAACACTTCATTCCACTGTTTCCTACGTTGCTAATGTCTCCCCCTTTTTCAGCACACCCCGTGGTTTAGCGTTGCAAAGGGGCTGGGTTTTGCCGGAGCCATCCCTCATAGAAAACATTCAGAGTCACTGAATTGACCAGCTGTGCTCTTTCAAACTATACAAATCTGCTGTAGGGCAGTGACAGATTGACATTGTTGAAGATTTACGCTCTATTTTCCAAACATGTACTGGGAGATCATGACCTTGTTGTGGATTTTCTTGGGAGAAAAACTCAGAATTATTAACTTCACATGATATGTAAATATATAGATCAATGCTCCTCTCAGCAGACGAC
The DNA here is from genome assembly GCF_047370975.1 of Nipponia nippon. Classification (NCBI taxonomy): domain Eukaryota; kingdom Metazoa; phylum Chordata; class Aves; order Pelecaniformes; family Threskiornithidae; genus Nipponia; species Nipponia nippon. Next base: position 95,390,431 of record NW_028262369.1, read on the forward strand.
TGTCAGACTATTCAATGACTGCTTTTTTTGTGAAAAAGATACCGTCAACTCTCTCCTTCCCTGAAAATCTCCTTATAAATGTCTCTGATGGCAGATCGTTAAATGCTGAGCTGTGGCATTTCCCTGAAGATATAACTATAAAGCTGTGGGAGGAAAAGAGACAACTCTTTAGACCACACTCTTCTTTCTTTTATGGCTATGTAGTTCAGTGGCTAATGTGTATATTGAATTTAATTTAATCACTTCTGTTATTTCTACTAGTTAGATAGCAGTCATTTCATTCAGACATATTATTAAATTATTTATATGGGACCTTCTACTAGCTCAACTTCATTAAGATAGAGTTAAAAGTTTATAAGCTCAAAAATAGCATGACTGTCTGAGGTCATGGCAAGAAAGCCGCAGCACAAGAAGATTAAATTTCCATGCCAGTATGGATGTGCCTGTATATAAGCCAGATGCCTAAAACCCCATCGCCACTGGAGATCCAGTGCATGCAGGCAGAGGAATTTGAAGCACAACGCGATGGGGAGCCAGAGCCCAGCCACTCCCCAGGGTTCATTGGCTTTATCGATCAGGTCTCCACTGGCACAGCAGATGAGACACGTTGGCTGCATGTAGATACTGACATTTAAGTTAGTCTCGTATTGAATCCCACCAAAAGAGCCTGGAGTTGAGTCACTACTTAACAAGTTTTGAAAAGGTTTTTTTTTCTGGAAATGAGTCTACTCTTTTCACTGAATCTTTGTGAACTTCTTTTTCCTCAATATTAACTTGAATAGTGTTTGACTCCATGAGGAGTGTTTGGGTAATACCATTGTGTTCATTTTTGCTAGGATCATCACAGTCTGGTTTTAGAAGCTTGAAAAGAAGACAATGATGCTAAGACAGGGGTGCTAATCCATCCCACTCACCTCTACCACACAATTAATGTAATGTAGCATTACCAGTCTTACCTATTCAGCCTTCCATGACAATTTTCCCACGCTTTCCGTACACAATCCATGCTATTGCCTACTTTCACTCCACCGTTCTCACATACTGTACGGTATGTATCTCAAACCCACGAAGCACCTCTCGGGTATCCCCTGCAATGTGAACGCAGCTGGCGGGCATCACGGTAGCGCTGCAGGCTGGATTCGCCTGCTGCTGAGAGGCAGACCCCATCCTTGGCACTTCTGGCCGAGCTAAATGAAAGCCTCTTCTCTGAGCAGAGCATGCTGTCATCAGCCCTCTTCAGCACTGATACCACTACATGCAAAAGTTAAGATTTCTTCCAAAATGACCTCTTCTTAATACGCTTAACTAGAAATTGTCTAGGTTCAATTGACAATTATTTCCTATCCCTCCATTTATTTTCACTATATGAGCAATTCAATAACTATCTGTACTGCAGCCACATTCTTCCCATCACACATGCACTGACTTGATAAAATGTATGTGCAAATATCCCCAGAAATGTGAGCTTTGTATATCAAGTTTCCGTCCACAGATCATGGAGTTGTGCAGCGATACTCTTATGGAGCCAACCTATTTTAATTCCCAAATGTGGCGTTACTGAAGTCAATCCAGTTACACCTAGTGACCAAAACAAGAACAAAATTTAGAGCACTGTGTTTTGGGTTTCAAAGACTGAGATGTTTCCTAGCCATTGAGCTGACTGGGCATGTGGTTAGTTTCCATGATCTTTAGGTACTATTAGAAGTACTATTTTTACAACAGCAAGCTGCAAATGTCTTCTTTCAAAAAGCTGGCCATCTCCCACAGCTGCCAGGGAAAGAGTTCAAAAGTTCTTCTTGTTAAATTATACCAAAACGTGTCCTGTAATATACATAGTCATAAGAGATTATAAGAACAAGGGACATGTGAAAGAGAAAGACAGGAAAAGAATAAGGACTTATCTGCCCCAAGCTGTTTTTTGACGTAGCATGATTTTAAATCAACCTAGCTACAACTAGTGAAAAGACGTTGTAAACCTCATAAACCATTTTTACCATGGTTTAATCAATTTAAAAAAGAACAGATTAAAGTCTTGGACACAGGAACTCGTTACCGTAACAGATTTCTGTACCACAGGCAATCTGCGGTAAAGTGGAATATGTCACATAAACTGAAATAATACTGTCTGTAGAGACGCTTGTTTTAATTTATCTGAATCACCTAAGCTTGTATGAAATGGAGACCTCCTGTAAAAAGAGACCAGGGGAGGTGAAGCAACATATGCGCAAGAAAAGAGCATGGATAGCGTTTCAAATTATACGCTGCGTGCATAGAGGTCACGAGATAAACTTTCATGTAACACAAATTTATAGCTCTGTTGAGGGTTCTTCATAACATCATAACATCAGAAGAACAAAGCTGGAGCGTTTTCTTGCCAAAATGGGATTTTCTAGCCCTTTGCTGATTGCTTGTTTTTGTAGAACAATCTGTTTATTTGACTAGTTTCAGTCTTTCTGCATTGTGGCTTCTGAACCCAACCTGCAGGAACAGCAGCATTTAAAAACTTAGTTAAATATTGCCAACCACATCAAAGATCCCTGCAGCCAGCTGAAAAATCACTATTAACCTCAGTGATCTTTGGCGTATGTGCTTCCTGCACTCCAATGTCCGACATGTAAAGACACCACTTTATAAAACACTTTGGAAGATTGGAAGAAAGAGGCCTGAGAATTGAGCTGCTCTCCTTCCCAAAGACAGCATCTTCACATTAAAGATAATCATGTTTACTGTTAAAGGTGGACAAAAGTAACCAAAGTGAGTTACTTATTAAATTATCAAAAGTCTTCTGTAATCCTTTGTAAAGTGTCACTAAGATTGTATTAAAATCCTACTACTAACAGTCTTAAGAACAACTGAGCAATTCACTTCAGAAGAAACTCAACAACATACAGTGCCTGCACACTCTCTTAGACCTCTGGGTGTTTGCTGTTTATTTCCTCTGCTATTTATACTCTTAACTTATAAATAATATTGATTTACAAAATTTATCAGCTCAGGGTGTTCTTTTTGCTTTCTAATTGCACGATGAGTTGGAAGAATTAGAAACAATTTCCATGACATAAGGGGGCAATGCCAACATGTGCCACTGCAAGTTTTTCTAAGTGACTTCTTTCCCCCTTTTGCCATAAAACTGCATTAAAAAAATTAGTCACTAGGAATCCCATCAGAGCAGGTTATGTCATTAAAAAAAGTTTGCAAATATTTTTTCTAACATCCCCTTAACTACACTTCTAGCCCTGACCCCAGTTCTCCAGGGAGCTCAACTGGACTCCTTTGAAAAAAGCATTGCATATAATTTTTTTAAAAGCAAGTGAAATGTTATGGTCTGGCTCCCTGCCACAAGAGCAGGGACATTGAAAATTAAAAATGACATTCCTGCCTTTTATTCACACTACCAGTTTCTTTCTCGATCTTATGCAGCAGACTTGTTTTGTCACTGACCTTTGTGGTGCTGCAAGAAGAATGAAAGGTTTGACACAATAAATCATAATGTCACTTTTGGTGTAATTGTATAATACCAGACATTTTTTTTTTCCTTTAATCAAGGTGAAATATAGGGCTACGCTCTCTTTAGTGGGTTCAAATAAACCTAAATCCCAGTAAAAATTAATTTTCTTGTCCTAATCAAATCCTCAGTTGATCTGGGCTTGTTCATGGCCAAATATTGTTTGGCGCAATAACACGCAGAAAAGTGGGTGCAGGGTACATTAGAAAACAAGCTAAAACTTTGCATTGCTCAAGGCAGCCTGTCACGTTTACCTGCAGTAAAATGTATTTTTAAATAAAGCCCTTATGCACTTAGGGCTAAATTATGAGCAACTTCATACTCAGCATGCCTACTCCAACCCATTTTGAAGCTTATTACTTTATTTCTGAGTCACAGCTCTGTGTTAACTCCCAGCAGAATTTCACCTTTATGGGGTTAAATGAATTGGTGGAAGGGTTGGGACCAGGACAAAATGCTATTTGTCCTTTAACATCTTTGTAAGTGTTTGATTCTATGAATATTTCATATTGGAAGAAAAGCCTTGTTTGTGTGTGCCAGAAAATAAAGGTCTCAAGGATCTGCCTGCCATCTAGCCAAGAAAGGAAGAAAATCTATCAGAACTCTTCACCAAGGAGCAAAGAGGAAAATGCAGCCACGGGAGCGAGAGTCGGACACTTGAAACCGCTTCATCCTCCCAAACCTACATCCTCAGCTGGCAGAAGAGCATGCTGCTGCTGCACCACCACCACCAAAGCCTGAGAAGATCAGTAGTAAGTGGGTAATTAAAAATGTAGTTGTGTCTAAGGGACTTTCGTCGCTTGTTTGTATGTAAGTTTTCAAAATTGGGGCTCTGTGTTTAAATCTCATGTGTTTTTTTAATTACAAAAAGATGAGCAGTAAGAGGTAAACTTCCCCTATCAGCTGCCCAGGGAATTCCTATAGATACTGGGATCAAAGTCTGGGAAAAAGGGGCAAGAAGACAATCCTAACAAAGCCAAAGAAACCAGGAGCAGCTAGAGGAGCAGCACTAACAGCTGGCTTGCACCACAGTCACAAAGAGTTTTTCACAAATTCACTCAAAGCGTCCAGATTATAACCCATTTTGCACAGATTATTTCTGGCTTTACTTTCTCCAGTTTATTGAAGTGAGTTGGTTTATTTTCCAACCAGTAAACAGACAGGAGATTGCACTGAAATTCAAACTCTGGCTTGTATGGTTTTAATCAAAGTCTCTCTTCTGATGGTTTGTTTGAGACAGACCGATGCTGAGGATTTACACTTTACTGTCGTTCAAAAGACTCAAAACTCCCAACAAATTTTTCACGGATTAACTTTCAGTTTAAAGACTATTTCTAATGGCACCAAACACAAACATTCTTTCAAGGGCAATGGAGCCTTTTTTTGCAAAGGAGAAGTAAATACTAGTGAAAGGGTAGAGATGTCAGGCTGCCTCGATCCTAGGATAGAAATGATATCGTAATGCAAACTTCTTACACACCTCCTTCAGGACCTAAATCAGTTGTATGCATGGGAAAGGCTGTTTAGTACTGAGCAGTGATTCCAGGTCTCATTAATTTTATCCTACTGCAATACTTAAATACTACTATGGTATTCTCACATCCCCTTCCTAATAAACATAAAATAAATACACTTATTGGAAAGGGGATGTGAACATTTATTACACAGTTTTGGAAAGCTATTTATATATTTGCAAAACCAACAACACCCATCATTTTTTTAATTAATAATGTATGTCATGGCCTTGATATTTATAGCTACAGGTTTTTCGGAAGAAAATGTTAATTACATTCACCAGCCATGAGCAGAATATGTAAGAAGCAATTTATAAATTAAACACGGTAGTTTGTGGTTTGAGGAAATCAGAGCTAAACTGAAATTATGTTTAGATTCATGGATCAGAAATATGTACTGATTCACTACAGCATATCAAAACATAATCAACAGATGGCAGAACACTACTGGGGTTTGGGGTTTTTTTGTGTATTTTTTTCTTAGCACACACTTATCTACACCACATTTATAAGACAACAGCGTCAGAGTTTAACAAGGATTCGGGAATAAATATGTGTTTTAAAAATGTGGCAATTAGAACACATAAGAAAGAAGAAAGAGGTTAACCCATGCACCTTGTGTCTGGAAGCAGAGACTTCTAACTTAGACATTGGGGTAACTCAGTCCTAGAAGGCAGAGAGATTCAGAAGAGGGTAAGTAGCAATACGAGATTGACTTTTAAATTAGAAACACTGGCAAATGAGCAGAGAAAAAACATGAAGCCAAGCCTAATTATTGTCCACATTTCCCTAATTCACGGAAATATAGCAGAAGTGTACAACAAAAAGATCTTTGGAAGAAGGCTCTCTACACTGAGGCTCCAGCTAGTACTTCTCGAGGTGTACTTGGGAGTGCTTCTCCAGTCCAGTCTGTGAAGCTACATTTCTCACGTGATACTGCTGGATTAGCATCTACTAGATTTTCTACCTTCAACCCTGCTGTATTAAGCAGCTAGCTAGCTAAAACCTCACAAATAAACACACCTATACATGCACACACCCATATACATATACACAACTGTGCTTTCAACTGCCCATATGAAATATCCCACTGCAGTCGATGGAAACGCCTGAAGTCATAAAGTAAAGCAAGTTCTTGGATTCGGTGGCTGAGTTGTTCCATATTTAGGAATAAACACCTGTGCAATTCATGGCAAACACGTGGTGCTATAAAACAGACATGCTTAACAAGATGAAAGCTGAAGCCAGGTGCTGTTTGCTCCAGCAGCCCATACCAGGTCATTAGGGCTTTCTCTGCATCTCCTGAGCCCTAAGTTAAGAGGTTTGGGCATGCCACTGGGGTGGGCGATGGTGACGCTGGTCTACACCAAAGCATTCTGGAGGCCAGCTGCAGGACCCAGGGGCTGAAGCGTTCCCCTGTCTTGAGGAGATACATGCTTTGGGTCCTGGGGTTTGCAAAGAAAATTTCCTGATGTTTAGCAAGATGGCAACTGCCATACTTGAACTTCAGCAAGTGCCTATACGAGGTTAAAAAAAACTGAAGTAGACCTGAAGTCCTGAACCTGAAAAGCTGTTCCACAGTGTCAGAACAGCATCACGCACTCAGGGAAAACAAACCGTGGCACTTGAGAAAGCACTCAGCAGAGCTAAATCCTTCATCTGATAATATTTACTGGGGGAAAGAAAAAAAAAAAAAAGAGAGAAACCCACCTGCTTTGAACAAACTTGCTACCAGAGAGGGAAGTGCAGAAAAATTGACCTGCTCAGTAGGAATGAACCACAGAGGTTAATGAAGAAAAACACTTTTTGTCTCCATCTATTGGTCAAAAGTCAATTTAGCTGCTGTTTGGGTATGTATTTTGCAATACTATTCCAGAAAGGACATCTGTGTAGCCAATACCCCAATATTCCCATCTTTTCTATCTTGTGATGAGCCTTTTTGGTGCCCTGGAACACATTCTCCATCTGCCTGATAAAAGCCTTTTTGTACAGAATGCAGGTGTCCAACTTCATTATTTGCTCGTAAGGCTGCAATCATGCAGCAGCCTCTGACAAACCGCTTTCCTCCCTGAGAAATAAAGTATGTGCCTTTACAAAAGGAGAATATTACAGACAGCATCATAAACTGAAGAGGTAATTTGGGTTTTTAACCAAGCACAGGAGTTACAATAGCATATTGACAGTATCATCTTGATTTCTGGTGACCTGGAAACCAGAATCGGGTTTTTTTGGTATAATAAACTTAAATGTGAAGGTCTGAACTGAAAAGAACTAATGTTTTAGGAATTTTTCAGTCAGGAAAGAGCATCAGCACTTCAGGAGAGAAGATGCAAAGGAAATAAGTAGGTATTTAAATGTGAGCAGCATCCCTTTCTTTTTTTTCCTTATTTTTTAACATTAGCATCCACAACAAAACAACCTGTATGTAAGTTAATATTGGCATACTGTCCCTGCTCAGAAAGCATTCCTGCTGCATTACAGAAGGCAGCTGGGTGGCACAGTAAATGTGTCATTTGCTATTTAACATCTCTGTGACCTGGATTTAAATTCACAGTCGCACAAAATGAGACTTCAGTTCCCTCGGAAGGCTATTAAGGCACACACAGAAAGACTTGTGAGGCATCCAAAGCCAGCAGGAACGTGCTCCCCGCGCTCGCCCCTGCGGGCGCACACCCTCAGAGGCCGCAGGGGAAGGAGGAACTGGATAATTTTTATTAAAAGGATGCCTTCAGTTTGGAAGAAAGGCACCCAACTCCTGTGAATAAATCTTCTGTTTATTTAAAAGTTTACCCACAATGCTTTAACCTCCCCATGAGAAAAGGCATTTGGTATGTCGCTGCCCATCCTAGGGCCTCATCGGAGAGCTTTTTAGGTCTAATTGTTTTCCTGTCCACAAAGAACAGAAAGGAGAGCTGTGAAAAATTCAGAAATGTTATATTCTCTCCCTTAAAGCATCATTACCCACCGTCTACTGCATAATACTCCCAGCCTTGCTGCTGCATCTGCATATGAGGATGAATTGCCTGCCTTACCTTTACGAGGCAAGACAAGTGCTTATGATGAGGCTTATCTTTAAATTAAGCTCAAAACTCTCCTTTTTTATTAGTTTTACATCCACCACCTCAAAAAGATTAAAACCTCAGCTTTGGCATGAGTCATTTTTTCTTTTTCACTTTTCTGGGCCCATTTATTACCTTTTTGAGAACTGGCCCAGGTGATCTGGCATCTCTTTACCATCACGTACTACAAGCGATGTGAACCCAGCACCTCTCACCCAGCTCCTGTGCCCTCCAGCCCATTCCTCGTGTGAGGATACGGTTTAACCTTCATCCCACGCCAACGTGGATCCCTGCCGCTGCTGCAGCCATCCTGCCCTGCCCCTGCCTCCAGCTCCAGACTCCCGTCCTCTGCAACCAGCCGCATCCAGCAGCTGTCCCAGCTGAAACCTTCTCTTTCTTTTTTTTTATATTCTTTTCTCTTTCTTTTTTTTTTGACGGATTCAAACAGATTGATTCCTTGGTGCCCTGACTACCACACAGGAGCCCATAATGGTGTTGGCACAGCGAAGGAGATGATACAAAGTTACATCTACGTACAGACTTAGATTAATCCTGAAAAAAACCTAGACGTGAACCCCAGAAACTCAGGTGAAAGCAGAGCTACTTGTGAAGTTTCCAGGTAAATAAAGCTTACATAGAGTTTGATTTTTGCCACCGTTTCCTTGAAAAATGGAAACAAATAATTTCCTATCAGATAGCTGAAATCCAACCTAAGCATCTCAATTTGTCAATCTAAATCAAATCATTCAATATTAATGTATACCTGTCTGAATTGCCAAGGGGTCTTTTCATTTTTGTTAAAAAATAAAATATTGTGAAGCATTTCTAAATATAATGAAGAGAATGAACTGGGTTGTGAGTAATGCTGAGAGGTTCTTGAGAAGGGAGCAATCAAAAACACAACTATATTTTTCAGCATACTTTTATTGGTCCTTTTACTCTTCTATCTGGAAGGTAGATTCAAAGATTCAGAAGAGAAATTTAAGCAGGATTTGGATAAAATCCCCTTGGACTCTCTGTTGTCTATGTCTCGCAAAGTACCATCAGCCCTGCCAGCTTTCGCTCCCTGCCTCATTGCTTCCCTGCCCTCCTTCAGGGCCAGTATCTTGTCCATTTTTAGCATGAACCTCTTTCCCCAAAGCACCTTATTGTTATTTTTCAGTGCAATCTGAGCTCTGGGAGCACGAGACCAGGCAGCTCCCCGGCTGTCCGTGCTCCCCATACCCAGGGATGAAGATGAGACCTGCACCATCAGTCTTACTCCTGCTCTCCCTCGCTCCTTTCCTATTTTATTTTACTAACCATTTCAGTATGCCATGCAAAAGAACAGCTCTCAGCAGGAGACTCAGTCTTCAACCTTTTGGCATGCCAGGCATTCGGTGATGGGTCTGGAGCACAAGTCTTACGAGGAGCGGCTGAGGGAGCTGGGGTTGTTTAGCCTGGAGAAGAGGAGGCTGAGGGGAGACCTTATCGCTGTCTACAACTACCTGAAAGGAGGCTGTAGTGAGGTGGGGGTCGGTCTCTTCTCCCAAGTAACAGGCGATAGGACGAGACGAAATGGCCTCAAGTTGTGCCAGGGCAGGTTTAGATTAGATACGAGGAAACATTTCTTCACTGAGAGAGTGGTTAGGCATTGGAACAGGCTGCCCAGGGAAGTGGTACAATCACAGTCCCTGGAAATACTCAAAAAACGTGTGGATGTGGTGCTAAGGGACATGGTTTAGAGGTGGACAAGGCAGTTAGGCCAACAGGTTGGACTCGAAGATCTCAGAGGTCCTTTCCAGCCTTAACAGTTCTATGATTCTATGATTTTCTGCTGGCAGCATAAGGAGATCCCACACCCCGTGGACCTCATGTGGACCCAGCTGAGGCTCCTGCATCTCTCCATAGTTTGGAGATACACATATGGAGTTAAATCCACATACCTGTCTATTTACATCCTCAGTATTATCTGTATTTTGTCACTGTCACCAAGAGTTACATGTGCTAAACCACCTACGAGCCCCAGGTTCCGTCAAGGATCTCTTTCTGACGGAGTTTCCTTTATTTATTTTATTTCTCTCCCGAAAACTCTCATTGGGATGTTATCCACTGCTTTATTAAATTCCAACAGGACTGTTTGGGACTAGGGAAAACTACAAATCGAATGCTTCAGAATAAATCAAAGCATAAAATTACATTGTCTCTGGCAAGAAAAAGATTTGATTATCTGCATTTCCGTACAAAGAAATTACAGGAGAACTTGCATTCGAGTTGTTCTCAATTGAAATGTAGCAAGCAAACAGATATGTCTCTCCAATCTTATCCTGACAGGAATCAGTTTGAACTGATTTGTCCCCTCCCTGGTGACAGAGAGTGAATGCAGAGCACTTGGTATTGCAGATGTAGGCTATTTCGGTCCGTGCGGCAAATCGGTGGGGATTTTATGTGTAGCAGGAATTGAATTGTGCATCTCTCCCAAATGATGGGAAAATCACTCCCCATGAAGGTGAGGCTGTGGAAAGAATCAAAGTACAGTACAAAGCACACTATAAATAAAGGTCAGCCTCTCTCTGTATTTTCTCTAGAGAAAGACTAGACTAGGAGACATGTTGCAAACAGATAATTGCATTGTCTGATGCATATTTGTAGTCTAAAAATCTTGTATTTCAAAAATATCATCGAAGCTAAAAATGGGCTATATAAGGATTAGCTGTAAAAGTCAGTAGTTAATGATTCACCATAATACATGATTTAGCTGTAAGCTAGAAAAACATAAAAATAGCTCAAGAAACTAATTTCTTATGCTGTTTCAGGCATACGGATGATTTAAACTCAGGCATTTCCATATTTTTCAGATCCATGAGCAATGGCATCTGATGAGAAACCGATCTGTTTAGACATTCTCTTTCTAGGGTAAATAACGACACTTTATGGCATCCTAGAAAAGATTGTGTAGTTCCATAATTGGTAATTTTGTACAGCTTGCATGAGGTCTGTGTCATCTCACAAATTTCACAAAGCAACTGCTCTGACTGGGGTGCTGTAATTGATTACACAAAATTGCCGGGATGGAGAAAAGAGCACGCTATCAATTACATTGACAGAAAATTGGTGGGACCAAGAGCGATTTATAGCAACCACAACTAAACTCCTAATGGCAGGGACAGGTACAATACTCATGTCTTTGGCTCACCATTAAGTTACAGATCACGTAAGAAGTGATTCTGGATAGACTGTGCCAGCAGATCGGCCTGGGGTAATTTCCAGTGGGATGGCACAGTTTTCCAGTGCGTATCGCAGGGAAAAGCCTGAGCTCGGCGATTAAATGCCTGTGTTTCGTTCCGTGAAGCTGAATCCCGAGTTGTTTCCCTGGCTCTCTGCAAGTGATGCTGGCCTGACACCAGCTTTGCTATGGGCATCTCTACTCTCCTGTTCACTTCGCTCGGGAGGTACAGCGTACAGCCCTCAGTCATCAGACAAACTTCTGCAAACGCAAGGTCTGCTTTTAAGTGCCCTAACATTTCTCTCTGTGAGCGAATGAGAATTTTAGCCATTGAGTTCAGCTCTTGTCAGATTTACCTCTAACTGAGGAGAGTGCTTGTGATTTCATGGGCCCAGGTGATGAGGCTCAAATGAGCTCAAATGATTTTCCATATGCTACACAGAGAGAGGGTCTGTCCTGCCCTTATTTCACCACGGCAGCTCAAGTCCTGTAACGAGTCTTTCTGCTTCTCAGCTACAGGAAAGAGAAGATTGGATGGACGATAGAGCAACAAACTTCCAGTTCTCCTCATGTATCCTGGATGAAGTCTGCATCTAGATCCAGTATTTTCCTGGCATCAGCGTGGAAAAGAACAAGATTTTCACATGTTCTTCTGAAATTTCACTGTCTATTACCATTAGTGGTACAAGAACGAAAGATTTCCTGCACAAATAAAAATGTACAGCCTAATTCATGTCTAACCTTTCAGACAGAAACACTACGACTTGTGTCAGACTGCAGCCCTAGCCTCCTTCCCTTGACACTGCTGGGAGCCCTGTGTGTTAATTGAAGCCCTGCTATTGCAGAAGCCATAAGAGAATTAATGAGCAGAACTCCACTGATAAACTAGTGAATAAAAACACTAATGAAGAAAATTATTATACTTCATATATATAAAAAGTGTATATATAATTAATTATATATATACACTTTTTTTAGAGATATAGATACGTATACTTTACACTGGTGCCTCGCAGACTGATGTCAGCAGGAGCCACGTCAGTTCTTGAACTCAGACCCCAGTGTTTTTGTAAACACCACAAAATAACTGAGAGTGCTTGTAATATCAAATTCCTACACCAAAATCTTTTATGTAGCTTCAGAACTTCCCATAAAGACATTAAGCACAGTTATAAAAAACAACAGTCTTCCAGGAACTACACTACAATGACTTTTTTCTGACAACAGTCATCAGAAAATCTCTTTTAAGATGTTCGATGTGGTAAAATATGTAAATGACATACAGTTGCTAGGAGATAAAAAACTATGTGAACTTGTAAAAACATTGCAATCTGCTGCCTTTGAAACTGCAAGGTCAGCTGTATTTTTCACGATGATAACTTACTTATATTGTCTCCATGCTAAAAATGAGTTTCTATGCAGGTTACCTCTTTACTTAATACTAGCTGACCTACTGTACCTATAAACTGGTATTTATTTCAAGGCTGGTTAACTTCCTCACAGAGTTTACAGCCCTTTAATTACGTTTTGCCAGACTAATTAATAAACACACTGTACGCTACTCCCTTCTGCTGAAACAAGCAAAGGGTCTATATTCAACACTTCTATAGCCATTTATTTATTTAAGCATTTCATTAAATGTTAGATATGTCTCTTTTTTAATGAAAAACGCTGTAACGTTTACTGTCCAATTAACAAATCTAGTAGCTTACTCTGTCACTCAATGAATGATAATGCATTGCTCATAAATCAGGAAAAGAACTACTTAGGCATAGACCTTGTAATCAATGCTACAAGTATTGGCTGCTCTCCACATAATCCAGCGCTAAATGTGCAGCATGATTTTATTCCAGTAACACATTAACAGAATGTACAACCATTTTGACTTTTGTAAATGGTCTAACGGCGTCGCAGCAAAAAGCATTTGTCCATTTTTTAAAATAAATGTACCCCGATGACGAATGTGTTTAGTAATTTTTGTGATGAACCAGCAACATGAACTAACTGTGGCCTTTTAGCGCTTTTTCATCCCTACGTTTCAGATGGGCTCTCCACCAACCGAGGCGCGCTGGCTAGGATTCAGTTTTCATATGGACCTTAATTGTTCTGTGTTTCCATGGATATTCTTGGGATTCCTTTACTTCTGCATCTGCAGAAGAGGATACTGCTTCTACGGGCAGCATCAGCTGCGCTGTTCAAGTGTAGGGAGAGTGCCAAGATGCTGTAGGTTGTTGGGGCAATGGTCCGAGGCTTTATAGCATCATTGTGCCAGAAAGCTCGGAATAAAAGCAGCGGTTTTCCCACCTCCATCCTCACTAATAGCTTCTAGGTCTTCTCCTGCTACAAGGATTTGCCACTCCGCTGTGGAAAGGTGGCAACATTTCACTTCTTGGATCTAGTTATAAACCTTTTCTGATGTAAAGTTGTTGTGTTCTGAATGCTCAGAGGTATTAAAGAGGGTAAGTGCTAAAAGCATCTCGCGGGAAATAAAACAGAAACGCGCTAAAAGACTTTACAAATATATCGATACAAAGCAAAGGGCAAGGTACAGAGCTTCTGTCACTTTTTGGTTGACAACCCCTTTTTGCTGCCGCAAACGCTACGAGGAAGTGACGGAATCGGAGACCCCAGTAAAACGATATGTGGTACTGATATGTCAAACATAAAAGCCGGGTGAATCCTGCAATTTTTTCCTAAAGTGAGCTCACTTATTTGCTAAGCAGCTTTGCCTGAGCTTTCACAGCCAGAGCTGCGGAGTAACAGTAACTGAATTATAAAAGATCCCCCTGGGATGTCTGAAAGGGTGAGAAGGTTCCAGAGTAGTGGAAGAATAAATCCTAATACTCATCCAAAAGAGAGAGAATGGGATAATCATGAAAATATTAGCAGGATAAGTGTGTTGAATAACAGCCAGAGGATCTTTACCAAAGTCATCCTAAGTAGGATTGAGGAAACACTGAAATTAATAATATGTGGATTAGTACAGTTTCAGGAGGAAACAGTGTTTATGTATCAAATCTTTCCGATCACATGAAATGGAGAAATAGAGGGATTTTGTGTGACGTTTTCTGCAGAAGTTTCTTCACTTAAAGAAACGATCACGATGTGCAATAATGGAAAATTTCTGAAACAAGAGAAAACAGGTTTGACTCTGACTGTTCTGCTGTACTGTCTACACATGTACTGAAGCAGATAATTTAGATTATTTTAGAAATATAATGGAAACAGAATGTTTTTTTTTGTACTTTCCTCTCTTCTAGGAAGAAGTAATGCATTTCCCAAGGGAAATAGCTGATGTACTGCCAGGGTGATCTTGGCACTACCAGTAAAGAACAATCAAGGCACATTATTCTGAGAACGAAAGGGAAATGGGAAGGCAGAGGAAAAGAGATGTATCTGAAATATATTCGAAAGAAGGGAAATATTAACAAAGAAAATAGATATTCTTTAAAAAAAAATCAGATTATTTTTGAGATGACGTGAAATGGAATCAGAGAAATGTCTGGACAAAGTCTCTACCACTGACGAAGGACTGAACCTTCCTTCTGCAGCAGTGGAGCTGTCACTCAGACGTATGATCTTACCGGACTAAAGACAAACCAGAGCTTTTACATTTGTTCAAGCTCTACCCAAAGAAGACTTTAGTTAGTCAGGAAGGCACAATTTCATTGGGGTTTAATAAAATATTGTTATCACTCCAGATTGTGTCTTGTGAAAATTGCCATCTCTCCCTGGCAGCTGTCAGTATAGTAAGTAAACAAATGTAAAAGAATTATGCAAAGGCCGATAGTTCAGTGAAGTAGGAGAATGATTACTTATCATCAGTGGCCAAACACGTATGAGATGAAATACAGTCTTTCTGAAGTGTTTTAACAGCTCCAACATTGTTTGAGTGTTGGGGAATGATCATATTAACAGCAATATGCAGGTATCTGGCCTCATCTCATCTCAGGCTTCATTACAAGCTCTGGTTGAGAGGACATCGTCATGAATTGCAATGGAACAGCCCAACCAGCGAATTATTTCAGAAAACTGAAGAAGTCTTGGGAATGAGACGAGCCTCCACTTGTCTCCTCCAGACTGTCTCTGCCACTCTCCCATCTCTTATCCCTGCGAAGGTGTCATCTCGCTGCCTTTTAAAGTGTCTTTGCTCTCCAGTCACCATATTTGACGGACATTGGCATAGGATGAAGGTATGGTGTTACCTTTCTGCCTCGGACTGTTTTTTTATTAATCGGGGCATATAAAACAATATAATCCCAGGGTGGGTGGTTGATTCAGGCATTGGTGTTAATCACCTGCAGTTTTCAGTCTTGTGACTGTATCCCTGTGAGAGGAATATGCTGGAACGGAACGTGTTTGGAACAGGTCTTCTTGTTTTAATGGGATAGCCAAGATAAAACAAAACTGGGAAGACTGGTAAAACTGGAACAGACAAAATCTGCCAAATCCACTTTAATGCTTCCCATTGCGAATATTATGAACATCAAAACCAGTGGTACCACATGGATAACATCTGTGTCAATGGCTTTCAGCAAGTTCTCATTGGAAGCGTTTTCTCCAGTGCACCATCTAAGGAATCCAGTTCACAAATGCCATAGTGATCATAAGTCATAACTGATCGCACTAAGGTATCTGGGGTGTGGATGTGAATTAAAATAATAAATGAGAAAAGACTCCTTAGACTTTCAGAACTCGTCCATCTTAATGACCGCTAAACTGACTGTGACCTTCGTGACCTCACCTCATTTCACAAACCCATCTTTGCCTTAGTCTGCAAAAGTCTGCAAAATATAAAGATGCAATTTTTGTCTCCCCCCATTTTTTCCACTTAATAATTTCACTTCTGAGATTGAAATAGTTGTTATGTTTAGAACTACAAAGCTTTGAAAAGTTTTATCTAATTATTGTACTTTTCTAATTAAGTCATTCACACCAGTGAAGTTTTTTCCCGCACCTACCTTCCAGAGCAGGCCTGAGTTGTTTTTCTTTTTCCTATTTTTAAACAAAAGGCAGATTTAATACTTCACCTAAACAGACTAATTAGTTGGTTAGATGCTTGTAGGCTGACTGCTGAAGGAATAAGTAGATTGCATTTCATTAATCAAAATCAGCTTTAAAACCCTATTACTCATAAAACATTTACATATTACAATATCAGCTGATATACTCAGACTATCCATTAGAGGTTTGCTTGTGCTTATCTAGGATTCAACTTCTTACCGAGGCTGCTGTGTATCTAATGAGTACAATGTGTTCCAGTGACCTCCACAACGTAAAAATGCTGCCCTTGTTTAGACACAAATTGCTCTTCTCCATTTTACTTGGTGAACGTGAAAGTGGTTAACACGCTATTGTGCCATGCATAATTTAATGTTATATTTATTATTCTTCCGTTCTGCTTATATGGACTTGGGGTGGAAAACTTCAAAATTTATGTACTGAACTCAAAGATAACACTGGAACAAAAGCCATAATACAGGCATATTAAGTAAGAGAAAGTTATCTTTGAATAATGGTTACGGGCTAATATATATGGAACTGTGCAACCACGAGAAAGAAATTGCCAAAGGACTTAGAAGTTGTTCATTAGTTGAACTGTAACACCAAGCATTTCCAAAAAGCAAAGGCAGAAAAAAAGCATGGCTTATAAAAGCACAATAGTTAAATTGCAGCCAACAAAGTATTGACTGGATTTCTTCTTTGCTTACTAACAGCAGTTCAATGCCCTGCCTTAGACTTCCCGGGAGCCGTTTCCCAAATTGCTTGATCTCTCTAAATCTCTGAAATGAGAATAATAACAATTCTTATCTCCTACTCTAAACGCTGTGAAGGCCTCTTGTCAGGTGTTTGTGCAAAGACTTCCTCAGTGGCTCTGAGCTCAATTGAAGTCTCTGGACATTGTTGAAATTCAAATAAAATTATTACTAGCGACTATGACCAGTGATCACCATCTCGCAAAACTTAACCATCAGCTGCCATTTGAATGGTCGGTTTGAACATGGCAATTGTAATTCACCCTATTCCAGAAGCGATTGCTATCTATAATTTATATGGCTATAAAATTTAAATGGCTCAGCCTTTCCTCCTCTGAGTTTGCGATTCACCTGAACGAGAAGACGTGGTATGCCTGACATTGAGAGGATGTTGTTTCACCTGCGTAATGGGCTTCTTTCCTTCTTTCCTTCCTTCCAGGGCACAGTTTTACAAGGATTTGATCCTGCTCCCGAGGATCTGTGCCACTGCTTTCAAAGGGTGAAGGAGGAAGCAGCATGGGCTTTATCCACAACAGCAGAGGCCAGACTAACCGGTTGAACGTTACATCCTACTGCTACCTGATATATGCACAATTTCTCCCTCAAAGCCAAGCACACCCTGAATTCATTACAATATCATGAGCTTTAAATAAATTAGCACCCAGCTTGTGTCAGGACTCGCTGCATGCTGAGCGATTTGCATTCTGTACTTCCACGGATGTTTCCTCTCCTTTGCCACTCTCCTGTTGGCAGAAATCAAATCAGGACATGAAGGATTTCACCTAATTCTAATTCTTTACATCTTTTACTTGAACTTTGCTTAAAACCGATATGAAAATTGTAAATTGAAGTGTTAACAAAAGTTGATATTAATCAAGGCAGATATTAAATAAATCAAGTGTGACAGGACACCCGTCAGACTGGACTGAACTGGGCTGTCCTAATGGCCAGGGTTAATTATCGGTCCCCCTTCCCGAGGCAGGCTGACTCACGCGCCGCGGATCACAGAGTCTGAGACTCACAAACAGCATGGAAATCATAAAAATTCAACGCAGTGCTGAATGCTGGAGTACCAATGTAACTGCGGACTCTTGGACCATTTCTGTAGCATACTTTGGTGCAGTCTGAATGTGTGAAATATATTATCCTCTTTCAACCAGTTGTGGTTTCTCACAAAGCAGCCCCGGCATACTCCAGACGTAATTTAGAACTGAGCATGTCTGACATTACTTACTGCAGAGCTTTTGTATTTCTTACACTCAGGTTTTCCCCACTCCAAATGCTTTTTACTTGCCTTGCTGCTGGCTGCATTGACGCGGGGCAGTCTTGCAGAGAGGAAGGAAAAACCCATAAAGTGTTTTTTTCCTGCGGGTCCCCATGTGTGCCCTCACGTCGCACACGCGCACAAGCATGCTGGTCCCATCTGCCCGCTGTGGGTCTTAAACAGAGAACTTTTACAGTTCCTATGAACTTCTTGAATTATGTTACCGAAGAAAATTGTTTCCTAATTATGAAGAAAGAAAAATGACAAGGAAATAATATAAATGAAATATATTAGTGGCTATTCTTTCTGTTAATTTAGGGCCTAGCCTGCATTTTAGTAACAAAATCTCAAAATAAACAAAATAATTCTTTCTTAACTTTAAAAATCAACACAATAATTCTAGCATATGACCAAATGATCGAAGTACAAAATCATGCAGGTAAGTCTCCATGTGCTTCTGATGACTCACGGGGGACACTGTGCCCAGCACTTTACTGATGAAAGAACCACAACTTTCCAAAAAGCGCGAGATGCCATCAATTATTACTAATTTTAGCCATAGAAACTGTGCAAACCAAACTCTCCTTGCACATTAAAATATCAAAGGTATTTAGTGTGATGACTCGTTTCACAGCCAGCCCTAAGTTTCCTGTTTCATCAGGATCCCTGCGTGCTGTGCTCTTTTCCTGCCCCTCCGGTTTCCACCTGCCAGAGGTAAATCAGGAAAGCAGGGTGTATTTTTATGCCCTCCCTCCAAAAACCCCATAGTCACTGAAGAGAAGACCTGCCAGGTTTTGGTAACGTGCTTCTACTATCGGCAAGGTTTTCCTGTGGCACTAAGACATCTCCATGACCGCTAAATCTTGAGGTTTTAGGGGAATATTTTCTGATTTATCTTGGTTTGATTTTAATTGAATTCAGTTATTTATAAACTCTGTTAGCCTCCACCCTGCTCACACGACTGTACCACGGGTATGTTGATTAAAGATCCAGCTATTCCGCAGCAAGGTCATCTGGCCCATGAAAGCTATTTATGTACGGGATGCAAGCTCAGGACATATTGATCCATAGGATGAAGAGAGATCATAGGGCAAAATGCCCTGACTGTTTTTAGTTGGGTTAATTTTTTTCCCTTTATCAGATAAAAGGAAATGACTGCTTTAATGCATTGTGCTGGCTCCCTTACTTTTCAAAGGAAAAGCCATAGATGTCTGTATGTGCTGCAGTTTCGCCGTCAGTTTTATTATACTACAGGCTTTACATTAGCAACATCAAGACAGGATCTGAATGCTGGCCATTAGGTCAGATTGATGGTCCACACTCGGTGTGCTCAGAGAGGCTCTGAAATCACCGGGGTGCCAACGTGACTTTGGGAGAGCAAACACCAAAATGCAAAATACCTGATCCGTCCAGCACTGCTCTTCTTGGGAACCACAGGTATGGGTTTTCGTGGCTACAGCGTCCAGCGCTGCGGTAAAACGGAGGCAAGCATTTCTAACCCCTCACACTCAGTCCTGGATGTTCAGAGATGGCTTGGCTCGTGATATTTAAATGATACCTAAAAACTATTTGCAAAAGCTACCCAACCATAGGGTGAAGTTGTCTAATAGAAAAAATATATGTAGCAAAACGCTTCAGTTCTCCCATTTACCTTCTGTTTGCAAATAAAAAACACTTCAATTTATTTGCTGAAGCATTTCCATAAAATATTAAAACAACCACTGGCATCAATTTTTCTCCTATTGCATAAAAAAATTTGCAACTCTATACAACTCCAGTTAGAAAGCTTTTATTGCATTTATTTCCATAAGATAAAATCAGAATCTGCTCTCTTTTACAAATCTGATTGCTTTTGCCTTCTGGTCTGCTTTATCTCTTTAATGTTTATTCTTCCAGTCAGCACTCTGCAGCACTGATTGCTTCAGCTTTTTTTTCCCATTAGACAAAACTTTTTTATACGTCACAAGCTCCGAGTTGGGCTCAGTGCTAGTCCCGGTCCTTATCTGCATCACGCAGGGCTGTGCCGCCTTCCACTTGCAAGTAATGTGTTTCTTAAATATCTCATCATATTTGGCATTCATATTTATAACAGCATTCCCACTTTTTCTCTTTGGTGTACTTAAAAATCACTTAGTTTTGATGGGCAACAGAGAGTTCGGTACCACAGCCACCCTGCAGCAGGGGCGGGAGCGGAGGGCTCCGCAGGTCCTGCGTGCCGGGACACAAGGCACTGGCTTTGGGACAGGGCGGATTAGGAAAAGGAAATCAGGCATAGCATGGTTGAACGTTTTGGGTGAGGAATATCGTCTTGTGTTGTCTTCTGTTTTTCTCTGCCTGGTTACCTGCCTGCTTGGGGTTAAGTCTTCGTTCCCTGAACGCCTGTGCTGTTTCTTATGAAGCCGCCAGCTGACATGAGCTGAAAATTAACCTGAATAGCAATCCTTGAGAGCAGCTCCGCCACGGACCAGTGAGAAGGAAGAGATACAGAGAAATTTTCAGGCAGGAGGAACGGTGCGGGATTGCATTGTTAGCCCCGGGGCCAACTTGTTTCCAGGCTTTCAGGCAGGTAACGTTGAAGAAGTTTGTTGCAGATATTGTTTTATGCTCTGCAGAAAACACAGCAGAGGTTTAGGTTTCCTACAAGCACCTTGTTTTAGAGAAGCAGTAAATACTGTTTGAACCTGCACAAAGAAAAAAGTAAAAGAGAAATGACTATCAACAACGCTGCACTTCAGTATTTTGGTCCAGGGATGGGTGATACGTAACTGAAGATGGTATCGCCTGCTTACCAGAGGCTGCGTGCAGACAATCTGTGCCTTGCAATAATAAAAACCCCACCACTTTCCCACAACTTACGTCCATCTAGGGGCCTGGGCACCTGAAAGAATACTGCAATTGCGTTCAGCACAAATATGCACGCTTTTTGGCCCAAAAGAGGTGAAGCAGATGCCCTCTTCCTCCTTGTCCCGAACTGTATCTGTACTGCAGTTATTTAGGGAAAATCTTTTCATGATGGAAGGTTAATTGTCTTTTCTGTCATTAGCCCAAATTAAATTAAAAATAAAAGTTCTTGAGATGTTAAGAACTAAACCATCTGTGCTCTTTATGCTTACGGCAACCCATAGTTCTCTCTGCTCGCAGGGTGGATACGGGAGCTGCTGTGTGATCTCTGTAGAGCCTGTAGAAAAAAGGATGGAGATGGATGGAGTGGCTGGTGCCCACTCAGCAGAAGCAGGGGGGACTGACGGTACGCGATGCAAATCAGAGTGGTCCCCAAGTTGTGATAATCACAGTTCATCCAGGGACGAGCTAAGACAAAAGTAAGAAATACGAAACCGTCTGTCATGCTGCATGTCTCTGAAATGCCAAGGCAATAGGCACTAGAGAAGAGCTCGCTTGGTTTTGTGAGTATAAAAATGCCTGACATTAAGCAGCTGAGCATCCACAAAGGGAAAGCCAAGGAGCATTTCAAATGCTCTGCGAAGTTATGTATAACAGAGCCTTCTACATTCATCACAGGACACCTTTTCCCATGCATCTGTTTTACTTATTAGTATAATGAATCCTTAATTTAAAAAAAACACAGAACAATCCAAGTACATGCCTTCCTTCGCACTTGCAGTGTTAAAATCACTGTAGCCCATGTACGTGTGGTATCAAAGCTCTCGCTGTTCTCTGTGAATATATCTCAGAAATCATCCCTTGCATCACAGAGCCAGTGATCTTGATGCAGAAGAAACACCGTCTCTGAAGGATGTTTTCATTTGTTTTCATTTTCTCCTTTGTGCGTGAAAGAGCTACTGCTTATAGACGGCATACACCAAATCATATTTGACTTTCTGTACTGTTGCCTTTGAAGCTCCCATTCATACAAGAGCCTTACAGAAAGAAAAAATCACTTTGACAAGATTACACATAAGGAAATCGAAACAAATTGTACCTCACAGCCCACGACTCTTTGCCAGAATTACACTTACGTATATACTGTTGTTCAGAAAACCTCCATTAACATTATTCTCTTTCTTTATGCCTTCCAGCCCAATTTTGAACCAGAAGGGATGAAACGACTGCATGAGTCTCACCGCACAGTATTTCAGTCGGTGGCTGGATTAGGCTGCAGCACGTGTACGAGGCAGGTGAGTTCGATGGCAGAGGCGGAGAGGAGCCCAGGACTTGTGAAGGAACTTGAGGTGAGAGCCATGGAAATGCTTTGAGCTACACTTTGCTGGTCCTTCTTGGTGGGGAAGGTCCTCCCATCACTGTAAATCTCGATGAGGCTGCTCACTGAGCAAAGAGCTACCATGAGTAGGTGCACGTACGTGCACGTGATTTATAAAAACACTTAGGGATTAGCTTCTGAACCACTTTGCCAAATTCCCCCAGAAAAATCTACAAAAATAGGAACCGCTGATCTTTCTGATAAATGCAAAATGAAAAATAGATATGTTTTCTGCTACAGATTGTGCCAGAACTTGCAATCTGCTCATAGGAAGCATGAAGTCATAGGATGGAAAGTTCTTCTGTTATTGTATCTGCATTGCCCTCTTTCTGTCATAACATTTCCAAACCACCATGAATTTACTAAACTCTAAATTCTTGCTCCTCTATTACCAGCCATAAAGAGCTTAGCTTCATTATGCAACTGTAATTTTGCTTAATTTTTTGAGACTTCAACATAATTTTCTTCATGCAGAATAAGAAAAGGTATTGAAAATGACAACATTTTAGTTGGGTTGAATGAGCTTATCACCATCACTCTGCTAGAGTTATAATTTTTGCTGCCTAGTGTGGAAACCTACCTGGTTTCTGTCTAAATACAAAAGGAACATTTACTCTTGCTTTCGTGTACGTATTTTAGGTAAAATAACATGAAGCACCCTAGGAACGCTCGGATCTTTTCAAAATTAATTTGTGTATGAGCTTATTTACTGTTAGCATAAGCAAAAATAAATTTACATACATCTTCTAGCAACTTTTAAAAAAACCTTTAAGTGTTTTTGGAGAAAACCCAAATCTCTGATGTTTAAAAAATAATTATTGCAATAGGTTTCTGTTATTTATGGGGACACTTAAATTTCAAGTAATCCTGAGGTCCACCCAGCTTGTTTAAGGGTGATGGTCTGGCTACACAGGGCATGGTGAAAAGCACAAGACTGTCTCGATCCATCTTTTGGCTAGTTCTGCAGGAGCCACAATTCACTTTGCCTTGGTCTGCGGGATGCCTTTGAGGTCTTTTATGAATGCTCCATGCCATAGATAGCGACAGCTCTTCTGTCACAGCACAGGGTGCAGATCTGGCCACAAAAATGACTGTGGTCTATATTCTGATTGAAATCTTGCCTTGAATCTTGAGCCTGCAGCTACGTCAAGCCTGTTCATAAAGATGAGCACGAGCTGATTAACACAGACACCTCTTCTGATGTCAACGGAGTGATTTTTATGGGTGAAAGCCTGCCAGGAGCAATGCTGCACAAGCGCCCTCCAAGCCCGTACATTTTCCCAAAGTCTTGGTGCAGTGTTATTAAACACTCGTGTCACACAAGAGCAATTTGGCAGCAGAGGTCATTTGTCAAAGGGGGATCGGCTTCAGCCAAACGAGTCACCTGTCAAACTGGGAAACTTTCACTGAGCTGTGCCGGGGCCGCCGCAGCCGGTCCCCCAACAACTCGCAGTGGGTCCATGGGGACCACCTCAGCCTCCCACTGCTGGCACCCCAAAAACACGACGAGTCTCTTTAGTAACTAACCCACCCACTTACGGGGAGCTGACACCTAAGGGAGAAGCAAGGTTTTAATGTAATGTATTGTAATTATTAAATTCTCCGTTATTTTCCATTGCTAACCACACGTGCAGGAAAATGGAGTTTTGTTTCTTCAAACCTCATTCTTCCCGATACTTTTCCCCAGGTCTTTTAATTAGAAGCTATGATTGCTCATTCATTATCATTTCCACAGCACAGGGCTACAAGTAAGTATCAACTTTCTGGAACGCGCACGTGCATAATATCCTAACGCTTCCCAGTGAATAAAGGGAAATGCTGGAAACATGTTCCATAAACAGAATACTCCCCAAAGTCGTCATGGTTGCTGTTTTATTTTTAACTTGTCCATTAGCAGCTCTTAAAAACTCCTGAGGCTTCATATGCAAAAACCCTGCAAACATACCTCTACAGACAAAATGTTAAAACATTTCAGGCTGGAAAAAGAGACACATTATAATGTGCCATCCTATCTTTGCCATTTCTGCATATTCACTTTGTTTCTATAGGTAGGAGAACATACGTTTCAGGGTAAAAGGAAAGAGCAAGAAAGAATAAAAGTAGGCCGTGATGTACAAAGCAAGACAGAACACCTCAGTTTAATAAAGACTGTCAAAAACTTGGAAACTGTCTTACAAAAAGGATGCAAATGAAGCCAAACTGTTGCTCTCACAGGCTCCCTGTGCTAGGCATGCCTTTCCCCACCTCATCTCCCAACATTTTTTAATCTATCAGACTAGATGAGCAATGCTTCCCTGTCGTTAATATATCTTTTACTTCTTCTCCTGAAAAAAGACAGACAATATATTTTGCGTAGGTAAAGTCTAGAATTTTAACTCCATTCGTCTGCACCAGTTTTTGAACTAATATATTTTGAGTATCATCTATGACTGTGCTGGTAAATTGAGACAAATTACTTTAACAGCCAGCAGAAGGGCTGGGATATTGGCCCTTCTTTTTCTGTGTCCTGCATCTCTACAGAGTGCATCTGAAAATGTGGTAAGAGCTAATTTAAGTGTACACAACATGCTAGGTAAGTTGTATTTACATTTTATACAATTATTATTACTACAAAATCAAAAGCATTTGTTGGTTTTTGGTTTTTTTTAGATTTGGTAATGCATCATTTCTATGATCTCGTGTTTCTATAAATGTAACACAGGCTTTAATTTTAATGGAATAAAAATGTTCTTAATATGAACTTTCTTACTGCCCCCAAAAATGTAAAGCACGGACTATGTTTGTTTTACCCACTGGAACTATTTTAAGTCATTGTACGAAAATAAGCACGAACGCTCAGTTTTAAGTCTCAAAATAGCAAGCCAATACTGTAACAGCTGGACCTGGTTTTTCTTAGTCTACCCATCTGGTAAAAAGCATCAGTCGATATCTTCTTCTCCTTCACCTGAACTCTGGCAGCTCAGGATTTCAAATACTAAAACCTTCCCAAGAATTTAACGCTTTTTGACCCTAGCATGTGCTGACACGGGAATTCACACTCTCAAAACCTGCACATGCAGGCGTTAATGACTGCCAGGTACCAAACGAGAGAGATGCCTGGCACGGTGGTGTTATGCCTTTGTACGGGTCTGAAAAATACCCGTTGCGAGGTGAGGACTAGGAGAAAACGAAGCCTGTGACCTCGTGCAGAACCAGTCACTTCTCCAGCTGCAAGTAGCCCATTGCTGCTTTTCAAGACCACCAAACGACACCTGCAGAGTAACTGCTACGTCTCCCCTGCTCCTCCTCTCCTGCTCTCGGATTGAGGCTGCTCTTCCTGCAGACCTCCCAAACCACACCAGGCAGAAAGAGACACTTAAATGTCCTCTGCAATTATTTTGACTGCATTATAAAAAATTGCTACATTGCAGGAATGCAAGTTTGGCCTCTCAAGTCCATTATGCTTTGACTATGGAACAGTTGCCAGCAGTCAGCATTTGCAAGCAATTAATATAAAGCACTGTGAGATTCGAGATACCATTACTCTTCCTTCATTAGCCTTATATACTTGCCTTTGACAAGTCTGTGGTTGGCAAAATCTGACTTTTAAGAGCTTCTATAGTATGCAATTTTACCTTCTAGTATCTTGAAATTTCCAAAGTGCATATTGAAAAAACAATACATCAGTAACAAGGAGCATCCTAGCTATCCTGAAAGGATTACTTAGTGAGCATGCAGGGGCTCACAGGCTCCATGGCAAAACCCAATGCACACAATTAGGACAGTCCTGGAATACTATGCTGGTAGGAAATACAAAAATGCTGTCTCTCACAGAGATGGATGGTTCCGAAGAGAGTAGATGAAACCTTTAAAGGTAAAAAGTCAAGTCAAGATGCTTCTACTAGTATTTCCCATATATATCTCCTATACATATATTACTATATATGAAGTAGAGATTCACAAGTGAACACATATATGAGTCCATCATTAGTGACATGGAAAAATGTCTTTGGGAAGAAAGAGACACATAGCAGGAAAGGACAGAGAACAAACACTTGTCTGTTATTCATCCCCATCCAAAGTACTGGCCACAGCAGATAAAATCATTGAATCATAGAATGCTTTGGGATGGAAGGGACCTTTACAGGTCGTCTAGTCCATCCCCCCTGCAGTTGGCAGGGACATCTACAACCAGATCAGGTTGCTCAGAGCCCCATCCAGCCTGGCCTTCAATGTTTCCAGGGATGGGGCATCTACCACCTCTCTGGGAAACCTGTGCCAGTGTTTCACCACCCTCATTGTAAAAAATTTCTTCCTTACATCTAGTCTGAATCTACCCTCTTTTAGTTTAAAACCTTTACCCCTTGTCCTATCGCTATTGGCCCTGATAAAAAGTCTGTCCCCATCTTTCTTATAAGCCCCCTTTAAGTACTGAAAGGCTGCAATAAGGTCTCACTGGAGCCTTCTCTTCTCCAGGCTGCACGACCCCAACTCTCTCAGCCTTTCCTCATAGCAGAGGTGCTCCAGCCCTCGGATCATTTTTGTGGCCCTCCTCTGGACCCGCTCCAAAAGCGGCAAAAGATGCCAACATATCATTCCATGTTCCCCCAAAGCTTATAATTCTGGGACTATTATACTTGTTATGTTCTTGTTAACCTTCTAGAACCAGTATGTCATGATTAATTATTAATGAAAATTGGTTGAAATATGTCCTTCGGGGAGTACAAATACTCTAAAAACTCTATTCCAATCAGCACACTCATTCTTTGAAGTACCTGATTATTTTAGATAAGAATTTATGGTACAATTTATAGGTCACCTTGCAAATGAATCTAATAGATTTTATTAGTTTATTTTTATTAAGTAATGAAGGCATTGGCTCCCACAGATAACGCCAGTGGCACTGTAGCAATGGGCAGTCATTATTTCTGTGTCAATATTCATCAAGTATGATGTCTCAAAGAAAGGTGCTGCAGATCCACAAGGAAAACAAATGAATAACAGCTAGTTTAGGAATCTGCATGCATTCCCCAGGCTTTTACTTAAAGGAAACTCTCTCTGAAAAGGAAAGCATAATACTCAAAGATTTGCAAATCAGAAGAATTCAAAGTCTTATTTGAACCACCTTATCTTTTAAGTAAAAGGCATCCTTTAAGTAAAAGGCATTAAGGCTGCAAAAGCTGACCCTGTGCACGGGGATGCAGAGCGGAGTATCAGGCAGAAAGAGTGAGGAGGAGTGAGCGAGATGCTGCTTATTTGATTGACAACAGAGGCAACAGTGACGTATGACCTTGAAATAATGTCCAGAAAGCTCAAATTGCTGAAAGAACAAAGCATAGCCTCTGAATCATAGAATCATAGAATCGTCAAGGTTGGAAAAGACCCCCAAGATCATCAAGTCCAACCGTTAACCCAGCACTGCCAAGTCCATCTATACCATGTCCTCGAGCACCACATCTATCCGTTCTTTAAATACCTCCAGGGATGGAGACTCAACCACCTCCCTGGGTAGCCTGTTCCAATGCTTGACCACCCTCTCAGTGAAGAAGTTTTTCCTAATGTCTAACCTAAACCTCCCCTGGCGCAGCTTGAGGCCGTTTCCTCTCATCCTATCACTTGTTACTTGGGAGAAGAGACCGACCCCCACCTCGCTACAGCCTCCTTTCAGGCAGTTGTAGAGAGTGTTAAGGTCTCCCCTCAGCCTCCTCTTCTCCAGGCTAAACAACCCCAGCTCCCTCAGCTGCTCCTCATAAGACTTGTGCTCCAGACCCTTCACCAATGCGAATGTTAGAGTGTGTCTCTGGGCTGCTTCATAACACACTTATTGACAGACAAAAGCATTTTTACATACAAAATGACTCCCTCCTGTTCTTCCTCAAAGACTTGATGAGAATCTGTGCTACTGCTTAAAATTTATCTACATCCATCCTGCTGCCATCTGCCCCCATAGCCCTTCTGTCCCATCTTTTTCTCTGCAATAAGCTTTTGCCTGAAAACATGACTTTATTTATTTTTTTTAAATTAACTCAGAGACGGTCCAGCGGGTGTTTATCATTACCGAGTGACAGTTTATCATAATTCTTCATTTCCTTTTTCAAAGATGCTTAAGTGCTTTACAAATTTCGCAAAGAGGGACCACATCACCAGAATACGGCCCCGATAGTGAGCTACTTGGCAGTCTCTTAACTGGCACAGCAACAGCGTGCAACACTGACAACAACAACAACAACTGTCTGTGCACGTTCCTGATGGCTTTATGCAGGCAGAACAACAATACGAGTTATTTTTGGCTTTCTCCTGCAAATATGTTTGTATTATTATGTTCTCCTTTGAGGCACAGATAGATTATGATCAAAGACGGTGTCAGGCGATTTCTCCCTTTATACAGCTTTCCATTTCATCACTTGAAATAGAGATGTCCATTTGTCCACAGTTGAACAGGGTTTTGTTGAATCACACTAAGGCTGATCAAACTTACTCTGAAGAGAAGTATTATGGATAATAGATCACTGCCTCCTTCTCCATCCCTGAAGAACTTGATGTTTGAGATAAGAGATTCCCCTCATCTCATCTTAATAATACTTAGCACTTTACAAGCTCCGCTTCAAAGCGTTATACGGACATGAATTGTCACAAAGCCCCAGTGAGATAGCAAGGTATTATTTTCATGTAAAAGACTTAAAAAAAAAATAACGCAAACCCAGAGAGCTTTAGTGGCATGATGGACAGAAAAGTCCGGGTCGGAGCTGGAATTAGATTGCAGAGGTTCTTTGCTGACAGTTTAATCCCTGAATATATTTTTACCCCATCTACCTCCTCTGGATACTAACTATTTATAGAAGTATTGTCTCCTCTTCCCTCTACCCAGATTCCTCATTTTCAATCTTACTAGCACGATAATTACACAAAATTGAACTATTAGCACCAATTTCTATACAAATCTATAAACTGTGAAGCATAGCTTCAGTGTCACATTGTCTAGAAGAGAAAAAGGGCACGATTTAATTGAATATGACTTTTCTTCTTTATCTAATTCATTTCATAACAACCTTGTGGCACTGGTAATATTTCTCCTCTTTAATGGGTGGATAAAGTGCCGATTCTTCTGATCCCATCCCTGTTGCGCTCTCCTCTTGCAGCATAACTCCGTACGTGACTGAGACTACCCAGCCCAACCACAGGGGCAGTCCCCAGGGACCGGCAGCGGACCAGAGGAGCTCCTGGCGCTCACTCCCACAGCCGGCCCTGTTGGCAGCATCTTGCATCTGGTGCCCTGCCTTGGCCACCAAATTTATTGGCAGTAGGGAAGAGAGCAACAGGATGAGACAATTCCCCAGCCATCTGGCTGTGGTGCTGATTTTCTTAACCTTGTATATGCTAAATAGTATAATAAATTTCAAAATAAGACTTTGAGATGGCTCAAGGGATCCTTTATTATGACAGGATGAGTCTGTTATGAACAAACATTACCAGCTATATCTCACATATCTCCAAGTGTACCTGCACCCTGTTATTTTAGCTTTAGGTTTTCTAGGTAAGTAACTCTTTCTGTAAACTTTTTTGTTTTGTAACCCTGCTCTGTGAGCTCAGAGCTACAGCCGTAAAATAAATACATCAGTTCGGGAGCTGTAACCACATCATATACGGAGAGCAGGCTTCTCAGGGAGTTGGGGAACTTGAAAGTAATTTTTGCTTTCCCCACTGATCTGACCCTATTAGTTCAGCAGATGAGAAGGCAAGCAAAATTAATTCCCCTGCACAGTGAGACTCTTGTTTTGGGCCAAGGTAAGTGGGGAGGCTGTGCCGTGAATTCCTCCGGCTCATCAGCGCCAGAGCCTGCTTACCGCGGGCCCGGCAGCATCCCCGGAGGTGTGACAGCGACGCGGCCCTCCTGGCCACGCGTTTCCCAGCTACCAGGCAGGGGCTTTCAGCTGAACCACCCGCTCAAACATTGCGATCATGGCAGGCAAGAGGCAGAGAGAGAGATGAGGGAGGGAACGGCACACCAATGCGAAGGTAGTGGGTTCTGGGTTTGTTTTTAATTCTGTCCCTGACTTTGGCCTTGAACAAATTACGTCATCTTCTACCATCTCCATCCCCTACCTTGTTATGCTGCTGAGCTCTCTCGGTTAGTAACCGCCTCCTAACATTTGCCCACAACAGTTTTGGTTGGAGCTTCTTGGAGCCACCTTAATGCTAAGGAACAACAGGCTCTTCAGAGCACTGAACTGGAAAGAGAAAGAGAAGATGGAAACAGTCACCCCAGTCCCTCCCAGTGACTATCCCAGTTCTGTTTCTGTACTCCACGGCGCACACCCAAACCAGCCAGCTCATTTTCTGAGAAGATTCTTCCCCTAGAGCAACGGAAGGCAAAAAAAAAGAGCCTTCCATTCTTTTTACTACTGATTCAATATCTATTTTAATCTAAATACAAATGACCCAAAATCAGGGGACAAACTTATCTCAAATCACCCTTTTTTTGTGAAGCGCATGGGTACAGTCTTGCTCACCAAGTCCTTCACAGAATTGCTGGTCTCAACTTTCCTAATGAAAACATTTTGTTCTTTCCACCACGCTGCACAGCCCCTAAATTAATTCTCTGCTGTAATTATATTTGTAAATTGTCTGAGTTAGGTTTGCAAACGGAACCTACCGAGAGGGGAGGAAAAAAACACATCTGCAAGCTCAGGATTGTTCCATATGGGTTTTTCCTTGTTTCTTTCTTTTTTTTTCTTTTTTGGTTTTCATTATCAAATTCAAAGCTACTGTTCATTGCTACAGTACTTCACAATTAATTGCAATTAATTAACCTTCGAGAAAACCTGTAAGTTGCTGTTATAAGCTCCTTTTTTTCCTGGTCTGCTTTTCTCATAAGACTGTTTTGGGGAGATGTGAGGCTAAGGAAGGATTAAAAAATCCCTGATACCAAGACTGAATACTAATTCATTTGAGGTTTCATCTGAATTTCCCACCTTAAGCCGCTGTCCCTCCTCCCTCTGAAAGCATCTTACCCCCACAAAGTACAATCATGAAGAAAAATAAAGGAAATAATTTATTTTTGTTGAATTCTTTACTTAATCTTTCTGTAAGTAACATACGTTATGGGTCTGCAGTATTTCCATAACTGCTGTTTTGTAGAGAATGAGCCTAATCAACAAATACACACTTGATGGAAGCCCGGCTAGGAGCAGAGCTTTGAGGGAATCAGTGCCATTTACACATTACAAAGCCCATGAGGA
The DNA here is from genome assembly GCF_047370975.1 of Nipponia nippon. Classification (NCBI taxonomy): domain Eukaryota; kingdom Metazoa; phylum Chordata; class Aves; order Pelecaniformes; family Threskiornithidae; genus Nipponia; species Nipponia nippon. Next base: position 95,422,171 of record NW_028262369.1, read on the forward strand.
GAAATCCTGCTCACCGCAGAGCCCAACAAGAGCCCCTCTGAAAGTGGGACACAGCGACCTTTTATCGCATCTGTAATGCTGTGTACTAGGCTGCTCTTCAGCAGAACTGCCTGTAGATCCTCAAAACCAACGTTTTTCTAAAAATCGACTGTTGTGCCCATAGGAAGCCTGATGCGCTCCCCCAGAGCTAACCTGTGTGCCCAAGCCTGGGCACACGCTGAGTGAAAACACATCAGGTTTAAGGCAGGCAGAGTCCTTCGCAGCACAGAGGAGAAGGGTGATTAATCCCATAATGGGTGTTCTTCTACAAACCCTAATCACGATTGGCATTAGCTAGCATCATTACTTACTTCTGCTGTCTATGATATTCCTCCGGGGAAAAAAGTCTCCTTTTCTCTAAGGGCTCAAACCTGCAGGTGTGGTCCCCAGCAATGACCACACACATCAAAAGGTGCACGGGATTTTCTGCAGTCCTTGGGGGGGATGTATACAGTGTATCTGGACTCCAATATTCCCAAGCATCCTCTGCATTGTTCTGTCAACAGACTAAGCTTAGGAAAACAACTTCATCAGAACAGGGGACATGGGAAAATGATCAGTTTTCTACGCTAAGATTGCAAGCGGGGACACTTCTCGTTTGTCTTTCGGAAAGAGATCCTGGCTTGCTGCAGAGTGAGAGCTTAAGCGCTCCCAGACATGTTTTTATGTAAATCAGACTTCATGCATTATTTGAAGACACATTTTGGAATGTAATTTATTAGTGGGTCATTTTTTCCTTAAAGTTGAGATTCTATTTCATGGAAGACTGGCTTTTGTCAAAGCCTGTCTATGTATCTCAACTTCTGCTACTGCTTTACCCCCTAATATGAACAGAAGGAGATGAAGGCTCATTAACAAGCATAAAGAAATTACATGAGACAATGCTATCAGTTTTAAATTCACCAGCCATTTCACCTAACCTTTTAAATTATGGTAGCCTGCAAAGTATGCTTCAAAACCCAGGGGAAAACAGTTGCTAGGCACTCACAGATGCACGAAGGGAAAGGAATCCTTTACTCCTGATTGCTGGCATGAGGACTATCCGTCATCACAGCTGGGCCTGTCCATGACATCTCCATGGGGCTTCCCAGAGGGGTGGAAGAGTTAGGACAAGGACCCCAAAGCGGTACCTGAGGAGTCTCCTGAGCCATGCGGGAACCATCCCACATCTCAGCCGTGTTCCCTGGGTTGGAGACATCGTGGCAGAATGTATGGTACCAGAAATAGACTACAGAAATAATTTAAATGGGAGAGAGAAGTGGGTAAAAGCCCACAGTGCGGAAGCACTGGAGATACACGGAGGGCAACTGAGGGCACATCAATAGTATTTCTCTCTGTAAGCAAAGGGCACTGGAATAGAGGAAGACAGGCAAAAGGTAGCTTTAATTTTTGTAACAGCTGGCCTGACCTTGTCAATGTGTTTGTATTGCAGCAACAATTAAAAGCTCTGATTTGGGATTAGGACTGGAGTATGCCAAGTGCTGTACAAACAGTGTTCCCAGGCAGACAATCCCCACAACAACGATTTCATAACCAAAGCATAAGGTGAGGCAGAAACAACAGATGGGTACAACAAAAGGTTAAAGCCGCACACCATGACGGCGAAATGATGATGCTCCGCGCCACAGTCAGCATCTACAGCACGCAAATGCATGGCTGTTACTGAGGTTGCTGTAAATACCACAGCAGAGGCAAGGTGAGGAAAAGACCTGAGTGTGAAGGTCTAACTGTGGCAGCAGCTCTACAGAGCAGCCCAGAAAAAAGTGGAGAATTGCTTTAAGAAAAATTGAGTAAGCCTTGCAGGCAATGATATATAACTAAAGACACAGGTGGTGGCAAAAGAGAGACAATGACAGCATAGCAGCAGTATGAGAACCCCTTAAAGATGAATAGTTGGTATTTGGTGACCCCATTTTCCTCCACTGTTGGGATGTCTTCTTCCAGACAGACCAGCCCCTGCTATCTGATGTCTTTTATCCATGAGGTTTTCAGCGGAAAATGCACACTTCTTTCAATATTCAGGAGAAAGTTGCCACTAATAATAGAAAAGAAAACCTAACTGCTCCAGTATATTGGTTGTGCTTCTTGAAGATTTGCGTAACACCTGACTAAAAATCCATCTAATAGCAGTGCATTTTAGTCCAGAGGAGACTGTACTTCTGTATAATCATTGTAACTGTGCTTAGAGCTCAGCCTGTCAATATAGGCTTTCAAAAAAGTATTTCCAAAGGCTGCTTTCAGACTGAAGGCTTTGGCACTTAACGTATATATGCTTTTCTGTAGATTTTTTTCCAATAGCAGTTCCACAATGCAGCCTTCAGATGTATAAATCACACAATCATCTACATGCATCTGTGGAGAGATAATTCCAGCTTGCCTTTTGCAAGGGACTGCAATTATGATCTGAGGGGATGTGTGTGCGTGCGTGTGTGTAAATCTACATTTTACTGTTTTTAAATAAGTAACGTAATCTTTACCTATAATAGCCATTGTCTTATCCTGCACACACAAAGATGTCACATATACTGCAGAAAACAGAACCACCCATCAAGTGAATCAAGTTGGGTAGCCTCTTGGGCTGGTTTGGAAGAAGGTGATTTCCATCTCTTCCATATCTCACCTTCGCGTATGTGTTCTTAGAGGGAACTTTCTAACTGACTTTGCTCAACCAACACCTAATCCCCTGCATGTTTCTCTAACACCCTTCTAATCCACTTTTATAGCAAATGGGATGACATCTAATGTCTCCAAATGTCAAGCTTTCCGCATATTGTGGAAAAGCAGGTACTCCTGCACAGGTAACTTCTCACAAACCCTGGGGAAGAAGTCCAACACGAAGTTTGATGAGGTGGGAAAACCATACTGACATCTATGGACGTCCCGCAGCCTCTCCAGCAGCACATCGTTACGAGCGCAAGGAACATCTCGAGAGCAGAACTGCTGGGCACAGCAGAGAGGACAGGGGAAGACACAGAAGTGGCCACTGGTGTCCAAGCCAGGCAGAAGGGGAACACTGATTTGATGTTGAAAATGTCTCTGCTCTCAACAGTGGATGGTTTGAGAGCACAATCCTCTGTGGCCGCTCACTGGTACAATACTGGATTGACATTAATTAAGATGCATTGGTCCAATATGAAATGCTATAGGCTTAGACTTCATTTCTGACAAAGCAGCATTTAGCCTTTGATAAAATAAATACAATTTCACAAGTCTTTTCTATCTGTAAGAGCATGAATACAAAGGAGTGCTTCACTTACCAAAACCTCTGCCCATCTCTAACAAAGAAAAAGAAGTATCATCTCACTCATTCGGCAGGATGATGCTGTGCCTCTTTACTCAGCCACCTGCTGTCACCATCCCTCAGGTGACCTTGGGGCTGTCCACAGCCAGGTTCGCTCCCACCCCCTGCTCCGACGTCGCTCCCAGCCCCGCGCACGGGGGCAGGCAGTCAATCACGCCTCCCTGCCGCCGAGCCCGACCTGGCACAGAGGAGGTACCAGCTCACTCTTTTTATCCAAGAGGTCACTCATTTGAACCCTCCTCTTAGCCAGAACGGAGCCCTGAGAAGATGCATGGCCAGAGGTTAAAGCACAGGGCTGGAAATCTGAAGACACTTATATACAGACCTGCCACGTGTCTTGGAGGAGTGTCATGAATTTTGTAGCTCTGCAACGTACTTCTGCAGAAACTGATAAAATGCCATGCGCTTGCTCCAAAAGCCACTCGCCACAATACCCTCGACTTCGGCACGAAGAGCACCGAGGTCCAGGTGAAGAGACTATCAGTTATCATCTCAGCGCTCCTACTGACTGCCTGTAATATTTCTCTGCGCCTTATAATTCTTAATAACCAAGGTCCCCAGTCCCTGCCAGGGGACAGATAACTGTAATTTACCAAATGTACAGCTACGGTGACGGAGAGGCTGGGCAGGTCATGGCAGGCAGACCTGGGAACAGAGTCCACGCTGCTGTTAGACAGACTCGCCTCTTATCCGTTTGGTCTTTCAGGAGCAGACAGAAAATTGTAAGATCACTGAATGGCCGTCTGGCTGGCTGGCAGGTCACCTAATGATCACAAAATGAGATCACGGAAGGAGATTTATGAGTCTGGGTTTTTGCATTTCTGATACTACGCACTGTACTTGACATCCGAGATTTTAATACTCATTCATAAATACTTACACAATCTGGAACAACATAAACGATGAATTTCCTTGCGCTGGGTGAAAATCCCAGAGGACAAAAGAAAAGTGAAAGTTGGCTAATCACCCAATTAGTGAAAAATTGTATTTAAATGAATTTGATGAACCAGGCAAGGTGTCAAAAGGAGCCTAAAGTGCAAACTGAGCAACACGTAGGTGAAACTGGAAGTTTATGGATCTTAGCACACACCGAAGAACTTGTCCTATGCCACGGTTGCTGAAATCAGGGAGGACAGCAAGTAAGTTTTTATTCTGTTTACAGCAAGTGGAAGCCTGCTTAGGATGGCTTTAGAGCAGTTACAATTCAACCTAAAAATTGCATTCCTAAAGTGAAGACGCCTCTTTCTTGAACACAGAACAATAAAACTAGTTAAGAGAAATCAGGGTTCTCAGAAGCTTTTGCATGTTTGAATGCAAAGGCTTGAGTCCAACCCAAGCAATTAGGCACTAACAGGCACTGCCATCAAATGGATAATTCCTGACTCCGGTAAGTTTTTTGAAATTAACTTGCAAGTACATTCTCTTATTTGCAGAATTTAGTAATAGATAACTCATGAAGGAAAGTTTTAAGCAGAGACAAGACCGTCACAGGAAGCATTAGCAGGACGCAATGCAGAACACTGCGAACCATTCTATATAACTTGGTTTGAAAAAGTACAGCTAAGTCCTGGTAGGATGATTAAGGAGAAGGAAATTAAAAAGAGCTTGGTCTGTTTAGCCTAGCAAACTGAAGTCTGAGAGGGGATACAATTATTCTTTATAGGTACATTTGGAAGTAAACAGCAGGGAGGGAGAAGAATTATTTAACTTTAAAGGCTGATACTCATACAAGACCGAGGGGCTATAAATTGTTCATGAATAAATTTAGACTGGAATTTAGGAGATTTCTGACAATTTGCAGACCTCCCAAAGAAGCCGGTATAGGCAAATTGATTTGAAAGGAAGCTTGATACGTTCTTGGAAAAAATAAGATAGAGTAGGTATGATCTCAGAGGCAGAAATTAAAGTTTTCAATACAGGATTCAGGAATGTGATTTGCTGTGATTGTTCAGATTTGGCTAAAGCAGACGTGATAGCCTTGTGTGACCTTTTACATGGAGGTCCCTGATAGTTTGATCTTGTTGACCATACAAGACAGATGCACTGAGTGTCAAATGCTCAAGATCAAGAAACAGTTTTCAAGTTTAAATGCTGTTTCTCAGATGGAAGCGGCAGTTTAGTTTTGGGAGTGATGGTTCCTGGGATTTCCTATCTGTGCTTTCTATCTTTGTAAAGACATGATTTTCTGTACTGTAGAAGAAATTCTCCTGCTTTTAGTGATAAATAAAGGCAAACTGGACAGTTCTGTAGCGGTCATTTGTGGATTTTTTTTATAGTTACATGCACATTTTCCACAAATATGTTAATTAATATATGGAGTCAAATAATATTGGCGAATGTTACATTTGCCACCAACATACTGCATGATCTAAAAGCTCATTTACTTTGATCCTGTGCTTTGTTCCCTGCTCATTTTTAGATACAAATTATATATGAAAACTAATTTTCCCTCTACAAAAATGTCTGCAGGTATGATGTTAACTATAAGTACTTCTAAGCAACCCCATTTTTTAAATTTACTGACAAGTGCTTTAACTACCTCCTGTAAAGGCTTTTGCATGTTAGAGAACCACTAAGGTTTTCTCAAAGACCGTCCACAACACACCACATTTTTTATTACAAATTAAAAAAATTAAACTATGAAAGGGATGCATTTGCAAAAATGCAATCTTTTATAAGCTCAGTAACAAGTTTTGATCTCATGATTTACACATTTGTTTAATCTTACACTTCTTCCTAATATTCCCATACCCCTTCTAAAGCAAGCACATTTCACCAAAACACCTTTAAATATTCTTGCATACCTCTGCACTAAAGCCATTTTCTTTTCCAACGCATTTCAAAATGCGCCATTGCCACAGCGAGGATTTTAGTGCAATCCATCAATCTCCCTACATTATGAACATCAGTAATGACAGAAAAACCTTCCTGGAATTTTTCTTGCTTATTTGGAGAGGGGAATTGATGAATATCATGATACGTTTGAGCACAGCATTCAGAAATTGATTAAGGCAACTAGATAGAGAAGGCTGACTCAGGTATGCGATACCCCCTGCTAACCTCTGGAAGGACTCGAGGACTGATCCCTCAGCTGGTGGAAAACCTGGTAGTGCTATTGAAGTTGATTGGTTATTTTAATTTATATGGCATGAGATCCTTCAGTGATTAACCTTGAATAGGGGAAAAAAAAAAAAAAAAAAAAAACTCAGGAAGAGGGGGAGCAACATTGACTTTGTGCCATTCTCCTCTCCTCCAGCAAGAATGTGGGTCACATTGGTCTGAAGGAGCCTCTTACACGAGCATGTGTGCTGGATGTAACACCCATTCGTCTTCCCAGGTTTACACAGTCATCCTCTAGAAATCTTGTTCTTGCATTTCTTCCCTCTTTTATTCCTACAGCTTATTTAAAAAACACAGAGGCACCTAATGATAGAGAGAACTCTCCTGTAACGTCCGCAGCACGTGGGGTAGCTATCAATGTCAGCCTGTGTGTGTGTTCAAGGTCTGCGGTGCAGTGATTGAATAAGGTGTCTGGTAACACGATCTAAATATAAAATTGTCTCTCTATGTATCTACGTAAAAGTTAAGTGTTAACATGTCAATAGCAGAATTTGACTTTCGCACCTATTAATATATGATAACATTACATGCTGCGACTTAAAAATGTCAGCATGCCTGCATGTTTTATTTACAGACATCTGAAAAATGCACAGACTTCTATTATTTCTAGTACTGTAAACCAGATACTATGGCTTATGAATTTAGAATAGAATAGAAGAAAAGGGAAAAAAAAGTTATGGTGTCAGTCTCTCACCTGGGATAGAGAAGAAAATATATTCAACGTCATTTACTACCCACTGTAGAAGGAGAAGCAAATTAAATGCAGCAGTAACAACATTAAAACTGCAACAGTTTCCAAGACCTTATCATTACAGAAAGTGCATCCCTTTCAAGTGTCAGCCCTCCAGCGCTCCGGGCCCTTATATCACGTTGTTATTACTAACCTCTGATCCTCCTGGATTCAACAGCACAATAAAGCAAGCCAGTTAAGTAACGACGGATCCACAGATTTTTTTTCTGCCATCGTGTTAAAGACGTGACGTCATACCATCATTGTCTAAATATGTAAGATGAAGAGCCTAATCTCCTTGGCTCTGTATACTTAATGGAAAGTAGAGAGGCTCCTCCAAAGGCCACTCGCCCTGAGTTCTCCAGGAAGGATGACAGGGAGGTGGAAAATACAACTGTTGTTTTGCCTGCCTGAGTAGGAGCAGACACACCGGGTTTTATTTTTCTACCCAATTCTATTTCACCTTTTTAGTATCATTAATATTAAACACCTATTAAGCCAAAAGGTAGGAGATGAGACTCATTTAATTTAAAATAACCACTTAAATAGTTTTGCTCATTCTGTGTAATTATTAATTACTCTAACAGAGCTGTATTTGAAACGGTTGTGATTACTGAGCTTACACAAAGCCCTAGGCATGCAGTAGGATGTATGGCCTTTCCATAGCCCATAAGTTAAAGGCCTGTGGTCAGTGTCCCTGGTAATGGGAGGCAGATAAACCCATACAGCTCTGGCCAGGACAGTCACTGCCAGGGCACAGCCGCTCATCAAGGAAAGGACATTCGTATGGAGGGTGGTAGGAGTATTAGAAGACACCCAGCTGTCCTCTTCAGCTGCAGGAAAAGGTAAAGTACAAGTGCGATAAACATTGATTTTCTAAATTGTCACCCTTTATTTTGCAACTAACCCCCTGGAAGGAAAGGCACCCACAGTTTCCAAAGCTGGGCAAGGAACCTCTGGCATCTGAATGCAAAGCCCTCCTCGTGCTGACGTTATCCTTAAAGCACATCCCTACGCATCATGTAGGGATCGTGTCTAAGTCATCAGTAGTAAACACTAGTTATGAAAAAATCTACTCAGAGCAAGCACGTCACTGCATTTTGAGAGGTGAATAGGTAGAAAATAGCAGCTAAATACTTAAAGCAGGATCAGGATTCATCGATACGATATAGCTCACGGTCGCGAGAGCTACACAGCTAACTGCTGCAAACCGCTGACGACATTTACCACATGGCGTTTAGAGAAATACTGGGAAAAACGAATCGAATTGAACAAGAAGATGACTGGTTAAATGCATAGTTACCATACAGAAAAAATATCCACCTTCGTACAATGGGATCTTTTTTGCAGACTTAAGATCAGAGGCCTGAGATGACGCTTCCTCCACAAAACGGAGAATTCATGGTCTTATTTCGTCAGCGAAAAAGAAAACAGCTCTCAGCCCTTCTTTGCTGTGGCACATACAGAAAGTCCTGAATGTGATCAGAAAGGGAAGGACTCCGTTTTGGAGAGGGCGCAGGAGCAAAACGCGGGGACCTGCTGCAGCAACACCCATCCCTGCGCCCCATCCCTCCCCAGCTCCCACCCACCAGCTACAGGCAAAATCCCGTTCTGCTGGCGCTGTGCTTGCCGTAAGGTGTCCGTGTTGCCTTAAGTTAGGGAGGAAGAGGAGCAGCAACAGACTAGGCAACAACTGATGCTCCAGTTTGCTCGCTGCTCTACCAACATAACTCAGATTGCACTTTTGGGGTATAAAATCTGAGGGGTTTTTGTCCCATGTTATCATCCAAGCATAACTCCTCAGTAGCAGGCAATCTGTGCTCAGAAGTCGGATCTGTTCACAGGATACTAGCTCTCAGGAGACGGTCTCTTGAAAAAGCACCAGCTACCCAAATCAGAGCAATTAATCAGTTATTGCAATACTACAAACTCCCTTCCATCACCGAAATGTTGCTGTGACACACCGCTAGAAACTGCACGCTTTTTAGTAGACGATTAATATTGTATCACAGACAAAAAAGCATTAATCTAGAAATGGTTTAAAATGGGTAGGACTACAGGATCTGAACTAATGATTCATAAAATCATTTGCAGCTATTAGTCTACAAGGATAAGTGCTGCTAGTGCTTTTATTTCAGTGCTTGGTGTGGTACCATCAATTTAAAATCTATCTTGTACGCTGTGATGGGTTTATGTATGCTGTGGAATCCATAGCAGCCTTGTCAGGATTTTAAAATCTAGATTGCTATATACAATTACAGGTGTCACAATACGAAATAACAATCGAAGACACTTAGAGGAAAACTCCGAAAATTCCTGTGCATACCATGCGGGAAGGCAGTTGTTTAATATTCCTGTATCACACTGTGATTATTTCACTTGATGGAAGTGATAGATTTTTACGTAACTTGATCTAAGGTTACATCTCTCATGAAAATGATTTGCAGTCTTGAAATCCCCAAGGATAAGGGAAAGTAAGAGGGACATTTTTAATGGGCAGATGTCATTTCTATGAACATTTCACCAGCTGTCAATACAAAATCTTTCGGCTGGACTCTATCTTGAAAAATCAGTTGAAAAGACCTTAGTTGGCAGATATTTTCATGCTTAACCTTTTTCTTCAGTAGCAAAAAGGCAGAAATATGCAGTGCTAGGCATATCTAGAAGCGTTCGTGTCATGTAGATGAAAACAGTTACCGAGCCGAAAGGAGTGAGTTGGTTTAAGGACGAGGCTCTCGGAGGATGCGCTGTGGTCCCTCTGGATGGAGGCTGGGTCTCCGAGACCTCACAGCACACAGGAGCCCATTTGCTCCCTCTCCCCAGTGCATCCTGACAGCGCTACTTCATTTCTATCCATATAATAAATTAGATAAAATGGTTGAGGTGTTGGGAGACTCACGAGCCCAAGGGATTGCTAACTTGATGAAGACTTTATTTTTAAGTCACTAATTGACATCCAATCATGGGAAGAGTAATGAAGAAATTATAATTGTCTGGAAACCGCATGGGGCTGACAGACACGTGCAAGCCATTTTCTGTAGGCGAAACGCAAGGCAATATTACAATATACCTTGTTACACGGGGCCAGGACCACCCTTCTGGGAGAGGGATTGAAGGGGCAGAGAGAGAGATGACCCATTTCAGCCTTTTCAATGCGATGGCCATCCAACAGCTAAGGGAAATCACTTGTCTTACAGTAAGAGCACTCGACCCCCTTCTTTCGAATGTGGGGCCCTCACTGGAGTTTGGGGTTTTTTTGGACTGTTCCTATTCCCTGGCACTTCCTTGTGCTGAGTACGCTGAAAAAAATAATCTCCAGCGAAGACAGAGAGTGTATGTCTGGCAGTATAAAAACGGTAAATGTGGTTTCTGAGGACTTTAATTTAGCAATGTTTAAACTTAATTAAATTATTTGTATTGTACAATTAATTATGCTAAACTGCCTAAGCCTTGAATGAATGTACTTTGCCTTTTAATCTAAATAAAATACATGCATAGCAAACCAGCAACGATGGAGAAGTCTGCAACTGATGCCAAGACGAGCAGTATTTGAGACTCACGTGTAGTAAGTAATCAGGAGTAATTCTGACAAAACAAACCAACCAGCAAAAACACCCCAAACTGCTAAGCAATGCGAAACTGCAGTAAGACATTTTCTCAGACTATAGAGCACCTTGCTATTCAGGCACCAGGAGAAGTAAATGGACTCTACTGGATACTTCAAGCTGCCTGGGAAGTTCTTTCCACTGCCAGTTAAAGAAGTAGTAAGGAAACCAAAGCTTCTTTTGAGGTTCATCATCTTTGTCCCTTATGACTTGCCTGGTGAAGGAAACCCAAAAGGACTGCGCTACTGAGCTGCCTGTTTTAACTAGCTGCTTTGCTGGGAATGAGCCACCACCAGTGATTCAGAGTTTGGCTGGATTATAACAAAGGACTCAATGTTTACCTTGGGGCATACGAAAGATTGGGAAGTCTCCTCCTTTTTTGAGTGGAAAGAATGAATCAGTATGTGCATGTCTGTATCCGATTTTAAATTACAGAAGAGCTATATACACATACAACCTCATTAGCCTTTTACAAGAGTAACTGTCATTTTTATTCTAATATTATGACTGTAATGCTGTGGCTGGTTAATGCTTCTGATATTTAATCACAGAGTACAAACCATAATTGTTCTACTTCTAATATGTCTCTGACCTCTGCCCTCCAGATGATAAACTGTGTAGCTGGTTTTCAAAATACATAAATGTCTGTACATTCTCACATACATTTAGTTACACTAAATATTTGAGAATATTTTAAGAACTTACATTAAGCATTTCTATTGAGACAAAAATCTAGCAGGATTTTGAGCTATACTTGAAGACATTACTTCAAAATTTTTAAGACTATTGGTAAAGAAATAGAGATGCCATTTCCATAACGAACTGTCCATTTCTTTATAGGCAGTTAGGGGATGATATTAAAATGCCCTCTAGTCGCTCTAAAACAGACATCAGCAGGTTTAATCTAAAATGTTCAGATCAAGTAGAGTTTCATTTTCTCAGGCATGCTTGGATCTTGCAACCAGTATGGATTCAGTGTTTGCCTAAAAAACCTCTCTAACATCTCATTCATTTGATAGGTCCTTTGGGGCATAATATTGTTCCTTCTACGATTATGGACCATTGCCTTCAAATACTGTAACATCTGTGGTACATGATTACCAACTTCTCAGGCCAAATTAGTCCCTGGTGCAACTTCACCGAAACTGATCAAATTATGCCAGGGTGAGTCGGGCTCTTTGCCTTGCCACATTTCTTCTCAAAAGTTATAGTGCAAATGGTGCAATACTTCACCATTTTTTTTTTTCCCTAAATATATAAGCCAAGAAAATGGAAGTGACCTGGAGGGAAACATTCAAGTGAAATCCAGGATTATTATTATTATCCTTTTGTATATAATTCCCAGTTTTCTATATGGGAGCAGTCATTATTAATTTCCCCTGTCTCAGGACATAAAGCAGAAAAAAAATAAAGACATTTAAGATCAATTGGAACTTGATATTTCTTTAACTTTTTTGGAAAGAAGCCTAATACTCCAGCTGTGCTTTCAAGTGTGGATTCTTTGGGAGACAAAATGAAGCGCAGAAATCCAGATGGAGAAGAAGAGATGCTTCACGCATCCTTAGGGAGTCTTACAGATCTCTTTAAAGAATTCTTTGGAAAAAAGGCTATATTAGGAACCAGACAACAATTTAAGTTGTAAGGACCTCAGGAGGCCCACCCCCCTGCCCATACAAGGGTTGATGTCAACATTAGGTCAGGTTGTAGATCTTTGTCCCCACCATTCAATCCCATCCTGGGGTTAGCGCTATAGATGGCCAACATATAGAAGGAATCCTTAATGGGGTTGTAACTGTCATTACTTGCTTTATAGCAACGGCTGGCTCATCAAGAGGGGTATTTTCCACAGCTGGAAAAGAGGCAGAAAATTTGAGTTATCGCAAACCTGAAACGCAAAATCTGTGCCATGGCTACGATGAGAACGGATTGTAGTGGAGAGCAGGACAGAAGAAACACTGCCCGGGGCTGAGCACAGCCTTGAGTGGTACACAACCACAGAAAATATGAGAGGCTGAATAAGGCAGCATTTATCCAGAGGAGGAAGGAAAAATGAGAGAAATAAAAAACCGTGGAGTGGAGAAATTTGTCAGAAATGGCAAAGAAGGATCACAGAGGAAGAAGAAAAATCTGGGTGTAATGGTGAGAAACAGATTCTCTGCTACACAAGATGCACTGACTACACGTTTCTCATCAGTCCTGTTTCCTACAGATTTACAGCATCAAAGAAGAAAAGAGGGAAACCCAGGACATAATTAATATGATTAATCTAAATATAAATATATATATAGCAAAATATGCCAGACTAAAGTGCCAACACAGGCAATTATAAATCTACCCAACACAGAGACACAACTGGATCTTTTTAAGAAGTCATTCATGCAGGCATCTACAATCAAACAGATATCAAAAGAAATATAAAAACCTTTGCATAGGAAGAGTACAAAGGTGAGGAAATAGCAAGGAGGGACTGGATTCGCATCAGCCAGGACTTTGCACAGAAGCTACCAAGCTGCCACCGGATCACTGCGACTCAGAGAGGAGATTTCTGTCTGGAGAGAAATTGTCTCAATCGCCATAGGCATTGAGAAACTGTCCCTTCTCCTTCTACCAAATGATTCTGAATGGAGTTACAAATGAGCTGCACTGATGAAAAAATCAGACTGATAATCGATAAGACTCTTCCTTAGTAGGCACACAAGAAAGGCTTATAAAATTCACTCATACTGCAGTTTATTGTACCATAAATTATCATAATGATTTTTTTCAAATAAATACATACTGAACATTGCAAACCATGCAATATTTGAGAAATACATTTTTCCAGCAAATATCCCTCACCTTATTTCCAGTAGATACAATTTGTAATCCCTGTTATTGCTGTAAGATTCAGGGGTCTCTCTTCCAGCTACTGTGGTATTTTAAGTGTTATTAACATAAATGATGGTTGCTTACAATCACTGACAAGACACCAGCTCCCTGTTGTTTCTGAGTGCTCCTGTTCTACCTATATTATTTAATAATGTCAGATACTTTCATAGAGGACTAATAATTATTGCACCCTTGTACTGATGGATAAAAGTAAGCTATGACTGACTAGGAATTACAGAGTTATTGATTAAATCAGTCTACTGAAATCCCATGATGCATTTTTTTTACGGTATGCAGAAAATAATTTATCAGTCACACAACCTTGTCTTTTTAATATCTGTAGCGCAATTTAACTTTCATTGTTAGCAGGAATCTTCAAGAGCAGTTTATGGCCGTGGCTAGCTATATCTAGAAATAAAACCACTTAATAATTTGTTAGAATTTACATACTTTTTCTAAAAATAGAATATATGCTATATAACATGCAGATAATATATGCTGAAAAAGATTAAGTAACTTAGGGAGAACAAAGGGGAATAAAAGAGAAGAGACTTTCATTTTAAAAGAAAAGATGGGAAAAATTAGCTTCTTCAAGATATGGGATATAGAACAGAGATTCACAGCTTCCTCATGACTTCTTTTAACTGATGCTTCCATTAACAAGGCATGTGAAAAGGAGTAGGGACACAGAGGAAACATGACAGAATTGGTTTGCTGAAAATTCAAGTCTTCCAAACAGCAACAGCACTTCCACTTGCTTTAGCAGATGCTCCTGAATTTTTTTGACTGCTCTGAAATGATTGTGCCTTTATATCGTTTTTTAAACCTAAGTTCATTGGCAGCAAGTAAGAGTTAACAGAATAATTTTTATAAAAACATTATGCATTTGCTTAAAATACAAAACTTTTTCATGACAAGCAGTTTGTCATACTTTTGGCAAGGTTAGACACGATTGCCTTTTTATTTTTGGCTGTTACAGAGGCTAATGGCATACTAAAAATCTTCTTTCATGTACAAATTAATTGTGTCCTTTTGCAATTCATATTAGCCTCCCTTACTTTCCATTCCGAGGCTTTTAAAAGGTTTATATGGAACCAATGGATGTTCTCATTTATTGTGCACACCACTTCAATTACCCACTTTTCACAAGTTGAAAGCAGAAAGACTATAAATGCTGGATACAGCCCATTGTCAACATGCAGTAATTTAGCAGAAAAATAAAAAAAAAAAAGTTCTCTTCAAAATAAAAGAAAATATTTAAACTCTCAGAAAGCTTTGGAGATTGTTGGCAAATTATTTTTATATTTAGCAACTACAAAGAAGCGTGTGCTCCTTAATGATGGAACTGCGTGTTAGCAATTTGCAAAGCTCTGGGTTTCACTCCTGTTTCTGAGAAACACGTATTATCCGCTCTTCCATCGCCATTACCTGAAGTCAGCACTCTCCTTTCTGCACACCTTTTTTTGCAAAAGGGAAAAGATTTTCTCTTCCATGATAAGAAGCCTACGTCAAGCCAGAGCCTTGTTAAGCACGGCTGAATGGTGCTTGTTGAATGCACCGTGTTGGGTGCAAACATCACGCTGGCCGCAGGGCCGAGCATGGCAGCTCATGAAGGTGAACTGGGCGATCTGATGGACACATCGAGCTCGTATCACCGCGTTTGGGCTTGGTACACAGAGACACCTGTTATGAGCTTGAGATTTCGGGAAGAGCTTATGGTATTTCAGCAAGCAGGCAGCAGACCCAGAGGTTGGCACGAAACAGGACAACAAACAAGTGTGCCACCGCAAGCAATTTTGAAATCCTGAAATTTTGATAATACACCTCAGTTTGGCCCATCTAAAACACCTGCAGGAACATGCAGTCATTAAACCTACCTGCAGGCTTGGCTTTTTTGCAGCCTCACCTGTAGTGCTGCCAAGTACTAACTTGTTATCAAGCAGAGTGAAACCACCCTTTAATTTATGCTGGTCATTGAAATACCGCACCTTTGTAAACACAGCTAGAAAAGCTAACAAGAAAAGAAATCTATACTTAAATGGCATTTACCCTCCTTGCATTCAAAACATGAACTCTTCAGGCATATATTGACTACAGTAAAAAGAAAATTTGGTCATTTTTTTCCTTTCCTTTTTTCCTAAATAACACCTTCTATGTTCCAAAGAATATTATTAATTTTTCAGCATCTGGTTAAAACTTCTTGATGTGTTCCATAACACCAGTTAGATTCAGTTGCAGAGATGAAGAAAGTTGCCTTCCATCCAGCCACTCTTGCTGCAGATGCATCAGCAGGAACTTTGGGCAACCGGATTCATATGGCTAGAAGGAGCCGTTGCCTATCAGCCCTGGTAATTATGTGTCAGGGTATGAGATCCTGAGTAACCGATAAGTGCGATTTCAAGTACTGCTATATTATTATCAGCTAGCACTGGGTTGTTTCATTTTCTATTCTCTGGAAATATAAAAAAAATTAATTATGTAATCAAAATGTATATACATATTACTTCCTTTTCTTGTTTTTACCTTCACAAAAAAAAAACATTTTTTGCAGCAGAACGCTGACATTTTTAAGGAAGGAAAAAAAATATTTTTCTGTTTCTTTCCCTCTTAGCATTTCATGCTTTGTATCATTTGATAATATACATGACTAGGTTTAATACTCAATCGTTTCCCAAATCCAATTTGACTACCTAACAGGGTTTAATTTACATGACGATACAATTTCTCACACCAGAAAGCATAGTAACCCTTCTTCTTTGGAGGTTAATGGTGATCTAGCTTAAAGCCCAAAAGATAATTACAAAGAATGTGCTTCAGGTGACAAAGTACTTTTGACAATCCCAGACTGTTGATAGCTTTTTAATTATACTTCTTCCCACCATAGGAAACAGTATGCTTTCTCCTAAATAGTTTGAAGGCATTTGGGGTTTATTTATTTATTTTTCAGTAAATTGCTATGCACTGTAATCAATATTTTAACTGACTGTTACCCCAGGCTCTGCTCTCTTTCTTTTATTTGGAGGAGAGATTAAACTTTGGGTTAATTTTTTTTTCCCATATAAAATGAAATACAAAAGAGCATCAAGAGAAGAATACAAACATTTATTGACTTGCTTCTTGTCTTCTGCACCCATTTGATATTTTGTGACATTTAGAAATTGAAACTTTGCAGGATTTTTAGGCGCAAGCTTTGCTAACAGAGAAGGTCAGGCTCTTAAGCAACAAGGCAGTTTATGATTATTAAATATGACCAACTAAGAAGCAAAAAAGGAAAATCCCGTAGCTGGTTTTGCATATTACTGTGCTTTCTGAATATTTTTCTGCCCTTGCTTTACTCTGTGGACAAAAAAAGGCTGTTTTGGTCAAGAGAAGAGAGTAATTGCTGTAAATGAATGTGGTACATAGCAGGAGCAATAACATGCAGGGGCACCCTTTTTCCATTTACTTTATATGCAAGAGTTGATTGTTTTTTATGCCACAGAAATTAGTTTCCCACTAGTATTTATGTGTCTTACAACAAATTGTTTGTCACTTTCCCTGATTAAATGTGCTCTTAATAACACCCAACTTTAAAAGTCTTTTCAATTTGGAGCCTGCAGCTCAATCATGATGCCTGCCCCTCCCAGCACCTCTCACTTGTCCTTAAATAAACACCTCTATTTAAAGAGAATGGCAGAAAAGTGAAAAATGAGACCTGAATGTAAGTGCTTCTGAAAAAAAGGTATTAGACTAGAACCAAAAATGTAGAAAAACAATAATTGCTATAGAAATGAATTAAAAGAGTAACACTACCTGCTCCCCCAAACGTTCACTGCATCTTAGTAGTCTCCCTGCATGATGTTATTAATATGCACAGAGAAAACAACGTCCTCTATCTGGGCACATAGGAAGTGAATGAAATCAAGCGCAAAGTACATCTTTGAATGGTCAGATTTAGGCCAGCGATTTTCTTACTCTTGGTTTATTCTCGTCTTAGTCCCATCTCTTGTTTAGCTCAGACTCAGATGAATTTCCAAGCCTTTGAGGAAATACATCATTTTACAGTAATGGCAGGAATTCTTAAATCTGCAATAGTGCAGCTGAATCTAGTTTTGTCCTACTAATTGTTTATCCATGTAATTAATCCCTGGGGTAAGCTGAGTACCTGGGACCAGTGGCTGGGAGGGGCCTATAGGCAAGTTTTCAAGGCCTTACAATGAAGCTTTGCAGCTCCTGTGCCGGGCCAGCTCTGCGCTGCAGTCTTGTCAGCAGCAATTACAGTGGTGCAGCTCTGCTAGCAAAGCCTCTAAACATCAGTGTAAGTTATCCCAGTTTTTGTGTTCTTTTTTTTTTTTTTTTTTTTTACAAATATAGCTCATATTGGCTCACTGAGTACAATAAGTGCTCCTGGAAAAAAATTTAAAAAATTAAATAACCTCAACCTTTCCCCCCCAAAAAAAACCCACCACCTAGCTGGACCAGCTCCTCTTAAGCTAGGGATTGCATAGGATCAGCTTAAAGAAGCCACAGACAGTGTCTGTATTTGCAAAGCAAACAGGGAAGAAAGACTTAAGCACAGTATGGAATTTATGAAGAGTAGTATTTGTTGATAAACAAATAGCTTAAGATACTCTACCCTTATGAAAGTGAGACTGGAATGAACTCCCCCAACAAACTTCAAGGCATATCTTTGCTAAGGATTTACCATATATTTACATTCTTGTCATAAATGACCTTTTATTTTATTGTGTGATGTTTGCCCTTATTAAAGCCTAGTGACAGTGGAGGGTAGTATTTTAAAAGCATGTCACAGTTAAAAATATTCAGCATTTCTATTTCTAAAAAAAAGGAGCTTTGCATACAGTACTGATCAGACTTCAAAAGATGTGTTATTGCCTGGAGTGTGGTTACAAGGAAGTGCATTATCACTGATGCTACATTTTGATCTGAAAATAACAAAAAAAAACCCTCTGTAAATACACTGCAGCTACAGAGTTACTGCAGTGAGAGCCCTGCTACTTACTCCCTGTGAAACCCTCCTATGTGTGGTGCTGGTGGAAATCAGAGTGGTCTTATTCTGTCTGATTTATTTGAGGTTTCAAGGACAAACTGAAATAGCAAATGGCATCTTAGATTTGCACTCTTTTTCCCAGTATAGACGTATATAGGTTAATAGATAGATAGAGCAATTGGGACTGAAACACATTATGCAAGTTAAAAAAGTACTGAGTGTGGGGTTTTTTCAGGGCCTCCACAAAAAGCACTGTACAGCTGGCTGATACCGGAGTTCACGTTTCCCTCCTGACTCTGTAGGTCAGAGTAGCACCTCTGCAGTAAGTAAGGCTTAAATTAGTTTCCACTACTTTGCAATAACTAGAGTAAATGAGATCAAGTTTAGGCCGGGACATTGAATCACATTTTTCCTTCTTCTTCTCAGGTAGCCCTTGGATCCTCTAGCAAGCCTTTTTATCACTAGTGAATCTCAAAACAGACTAAACGCATTATGTGAATTTCAGGAGTCATGAGTTTGGATTTGGTTTTGTTTTCCCTTAATCAGTCTAATGAAAAAGCATAAAGTCAGAATTATAAGTATTTTCTAAAATCCTTCCAGTTCTTCCTTTCCTCTGCCCTTCCTCTAGACATTGGTTCCTCTTCACATATCACATCGCCCAACGCTTTGATGTGGTCATCACAGGAGTTACATCTGATTTACTTCCCTTCAACAGTTCCTTTTCTACACAGGTCAACGTTTTCACATTTATTTTTTCTGTCACATTATCATCAAGTTTTCAAATAACTTAAACGACAGTATACTCAATGTATGATCTTGCTGCATCAAAACTCCATCCTAAAACGGACTTCAAATATAACGGTTTTCAATGTCACTTCTTCTGACACCAGCAGTTGGGAAATCTGCATGGGATGATTTATTCTCTCTAGACAGCTGTATAGTTAATAAGCTAAGAAGCTGCATAAATAGTCTGGGTCAAAGTAATATGTAGTGAATCGTAAGAATAACATAGATTTCTAACTGCAATAGTGATCTTAATTTAAAGTATTTGTATAGCAGCTTCTTATTAGTTACACAAAAAATAAAATTTGCATTATCTGAGCTGTGCTTATTAAAAGACTTTTAAGATTCAGCCACTTACTCAAGGTCCTGCTGCAAGCTATACATTCAGCTCCAGCACAGCTTTCCTCTTAGAGCCCAGCTCTTCCTCCGACCACTACAGACTTAAACCTGTGCTTTCTAAAGGTTCAGACGGGCAACAAGCTACTCAGTGAAGTCTTTACTAGGTATTCCTACTTTAATTTGTGAAGGTCAGGACTAGGAGCTGTATCTGTTATTCAAACACTGTAAGACACAGCGGTAGTCTTATTAAAAATAAAGGAGCTTGTTTTGTGGGTGACCAAAGAGTGAATATCATCAGAAGGCAAGTGTTTCGTGCAGGAAAGCTGAAGAAACAGAACCCCTCTCACCCAACACGTCAGTAATAAGAGGCAGCTGTGCAAACTTTAATAAAGGCTGATGCGTATTTTCATTCCTATTTCAAACGTAAGGATCGCATCTGTTGAGCCACGTCCTTATGTCTGCACAAACCCATGCTTCAATCAAATCGCACCTTTTTTTTTTTTCTCTCTGCCATATGCATAATGATGCGGTGACAGCTGAGAAGAGGACGGGCTGACATGTTCATCGCTGTGAAGGATGGCCTCCTGTCATCTCAGCTGTGACAGAACGGTCACAGCCTGAAAGGGTCTAATGAATAAGGAAGGATGTATTTTATCCTTCCTTAGTGAAAAGTTGCATTAACGCCTTTTTTCCACTTAATGCAGCAATGCAATATTACACCAAGCAATACTGCATGAACCTGTTTCCTCAAGATATTCACTATCTCTTTTTATGAAACTGAAGAGTTTAGTAAAACAAAAGCAGCATGAGAAATTTCAGGCTGCTCCTTAGCACAGGAGAAACGTATAGGATAAGTATATCAACAGGCAATTTTCACCCACGTTACCCAAAGAGGCCAAGCAAAACATGCAATGCTCCCCCATTCAAATGGCAAATGTCAATTCCCACTTGTTTTCAAGGATACCGGTCCTAGAGCTATTAAAGCCAGGAAAAGGTCATTTGTCAAGGTACGAGCCAGTAGTACGTCTTCTCCCTCTAATAAGAAGGATTTCTTTCCTCCTGTGACAGCAAAAGAGAAACAGGAGCACCGAGCTAAAATTTCTCAAATTGACAGTAACTATGACTTTTATGGGTGCTCAACGAATATGATCTATACACTTGTAGTACCTAGAAAAGATTTTGTAATTCTGTACTGCAGAAGGTCATCCTTTTCCAGATGGAGTGGATTCGGTATGTATACACTATTAAAACTGTGCATTTGTATACGTACGTATGCATTTTGGTTTTTGGTTTATATGTATAGTGTATACGTATCATACACAATAGGATACATTGCCACTGTTAATGACTCATCAGGTACAGCTTCACATATAAATCATGACTCATTTGTGACGGTACGGGTTGAAGGGATAGTAGGAATTAAAACCCTATATTGCCTGATAAAGCAGACCATTGCTTCTTACTTGAAATATAGGAAGGTTCTGAAATGTTGTTAGATGTACAATCTCTTACACCTTTGGTTTTTCAATTAAGTAGTAATTCAGTCTTAGCTCTGAATGCTACAGTGAGTGTAGATGTAAGTCAGACATGACCAAGGATTTTTCTTCTCGATCAAAATCCCTCAATTTACATAGCATATTCAGTACAACGGTACGAATATATAATAATGAAAGTGTTTTATTAACTTGCTTGATTTGGGGTGAGGGGGGCATGGTATCATTTGCCTTCAGCACAGCATAATTTTAGTCAAATCAGATATGAAGCACATAACTAATACCCTACATAACCTAGATACTTTTAGTCTTATTTTCATTCCAATTCTGGACAAGCCCTAAATTTTCAAAATGTGCATAAAGGAACATTCTAAAACAAAAAAAAAATTAAGGGGATCCAAATAATTTATTTTAAATCAGGCCTGTCCTTGTTGTGTTATATCACCTTGTAAGTGCAAAATAAACCACTTAATGAGAATAATTTAAAATTCAAATCCAGAAACATTTCTAAAAAAATGATCAAATGGGATGTTTCAGCATTGCCTCATAGAAAAACTTCCCAGGATTTCCCTCTGAAATATTGTCCCAACATGCGATAACGGCCCACAGCCTAACTGAGCCAGCAGAGATGGTGGCGACTGGGTGCAGTGAAGGTTATTTGGTGGCTTCTCTGCAAAGTCCCCGGTAGATTGGGACACGAGCGTCCCCTTGGCATTTCTGCTTCTCCCCACGCAGTTTGACATCCCATGAACTCGAGCCCTGTAATCCTCTTGTAGCCCCAGGTCTCAGCATAGATGCTCTGTTTATTTTTCTTTGGGCATTGCAAAACCAGTTCAAGTATAGCTCATCCTACCCGCTGCAGTGTGATTTCCAGCTGTTATTTCTAAAAGAAGGCTACATTAGCTTTTTATGTGGAACACATGACAACTCCTCCAGGCTGCGAAATAGCCTCCTAAACCTCTCTCTGTAGCTACCAGCGTGGTAACGATGTGCAAGCATCTTTCCTAAAGTCTTGCTGAGGCAACCCAAGAGGACTGAATCGAGCATTGCAAGTCTCCACAAATCTAACTAATAACACCTCGCACGGCCATCTGCCAATCGCGCCTACGAGTAACAGGTTTTTATTCAAAATCAACCGAGGAAAAAAAACTGCGATCGTCGAACTGAACTTGCAGTCTTTGCTTGTGAAATTGTGAAAGTCTGAAGGTGTTCAGGTTTAGACGGAGAGACACTGAAGCCAAGCTGCTGCACAGGCAGAGGACCAAGGATCGAGCCCGAATCACAGGTCTCCAAAATGTGAGCCTGAACTGCCTCAGTGCAAGGGTCGCTATAGAAATAAATTCAACTATTCCACTCCTAGTATCTATAAAACCTGCTTTGGGAGTAGCTTTCAGCAGTGGAGTGAAATTAAATAGAATTAATTATACCATTTATTTGGGATACAATGAGTTTAATTTTTTTACAGTTCTTATGCTTACTAGTTTTTCTCATTTAACATATTCCAGGGTGTAAATGAGTGTGTAAATTCTTTACTCTGCAAACAGTACTATAAATGAACATTGTGCTTTAAAATACAAACCATTATCTGGTGATTTAAAGATCTGAAAATCCAGGCCCCCCTCTCTTGCAGCTTTTTGCAGGGGCAGAGACCCCCTTGGCAGCACCAAACACAAGGAACTTCAGTGGGAAGGTGGGTACAGTGGACTGCTATGAAATAAGTCTCAAGCACTACAGTATACATCACTGCTTTGAGAGTATGAAAAGACGGTAACCAACTAAAGGAATGAAATAAAGTAGTGAAATTTTACTTTGCAACAAATCCTGGAAAGCATGAGGACTTTTCCTACAAAGAAGTTACTTGCAGATGTTGTTTTTAAGAAGGAATTAAGAAGAAGAGAGGATGAGGGCAATATACTGCTCAATGGGTAAATTACTTATGTATACTCTAGTAACTTGCTATCACATAAAATGTAATTAAAGAGTTAAATTGCTTCCAAGCTTATACATATAGTCTAAATAGGCCATGTATCCACTGTGTAGAAAATGCCAGGGACTACACAAAACAGAAATGTGTTAATCTTAATTTCCATCTGCACACTAATTCTCTCTAGAAGTGCTGTACGGGGGAGCCGGGCTGGATGCTGCTACAGCAAACCACCCTGCCTCGGTCCCGAAACTTGTAAGGGGCCGTTTTACAAACCTTCAGTGTAGCAATTACAAAGAAGTTTTAGGAAAACTCACAGACGGGTTGGCAAGTCATTCATTTTCGCTGGAAGACAAACTATGATAGTTAATCACCCTGTTGTCTAAATCTGAAGAATTATTCCCTCCCCTAAGCACCTCCGCGAAGGAGAACCCAGCCAGAGAAAGCCAGGGTGATGCTGGGGGACTGCCTGCGCTCTCAGTAGCCAGCAGCTCTTCTGCTGATCTGCAAGGAAATCTGTGAGCAAGCCAGCAGAAAACAATCAATTCTGTCTCAGTTCCATCACCGTTTTGTTGAAATCAAATGATTGCTGCTATATGTTTGCATTCTGACAATTCAGTCATCATCTGCTATTACAGAACACCCGAAGTGAGTCAATTCCCAGCTGCATTTTGCCGGCACTTGGAAATCCGTATGATTTAGAAGTTACCTTTTGGGATTAGACTGCTGTTGTTTTAGTATGGTGATTAGTTTAAAGTAACGAGTGTGCTTGGCAACAAGTGTTTGGCATTACGAGTAACTACCGCTGCCCATCAGGCTTGTGACAGTGGAGATGCTTGGCTTTCTTGAGAGATAGTCCTTCATGAGGTGGAATATTGCGAATTACACGGGGCAGCTTTCTCAGGCTGAGACATCCTGCACAAATATTGCAATATGGCAATTCCTCCGTGGATATTAACATACTCCATCAGTCAATGATTTGGTATTTTTTGGAGTACTCATCAACAAGCCGATGGAAGTCCAGGATTCAATTTGGTTCATAAATTCTTTTTTAAAGGAGAACACAAGTTTGTCTCTGTCATTATTAATCCCTAGCTTCCCTAATCCTTCTTGATGGATGGAATGATTTTTTTACCATTATTTGCAAAATATTGGTAAGCAACCTATCTGTATTAAAAAAAGAGAGAGTACCTTTTAAGAGGACATGTGAACTGTCAAAAAAAAGTTACTTTGCATGAAAAATCATGCTGCAAACATGGTATGATTTGGTACAGAAAGTCCACACACAAAGGAAAGTTCGTGAAACTGAAAATTAGGACGTTCATGTTATATATATTTTTGTGTACAAGAGAAATTAATTTCATAATATTTCACACTGTGTTTTTTACGTGGTTCTAAAAATCAACAAAGGCAAGAGATGACCGTAATCCTAAGTGAACTTAACATTTTAGAAATTTTTTTAAAACTTTGTTTTCATGAGATTATATCCCAAATTTTGATTATATAGGTACCTGACTAAAGTTACGGGATTTTGAAAGTCACAGGCTTACCACCACCTAGAATTGATGGTGTTCCATACCCACCTGTGGGTGCACGAGGTGGTGAGGCAGGTGAGATAGGGTCTTTTTAAAATTTGATTAAGAGCAAAAAAGCGTGGAGCTCAACAGCAGATATAATGGAGACAGTGATATGAAAGCAGCAATCACCACTATCGTTCGGGCTTAGTAGGAACAATATGAACTGCTCTTCTCTTTCCGTGCTCCCTACAAAGACTTGCAAACAACCTTTGGCATAGCACTGCAAATTAAGCCTGTTAACAAGTATGTATCTTAGCTTCTCCTTTTAATTAAATGGAGTAAGATTTCCTTAGGAAGCAAAGAGCACAGAAATGCAAATGGAAAGACCTGACAAATAAAGCTAATACCCTATTTCCACAAACATCAAAGAGCTTCCTAAGTGACATTTTGTACACTATTAAGATTTTGTGCTGGTTATATCAGAGTTTTATGACTGTTTCTTGCTCTGTTTTAGGTACAAATCTGACACTACCTATAACAAAGAGCAGAAAGTCAACAGACCAAACTTGTAACCAACATGGCTCAGCCATTTATCAGATCTCTGATGAAGCAAGTAAAAGTTTTCAACTAGTAGAATAATCTTATACTTGGGGTTTTCTACAGAGCATTTTATTCCCTATTTGCAGTAACGCTCATTCTTACAGGTATTTAATTGTTATTTTTGCACCACTGGACCAACAATTCTGTCCATTTCAGATTTAAACTCTTAATTTGGCAACTTCTGGTTTGTATCTGAAAGAAAAACCTTAAAAGCTGACTACATCATGTCACTGCTACCTAGTCTTTAGAAAGTACTTTTGTTATGGTTAAGCATTAAATAATGGAATTTAAAAACTCCAACTTCAAAGTACTATTTAAAATACATTGTGCACTTTGTGAGATTCTTTATTTTGTTAACAGCCACTGTCGTATTTGATCTCCATCCTGTACAGAAGCAAAGTGGTCCAGAGCATGTCAGCCTTCAATGAATTCTGCTATACACGCAGCATAGCACAACCCCTGCATGCTAATAATCAGCTTTGATTGACAGTTCTTT
Source organism: Nipponia nippon (assembly GCF_047370975.1). NCBI lineage: Eukaryota > Metazoa > Chordata > Aves > Pelecaniformes > Threskiornithidae > Nipponia > Nipponia nippon. The sequence continues at coordinate 95,447,976 of NW_028262369.1, forward strand.
AAATTAATGGCATTTGGACAATAGTAGTGAAGATGATCAAGTTTAAAAACAACATAAAAATTAACTGGCAGAAAGTTCAGCCTGCTGTAAAAACCCCTAAGTGCCCCATAATGGCCAATATAAGCTTCTTTGCTTCTGCTGGTGTTTGAGTTAACTAGCATGTTAATTTATAGACCATTTTGCAGCATGGTATTTTGGCCAAGATCTCTCTCTTTATGGCTTTCCTTCCACAACATCTTTTATTTACCATTTAATAAAACGGCTATAATGCTTGACAATCAGAGGCCACTGGGAACTTTTCTACTGCCACCAAAAATCTCCTCAGGAGCACCACCTTTGACACAAAGGTAGAGAAGAAAGAGTAGAGCGAGACCTTTCTCACTGCAGCAGACCACCACCACCCAAGATAAGACAACCACCCCATTACTACTAACAGCGTAGGGTCTGCAACACGCAGACGAGTAGGTGTAACATTACCTTAGCTCAGCTGAGTTTGCAAGGCTTGGCATTCAGCGTCCCCCCTTTTATCTAGACTTGAATTCTATACAGAAAACAACTAAACACCGATGAGCCCCAACGCAAGCACCTCTCCAGTGCGCAATAGGATGGATCCACTTCTGTAACCAGGCTTCGACCTACGGTTTGCAAGAAATGCTTCTGTTGTGTAAGTGCTGTTTTACATTCATCCTTCCCCACCGGCACGTGCCGGTCCACCCTGCTGACAGCATCGATTGCAGTCGCTGGAGATACTTAGTTCACCACTCCAAGCTGAGCTACTGCACCAGTTGTTTGCTAAAGCTGCTGGGGTCTGATCATAAATACGATAAGAAACAAACTGGAAGAAATAATATACAGAGTTGAGTGAGAAGTGAGGTTTTTCTTCAGGCCCTTTGGATAGATGGAGAGGAACAGCTTCTACTTTTTGTTTTACTTAGTTTTTATCTAGTTCATGACTATTCCTAACTAATTCAGCCTTCAGAATTTTATAAGCAATTTAAGCTCTGCAAGGTCACTACTTCCTAAAGGGATTTTAATTTTTAAAATTTTACAGATGGTTATTCAGTTCAGATCTGTGAGTTCATAAACAATTTTTGAAATACATGGTTTACAGTTGTATTCTAATTGCAGCAAGATAAAAGAGGAACAGGCCTGACTTTTTTTTCTTCCCCTAGCTTCAGGCAGAATATTTTTCCTTTGAGCTATACGTTTCAGCCTTTCTAAAAGCATCTGAAAGGTAAGAGAGCTAATATAAATACGATTTTCTTCCTACAATTCAAGTAGCAAGTCTTTCCACCTGCTGCCAGATGTGTCATATTAAATTTTACAGATATTTTGAAAATATAACATCTCTCTCTTTTCCTCGACACCAACAGACACCTGGATTCATTTTTTAATTGCAAGTGCTTTCAGCTAAAGTGTCAGCATGTAGGTGTGAGTGGTGATCAAGAGCATTAGCACTGCACCACTCCTCGAGAAGTTCACAACCACACTTATCCCAGTTACACTCCATATCTCTTCCATTTTTATTGTCTTTAAAAGTAATGCTGACCAGGAGATAAATGATCGAAGAATGAATCCATTAAAACATGATAATTGTATCTACATTCATTCCATTTTTTAATGTTTTTATTATTTTTGCTGAACTGGTAATATCTTAATTAACTGGGAACATTTACAGAACTCTCCTTGGGTTCAATTTGCCCTAACAGGAATGCCATTACTCAGTTATTGCTCACCAGGGATGACATCCAACCAGCTGAGGCACCATTCCCCACTAAAGAGATCTGACCATGGTGATTTATGGTCTTTAATGATAAATAATCTTTTACTACTTCTGCTTCTCTTAGCCAACTGCACCCAAGTTCTTACATGTGACATCATTTAATTTCCATTAAATGGAAATGTGTTATCCTTTTGCCAGCAGGCCTCGCAGGTCTATCTCCTGTTTGGCATAGAGGCTGATAACATACAATTGGGTATTTTCATTGTGAAACATACTCATTTATGAGCAGAATCTCTCTGTTCTGTAATAAACACCACAAAGTAAGTATCTTCTTACAGAGCACTTAAAAAAGGGCTTCCCCCAAAATGCTTTTCCTTCACCCCAGCCCACCAGCTTCCCTCGGTCTTGCACTCGAAATGACTGTTCCATTCTGAACCTGAGCACTTATTCCAATCTCCCCCTTTCACGTACATTCAAAATATCTCATTTTTTCACCTTTCTGCAGCCATCTCCAACCCCAGGATCTCCACAGCTTAAACAAGAATTAGTGATGTAACCTATCTAATTTGTCTTCTGGGACTTCTGAGAACCTGAATTTTTCCTAAAGAAATTCTGTGCTCCGTAATTATTGCACCTTCTTTTAATGGTAATCCAATACTCTGTATTTTTAACTGTATTTTACACATGTATTTCTGTGAATGATAAAAATACATGCATAGTAAGATACTGTCAGCACTTTTTGCCGTGAGTCACCAGCTTCACAGTTGCTGTTCTGAAATAATATTTTTAAGCTCCAGTTTTTCCAGCTGTGTCCAAGCAGACCACTGCTCCTGTGCTGAAATCCCTTCACTTTAATGGGTACTGTGCACATATTCCCATCAGGGGCAGACGGCAGAATAATGTCTCAGTCTGGCTGCCTTTTGCACGTGTGAGGCTCTCATGGAGCTGTAGAGGTGAAAACTGAGAGACGTAGAAAAAATGACGTTGTTGACATGGGGCACAGATACAACACCTGAACGTTTATGTGGAGTATTGTAAAAATATAATTAATTAATTGGATTTCAGGTTGATGATGTCTCCTAAAATAGTCAGAGCATCTCCTCCTTTACCAAGAGCAAGTGGCTGTCCTGATTTCGTTTCCAACAAACTCCCTTCCTTGCAATTAAGAACAAGTTGAATGCAAAGACTATGTTTGCGCCTCTGTCTTCTTCCTGCAGAGGATGAAATACATTACACAATAAAAGTCAATGAGCCCGCGTAATACAAGGCCAATTCTAGTGCTGTCTCGGGGGGGTTATGATTGACTGAGGCAACCGGAGACGCTGATGGTATAAGCTTATACAGTCCACTAGGAATATTTACTCTTCATTTCATATCTGCCACAAAAGCCTTAAAACCTGTTTGCTGAATGTCACTGTTTCAGTTCATCAACACCCAACACAATGATCAAACTCTATTCAGTGGGGACCTGATATTTCCTCCGCCTTTCCTCTGCTGAGCAGCATGGGTTAATAAACTGTGAAATGACTCATTACATCCTTTATATGAATAACAATCTCTTTGCCTTTTAAAATTTTTAGTTTCAAAATTGAGTGCAATTATTTAAATAAATCAATATTCACTTGGAGGCGTAGTATTTCCAACCGGGTTAAAATATTCCTTATTTTTCACTTCCTTTCGAAGTCACCAAACTTATGAAAAACCATCTAAAGCAGACTATTTCAACAGCTGCCTTCTTAAAAATAAATGTTCTCTCTCCATTTCTACAATAAAAAATTTAAAGATTTAGACTCCAAATAAGCTAAATAGAACCATCAAAATATCTCCTGGTCTTTAGGAAGCTCTGTGATACCAATGATTAAAATAAAAAAGAATTCAGAAGATCAGGTATTGCTGGTTTATTTCCAGAGTTTCTTTTATTAATTGCAGCGATTGTTTAGCGAAATCTGGAATTAAAAATCAAGTATTCTTGAATGTCTACTGAGAACAGAGTGACATGGCCAAGAGGGCTCACTGCGCCAGACAACGGCTGCCCTTGCGGGTGCTTTGGCTGTGTTTTATTGATCCAACCCCACTGCCACTCCTTCGCATGCTGTATCAGAATAATGTTATTAATAGCACGTCTCACTCATGCTGTCACTGCCATTTATTTTTAATCTGGGATTTGGTAGCTACAAGCACGTGTTGCTGTCAACAGCCCCATTCTCCGATGCCGTCTTGGAGCATGCTGGTGCCAATTCAGTACCTTAATGCCAGAAGAAAGGTGTGGGGTTCACTGCCCATCGCCTGTTTTTCCTTTGTGCTTTCCTGGAGCGGAAGGGTTCCTATCAATAACCATATGCAGGCAGATAAATGGGAATACAATTGACTTTCCATGAAAAAAAGACTGATTTATCTCAGTGTAGCAAGCATTATACAGACCTCATTGTAAATCTGGGCCAATTTAGGCATAGTCACCAGTGCAAAAAATGCTGGAGGCTTCACGAGAGACTCCTGAGAGGATATGTGCCTGCTTCAAAGCAGTGACAGAAAGGCCCAGAAAAGAGCTTAGAAGCACTGGCTCTTGGCTGCTCCTGCTCCGAGGAGACCCAGACCTGGAACCGCCATGGCCCAGAACCAGCTGAACTGGCAGCAAATGAGAGAGATGTGCCCAGCGCCTCTCGCCTCCATCCCCACGCGTATACAGAGCTATTCCAGCACATTCCTCCCCAATACATACATGGCTTTGTGTCCTAAAGGATATCCATCTCTTAACAAATGGAGAAAAAAAAAAAAAAAAAAGCCATAAAAAACAGTTGCAAGTGCTCATACAGCACAGGCTGGAACCGAGCCTTTTTGAGCCACCAATTATTCAAACAAAACAATGATGTTTCCTTTAACATTATCTTCCCCATCGATACCTGAGGCTGCTATTTATGAATGCTAGCCTTAAGAGTAAGTTTAAAGGCCCTGAAGTCTCACTCCCCAGCTCCTACCCGGCTCTGACGCACTGACTTGGCACGTCCCTGCGCCACGGGAGCCCCTCTGCGAACCGCGGGACTTTGCGGGTGCCAAAAGCACGCTGTGGCAGTACCCCTCCTGGTGAGAATCCTTGAAAAGAAAAGGTAAGGGAACCACAGGGGCCGTGCTAATTGATTTTCCATATAAACAAATAAGTCATTAAATAAGCAACTCAATGGTTTTACTTGCGTGAAGTTAATAGCTAAATGCTCATAAGGAATTACACTTAAGTCCTGGTTAACTCTTAAATCTATATGTGCTGCTTATGCTGCAAACTAACATATGCTAGTCAGGAATAACTACAGTAAATAAAAATATTTCTTTCCTTTATTTATGTGAAACAAAAGCAAATGAAGCTATTTGTCATAGCAAAACTACATGTTTCAGAATAAACAGAGCCAACTGCTTATATTTTAGATTTACTGGGGAAGGTATTTCAATAGAAGACACACTGCTTTTATATACTTACTATATATACACTACATTTTTACATGTGCAAAAACTTACAAATTAAACAAAATGTAGTCTACCAGAAAGGAGCTAAGTGCCAGCCTGAGCCAGGGGTCTCTAATGCCCAAGGGACCTCTGGAGCGCAGAGGTATTCTGTGGTTACTCCCCCAAGCAAACCGCAAGCACTGGGGAGTCTTCACCAATGGCTTGATCTGTTCACTGCAAACAGCCACACCAAACCGCCTTCCCTCCCAACCCCTCCGTTCAGTCTTTTTCATCCCCATAATCTTCTCGACTTTCAATATCCGTAACTTTAATTTTCTAGATTTTTTGATTTTTATTGCTCTCAGCATACAAGATTCTCTTGGATAAACTACAAACTCACAAGCTACTAAAACCATTGCTCAGCACAGTGTTTTCCTACTAAATGCTTTCCTTCTCCAGGTCTCTGGCTTGCTTTCAGTTGCCTGTCTTTGTTTGCAATGCCACCTATTTCAGTTTGCGATGGCCCCTTCTATCCACCAACCAGCCCCTTCCTGCAGCTACAGCTCTTGCTCTCATCACAACCAGCGTCAGCTTCTATGACCAACTTTCCCACATTATTTCACCAGCAGTATTTTCTTTAACTCCACATCATCTCAACATTTTGTCTCTGCCAAGATCTCAGGATCTTGGAACGAGCACCAGTTTTGCTCCTTAGTTGTAGAGTATGGTAGCCAACGTTCTACGTAATTTTGGGAATAAGTCTTGTAACTCTTACCAACAAGACAGGAGAAGAAACCACAGAAGCGCAAAAGCTCACAAACATATCTATTTTTTTAATACACATGCAATTTTGAGGAATAGCTACGACCTCCTGATACCTGCTGTAGTTTAGAGCTCAGTCTGTGCCTGCGCTGGGAAGTAGTGTGATGCCACCGGGCAAGTGCCGCTGCTGACCTGAACTAAAACCTAGCACAGACACACCCCAATCGAGGGCCAGTCCTGCTCTCAAACACCGTCAAAATCTTTCTCACTTATATTAAAGAACAAATAAAGGAACAAACAGAAGTAAAATATGCAAATATTAATAATTCACATAGATAATGCTTTGCTGAGATCCCATATTTCGCCACCGTTCCAATACTACTAAACTTCCACAACTATTTTTCCTGCGTCATCGTAATTTGGAAGACAAACACATTTCGGAACTGCAAAAGTCATGTGCAAAAAATGAATATGAAAAGCAAAACATTTCTTCGCTCCAATGTTAATAATGTTTCTAATAACTTTTTTCATTCTAAGTTTGTCAAGATATTAACTTTTACACAAAACTCATTAATTTTATGAATTATAAATTAATGCAATAACTTCCAAACATCTACCTTTGCTAATTTCTACTGTATTAGCAGTTCTGCATTACTTGAACATATTTTTCCATTGACTGCAACAGCAACAGGCTATATCCAAGGTATAAATTTTTAAAATACTGGGGTATTGGATTTTGAAGAATTAAAACCAAATGAAGCATCTTGGGAATACTGATGAAACTGTTGCTTGGTCACTTCCTACAGATACTCTGCGTAGCAGGCAGATGGAGGATGCTTTTCAATTCAGTCAAGTCAGTGAAGTGTAGGGTGGAATAGGACTGAAACGTGTCTGTCTTCAGAGTTCAGTGCAAATTCTTGCAACCCCAAAGACAGAGTGGAACACGCAAAACTCAAACTCCTTGTAGCCTGGGCTGAATTATCTTGGTCCTCAAATGTAACGCAAGAGTCTAACAGATGACTTAAAATAATGACAGTAGTCAAAAGCCATAAGGTAATGGATACAGAAGGTATTAAAAAACAAATTGCATCTAAGCCGTAGAGGATTTCCCTCTGCTGTGAAATTCTGCCAGGACTGCCTTGGCGGCAGAGCACCAACCACTCCTAACACAGAACAGCCCCGGATCCCAACATCCACATTTAGCGCTGCTCACAGAGGTGATCCTCAAGGGCACCTGGCTGAGACAATCTCAGAAGACTCAGGTTATTGCGAGATTTCTTAGAGGTTCACTAGCCCGGAGCAATTTTCATTGGACTCAATGAATTCATGTAAGAACACTTATTTAAGCAGAATGTGAATTTCTGGTACCTATGGAGGTTTACCCACCGTTGGGCCCAACAGTTTTCAAGGATGATGCTCTTAAGCAATCATTCTTTAATTTGGCAGGTACGGTCTTTCTTGTATTTTCTAGTAAACGCTGTAATTTACAGGTCTTCATATTCCTGGCAAAGAAACATTGCACAAACCTTGAATAGACCTTTTCCTTTTTCAGTCACTTAGTGAAAAAATGGGGGGAAATACATATTTTCTGTTTGAAAACTTGTATTCCAGGACCAGCACTAAAGCAAAAATGGTGGTAATACATCAACTTTAATATGTCAACAATAAAATCCAAATTCTGTTCTCCTTTGAAATCCTGCAGTACCTAATTAACTTGAATCACAGAATAAGATCCATGAAGAGAAGCATAAAAACCAGGGGTTTAAATTACAGTTTAATTTATTACAAATTCTGTTTTATTTAACAGTCTATAAACTCTGGCAAAAATTCTACAACTTTGGGTTTGTACATTTTATTAATTAGTTTTTAGAAAGACTGCATTACATAGAAATTCTAATGAATTTTTTTTTGGTTGATCTCCTCCTCTGTTACCTATCCCAGATTTGCTGGTCATTAGGTGTTTCTCATGCATGTCAGACCTTTCATTTTTAATGCTCAGAATGATCAAGGAGCCTGATGTTTTGTCATTTATTTTAAAGTTAAGATGACCGTGAAAACTAGCTCAGTTAGTCATTTCTGTATAGTAGCCCCTTATCATTAAAGCTGCAACATTTTCCCAACCTCCATAATTAACCTTTTTGTACAACCGAAAGCAATAGCAATCTACCCTTTGAAAGCCCTTCTGGGGCTACTTAGCACACTTCTCTCACAACTAAACAGAAAAAAGCTAGCAAAGATGAAAAAAAAGAACCCCAAACCACCCTGCTTAGAATAAAATAAGATACTTTTTTCTATATCAGTCATAAAAATAAAACAAATCAGAATTAAAACCTCATTTAACATTTTTTTTCCAGGTCATAAATGCCCTGCTTTATTTTTTATCTCTACGCACCCATCAGTTACTGGTAAAATGTGTATTATCCACACTTATGCTTTCAGCATAAGATTATTTCCCCTTTTATGCAATTGTTTGCTTCTACTCACAATTCAAAAATCAATTTCTATTGATCCAGTCAGTGGCTGGCACGTTGTTTCCAACAAAAAGGAAAACTATGTCATGCAAATTCAGGGCACTACAGAGAAGCAAGTTCCATGACCGTATCTGGCCTTCTGTTTCAGAAAAGATATCTTGTATTTTTCTGCTTCAAACAGGGAGAGGAGATGATAATAAACACAGGCTCACTTCATAAAACTGGATGCAATACTAAAAGAAAAATTGCAGCAAGAGAACTTCAGCTTATGTCGACGGGCATTAAAGCAACAGTGCGGATTTACCCAAGAGCTTGCCTCTCAGGTATAAAGACAGGACAATAATGCCAGAAAAGTTTTATTTACCATTTTAGAGCTACTTGGTGTTTGGGATTGCAGAAGTCCTCATAAATGACAAAGCTAAGACTCACGCCATGTGCACATCGATAAGGCGCTCCAGTACCGCCACGTACGCTACAGAAAGCCTCTTTTGAGAGATTGCAATGTTGTTAAAATTATCAGAACAATTTTAAATTTTCCTCTTGGAAAACAAGCCACTGCACATGACATACAGGAAATTATACTTATCTGTTACATAAAAAGACCACTATTTTAAAGTTAGTATTTGAAGACCTATTCATTTCTTATAGTTTGGCTGCGAGCCTCTATTTCTGTCATTACAGAGAATGGAAATATCCGATGTATAAATTTGCCACAGTGGCAGAGATGAAACCCGTATTTGTAGGAGGAAAAGAAATCAAGGTCTTGGCAGAAGGGATTTTGTTTGTTTGTTGTTTGCTGTTTTCATTTTTCTGGCAGCTATCTGAAGCAGCTGAAGAGTTTTGAACGATGGAATAAATCTCAGTAGAGAGATAGTGAGCAAAGGCAGGTGAAGTGAACAAAGCTGAAATTTAATCACATTTCTATTATAATCAAATATGTATTCACAGTTGTGTACAACATATTATAAAAACACACAATGAGCTAAACTGTGATTTCAGCAGTGTAAATAGCAGAGCAAATACATTGGTCTCAGGAGAGTACTTCTGGCTTCTCACTGGTATAACCAAGAAGAATTTTGAACAACATATGCTAATTATATACAATATAACCTGGCAATCTGTACAGCCATCGCTGAAACGCAACTGTGATCATCCTGCCAGAAGGCTCATTGGTCTGAAACTTTGCTGCAGAAAGAAATATAACTCTCTTATTTTTGTCAGGCAGCAAGTCAAACTTTGAGTCATATTAAATACAAAACATCAATACACAGGTAACAAAATATCTACGTTCAAGTTTACCTTCCCAACTCAGTTCATGAATGAGGTATGACTTCATAACGAAGTGACTCACCAGAAACGCATAGAAAAATATCCTGCACATTTGTTTTTCTATTCTCAATTTTACATAATTTGTTGGTCGATTAGTAGAAGCATATAATTAAAAACAAAGCCCAGGTAATTAAATTAAGAACTGATTTATTTCTAAATTGTATTCCTCATGGTTAGGAAGCCAGCAACAAAACTCAGCCTACGTTTAGACAGAATGTCCATAAGAAAAACCACATTGATAAAGCAGGTCAGTGAAGGCAGGCAACAGCTTTTTTTTTTTTTAACTTTTTCAATCAGAGGTGATCCTATACAAGTTGTAGGGTGCATCTTGGCTGTAACATGCATATAGTCATCATTTATCAAGTGCTTTTCTTTAATAGGCACAAATAGCCCCAAAAGATTAATACTGTAACAGTCGTCTTTATCTGCTCAGTCCCAAACTGGCTTTTATCACACTTAGTAAAATTGAGTATCTTGTCTCATTTTCATCTACTCTAACTGGAATCACTGTGGTTTCACTGACACATGAAGTACTTTAAAATCTAATTACTCTTACCTCTAGTAAGGAGAAGGGATGCTTTTGCCTCATTACGGGGACTCCTATTCAAGGCCGTGGAAAGCCTCTCCTGCTTTGTGGGTGCGTGGCTGCAGCCTGGCCAGGAGCCCAGCGAACAACATGGAAAACCATCCCGCTGCTTTTTAAGCTCACTGGATCGGGTTTTTTCAGGCTTAACTGAAATCTGAATATTGACTCCTAATTTTCACGTTCCCAGATGCTATCCAAGAGGAGTGTGGAATACCATCTTGCAAACATTTTGATTCCGCACCTGTTGACTTTGATGCGCATTCGTATTTCCCCTACAGGCCGCTATGCAAAGAGTACCTCTTTCCCTGTATATATTTTAACATCTACCCAATGAACTCTTCCTCAAAATCATCTGATTTGAACCTGAGGTTACAAGTAAACCATAGCACATATGATCATTTGTTGCTCCTGACACCTTCCTTTTTTTCCTCACTTGAAAAATTGATCATCTTAATACCGAAGAAAGTTTGTATTAACATAAATCTATTCCACTTAAGCACTGGCTTGGACAACGAATTATTAAATCTTGACAAAAAGAATATTTATGAGATACAGAAGAGCCTTTTGACATAGAGAAATCAATATTTTTTTTTCCTCAGAATTCTCGGAATCATCAAAAAGATAATATTTCTATAGAAAAAAAACCCTAAGGCAGTGACAAGCATGGTATCGTATTTTTCTAAATTCAGTGCAATAAAATAAACAAGAGAAGAAATTAAATCTAATGAAAGAGCCTGTAATATGTCACAAGGACATACTACTTTATATACTAGGAAAAAGCAAAGAGTTCACACAGTTCCAGAGGAGACGCTGCCACAGGTGTACAGAGTGGCACCCACATCCACAATTTAAAAATTACATTGTAATGGGCCATGCAAAGCTTCTATTTCAGGATTTACATCACTGTGTTTTCACACTGGACACCAGCATAAATCCACACTGTTAACACGTAGACAAATTAACCTAAAACCCCCTCTCGTTACCAGCAAAACCTCCTTTAAAATGCATTGCCTCAAGTACAGCCTGCTAGCTAAGATCGGGTCTTGCATCAAACACGAGAAAGCCAAAGCTCTGGTTGTGCACCCATCTATGACTTGTGCTACTCCGCTGTAACTGTGTTAAGCGAGGGTGGGAAAGTTAGAAGCCTTTAGTGATAATTTGATATTTTCTAGTGATGTCTTACACGAAAAATTGCACCCCAGGATTTGAAGATTTGCCCTTCCTTCATATTCAATAAGACCCTTGCGATTTTTGAAAAACCCAGCCATGCTTACCTTCATATATTCCAGTTATCACAAGCTCTGAAACGGGAACAATATTACTTTTTTCATACTTATTTCTAAAGGTTAATTAATGTTTGTACACTACCTTGTAACATGCTTTGATGACTAAATTCCATTATTATTGATTTCCTTATACATCAGTGCACAAGACAGCATGATTGGCATTTTTTGCTTCGAACTGATGCACTACTGGAATCCAAGGGTATTGACGGTCATGGTTGAGATGCTGTAGAAGACCATGTTGAGAACTGCACATATTACCTTCCTAAAGTAAAGCTGACCCTAGCCAGCATTATTGATCTTCCATTAAATTCACCTGTTAAAAATCAGAGGTGAAAAAATACCCAGTTTCCTCACTTCTAATTCATTTTGCTCTAATTTCCTTTTGCCTATTATATGGTTTAATGATTTAAAAAAGGTACCAGGTACCCAGATTACGGCCATTATTCAAACTCATTGATTTATATATTCAGGTGAATTTAAGTATGACTTTTTTTTGGGAGACTTGGGCTTCTGCAAAATGAAGACTACCCCCCAGGCAGGAGAAGGCAGGAGAGCAGCCCACTGCAAGTACTCACCTACCGGGAAGGGAAACAGCCCTTTGGGGAAATGACAAGATAAATCTAAGACCAGACAGCCTGTGATATTTGCGGTGTTTGAACTTAAAGGGAAAAAAAATTAATTTCTCCTGTTTTGACATACCAGAGTGAAAACATTCAGTCGCTCTGCTTACGACGCCTTGATTTTATTCCTAGATTTACCATTTGCCATATTTCTAAGCTGGGATAAATAAGGACAGAACCCTGTTTCTAGTACTTATGAAGGAACATAATCAAGCCTCCCTTAATAGGATATTAAAATTAGTTGCAATGCATAGTTATTATTTAAAGAAAAAAACCTGGAGGTCTTCCAGTGAAAGGCATTAAATACCAGAAAGCATTATTATTTTTACAGTATTTGAGTACATCCATCTGCCATTGCTTTTCCTTTTAGACAAGAAAAGCTCAGAGGAGCTCAGCTGACCTAAGTGTTATATATTTCCCTCTTATGCTCTGTGGTTCTGTTCAGGTCCATTATGTAATTTAAATGCTAGTTTTCACTGTTCAAAGGAAACTATACTTCTGAGATGCTTCTGATAGATTATTTTCATTTCATATTGTGGTATTTTGAATTCTGGTCGATCTTTTGTGTCTTTTCTGTTCAGTGCCAGCTGCTTTGTACATTAGCTGGTAGCGAGTTTTACATTCCAGTGTTATGGGAAGGGACTGCAGGAAAAGATCATCATCCTTTTGTACTGCAAAAGGAAAGGTATTTCATTTGAGACAAAAAGACCACACTTTAAAGCCAAACATCAGTTGATAAGGTAGCAGAACATCCCCCTTTTTTAAGACATGTACAAACCAAGCCTCTGGGAATATGCAGTACTTTGCATAAGAGGACAGTAAGTAATTTGGCATTTGTTTATACTAGGCCAACTTAATGCCACGCTATTAGTTTAATTATTTTTTTTTTTATCTGTGCCCTGGTCTCTCTTTGAAGAAGGTGGATTTTTCTTTCTATGACACAAGTAAATGTTTACAATGATCATATGCTTGTAATTTCAAATACGCTCAAAGCCGAGTCTCACTAATTTCAAAAGCATTATTCTGGCCATGACATTAAAAAACACATTAGCTGACAGCCAGGCCCCTACCCAGGGTAGCAGGTTATCTCGGCGGAGTCGCTCCCGTTCACTTCATGAACTTGAGACAAGCTGCTAAAGGGTATAGCTGCTCTGTGCTCCTTTGGGGCTTTGAAAATCTTCCCTTTGAGATCATTCACAGTTGCTATGTACTAAATAGCTTTCAAAATGCAGCCATCTATCTTTGAATCAAAAAACTGATATGCACAGAAGAGGTCCACGGAGAGAAATGTCTGTGAAATCTTGACCTTCTGATTTCATCTTCAAACCTAGACTTGGATGATAGCAAAAACTCCAAAATAAGTATTTGATTGATAATAGCCTAAAAGTCAAATTTGTGTTCTTTGAATACTTTGATGGAGCCACAAAACAATCTCCTTTGCCTCCTTTTCCAGAATTTCATACGATATCTTGTGAAGAAGTTCTGTTTTATCATAATTGTATCCAAAGAGGAAAAAAACATAAACACTTTTGGATCTGTGATTTTGAGGCTATGATTAAATAGTAAGATGTATCTTCTTGAGTTTGTAAAATGCTGCCTTTTATACAACGCTTTCTCTTTAGATGTCAATACTTTCCAACATTACCCACACAAAGCTTGGCAATGAAGCAAGCACAGCTCTGGGGAAGAAGCCAGAGGGCCTCTGTGGCCCTGGCAAATCCAAAGATGCTTCAAGTCATCCAAACCAGCCATGTCACCCTCCTCTGGCTACTGTCCCATTGGTGAGAGGAGGTTCAGCTACCTTGGAAAAAACATTTCTGTCAGTATACCAAACTCCAAATGCATGAGGCCGTGAAAAATATTTATTTAGAAATTGCCTTTTCCCATCTAATTTTCTTTGCCTTTAGCCACTGCTGTTTTGGTAATGGGGTTTAACCAAACTGGCCTCTAAACTCAGTATGTGGGAGGAAGCATTAGTACATTTGGATGTTTTTACTGTCAAGCATGTTTCGCTTGGGCCATAGATACTGTAGATGAAGCAAATCCCACCATTCATCTGCATCCGCTTAAGCATAGCTGTCTTATTTAGGCTAAAAACATGATGCAAAGATGAAAGTAGAAAGCTGTGCAACTTTTTATTTTCTGAGTTTGCTTTACTTTGCATTAGAAATCGTGCTTCTACAGCACAGACTCCGCTGGCAGGGTGGGGATCTGCACATTTCAGATACAAAAGCCTCCCAGATGTTCAGAGGGTGCAGCTACTCTTGGTATCACCCAGCATCCCTTTTCGGATCCATCTGATATTCAACAATATCCAAGATTACACAGTACAAGCACCTGAAAGGAAGAAGTCTTTCTTGAAAGGCTTTCTAAAAATGGTAAGAAAAAATGTTTTCTGTTCTCTCGTGAAATGCATCCCTCCCACGGTGATTAGCATAACCACTCTGCGCACGGTCAGCAGAGCTGGTCTAAGGGCACCAGACTGTGATCATTTCTATTTCAGGAATGTGAAGAGGAGTGAATACTGCTACATGCAAAATTTTACTAAAGTTGCGAACTCTGAAGATTTCGGGGAAAGAAGCACTCATTTTGCATCAGTGAAACCCTGCAGCTTCCTTGAGCTACCCCTAATTTACACACGGGGAACTGCAGGATGAAGCAGCATTCATGAGAACTCTGTAGAAATTGTCTTGGCTCTCACATCTGAAGTGCAAGAACAGAAGAGATTCACGCTACCCCCGGCACTCACACCCCACCCCACAAAACGGCATAGATCAAACCCTGCACCCTCTAGCTACCTGCTTCTGCTTTCCAGGCTGAAAGTTAGAGCTCGCATCTTTATTCAGTGCCTGGAAATAACAGTTAAATGAGAGCTTTCATTTGTATCAGCCCCACGCAATAGAACTGCCCTAAAGCAAAATCATCTTATGCTGGTCACAAAGTACCGACAGATTTTTGTAACCAAATGTGACCCTCGCTATTAAAAATAACCATCACATTTTTACGTGCCATTTTGTAAGTCATATGTTAATAGGCAGATGTCTACATGGTGTGTCTGATTTGAAGGTAAGATGACAAACATTTCAATAATGTGAAATAAATATCCTACGTTCACACTAAACTGACGGCAGAAAAGTTGTGAGTCTTCCTAACAGTGAGCCACTCTTCTTCAGGAATGTTTTTAAAGGATTGGCATAATGATAATAAAATAAGAAATAAAAATATTCCTCATTCATTCCACAACAAGCCTGCAGACGTGGCAGCTCCTGATCTCTCTAGTTACGACAAATCCTCTTTGCTTTATTACATTAATGAGTACGGTTACCATGACACGGGATCCCATTTTCTCCCATCCCCTCCTGAATGCTGATGGCAAGGCTGTATTTTATAAACACTTTCCAATTATTTCCCTTGGGCTGGATGAGACACACACTGGTGAGCACTTAAAAGTTCACCGTTTTCTCCAAGATGTGCAGCGAGTGCCTACGTGAAAGCTTTCTCCGCAGGGCACAGTGTATTTGAAACATAGATTTCCTCAGCTCCCCACAGGATCTCACAAATCCATCTCACTGAGGAACTCAGCCCTCCACAAATCAGCGTTTACATTTGCCTACGAGGTCCTCCAAGTGCCCCAGCACTGGTGCTAGGTCACATTAAGAAGAAACCCTCAACTATCTAATTACAACATTGAAGCGTATGCATGCCTAAAAGCTCTATGCGAATACTCAACTCTGAATATTTTAATAACATAATCATCTGTTGCAATGAATAATAATATCATGTTACGTGGACAATGACCCTTAAGAGAAAATAGTCATATGAAGCTATACAACACCCTATGTTTGCTCCATCCATACTAGAGAAGGAAACGATAAGCACACTCCATGTAGGTATTTTGGCAATGCCACTCCACCTAAGCCTGGCATGCCTAAAAGAAAATTTTAATCTGGAAAAATATTGCATACCAGAGGAAAAAAAAATGCTGACACCAGTCTCATTTTGCACCAGTAATTTACATTTGGTGTTTGCACTGCAAGGTGATTTGATAAGCCAAAATAAAGTATTTTAATAAGTCTTCTCATGAAAGTTAAAGCCAGTGAAATCCATTTCTTTCTTTCACAACTCAAGTACTCCAAGAGCATTCACAGACACACCTGAGAGCTAAGTGTCCTTGATGTTCCATTCAGACATCTTTGATTAACTCCAATAAGTGCTAAAACCCACATATTGTCAAGACTTAACATGAAAATGTCTGGGAATGTAAGGAAATCCTTACAAGCACCCAGTCAGGTCACGTACTCCCACTGGTTTGAAAGGTAACGTACATTTTGCTAAAAGAAGTGATCTGCCACAAAATAAACCATTTTTTTCATTTAAAAAAAAAAAAAAAAAACCATATAAAAATCCTTGAAAAATACCACCAGATTGTAATGTGTATCCTTATGTCCAGAAAAATCATATGCCAGACAAAAGAGAGGATTTAAATGTAGAGATCTCTGTTAGAGAACCTGAGTTTCCTACAACAGAGAGATCTGCAGTATTACTATATCCCATTTTGGGATTAATTTTTTGGGCTTGCTAATTATCCTGGAGCATTCGGTAGCCAGAGTTCAGACCTCGCATTTGATTCTTGCAGAGATGAGTAGCAATTGTACATTCAGAACAAGTACAGCATATGCACAAATTTATCTTCATTATCAGTCTGTTTTCAATGACCAGAACACTTGAAACATGCCAGATTTTGGTCTTATTTATGATACTCATGAGAGTCCAGATATGCAACTACTCACATCCATATATACTAAGACATCGCTAACTTCGTTTCTTCAATTGTAAAATGGGAATAATAATGCTTAGCAGTCCACATTGCTCATTTAATGGAATAATTAACTAGAGACAATTTATGTTCCAATTTAGATACCCCTTATAACTACAGCAGAAATAAGAGAATTTCACGGCGAGAAAGTCACGGCACGGTGCCTTCGAGGCAATTAAGTGTCCCCGGCACCTGCTGGGGTACAGGGCCACAACAAAGGGGCCAACTGCTCAGGTTGCGACTTCGAACCTGCACATCAAAAAAAAAAATAATGCTAAGCCACATGAGTTAGCATGGAAAGCTTTTCACGTTTCTATGTGTTCAAATCAGTAGAGGCTAAAATTTATGCAGATTAGAAAGTTTCATGTAGGCTCGATTCATTTTGCAAGCTCTACAAAGCTCAGCCTAAACAGCTAAGTTATTGGACACTTTGAAATGTTTCACGCTAATCAACAAGTTATCTGTAATCAATTATATCTCCAAAGGTCTCTATGGAGTTACACATCTCTACAAATGTAGCTTTTGCCTTGGGAGACTTTTTTTTTTAATGTATAGTGCAGTAAGGAGAGGAGTGTCAGAGGCAGGAGAGGCTGCAGACCCCCCCGAAGGGCTTTGCGTGACTGCTGGTGGGCTACCACAAAACGAGCGTTAGGGTAAATTTACCCTAATGGCAACCTACAAAAACACAGTACTTACTGGATAAAGGTTACTGCTCAACATTACTTCTGCTTCGGCTTTCAAAATCACCATGACATACATTAAAGAACATGTCCGTGCGCATTTTCTTTGTGCTAACAGTCAGTAGAGTACTTTGCCGAGGGTAAGGTGGAACTCAGTCATTTAATGATTTATGCTTCGGATTCTTTGTGAGCCATTTACAGCTATGAACTTTAACGCAAGAGTTTAGGGATATTTCAGGAGCCATTAGCATAACGGTCCCTTGTTAGGATCCTCAAATGCTAGTTTCTTGGAATGGCCTTTTTCAATTGTAAGGTCAGAACAAACATGCCATCAAATTGCTAAATGTGTCATGCACAGGAGCCACACATCTGTGTTCCTATGGAAACCGCTTCAGTTGTGTTTGTGGTTGACATTTATTCATTTTTCTATTATTTTACCATCTCTCCAAACTCACGTCTTCATCCAAAATTTTCAACTTCCAAAGGCTGATCTCAGTACTGGGAACACTTTCTTTGAAGCAGACTTAAGAACAAAATGACTTCTCATTCATGAATATTGAATGAACAGCGGTTTGGTTGGGATTAGTATATATGTCAGAATCTGAAAAGAAACTGAATGCCTAAAGTTTGTGATTTATAAAATCTCAGCTGAGTCACTCTTGTCCTTCACACTTCTCCTCTACACCTTCAAAAAGGATACTGTGCTACTTCAGAATTAATTTACACAGCCTTTACTTTTCTTATTTTTATTGCAAGTTGACTGCTTAGCCAGGCTTTTTCCCCTTGATGTACCCATCTTGTCTGATTTTTCCTTGCTACATCTATAGAAAAGTCCGTAGACATGTTATGCTTCACAAAGCTTTTTTATACGTGCAGGAACTTGTATTAGTGTAGCTTGGGAAGACTGAACCAATTTAGCTAAAACCAGGAATTGACCCAAAGTGCTGTCAAAAACTTAAAACCTGAACTTCTTTAATCTTTTAGATGAACACACCAGTTTAATGAAAAGTGGCATTCTTCTGAACTTCCATATTGCATTCACAGCCAAAAAGAAAATAAAACCTGTTCGTAGGAAATTACAGGTCCAAAATGAGGAAACGAGAGGAACAGCAGTTTCCATATGGGTGGAGTAAGGCCATCACTTATTAAACAGCACAATTTTATACAATTATTTTGGATTATTGGAGACATTACCAAGATGTATTTTTACTGGTTATATTTTGGAATTTTTCCGTGGCTATTAGAATAAAAAACTGTGATAGGGATGTCTAAAGAAGAGAACAAACACTTTAAAACAGATAAATTCTGTAATTAGACATATTACTTATGAGATAAATGAATTTCCGACTTCTTTTTAATATTAAATAAGAAGAAAGCAGGAAGTCAAAACAAGGTCGCTGCTAAAGCCAGACTATTCCAGAAGAACATAAAGCTGCTATTTCTTAACCTTTACAGACTTTCAGAGAAACATTTATTAAAATTTGCCCCTCTCACTAGCTCTCTTGCCCTGGGAGGATTGTTATCATTTACAGACATTTCTCCACATTACTGTCTGTTCCCAGAGAAGCATTTCCTCCTCTCAAACCTTGTGGCCCCTAAAGCAGCCCCTACAACTGAGCAGAATTGTCATCTATCAGCTTTTCAGTATTTTACAGTGATTTGTTGACCCTGCCAAGCACTATTTCAGAATAGTTTTGTTTTATTCTCAAATTTCTCTTTCTATTTTCCCCCTATTAAACCTCAAGCTAGTTAATACCACTGGTCCATCTAGAAAGTTGGAAAGACCCTTTAATTTTCCCTTCTACTCCTGCCTTCTCAATATACAATTCACTTTTTCTGTATTTTTCCATGTTACTCTGTAATTTGCTCTGCCAGCAATATAGACTGGGTGTACTTGCACAGCTCCAAGACACATTTTTTGACCAATTTCTTATTACTGCTATAATAACCAAAACAGCCTTGTCCTTCATCCATAAAACAGATTTCCTCCTGAACAAGCAGGATTCGTCAGCAACCTTTGTAATCAGTCATTTGGACCTGGACAGGGCTCCTGGTAGACCCCCCATGGCTGCTGGCCTCATCGCTGTGTTAAACCACCATAATTCACACCTCTCTTAATCTTCATCACTCATAGCCACTGCAAAAACTCAGCGTCTGTGAGACTTGACTTTAATCCTGGTTTCACTAGGACTCTTACCTCCTCACAGGCTACCTCTGTCCCACCATGTTTGTGTCTTTGATAATTCAAGTAACCCACGAGTAGCTTGGCTCATGATAGTCTCTTCAGTGCATCTGCACAGTGATTTCTACTGCTCACCACAACATCCTGTGCAGATTTCAGTCCTCAAGGTCAATCTAGAGTCATGATGCCTTCTCAGCTCTGCTTACGGCTAACTTCTAGATGTGATATTTTACCAGTTTCTTGACACATATGGTCTGCAGTATAACTGGTGAGGTTGCTTTTTGTCCCAGCTAGCTCCATGAACACATACTACCACTTCAAAAGGTTTCTCCCCAAAATGTTTGCACCTCACAGAGCAAGACAAACACATAAAAAAATGACCGCTGGTGTGGGGGAGGCCTCTGGGACTGACTCTGCTCCACCAAATCCAACACCGACTTTCAAATCATTGCGGAGTTTCTGAATATGTTCAGTGGCTGTTTGTACTTCACACTGAAGGATGGTTTTCCAACACAAGTTGACATTAGTCAAAAAACCTCCATCTTCTGCTCAGAAGGTCCCTTATGGATGAAAAGCTCTAGGTGCCTTGTCCAAATAACACTTCCATTGCATTAGCTCAACTATTACACAGTTCTCCAAGTGCAACGAGATAGATGTTGCTATATAGCCCCTTTAGCACACAGCCAGCACACCGTGTCCTCCCCTTCACATTCATAGTCTTGACAAGTGAAAGTCAAGGCTACCTTTACCCGAGGATCAACACCACTTTTGACTAGCCCAGGCTGAAGCTAACTTTCCAAAGCTGAACCTCTCCTGCCAGTCTTTTTTTCCAGCTGTTTTGTATCAGCAAGGCTCGGAGTTCTTTATAAAATTTCCAAGTACGATCAATGTCACTGTGCAAAGCAAAACCTGTCTTTCTCCACTTTATCAAGCTGCTCATCGTATCTATCTTAACCGGTTTTGCAACCCAAAAGTTGGTTTTCAGTGAAAACCCACCTCTGAGGTTGACATTGCATTACAATGCCATCACTGTATTATCAGCTACCCTACATACGTCCTGTAGCAGTTACTGCACTGGTTAGAAACACTTTCAGAGACAACACAGCTTTTCTAAAGAAAAGCCTTTTATATTCTGAAAACTTCCTTTGCAAATTTACATAGTGGCTCCTTCTTGAACTTTTGATATTTTGTGCTATCTAAAAATAATGGTTTGCTCAAATACCAGAGCTTTCACAAATCTTTTTGAAATAAACCACAATTCAAGCTAACTGGAAATACGTGTATATCTGGCCTCAATTATGGGACTGCCTCTTCAAGGAGCCTACTATTTTGTTGCAATTTTCTGGGAAGTTTTAAAGGCTTCTTTCACAGCCCCTGCACTTCTCAGTGGATGACAAATATACCTTTTATTTTGTAAGTATTTAACTGGGAAAGCGGTTCAAAATCTTTTAAGACTGTAATACTGTTTGGACCCTCCTGTTTTGGAAATCATACACTACTGTAAGTTGGAATAGACCTCTTAAGGTCCTTGTCCAACTCCCTTGCTCAAAGCAGAATTAAATTCGGAGTTAGATCACCTTGCGCTAGAGCTTGTCAAGTATACTGTTGAATGTTTCTAAGGATGGAGATATCACCAGCACCACCACTAAACACCCTCGCATGGTGAAATTCTGCTCTCTCTAGTTGGGAGTCTCCCTTGCTGCAATTCGTGACCATTTCCTAATGTCGTTTTGCTGTGCACCGCTAAAACCAGAGAAAGTCATCTCCCACCCACTGGGTAGAAACGCGGCTCCTCCCTAGCCAGCCCCTAACTGCTCAGGGGCAGCATTCAAACCACTGAATATTTTTCAGATAAACATGCACATGACATATAGGGGGATTAACACATACGTATTGCCTTTTGTTGGGTTTTAGGTTGGTTGGTTGGTTTTGTTTTTTCTAATGAGACCAGGCACAGGTCACCAATCCGACTGTGGTGGTACCAGCTTTGGGATGAGCCATCTCCACTCTGCTGTTATCTTTAAGGGAGACTGGGAAAGCTCTTAGCTCAATTAATACTTTTTTTTTTTTTAAAATGAGCTTTTTACTGATTATTACACTGATTATTCAGAACGTCTTAAGGAGTGTTGGCTCCTGACTTGAGGATTGTTGACACACAGTGGTAGAATGACTGTTAATACTGCCAGCATAAAATAAGAACAGACTCTGCAGGATTTCTAGTAGATAGTGCCAGCAGTCGATTCCACGATACATTGAAAATTCGTGATCAAACACTGCAACATCATCCGACACTGCAGGTACCTTCCGAGACAGGCAGACAGACAGACAGCCTAACTCTATCGGCCTAGCAAAAGTGACAACCTGGACCAAGATTTTAAAACCAGATACCACCCCACCCCCCAGCCTGCTAAATTCAACCCCCCTGAATAATGAGCAGCTCTTGTCTGACTCTGTGGGAAGTGCAGGGGAACTTTGCAATTTTGATGATCAACTTACTTATTCTGGTACCTAAGCATTAATTCATATGCTATGCTTTAGAGTATGTTTCTGAAAATCCAGGCTCCAGATCAAGTGAATCAGGTAGTAAATCAAGTAATCTGGGTTAATGCAGGAATACTCAGGCTGGCTTGGGGTGTAAAGACAGAGCACTATACTGTCTAGGAGGGGAAAAAAAAAAGAAGAAAGAAAAAAAAAGGTTGAAACGTAAAACTCCAGGAGCTGTACTATAGAACAGCAAAGGGGATAACTTTGTAACTAGTATAAAAGATAACAATGGCTCTGAAAGCCATTTGACATGAAAACAGAGGCACAAACAACATTAAAAATATGCATTATTATGCTCAAAGCAACATAACAGCTTTCCAGAATAACATACATATGGATATGTGTTTCCTTAGGATTTAAAGTTAACTACTTGATAGATTGAGGGGAATAACAATCTGTCATAAAGAGATCTTTTAAACAAGGCACATCTGCACTGTAATACTTTAATTATACATCTTTGTATTTTAGAAACACATCTGACCTTCTGCATACTAAGAATCCATTGATTTTCAATAATTTTTAGTGCTCAGCAGGATCCTTGATTCTCAGAGCAGGCCGACAGTGACTATTTGTAAATCTGTCTCCTAAATTGTAAGCGCCTTAACAAAAGATGTCTAAGCTCTTTTTTAGCAAATTTATCTTTTGAATATTTAACAAAGTTACACGTACATCTGTCACTGTAGTGCTCAATCCTTGTGATTAGTTTTATGAAAACAACAGCTAGGTAGTCACCCAATTTCTTTGATAAATATGAAAAATTTTCTTTTTATCATTTTAGGACAAAAGTGGCTTAAACACAAGGGTTATTTGTAATGAAGCAATGATGGAGTCAAATTAAATAAATTCAGCCATACGCATGAATTTCTTGAATTATACTGAAATATTCCTCGGTGTCTTCGGGTTGGGCATCCCATTACCATGCACATGGCAAAGGAAAAATAACATCTCAGAGTTCTCCTTTTTGTCCTTGTCTGCTATAATCTGGCTAGTGGAGATGTGTATCAGCAGGACCAGCTTTTGCCTTCCAGTTCTTGTTATTCCAACCCTGGGTCTCCCTCAAGTTAAACATGCACCCCACCACGAGTGCAGGAGCACTCTTACCGATACAATGATGGCTAGGAAGAGATTTCCTTAGGATCAAGATGTCAAAAACCTCCCCTTATTTTCCTCATTTTGCTTACTGTTCCCTTGATTGCTTTCGTCGATCTACTGTTTGTCTTCCCCTTGGTTTGATTCACCTCCCATCACCTATTCCCTTAGCTTTTAGTCTCCTAAAGAAAGTATTTTACATCAGAGGAGACATGTTTTCAGAAAAGTTTTGTTGGATTTAAAGACTGGCTATTTTGATTTTTGAATGATGCTCAGCTCTTGCTTTACATATTCTCTTTGAAATATTACATTGTTTTGTTCTTTTTTTAGTTTTAATAATCTGCAGTTTTTTAAAAGGTACCTAGCAGTCTTTTTCTGTAATCGTACGTTCACAGTGCTGGAACAAATACTCTGCAGTGAACATCACAGACAGTATACCTTCCCAACCAAAATGAGAAGAAGTGACATAATGCCAGGACTGAGTTGGAAGCTAAAGGACAGGTACCTGCTTCAACATATAATTTTCCAGTGGGCCACAGCACACACTACTGTCTCATCAGTAAACATATCTTGGCAGCCACTTTTACTTCGTTAGTAAAATATCATATTTTTCCACCAATTAAGAACATCATTATGCGTTTCTTTTTTAAACACTCTTTACCTACTAGGACAAAGAAAAAGTATGAACATTCTGATACTGAAAAATATTATTCTAAAAAAACTGTAACAACACTACTGAACTCCCATCCCCCCTCCTTAACAGCAGCATGAATTATCCTTCAGCAGGCAAATAACATCAATTAGGAATAGAAGCAAGATGTGCTACTATAAAAGGACATTATCTCCCCTTGGCTAAAATGGCCTTTTTAACACCGAGGTAAAACTTTTAATTAAAATCCGAGTTGCTTCTAGGACTGTCTTAAAACTAGGAACTTTTCATTAAATTGAGGTAACTATGAAGTACCAAACATGTCAGAGTTAAAAGTAGGTTATATATATCACATATTGATTGATATAGGCTGTATAAATTTGTATAACAAGCAGATTGATGTAAGCATATTTTATTTAAAAAGTGAGAGATTAAATCTATGTCCATTTGTTTGTTACATATTGGTTTATGAATAAAATACGTTGTGGCATATCTATTTTATTTGCTCGTATACAAAACGGGTTCATTTATGACAAATTGATTAATGTATGTAATACATCGACTTGCAGTTACAGAATATTAAATGTGGCAGAATTGCTTTTGGTTTTTTAAGTCATTAATTTGTTGATAGCCATACTAGTTGGATTTAAACACATGAAAGTCTATTTGCCTCTGTTTAACTTTGAGTAACAACCATTAGAGTTGATAGGACTTCTGTATGTAGCAAGACTCTTTCAGTACTTAAAAAACACACCATTCTTACACTTATATGAATTAAAGGAAGCCGTAACAGAATTTGAATATTAACTTTCTACTTGCATGAGATTTAGGGATAGATGAGCAGCCAAATGTGAAAAACAGTTAAGTTCACAAGACAGACATACATATGTAAAACAATATTTCCATAACAGGTATGTGTGGCACATCTTATTCACAGGTACTCAACCTTAATATTAGGCACATACTTTCATAAAAATGTTGGGATTGGCTTAATGTTGCGCATTGTAAGCAATCTTTGAATCTAATGTCATTCTCCTCACAGTCTGGGCACGGATTTATCAGGGGGAAGGGTACTTGGCAGGTGGAAGGGAGCAAGAGGAGGGCTTCTCCACCCTCCCCCATGTGGCCAAGCAGCACAGACCGCAGCAGGCTACAGCCACGTCACAGGTGTATTTCTTTTACAGAAGTAATGGCTTTGTAAGCTGTTTCCACCACAGCCTGCTCACTCCATCTGTGTTATAGCTGGTCACATCCATCACAGAAAACAACACAAATAATGCATTTTATTTATGAACCTGGGACCAGACTGCCAGGCATCGAGCAACAACTGTGCTGCCCAGCCAGTCAGGCAATTTCAGTGCTGGCAACAGAGACTAGGTCCATCGGAGCTCCATCTGCTGACATGGACAACCAACTCGGCCAAAGCTCATCCAGAATTATCACATCCATAATTTCCACAAATCTTTCATCTCTGGCAAAGACCTGTCAAAAATCTGAGCTAGTGATTAGTCATGGAGAAGGAAGCAAGAGCAACTTTTCCTGATGGGAGATGACTGGTTGAGAATTACAAGGCGGAAATAAAAGTGGGGGGGAGAGGCTCCCCCAAAACTCTGCCAAAGCCTTTTCCATGGATTTCAACGTGGGAAGGGAAAATATGGGTCTATGTATGTGTTTAATATATATATTTTTCATATATATGTATGTGTATGAGTGTGTATATTTGCTAAGGACCACAGCCAATACCTTGCATAATAAGTGTACACAAGGAAGAGTCATTTGTTGGAAGAGAGTCATACAGTCACTGGTTTGAGCTTCATATCAGGTCTCGATTCTGGTTCAAAGATGGTAGCTTCTTATGCAAAGGGGTATAGGTTTCCAGTACTGGCACCAATGAACTTTACTCTGTACGCTAATGACAAAGTTTGGGATTCTGACAGCACCAGAAGGCTCTAGAACTTTATAATGCTTTCAAAACATCGTTATTTATTCTTCACCATGCAAGATAGGAAAGTATCCCCATTTTAAATGCACAAAAGAAGGCACAGAAGAGAAAACAATAACTTTAGACTAGCAGAGGCTTTTGGAGGGGTTACAGCATGCTTGGCAGAAGTGATGGAAATCCGTGTCAAGTCAATAGGTGCAACTGATTACCTGCGATCACGGATGATGTTGCTAGCACTGCTTCAGACCAGGAACTTGAAGACTCTTGTCTGACGATAGGTTAAGGACATTGTGTTCACATCTCACTTCAATTACATTGCAGAGGTAAGAGAAATTAAATAGGCATTAGTGAGCCAACCTTATTATCTCTGAGTTAAGACAGAAAGACAGAAATCACT
This sequence comes from Nipponia nippon, assembly GCF_047370975.1. Lineage (NCBI taxonomy): Eukaryota > Metazoa > Chordata > Aves > Pelecaniformes > Threskiornithidae > Nipponia > Nipponia nippon. The sequence continues at coordinate 95,474,487 of NW_028262369.1, forward strand.
AATATAAACGCATATTTTAGTAAGGCAAACACCGCATTACGCAATAGATTTACAATTACGTACATTAAGATTAATAGAGTAAGATTAGAAATCATTCTTTCAGGTGTCATAATGTTTTACATGTTAGAAAGAATGGCATGTTTGAAAATACGATGCCTGACCGATTAATGTCCGTTTAATCTTTTCAAATGTTACATTTGCTTTTAAATGGAAATGTATTTGCTGAAACACAAGAGCTCTGCTGACTCCAATGCACTCCTAACCAGAACAAATGCATCTACCCCGAAGCCCAAATACTTCAGCCAAAAAAAAAAATCAATGCATTTTAACACAAGCCAATAAAATTACATCTGAGACAAAATATTCTTATTATAACCAATACATTTCCCCTGGAATGTACATAACAGTACTGAAACCAACCTAGAGTCATTGGAACTCAAAGTTAAAACTGCTTAAAAGGCTTAAGAGAAGAAAAAACAGACAAAAAAATTGCCCTCCAACCCTTACTATGTATGAGAAAACACAAAATATTTCTATTTCTTCATCACAAAACTCTAACCTCATTCATCTTGTACAATTTAATGTAGTATCAACAGCTTCATGTCCCTGCCCAAAAGATATTTTAGACCCTGGCAATCTCATTTTAGTCAGACAATAGATTTCCTTAATACAGAAAGAAGGATGAAGTCTGAAGAGCATGGCACTACTTCCTTTTCTTTTTTTTAATTTCTCTTTTTATTTTCCTATGTATTTTAGGAATTTTATGAAAAACACCTTCCAATTCATATCTGTATTGCCTGGATGCTATGGTTTCTGTGGGGTTTCCTGTGATGGGGCAAGGAAAACACTGAGCCCTGTGGGAAACGACGGCTCGGCAGAAGAGCAGGCAGATGTTGCCAGTACCTCCCTATCACATCCAACCATGCAGCAGTATTGACTGTAAAACAGTACATGTCTGAAATCTGCCTACATTGCCCTGCCACTTTGTGCCTGATTTGTATTCTAAACTATGCTGGAGAACGCAAGGTGCCATTCTTGCGTCCTAGAAAATGTGAGAAATTTTTTTTAGAGAAGTTCTTTTAAAAAAAAAAAAAAGTCCTTTATCTTTTGCATTTTTCCCTCTTGACAAGTGACCTGAGATATACAAACTTGACTACTAATATCATATATATATATATATGTATTGCCTGATTAGATCATCTGGTTTGACAGAACTAAAATTTTAAGTTCCTGAAACAATATGTGCTCCCTCTAGTGTCCACAAAAATCCACTCCAAACAGCAAATAAAGTGCATGGAATCAGAGTTAAGTCATATCTAGTTTTAAAATAAAGGCATATAAAAACTAATACATGACTTGAAAATTAATAGATACTTCATTAAATTTCACCCATTCACATTTCAACCAGGAGCTAAAAATTTATGAAGAGTTAAGGTTGAATATGGACCTGGTCAGGAAAAGACCCATGTAACTGGGAAGAGAGGAGTGTTTCACTGTTTGGCCAAAAATATATCCGCTAAACTTCTCTTTGGTCACAAATCAGTACATTTAAACTGATATACCAGCCAAGTAATTTGTCTAAGAAAATAGCTAACACTATAAATTCACAATAAGATTATAATCAATTATTTAAATCAAAGCCTTCTGCTTGTTGGTTGAAATCCGAGCTATATCACTTTGATTTAAGTCCATTCACCTTACTGAACCCTTTAATCTTTAAGTCAATGACAAAGCTGCCATTCGCTTAGGCTGCACAAATCAAACTCTTCCCTGGTTTTGCCAGAATCACGTTTAAACAATTATTAGCCACATGTGATAAATGTGTTCTATAGACTGACATAGAACAGCATCAAGAATTGCATAACCTTATGCTGTAAGACTAAAGAAACATACAGTCAGAAAGCTTTCCCCACATCGTCCCCTCCCACGTTTATCTTTTAACCAGCCCTGGTTGAAAGCTGACTTTGTTTCTTCTCCAGGAACATTTAAACCCAGATCCAGCAGCATGTACATAGAGCTGTTTGATGTAAACAGAGTTTTGCACTGATTCAAATCAGGCCCCATCTGTCCACTCACGCAGAATATACTGGCGGATCAGGGCCTAAGTTTTCTGCACTTGAATTGTTCTTTTCTGGGGCATAATTACAAATGCAGCATTTTTAATAAAAAGCTGGCTAATGTTTTACTGCCATTGCAGTGAAAGAGAAAGATCCTGCATTCATTATTCACAACTCTCTCTGAAGTCATGGCTGGATTTTGCCAATACATTAATTCTCGCTATTTTTCTGAGGAAAAAAAAAAGATCTTTGGAGGAAAACCAAAGTAGTGAGCATACACAACAAGCACACATGCAAATCCAAATCAGAAAGTGTTTTCAACTAAAAAACGGTTGCATATAAAAATAGAAAAGCAATTTAAACAATCAAATTAAATAATGCAATTAAAACAAACTAATTCATATATTCCCACGGGTGTCTTGATGAGCTCTAAATGCAGGACCAAGTTAACTAAAATAGTACTATTAATTTAACATAACAACGTAATTATCCTCGCCCTCCCACCAAAATGGCTGTATCGCTAGATATCCCATCTTTATATATTTGAACTATTTCTTTCTTAATAGCCATTTCTGAGCATCCAAAGGGGCTTTGTGACTGGTTACAGCTTTCCGGGAACTGCATGTAGTTCTAATAAACACTGATATAATAAAATCAGAATCTACCGCCCATAGTGAGGCAATTATCTTACAAGCTAAAAATAAATATGAAAAATCCAATTAAATTACTTTATTCTCCCTACCACTGACCAGTTGTTTTTCCCTGCACCTTTTACTCAGAAAACATGCACAAGTTCTCATGGAATTTGCACCCAGAAACATGGTTATACTGTTGTATATATAGACATTTGTATATATATATATACACACACATACATTTGCATATGTGTATATATACACACACATATTTGGAACCTGATTTCAACCTTATGGACAGACCTTTAAGAAAAATGGAGCCATAATTCAATAAATACTGTTTTTACCTTTTCTTCAAGCTCTTCTGGGAAGCATCAGCAACAACAGCATTACCGTATCCCCAAGGCAGTCAAGAAATTGGTAGCTTATTACCTATGATCATACCAAATTGCAGATGAATTATGTAATTCATCTTTACAGGTCACATTATGGTGACTGCACTTGCATGGGGTGAATATCAACACAAAATTGTCCCCGTGGTTACACCTTGAGTAATTCCTGTATTGTTTGTAGAACTTCAGCAGAAGCAGCTGCTGGGCAGAAACCCAATGTAAACAAGGTACCCTGCTTAACTGGGATATCCTATTGAATTATCTTTTATTGTACCAGCAGAAGGCTATTAATAGTGACATTTTCAATAAGCTGCATTTTTGAAAGTGAACTAGAAATCACCACAGTGGGAAGGCACTTAGAAGTTATTGCTATACCACTGAAGAAATACGAACATAGTTATTAGATGTATTTTTAAAGGGAGACTTTTTCCCCCATATGATTTTCGGTAACTGCACTCGCAGTTTTAGGTCTTAAGGTGTTGCCTGAGCAAAAGAAGGGTTGTGCTTACTTTGCAAGGAAATTCTAAATTGATGATGACAAGCATAGCATATTAAATACAAAGCTAGTAGGATTTTTAAAAGACTATAGTGGGAAAAAAATGGCTAACCACAACGAGAACCACATGGGATAGAAGTGCATCAACCCAGCCTGACGGCAGACCAGTCCAGAAGAACCTGCACGACAGTAAATAAGCAATGGTGTTTTGTTCACACCGCTTTCCAGTCATAAAACTATGGGTGTTGTATTAGAAAGGCATCCTTTTTAAAGCTAGTTTAAAATAGGTATGGCAAGAAGATGTGAAGATAGGGCTTATACACCAGAGACACCAATACTGTCTCAGAAACTTCTGCTGCACCAAAAGCATAAAAAGGAAAAGTGTGGCAGGGGGAAGGGGGCAGGCAGAGATAAAATAAGCAACAAAAAACCAAAGAGTAGATCTGGTGGATATTCTCCTAGTCTTTCAGCAGGTTTTGCCCTGCATCTATGCAGAATCAGATACATGGATCTGGGCCAAGAAATACACAGTTATGATTTTATTGAACCATCTTTATTGGAGGAGAGGGGTTGTTAAACCTTCACTTAGAGCTTTTTTTAAAGGTAGTTTAGTAAAAAGGTTGAAGCTCTGGGGACGGTTATTGCAAGATAAATGCAAGAGCTTTACAGACCCAGAGTGAATCACGTAGAACAAGGAAGAAAAAAGAAAACATTCTTGAGAAATTAAGGACTTTTCCTTTTCATTTGTCCTTTTCTTCCACTGAACCACCTACCTCACCCTAATCTTTTTTTTTTTTTGCTTCAAAACTTAAGGACTCTTCTGGCCACTTTACCCACCAAAAGCACCCGAGTCAGACCTCCCATCCTTCTTTTTTATCACCCTAACAGAAGCCTTTGCCTTTTTTATTTTTTTGAAACACCTACTCAAACTGTCTCCTGATCAGCTCACCTTCACATCCCCCTTCCCACTTTATCACCAGTTAACATGTGGCATTTGAAGCCTGGCAGTTCCTCATGCTCATGGAGTGGGTGTCCTGATCTCTTTTGAAGAGAAACTTTGATTTATCTGCATGCTTTCTTCCTAAACCTATCCCTTCTACACCAGATAACCCCCAACTCAACATACATCCAATATCAATTTCATAATTTTTTGTAACTGATCCTCTCCTTAGGAAAGAACTCAATTTTGCAGGTTCAAGAAAAATCAGCTTGCAAAGACAAATTTATAAGATTATTCACTGAATAATGGCTTTGGGAATATCTTGTGAAGATATTGGTTTTACATGTCTATTAGTTTCTACACCCTTACCAATCCTGAACCTTATCATTCACCCTGTTCTCTCATAGAGAACTGCTGTAATAGCAGATTTGTCTTTAGATTTTGTTAGTCCTAGCCCACAACACAAGAGGAAAAGGAAATAATTCTTAATCCACTCCATCTAGCTAAGAAAAGGAAATAATACAGTTGAGGCACAAGTGAACTTGCTCCAGAGCCCCAGCTACCCACCTGCGTTAAGTAGACCAGACATTGGAAGACCATGGGGATGAAGATCAGTTTTCAAGCAGGTTGCAGAAATAAGGATACCAGCTGGTAGGATGGGACGTTTTGACCAGATAGCACAACTTCACTTTTATTACTGGAGATGGTTTAAGGACTCAGTAAAGGGAAAGACGAGAGCTCCCCCAAGAGCCTGGCTTGGGGCTTGCCTGGATGGGTCAGCTGGCATAAGCTATTCTGTAGTGGGCTCTGCCTGGCAGAGTAACACAGCTCAAAAACGCCACCGCATCTTGAAACAGTGGTGGAGCTTGGACATTTTTAGATTTATTCTGGCCTTGTAAGGAACCGAAATGAAGGCAATTTCCATGCAGGCAGGCATACTGCCTCCCCTGGTGGCAGTGGCCAGTTTTCTTACCTGAAAACAAGTTATAAATAGCAGTATTATTCATGCATCAATAGCACATATTCAAACACATCTCAAAGACGGAGTGACTGTAAACCAAGCCAAAGCAATACATAAAATCCGTACCATTCCTAAAATAACCTCTTTTGTAGGTCTTAGCAAGGAGTGGCTGCATCCTCCTGGTACAGCAGAAATGTCAAAGGCATCTTCCTCTTTATCCATTTGGATGAACTTGCTAAGAGAAGCTGTGCTGCCGGAGCAAATCAGGTACAGTTTCAAACAGAGATTAAGTGACTTTCACAAGTTGGAAAGAACACTGGAATAAGGGGAATGAAAGGGAGGAAAGATTAAAAGAAAGGTGAAGAGGTGACCTCCTTTGATGAAAAAAATGAACATGTTAAAAAAAATGAAAAAAGCACATCTGAAACCCAAGAGCTCAAGCCTTTCCAATGGTATTCAGACAAACCCCAAATAGGAACAGACTGTTAAGATTTCTGGAATTAAGAAACACGATTTTTGTTAAATACTATTTAGTGATAGTTAATATTTTACATGTATTTGGGGGGAATATTTTTCCTTTCAGACTTGTGGGAAAAAAAAAAAGAGGATATTTTTAAAAGCCTGTCTATTAGTATACACTTTGTGTAAGTGAGACAGACTTATGAAAACCATTTTCTAATTAAATAAAAATCAACAGATGGCAGTCTATAGGCAAGTCTCTATTTTCCTCATTTAATATATGGCTTTAACTGAAAAAATCTTGTGTGATTTGAAGAGCATGCAATTTGAACACAACTACTCCGAAAAAGTTGTGTGAAACCTGTTTAAATTGTATGGTGCCTAACAACACCATTAGAGATGAAAAAGTTATGTACAAGGCAAAAGATCTGAATGAATTATTTCAGAGGTAAAGTGCTGTATGTCATTCCATTTAGCAATTAAGTATTTCCTAATATTTTACATGAATAACAAATTTTAAGCCACTAGGACTGTAATTATCTTCTGTTAACAAGGTCATTTAATTCAAGCCCTCCCCCCGCCCCCCAGACTGATTGGCCCCAGTTACATGTGTGACTTTGCACAGGGAATCACAGGATTATTACTTGCCAAGTGTGAAATGCGCTAACTCCACTTGCTTAACTCTGTAGGGAGTATTGTCAAAAAAAAAAAAAAAAAAATCAGTAAACTGAGCTGCACACAGACTATATCTCAATGATGAAAAGCAAAAGTGAGTCTTCCTCACTGCAGCCCTCCGAAGCAAGTTCGCAGCTTTAATGCACTTTTTACACAACAAGCACAACCTTCAGCTTGCTGACTTTACCTTCTGTAACCCTTGGCTGGAAAACAAGATTGACTGGGTCTGACTTCTGAAATGCACTGCTCAGACACAGAGGGAGTTTTGTTCTGGACTACATAGGAGACATGATTTCAGCAGTGTTTTCTAGCCGAGGAACCGTCAGAGGCAACTTCGGCCCCAGCAGCACTTGCATAACCCATTCTGGGCAACAATTCCCCTAAAAGAGGATTTCAGGCCCTACTCTGACCCAAGTGGGAATTTTTAACTAGCACTAAATTAACTCCTCCCCTCCTTTTTTGGGGGGTAAACATTAGTACAATAACTCAACAATATGTTTTTAGTCAGTTATCACAGATGAAAGATGACTACATTGCAATTCCAAAGAGCAGATTGCCATGTAATTGCACATTTTTCGTCCTTGTGCAAATAAGGCACAGTTTACTGTAGGCTGATTTTTCTGTGTGTAATATCTGGATTAGCAATTAACATTTTAATTAAAGATGGATTAACCAATATTAGGAAAATTATGTCTGGAACTGTTCAATTTAAAATCCACCACATATATATATAGATAAACATATCTTTAAGTGCAAGTTATTTTCTGGTCTGTGTAAAAAATGATACAATTTACAACTCTAAGAGACAGCATAATAATTTGATATTATTATACTTGTAGATAACTACTGAACAAGTACTACATGGGAATTATTTTTTTGAGAAGCTTAATTACCATTAAGTGTTAGATGTTCATTTAGTGAAACTTCTGACTGCAGTTCAAGAAGCTCTGCCTATAGACTAGTTTAATTTAGCTATGTTTAAACAGAGCATAATGGCAAAGGAGGACACAGTGTTCTAAATGTAAATTGTATTAGCAACAACATATTGAGATTTCTGTACTTCTTGTTCCATTTGCAGTTTTTTGCCACGAGAATAAATCACAGCGTGTTTTCCGTTCTTGCAGCAATCTTTGTAAGGAGAAGCCAGAATCCGTACCATGTGCCTTTCACTCTGCATCTGGTCTCCTTTTGTCGATGCATCCTGGGTGCTAGGTTTGCTTTTCCTGTTGTGTTTTTCTCTGGGGGGACACCTGCTAATCTCCATCTCACCTTCTTTTCAAAGAGGACAAAATTATGACCGGGGAATAAGTGGCACTAATGGCCAAGCCAGCCAAACAGAGAATAGGAAAAAGAATATAATGTGTGGAATATTTGAACCTCTTTACCGGTAATTAAAGTTATACAGAAATTGCACTTTCAGTTCAGTCATAGAAAGAAACTGGGACAAGCACTCTTACAGCAAATAGTATTATCAGAACCTGCAAAAACCTTAAATGTTCTCATCAGCATCTTTTGAACCAATTTGGATACAGCTGAATGATTTTGCATTTATGAAAATTTAGTATAGTTGGAAGCCTAGTAAATAGCATAATAAATACAATGAAGCATTGATTTATATAGCCAGCCTTTTTACTCTTTAGTACCAAGGTATTTTAGCTTACAATAAAATACTCAAAAAAATAAATCCAGATCTTTATAGCACACTGTTTCTAAAGCAGCAGAGGAAAAAAAATATTTTAAGCCAATTAATTTAAAGGCAAAGCTTTGTGGGGTTGAATATATAGTTCCTGAGCATCTCCCTCAGCTTAATTTCACCAAGATGAGTGGTGATAAAGAAGTTTGTTTCCAACAGGTAGTGAGGTGGCAGAGTACCCACTGGTAGGTAGAGGCACATATCAGATGAGAAGCTACTGCAACAATTCACAGCTAAGCAGACAAGAAAACTGAACATCTGTGGAAAGGGAATAAGTCTTTTCATCCAGGCCAATGTTTAAGGCAGTATTTATATAGGTCATGTCAGAGCTGAGTATGACTCCCTTCTGTACGTCAAAGTCAAACATTTAAGAACTCACTTTCAAAGCTTGGAAGGAAGAAGAGACAGAACAATGAAGTTATCCATGTCTACAAAGCAACTGGAAAACACTGAGGCAGCAGAAATACATTTTAGAGCTGCTCATTTGAGTTTAAACATGACATTTCGCTATTTCGTAGGCAAGCAACAACAGAGAAATATTCACAATACTGACTGCTTACTCTGCCACCATCCTTCCCAAATGCTGGCCCAACATTTTCATGGAATGACATTGTAAAACAGTGGTTCAGACTTCTTTTTTTTTTTTTAATTAAAGATACTAGTATCAACATTATTCTGGACCATACTGAGGTTCAAAGCCTTGAGCTTGGAACCACCTTACCCACATTTAACCATACAAAAGTTGGTATTAGACAAGAACAGAGCCAGTGGAGAAAGGTAGGGAAGAGGTGAACCGGTTTCCAAGAGGACAGGCTTCTTTCTCTCCTACCCAGGGACGCAGCAGTGGAAAAGCAAATACAACCTCAGTGCCTGTCCAGGTGTCCCGACGGCTGACACCGTCTGACACTGTTGCTTTGCAGGCAACAGAAGCAGCCCCTGACTGCTGGCTTCTACACCAGTACTTGCCTCTATATTAACCTCTCAGACTCACACTGAAAGTCTTTCTGAAAAATATAACTACATGATTTAACATCTTTGAGATATCAAGAGACATTACACACGGCACAGCCATAGACCACAGCCAGCTGCCCTGAAGAGGCAAATCATCGCACCCACCTACATGGTTGCATTGTAATGCGAATGCTTGTATTCCTACCAGTTACCGTAGTATATAATAACCAATTTCCATCCATTGAGAAGTTCTCCAATGTGAATTTAACACAGGCCCCATACATTTCCACTGTAAACACTCTAGTGTATGTGCCTGTTCTTTCTGTAAATCTTTTGAGCATCCTTCGAAATCATACAGTTAACACCTTGTTTCTTTAACTTGTCAAACCATGCATTGCTATTAACATTTCAGAAATAAAAGCAGAAATAAACAGTGCAGACTGTCAAAACCTCAGTGGTATTTCTGGGAGAATAGAAATACAAAGTGCTGGTCATAAATTCCACTAAAAGGCAAGTTTTAAAAATGCACTTACAGAAGTTGCTGTAACATTTGAGGGGAGAGAGGGTATTTCGAAGTGGCACGTGTGCTGCCTGAAGCTGAGCTGTCATAGCAACAACCTCATTAAAGCACCCCTCTCGGGAGCGCTAACCTGTATTCTGACTGTTGGAAAGATGTCATTTATAATGGGACTTAATTCAGTTAAGAGTCAAAGTACAGTAGACTTGCAGAAAAGTGAAATTGCTAATTTAAGGAATTCACAAAGGAGCACGAACACCGTATCAAACGGCTGTGAAAAATTTGGCTTTTGCCCTCGTCATCTTCTATTCCCCGAAATCGCTATCAGTATTTCAGTCTTTTTAGGCCTATGATTTGCAAGTTATCAGCAATTCCTCATTTCTCCTCATCACCCCTCTAACCAGGGCTCAGGATGTGGCTCTTGTCTTTTATTATGCCTACATACAAGGCATCACCATCTCATCTGCTCACCCTAATTTTCTCCAGCTCTCACACTGAGCTCCTGCCCCATCAACTCACAACCCTGCAGCTGGATCTGCTCCGCTCCCCTACTCTGCCACCCTTAAGGCTCTTCCTTCTCTGTCTGTCCTTCCCCCAGAAACGCCACAAAATGAATATTCAAATGAAGATTTCAGTCCTTGGAAAGAAACAGCTGCCAACATCCAGAGCTCCCTCGATATGATACTTGTCACTTCAATAACAGAGCGGCTATGCAGAGACTGAATACATTTATGCATATTTGGATTTCACTTTTAAGGATCTATGATCCAATAACTTTAATTGACAGCAATAATGCATAAGTACAATAGATTTTGGAAGGGCCTTTCAGTTTTTAAAGGAGTCGAGATAATTGTACATGAAAAATGAAAGAAAACTGCACCGCTTAGTAAATGAGTCGTTAACCTTTCAACCCGAGAGCTACCACTGGAAGCCTGACCAGAGGGACTGCAAGAGGTCCAGCGGCTGTGAGAGACGCCATAAAGCTAATTCAGTAGTTTTAGATTTCTTTTAGTTGTCTTTAAAACTATTCCAAACTTGGTCTCCATCTCCCCAAAACATAGTCGCTTGACATGGCATTAATGTGTCACCAGACAGGTTTAGAATTTTTCCCCCTCTTTGGTAGGTCTTACAGCAAAGCTGAGCTTTACATATTCCGTGCCCATAAAATGCTGTCTGCAGCATTTTAAGCTAAATACTGAACTAGTCATTTGATGCCAATGCCTTGACCTTGAGCGACATATCCAGAATCTCTTTTACGCTAGTAGCTCCCCAAACAGCGGGTGCAACCTCCATGCGGGTCAGGGAGCTGCAGCAGCACCACGGGGCAGCACTCGTGCGGGAAGCCCCGAGCCCAGGACTGGAGTCAGGAGAGGCACCGCCACCAGCGAAGCACAGAAGCCTCTCGTTCAAACTGCTGGGGCATCCCACAGAGGGAGTGAGGACTCACAGTTCATACTGCTCTCGCTCTCTCTCTCAGTTGCTTGGGCAAATTCTATGGAAGTTTATTTAAATCAGCTCTCCAAAAAGGCGATACACTCTGTGGGTTTGTTGTTTTTTGGTCTTTGTTTGTTTGGTTTTTTTATTAAATCTTGTAAGGCTTTAATCCCCAAACTTGATTCAAACTCTTGTAGAAATTTTAAGACTTGCGTCTCTTGTATTTTGATCAAAGCTTGCGGCATCACTTAGAATAACAATATAATACAGAGAACAACTAATAAAAATGCCCGTGCAGTGTTACTTGCATAAAATAGGTTATTTACATTGGGCTATCACTATGTTTTAAGTTAAAAAGAAAGCGCTGTTCGCATTTGCACTTATCTTAGTTATCCCACACAGGCATGCTTACCAAGAGATACTCCTGCTATGCTTATAAATACTAATTTTCTTCTAATCATTTCCTTTTAATTACAAAATGTAATTATTATATTCTGGTTTGTTACAACAAACCACCTGCACAGTTCAAGGTATGATTTTGATCTGGTATATGCGGAGCTGTACAAGGCTTTCTGTATTGTAATGTGTTTATTTGCTACCTGTTGGCAGAGTTGTACAAGAGTGTGCTTGAAGCCAGTTGCAATTTACAGATTCTTTTCAATAAAAAGGGAGAAATATTGGCCAAATAGTTAATTAAATGGCACCACGTCATTTTTTTCCCCCCCTTTCACAAATTCCAATTAGTATTCCAAACCTGTATTAGGTGCCCCAATGACACTGAAAACAATAAATCTTCATTTATTGTCAGTAGATTTCTAACCTGGTTGTTTTAAACAGCCTGATGAACACATTTTAGCAGATTATATTAGCAGTGCCAATTTGACAATAGGAAGATTGATGGGGCCTTTCCTTATGTTCCTCCCTGCAGGGCAGAGCCCAGCTGCAAGTGCTCAGGGAAGGAAATCCCTTGGGTCTTCCTTCTTCAGCAATATCTTTGCCTTTTCTGGGACACAGCTTCTCCTCCCCAAGCTATTACTAACCAGTCCACTCCAAATCTCTGCCACCGAAATTTAAGTGGTCTCAAGCTTTAGCATCACCCACCTGATGAGAGCGTGGAAAGAAGAGCAACCTCAATCCCAAGGGCAATATCGGCATGCCCAAGGTCTGCTCAGGTTTCCCCTCCGCGTTTTACTCATTATGTGGTTCACAGCCAACATAAATCGAAGCCAGTTGCCTGGCCCTGGCAGGGAGAGAGATCTGAGGAGTGGGCACCCTCCTCCAGGCAAAAGCCAGGATAGGGCCCAGGTGGGCAGGTCGCAGAGGTGCATCCCTGAGCCCACGCTCCAGGCACAGCATCACCAGCACCGCCACCTCCAGCACAGAAGGCATTTCTGGCTCTCAGATCAGATTATCTCGCAATCAAAGGGCTTCTAAAGGCAAACAGGGAAGGAAGAAGGAGAGAGACTTTCTTCCCCACTCTGTAACACTTATCACTGACCTGAAAAATACAAATGCTTCCTTTTTTCTTAAGGAGCATGCATTTAAATGCATAACATTTGGCCAAAGAACTAGCCTCATTCCCGATGCCTGCCTCGCTCATGCAGGAAACTTGGAGAACATGCCCATGAGCAATCCTGCTCCACCACCAGCACGGGCGCAGCTGAAGCCCAACTCCAATCTTTCCTGCAGCACATTACCTAATCCCAACTGTTGAGATACTTTCCTTTAAAAATTATATTTGATTTAATAGTTTTGCAAAAGCTTGCCCCAGCCACTTCCGAAGAAAAACCTGCAAAGGGGAGGCAGAAGGTCTAACCTTGGGAAGGATATGAGCCTCGCTGGTCTAGCAGAAAGTACATATTTTAAGCAGTGGTTTTTTTCCCCCCCAAGTATGGGTACGCATATTGTTACCAGCTAATGAAATTCATACACATACCTCCTACTTACTGCTTTTGAAGGATATCCTTTTGGATGTTTTGTGGTCCATCAGACTTTGACATCTAAGAACATATTAGTCTGCTTTTTATTCCTCTTGTAATTAGACACAATGTTCAGGTTACTGAGAGAATTAAGAAGATCAATATTAACGAGCTTTTGGACGATGTTATTAGACAGTTTCAGCCCACAACTGCAAAGTACTCTGGCTTACTTTGCCAGGGTTTGGGTTTTGTCTGTAGGTTTTAAACACCAACAGATTTCTCAGAAAAAATGCTAGGTCTAGCTATGCAAAGTGGCCAATTTTGAAAACTCAGTTTATACCAATAATTATATGGTTCTGCTCCTAAAAACGAAAAAAAGCTCTAAAGATTAGACTACTCTACAGAATACATTTTGAGGGATGTGCTTATTTTTAATATAACCCGTTGCTTTAAAGGGCAATGATTTCCACAGCACAAAGTTCACATAAATTTCCCCACAAGTCCCAAATGCAAACACTATCTGCAAAGTCCACATGCTTTGTATTTCACAAAAGCTTTGCAGAATACATTTAACAGAAGAGAAAACAGAGTTTGGTTTTACTCTTCACTTCATCTTTTTGACAGAAAGGTGTCAATAGAAAGATGCTGACAGGAAAGTTAACTGTAACCCATGCAACTTTATTACTGAAGTATGGGGGGATTACTTTGCGTTATTAAAACATCACTGCACTACTGCTGACTTTTTTTTCTCTTTATAGTGGTAGCAATTTCTATTGGGATGAGCTACTTCAAACCTTCAGTTATTTATCAGTCACAAAAAAAAAAAAATAATTCTTTAAGGCTAGAATTCAGCAGGTGAATGTAAAATACACCTATGCAGACCTAAAGTCCCACAGCGTCTTACCATTCATTTCTGTAAAAATTAGACCTGGATTATCCATGAATTCTTCAGTAATACATTCATTCCCAAAAGCAAGCGCTTCAAGGAGGCTCCTGTATTTTCAGGAAAGAAAGAAGGAAGCTTGATTTCCCCATGGCTTATAGAAGACAACACTTGCACATGCCAAATGTTGCTGCTTATCTCCTCACCTATTCAGAAATACAAGCTCTTTTTGGTTTAGAAGCACTGTGGAAGCTGTCAGGGGTTTCCCCCCCGTACTGGACATGGCCTTTCTTGCTCTCTACCAAATAAAATAATCCTGTAATTTAACCAGTAACCCTCCCTGCCTCTCTTTGTTTCTTTGTTTCCATTATCCCCTTCTGGTCTGTTTGTTTCTCTAAGGCTGCAATCCCAAATAAAAGCAGCATTCAACAGGCACCTGTATTGTCAAAAGCTGTTACACTCCAATAAGCTCTGCAGCCACTGGTCACCTGAAGTTGTAAGAGATTTTCCCAGGCATGCAGTTTTGTAAATTTGATAGGAAAAAAAAAAAAAAAGAGATATCCTACTCAAGGTACCAATGTGAAATCAGAATCCACTTGCCCACAGTACGAACACAAAGCCCATGGCCAGCATACACTTCAGGTGTCACACAAAATACAAATATTCAAAGACTTCCACTTAGGTGGGGCAACTATTCCACTCAACATAAAACAGGATGGGAAATGCAATGAAACATAAAGGGATTTTCTTGAAACTAGTAAGGGGAAATTACTTGTATGTATGCACGATCAGGCAGTGGTAACTACTTCAAGATGACCATCCTGAACAGACAAGTATTTCCTCCCCAAAAATCAGAGAAAGAGTCATTAGCTGGCTTCAAGAGAAAGCTCTCTGCAGTGTTAATTTACTCCTAGGACCACCAAGGACATGCTGTTCTATCTTTAGAAAAAACTGGCTACTCTGGGGCTCAATAGACTGTTAATCTATTACACTCTGACATTTTTCATTAAGATATATAAACTTGCAGAAGACACTCTCTTAAATTTGCATATTTGCATCATGCTTTTCATAGACACATAAACAGCCTTTTATAATGCACTTAAATTACTTTGAGCTGTTGGATTTGCAAACGCAATGCGGAATCCAAGTTGTGCCATACCTACTAGCTCTTTAGCACTTATTTTATGCAAAAGCTTTTAGTTATGCTCCTAAGATTCACAGCCACATATTAAGTTCTCCTGAATTTTGAAGTCTTTCACGAGCACCAGTCAACAACACAACGGCAGTCACAGGCAGTCACTGCGAGTTTAGTTGTATTACAACTTCTTGCAAGGCACTTTTGACACAGTGTGATACTACTGTGAGAAGACAGGCCACCAATTAATGTAAATCAGTGCAGTTTCATTGAGGAGCATTTAACAATTCTAACTGACATAAAATCATAACAGGGTTCATAGTGTTTTACTCATTACTGAATACCACTAATTGGTTAGGGGAGTTCCGCTGTTTTCAATAAGAGAAACAATTTTTTTGTCACAGAAACCTATGAATTGTACCCAGAATATTCCACAGCAAAGGTAGAAATATAATCAGGTTTTATATGCTTGAATGTGCTTTAAATACCAAGCATCACAGTTTGCATTTGAGCAGTATTTCAGAATTTCGTCATCATCTGTTGACAACCATCTGCTTCAAACTTCTTACCGCCCGAAGAGTGGCCAAAATTGGGTATCGACAGACAGAATTTCTGCACAGAAAGGAAACTACTCATAGGACAAAGTAAGTGACAAAGGCTGGAGACCTGGACATACCTGCCTAGAAATCTGGGGGAAATAAACAAGAAAATTACAGAAACCTGGATCCGACACTCCTGCGATATTACTGGCGATGCAGTTTGCGGGTCTCTGTGAAAACACAGAAGTGGCAGATTAGCTGACACCAATTCTCCAGAGGAGTATAATCTACACAGTAAATGGGTAATATTGTGTACTGTCAACTCTGTTCAAGTCACAGCCATTCGAAACCCGGAGAAAGAAATGTAACGTAGCAAGTGCAAGCTGAGGAATCCATTCAGGTGCATCTGTACGTACACGCTGACCTGAATAGCTTGCTCCAATTTGAAGAAATGTGATAATGGGCCACTTGGGTCATGGCACAAGATTTTGTCTGCTCAAAAACCCCTGGCACTCCTGTTTTTGCTGTATTTAGCAATATTACCTTTCGTGGCTCTCCCTATATATCCAAGGTTTTATATACACATGTATATTCACGCAATATGTTCTCATAGAAGTGGTGTATGGCAGCCCTATATTGTTAACTGCTGCAGCTCAAGTTAGCCTCCAAGACACTGCCTGCAAAATACCTTCTTACTCCAATGTGGCTTTGTTTCTATCAAAAGTATAAAAGCAATTTAACCCGACAAGCTGTAGGCATGGGATAGTGCCTCAGTTTTCACACTTCTGTAGTCTTGACTTGCTTCATCTCCCTCGTATATGATTTAATATTGCAGCCTCAAGTGTTTTGCCTAAGACTACTATGAAGAACCCACTCACTGTTTACCATTCCTTCTGTAATCTGAATATAAGAATAAACCACTTGGCTTAGAACACAGGACCCAAGAGGAATGAGTTCAGTTTGGCAGTCTTCTTCCCTCGCTTCCAGTCCTTAACTCCCACTGCCTGCAAACATCCCTCAAAAAACAACTTCAATACAGTTACACACAATAAGCACATTTTAAACCAAGTGTTTCTGATGAACTTGGAAGACAGGCCAGTTTCCCTCCAGGCGGTACATGAGTATCAGTACTGGAGAACGCACAGGCTTGACCCATCCCTAGTTACGCTTTATGAAATACTGCTGGAAAAATAGCTATTTTGAGATAGGTCTCAAAAGAAAGTCAAGTGTGCTCGTCCCTGGATAAGCCTGCAAAGGTTCACAGGGAACAGACATGCTGCATGAGAAGGTACCACCTTTACGTTCCTTCCAGATCAGCATTTTGGAACTGAACCAAAACCAAGACAAATTTTCCACAATAAAAAGTGCAGTGCTTCATCTAAACAAAACAGCAGCTTCATCTGTATTACACAGAACTAGGTTTAACTAACCTAACAACTTCCAAGTAGTAGACCATACACATCTTAGCATATTGAGCTGTCTTGAATTTCCTCTGGTTTTCTGACCTCATGAGGAGGTGGTCTCTTCACAAAAAATGGATTTTCTTTAAATGAGAACTTGTCCATTTATCATTTACTAAAAATACATAATTTATGTAATAACTCATCTTCTAGAGGACTATTACAAACTGAGAAATGAAAAGCAATCAAGACTTTGATCCATATATTTTAAAATTAGATGTGGGAAATATAAAACTGGGTCCAATATAAGGAACCCAGGCAAAACTGAATCAAAGTTTGGAATAAAGAGCCATAGGACAATACATAGCCTGACCATATAACCACCAAGGACAAAACAAAGAATGCACTGATTTCAGTGGTGTACATTCAGGTCTGTAATCTATTTGTTAGCACAGTAAAACATAAATAAGAGCTGTCCTTCTCCAGAGAAGAAAGGGTTTCATTGGCAAATGACATACTTTCATTTCATAAGCACACAGTTTTACACAAATACCAATATACTTCGGGTAAATCAGTGTGTGTTTGCATATGAAAAGAGCATCCAACTAGCTATGATCTTACTTTGCTCTCTCCTCTTTTATCTTCACAGTATTTGCAAGCAAAAAATGAGGCAGGTATTTTGGGGAAACCTATCTATCATGTAGAAAATTACTGTGATTTTTTCACAATGTTCTTGCACGAGTGTAACTTTTCTTTAATTTGTATTTTTTATGACTACAGCAATTCTCCAAAAAGCTACATTTGAAAAGGCTGTACCAGAAACTGTAGCATTGTGGTACTTCCAGTACCTTAGAATTATTCAGAACTACGTTTGAGGGAAAATACTTGTCTGCATGTTAAGGGACCTACAGGTGGAAACCCAAGTGCTCTCCACGGTATCACAGCCGCTGACAACAGTATAAGTAGCAGTATCAACTATTCAACAATATCAGAATTGTATTTTAAAAACTGTTGACAAGAGTATTTCTGCTAGTTCGCAGGTAGGTAAATTAAAATCAAAAGTACTACACGAAAGACGGATGGGTATCTTTTTGTTCTGTGGAAGCATATGTACCTGTTAACAGAACAGTCTTTCTCCTCGACAGAACACGTCACATGAAAAATACAGCTTTTGCAAAGCATTGCATCAGCATGTCTTGCACATGGTCTATTCCCCCTCCAATATATCACTGAAAAACAAAACTGCACCTTTTCATTCTCCAAGTTTTCTTTGTTCGAGGAGAAACAATAGTGAAGCTTAGGAACTGCTATTAAAAAAAGAGCTCCATGGTGGCGAAAACCTTGAGGAATTGTACATATTCTTCTTCTTCTCAAAGCTTAAGATTTATCTTACAGCACTTATCCTATTACACTTGAAGTATAAGTCATTCAATAATGTCACACACAAAAGTTACCAAGGGCTGTCCTACTGACAGTAAGGCAAAAGATAGTCCGAAATACATTGATATTACCAAGAAAAGGAAATAGGTACATTCTTATTTGTGAAGTGAAGCGAAGTTTCAACGGTTTGGCTCCTCTGGAAGGCTGCATCATTCAGCGGGAAGCAGCACGTGAGATGTTTGGGAACATCCGGCAGGTGTTGAAAGCCCATTTCAGGATTCAACGTACCGTATCTAGAACTCATAATACTGTAATCTCTCTTTTTCCACCTCAGAGAATTACACTGTATTTCTAACTGAATATAAATAATCTCAAAGCGTACCTCACTTCCACACTGCCATTACATCATCTTTAAAAAGCCCTATTACTTAGTGGCACACTTACATACGGCAGTGTTTTGTTATTAATACACAATTGCAATTTACTACAAAATGGTCAATAAAAATGTGGTTGCTAAAGAGACATACAACCTTCTTCCTAGCATCCAATTCTATCCTCAAATTGGTAGTGTTCATAAACACCATACATAGAGCCCAATTCCAATTCTATGTTTACATACTGCTTGGGAAACAATGACATATATAACAACAAAATATAATAGACCAATATAACACTTTCCAGGTACATCGAAAGATCTTATTCCTGCTACGAGGATCTTACAAATTAAATCAGATTAATAATATAGTGAACATATTACTGGCAAAAGCATGTGTTTGTCTCTCTAATGATCCTTCCCAGTTCCCATTAAATCGAATTAAAAGGCACTGACTGAGTTTTATTGGAATTCCATTACCGAGGTCCAATCCTGCTCGCACACAGCCTGGCACCTACGGGAAACGGCCCTTCCCCAGCCCACAGAGGCTCTGGAGCACCCTTGCACGCACAAAGCGAGGGCTCCCTGTCGGCGGGACCGCGGCTGCGTTGGGTGGCTGATTTTACAGTAACGAGTCCTGGTTGTTTCACTTTACCAACTAGCTAAAAAAGAAGATTCTGCTTTACAGCACTAGGAAGTTTTGATACATCTCAGGAATTTTTCACATTATCATCAACAACTCACTAGCTAGCTGGAATATAACTACATTTACAAATATTTTCATCTTTTCAATGGATAGAATTTAAGGGCAAAAAAAATCAACTTGTTTAATTAAAAACAAACTAGCAGGTTGGACAGAAGGTACACAGTCATTATTTGAGTAATTATATTAAGAAAATCCAATTAGTTCCTAATTGCACTTACAAATTTAGGACCTAGTTCTGCAATGTCTACACTTAGCCCAAACTCACACTAAATACAGACTCAACAGTCTGCATGACTTGCATAAAAATAGCCAAGTTCTGATATTTTCATCTTCACTGTTCATCATTAAGAATGTTTTGGGTAAGTGCAATTAAAATGAGTTCTCTAAGCAAAATTTTTTTAATTGCATTTGAAGAACAAGACTATTAAAGAACAGATTAATACACAAAAACCAGGAAAAAGCAACGACATGCTGTGATTCAAAGTATGCTACTGTAACAAAAACAATGTCCTTCTGCTATCTAAATTACTAGCATTTCTACAGATAGCCATAATTCTAAATTCACAAATTAAAATTACATACATCCTTTGAGTCAATACGATAAAGAAACCTATTTTCTTCAACTGCAAACAACAGATAAAAGGACCTGTAACAAGGCGCTACAGGAACACGCACTTCCAAGCTGCAGACCGAAGTTAATGCAAGTTTCACCACTTTCTTTAAATGGAGAAAGATTGGGGTCTATATGAATCTTAAAGGTACGACATATGCTCAAATTTACATAAAGGCAGTCACATAACACTTCAAAAGAGCCACTGTATGAAGTAACAGCTTTCCTCTAAGTCTTTGAAGGACACCTACTTCAACCTGCCGGAGTATCAGCAGAAACTCTACCATAAATTAGTAAAGGGTTTGCTACAAATCAAGTTTACATATAGTCTTTTCACATCTAACACCTAGTTTTGAATTTTAAAATGCATTTTACCCTTTTGAATAGTTTATGTTTCTACCATTTTTCCTTTTATTATACTAAAGCTCCTCAAAACCACCTAACTTAAAATAACGATCCAGGTAAGCAAGAACATGCATGTCAGTTCACAGAAAACCACACACACAGTTTGTTCAGTCTCCTGAAGTGTCAGGGTTTTGTGCATGCACTCATATACTCAGCTGAGGACACCCATACGTTACTGATTGCCTATAAAACCAGTCACTGAAATTGCACTCGTGGACATCTCCCACAATTTCTATCTTTAATTACCCCTTATCACACATCCTTCTAACTACTGTCCTAAATTCCTCGATATATTTTCATCCTCCTCTGTAATTCTGCCTCTCCAATGACAGGTAAGTTCTTAAGTAATATTGTTCTTTGGAATAAAAAATAAATAGCAATGTCACTGTGACCTTGGAAGCATCTCTTTCACATGCAGGATACTAATACTTATTATCTAGGTTCAAGACATAGCAAACCTCAATATGAGAGCATACACCTCTGTAGTACAGCACAGAAACAGCTTTTTTTTTTTTTTTGAGAATCCTTTCCAACGGATGGCCAAGCTGGAGCTCAGTCTGGTGAACTACAGTAGTGCTTGGTACACCCGGTTTCAAACATTAAGCTACTAATAACGAGATAGTTGTAAAGCCTCCTGATGTACTCATTGTTGCCTGCTGTGACACCTTACCAGGGAATGAAGGCCATCAGCAGTCATCACAAGGAGACAGATTTATTTCACCTGGTTTCTCTTTCTGCTACCGGGGTGAGTAATCCAAAGTCACATCAGCTGAACCTTAAACCTGAAAATTCCATTTCAAAGTAATTTGTTTCCAGCCTTCACTTAAATACAGTCAAAGGACACTGCGAAAACAATAAATTCCCTGCTAAGTGGAATAAAGACAGAAGTTTTGGAAGCATTTGTGACTCCAGAGTGGAGTCATGTTCATGACAATATGCCTTTCCTTCTTTAAAACAGCTTAAAAATTACAAAAAAAAAAAAGAAAAAAATCAAATGTGAGATATATACAACATTTTCCCATTCAGTATAAAGTCTACCTTTACAGGAAGGCCTCTTGCAAGACTTAGCTGACAAGCTGTTTCATCACGCCAGCACCTGAACGACAGATCCGAAACACTACAACCACATGTGAAAGGGTCCATAGCAAGACACCACTTCAGTGCTGCCAACAGAAGTGATCTGCCACCGAAACCGAACTCAAACAAGCCAGCAGCTTCACCACAGACTAAGTCAATTAATAACAAGCAACGCGCTCATTAACACTATTGTGGATACGCATTTCACTGAGAACACCCCACGTTTAAGATTATCCAAATCAAGCTCCTGTTATCTGGGGCATCTATGTAATTTGGATAACCTCTAGGTAATCACACCGATTAGCACAGTGGATTCATATAATGCCGTTCCACAGCAGCAGAGACAGAAAAACCGAATGACTGTGACAAAAAAGGGGTGTAGGAGCCTAGGCATGAAGCCAAGGAGAAGCTCCAAGGCTGGAGAGAGCTGTGGGAAGGCAATACGCCCACCAGAGCTGCAGAGCACCTTCAGCTGAAGCGCTCAGGAGGTGGAGATGGGACCTGGGAAGTTCCCTTGCGTGTTTTTTAGGTAGAGCAGGTAACAAATGTAGTCTTTGCAGCTTCGTAAGCTGTTAGCAAGGTTTTTCCTCAGGCTTCTGAAATTCATTTATTGCAACAGTTGCAACTCCTTCACAGGATAACTGCAAGGGAATCTGGGTCCACGAGCTTCCTTAGGAAGAGACTGACGGCAGCATAAGAAAAGGAAATCATACCTCTTCATGGCTTAAATGGCACAACCTCAACTGCAGGACCTCTCCCTTATCCTGTCACCCTCCTGGCTGGATTCCCTTCTCCTCACTTCCTTTTCCCATCTCTTTTCCACCTCCCCATCTCCATATCATTTTCTCTTCCTAATTTTTTAATCTTTGTATCAAATTAGAGGAGCTGTAACCTGGCTGAGGACAGACCTGAAGACTGGAAGAATTTAATTGTATTTCAAACCCAGAGAAAAGGTTTAGATAATTCAAACTTCGCTGGGGTTTCCCCACCACCACCTCTTTTTTCCCCCTGATGTTATCCACTGGTCTAATAGAAGGCATTACCTCTCCCTACAGCACCTCACTAATATTTTATATTACCATGGCTACCACAACACTGCTATTAACACAACCCATGACATTTTCCCAATTCTCTTATTACCAATGGTGAGCCTCAGTGCATTCCAAATTTCAGTGCCTTTCACATACATTAAGCTTAGCATGCTCCAGTGACTCAGAATTTCCTCCCGAGAAGGAAAATCAGCTTGGTATAGTCAATAATTTTTGCGGTGTATCATAAAGTTTATCTGATGTGCAAATGTAATTCTCTTTCTGGATGCCTCATCCTGAATCCCTTTTAGGTTGAGACCACTTGACTTTTTTTTATTTTTTAAACAAAATGCCTTTTAAGTCCTAATTTGTACTCCACTCAGTTTTGATAAGACATGACATTATGATATGATGAGTTAGTTGATTCTAAGTAAATTTGACTTATCCCACTTTTTGGGCTGGTATGATTTACAAGGATGTTGCCTTTTAAGATGGGATTGATTTTAATGCAAGCTGACAGCACTTTTTTTTTTTTGTGAAACACTAAATCAGAGCAAGGTAACTATGAAAACAAAACAAAGGGAAAATGAAGCAAAATTTAAACACCAGAAATTAATGTTCATTAATAATTGGCACCTGCTTATCTCCATCAAGGAAGCTAGAGTGACAAATCAGTTTCCAGAACAATTCCACAAGATGTTTGAAAGTTTAATTTTTATTCATAAGATCAGATGCATGCTACAGCTGCTGAAATGTAATCTGACCATTTTGTGAATACCGTGGAAAGTTCTTGAAATATTTTCCATCAAACAAGCACTATCACGACCACGAATCTTCATGTATCAAAGTAAAAGCATATGTACCCTTCATAAAACTGAAGGATTTCCTAAGATCCTTTCCTATCTGGCTGTTCAGGTGCCATTATATTGAATACTACCCTCATTTCTTTGCAATATCCTTGTACCTTACGATGCAGTGTTTTAAACATGCAAGTTTGTGATGCTGCAGCAATACTTTTTTCTTCGATAGGTAGTTATTTCTCATTTTTACAGCACGAATCACCTACATAGTTCTGATAGCTAGGTGGGAAAGGGACCGTAAAGGTTTAGCAGTCAGTCTGGGGTACAGATGTCTGCTTCAGTCGAACTATCTAGAGGCATCCACACTCACCCAAACGAGTTGTAAGCAGTTAGTAAACAATTTAGTAGGTAGCAGTTACGTGATGGAGAGGAGCCGGGTGTCTAACAGTGAGAATTCAACGCTTTATAGAGTTGTATTTCTATTGAAATCTAGCTAAATCCTCACGGATTGGGTACAACAACATTCCGAGCAGTCTCATTCATGAGACCACGCAGTTTTGAAGCTAAAGGGCTACAAACAAGGCGGCAGACTGTTTTCTGATTAGCAGTGTTTTCTACAGCGGTAAGAAAACCTGAGTCAGAGCAGCACAGACTGCCATCCCTGCACCTGAGCAGAACAGAAGGGGGACTTCGCCTGTACTTAGAAAACAGTCAATTCAAGCATCTCCCAGGAAAATAAGAGGGGTCTGGTAACAGTACGAAATGCGACAAGAAACCCTGAGAGTAACTCCGACGGGAGGACCGCTACCCGCTTGGATCAGGGACTTCTTCTGAGAATTTTCAAGTCGCAACTTCTGAAATTCCCCCCCCCTCGGCTCAGAGGTCCTGAGCTCCTTCTCCCTCTACCAAGCTGCGCAGCTACAAGTTCAGAACAAAATTAAACGAAGGAACTTTTGACATAGCCGGGAAGGCGGAGGGCATTCCCCCATCCTGCGGCGCATCGCCGCCCAGCCCCGGGGCTGGCTCCCCCCGGCCGGTGCCGCTCCACAGGACCGGCCCCAGGCTCTCTCCAGCGGCCGCTGTTTCCACTGCCGGGGGGGGACCGGACCCCGCAATTAACGCCCGCAGGGCTTTCGGAGAGCGAGGCGGTAATTCGGGGCCGGTGCGTTCAAGCCCGAGCACCGTGGGGGCACGTCCCTCCCCCGGTCCCCCCGCACTTGCCGCCGCTGCAGGGCTCGCCCAGCTCCCGCTCCGCCGAGAGCCGCAGCCCGGCACGGCGCCGCCGGCACCCAAGTTTTCACCGGAGCGCTCCGCGGCCGCGCCCGCCCGGCGCAAAACTTCCCGTGGAGAAGCCGACACCGGCGGAAAGTTCAGCGGGCGGCGCGTTAAGGAGCGCACCGCTCCGCCTTCCGCCGCGGACGCGCCTTACCTCCGCGGGCTGCCGCTGCCAGCGCCTCGGCGACGGGCGGTAATCCCCAGAGCGTCGCCAGGGCCAGGAGGAGCGCGGACATCGCGGCGACCGCGCCGCGGAAGCAGCCTGACTGACCGAGGGCCGTCCGCGGGTGCGGAGCGGCAGCGCCGCCGCGCGCGCACCGAGCCGCTGCGTGAGGAGCAGCCGCCGCCGCCGCGGCGTCACTTTTCAACGCGGAGCGCGGCTGGGCTCGCCTCACGCAGCGAGCGGGCAGCGCGGGGCGCCGGCGGCCGGCAGCGCCGCGCTCCGCCCCCGCCCGCCCCCCGCCACGCCCCGCCCCGCGCCGCCGGCCCGCCCCCGGCGGGAAGCGCCTCTCGGCCCCGCCGCTCCCACCCCGGCCTTAGCTTTACCCGCAACGTTTGAGGTGATTTTTTTTAAATTCACGAAGACAGACCTCGGGAAGGCTTGGGTGGCAGGGCGGGTGAGTCAGCAAAAAGAAAGAAAGATAAAAAAACCCGCAGGAAAACCCGCTGCGGGGATGGCAGCGCCGTCAGAAGGCCGCGTGCCGTGGCTGTCCGCAAACAAAAAAGTTGACGTCCAAAACCGCTCTGGCAAACTTGGCTTCAGTTAATGACTCTCCTTCAAGAACCTTTACATAGTAAGCTCACGTTTAGTATCTCTTCCCCGCTTTGTACGGCTGCATCGTAACTTACTTTACGTCGGCGTATTACCTTGAAATTGTCACGTAACACAACGATGGTTTGCTTACCGCATTTTCACAGTTTTTTTCAAAAACCAAGCCCTTTAACAGGTGATAAAGGTTTTACATCATCCTCAGATATTAGTTTTCTCCAAAGACAGCAAGGTGCTAAAATTGACTGCTGAGACCTTTACATTTCAAGGGTAAAGCTTCAGTCCTTTTAACTTCGTGTTTATATTCCCCAACACAGAACCTAAATACCTTTTATATGAAGCAGTACAGCCAAGAGACTTCCAGGGGCAGAAAGACCAGGCGATGCTGAAGGACAGAATAACAATAACGCACAACCTAAGAGAAATACGAAATATTTAATTATTTCTGTTGAAATGGGGGAAGGACCCTGTGACACGGTTGCCCAAGAACTGGAAAGCCCAGTCCTGGTCCCAGGGACTCCCCGAGGCGAGGGCCTGGCAGGACTCACAGGGGGTTGCTGGTAGGTTTATTATCGCAAATAATTTACAGCTGAGGAGAAAAATCCAGTTGGATCAAATTCTGCATTTATCTACTGTCTTTAAAGCCTATGTAATTCCCCTACAGTCAATTAGTATATATAGATCCATAACTGAGCAGAATTACAGATCCCAGTGTAGAAAACCTTTGCTAATAGAGAAACGAGCAGATCTGAATTAAGGTGGAAAAATCTGGCAGTGTCCACGGTCTTGGAAATCAGTTGCTTTTATAACCAAAATGAAGTCGTGCTGAGTGGCACACTGAAACGTTATTCCACCGCATTTACAGATGAGATTGCTTTGCGTCCTGTAAACCACCAGAGCCACCTGTATGGCTCGTACGCATTAATTATGATTTTATTTGAACCTTTTACATTTCAAATATGAAAATATGTAGATGCTGGAGCCAAATGAGAAAATGTGTGAAGGAAAACCACGGAATTCCGAGTTGTGAGGAACTCCTGCTTAAATCAGTGACATTTCCCACATGCCAGGACTGTCACATGGTATAAAGAAACAGATATTTGCAAGTGAACATGCTGTCCCTGTATTTTCGGGATACGGAACTATCTTCACAGAATAGTCTTCTTTCATCTCGACTTCTTGCATCTTCTGCAAAAGTCTCAAGGTCTGCAAGGTTACAAGTGGTCATGCTTTTCCCCCCAACATTATCTGTTAATTGGTGTGCTGCCCTTTCATGCCTTCTCACGAAAACACCTTGACTAAAATCCTTCTTTTCAACCATCTGATGCTTTATTTCTAATTTGCTCCTTTTCGGTCTTATTCCATACTTATTTAACAACAGTCCTCACTACTCTTCTTGAATAATTTCCTTTAATGATATGGTGCATTTTACTGCCCATTTTAAACATTAACATTTATGAGAGTCTTTGAAGAATTAATTGATCTTGCTTTCAATACTGCAGATCACATATGCACATAAACTTATTAAAAACATTTAAATAATATCTATAATAAAAGTCAATGGCCTCCTTGTTTACAGGACATAAAGTGTCAATACGGAGTATGCAGTCAGAATTATGACTAAAAATGCAATTACCTGTAAGTAATCGTTTGTCAAATTACTGCCTAAAAGTGTAGTTTGCTTTAAGATAGCGCTATGAGGCGATAATTGTCATAGAAGCCGGCTTTTAAAATACAGGCTGTTGAACAAATACAAGTTGACCTTTGATAAAACGTTCTCCTCAGCTTCGTTTCCATTAAGCATCACTCGCTGTGAGGTGATGGGGTGATGGGATGTCTCTATATGATGGGATGGGACGACTCCAACAATACAGTAAAAAAGTGTATGAGCAACTGGCATTCTCATATCTTCTTTCCACCTCAAAAAAAGGCAGCACCAAGAGGTGTATGAAAGTTTTGACGCATATCTTCTAAGAATAAACCAAAAAAAGTTTGCTGAAGTGACCAGAGACAGAATCCAAGCTGGTTTCTATAGGTGTGTTATAATTCAAACACTTTAAGCAATCACCTGCTGTATAACGTGCTTTTCCTATACCTCAGACCTGAGGGAAAAAAAAAGGAAATGGAGATTTTAGCTGGATACAGTTTCTGTGCTTTCAGCCTCCCTGCCGTTGTTTGTACGCACGCGACTTCATTCGGATTTCTGCGTGGTGGGTGAACATCGAGACGCAGGACTGGTGGCATATACACAGATCAGGAACCGGATGGGTTTGCTGAACACTTATTGAAGTCTCCAGCCACTCCCATTTGAAAGAAACGAACCAGAAGCACCGGGGAGCTGAACTAAGGGCAGACACAGAGGAGAGGGACAAAAAGGAATTGAGCGTGTAGAAATGTCTTCCTTGCTACAGCCAAAAAAAGTTAATTATACAGGAGACTAGAGTGAAGTACTGCTGGACAGAAAATTCAAAGTTAAACATGCTGTTAGAGATCTGTTTGCTCCTATGGTGCTTTACAACTTCTTTCTCCTAATCAGAGTTATTAACACTGACAGGTTAAATAAATTAATTCATCAAGCTATAGAATATTATGAAATCTCTTATTGAGATAAATTAAACAAAGTAGAACCAATCATTCGTCCTCACTGTATAACACAACACAGGAATATTAATTATCAGCCAAAGGTATTTCTGACAGTAGTCACCGTGAAACTACCTCGATTGCATCACTAAAAATTGGCTTATGGTGTTATTTATTTATTGTACATCAGCCATGGCCTTCGCGTAGGTGCGTGGGTAGGTAGGGACAGTCGCATCGACGATTCCCCCACTGCCCGAGGTGACAGTGGGTGAGTTAAGGGGTGCTGCAGATGCGGGGCGGTAGGTCCGAAGGTTGCTGGCGATGTGTGCGGCCCTTTGGAGAGCATCACGGGCGCCTGGCCGGGTTGCTAGGGGATGGTGCTGGCAGCCAGTCTGAAGGCGGTCGGGTGCCCTGCCCTGTCCCACCAGATAGAGAAAAGTTGCCAGGCAGCAGCTGACACAGGAGGAGAAAGAAGGAAGAAAGTATTTGAGGGGAGCGAGAAGGGAAGAAAGACCAAAGAGTAAAAAAAGAACAAAAAAACCCACCCTATCTGAATTCAGGGTTTTGCATTACAAGCTGCCCCTACTGGAGAAAACATCCCTAAAGGAATTTTTCATTACTGCAGTGCAACAGTGGTTTCATTATTAAAGACTTTCTGAATGTGCATCTTCAACAGCTGCTGGAAAAGTTCTTCATGTGTGAGCTGTAATGTGTATATTTGCATACCAAGTGCCATGGATGGAAATTGCTGCCTAGCATTCGAGATGGTTTGGCATGGCTTTAATACATAAATTGGGAGGTATTAAAAAACACATGAAAATGGATCGGTGTGAAGACCTGCCTCACAAGTGCGACAATAAATGGGGCAAGAAAAACCCAAAGTCCTAAACCTGGAAACCGTGATCTTGAGCTATTCCTGATCTCCGTCTTCCGACTGTCGTAAACAAATTCCGTTATATCGTTTTGCTTGCAAATGCTTGAGAGGTGGTACTGGACCGTACGCCAGTTCAGGGGAAAAGCAATGAGCTGATGCAAGTCTGCTAAAGACAAGGCAGCTAAACACCAGCTTATGGTACCCGAGACACCTGCTTGGGACAGGTGACACGGTGCAGTTCACTGGATATGCTTTAGCGAAGACATAAATGGGAGATCCTAATGCTGATTGCAACGTTTGTTTCTCATAAAAATAGGCTCATAAAAGCTATTAGAACAGAAAAGAACTCATCATCTTTTGAAGTCTGTTTAAATGAAAATTTTGAGGAAAAAAAAAGAAGAATCTCCTTCAAAATAAACTTTCAAATTATTTTATTACCCAATAAATTAAGTTGCTTATATAAAACAGGCCAACTTTCTGTACCTGGCACCATGCTGCACTCAGAGGTGCTGCACCAACGTGCCAGGAGAGATCAAAATTATTTCCAATAAGTGGAGTAGAAACCCCTTGTCAAAAAAAAATGTTTATGGCTGATGCTGAAAAAAAATATGAAAAGTAGAAAAAAGAGAGAAAAATATCTGGTTCAATCTGTTTCAAACTCCCATAGTAAAATTTGTGTCAAGACCTTGTGGCATATTAA
This sequence comes from Nipponia nippon, assembly GCF_047370975.1. Lineage (NCBI taxonomy): Eukaryota > Metazoa > Chordata > Aves > Pelecaniformes > Threskiornithidae > Nipponia > Nipponia nippon. The sequence continues at coordinate 95,504,150 of NW_028262369.1, forward strand.
CCAGTTCAAAGTACTTCTTTCTCCAGTTTATCCCAAAATAAATATACTCTGTAGCTCCGAGTACCATAATAAAATCACCTTTGTTTAATAAAATGTGATTTTCCACGACAGTGGACACCTTGAGTTCATCTCACAGATACTCATGAGCACATGCTTAAAGTTAAACACAAGTGTAAATATCCCACATCATTAGTCCTGAAGGTCCAGTTACTGAAACGATTGAGATTTGGGCACCTAAGTACCTCTACAGTACTACCAGGGAGTGGCAGAGGTACCCAGTCCTACCAATTAGTAACTTTGGATTAATTTCGTCATTCATAACATTCATGCAGGACTTATTCAGAAATCTACAGGAAAATTGCCTAAGGAGACAACTCATCTTTTTTTTTATTAGTTCTCAATACAACTAATTTATGAAACTTTCAGTTTCATCACGTAAGTGTTGTGAAGTAAAGTGTACAGCTTTGTCTACCTCTTTGATTTCCTAAACACGGCATCAGGAATAACCTAGTGGGATCTTTCTCAGTGACAGTGAACGATTGAAATAATAATAATACATAATGCATAATGTCATTTGACAGAAGCCATTATCCATTTCCACAATCTTCTACTAGGTTTCCATATTTTACTGCTCTCCGGGAGTATATATTTGCTATTTGCCAGAAGCACAGAAACTAGAAGTAATATTTAAAAAAACAAGTATTTTTTTTAAGACTTACGTCCGGTGGTACTGAAATTGGAGAGAATTCATGCCACTTAATAAGTATTGTAAATGGATCCCGTTATGACAGATGTCAATCATGTATTCACAATCCTGCAGCATATCACGAAGAAAAAGATGGTATATCACACAAGTAGGTGTGCCTATACTGACAAACCTGGGAAGCTCGCGTTTATCTAACATGCCCTGGAAATACGTAAATCACTTCTCCTTATGACAATAAGATCAATTATAATAAATTTATTTATATATAAAAAGTAAAGTTGCCACTATCTATTGTATATCAGCTCCACAGGCAAAAAATACCTCGGTTTGGAGCAAAGCAGTGATATCACTTCACATTTCCTGATTTTGCGGGATTATATTACAGGTGCTTTTCCCAAGGGAAGTGCTCCCTTGCCATCCCAAACACACCTCCACGCTGCTTGATTCATCAGTGTTATAAACTCATAAAATTTCCCCTTCTTGATAAATGTTGGACACATGCATTACTGAAGAAGCCTGTGCGAACACTTTCCTTCTGGCACAACGTTTTATTCTACAGAGAAGCTGCATTTTATTACTTCGCCGGGGTTTAGCCCTATGGTGGCTGGTGCATCGTACCGGCCCCCGTCCCAGCCTTATTGCATTGCAGCGGCATCGGTGCCGCCTGGCCAGGCACCAGAGCTTGTGCGCGTAACTGTTTACTACCCAAACTTCCTTTAACATTTCCTTTAGGAGAAATTAGTAGTATTTACCAGTTTGAGATGTTTGGAAAATTATCCTGCCGACAGCTATTATATTCACTTTTACAGTATCTTCCTCCAAAATCTAGCGGAATGAAAACTTATGGGTCTGCACCACCGCATTTTAAAGATTAAATGAGCCTTCTCCCCCACTTCAAAGCAAATTATTGTGTGATGGCAGCCAGGTGCCATAGCAGGATTTTCATTCTGGTTTTGGGCTAAATCTGATTAATCATAACACAGATCAAATAAAGGAACATCTGGTACAAGGTTTTTGCCATCAGATAAAGGCTTTACAGTAGCAGTCCAAATGACTGCTGTGGCAAACAGCCACGACTACAACAGTAGGCAAAATTTTCCTTCACGGGAAAAAAAAAAAAATTTCAAAAGTAATTTGAATAAATAATTGTTTCAGTTCATAAAATCAAGAATGTGACTGCCATTAAAGTTTAAAACAATCCCAAAAACTCAGTAGGCGAATAATAATTGTATCTACCATCGAAACATAATGTACAAGGTACCTTGTTTAGAATTTAAAAAATGCAGACGAGCTCCACAGTCTACGCGACGCTTTTACGCTTTTAGAATAATCAGGCTCTGAATGCCATTTAAATGCACCTTTTAATATCACTTTGTCTTTCATCAGGGAATAGTAAGGCTGCGACAAAAGATGTTTTAGTTTATTTTACTCACTTTGGTTCTCTGTATAAAAGGTAATGTGAAAATGTGCCCCAGGGTCTGCCCCATTCCAGCGCAGCATAATCTGACTAGTTTGGGAGGAGTAGGATCTGTTTGCAGTACTTGAGTGCCCCCCATAGGCTACTGCTCAAATAATTGTTTTAAACTGGGCATAAAACCGAAAATCTTTCAGTCTTGGGGAAAAGGAGCCCAAAACCTTAAAAACAAACAGCTTCTCCCCGTCAAGATATAGCTCACAAAGGAAAATTACAGTGACGTATCTCTAATGCCAATCACTCTTTACGTTCTATTTTGGTTTTTGAGAACTATGTGTGTATAGGGGGGGTTAAGGCTTCAGTTAAATAGAACTTTTTTAAGTATGACCACTTAAATTGATAAATTGTCTTCCCTCATAGTTATACTGTATTTTAAAAAGCAGAATAATTACTTTTCCAACAGAATTAACAAAGAATTCAGGGTTTATGGGAATAGAAACTGCAAAAGGATATTGTAACTGCAACGATGTGGTTCTCAAAATAAGAGAATTGACATAAATTCATGTATTCTATTAGACAAAAAAAATGAGTTAATTATAATGCATGCTTAAAAAGTAGGAATTTTAAAGTTATGTTAATATTCTCTTTTTATGGCTGCCTTCCACTTATCTTTGGTAGAACATTAAAATATATTGTCTTTTTATCTGCTGGTTGATGTTAGAGTGAACGTCGCACTTTGTAGCTAACAAAACTTTACGCATATGACCTTGGGGGTATCAAATACCTCCTTGTCAAACACCTGCCTGCCTTTGGAGCGTCTTGTGTCTGCATAAACGCGCTTATGGAGCATGAAGAAGGAAGGTGGCAGAAGGGGCAAAGGAAAGTACTGGGGAAAAAAAATCAACTCTGATATTTAAAAAAAAAAGTTCAAGAGGTGCAGCCGTTGCGAAACATGTTACAACGTGCTGCACAGTGGAACAGAAACCCTCTGAGGGGTTAACTACCCCCGGCTTATTCGGCTAATGCTGTTAGGGAATCACAGCATTTACTCTTTCATGTCAGTAGATGGAATAACAGTGAAAGTCAGAAATTGCTACATGGAGGAGAGAAAGAGTTAGAAATGAGAAAATACAGTGAATGGTGCTGAGGGAAACAACAAGGAATTGAAAATTCAAATTCAATTTCTAAACAAAGATCACATTCATCTTTATATAACTCTTCGTCCTTATAGCAGGAGCAGGTAGATCTGCTCTCTGTGTGAGCGCACAAATGAGTATAGCGTGGCCCTGTCCATTAAATTTAATCCCTGTCCTAAAGCTGCGGAGTGACTCTTCCCGTAGAATGACTTTGACTCTCCTGGGTTTGAAGTGCAACTCACTTGCTGTTAGCCTGCCCTCACGGGGAGGAGTGTTTCTCACTTGGGCATGGCTGATCTAGTGGAACACGCAGAAGCCTGTTTTCCTTCCCAAGCTCTGCCGTGTACCCTGAGTAGATCTGGAAGAAGGTTGCTTAAGCAAGTTGCTAGGTATGTCTTCCTTGGTAATAGTTTCGCAATCCCTGCTCAGGGCTTTAGATAGATTCCTCTTGAAAAATGTGATTATAATTCAAAATGCTGATTTGCTCCTCTTCCCCGCTCCCTCCTTTAAAAGACGGCTATCCTCCTCCTCTGGGCAGTAAAAATTCTGTCACGTTCATTACCTGGGATGAGGATAAAGGCAGTGGTACTGGAAGAAAAGGACAAGAGTAGAGAGACTTTATCCTTTAGGATAAACTGATCCCTTGTTCCAGTGATCCTGGTTCATATGGGTACTCACTTCAATAACCTGAGAAGCTCTTTCATGGCTGCGTGCTACGTGCCCGTCTAAAGAGAAAGCAGCAGCAGGCCGTGTGCTCATACAGGAATAAAAGGGCACTCAATATTAGGTAATATCCAATGCCAGTTATGTGTGCAGAATAGCTTCAAGGGCTTCAAAACTTTTCTTCAACGCTGGAACAGCAGCAAAAGAGGGCAGGTGATATCAAAACATATGTGTATGTCTGTGGCTGTGAGGGACCTGGCCTGAGATACTGAGACTTCGCTTTCAGGTCTAATCACAAGGATATGAATATGGACCTGTTGTTCTCCAGCCCTTTTTCCTTGATGACGACATGACAACTCTTCTCCCCACATGTAGAAAAATGGAGCTCAGCTGCTCTTCTCCATGCAAGAGGGACACAGTTCAACATCTGCCTCTTCATTTTCAAAGGGCTTTCAGGGATTCCTGTCAAAGAAGTCTTAAAAGAAAATTGCAGCAGGATGAGAGAGGAAGTTCTTTCATGGATAAATAACAGATAAGAAACAAAGGGTAGCAGTAAATTATTATTTTCTCAGTGGAGGAAGTGGAAGTCACTACTGGAGTCCTCAAGGAGACTGAATATTTCTGCAATATGACATACAAGCCAAGAAGACATCACTTACATTGCGGTTTACACTTTGTCTATCTTAATACATGCAGAAGCCTTGTATACACCAGTAACTTGGTGCCCTTCCTCCGCATAAGAATGCGGGAGATGTAGATAGATTGAAGAACAGTGAGTAAATGATACAGGGAGCGAGAAAAGACAGAAAGGGTAACCCAAGAAATGAACAGTAAAGAGAAACTCGCTGGCAGCTGGACCAGATGGGAATAGTGGTCCTGGTGGAAGCCTTCTCCAGCTGATCTTAAAAGCTTATTCAAATAAAGAAAAAAGGGGAGGAGAGGCAGGAATGGGAATGATTTATCTGACAGAAAGAGGTGTTAAATAGCCAGTGACCCACAGGAAGATAATTAAATGAAGGGGTCCTGCAGCTTTCAGAATCAGAGCTTATTTACTTCTTCATCAGTAAGCTTTTTCTTTCAGTGATGTATATTCTGAAGCTGGCACTTGGCCAATATTTTAAGACAATGAAAATAAAATTACAATAACAGATTCCTGTCATCGACTTGTACTGAGCACTATGTCTTAGGGGTACATGTGTACGCAAAAAAAAAAAAAAAAAAAACCAAAAACCAAACACCCAGACGCCAGGGACTGTATTTATATCTTTCCTCAAAGTAAACAAAAGTATCTCTGCAAACCCATAAACAAGGAAGGAGGCAAAACCATTTAACAAACACTCATATTAAATGCACTTTGATAGAAAGCTTAATTCCTTCTTTCTGAAAAAATCTACAAGGATAACACTATAGCAGGACAAGCGGCTGGGATTATTTGAAACGAAGGCAGGAAGATCTTGTAGTGCCCTATGGCAATCCATCTGGGGAAGATTTCAAAAATATCCAACATTTACTTTAATATAGTCTGTCCCAAAGGCAAAACTATTTGCTTTTCACAAGCTTTTTTATGAGCTACATCTTAAAAGTAATCACTGGCAGAGATAATTTATTGTTAGCCAGGGAGGATATTGAAAGGCAGGGGAGCTATTAATCATCTATGCAGATATGGGTGAGATCCTGGCCCTATGGAAGTCAATAGTGAAATTCCCATTGACATCCGTGAAGCCGGGCTATTACTCTATGTGCTGGAGGTTTAAGTGTTTGCTCTGTCTCTTAGGTCAAGTTTCTTGCTTGCATAACGCTGCTGATTTACGCAGAGTTACATCACAGTTTGACTGAGGAAATATCTCCAGTTTGCTGAAATGAATGCTTTTCTGCAAGAGTCACCGCTTCTAACATGAGTAATAGGAATTGTTTCTGTATTACAAGTAAGATCCAGGTGTGCTGTAAAAGTCCAGATATAGAAACACCTTTTATTGGTACAGAATTGCAAGGAGGCTACGGTTTAGATCTTGTTGGTGAGACACTGTCACGCGGTCTTCCTGGCAAGTCCATCTGTATTTAATTATGCTTTCCCTGGTAGAAGTTCACAATAGAGCTGTCAACTGTAACAAACCAACAGCAAGTCCAATAAACAATTTCAGAAATACCCACACTTGAAATGCTTACATACAATTACATATGTCCTTCAGAATAATCTATGCCTTTCATGTAAAGCGAGTACATGAGCCCCAAGAGTTAACTCTGCAGCAAAAAAAGGAAGCCAGGAAAGAATATACAGTTTTAAGTGAGCTATTCCCTTTTCTGTTGGAGATGATGATATGTTTCATAGCAGATCACTTGGTGACATTACGCCACTTACTTAGATGTCACGATCAACACACTCTCACTTCTGCTCAATATTTAGATTCTTTGTGAAATGTGTTACCGATACTCCATACAGCTCCATCTCCTCTGCAGCCATAAAGGATGTGATCAAATTATTTCTACCTGCTTGTAGACAAAGTGCTCTGGGGCCACCATTTTTAGTCTCAGCCCAGGGGAACAGAAGTGATTAAACAATTGCTGTTTAAAAATAGCATCACACGTCACCAACAGTCCATCTCGGAGTCCGCTGCAAACTAGCAGCAGCAAAGAAGTTTGGTTTTACCCTCTTCATAGCAGCCAAAATATTCCCTTTCTCTGAATCGATTTGTTCTGAAAACCCAAGTATATTTGTTTTCCTGAGCAAATCCTTATGATTAATAATAGTAGGTGAGAGTTATTTTGTGTGCTTTATTTTAATGAATAAAAGCCGGAGCATAGGGAGGTTTGTGTTCAGACAAGGCTTGAACAAAATTCAGTGGGGGATTTTTGCTTTTCGTGTGTCTTTTGTTTGGTGTTCAGGATTCAAACCTGTAGTACCAAGCTCTAAATCCCTATACGGGAAAGGAAGGGTCTGACCCCAGTGATGGATTAAATCACTCTATCAAGAGTATTTGGAACTGCTTATATTCTGTTTAGAAGCAGAGGGTTGATACAAGAAATGATAGCCTTATGTATATATTTGTTTTCGTGTATATTCAAAACAGGCTGAAAAGCCTGATCTCTCTTAATTAAGTCATGAATAAATATGATATTTCCTTCCTTTAAAGCCCAGCCTGCTGCCTGAGCTCAGACTTTACATAGCGGGCAGAGTCTGATCCTGCAGGTTCAGCTCGCTGAACCCTGTTGTCAACAGCTTGAGTGATACGTTCAAAGTGCAAGATCTGGTCCGGCGCATAGAGAATGAGATCTATTTAACAAAATCCTGGCAGCCTAGGGCCTTAAATTCAGATTCAAGAGACGCACTGGCCTCCTTCCCAGGGCTGCGGGATGTCAGCCCTGGCATTCGGCACCGTGATCCCACTTCCCGGAACCTGCATTCCTCATTACCACCTCAGGGAGAAGTGTATGCTCCTCTCCAAGGAGGCGGGCAACACAAGGTGAAACCCCCAGCCTCAGGGCTCATCTGAGTTTCCTAAAGATGCAGCCCCACTGCATTTTGCCATGGGGGAGTGAGGGCACGGAGCAGCCAAGGAGCTGGGGCAGCAAGTCTGGCCCAGCATCAAAACCCACCAGGAGCACACCCAGACCTCGGAGATTTTGGCATGCGTTGTTCTCCCTACCCTTAGGTCCTACGCATGAGCTCCATTCTGTCTGTCGCCTGTCATTCTGCGGCTAGCCACCCATCCATCCCGAATTTTGGAGGGGAGATGCTCCTGATTATGGAGCATATGTTGCCCTTCCCTGCGCAGTGCGGAAGGCAGCCAGCGCAAGCAGAGGTGGGTGGTGGATGGCACGGGAAGAAGCAGGGGGACGATCCAGGAAACGTGATCTGTTTTCAGCACGCAGAGAGGCATCAGATGCAAAAAGCATCTTAATCATGGCAATTCAAGACAGAAATAAAACTGCCTTCCTAATTTTGCAGAGCTCTGATAGGAAACACACAACCCGCTAAGGCTGTAGCACAGATGGAGCCAGACTGCCAGCAATAAGGTCATTCAAGGGGGAATGTGGATGGGGCAGTACCTATGCGGCAGGGTCCTGCTCTTCCACTGGATGATGGCTTTGTGCTAAAATTGTCAGGCATTGCTGTTGTTTGCCCCAGTCGTTTACCAGTTCCTCCAGGAGAGGTCTAAATAGCATGAAATTAATCTAGTGAAAAGTATGCATCACTGGATCAAATATTCTCCATTTGTCTGAGCTTTTTCAAAAAGCAGCTGATTTCAGTGCCTGCGTGGCTCTATAAAGTAGCTGTGGCGGGAAAAGGCTGTGATAGCAGGTTCCTCTGGCTTTTCCATGCAATGCATAAAAGCCATTTCCACTGTACCAAATATCTACGTATTCCCAGAAGGGCATCACAGGCCGATATTCATGTAGACTTCCAGAGCACAGCAGTTGCCTTGGAGGGGAGTAGCGTTTCCCAGGGGAAGTGACTAACCCTGATTTTCTAATCAAACAGCAGAGAGAGCTGTAAAAGCAAACAGAGATTCAGATGCCAGCTCCACATCCCACTCCATGGTGTGTTAACTCTCAGTAACACCTGACCTGTCCACAGGCTGCAAAGAAGAAGGACCGTGCTGTTACTTGCCTGCCTGCCTGCATGCCTTGCCCTCAGCTATTGAAAACCAACGCTCATCCCGCTGGGTGGTAGAGAGAGGATTTGTGAGCTTGCCAGGAGCCTATAAATGCCAGCACCTGAGCAAGAACACCAGGACAGATTGAAGAAGACATGATGACAACCTGAAGAAAAGGACTGATTAAGGGTAGTAGCTCCTGTTTTGAAGCGAGTGAATGCACAGTGCATGAAGAATAGGTACAATTTTGAAGTCAGACCATTAAACCCATGCTCTGCCACTTGCTGTGCCAATTCCAGGCACCTTAAAAGATGCTGTGGAATGAGCGTACATATGGTGAAGTGTGAGCATGCATCTGTACTAATGCAATGTTTGGTGGAAATGAAGGCAGGCAGGCATTGGGGAACTAGCTAAACATAGATTTATGCTACACTGAAATACTCAATACAGGGAAGTCAAGGTCATATTTTTTGTATGCATACTTCAAGTCCAGGTCAGATTTAATGGCTGAATTTAGAGTTATTTTTTCCCTTCACTGTTCCCCTGTTAGAAATCTCACAAACTTGTTGTAACAGATTATGCAATGGCTTTATTTTCATGTGGACAGAATCACTTCAATACTTTGAACCCCAACCCCCCATCTTGCCATCAGGTGAATGAATATACACGCCGTCGTGGTGTTTTCTAGAGTAAGTTGCATCCGTTAGGCCAATTCAGGACACTCACTGTCAGCAACACAATGCACAAATTTCAAACAAGCTTTCAAAGTAATCAACAATTTATCATTTATTTATGCATCCTTTTTATATCTAGCTTAACATTTAAGCATTAAGATAAAAAAAGGTCTTTGAGTTTACTATTGCATTTCACTCTGCATAATTAAAAGTATGAATCTTTTTTGTTTGATATCTAAAACTATTGTGATGGGGTATAATTCAGCTAACATTTCTGCTTTTGGTACATCTTTACTTCTGTATTTCACTAAAGGGAGTGGAAAAAAGTAGATGTGTGTCATACAGTCCTTTCTACATTTTGGAATTCATAACCCTCATAGGACAATAGCATAAATGATGCATCATCAAGTTATGCATCATCTGCTGCACGTACCTGACACTGACTGAAAATCAGCTTTCCTGAATAATCCCTTTATTCGGTCAGACTGGAGGGGCTCTGCTGCCCTAGGCAAAACTCCATCTTTACCAGTCACCCATACAAACGGGTGCCGCATGTTTTGCAAGAACTACTCTCAAGACTTTTAAGTTCACCCTTTTCCTGTCACCCACGTTACATCTGCTTTTCAGAAGCAAGGCTGCTGCCATGGCTATTTTGTCTGAAAATGGAAAAAACATTAGTTCTGTGCTTTGCCACTTTTCTTCTTTTTTTTTTTTTTCTTCCTAAAACTCTTCCTGCCCACCTCACTTCCCATTCCCATCCTGGCTCCTGCTGGCCCAGCAGAGGCTAAGAGCATCCCTGCTACTATGGAAGAAAGATGCAAAGACTTGCCACCCTGCATAAATCACTCCACCTGAATATGTCAGGCAACTGAAGCTGGTCCTTGTCGGCTACAGCAGGAACCATGAACATTCAGCATCCATCTGAAATACTATTTTCACAATAGAGCAAAAGCAAAACAAGTGAGAGTGGTTTTCTATTTATATTGGTGGCTGTTGCTTGACAAAGGGGGAATTACATTAAATTCAGAAATTTTGACGTTAGAAGGTGTCTGGAGGGAAAAGAAAACCTTGACCCTTTTGCAGGTTAAAAAAAGAAAAAAAAAAAGATCATGGAGAACAATATCTAAAACAAACACCTAGGAATACTGGGTGTTAGAGAGTTATTTGATGATGGAGAAGAAAACTTATTAGATATGAGTTCCAGTAATAGCTTTCTATAGCAACCACAGACATATGAGATCCGGGCAAAAAGAAAAAGAGAAAAAGATTTCTTTTACCTCTGCTGATGAAGACAACAATTTTTCCTTGAATAAGACTGGAGAAATTTATCAAAAGCCATTATTCATAACATGCTCAACAGGGGAATAGGAAAATATCTTACAATGTAATAAGCAGGTGTCTTATTCTTGCCCAGTATTCTATCCTCTCCCACCTAATGATAGTGAGGAAAAAATCCATTTAATTATTAGTTTTACTTCTTGCTGAATAAAAAATGGCTTATTGAGAGGGATTTGCATTTTGGACCTTGTTAGGAAGTCAGTACACACCTGTACAATCATATACTGAAGGCCTCAGATGAGTAGATTAAAATGTGCAATAATTTCAAGATAGAATTTGCATGTTCTGATCCTTAAATTGCAAAAATATAGCCATAGCTATGGCAATTATATGCTTTTTCTTTACCAAACCAAAAAATTAAGTATGCTAAAAAGTGGATCCAGAAGAGTAAAAACTGGTTTTCACACTTCACCCAAATTAAACAGGACAAGTCTTGTTCCTGCTTAAAGTCCAGAGACGCTTAAAAAATAGCTCTGTTTTGAAATTTCTTTTATATCCAGAGATAGACTTGGTTTCTTTTTGTGCTTCATACAGTCAAAACTTTATTTAGTTTGGGTCTAATGATTATTAGTTAACTTATAATTCCCTTACTTCAACCATATTTTAAATTTCAGAGAAATTAATATAAGGTACAAAAAGAAAGATGAGAAAAAGGAAATCCTGAGTCCCAAACTTGAGCCTGCCGCTTGCTGAATGCTTTGCACTGATTTCTCTTGATCCTGTCCTACAGGCGATGACTCCTGCCAACTTCCTTCAGCCTCTTCACCTTGGCATCTATTTTCACACTTCCCTCTCGCTGCCCCAGCCTGTCCCCATTACTCACTTAGATCAACCCTTACTCAAGCCTAGAGAAAAAAGATTGCAGCCCTAACAGATTTGCTGCCATCTTACTCAGTCCCGTCTGCCATGTCCTTGTGTAAATTCATGTACCCCTTATTTGCGCCATGGTTAGCATCTTGTTCAGGTCTTGAGATGCCACTCGGAATAGACATGAATATTGACAGTAATATCAAACAAGTCTATAGGAAAGAACAAGGCTTCTTTTTTCCCTCACCATTTGAATCTCTGCTGTAGCCAGAAGCACCAAGAGCTTCAGTTTCCCATTGCAAATGTACCTGTCTCAGCTGAAAGGCAGCGTTATGTAAGATTTATACGTTGCAATTATAAAGTATTATTTTTAGACATTTCTCCAGCATTACAACATTTCAGCCAAAATCTGAAGTTGCATAAAAGAGCACTCAAAATGTAAACCTTAAAATGCAGTTTTAATAGCATCCTCAGCTTGGCAGCAACCCAGCGTAGTATTGCTCCACTCCCATACCAATAAAAGCAATAAACTATGTAAAAGGCTATGGGTGGGGGAACACAGTCAGGAAGCACCTGTACATAAATACTCATTTCCACTCTGCCCACCAGAAATGCCAAGAACATCCCATTCACAGCTTCCACAGTCAAAGCTTTGATCCTGCAAATAAGGCTTTAATGTGCACCCCAGTATGGTGTGCATCTGTGTATATGTCAAAACTGGTTCGGTAGGTTTCTTAGGACCTGATGAGCCAAGAATTACTGGATCTAAAACTGGGTTGTTGTCAAGGTAAACATCGAGAATTAGGATCATATTGGCAAAAGCAGCTTTATTCGAAGAAAAATGGCAACCTTGGCACAGGACTTCTGATTAATTCCCAGCACCTGTCTCTCACCTGAGAAATGCCAGGTGAAAAGCTAGAGTCGCCACAGCCTTGTCCCTCTCCTCCCCTAAACACCTCCCTGTCCTCACAAAAAAAAATATGGAGGAGAGGAAAAAAAATACTGTTAGTTCAAATCTGAATTCCTCACAATTTTATCCAGTTTATTCTGTGCTGCAGAATGTGCTCGAGTATCAGTTATCCCATTCGTGCAGAAGTAATAGATTTACCTTGCAGTACCCAAGTATTCGTGAAGAAAACAAGCCTCTTAGGCATCTCAAAATGCCGTCTTTCGTTTTGGGGTTTTTTTTCTTTCATGGTTACGTTCTTCCCTGTTATCTCTGATAACGCTCTGTTAATCAGAGTTATTTCCATGTATATCCAATAACTATTCATGGTATGAAGAATAAGATGTATGGGAGCAAGACATGGAACCAGAGCTACTTTCTACCAACCGAAAGCCCTAAATGTTAAAGTCAGAAAATCCTGTTCTTCCCCACTTCTGATCCTCTGTCGAGTTGAAATAGAAGACCCAGAGGGTGTCCCTCCAGCCAGGCACCCTCTGACACAAGGGAAGAGGAGTTCACATCTCCTTAGGGTGGGTCTAGAAATGGGTTTTTTGGACAGAAACTCTTACATTGTGTATGGGTCATCATCCAGGTGGGTTATAAAGGGAGAAAGCCCTACCTGGAAGGGCAGCAATGGGCAGCTGCCTTTACAAGATGTCTCTACGCTTCATTCCAGGCAACACAGGTACTGTGCCCTCAGCCTCAGCTCGGGCAGCTGAGCTCAGGACAGCAATGCGATTTTAGGCTCACCTCTGTCATTGGTATTTCTTGTTGCAGATCAGAGCGCATCCCTGCGCAGTGCATTGTGGTTTTTGGTTCATACCTACAAGGCATTCAACTTTTAGTCCAAGTTCCTAATACCTAGAGCTTTGAGTTCTGCTATTTCTCATCATTTTTAATTCTAGACTTAAGTGACTTGTGGCTGGTTAGTGAGATGTATTTGCATTTCTACAGGTCGTCGAGGAGCGTCCTCCTGCTGAGCCACTCTCCCCCACTGTCTCAGGAAGACAGGCCTTTGCATCGCAGCAGCACTCCAGACCGCTCACAGATCCCGTGCGTTTGCATGTGAAACCAGTTTCTCTGAATTTCATTTTACTCCTATGTAATGGCTGCTCTGCCTACTGCAGTATAAAATTAACTTCAAGGTGAGAGCTTAAACTGTGTGCATCGGCACAAAAAGACACCCCCCCCCCCCGCAAAGTTATCAGCAAGAATGTATTGTAAGAGATTATGCTGCAGAAAAATAGCTGCTGCTGCTCCTTCCATCCCATTTCTGATGCAATCTCATCTTGACTCATGTAGTTCAGATTTGTTTAAAGGAATAAGATGAAATAATATCACAAAAGCGATATGCAGTCATGATTCAAGCTGCACCTTTGTCTTCTGCTTATTAAGAGAACATGAAAATGTTAGCAAATTATTACTTCATTAGCATGGATTCAATTTTATTGACATATTTTAAATTTATGCAAGGTCTTGCTACACGGACCTTATAGATGTCGTCGATTAATAATAACATTAAATTAATGTAAGTCTGAATTTCAGGACAGGACCAAAGCTATGGGATTCTGTTGGTAGAACAATGTTAAATTTAGAAGTAGGAAAAAGGGACCCACAACTGTTGCACATATTTTTAGTACTTTTCTGGACAGGATGAGTACGCACAAATGGAGAAAATAGGTTTGGTAATGGTGATTTTGAAAAACCACAACTGTAGTTTTATAGAATTATAAAAGACTGCACTGAGCTATGTCAAATATAGCTCCCTACATAAAATGTTGTTAGTCTGTCTTGTCAGTCTGCTGATGCATGTGCGCTACTCCGTTTGGCATGAAGGGAAGCTGTGGGTGTCTTGCTGGAGTAATAGAGCCACAAGTGAATATGTTAGCAATTTTAGAATGATCATTTTTATTCCCTTTCTCTTTAAAGCTCTCTCTATAAAGGCTTTATGTTTCTTTGAACTTCTTCAAAGTTGACTGTTAGGACAATAGGGTTTTTAATCTACCATCAGCTCCATCCTTCTCTCTCTCCCCCTTCCTCTCTTGTTTTTCCTGTCTGTTAAGCAGAGATTTCAGGATATTTTCTTTTACTGATCCCTTCTGTTCGCAGTGATTTTATAAGAAACTCCAAATCCGGATAATCTCAGTAGCTAGGCTAATAGCTTTGCATTCACACTGCAAGGGGCATTTGGAGTTACATCGATTTTTTTTCCAATAACCAATGATCTCCTATAAAACTCACTAGATTTGAAATGGAATACTGGGTTATTTTACATACTTTTCCTTGAAAATGTTAACAACAGTAATAAAAACCCAAACTCAAACCAATCATTGGATTTAAGAGCCATTCTGAATACACAGAGATTGTTTCCTTAGTTTTGATTTTAAAAGCCTTTCTATTTTTACTGCAAAATATAGTTCACATATTTAGGAGTTATTATAAAGTAAATCGTTAACAGATTTTTATTTTCCCTTCATTTAGTGTGAAATATAGAGCTGCAGGCTTAGTCCATTAAGCCATGATATCTGTGACATGAAAACTACAAATATTCTGAAGTTTCCAAAACAAACAACCCCAAACTTGAAAATTAGCTTAAAAACTCAGAAATCAGCCTGAGGGAAGCTCAAGGAAATGAATAAAAATATCCAGAAGGAATTAGAATCAACACTGGAGAGACAGTAATTGGGTTGACTTTAGGCTAATTAATTCCCGCACTGAAAGTCTCCTGATTTTGGGGGTTGGTTTTTTTTTTTCAATGTGACTTGTCTTCAGTCTCATTCTTGACCTTACTAGAGGGATGCCACTTATGCTGCGTATTTCCTAAACTGCTTTTTCTCATTGCCAGAATATATACACATGCATATATGTATGTACAGGTATATGTCATATATATATTTTTCCACATTTATATGGAAAAAACCTTCTTTTAAATGAAATACACCACAAGCAAACTACTCCAAGCCAGGAAAGTAATTACTGCCCGAGGTAGGCAGGCTGCAGTCCTTTGCTCATATGTGACATTTCTCTGGCAGTTGTGTGACACAGGAGCTAAAACTTCCACTTCAAATACAGTGCTAATGCCTTCTTCTTCACCATTAAAAATAAGCTATGCTATCCTGCCTTTTTAGTAGGGAAAAATGCATACTGGTGCAGTGTGGCTAAATTCTGAGCATTTAACCCAAGGTAACACAAAAATAAATTCACTTACTTCAATAAAGTAATTTCAAATCTACACTGGAGTGACTGAAAATAAGCATTTTTCACTCGAACTCAAAATTTCTTCCTAACTGAATTGTTCAAGGAGATCCCATATTTTCACCCAGTGCCATGTAGAGAGAGCTTCTTTTCCCCTTTGAAAAAAGAAAACCTTCCCCTGCTGTATTAGATACCTAAATATTCATACGATCAGCACAAATTACTGGGATGACTCTGCCAAAGAGAGATATATTTGCAGTCAGCAATCTCTTCTCCTCAGATGTCAGTGGTCATATCAAGAAAGTAAACAGAATTAGAAATTAGACTGAGAAGAAAAATAACAGCAAAAACTCTAGTTTGGTACTTCCACTAAAGTAAGAACTCACCTTCCTGGGAAACTTTCTGGGATATTTACGGCACTTCTGCCTAGACCTGGCACTATATGTATGTGTGTATATATATATATACAGCTTATGGGTCCTCATGCAGCCAGTGCTTTGCAGAAAAACATATTGGCACAGCCTTAAATCAGAAACGAGATTCAAATCTTGACCGACTTGGCCAAGCTAATGTGGGAAGATGGAGGCAGAAAAAGGATTTGTACCTCGTTTTTCTTAGTGTTGCGCTGCTCTTCCAGAAAGCAGTGATGAGGGGACGCTCTATGGGACATCTGGAAGCCAGTAAGGAGAAAAGGAAGAGGCAATATTGAGAACACTGAGCTGGAATTTATCCTTTGCACTTAAAGAGGGTGTTTGTTCCCCAGACTGGCTCACGGAGTCACAACTTACAGTTTACACACCTGGATTTTCTGGATAAAATAGATTCAATCAAAGCCTCCATCTGAACTCCCGTCCATTCAAATTACTACATTTCTTCAGGTTCTCCTGTGAAGCAATATTCTACCAATGCAGAGTAATATAGTTTGGCCTCTGGATTGCTCCAGGAGCTTTCAGAATGATTATGAGCCAGTATTTCTAATCCTAAGGTCTGTGAGAGCCAGGATGCTTATCAGCTTAGGTGATGCTATGATTGCAAAAGGACAAAAAGAACCACTAAGTCTGCACCTTTTAACCAGAAAGTACCTCTTCAAAGCTGGTAAAAGTAAACATATCTATTTTAATCCATTCTCTCAGATTTTTGAGTTGTGTAGTGGAATGTATAATACTATACCTAAGGGTAGAACGAAAGGCAAACAAAATACTAGGATATCTTTCTGCTGCATTTTTTACTGCTGGAGAGGTTATAGGATCAACAAATCATCTCAACGGTATGGCCTGAACCGTAATTATGTCTTCAATTTTGGTTATTTCATAGAATGTGTAACACTAATAAAGGGATATACTGAGCAAAGATGCAAACTGTAAAAAAAGAGAAACCTTTAGATAATTTTGGTTTTACATGTGGAGAGAGAGAAAATAGTAAGATGGTTTAACTTGTGCAGAAATGTTAATAAAGGAAGCAGTAAATAAAATACTAAGTGCTGTATATTACGTACCAGGAGGTAAACTCTGAGATCATATAAACTTTCGTAATGTAAGAAGGATGAAACATCCAATAAAACTGAAAGCTCTCTCCTTTCAAACATATAAGAAAACATAAAATTATACATCTTCTCTCCCACCTTCTTCTCACGCTATTAACCTCTGGAACTCAATGTTTAGAATCCCAATGTTGCGATTCTAAAGAATAAGGGTTTGTATAGACAGTAAGAGCATCCACCGTCAAATGTATAGTGACAACTTCATAAGATGCTCACACTTCATGGAATTAGCCAGCCACATACTGGAGTTAGGAAAAAACTCTGTGTAACCTTGTTGTCCATTCTGAGGTGTCCTTGTGTCTTTCTTGCAAGTGCTGGAGAGAAGAAAATTCCTGTTCTTTTGAGCATGCCAAGATCAATAGTGAGATTGCAACATCTCCTGAAATACAATAAAAGTGATTTTGATTTTTTCTGCATCCAAAGTGTTAGCAACATTGCACAGAGTCTCTGAACCCCTATGAGTATGAATAATTCCATATTTCATGGAATTCACATCTTCTGTTCCAGAAATTATTCCTCCCAGCTTTTTCCTCTCTAGCACTGTCTTTCACTGGAGGTAGCCAGGACCTTATCTTTGCAGATGGGAAGAAACCCACAAATAAAGAGGAGGTGGGATGCAACATTTGTTTTAGTTTGGTCTTGGCACTGTATTGATACAGTCTCTTTGGCTTGCACACAGCAAGATGGGTCATTCACTACTCTCCAAAGTACGTCATGCTACATTCCCTGCAAATAATCTTGTGTGAAATCACCCCCAGGTGAAATTATTCTCCATCTATCTGCTGGTTTTGCTGTCAAACCATCATGTGTGCTGAGAGCTGGGGCCTGCGGAACGAACATCCTATAAACACTTCTAAAGGGCAGGGCAGGGAGGAGGAGGATAGTTCATGTTGTAGTTAAACAGTACTTGCTGTCGTTCAAGGATTTCCCAGTTTTCAGGAGCTTTTAGTTACCATGGTTCAATATGACATGATATATACATGGGCGTACATCAGGTCACATCATCCAAAGAAATGAGCCAGTACTTGCGACATCTGAATGGAGAATAATTTGCTAATGTCGTATAATGAGGTGTTAGGTCGCTGGTGCAGCATGAGGAGGCTGGTGCCGCGATGACGTTGGCGTTACCTTTTCCTGACGTAGGAGAGGAGCAGTGGCAGCCGTCGGGTTGCAGGTTTCCCCTCCATCCTCCCGCCAGCCCTGTGGGACTCAGGCCCGGCAGGAGCGGTTGCTGGGGCAGCTGTCTGCTCTGTGCCGGAGCAGGGGCAGACACAGGAACATCGGCAGAAATGCATAAATCTCCTGGAGTGAGCACCAAGGGCCAGTCCTCTTTGCTGGAGAGGGCTGCACATAATTTATTTTCATTCACGGCCTTTTCCTTTTGTGCTAGCAGATAAGTAATCTTCCTCTTCTCAACTACATCCTTAATTATAGTAGACAGAAGATTATTTACCACATTGCAATTTCTTTCAGATCCATTAGTTTGCTCAATGTACAGCTAACCATGGCATTACTTTCCTTTGACAGTGTTATTGTGAAAGGGTTTGCTAATTCAAAAAAGCAACATGTTGGTGTAATAATGTAGCATCTACACTAGCCGTGTTTTAGAGGGTTAGGGAGGTGTAATAACAATATACCTCGAATTTGCACAATCCACCCCACAGGACCATCAGAAGACTTTAATAAGAATAATTGGTAGAGTAATCTTGGAAAGCACTTTTGAAATGGGCCTATATTAAATTTATTAGCATATAACAGAACTATATAATAGATCAAGTCATTAACTGGAATATTGTTATAGATTGAAGAGAGAACCTGATTAAAAAAAAAAAAGATTATTCCGTTATTTTTGCTTTTACTATTATTTCAATAGTCAAATGTCTATTATAAAATGTGCCTTGGAATATTTGGTGATGGGTTTTATATTCTATCCAAAGTAGACACCTCTAGCACCAATAAGCTGGTTACTTTCACATATTTCTATGCTCTTATCTGTAGCCTTGACGGTAAAAAAAAAAAAAATGTTTTGTTTGCTTTTTTCATTTTAAGAGAAATGCTTTTCACAGGATTCCCGAAAGTGGGGCTTTTAAGCCAGTGACTCAGAGTTCACATCACTCCATATCAAGCAACAAAAGATGGATATAGGGGACAAGGAGCACTCAGGCAGGGCACAGGGGCAAACGGACTATTTCAAAGGGCCGGAGCAGAGCAGAGGAAGAGGAGCGTGAGCCGAGCGTCGGCCACTCGCTGTTTTCTGGGTCATGCCATAAGGTGAATAAAGTAAAGCGAGAAGGACGGCAGCTCCTTAGGTTCTGCTTGGGCCATACCACACTGCCAACAGCAATTCTCCTTCAAACCTGCCAGTCAGATCGTTTTTTTTTTTTACCCCATGTATATTTTCAAGACAACTTCTGAATGTGTTAAAAACTCAAAAAAAAAAAATCCTGTAAAAAACTAAAAAAAAAATCCCCAAATAGACCAATAAGACCCCCTCAGCTTATACACTTTAAAACAACAAAAAGAAAGCTGAAACAATCTTTGCAACCTCAGGAGCCTGTTCTCCAAGCAGGGCTCCTTTCTGGTGCTCCCAGACATCTCACAAGATTATTCCCAGGCTTTGGAAGAGCATTAAGCTCTTTTCACATAACGGCTTGCTAGTGTTGAGTTTTTCCCTTAGGAGAAACAGTACAAGCGGTTTATCTCTTTTGCCTCCCCTCTGGGCTGCGGGAACACTCCCCTGCGTTTCTCCACCTGGCAGCAATCCCCTCTGTCCCATGTCATAGAATCATAGAATCATAGAATCATAGAATCATCAAGGTTGGAAAAGACCCTTAAGATCATCGAGTCCAACCGTTAACCCAGCACTGCCAAGTCCATCTATACCATGTCCTCGAGCACCACATCTATCCGTTCTTTAGATACCTCCAGGGATGGAGACTCAACCACTTCCCTGGGCAGCCTGTTCCAATGCTTGAGCACCCTCTCGGTGAAGAAGTTTTTCCTAATATCCAAGCTAAACTTCCCCTGGCGCAGCTTGAGGCCGTTTCCTCTCGTCCTATCACTTGTTACCAGGGAGAAGAGACCGACCCCCACCTCGCTCCAGCCTCCTTTCAGGTAGTTGTAGAGAGCAATAAGGTCTCCCCTCAGCCTCCTCTTCTCCAGACTAAACAACCCCAGCTCCCTCAGCCGCTCCTCATAAGACTTGTGCTCCAGACCCTTCACCAGCTTCGTTGCCCTGCTCTGGCCACGCTCCAGCACCTCCATGTCCTTCTTGGAGTGAGGGGCCCAAAACTGAACACAGGACTCAAGGTGCGGCCTCACCAGTGCCGAGTACAGGGGCACTATCACCACCCTGGTCCTGCTGGCCACACTATTCTTGTCCTTACAGTCAGCAGAGGACTTGCTGCCTGGGAAAGGAGTTGTTGTCGCTCTGGGAGGCACACGCAGGCGTCCTTAGAAAGAGAGAGCATCCCTGACAATGTGTTATGGCTCGCTGCGATGCAAGGCAGATCCTGAGGCTTTTCCTCATATCAGCACTGACTCTCCCTCATTACTTATTTTTTTCTCCTTTGCAATGCTGAAAGAAATGCTTGCACAAATTATAATAACCTTTTTTTCATAAACCTAGCAATATGCACCTTTTTTTTACACGCCAGTTTTGATCTTGTATGTGGCAGCAGTTCGGGTTATAGATTAGTTACTGGGGTAGTGAAATTAATGAAGTCTCTGCTGCTTAGTGTAATAATAACAGGAATATGGCCAAAGGGGAAGTGGAGTTTGAACGGAAAAAAAAGAACAACATTCAGTTACAGTAACAATTGTGTTATATATTTTTATATTGATTTGAAATTCACTGTTTCTTTAGGTCCCCACACATTCAATTCTCTGCCTGCTGTTACCCCAGGGTCTGGGATTTAACAAGCCTTTCAGATGAACGCTGTATTCCTGCTTTTCACAAGCACTATTTCAGACTTTGAAAACTCAGGGATATATTCTTGTAGCATCTTACCTTCAGCTAGCTTTTTCAAGCTCTTCTTTGTAACCATCGCGACTAGCAGCAGAGCATTTAAAAACCATAACCTGAGACTCCAGAAGATGATTTCATAGTGAAGAACAGTTTTCCATGCAAATTCTGATGCAGGGCACAGTGAGGCTTTACAATATTCTATTCAATATTTTTGCTTGCAGCTTTCTAAAGTCAGTAAGGAGACTTCAGGTGACTTCTGGAGACTGTGTCTCAGGCCTGTATATATTAGCTGTCTGCACGAGTGGCCAGCTTCCACTCATGTTAGCCCTAGATCCCCTGATCATACACAGTATTTTATAATTATTGACTCATTGGTTAAGTTAAATCTAAGTTTAAACTTAGTTCTTCTAACGTCTTAATTGAAAAAGTAAAAAGAAAATTGAAAAAGTATTTGAAGAAACAGCTGCTGTTAAAATTTTGAGGACAATTTTCACGCAGGATTTTAAGAAAAAATACCCTGGTGCTATATACGACTTCTGATTTTTCTTTTTCAAAATATAGCTTACTTTTCAAACATCTCTTTCTTTGATAAGCCTCGGAGCACTAGTGTTAGCAGACGTTCTGAATCAACATACCTGTCAGTGATTTTTTTTTTAAATGAAGCAAATAAATTAAAGATCAAAATGAGTATTGAAATAATACAGCGCATTTCTTCACATGAGGGAGCGACCTCGTTTGCCACTCTGCTTTACAGGAGCGATGTGCCAGCAATGCTAATAAAGCGCTATCAATTCATGTGCTTTCTCAGTTAAATACTGTTGACTTCAAGAAGTGACAAGTCTTAAATTGTATAGTACTGTATGATACACGATACGCACACTCACAAAACCCTGTGTGATGTAGCGCTTGCCCGCTCAGTGCAGTATTGACCCAGGTGTGGGACGGAGCATGGCGCGGGGGCTACGGCTCTTTGCTGAGCGATGCTTCAGCTTTGTCCAGGACTGGGTTCCTCTCTGCAGAAATGTAAGGATTGAAACATTGCATTACGACTCGTGGAAGGAAAGCTCATGCCCATCATACTCAGCCCCCTGATCATCCAGGCGAAATAATATTTGGCTGCAAAATGTGCATGAATGGGAGTTTCCCTTGGCTTTCCTCTGTCTGAGATGTGGACCTGGAGCAGGGGAGCAGGGGGCAGACGACGATGTGGGTTCCAGTGTGAGCTGGGATTTTCAGGCTCCCAGTTACTAGTCCACACTAGATTGTTTGTCTTTGCTCCTGTTGTTACCAGTGACTGCTAAATTAGAGTTAACCTGGGTATGCCTTCTTTGCTGAAATCCTAACTTAGCTTTTCTATGTAAACACCCATTTAGTATCTATATCTCGCTCCCACCTTTGTAAAGTAAAATAATAATATTCCCTTGCCTCATATGGTGTAATGAAGTTTAATACATTAAAGATAGCGAGGCACTAGTTGCTATAGTAATTTACTATTTAAATAACTAAGAAAAAAAAAAAAAAACAGAAGTGTTTCAACAAAGGCAGTTTATCGAGAGCTACTTGTTTTGCATGAAACATCTTTGGGATGGTGAACATACCCTGTGGAAAGTCTCCAAGAGGCTATTGAGGAAAGGAGCCTGGTAAGGGCAACGAGGTGGCCTGTGGTAGCAAATGCTGAGCACAGAGAAGGCTTCCACACACTGCCCACGTCCAGGCTTAGCTGTCTGCTGGCGAGCCGACAGCCGTGGTGGGGGAATTGTCCGGCTGATACCCTCAGCCTGGGAGAGGTACCTCTGACCATCCTTTCACAGACCAACCGAGGTTGATGGTTTGTTTTAAGAAGGGCCAGCAGTCACGTCCAGCGCCTGTGAAACAGCCAACTGGTTTGATCATTTGTACAGACGCAGAAGCCTGGAGTGCAGCTCCCTTCCCGGTTGGAAGCAATTAAACTCCCTGCTGCTAGATTAAACTGTCTTTGGAAAATACCTCTGGTCCTGAGATCAGAAACCCACCAGTAGCTTGTAGTGCAATGGTTAAGGAGCTATACTGTGGGGCTGGAAATGTGGGCTTGAACTTTCCCTGGCAGAAGGTGAAATTAAATATATATTCTCCATTTCTTGGGCAAACGCTGTAAGAAATAGCTAGCATATATAACACATAAGCACTACTACCAATCATGCTCTCGAGGGCCAAGTTTTAAAAATAAAGTGACTTCATCTGTATTTTTCACATGTTTGTTGGCTGTGATCTGTGAACAGCTATTAGATCAAATTCCTCAAGAGGTTTAGGGAAAAGAAAGCTGATTTCTGAGCCCTGCTCAGCCTGGTGGGTGAAGTAGGCACCACCCTGCCGAGAGGAGAGAAGCTGTGGGCAGTAGAGGAGGCCAAAACCTTGCAGCCAGAAGGACATTTTGAGCAAAGCCTTTGACTCAGATGCTTCAATTTCACCTGTCACACCTCCATCATTTTTAGATCTTGTCCACAATCACACTGAATAATTTCCTAAGTCAGGCCATAAGTGGAGGAAGAAAATTAGAAGCCTATCCCATTCTGTTAAGATTCTCCTCAGTTAGGAAGGCAAAGGTAATTATTTTCATTCTATTTCTGCTCATGATACAGAAAAGATGAATATGACAAAGAAAATGATGGGTCTTTGCAAACATTTTAAAAGTTGTATATTTTCTAATTTGGCTTTAAAAGAGAAGTTGTTTTTTTTTTTTATAATGAGATGCTCTATTCCTTTGTAAAATTTTATTTGGATTAAAATGCATGGATAGAAATGGAGAAAATGGATAAAAATGTATCTTGGTAGTAGGTCAAATGCAAAATGTGTAACTTACAAACCAAACATTAAAGCAAGCAAAATCAATAGGAGCTGAGATGGCTGACTGAGCAGAAGGTGGGAAAAATAATAGTTTGTTGCTTCTCTGCAGCAAAGATACGTCAAGTCAGTCCACCATGACCTCAGGATATAGGAAACTTTATACTTAAATGGTTTATTTCACATATGGGCAATGGTCTTCCAGTCTTGACTCCAGCACGCACCAAATTCCACTAACAGCATTACTGATGGAAGGAAAAAATTACAGTATAGTCAAACAGGCATTTTTTTTTTTAAGTAGAATTTTTTAATAAGGAAATTCTGATTCACTGTAGAAAAGTGAAGTGTTTCATGGGAAAGTACCAGTTTTGGGAAAACTTTTGTCTCAAATGTTTTACAAATTGAGGGTGAAAATTCTGATTCTGGTAATATAGAGAGAAACCTACCTCTAGAAATAAGTGTCCATTTTTATCTGATGCAAACTAGAGACTTGAACCCATCTTTCCCCAAATATCATGTCAGCATGTATCCCCGTTGGGGTATAGTCTCATTCTTTTTTCCTATTCCAAAATAGCATTTATACAAAGAGGAACCACTGTGATAAAGACTTTCTGAACAATTTGTTGTGGTCCCCGCCTGCAAAAAGGATCATGTCATTGTTTTGAGTCAAGTAGTTCATCAGCCTCCTTTCCTCACCCTTACACCTCTGCTTGTTCAAAAACTATTTATTTATCTGTAAAAAGTCGACTCAGCCAGGAGACGGACGGCACAGGGATACGTAATAGGTTGGCAGGCACCAGGTCCAGGAGCAGCCCCAGACTGAAGTCCCTGAAGCAGACACAAGGAGAGCTGAACTTGGCTTGGGCACACCTTAGGTGAATGCCTCCAACAATGAGTTTTTATAATTTTCCTTTATGGTGAAAACTTCTGAAACTTCTTGGTTATACCTCACCTCGGAATAGGACTTTTGTAATCTGAAAATGTTTTATGGGATGAGGAAATTACTTCCTGTCTCGGGCTACTTTTCAAATTGGACCCAAAGTACCATTATTGAATAGTTTTTAGGTTGTCCTGGCTGGTAACTGCATTGACTCCATCATGATGAAGCTTTTATACCTTTTTAAAGAAAAAAATTTTGGCAGTAATTGCCTGAATAAACTGAAGGGAATTTCAGGCCTTGAATACTCCTATATTCAGTGAATTGTAAGACTTTTTAGTGTTCTGCAGGTATTAATTAGTTAGGAAAGAACATTAACACTTTATTCACATTCTCAAATATCTGCTCATGCAAATCAATATCTGCTCACACAAATCACCATATTGATCTCCTTTTAGCATTTTAAATAACAGTTAACAAAACAGCTTTAATTATTTTATGGTCCTTCATGTCAAACAAGTGTTCTCCCTGTTTTAGAGGAAAGTGGTTGAGACATCATGTGGTAAAATTAAATTATTTTACCAAGACCACAGAAAGGCACTTTCAAAGCTGAAATCATAAAGTGGCAGACCTTACCTAAATCACCTCCACAGAGGTTTAAGCTAAAGTGTTATGCTTGTCATTGTAAAAAAAAGCCCAAACTATGTACAAAGTCAGCCGCAGTCACTCAGCTAATAAGTGTAATCTGTTAAACTGCTATAACTCAGACGTGTTTGATTATGTGCACAGCAGCGGTGGCTCTAATGCTTTCTAGCTGGTGGGGTTCTCAGCAAAAAAAGCTTGCAGTGGATGTGTGTGTGTGCATGTGTCTGTATGCAGTGGAGGTTTGAGAGAACAGTACAAAACAAAACCATTGTAAGTAAGTGATTGATTTTCAAAATAATTTGAGCAAGACAAGAATATTTAGTTATATTTGGGAAAACAGAAGAAGGAGACATTTCTTTGTAAATGTCCTTGCAACCTCCTTCTCTGCAGCACTTTTTGTGGGTAGCCAGAGTTGCCTCATGCCCGTCTCTACAAGGTTGGGGCAACCCATGAAACCCCCACCGAGGGCTGGTGCTTGGTGCATGAAGGCACCAGAATCCACTAATGCATTCACTGAACCTGTTTTCCAACACAAAACTCCATCATAAAAAGGTTCAAGAGTTCAAGAGCATAACTGCACAATTAATTTCTACAACTGACCACACAAACAAAAGCAGGATATGGAGGGGAGGGACCCCAGGCTCTCCCAGGCAAGAGCTCAGGCTCAATGTCCACCTCTCCAACTCATGCTCTCAGAAATCCCATCAAGCTATGTTTTTTCCTGAAGCAGGGAAGACAGGAGGAGACAGGGCCCTGCTCACGTCTGCCCCAGTTTTACCAGGAGTGAAATGACACATAGCTGATATACTCTGAGAAAATCAATGTATGTAAGGTCATATTTTTCAAAATTTCAGAAACTTTTGAGAGCTAATTTTAGGTGCAACAGGTAATGAGCTATAGCGATCACTGTACATAGAACAAGATAGAAACTTTTTTAAAACTGAAATTATAACTGACCCTTCTAGGATCCATATGTCAAAGGCAAGAAATTGCAACTACTAGTTCATGGGCTTGGTGGATTGTTGTATGAATGGGAGTTTGTCTGGCTATACACTGAGAAAAACCCCAAAGACTTTCAGGATTTAATGATATATAATTATTATTCAAAATACATAAGTACTGAGAAGGTATGAAATTCCTTGTTATTTGGGTTAACGCACTTCTGCCTTTGAAAGGTACTTGGAAAGATATGGAAAGTATACATCTACTGTCATCCCTCCTGCCTCCCACCTGCAAGGAGAGGAAGATAAGAGCTGGCATGATAACACAGAAGAGACCAGACTGGGTACTTTTATGACCAAGATGCAATCTTCTTCCTTCTGGAATATTGTGGATCAATTTTATGCTGAATTTAAATATCTGCAGAATCACAGGTTTAATATAGATAATGTATTTTGTAAGTTTTTCTGATTTAATTTCCTGGCACTCTTTCTCTGTTGTATACTGTCGGCTTTGTTACATAACAGGCTCTAGATGATAGATAAAAGTAATATTATAATGAAATGTGAATTAACACTAATTCAATTTGGTGGGGTTTGGAGATGATGACTATCAATATATGGATTTTCTTGTTCCAAAGGAATATACAGTCAATAGCACTAAAATTGGAATTGATCAAATGAATTGTCTTATTCATGTATGTAACTGCTTTCACAACTCATAATTTTCCCACAGATTCATAGATTTTAAGGATAACAGTTATCATAACAACATAGCGTCCGTCTACATTACTGTGGCTGTAGTTAGAGTCAGCAATTTAGCTCAGACCTTATCATGGTTTCCATTGAGCACCAGAAGTCACCTGAGGAAGGGCAGGAGTGCACAGATGGGGATGGAGAAGAGCATGAAAACCAATGAATTCAGGGAACAACAAACACTTGTCCCAGGCTGCTGCAGCCACCCGCTGCCAGCCGCCGGGCTGAGCAGCTCAGCCCTGCGTCGCATTGATTGCAACTTTGCCAATCTGACTTCCAGCATAATGCAGACCAAAGATCAAATAAACATGGAAGATCAAATACACGTGAGAGCGTGAGTCTAGCCATTTTGTTGAATTTGATATGCCTGGCTACAAATTGCTCTCTTTAATGTATCAGAAATGGTAGCCCAGCCAATGCAAAAAAAAAAAAAAAAATCATTAAAAAAACCCACCAACAAATTTTGGTAGCTGACTTTGCGAATAGCTTTTTAGTTTTTGGTATCACTGATGCTGGAATGTAAACATAATTCACAGGTGCTTGTGCACATGAAAGGAAAACTTCCAAAAGAAAAAAAAGAAAACAGGTCTAATTAACCAGTTGTCACAACATACTGTATGGTATATTCATACTTAAAAAAGGTTCAAAGCCATTTAAAGAATGCATTTATCTATGAAGAAAAAAACATAGTTAAATCTAACTGTATCAGCTGCAACAGTAGATTATGAATAAAAGATCATATATGCAGTTTATGATATCTTCAAACAGGGAGTGCCAAAATGTGTTTCTAAGATGGCAGAATGATGTATTTCGAATTCAGCATCCTTTCCAAGGTCCTCTAAAGTCAGATTTAAAATAATTCCTCTAGAATCTGACTCTTCCTCGAGTCACTGTGGTGTAAAGCAATAAAAAAAGTATATTAGGACTTAATGGTCCAGTTAAGAACAACAACATGCAAAGCAAGAGAAGCATGTTATGATCAAGGGAACTGAAACATTTCTGTTAAGAAGACCGCTCCTCCAGCATCTTCTGGGATGGAGAATGAAGGAGGCAAAAGAAGAGAAAACCCCACCTTGATTTTTTTTCAGTGGAACCCAAATAACTTTTACAGCACAGTACCACAACAAAAACCCTTTATTTTCTCAGAGCTGCAGATGGTGAGAGACTCCAGAAAAGGAGAAGCTTTCCACCCCCATCAGTGGGCTATGCGCACCATGTTATTTACATGAACCTTTGTCCCCAGATAACTTTGGCAATTATTTAGGAGTCATTACAAATGTAAGCAAACTCCAAATTGATTGAATGATGACATTAAAGGCGTCTGTGAAATGATTAATTCAGTCCAATCGATGCACCATATTGCATTCAGCTCCGGAGGGTCAGTGGCGTAGCGCTGCCAGTAGCAGTACTGGCCTCATTCAGGGGTCTCAGGCTGGATGTTCCATTTGGCTTGCCCTTTTTGACTGACAGGAGTCGGGAAATGGCTACAGGGAAGAGGAGGACAGCTGATGAGCTGAACTCTGCTCCCTGTGCCCGTGGTGGCTCGTCGCTTGGTGGTGAGCTGCAGATGTTGCAACATCTGGCCAGGCGTGTATGCATGCGGCAGCACAGCCACAGCACTACAGCGCGGCAACTGCTGGCTCTGGGCAGAAAGTCCATGGAAGCTCTATTCTCCATATAGCCCTATTTCTTCTTTTCTCCCAATGGATGGGGCCAGAGAGCTCCTCCCCTCGGGTTTGGCTAACGGGCTTCTGAAAATGAGGCAGTTCTGCTGCCGGCTTACGAGCATAAGGTTGGAAAAGAGGAGGAAGATGGGGCTTACATACACTTTTTATCTTTAAAGACACACTTTTTCATGCTTCTCCTCATCCAAATAATTTTCCATTTTTTGGATGATTTCCCAAAGTTGTCACGACAGAGGAAAGGCTTGAAGGGGATTTAAATTAGGAGAGTTTTTTTGCCAGATCAATACAGGGTTGTCATTAGTATGTAAGGGGAAAAGTGCAAGTATGAGACACGTGTGAGGGAACTGGGCAGGCAGTTGATAGTTGAGGGGATAAGTAACAGGATAAGAAGTATTTAATCTTGTAACAGATGTCCCCATCTTTTTATTTACAATGGACTATATCCTAAAATGTAAGAAATCTGTCAAATTGATAGCTAAGAGAAAGGCTTTAGGTAATTTCAACTTGAATGACTTACAAGAAAAAAGGCAAAACTCTGGCTACTCCAACACTTGTCTTTTTTTTTTCTTTTTTCTTACCTTAATGTAAATTAATATCAGACCAAAATGGATATCCACATTCAATCCTATATACGTGCAATTCACTTGAGGTCTTGTTTAAATCTGGTTGCCTCTGTTGCTGAGAGAAGACTGTTACTACTCCATCCCAGCTGATCCGCCACACTCTCCGCGGATGTTCGCAGCCTGTATTATGATGGAGAGGTGTTTACACTGAATAATCACTGGTGGCCAGCCTTGCAGAAAGGGAAAAGGCAAGAATTTCATAGCTAAAATTACTTTCTGTCTCTTTGAGATGGATCCCATCAAATCAATGTCATGAGAGGTAAAAGAGTTTGGGTGGCCTTTCAGTGTCACTGAACAAATTGTTGCTATTCTTTGTGGTAAAATGACAATGCCATTTCCAGGGCTCTCAGTCAAGGCAATATCATTTCCAGACATTGAATCCTAATTGTTAGATTTTCTTATTTTATTTTGAGGTAAGTTGATGGCAGTGAATAGATAAGAGACCAAATATAGTAGTTTGGTTAGTAAGAAATGTGTGTTAAAAGTGTAACATTTCCACAAGTGGGGGAAAAATATATTAGGCATTTGTCAGACTATCAGATCTCTTATGATCTGGTCAGAGGAAAAGACCATCTAGTCCATCCTACTCTCTCCAAAAGAAAAGGAACAGGATACATACCTGGTGCTGGGTGTGGAACCCCAATTGTAAATGCAGCCCCCCCCAGATTTATGCATGTGGTTAGTGGCTGTATCTGCATTAACCTGCAGCGATGACCAGGAGCAGATCTCCATAGTGGAGCAGTTGGTTCTGATGTAAATCGATCTGAATTGAGGTGGAGGGTTTGATGCAGAATGAGGCTGGACTAGAGCAGATTGATTCCCGGTGCTACCGAAGCCTGCGTGGCCAGCCCTGGCGAGGCAGCGCACCCAGAGTCCCAAGGGTGCTCACTCATTCTGGGTGCCATTTGAACAGGCAGCTACAGACACTCTTGAGATCAATTTTTAGAGTAGCTGAATACTTACTCACTGAAACTGATTAGGAGTAGAGGCTGATTATAGTAATTTTTACATCTCTGAACAAGTTTCAGATGTCTCTGATGAGTGCCTGTCCCTTCCCTCTCCCAAAATGGAGGCACTAGAAATCAGTGAACACTTAACAATGTTGAAGATCATCTCTTTTGTAATCCATTTTTTGACAAAGTCTTCAATGTACTTTTGTTTCACACAGATGTTGACAGGATTAAATACAAACAAGGCCCAGACCAAAGCAACGCACCAAACAATGCTACAAAGAAGCTTCTGATGTGACTCTATGGCACATTATCAACTTATCTGGGTCAAGATCATGTACAGCTACTGAGATTTTAGAAGGATATTCACAACTGAGAAGGTCTTCAGCTTCCTGAATAGCTGTAATCTGTGTCTCCCACAAAAAATTCCTTCCTAAGTATTGAAATTTTGTTATAGAAAATGAAATATGTGACACAAAAAAAACCCCAAAACACCATTTTAAGCCTTGATCCACATCCATCACAATCCTGAATCTACCAAAATAATAATATGTCATTAGAAGCCTAATTGACATTGTTTCATTATAGATTTTTATGTCCACTAGACTTTGACCAGGCAGATAAATCATAGTATCATTTGCACTGTGCAAAAAATACTCTATCAGGAAATAAATAATGTATTCTTACCTCCAAAACATCCATATGAGTTACCATACATCAAAAACTAGTTCTCAGTCAAACACACCTTACCTCCTACCTCCTCATAGGCACGGAAAATTCTCCAAAACTTTCCTGTCTGCAATCTGTTATGGCATGATGGGGAAAAATATAAACAGTTGTTCAGCTGAGAATAAGGTGTGAATCCACTACTTAAATCAAGGGTTTACTAAATAAATTTAGAAAATCATGTAGAAGTTCAAGATTTAGAATCGCTTTAAAATTTTGAAGTGTTTCTATTTTTTTGTGCTGGGTTATTGAAACAAGTTATGGTGCAGCATGACAGGTTTCAGAAAGCAAACAGATATCCTGTTTATTAATCTAGGTCTACCTAAGTCCAAGTATTGACTGCTGATTTGCCATGCTCCCTGGGAAGATCTCTAGAGACTGAAAATATAAGGATGGACTACAAAATTTGTAATCATCTAGGATTGGGCATATCCCTGATTAATGAGAAGACGACATGATGATTTCTAAGCACAAGAAATCAATGCTCTATGTTTCCCCTCTCCCCCGCCCCAAAAGGAAAGAAAAAATATATACATGACAATACTCAACTCTAACGAGTTTTGCAGACATATAATATATGCACAATGGAAATGAATGTCCAGAGATCACAAATATATCCACCTGTAAACTTAGTCAACTGCACCGAACAAACTGAAAGAGGGTTTTCATGCACGGTTTGAAAATGTTTTCTACTGTTTCATCTATTTTGTTTTTGTCTTTCTAGCTTTTGAGAATGATCCTTAAAGATTCCTATTATGTATTATATTACCCTTTTACTTAGACTAGGTATAATATTAGACAGATTATATATGGTGATGAAACTTATTCTTTTAATAGTTTTTGTATAAGAATCATAGAATCATAGAATCATTAAGGTTGGAAAAGACCCTTAACATAATCGAGTCCAACCGTTAAATTTTATTTTTTTGCCCCAAGAAGAAGAAGTGAACATTAATTTGCAGAATACAAAACTAACCTTTTTTTTTTTTCTTTACATTGCTGTCTTTATTTTAGGTCATTTCATTATTTTACAGAATTAATGAAAACAAGCTCTTTACCTTTCCTTTTTCCAAATACATCTGTTAATACGGAATTGTGAACCATATTTTGCAGAAGCGATCACAGCATTTCAAATAGCTGGGTTGCTTCTTTAACCTAGATTAAATTTTTTAGATTTTTTTTTTTTACTATTCTTGTACTATATTCTACTCTGGAGATTATTATAGTTTATCTTGCTTATCAAAAGCTCACCGACATTTATTGAGCTGGAAATATTGTTTGCTATTCGCTGTCAATCAAAATCTTGACTCTTACTTCTAGCTATCCATTCTGCTTTATGGTTCTGATTGATATTGGAAAAAAATCATTACTGGATGAAACTTAACACAGAAGTAACTGGTGGATATGGTGTTGTGTTGAAGAGACAGCATGTGTAGCACCTACTGTCAGAATTTGGAAAAGTCACCCCAAAGCAAACTGGCTCTGTTACTGCAACTCGGCTGCTTTCAATTAAGAAAACTTAATGAAAACTTAATGCTAGGAGAAAGTCAAGTAAAAAAAAATCTACAAATAATTGGCCAAATTCACCTAGTGCTGATTTTTATGGTCTCAGCGAAGCATATCTTGGCTTCAGTACGAAGAGCATCAAACTTTCTGTTTGTTAACATTTCAGATATGAGAATGACAGAATAGATAAGGAATAGTTCAGAAGTGTTGTGAAGAGACAACAGTAACAAAGCAGGGAGGAGGCATAGTCCTTCTTTCCAAAGTTAGAGAAATTGGGTGTAACGAGTAGCCTATACCATTTACATCCTATAGGTCTAATAGGGTATATCATATGAATGCTCACATCTTGACAACATTCTCAGTTCTTCAGAGATGGTGGATTTATATATATAAAAATGTTTTAATGTTTTAACGTGGTCTAAGAGCACACTGAGGGCAGCAACTTCAGAGAATGAAGGAGCTGCAAATGTGCTGAAGAGAGGGCTGAGGCTGTCTGCGCTTCCAGGGAAACAGGAGCCACCATCCCAGCTGCCCGTACCACTCCATTTAGGCACTCAGGGTAGCCAGTTAAGTTACTTTGTCTCCTTCAGCTTCAACAGCCAGAATCAGGACCCTTAGAAGATGATGTCTGTGGCTGGGCAGAGAAGTCTGTGTAGCTCCTGTGCTGAAGGTGGTCTTGGGCTTTATGAAGTGGTGGCTTTAATCTTTACTTAGTTGCTCAGATATTGAACAAAAATGATCTTGCTAGTGAGTTCCTCCTTTTGTGTTGTCTTAGTCCCACAGCCCCCTACCTAGCACACAAGTTAGTGTCTATTTAAGGTCTTCTCTGGAGCAAACTCAAGGGTTCCTTGTTTGGGAACTCTGAACTCTCTCCCATTACAACAGGATTATCCCATGGAGACTCGCTAAGTGCCTGAGCTGAGGTGTGTTTTTTCTCACTCCTGTGCCTTGTGATCACAGATAGGGAATGACCTAGGTGATGCCTCCATATTCTTTCATAAAAGGCAGAATTAAAAAGGAGCAGTGACAATACCATAGCAAGACTATAGCCACCTTCCCATCACCATCATTCTGCATAAACCTTACGTGAAGCGTTGTTAGGTCAATGTAGCACATATTTGAAAGCAGGCAAACTAGGTAAATCCTATTGTGTCCAACGTATGTATGTAAAAAGAAACCAATGTTCCTTTTAGGTGTTGGATGTACAGCCTGGTAGATTCAAATCCTCCTAACACCTTCTTTAAGTCTCATGGACAGAGGGAGTGGGAGCTTCAGCACACTGGTCAGTGAATAGGACCAGCCCTGACTTGCCTGGCTCGCAGGATGCGGGGGAGTGGTGAAGTTAGAGAGCATATAGGTCTTCAGTTAACTAAACATGGTAGATCAAGACATGTTTCTCTCTTCTATAACTGCTAATCACGAGAACAGTAGTGCTTTTTGTGATAAAGGCATATATTCAGTCGGAGATGGTCAATTTAAAAACAAATCATCAGTCTGTGGAGGGCTCCTTAGCTGTGAAAAACTAGGACCTTAATTTTTTTTTCAAGTCAGACAGCTTTGTTTATGCAGCTCGATTTCATTACCACTGGGGTGACTTTCAGGGTCACTCTGAGAAAAAAAACTAGCAATTATATTAAATAGGAGAACAAAATAAAAAAAAAAACCTGACTGTTCTGTTTACTTGAATCCTGCCATTCTGTCATTCCAACATGAAAACTGTCCTTGAAGTCTAGTACAACCTACAAAGGCAAACAGTGGAGCTAGTTTATATAAATCAGATTGGTGTCATATGATCCCCAAGCCCTGATGTGTTTCTATAAAGTTAGAAGCAAACTCTATTTTAAGCACCAGAAGAACTATGTGCCATCTCTTCTTTTTGTTCTGTCATTTGCCAGGGGCATGCATCTAAATAAAAAGAATACCTTTATCAATAAAGGCATTTTTCATATGGTGATGTACAGCCCAGGCTAAACTCTAATAAATGACCTGCTCATAAGTCGTAAGCAAGTGCAAAGCCTGAGTCATTCGGTTGTCACACCTGACTCTTACACTGAGTGATACTTCCAACCGAGAGGAAAACAACTCATGCATACGGTCTTGCAAAATACGAATCCTAAAAACTCAGCAGTGAAACTCATAGTGTTATTACTGGAAATGGGCTTGGACCACTGCTTGCATTACTCCTGCTTTGTATGCAGAAAAAAACCCAACGAACAAACAACCTAAAATGGGTAGGCTTTTTATCCAGAGGGAAAACGTGCAGTGAGAATGGGGCAGCAGAGGATTGTTTTGAAAGGGCAAAGAGACTGAGGTGAATATTTCTTCCAACATTTCAGGAACCTAAGTTTAAGGTGGAAGAATTAATAATAATGAAAATAAAAAGAGAGGACAAAGAAAAAGTATTTTTATGGTCAGCCCCACTTTTCTCTCATTCTCTCTTGTGATCTCTTTCATTGTTCCCTCTTTCCTCTCAGCCTTTTTTTTAGACATAATAATATTATTTTTAAGGTTTCAATTAAAAAAAAAATGTTAAGAAGCCTAAGTGAATATTACTTCAGAATCAAGTTATGCCCTTAGATATGGATGGAGAAGAAAGCCTTCCTATGGAAAAAAAATGTGGGATTTTTCTGTCAAAATTTGTCAAATAAAATATCCAGTTACAGGCAAGAGAAGTGGAACTACTATACTTTAAATTTTTCTGAAAAACAAACATTCTGAGCAGAGCAGGCTATTATCTGCTTGGCACTGTTTTATTATCTATAAAATTATGTGACCTTGGCTATAAAAAACCTATAAACTGAACTGCATAAAAAAAATCCCCTTCCCTTAAACAGGTTTTGTGTGTTGTTCTTGTAGCTCATTCATTTGTACTTTCTATTTCAGCATCTCTCTAATAACTCCTTCGAGATGACACTCTTGTACACTGAGTCACTGGTTAAAATTCACATTTG
This sequence comes from Nipponia nippon, assembly GCF_047370975.1. NCBI lineage: Eukaryota > Metazoa > Chordata > Aves > Pelecaniformes > Threskiornithidae > Nipponia > Nipponia nippon. Next base: position 95,539,608 of record NW_028262369.1, read on the forward strand.
TTTCAGAAATACATAGGCTTAAAATACACACACATATTCATAATTTTTTTTCTTTTTTTTTTTTTCCTTCAGGTAGCATCAGATTCTGTCTCAGCTTTAGTATAAATAGTCTTTGCTGGTAACCTTTCAGTTACAAAGAATTCAACATTCAGATCTATCAATCTTTTAACGCAGAGCTGCCAAATCTCGTAACAAAGGAGTATTTTGTTTGAAGGGCAAACCAAATTGACTTGTGTTTCCAATAACTGTAATGTCCAGCTTCTTATCAGTATTAATAAGAAAATGCAAATTGCATTCCTGTCAAAGAACTGAAAAAAAGTTGAAATGAGCAATACAAGCAGTAAATTGCTTGCAATATGCTATAATATTCAGATTCTTATTTTCATCTATACAGTGGTTTACTTGAGGTGAGCAAAAAGAACAATCAATGTAAAAAAGGACAAAAATGTTACAAGTCTGACTTTTGAATATGAGCAAACAGAAGAACATAATGGATAATTGTACCAGAAACAGTAACACATATCAATATGTAAATCATAAACAATTTAACTGTTAATCTATTTACTGGGATTTTTTATTTAAAATAAAGACAAAACTACTATTAAATATGCAAGAGTTTAGAAATTCTGGACTACCATTTGGAAAATGATCAACACTTAGTGAATCAATTTTCTGTCTGCTTTGTGAAAACAACTTCTGCTTTATTGCTTTTTGGAAACAAAATTAAAGCCTTATAAAAGCTATTAAAAGAGAGAACTTGTGGCTTGCAAAGTGTTGCCCCCTCTGCCTAAATTATATAATTTCTATTTCTCATTTGATTACCTAATGTTATTCAGAAAGTGATGAGTTTACTAATTTTTTGCTTGTTCAAATTGAATATCTGGTAGACTAAAATTCAGCTTTTTCTCTTACGTGTTTGAAATGACAATAAATCACAGGGCATCGATATTGTATATAAGGGTCAAATATAGTCCAGGTTTCACTCCTGTAACTCTCATTAATGTGTGACAGGAACCTAGGGATGTGTAATCAAAGGACAGGATAGAGGTTAGCTTTAAAAAGTTTATTCTTTCCATGAATAGATGTTGTTAAATAAAATGTTCAATCTATTAGTTGTTTACCTTCTTTTCAGGGTAACTTGCATTTTAATTTACATTAAACATGACTATCCCGGTTTGTAAATTAAGGATAGAATGAAACATCACTGGCACATCTTTCTGGTAATAACATTACTTACTTATATAGTAACTTATAAGTAATGTTATACTTACATATAAAGTATAAACCGATCGAGGGGATCAGTGTTAGACCATGCTTTCTGTTACCTGTGAAGAATAAAATCTGGGTACATTAAATGTTCATGAACATGGAAATTACTAGAAAGTTCTTATTTCAATGTGACCACTTAAAATTACTTTTGAAGGGGTTACTATCCTCAAGAAGACACTGCTGAGGAGGAGAGGCAGCCTTTCCTAGAGGCAGATCATGTGGCATTCAGGAATTAATAGATGACAAAATTCCACCCCAGATCCAAGGCAGAAGCCATTAGAAAAACTCATAAACCACTGGTATGACTTAGGAGCACATATGCCTTCTGCAACTCAATCGATCACCAAGTAGACTGAAGGTGCATTTGCATGGGGAGCACTTTGTGGGAACCTAATCTCAAAGTGACCAAGGCAGAAAAGTTGGAAACCTACATGTTACTGTTTACTAGTGAGGTGCAAGTATGAAAAAACATACATTCAGACCACAGAGGCCAACAGATAATGTAAGGGCTCCTTAAATCATGAATCAGTCAAATCGACTATTTAAATTCTGCTCAAACTATGATATAAAATACTGCAAATTTCCACTTATCACCTCTGCTTTATATGTTATCAAAGGTTTGGCATCGCACACACAAAAAAATATTAAATAGCAATGCCAACCCTCCAAATGAGACTGGACACATGCTGCTATCCTTTGCCATGAGTAGAAGAAGAGGAAAAAAAGAAATTTGTGGCCAGACCACAGGTGCCGTTCCATTTTGTTGGTGTTCATATAGCAGCCATCCCATTTTTTAAAAAATCTCTAGTCATCTTCTTCGAACTCTTCCATTCTGCTATGCCTTTACACTCTCTGTTCAGGATGTGCGTGTACCATGGATTTGTGCAGTGACACAGTGCTGTGTGACTTTGCTGTTTCACTTTTTGTGCCTTCCCTAACATGTCCTGGCATTTTGTTTGCTTTTCTGACTTTGAGTGAGTACTGACTTTCCATAACGCTTCTACACCTATAATTTCTTTAGCTATTTTATTGCTCCGTTACTCAGCACTGTGAAATCCTTTCACTGCTCCTTGCAGAAGGCATTCATATTGCTCAGGTTTGCCTGACCGTGCTTTCACATTTAAATTGACAGAGCTCATACTGTTTTCTATTTCCTTTACTTGGATTTGATTTTTTTAAGGATGTCTTTTTTTTCCTAATTATCACCTGTGCCGTGTTCTTTAACTAAGCCCCATGATTATTTTTTTTCTTGACCTTTCTAAAGATATTTTTGCTAAGAGTTTGCCTTAAGTCAAAAACAAGATTATTTTTTTTTGCCTACTGCAAATATTTCACCCATTCGACTTCCCCTTTTAGCAACTTTTTAAAAGGTTTTCTCAACTGTCTATAGTTTTCCTTATGCCATATATTCATTTGAAAACTACTGTATAAAATTTAGGATGATTTATTGATTCAGTAAAGCTGCTAGCACCTTATTACAGCTAGACTTTCTATTACTCAGTGGCTTTTAGGACAAAGTCAGGAGCTGCTTCTTCCTAACTATCTAATCTATTAAATTATCATTTAATTTATCTAGAAGTTTAATCTGACCCTCACAGTCAAATGAGATTAATCTATGAGGATCAGCTGAATGCTCACACTCTGCTGTTTCCACTACCCTGGGTGATCTGCTCTGGGTTATCAACCTGGAGGCAGAACTGCTCTGAAAGCTGGAGTGTCTGAAAACCTGGTCAAGGCTGTCTCTCTCGCCTTCCCCTACTCAGTAGAACTGTGGCCAATGGCCCATCACTGCCACTGTCAGCTCTTTGTCCCCTCCGTGCCTCCAGTTCATCTACAGTGGTCACTGGGTCTCTGAAGAGCATGAGTTGACTGTAAAATGCATTGGCAATCAGTTCAGAAAACTTCTTACATGACTTCTTCCTGATTTATGTTTGTTTTGTAGAGATGTGCTCATTGCTTTTGATTCTTTACTTCCCAGTTGATCTATATTTTTGTGTCTTTTTTTTTGTGTTTCATCTCAGGAAGATAGAGGGCTTGTTCCTCCATCTGAAACATCTGACGTACATTTGAACTCATGAGGCCAAAAGGACCTTTACTTTGTATGAATAAATTATAAGTGTTAGTAACAAATTCGTTTTCCTTAATTGAATAAAATGCTATGTGTTGTCATAAATACTTCTTTGACACCAGAATCTCCTATCTTGTTTAAATTATACTCTAGATAAGATTATTTTTACTGTTTTTTTTTCTGAAATACATCAATAAGGCATAAAATTCTAGAAATACGCATTGATCAACAGTAGAAGCAAACAACATAATTCTTACCCTAATGCCTTCTATAAGTGCAGATAAGAAAAGTTGTCAGACTTTTGTAAACATGTGAGCCCCAATCCTTACCCCATTCATCCACTGGACAATTTTTACGAGTGTCTAATTCATCTAAGTAGGGGACCTCTAAAGGCCGCTCTGGTGCAGCCCAGTTTCACCTCAGAAAATGAATCCAGATGAAAAGCTTGGGAAATTCTGAAACTAGATGAGTATTTGTATAATTGAATAGCTGAACTTGAATTAATTAATTTATCCTTCATTCAGTTTTTGTTCCTTAAAGATATCAGAATATAGTTGAAATCTTGAAGGTTTTGAAGTCAGTGAATTTAAGTGTGATGAGGATTTTATTTTATGTCTTTGTCAAAATAGCCTAATACTAACTAAAGTGATTGAAAGGGTATCAGATAGTTATAAATAGTTTAGCTAGACCAGCTTTTTAATACCCTATGTCCTGTGCCTTAAAGCCGATTTTAATGAAGAAGATAGAACATTTTGATATATATTGTCACATTTCCTCATCTCTTGTATATTCATGACTTTAAAATGTTAGCTAATTCCTTTGTCAGTAATCAAAAAAGCCCATGAAAATATCAATAGAATTATTCAAATCTGTAAAATTTCAAAAGTATTTCCATAGTAAATGCCAAAATGAATGGCAACACTTCACAAGAAGAGGTTAATCACTGTTCATTGTTTTGCTCTTCACTGCAATGGCAATACTCATTATAAATGCATTTGGTATACGTGTAGATGTAATATGCAATTTTCATAGTTCCACTACTCAAGTATTACAGCAAGACGTTTGCAATTCTTACTGTTGACTACTGTTTGCAGAAGAACCAGGTACTTAATGTATTAAATGCTAGAAACCATAGCTGCAATGGATCTCTGCACCCTCTGAAATAGTTTTTGAAGGCAGTGCCTTTACACTTCCTGCAAAGACAGGCAGCGTGAAGTGTTAAGCATGACTCAGAGAGGGACAAATATTCTCAATTCCATTTGAAAACTGAACTTCATTCCTTGGAGGACTGGAGATAGATAGCTTTTGAGAACTACGTGGACTGTTGTGGAATCTTGCATTTGTGAACTTGTCTATATACTGAGTGCTTTGGATGCTTACACATAGCTGCATGTCTGGGATTAAAAGGGAATTTATCTTATTTCTGAAAGGTAAAATTCTCTCTGTTATGGCCCAGACAAAATATTTGCATTAATTTGCATCACTTATCATGTGACTAATAAGCCCTGTGCTTCTCTCAGCTTTGCAAAAAAAGTTCTCCTTAGCAAACCTAAAAGAATTCATCACTCTCTGAATTCATCAAATGCACAAAAATCCTCACCTCACTGTTACTAACTCTGTCCACAATACATTAAAGAGTCCATCAGGACTATTTGCTGTGCTTGTTCACACATCAGAAAGTCTAGTTGCCTGCAGCCGTGAGAGTAAATGGAATTTTAATTTCAGATTTGGTGTCTGGTCCCCTAGTTCTTGTTTTATATGAGTCGTAGATTATACTGGCCAAAATATTTTCTGCATCCCATTAATTCCATTTTCAGGATCTCATGATATACACCGCAGTCACAGCTTCCATACTCAGAAAGAAAAGGTGAAAGATATTGCTTATCTTACAAGAAGCTAATGCACAATCTACAGCTTCATGTGACGTGTTCTAGTAGGGCATATTTTCACAGGGCACGTGAATTTAGGACACGGTCATGAGTCAGGACATGTGAGATTACTGCATATCACAACTGCAGAGTGATTCTTTTAGCCTGTCTTTCTCATAAAATAGTGGATAATCTACAGCTGAGCATTGCTTTGACCATCGGTGATCTTTGTAAAAGAGACCCAATGTTTTACAAGGAAACAGCACTGATGCTTGTTAAGGAAAACCTAAATAATTCCAATACAGTCCACAGCTTTCATTCTGCTCATGTGCTGCACAGTTCGAAAGGAGCATATCTCACCTTCCTTAGTGGCTTTCCTACTTCTGCCAAAATGGCCCTGTCAGCAAAAATGGCAGCGGGCAATCTGCCCTAGCCATCATGGTGACCAAGGAGAAGTGATTGATTACCCAGAGAGAGCACAACATTAGGCACCGGCCACAAATATCCATTTCCCTATGTGTCGTATGGTACGGGAAGGTGCTCTTGCCAGAAGGGAGCCTCTTTGCAAAAAACCCAGAAGAAATAAGGCTCCTTGGTACTGCTGAATTTTTTATGTAGTTGTCTTGCAGAAAAAGTCTCAGATGTCCTCAAATATTAATACTTGTAATGAAATGCTCAGATTAGCAATTGCGTAAATCCTTTCCTCAGACGGAAGTTTCAGCCTGTGGGAGCGCAGTCGATTAAAAAGATTGTTTCAGCCACAGTCACCTTTACTTAAGCTGATGCCAGGTGCTATCATCCAATTTAGAAGTCAACACAGTATGCGAAATATGCTTCTCTGGGGGACAAAATCTGATTCATATTATTCTCAGCATACTGGCCTGGTGGATGTGAAATGAGACACCGCGGGACGGGAGAATGAGGGCAGATTGTGGTAGGGAGGATAAAAGGGCTTCATGAAACCTTTTAATACATTTTAACTAAGAGACTTGGGGCTGTATCTTGTTCTCAATTTTGTATTGACCTTTATGGGGTTTTAAAAGAGAGCAGAATTTCCCTGTTCTTAATTTATGCCACTTACCAAAGATCCCTGGAGTCAAATCTGTGCTAATTTACACAATGTGCAAATCCTCTAAAGTCAACGGGTTGCAATGTAAATCAGAGCATAAATCAGGTCAGAATTTGGCCCCTGGTGAAGAGCCAATGACAAAATGTTGCCCTAAATGATTCAAAAGCAGCAGCTAAACCTATTGATTTTTATTTAAATGAATCACGTTTGGATTAGATCTCAAAATGTTATTAAAATTGAAACAGAATGATCTTTGTTCTAGAAGATGAAAGTATTTAGCATATCTACTCACTTGGGACCTGAAGGGAAAACCTGTACTGATAGCAAGAACCAATTCCTAAACAGTCCCTGAAAATTAAAATATTCCATGAATGACAGAATCAAAATTTGATACTAAATATCTAGATGACTTTGAAATAGCTAAGCAAAGGGGAGGTAAAAAGCAACTGTACTTCCTTTTTTTTCTTTTAATGCTAGGATCTTCGTGATTTACTACAATATTTATTCCAAAGCCCTGGATATCTTTGCTATCTCCACATATTCATAATATATCATTTTGGATCAAATTCATGGCTAGTTTTCACAGATGCAGTCACAGTAATTTCACACCTCTGAATTTGGCTCTTTTCTGTGTATCTGGAGACCATTCATCAATATTCTCTGGAAACTGGCTTGCTCCCTTCTCAACAAATAACCATATCAGCCTCTGATATTTTCAGCCAGAACAAATTCCACTTGGTGGCTTTCATTTATATACGTATATTATTCTAAATATAGGAAATATTCTAGCAGATGGAAAGCAGGGTCTATACGAGCTTATATGGCAAACTTTAAATAAATTGGGTTTGTGAGGAGTCCTCAGCTGGTTATTACATCAATAAATCAAGAAGTCTAAAATGTGGAAACATTAATCAGATTTTGATAACGTCTTCTAGAGTCATTCAGAAGAGCTAACATAAAATAGCTATAATTACACATTGTGGTATTGTATCATGTGTTTCATATTTCATAACATTTATTCTCAGTGTATGTCTCAACAGTCTCCTATTAGTGGAAGACCATTATCCTTTGACAATGGCCTATTTTTCTATTCTACTGACATTAACTCTTAATTATCTTTTTTTTTTTAAAAAAAAAAAACAATAATAAATTAAAGTCAATGAGGATTATGGAAATCTCTCTGACTAATACCCTGTGACTGTTACCTTAAATGCTTAGGGCTACAAAATGAAATTTAGTGTGTACGAGCTCAAAGAAGCTATTTACTACTTTAACATTTTACAAGTCATACATTAACATTTAGCAAGTCATAAAAAATTTACATCTTTAAGCGATTTGTACTTAATAGGTTAGTGATATGCATTTCATTCAGGACGCTGGGGAAAGAATCTATAAAATGAAGGCATTTTGCATTGTCTGCAGATAGTTTATGCTGCTGGTGGATGTACCATCAAACCCAGAGAAAGAGTCTGGTATGCTTCTCCTGTTTAGTTAGAAGCTGTTCTCCATGGGAATAATAATATGTCTGCAGTAGCAAACTGATAAAAACTATCTTAAAGTTATTCGGCTGCTAGTAAATCAGTTGCAATTTAAGGAAAAAGACTGAGATTAATCACAGCAACCACTATGGTGAAGTGATGGACATGGGTTATTGTGATGACATTGGAATATATATTGCTATATAATGTCTATGAATATCTGGCCTGTTTCTTTTCAGTAAGTTACTGCAGTTATTTTTGGTCACTTGCTATATAGACTGAAAAGATCAGTTATTAAGGACATAAAGTTCATCTCAGAATCATGGTGACCAAACTCTGGAGTGCTCTGTAAATTAGTTACATCTGTCGTTAACCAAGGCGGTGCCACTAGGTGGTACCCAAGAATATGAAGCATAGTCACTTTCATAGGATTTCCCTTGTTTTGCAAGGGAAGAGGCTTCCTTTGCGCTTCTGAAAAAGACTGTGATACTCTCATCATCTTTCAGGTGGATATTAGAGGCACAGAGAAATTCAGGCCAACCCCCTCCCAGATGTGATGCTGTTCTCCCAGTTCCCATGCAGGGGCACTGAGCACTGGGGCAGCCTTCTTTTCAGACATGGATTATTAAAACCTAATGAAGAAGTATTCAAGACGACACTGCAAGCTAAAAATTCTCCATGCAAAAACAGTACGTGAATTAATTCATGTAAATTCTGAACTTCTTTCAAATATACTCTTAACAGAAAAAAAAATAAAGCTAGGTTTTCCAGATATATAGTTCACGTTAAATTATTTACTCTGCTCTACTCATGATTATATAAGCTAATTTGGACTTTTGCTATTTGCATGTCTTTGCCATTGAGAGCTGAAAAATGAATAGGATGACAGTAGAGAATAGGATGTTTAGACAGCAAAATATTGCAACGATAACTGGTGAAATGTTTCATTCAAAATATCCATCTAAAGTACTGCAATTTGTTTTAAAAGAATAAATTACAGACATGGCTCCTACTTCCGTAAAGTTTCTCTCTTTTATGATACAATTGTGAATTACTTATCCCTTACATAAAACAAATTTTAAACTCATGGAACGTCTTGAATTGGGCTCTGTAGGATAGTTTGGCTTTTCCTTTGGAAGGTCTCCCGGGAAGCAGGTTGGTGTTCCAAGTCGTCTTCAGCGTTTACCCTGTGGAGTTGCTGTTGCATCGCACTGCCACGGGAGGATCTGCGTAGCACAAGTGGCATGGGCTTCAGCAGGCAAAAGTGTAAAGTTACTGTGAAAAGACGGAATATGTGCTCCAATCTTGATGCTGTCTCAGAAGGGACATTAAAAAAAGTGCTGGAGAGAAATCTTAATATCTTTATGTCATAGACTTTAAGAAATGTTTTGGGTTTTGCTTAGTAATATTGATGCTTTTGAAAAGCAATTTTTTTGGTTAATCTTTAAAACAAAAGTATTGGTTAGATCATCCCACATCTCCTCCAAGACAGGGTACGTTTTATGGCACTTTGATCAAATCTGTTCTTCTTCCTCCTAACTTGTTTTTCTTAGGAGTCATTCTCTTCTGTCTAGCCCATCTTTGGAGAGGAAATGAAAAAGCCATTATAAACACTTTTGCCTCCCTCTAGATTAAAAAGTACCCTGTTCCACGAACATACAGAGAAATATTTCTAAGGTCTGGAATGCAAACAATGCGGTTGATGCTTCTGCATCAACTTTGTCGCCAGTACTGGGTCCCTCCTTATCTCCTCTCCAATCCTCCCCGCCTTTCAGCATGCCAGGGAGCACAAAGTCCAGCCTTTTTTAAACTATTCCTTTTATTAGATGGGCAGTAGTGCTATTTCAGTGCTCAATAACCGAAACAAATGCTATTCTAAAATGTCCGAAAATATCTTTTTTCCCCTCGACCAGTTAGAGAGAAAGTAAACCTTCAGATGTTTTGATCCTGAGCTAGCTTTCCAACTGATAAGCCAATATATATGCATTAATAACTGCAATTTCTTTTGGGATTAGAAAAGTTTTTTGCTCAGTTGATCATTTTGAGCATGTCCTGAAGCACATACAAACCCAAGAAAAAAATCATGCAACATCCTATTGCGAACGGCGCTGCCGGTAGCGCACAGCGACATCCGCAGTGCCGGTGCTTCTCGGGTTTGCTTTTTTCCCCGGGGTGCCGTACTCTCCGCCTCCCGAGCGGCTGGCAGAGTTCAGACCTATCGCTCTTTCGTCTCGCGTAGGTAATTCAGCACCTGTAACTCCCAGTTTAAAAGACCGTGGGGACTTTGAGCAGCTCGCAGAGGAAGGAGAAGTATCACAGTTAATGTTCCAGCTGATTTCAAAGCACAGTAGGTTAAATCTGCTTATATGGGTAATGAAGCAGCTTGAAGACAGGTCAATGGAAGTTTAGAAAATCGGAAGCTGTACTGTTTGCTGGGTTTTTTTACTGCAGAAACTCCTATCACAGACACCTTAGACACCTTTCATTAATCCCTGCTGGCACACTGGATCTTTGAATAAAATGCTCAGCACATTTGCTCTATTTTCACTTAAATCCAAGAAGAAAAACACAAGAAAAATGAATATGAAATGGTCATGTCACAATTCATAATTTTGTTGACTTTTCGTTATGCTTTTATTAAATTGAATATAATTTGAAATCTTGGAGTAGCTCCTCTGACACTGGGTGCTATCAGCATTTCTCATGTCTTTGTGAGAAATAGTGGGGAAAAAGAGGGCACAAGAATATTATATTTCGCTTATTCTTAGTAAGAAATTTTAGGATATCCTGATCATATAGTCTGAAAAGATCTTAGCTGGTGGGAGTTTCTATAAGAGGTCAGCCCTGAGGAGACAGATATAACTACCCTGCATATCTGTCTCAATTTAATGACTGTAGTTGTAGAGAGAGGAAAGAAACAAAATTATTTGCAATAAATTTTACACATAACTTGACATTCAGTCAAGCACGTCAGCATTAGCAATCAATTAGTAACTCAATGGGTAGTTTTGAGTAGCTGTAAATTACTGTATACACTAATGGCTCTTAAGCAAACCTCCAGAGCAAGTTGTGTTTCTTCACCAGTAAAGCAGCTAACATCATAAAGTTTCAACAGGGAAAAACGTTAAAATTAACTTAATCTATTTTAATTTACAAATACACAAATCTTACTTTGAGTGAAAATGGCAACAACAAAAGCAACACAATTCTTTCCAGCTCTCTCTGGACTATTTAGAATATTCCTCATTCATATTATAGCTCAGAAAAGACTTTTCTCCATCTCTTTGTCTCTCTTTCATCTGAAATGTCTGTCACTCCAGTATGTTGTGCTTGGAGACTTCTGTGGATTTTTTTCTGCTTGATTCTGTTTTCCCTTTGCACTAAAACTATAGCATGTTTAAGTGATAATAACTCCTTAACTTCCCCATCCCCATAAACTTGCCTCATTCTCATTGAAGCCCCTGTGAAAATATACTCTGAAAAAATACCATTAAACGTTTTTTATTGCCTTCCGGCAACTGCGAGGCACATATGTTTTGGAGTCAAACATATATCTGACAGACTCCCGGTGATCATCAGGATCAGATCTGCTAAGTAAGAGAATGCGATTTTTAAGCCTATTCTCTTAGCTTTATCATCATTAATGGTACATACTTCACTGAAATTTTCTTTAGAAGCATTATGTCAAATGCTGACTTCATTGCACATATGTCACACGCTGATATCATTATTATTACTCAAGTCTTACTGGAAAAATGTTGGGGCCAAAGTAGTTAATTTACTTAATTAATTGTTAACTGTTTGGCCAAATATGTATTCCACAGAGAAGATGGGAGTACAATGAAGTGAGTAAAATTTCACAGGGCTTTAGATCAGGCATTAAGTAAAGCAGTTATATCTTTTGGAAAAATGAATGTCATCTAATACAGAACTTCTTTCCTTTTTTCAGAAAATTTGTTAATATTCTTGCTTATGCCAGAATATGAGCAAAAGTTCTTCACATAGACACTAAGCCTTTATTTTCCTGCATTCCTAGTATGCATAGTTCACCTTTAAAATCAGGTCTTTCAGAAAAAAAGTCATGATATTGATAAAAACTCTACTATCTTATAGACTGGGATATTGAAATCAGAATGAGTATCCCTTGCTATGGTCCTGAAGAGAAATATCAGGTAGCTGATATCCCTGTTCTTCAGGTATTTATACAGAGAAAGTAATTCTACTCGGAAGAGGAGTGCCATTAAAGGCTTGCATTTATTCAGGCGGTTTTACTGACAAATAGTGAACTGTGATTGTGAATATGTGTTTATATCTATTTCTCTCTCTTGTCCCTCTAAATAGCCATTATATCCATCTGTCTATCAGAGTCCATATTAGTTTATTCATATCTTCTTTAGTTAAAATTAGGAAGAGGACGTTAGTCTTCATTACTACAATTTACGATGCTTAAAAATATAAAACTGTAGAAAGACAGAACATCCTAGAAAGACAAGAAAGTAACCAAACACTTCTTTTTCCTCTTTTTCTGAATATACATCCTACCTTCTCTTACAGATTAGGAGCACAATGATGTGCGCCCACTTAGACTTCATTCCAAAAATGCAACTGCTGAAACACATTGGTTTGCTTATTTAGAAACATTCGAAGGATCATATGAGGACAACACGGGTTTATGTAGGTAATTTACACAACATCTAAAATGCATTGGGAGCCAGTTCTGTTTCTCAAGGCAGCAACAAAACTTTCTCTGCCCTTTAGGACGCATCAGTATGCAAAAATATGGACATGAGCTATTGAGAGAGTTTATCCTGGGAGCGTCTTTTGGCTTCTCCAGTGGCTGCTTCTTGCTGTGCTGCCTGGGAAGCCTGCGGCATTGGTGGTGTGGGGTGCTCCTCGACCGCCTGCCAGCATCTCCTCAGTGTTTCTCACTACTTCTTTCCAGTTATTTTGCCAGAGATAAAGCTGTATGAAACCTACATTTACCAAAATCTCCCGTGCCTATGCAGTTAAAGGATAGGAAGTTCACTTATATTGTACAGCCCCGTTTAAGTCCTCTAATCTGAACTACGAAGAGGAAATTGATTAAGTGCTGAGTCATTCAGAATTATACATTACATTCACAAAAAATAAAACATCCCAAATCTTTATATTACATATAAAAAAATACATTGAAAGAATGTTAAGTTAGCAAAATCAAACACCTAGAAGCTTGGAAATGCCATAAAAAAGTATTGCTACCTCATGCCACTTCAGACTAAGCCTCCTTCTCTGTATGAAATACAATAATGTCTTTAATAACAGCTTTTCATACCTTTTCAACAAAACCTCTCCCTCGCTCCTTCGCAGTAGTAGTCTCCCTTTGCCTTACCTCACCTGGCCTTAAATATTCTTACTTCTTCATTCACCTTTACTTTTCTCTCCTGTCGTGGTTTAACCCCAGCTGCAACTAAGCCTCACCCAGCTGCTCACTCACTCCCCTGCAGTGGGATGGGGGAAAGAATCAGAAGAGTGAAAATGAGAAAACTCGTGGGTTGAGATAAAGACAGTTTAATAGGTAAAGAAAAAGCCACGCATGCAAGCAAAGCAAAGCAAGGAATTCATTCACTGCTTCCCATGGGCAGGCAGGTGTTCAGCCATCCCCAGGAAAGCAGAACTCCGGGAAGACAAATGATGTAATCCCGAACATCCCCCCCTTCCTTCTTTTTCCCCCAGCTCTCTATGCTGAGCATGACGCCATATGGTGTGGGACAGCCCTGTGGGCAGTTGGGGTCAGCTGTCCCAGCCGTGCCCCCTCCCAGCTTCTTGTGCCCCCCCAGCCTCCTCGCTGGTGGGGTGGGGTGAGAGGCAGAAAAGGCCTCGACTCTGTGTAAGCCCTGCTCAGCAGGAATGAAAACATCCCTGTGTTATCAACGCTGTTCCCAGCACAAATCCAAAACATGGGGCTGGATGGGATCCACCCAAGAGTACTGAGGGAGCTGGCGGAGGTGCTCACCAAGCTACTTTCCATCATCTATCAGCAGTCCTGGCTAACCGGGGAGGTCCCAGATGACTGGAAGTTAGCAAATGTGATGCCCATCTACAAGAAGGGGTGGAAGGAGGATCCAGGGAACTACAGGCCTGTCAGCCTGACCTCGGTGCCGGGGAAGGTCATGGAGCAGATCATCCTGAGTGCCATCACGCGGCACGTACGGGACAACCAGGGGATGAGGCCCAGTCAGCATGAGTTTATAAAAGGCAGGTCCTGCTTCACTAACCCGATTTCCTTCTATGGCAAGGTGACCCGCTTAGTGGATGAGGGAAAGGCTGTGGATGTTGTCTACTTGGACTTTAGTAAGGCCTCTGACACCATTTCCCACAGCATTCTCCCAGAGAAGCTGCTGCTCATGGCTTGGACGAGTACACTCTTTGCTGGGTAAAAAACGGGCTGGGTGGCCAGGCCCAAAGAGTGGTGGTGAATGGAGTCAAATCCAGTTGGCGGCCGGTCACAAGTGGTGTTCCCCAGGGCTCAGTACTGGGGCCAGTTCTGTTTAATACCTTTATCGATGATCTGGATGAGGGGATCGAGTGCACCCTCAGTCAGGTTGCAGACGACACCAAGTTGGGCAGGAGTGTCGATCTGCTGGAGGGCAGGAAGGCCCTACAGAGGGACGTGGCCAGGCTGGATCAATGGGCTGAGGCCAACTGTATGAAATATGAGGTTCTGCATGAAGTTCAAGAGGCTCAGTGCCGGGTCCTGCACTTGGGTCCCAACAACCCCATGCAATGCTACAGGCTTGGGGAGGAGTGGCTGGAGAGCTGCCCAGCGGAAAAGGACCTTCAGAAGTAACCCTGCTCCAATATGGCCTTGCGCATGGCTGCAATCCCTCCAGGGTTGTACCTACTCTGTCATGGGCTTATCCATGGACACAAGTTTTGAGGTGCTCCAGCATGACTTCATGCACAGCCGCTGATGCTTCAAGGTGTACCTGCTGCAGCATGGACTTATCCACAGCCACAGATGCTTCAAGGTGTGCCTTCCCCAGCGTGGACTTATCCTTGGGCCACAATCCCTTCAGAGGTATATCTGCTGCGGCACAGACATAACCATGGCCACAGACACTTCAAGATGTACCTGCTCTGGCATGGGCCTATCCATGGCCACAGATGCTTTAGGGTGTCTTGCTCCCACGTGGACTCAACCACAGGTCACAGTCTTTTCAACTCAAGTTCACACTGGATTTCCAGCCTGTCCAGTACAGCAGCAGAGAAACAGCAGCGATGCCCTGGCCATCTGCCAGCCCAGGCACATGGCCACTGCTGTTATCAGATGTTCCCAGGCACAGCAGACTGAGATGATCGGCAGTACAGCAGTACAGCAAGCAGCGAAAGCAAAAAGCAGCCACTAACGAGCACTAGACTCTAATATACAGTAAGGCAGGCAAGCCCTGTGGCAAGCACAGAAGCCTGCCGATTAATAGCTAAACAGCAATAACAGCTATAAATTCAATCTAGCACATTCCAATCAAATCTGTTGTTATCTCAAAGCCTTCAAGCCCCACACTGGGTGCCAAAAAGGACTGTTGTGGTTTAACTCCAGCCGGCAACTAAGCCCCACACAACCGCTCCCTCACTCCCCCCTGGTGGGATGAGGGGGGAGAGAATCAAGAGTAAAAGTGAGAAAAATCATGGGTTGAGATAAAGACAGTTTAATAAGGAAAGCAAAAGCCATGCACACAAGCAAAGCAAAACAAGGAATTCATTCACTGCTTCCCATGGGCAGGCAGGTGTTCAGCCATCGCCAGGGAAGCAGGGCTCCATCCCACGTAACCGTTACTTGGGAAGACAAATGCTGTAATCCCAAACATCCCCCCCTTCCTTCTTTTTCCCCCAGCTCTGTATGCTGAGCATGACGCCATATGGTGTGGGACAGCCCTGTGGGCAGTTGGGGTCAGCTGTCCCAGCCGTGCCCCCTCCCAGCTTCTTGTGCCCCCCCAGCCTCCTCGCTGGTGGGGTGGGGTGAGAGGCAGAAAAGGCCTCGACTCTGTGTAAGCCCTGCTCAGCAGGAACGAAAACATCCCTGTGTTATCAACACTGTTTTCAGCACAAATCCAAAACACAGTCCCATGCTAGCTACTATGCAGAAAATTAACTGTATCCCAGCCAAAACCAGCACATCTTATTTCTTCCACATCCCTGAAACCACCGAAATCTCCTCTCCCACGCTGCCGTCCCTCTCCACCCTGCCCGCCTTCTCAGCCTGCAGCCTGTGTCTCACTGCCTCTAATAATTCATGGACGTTTGCTGACCTCTCACACTGTCATATAACCTTCGCAATCACTGCCTCATCAGTCTCATTAGACATCTGCCTTTCTAATATCTAATGTAACTCCCACAGTACTAGTGGAAGAATTAATTCTTGGTAAGTATCAGAAGATGTTGAGTTGTTGATCAAGGGCAGGGTTCAGGCCATAGGGGCTCAGAGAGGATGCAGTATCAAGCAAGGGGTGCATCATTAAGTTAACTCTTTGCCTTTTTCAGATCTTTTTAGCTGACAATATTGAAAGTTTGTACTATACTTTATCCTATATTTGAACTAACAGAAGAGTATCACCTCGACAGGCAATCACTTAGGAAGAAAAATCTATTTAAAGCTAGAGCAGCTACACTGCAGCCTGAGTCCCACATGGAGACATCAGTGCATGTTGTTGCACGATCTGGCCTAGGCAAGTTAGGAAGAAAACCAGTGAAATGAATGATACCCAAAATACTGTCAAAGGAGATATTTTCTCTCTAATGCCTTTCAAGTATACAACCTTAGGGCTCACTCCTAACAACAGAAGGTAAAAGATTTTTAAACAGACGTACAGTTTTAAAATTGACAGTGTCCCTTTAACAGCTTCAGCAGTTGGAGTTTTATGTAGGTGGGTGAATCTGATGCTAAATAGTTAAACCTGTTTTAAGTAAGAACTTGTGACTTCCAAAATAAAATCTTGTCTGTAGAAGAAAGTAACAGCAATTGGGAACAAAGCACAAAGGAACAGGCCAGCTCTAATTTATGCAGGTTCAAGGAGGCTCATCTACGTGCTTGATTTTTTTTTTTTTCAATGTGAAGAATTAAGTCAAGTTTCTGATATTTGTCTCTGTCAGAACAAAATGTTTCCACTACCGTTACACAGCAAGTTCAGGCTCTCATAGGTCAAAGATGTTGGGAAACATTTACTGAGAACAGAGTGCATAAGAAGTATATAGAAACTGCATAGGAAGCCCTGTCATATTAGAACAGTACCTGTAAATTCTATCAAATTCATACCACCTCTTCTACCAGCTTGTCCTCATTTATGATTTTTAAGGATGACCAAGTGTTGTAACTGTTCATAGGGCTGCTCTTGTCTGCTGCCTCTACAGGGTATTTCAACCTTCTTCATTGCACAGTTTGTTTGGTTAGTAAGGATAGTTTTTCGGGCAGCCTCTGCCACTGTACAGCATAAGGCTGGTGCTCGAGGACATGGTTTAGTGGTGGACTTGGCAGAGATAGGTTAACAGTTGGACTCGATGATCTTAAGGGTCTTTTCCAACCTTAACGATTCTATGATTCTATGATTCTAAATGTATCTTGGTGTGTAACCAAACATAGAGGGGGGTGAAGCAAAGGAGCCAGGCCAGCAAAATCGGATGAGGAAGCCACGAGGCTTGTATTCAACAGTCCGCAGTCATCTCCTTCAGAGTGCAATTAAAACCTGGACTGCAGTTTTACATATCACCCTGTAGTTAATCAGCCAAGGAAGGCTGGTAACACAAACAGCCTTCTCTGCAGGGCAGCACTGCCAGAGACCCACTGTTCCTTCTGGGTCAAAACCAATCTGCTGTCTAAAATTTCACAAAGATTTCAACAATCACCATAATCCAATATTACCACAGCCAATTGCACTTCTTCTGTGTCCGAAAAGGAGCCCCTACTATTGTACATCCTTGCTATGGGCACTTGGAGAATTACCACTGGCCATGGGGGAAAGCCAAGAGAATAAACAGCCACCGAGTACAGTTGCGTTCCTAAAACTGAAGAACAAACATCCCCAGAAAGGGATTTGGAAGAACCACAACAAACGGGAACTTCTCTAAATCATCCTCTCCTTGAAGGCCACTGTGCTGCAGGAGGGTTGGTCTCCTGTGCGCAGGCTGCCCTGCGCTCCTGTGGCAGGGATGCTCTCTCACAAAGCATTAAGCCCTTTAAACTGAACTGTAATTAATATATTTAATAGTTTGATTGTATATTTGCATCCAACTTTTTAATCTGCTTTGCCTCTGTGAAAGTATTGCATCAAGTGCTCTCATATCCATGCTGTTATCGGTATACCTGTAGTACCCTATGTATTGCATAATATAAAAGTTTTTGACTAGACTACGTTGAAGAATGTATATTAGAAACAGTTTACACTTGAGAACATTAAAGCTAATCATGATTTTTGTGCTTCAGTCAAAATTATTTGTTGTATAGACTTGTGCTGTGACTTGGTAAAGTGCATGAACGATATGTGCCAGATCTGTGGAAATACCTAATTAAAAATACGAAGGAAATAAATTATGTAAATTGAAATATTATAGATTTCACTGTGACTCTGTTTTGAATCTACAACATACCAGCAGTTTTTATGTAGCTGAGATGGTATGATTTTAACCTTCAACTCAGACCAAATTTAATTTCTGCATTTCTCAAGCTTCTTTCAAATCAGGCTGGCCACCAAATCCTCTCCCTTTCTTGGAAGTCTCATAATGACAAAGTCATTACTACATTTTAAACAAACCAGATGTGTAGAATCATGAACTTATTGGCGGGTGTGGCAAAAGTTACGCTTCTTGTTAGTAACATTTTGGAATATTGCATTACTCTTTCAATGTAATGAAATCTTTGTAACTCATGGCATCCTCTGCTACATAAAATTTTTATGACAAGTGATATGAGATATCCATCTGAAGGAGAGGAATGCTGATGTTGGTTTAGCTTTGTCGCTATTAGAATAATTTAATACCAATATCAGGGTATACACTCCGTTGTGGGGATCTTTGTGGATAGATATGAAAATGATATCCTCCCCCAAAGAATAAAAAGCTTGCAGCCCTAATCCTGCCATCTGCTTCGGAGGGGCAGGACCCGTACCGTACCATTTCCATGGAGATACTCCACTCAAGCCCAGGACAATTCTGCACAGAGCAGCTTGGCAGGATCAGACTCGAAGTTTTAAAAAACAATTCCATGACAGTTAATAAAAAACTCAATTATAAGTCACATAACATTAAAAAATATGACAAGAAGAGAAAACAACTCATGAGACACCTATTATCCAAAGATATTTCCAATTACAAATTGTAGCACAGCTTGGGCACCTGGGCTATTCATGTACACCATCCCGAAAGCTGATTACAACATCGTGGTATGAGTGATACAATGACTAATACAGTGTCAGTACCACCATCTCCCACTCTGTTCTTTCAGTATCATGTAAGTGGAAAGTGTTTAATTAGAAACCTTTCAGTATTCATTTTCTTGCTTAATAGGCTTTTCTGGTTGATAACAACCTTATTATGGGTTGGGAATAGATGCTTAACCAGCCCCAAAATATCTTTTTCCCCCCTTCTTGTCTCTTAAGAAAAACAAGAAAATGTATTTCCCATCCATTGAAATGCTGTTATTAGATTGTATGCATTTTAATAGGGCTGTGTCAGTTCAATTAGTGTAAGGACAAGAAATCTTAAACTATGTTGTAATTTTGTGAGTGTAACATCATGGGTAAAACAGGGTAATTCCAGGCTACAGATGCAATTTTGCTGGTGCTTTATGGTAACTCTGGGCAAATGTGCAAGCCAGCAAATCTATTTGTAAAAATTCCTTCTTGTATATGGTGATGCTTAATCAAAGTTTTATCATTTTATCCAAATGAAGTTCTTGCATTACTATGCAATATATGTACTCATTTCTTCCAGTTTCAGCAAAGTCACTGGTTCTCTACGTGGTGCCTCTTGAATAAGTCAAAAGTGTTACAGTAAATTATTAGAGAATTTTATGCCTGAATGCCTCTTTTTTGTTTGTTTGACATGAGAGTTGAAAGAATTACACCACATAGAAACTGAAGCTTCTCATGCTAGTCAAACATAAGGCTTTCATTTTTGTTCCAAGGCAACTTGTAGTGTAAGTGAGGTTTTGTATCCTTTGTGTTCCAAAAACTTCCCTTTGCCTTTCTTAATAGCTATTGGAAAGAAAGAGTATTTACCTAAAAGGGACTTTGTCTTGCTAAGTATTAATTAACATTTTCCTCAGCATTTCCCTCCAAGAAATGGGCTTATTTTCAAAAGTGAAAATCTGGGGCTTGCTTTGGGTTATCCTTGTAGGTAAGGAGAGACAAAAAATATTATCACCCTTGTTTCAGAGAAAATTTTACATAGTACATTTTTTAGTATTTTAGGAGGGTTTTTAGAAGTTAGGAGGATTTTCACAATATACTTGAATCAGTTTTGTTTGATGTAGTTTTATATGGTTCTAACAAGCTCTGGAATGTGTAACTTCAGCTGGAAATCTGATCCTTGCCAAGTATCATCACTGCTATACTGAACATTTATTGTGTAATGTATTTTAGGGCGGCCACCCAGCAGATATGATCCCGCAGTTGATACCTAGGAGTATATGTTAAGTCTCAAAACATGAGAAGA
Organism: Nipponia nippon; assembly: GCF_047370975.1. NCBI lineage: Eukaryota > Metazoa > Chordata > Aves > Pelecaniformes > Threskiornithidae > Nipponia > Nipponia nippon. The sequence continues at coordinate 95,560,041 of NW_028262369.1, forward strand.
GATTTGAATTTCACCTCTCCTTTATCTGAAGATGATTATCCTCAAATTTTGCACTGAAATGTTAAAAAAAAAAAAAAAAGAAAAGAAAAAAAGGAAAAACCTTTCATTTCGTCAAAGCAATGTAGGGTCTTAAAAGTGTCAGGAACAGATGGGTGTAGGCACACCTTCGGCTGACTATTACAGTCAGTTGGAATCAGTGGAGCCAGACAGCAAGTTAGGCAGATTGCTTCCTGACACCAGAAACAGGGAAGAAGTGCCTTTTTAAGGATGAGATTGTTTTTCAGTTAATGATTGAGATGTAGTACAGAGATTGTTTTGTTGGTCTTAACTGCATAGTTTCAGACTTCATGGTTTTCTCCAGGTACAGTTATAATTCCGACTATACCTACATTTTCTAATTGGGAAACTCAATCATGCTCAGCTTCACCAGGGTCTCAAACAGATTGTCATATTTTCTCTACGTGGAATTTTTTGGGCAATTTTCTTATATTAAAACAAAGTGTTTCTCCTTTTGTCCATAAGGTCCCAGAGGATCACGCATATCAGAGGAGGATCAGTTCTGCCTGCACTCCTGCATCTCCTCCACCTTCCTCATCCTCCGACATCACCTTCCTCCCGCTCCCGGTTCTGCCTGCCACTGTCATTAACGCCTGTACCTTTGGGCTCCTCTTTTGGAGCTACTAGTGCCTGAAACAGAGAATTATCCTCATTATCAGCTGCTAATCTGTGTTTCTCAGGGAAGTTTTGTATGGCTCCCGTGTCAGAAATGGAGTATTTTGGTTGTGGTTAAAAGGTTAAAACATAACTTTATGTTGCAGTGGGGTATGTTCAGCCATAACTCTGTAGGGTAAAAAAATCCTTTACAAAATCTTAAAGCATTCCTGCCAGTGCAGTGAAAGCAAGTACATTCGTTAGGTTTTTGTGTGCAGTTTAACTCCTAGGAGTGCTTTGCTTATAAGAAATTGAGGACAGTAGTGGTGAATGTTCAATATGTAATCTACAGCTGTAAAAATAGAATGCATAAGGATATTTCGTAGGGTTTTTTCTGGAACTATTTTCATGACCTGTTTTCATCATTGTTATAAAGAAGATAAAGATATAAATAATAACCAGCGCTTTTAATATTGCTCTTACCTGGCATGAGAAAACCTGATCTTTAAATGTTTAGAGGGCTGTTTGATCCTTTATTTTCAGTGTAAACTGCCAGTAGGTCAAAGTCCTAATGCCTTTCCTAATAAACAGATTTATATTTTTGTATCATCTGAAGCATGCAACAGTAGATATAATTAACTGTGTTTTAAGGTGTTCTGTTTGTCTGTGATGCACACTGACTGTTAAAACTGGGGTACTGCGTACATGCAAGGACTGAAATCACCTCGATTCTGCTGGTTTTGTTGTCAAGTAAATAATCTTTCTGAACAGCATGTAATATAACTAGATTGATACAGTTTCTTGAGCTTAAAGTTCACTTTGTACTAATACAAAAAGACATAATATTGTTATTTGTGCGGTACTGAATAGTTTGTGTCTCCTTAAAACAGTACTCAGTAAATGAAGAGATCTCTTGCAAACTGCATTTTGCTGATTCTTGCCTGTTTGTTGTTAATCTTGTCTCAGTTGATATTCCCCTTAAATCCCCCTTATGAGCTATGGTTAGTGATGAAAATTGAGCTTTTCAAAACGGAACAGAATGATAAAGAAAAAAGAAGAAATCTTAATTTTACATCTTGGTGGAGAAAAGTTTGCGAAAGATACCTCTGTGATCCTAAAGGTTTACCATCAGAAGTCAGTTGTGAGAACTCCTATTTTTTAAGTCACTGTTTTCAGGCAAATCTAGTGATCAGGCCTGGCTTACCATTTTAACAGCTGTGTCTTTCCTGACACCCATAGAATTATTCATAAGGCTGACGTCAGACTATGCCAAGGTAAGTAACATCGGTGGGATTAGGCCATTATGAGCCAATCTTATGCCTCCTGGAAACACAATTTTGCTATTAGTACAAAGGGTATACAGATAGGCCTTTTGATTGTATTCAAAATATTCTGGTTTTTATTTATAATTTGGTTTGTGTATATTCTACTTTGTGTAAATCAGATCATTTTGTAGTGTCTATTCCTGTGACTGTGAAATATGCCTTTATAAATGAAACATAATATGTTGTTTTGAACGCATAATGGTAGTTTGCATATTGTTCTATAAGTTCGAGGTTTATGCACGTCACATTGACTTTTCTTAGGAATTCTTTTGAATATATTTAACATATATTATTTTGTATAAGAATCCTACTTTTTTCCAAATGCTTTTTTTTTTTTTTGTTTCTTCTTGTTTTGATCTGTATTGCTCTCCACTTTTCTGAGCTATTTGACTGATGCTTGCATGCGGGCTCTCTCTGAAGGCAAACAGCCCTGGCACACAGCACCAGAAGGTTACAGACAAATAACAAGAGACATATATAAGACATAGGTAGCATTACAATAGAGAAAAAAATGTGATGCATTATTATTGTCTGCATGACCTCCCTCTGAAGCAATGCACAGCACCAACTTTGATATAATTATTCCTGAATGTGCCAAAGCAGTACTTTCTGAAATAGCCCCGGTGTCAAACATGATGAATGACCAATTCTGTAATGTCAGTCCCAGTGGTAATTCCAGCAATGGCACAACCAACTAAACCCCTGGTTGCCTGCAGACCTAGCTGGGGAGAGGGACCGGGAGGGACTACGGACATCAGCTCCTCTTGTTCGTGTGATGCAGGACGTCGGACCTCCTTGGCTTCAGTCCTGCTTCCGTTCAAAGCAGAGGCACTTGGAGCAAGCAACCCAGTCCCACGTTGTCCAACATAGAGACAGCACGTAGAGTTGCTTTTATACCTGCTGTCAGGTGATACATGTATTTGTCAGACTCATCAGAAGGCAAGATAAGTAATCAATGAAGTAGATTATATATATATATTTTCAAACTAAGCACCAAAATATGAACAAATTTGAACACAACTACAAAAATTCAGTTTCTGTTAGTTACACCTTTTCATGGTATTTTTAAAAGAGGTGCATCAGTATTTTAAATGAAGTTAATTTTTGTAAATAAGTTTATATAAAGTTTAAAATTCTGTGTGTCTGAGGGTAGTGTTCAATAATTTGCCTGGGCTGTAGAGGGACTCTTTCCTTATTCAGTAACAGCTTCCACTTCTGCCACTGAACACCTACTTCTGCAGGGTCCCATCACTAGACTTGCTGCATCCCAGGAGCTAAATCCTGCAAGAATATAATCTCAGTGCTGTGGTGGGAATTTCCAACAAAGAAAAGTAGTGCAATGCAGCATTTTGCCTCTCAACATGCATCTACTTGCAGTGACTATGCTGCTGCTCATCAAAGAGGAGTCCCATGGGGTTTAAAAGATAAGGTACTCATGTTGATGACTCACCTTCATTATTTAACACATGGTATTAGTACTTCAGATGTCACTAAATTTCTTTTTTTAATCTACTCTGAGCTCCTGTTTACACTGTTTTCCATTCCAGCCATATTCCATTTCCCTTTTACTTCACCTGAAAAACTTTGTAATTCCAGAAAAACACATAGAATATGTAGAATGTATATTGCCTAGCACGTTTTTTAAATACATTAATTTTCAGTCTTGTCTTGGTATTTACCAAGAAAACGTTCAATTTTGGTTGTGTTTTTAATAAAAATCAAGCGCAGCCGTAAAAATCATTCATCCTTATATGCTGTCTTAAGAAAATTCTTTTAGCTTCAGATTTCATATGAATTGCCACATAAAGCATACAATCAATAATAAATGATATATTTAATACAGATATGTCTTTGGAAAGTTGTTTTTCTTTCACTAATTAACTCTTCCAAAGCCCCAACTTAAGATATATACAAAAAGGCATAAGCACTGGAGATCAATTATTTTAATAAAGCTTTATTTGGGGTTTAAAAGCTAAAACTTTTCTGTTCCTGGGATCTAAATGAGAAGTTATTCCTTTTCTTTTGCTTACATGTCCTGCTTGTAAATCTCAGCCTGAAAAATAGGTGTTCCCTCTGCTGTTCTCTTCCCACTCTAACCAATGCTTGAGAACCAGTTTTAAAGTTCCACGTTCTTATTTAGAGATTTTATTCAAAGAATGAAAACCTTTCAAGGATTACTTTTTCCATAGCCAGTGGTAAATATCAAATTTGAAGCATGCCAGTCAGATATAAGATTTAATATGATATTTCAATCTTAAGCCATCATTGTTTCAAAGAACAATGTAATTTATTAGAGTAACAAACCAGGCTATAATGGACTCAAATCGATATAATACAATTAAACCCCATAAAATATGCAGAGCACAGTGGCATTTTGGCTCTTCTAACTACTTTATTCTCATGCTCATAAGCAGTGCTGTCTCAAAGCATGGGCCCACGGGGACCATCTCACGGTCCCCTAATTTGAAAGGGATCCTGCAAGCAGTGCGTAATACCTAATGTACGTGCATCAATGCCCACCTCACTTCTCCTGGTATGTGGAGCCTTTACAAGAGCTCAAGATGCTTAAGAGAGCCATGCTTGTTCATATAAACAGAAGATATTACTACATTGTTCTTTAGAATAAATGGATTAAAAGTGGTTTTGTAGGTGGATGGGAGGAGAAATACTAAAAAAAGACAAAATCCTTTGCAAATGGTACAAAAGCAATTTTAAAGGCTTAAAAAATAAGGCTAATTATTAAAAATAATTCATAACGCTTCCCACTATCAAAATCCTGCATAAAGCAAATGGTTCATACACAATAGTGAAACACAGAATACCCTTATCTGATTACAAAAGGCATTTCAAGCATCTAATGCTTTTAGGCTTTGGTCTGGAAAGGTGCCTAGCACCCCCATGTGCTAATAACATATCAACATTGAGGATCAGTCCTTTAATGAGTTTTTCCTCAAACTTTTTTCTTTAATTCCCTTCTGATCATAAGACTTCTTTCATTATGCATATTAGTCCTGGAGTCTGATAACTACACTGTGGATTTTTCCAGTATGAATAGCTTTAATTCTGTCAGTTTAGCTTTACACTCATGATATGCTAAAGCCAAAGATATGGTATTCTGTTATAAACCTACTTAAAACATCTGACAGATTTCAGCTTTTGGCAATTCTTTAAAGTTTCTGAGCATAAAAGAACCTTCCACCAACTTAAGTTTGCAACAGGTATTTGTAATCGATGGTAAGTACTTCACAAGTATATTACTTTCTATTTTGATACAAAGCATGTGTGGACATTTTAAAAGGAGAGGCCACAAAAAACCTGTGCCTGAGCCTTCTCTGGGAATCAAGATTGGCATATAAATTGTTCATGGTGGCTTCTAGTGGTGATTCAAAGGTCGGATGGCTGTGTTATGTTTAATGACAACCGTACAATGGAAGTATTGTGGCCACTAAATATGAAGGACCAGAAAGTAAGTGCTGCCCAAATGACTTTTGCAGATTTGAAAAGAAAGAGCTGTTTCTCAAGAGGAGTGTCTCAATCCAAGTATCATGTTTTCACAAGTTTCTAAAGGGAAAAATAAATGTCTCTTGAACCGAGCCTTAACTTCAGCTGGCATAAAGGCCCGCTCATTTCGTGCAACACAGCTGAATCACCCGTAGCTGAACTTACGGTTGTGAATACAATTTCCCAATGTACCTAAAGCCACAATGGAGCATGGGACTTGAGTCCCTGTTGTGGTTTATCCCCAGCCAGCAACTAAGCCCCACGCAGCCGCTTGCTTACTGCCCCCCGGCGGGATGGGGGAGAGAATCAGAAGGGTGAAAATGAGAAAACTTGTGGGTTGAGATAAAGACAGGTTAATAGGTAAAGCAAAAGCCGCGCACCCAAGAAAAGCAAAACAAGGAATTCATTCACTGCTTCCCTTGGGCAGGCAGGTGTTCAGCCATCCCCAGGAAAGAAGGGCTCCATCCCGTGTAACGGTGACTTGGGAAGACAAATGCCATCACTCCAAATGTCTCCCCCTTCCTTCTTCTTCCCCCAGCTCTGTATGCTGAGCATGACGCCATATGGTGTGGGACAGCCCTGTGGGCAGTTGGGGTCAGCTGTCCCAGCCGTGCCCCCTCCCAGCTTCTTGTGCCCCCCCAGCCTCCTCGCTGGTGGGGTGGGGTGAGAGGCAGAAAAGGCCTCGACTCTGTGTAAGCCCTGCTCACACAGTGATAACGCATCCCTGTGTTATCAACACTGTTTTCAGCACAAATCCAAAACACAGCCCTGTGCTAGCTACTATGCAGAAAATTAACTCTACCCCAGCTAAAACCAGCACAGCTCCAAAGCACTGTGGTTTTTTTTTTAATAGGATTAAAATGTTTTTTGAAAATTGTACACTTTTATTTGAAATATATGATTCTCAGAACTGTTAAGAATGCATTCATCTTGCTTAGGTTTTGTTTGTGGATTTGTTTTACTTGCAACAGAGCTTTCTTATTTGGTTTACTTGAAATAGAACTTTTTTATTTCACTTTTTTCATTAATTTGAGACAGTACATGTGGTCTGGCTTTGGTTCAGAGCTGTCTGACAAGTTCAGACAGTGGAAAAATTAGGGAATATGTTATTGATGAGAAATCTTTAAAACCAAATTAATAATTGCAAAATCATGAACTGAAATGAATACATATTCTTTTCCTAGCTCCCTCATACGTTAGTGCCTTGCTAAGCTAACCCTCACCTGATAGCTCAGACAGTCAAAATAGGCTTTTACTTGAAACCCTGATGCTTTCTCTCAGCACATGGTGAGGATTCGGTGTTTGGTAGTTTGGAGCCCTTGTGCCAGCACACCTGATTTTTATTTTTGCTGGAAGTCTCCTCCCAGAGGAGGGACTAGGTTAGGGAATTTCTTGCTTCATTGACACTCCAGATAGGGCTTATGTGGCTTAGTTTTGCCGTGGTGTTGACCTGTGGTCAAGCTGACAGCTGACCTGTAGCCTCTGGGTGTGAGTAGCCTCCTATGAGCCTTATTTTCCCAGTGCCAAACTACCTTGCAAACTGGGACAGGGAAAGGTGACTTGGCCCTGAATCTCTCCTGCTCTCTAAATGTTTTTGCAACCACAAATTGCTTCAGAACTTCTTCTGCAGAGCTGAGGGCCTTTGTAGTGTTTATATGTAATTTGTTTATTCATTGGATTTCTTGTCACGCATGTATACAAAGCCCCTTTTACTACAGGCTCAAATATTTGTTTACTTCCAGTGATTGCTTTTGTGGAATCTCTCATTATTCTGAGACCTCTGGCTAAAATGCCTTTGTTTCAGATGGAGCTAGCTAAGCCCTCGCTGATACCTACCTTTTGTTGCTGTACTGAATCATGGAATTTGTGCTTTGCTCCAACTATATATGATAAATTTCAATCCCTCGAGTTATTTTTTTCGTCTGTGCTAATTTTTTGTGGGTTTTTTTTGTATGTGTATTGGTGTTTTTTCAGCTTTCTTGGGGGGGAGGGGGAACAAACATAGGGGCTAGGGAAAGAGAAAAGGAATTGGGGAGTTTTCAAGCAATGCGAAATCAAGCCCTTTCCAAAAAGCTCTCCATTTTTAGAAGTCTTCTTTTTGTGGCACTAAGTGCAGGGATGCCTGATTTTTAATCTCCTTGTATTTTTAATTGTTTGTTTGCCTCTGTTTATCGTTCTGTTACATGGTGTCTATATGCTGTCAAGAACCTTTGCATCTTGCTGGCACTTTTCTGCCTTAATCCATACTACATCTGACACCCTCAGGGTGGGGAAAATCCCAGCTGTTGATCAGCTGATTGTTCATGATCCCATTACTGGAATTACTTGATTTCACATTGTACCTCGTGTTCTAAGAAAACAAACAAACAAACAAAAACCATCTAAATATATTTTACTTTAACAAGTCCACAATTAAAATTAAATTCTGTTTATGCTAGAATGCTAACATATGTTAGCTAACATGTGAAAATAAATATTTTCCCTAGCCTAGATCTGATTGTCAGATTTCTTTTTAACTAGCAGAGGGTTTTCACACCCAACAGTCTTGCTGCCGTTAGGCCACCAGAAGTGGTCAGCTGCCGCTCACTGTGCGCAGAAGCTCACACTCTTGCAGGTCAGCTTCTGAGACTTGCTCAAGAGCTCAGCTGTATGTGATTCCTATGGAAATGAGAAAAAAATTCAATAGTGAGTGACAAAACAATATCAGCTAGGCAGAGAAGGCTTCTGCTGATAGTACTCATCTCCATGTACCCTGGGTACTCAGTGCAAATGAATTAGACTGAATAGATACACAAGGCAGCTAAGCAAATTATGCCTAGTTTATAGATGTGGAAGTTGAGACAAAGTGAAAATTAAGGAATCTGCACCAGGGCATAACAATAAATCTGGGAAATGGTAGTCAAGAAAATGTGGCCTTGGCCTTTTGCTTTACCCACATTAACTTTTCTCCTTCCAGCACTTAAGTTATGCTTGTGCCATAACAGTGCTGCCTGAGACAGCCCTCCCCTTTATTTTGCTAAGAAAGATCGATTCTCGGAGACAAAGTATTGGTGAACTGTGTTGGCTTTGCTTTAAGTACTGTTGTAAGCATGATTTACTTCAGGGTGATGTGAAAATAATTTTTCTCACTTCTCTTACTTAACTAAAATAAAAATAAAATAATAATAGTATTGGTAAGACCTTATAAAATAATTATTTCTATTTGTCATCTTCTAGTCTGCAATACTACAGGGCATTTCTTCTTTGAGTATGGAATTTCAAATCTCACTTCTCTTTCCATAGAGAAAACTAAATGCTGTTGAGACAGCAGTATTGACGTTAACATCATGGGTTTCGTATTTTGCTAAAGCCAGGTAGTGCTCATACTTCGTTAAACACGCTCTGCCAGGTTTAACTTATAACTTTTGGACAATACAGAAACCTGCCCAATCTGTCCCACTACACATTATTAGATTTGGAGATATGACATGCTCAAAAAAAGATTTCCTTTTTTCTTTCTCTTTTCCCTATATTGAAATGGGCTTACTGAAATATGGGATCAGCTGGACTCAGGCCAAAAGCACTTTGAGGCCATGTATTTATAATGGGTTTGTTAGGAAGAACAGCATTTGGCTAATGGACCCATACAACTGCTAGAAGAATATTGATATACATTCAAATCACAGGTCATATACAAGGGGATAAAGCCATGAAGAATCTTAGGTTTGGTTAGGTTAGGTTAGGTTAGGTTAGGTTAGGTTAGGTTAGGTTAGGTTAGGTTAGGTTAGTTTGTTGTGTTTAGATGTTTTCTTGCCATTTCTCTGTGTATTATATTTGCTATTTTAAACTGAGTTCAGTAACACGGCAGATATGTACTGTATTTTCTGAGATCTTTTCTGGCCACTCTTTTGGTACAAGACACACTTCTTATAGCTCTGTCATCCAATTCAGGCTTTTGTTAAAATGTACTAAACCTTTTCACTGAATTCACTTCTTCTTCCAAGGATGCTTCCGTGAAGTGCATTTTTCACACTTTTTCCGCTATGGCTCTTCGCAAAGATTAGGTCATTTGTGTCAACTTGTAAACAGTCTTTTGGCTTATGATTCTTTTCTGTTATTATTATAGATTAAAATGGTTTTAGTAGCACAGTACTGTAGTGTTGAAAGATAATTAGAATGTCCCAGTTTCAGGAGCATAGAAATTATTATGTTAAGCCAAAGCAATGCTCAAAGTAGGGTTTTGACAATAACTCATACCAGATGCTTCAGAGAAAGGTGGAAAAACCCTATACAGCACAACAATATAATAGCTAAATGGGAAGTTTCTCATTATACCTATTGGCTAGGAGCTTGAATGCCCTCAAGCATAATACATGAAATGTTTGATTTCTTATTTTATCTGCAGTTGTTCTTATATATATTTAAAAGCCGATATGAATCTTTATCTTGCCAGTATATTACAGTATGCCACCTTTACCTGAGAAGCTCTTAGTGCTCTCCCCAGATTAGAACAACTCTGAAACACTAAGTAGTCAAAAATCTCCTTTGATTATTCAAGAGATTCTTCCTTCTATGTGATTGGGAACTATTGCCTACTTTTGGCTTGTACACAGAGAGGACATAGAACATGTTACTAATGCGTATTTTGGGAAAGTGTCCTACAATGTAGGTTTAGTGTGGTTAGAGATGAAACTCTAATGCTGTATTCTCAAATCCCAATGTGTGTCATGAGTCTGTTTTGCAGAAGTACCTTGTTTATGTACATGAAAATGCTGTTCATCATTAGTACATAAGAAATACCACGTAACTCATCATTGCACATGCCAATAAAAATTGTTACCTGAATGAACTAATTCAAAATCTCACTGCTTTACCTGCTTTATTAGGGCATGTACTCTGCCTGGGTACATAACTAAAGCCCCAACAGTCTGATACAAATGTCTCCAATCATAGGGTTTATTTGTCCAAGTACATTTGGTCCATTTTCCTGATAGATTGCTTTCAGTTCTTTCTAATTTTTTGCAAGTGGTACTTCAAGAGAAAACCAGAAAGGGAACGTTTGGAAAGTATTTCAGCAAGTTGGTTTCTGTGCTCATGGCTAGAATATTCGGTGAAGAGCTAAACACACTGACAGATGCTCATGTTGAGTATATACATTCCACAAAGCAACATGAAAGGCAAAAAAAAAAAATTCAATGACTGACAAAAACAATGTAATAAATGACACCAGTAATAAGTACAATGTAGGAAAAAAGGTTGCTAGATATTTGGAGACAGTATTTGCAATTACTTGCTCTCAAATCATTTAATTCCAGCTGTACTGGAAAGCAAGAAACAATGTAATCCCAGAAGCAATGTGAAGAAATATGGCCAAGTAGTAGTAATGTATAGTAAAAATATTCTGAAACTAGTGAGAAAATTGAGGCTACTGAGAAAAAGCCAACATGTGTAATATATACTGTTTATCCGAACACATGTTTGCCTGAAGTAGGTGCACAAGTAGAGTCTACTCAACAGTGTGGTGACAGGGCAATGTAAGGTGTGGGGTTTATTGAATACACCATGCGGTTCTCAATGTGGGAGAGCAGTAACCTGTTGCCAAGACTACTGAAATTACGCACCTATTTCAGGTACTCCTGGAGAGCAAGCAAGACTTAGAAACAACAAACTTCCCTCCTCAGTTGCCTCCCAAGAGCAACTTGAAACACAACTGAAATGCAAACTTCTACCAATTCTAGTAAAATCCAGCAGGAGGGAAGCTGGAAACCTGCAAGGAAAGGCAAAATATGCCTATTGCAGGTATTGCAAACCAGATAGTTTTGTGGGTAGGCTGGTTTTGAATTCATCTACTGTCACTGAACAAAGAACAAACAGAAATGCCTATTCATTATCAGTTTCAGCGGACAGATTGTCTGACCTGTGCAGAACAAATGTATTTGCTCTTGGTGACTTCTGACATATCGATCTTCTGGAGTCGTGGAGCCACTTGACGGCATCTTTCAAGATGCCTCTTTTGGCATGCATGTCTATGGGGTCCTTTAGCTCTTGCAGAAACTCTGTGCTTGAAGGATGTTGTCCTCGTTTCGGCTGGGATGGAGTTAATTTTCTTCCTAGTAGCTGGTATAGTGCTGAGTTTTGGATTTAATAAGAGAATAAAGTTGATAACACCCTGATGTTTTAGTTGTTGCTCAGTAGTGCTTACACCAGTCAAGGACTTTTCAGCTTCCCATGCTCTGCCAGGTGCACAAGAAGCTGGGAGGGGCACAGCCAGGACAGCTGATCCAGCCTGGCCCAAGGGCTATGCCGTACTGTATGATGTCATGCTCAGTATAGAAACTGGGGGAGTTGGCTGGGGGGCAGCGATCGCTGCTCGGGAATGGGCTGGGCATCGGTCGGCGGGTGGTGAGCAACTACGTTGTACATCGCTTGCTTTGTATATGCTTTATGATGATGATGATTATCATACTTTATTTTATTTCAGTTATTAAACTGTTCTTATCTCAACCCATGAGTTTTCTCACTTTTACTCTTCTGATTCTCTCCCCCATCCCACCGGGGGTGGGGGAGTGAGTGAGCGGCTGTGTGGTGCTTAGCTGCTGGCTGGGGTTAAACTACAACACATGTCTACTTCCCTTGTAGGTCAAGCTACAGTTAGTGTCATTCTAACTGTGAGGAGAACAGAATATAATATAGGAATATTGTAACAAATTCCTTTGATCCTTAAAGAAGTGTCCTATGCAGGACATCTGCTGACTTCTGAAGGGCTGTGCTGAGAGTCCAGAAAATAGAGAGAAAATATGAAAGAAGTCCGGTTCCTTCCTACTCTCCAGATGGATTTGGTACAAACACAATGGCATGCACATAATGATGCAACCTGAAAAAGGTTAGAGATACAAAAATGAGTTTTCAGGAGTGAAGAAACTAATAATTTTAGGCACAAGTGTCCCTTCTGTCACCTGGGAGGTCAGTGGCTTTCGAAAATGAATCTTCTTTGAGTTATACGACTTCGGTCCCCAGCAAACATTTATGTGAAATACAAACAGTGAACATTAAAAAAGAATTTGTAGCAGCCAACAAGGAGCTTAAACAAGAGCCTAGGTTAGCAGAGAAAAGAGGGTCAGGGGGAATCAGAAAGTCAGTGTATTTTATGTGGAGTGCGCAGCTTCTCTGTAAATAATTATCACAATAAAAAAACAGTTTAGTTTTAGAAACATGGAGTCCTTTCAGGTTATTATTCAATGTGTAGTATGTGAAAGAGAATCTTCAGAGGGAATTACCGCATAATGTTTGAATTCAGTTTTGAAATGCCATTCATATGGAGATATTCTTGCCTCCAAAACACTGTGGATCTGTATAAACTCGTCTGAAATGTGACCTCTTCTTGTTCCTGTTGAGATTATGGAAGTATGCTAAAAAAAGGAAAAAAGATGGAAATGCTTTTTTTCTGTCTATATGGCTTTCACAAGAAAACAAACTATAAATAATAAAAAAATCCCTCAGCAGTGGTATAAATCTGGGTTTGCTGTGAGACTTAGCCTGAAAAGTCATTGGCAGGCTTGAAAAGATAGCTGAATGATTTCTAAATACGAGGGATTGTGGCTATACCACTTCCAGCAAGTTTCTGATTCATAATCCTTTCTTTTTAATTCTGTTTCTTATTCCAAAGCTTTAAGAACATAAGAAAATCTATTGGTAGTTTAGTTTTGTAATTGTCAAGTCCCCCGATTAATTAGGCATGCAATATAAATGAGTACAACACAAAAGTAAATGTGTGGGAGGCTGATGAGATCATAGTTCTGCTGCAGTTAGTTTATTTAATTCTCACTGAGTCTGAAGTTTGTGGAGCTGTCAAACATTTTTTTTATCAGGTCAAGTAAAAAAAATTAATCGTTGGGATTCATACAGAAGAAACCGCATAACCGAAGTCTGTCACTGAAACTTTATGCTTCTGTTATACACTATTTATAGTATCCAAGATGGTGTTAAAGCGGGATGACTGTATGGGCATTGTAGGCTCTTCTTCCAGAGAAGAAATAGATCATGGCCACTGAATGTGAGAAGGACTCTTGCTGCCAGGCTCTCTCCAGATAGGAAGGAAACAATGTGACTGACACAGATGCTCAGCACTACCCGATCCGACCTGTCTAATTTCTGCTATAGAATAAACGCTGGTGGCCCAGGATAGGGGATGGTGTCCGTCAGCCTAAACAAGCTAGAAAGACCCCGAGAAAGGAAACATCTTTGCCACGTTTCAGTGCTAAGGTGAAGTTCTGCTCTGCCATTTACTTGTGTGGTACCTAATGTGAACCTCAACAGTAATCTCAACTAAATCAATAGACTAATTGCAGAGAAAAGTGTTACCCAATGGGAATAATGATTGGCAGAATTTTGCCCTTAGAATTCAATTAAAGTTATTTACCAGATTGCTGTTTTCAGCATCTTTCTTATGAACTAATTTCAAAACACAATAGCAATTACATATCTGTCAAAACCTGTGATTTTCAGAACAGTAAATAACAACAGTTCATGTGCGCTCCTTTACACACCTGTAGGAATTAATTCAGTGTATTCACCCTGGGAAGGATGGGATCCAACAAACTGCCCCTGCCATGACTGCTAGAGATGTGTAATGCTCACCTGTACGCTCCCTAGTACTTGGCAAAATTTTGATAATTTATGACCTACTTCATAAAAGCTGCTTTTATTTGCCTCAGCTGAATAATGCCTACCTTTGCACCAAAAGCCTCTTTTGGCTAATTAAACTGGTTTCTTCAGGAGAATTTCCTGGCCAGTTGGTCACATCCATTTAATACAACACATGAGTGGAAAACTCATTTGAGTAACTCATGATCATGGAATCTGGGTGAAATCATTTAAAATGAATATGTGTTTAAAGAAGTGATTAAATACTGAAATTGTTCAATGAAAATTCCATATACCAAATGGTGAGATATAATAGCTATCTGATCTGTTAAAAGGAAAAACCTTTTAAACTAATCGATCTTCTGCACAACAATTTATGTCAGTGCCTTTTAAGATGATCCCTTCTTAAATGGGTAGCTGACAAAGAAATATATCTGATACAACTTCTAAATGAATAGATTTGCAATGTGCTAAGGCAATACATTTAATAGGTCTTTCATGTATTTTGAGAAGAGGTTAAAAATCCTGGCAGATCTTAAAAAGCAGATTCTTAAGTGGTGTACTCTTTGTGCCATAAGATTATGACTGAATTGGATAGCACCGTTACAGCAAAACATGGTTTCTCTCCTTCTTCTTCTCAAGACTTTATTTTCAAATGAACTAGGCAAAAATGTTGGGCTCTGTTTTTACTCTGAAAAAAAAAAATCCTAAGTGCATTTTAGAAAGGGACAGACTGTCTACAGCAGTTTTACAAAGCCTGGAAGCAGTACCTCATTCCCACTCATTCATCCGGCCCATCATGGTCTTGTCCAAATTATCTAGTCTCTGGCTGGCCTCCAGGACAGGCTGATGAAGGTTTTGTTTGCATGATTTTCTTTGGCATTCCATCATCCGTACATGTAAAGAAGTATTAAAAAATATTGGAGCTTACCGCTTTTTTGTCCTTAAGAGAAAAAAGAGGTGGTATCATCACCGTTTCAAGAGCATTTTAGTCAATAATATATTGTAAAGTTTTGTCTCTAAAAAGTAATAGAGTGATGCATCCTGTGTCTCCTGTCATACTTCTCCCATGCTAGTTATTATGAAGAACAGTGTAAGATGGGAAAACAACTACAATTTTTCATCATAATGTTTGCAGACAGTGACTGGTAAAAGGTGGGGAGTCTTGTATTACTTGTTCCTGCATATTCAAGTACATATGCTACATTATATGTATTGTATACCAGGAAACATCTGTCCTGAAGAGGAGGAAAAAAAAGCATTGTCAGAATTTGCTCCCTTGACTCCTTCCAGAAATAAGCACTAAAGTACAACCCCTTGTTGGGGCCAGACTGCGAAATGCTGGTCTCACGGAGATGGGCAGGCATATTTACCTAGAGAGAAATCTTATCGAGGATCTATACTTTTCTCCTGTAAAAAATGAGCCAAGGCGTGGCTGTAACTCAAAGTATATCTCTGTACTTAATGAGAAACCACATGCTGCTCACCAGTATGTCTCCATCCAAGTCTGGGTGCATCATCTTTTTAAAATCAAAGAACAGTTGAGATTTAATGTTCACCAGTAAGTTTCCACTCTGCTCCCTTTAGGAGAATGCTTCCGATTCATAGACATCTTTATATTCCTATAACTCTTTATTTTTAGTATCACTATATTGCCTATGAGGCCTTGTGACAGGCGTGGGCAGCTATCTAAATAAGGTGAACATGCAGGACTAAAAGATGATTTTTTAATCTCCGAGTAAGACAGGGAAGAATGTAGAAATAAATAAAAAAGAATGGGCAAATATGAGAAAGCAATGAGGTAATATTGATTACATGGTATGTAGTACATCTCAGTGTGCCCATAGCCAATGAAAAACAAAGCCATTTCAAGAAAAGAGAGGTTTGAGGGACATTCTGGAGGAGGAGTAGTTATTTTTTCTTATGTTTATGGGGAGCTCCTGCAAAGAGGGAGTGATAGTATGGGAGAAAGCATGAAGTTGCCAACTTGAAAAATGAACGTTTTAAAACCGGAGTTTAGCAGTATGATCTGGTCAGAGGTGGGGATACAGCATGACTTTGGAGGAGGAAACAAGAAGTTTGTGTTTGAGACAGCAGAGGAAGCAGGAGGAGTAATACAAGCAAGCCAGAGGATTAAGAACATCATTCTGCTTGAGGCAGGCATGTATTGATAATGCCAAAGAGAGTAGTGCAGAAGCTGAAATTCATGATGAAGAGAGCCTGGGTAATTTCTAGCTGTTTTGATATTTATAATATTTATGCATACTAGACGTGCTGAGCAGAAAATATCTGCAAGATTTTACATGGAGAAGAGCTAGAAACTGATGAAATGACACCATGATGGTATCGTCCACAGTGCTCACGGAGAAGAAAGCTTTTTATTCAAATGAAACATGTAGGCGGGTTAGGTCATCTGAGGCCAGAAAGTGTTATGTGTTAATAGAAAATTAGTGACGGGACATAATGTGTGGCTAACATGGTTAATGCCAAAGGAAATTGTCAGCAACGAAAATGAGAAGAGAGTGGTTTTTGCCAGGTACACCCTAATGAAGAGACAATGCATTTGTCAGCTGCTGAGCGGGTCAGCATGTAAAGAGATATTTAAAGGCCCAGTTTTTGCTGCTTATCGTCTGGTTTGCTGTAAGATCACTGCAGAGGTTGCTGCTTGGTCCAACTGGTCCCAGTGTCACGGGCAGAGGAGGAGGCACTGTCTCTGTGCAGGCAGCCAGAGGGGCTGAACCCAAGGGGCAGGTGCTCATCGCTCTCCTCTGCCTGGCTGTGGTCCCCAGGAATCTGGGTCTGACCTTGGCCCAGCATCACTGCCCCTGTGCCTCATCCTCTGTGCTGTCATGTCTTGGCCAAAAATAGAAATGTAGGTGATTTTATTTAAATCCACAGATAGGACAGATGATGCAGCGCTTTGAAGTGCTAGAAGCACCTTGACAAGGTTACAATGACCTATACCTGGGGGTCAAGTCCATAGATATTCTACAATACTATGGAGCATGCCTGAAATTCAGGTAATCTGAAGGACAGAGTTGTGAGTGCAAAGAGGACACTCCTCAGGAGCAAATTAATAGAGAGATTAAAGATGGCTTCTCTGGTTACTATATATATTGCCAACAGGCTAGAGAGAGGCATCATAGAAACTGAGATACAAGATAGAGACTGCCCTCAAGTGAAGAGTGAATGTTATTCTTCAAAGTAAAAATAATGGGTGATAAAATTTCTCACTTTATGTTATGCATCTCATTTGCTAATAAACTAGTGTGCACAGGATACCTGTGCAAAGGATCTTCCAAGAAAAGAACATGAAATAGGATCCTTTCTTAGCAGAAAACCAAGATTTAATTAACCATTAGTATTTATCACTTTTATAGTGGTAAAGTGTTCCAAGACCTCAATCAAGACTTAAGGTCCAGCTTTGACAGATACAGAAGAAAACAACCTGCCATCTAGTTTAACCTTTTACACTCTGACAAATCATGTAATGCACAGGATAAAGTAATTTCATTATTATAGTTTTTATCATGTAATTGTCATCCTCATATGCCCATTAGGAGGTGAGGTGACACGGTAAGTAGCTCCTCACGACTTATGTGACTGTGCTGGGTATGGAAAGACCCCTGCTGGGTTGGATCCTGAAAGGAGTGATACTCTGAGAGACACAAAGCTAAACTAGCATAGGTAGGGACAGTTTCTCTGTTCATAGTAACCTTTAGAAATCAAGAGATCTTCTGTGCAGAGCAGATAAATTACAGCATGGCCTCTCAAATGGGTATTGAAAGGAGAACAGTAATGGATACGCATGAATAGACATCGCTGTGTATCTGAGGGTGCCCATGTGAGGAACCACATTTCTTGCAAAGATCATTTTGAAATTATATAGGATGTTACTGATTTCTTTGCTTTAAAGAACTCAGTTCACATTAGCCAACAAATGGCAATGCTTTGCAGTGAAATTATGTGAGAGCTGAAATAATATATATTTCTAGTGGTTTAATCTTGATATTTGTCTTGAATGGAAAATGAAATACATTGCAAACTCAGGAGTATGTGAACATGCCAAGTAGTGAGGTCGGGTGTCATTGTTCTGAAATTTTTGTCTTACATTTTGTTTTTTAAATACTGCATCACATTAGACAGATTAAATATGGAAACCAAGTAGTGTCTGGATTATATCTTTTACCTTTTACATTTTTACAAAACCTAAACTCTATTGAGACGTATGTCTAAATATAGTTTTTTCCACCAATAGAAGAATGGCTGATACCACGTTTAACATATTATTACATAGACAGGCTCATTGTGTAGGCTAATAGTTGTATTCATGCCAAAAAAAATTGATGCAAAGCAATGTTTTTTTTCTATGGGAGTGTTTCCATCTTGCCTCCATAAGGAGATGTCACTTTGGTGTCACGTTAGGCAAAGGAAGATCTTCCCCAGCCCCACAACATACCACTACAGGAACCTGTCCTCTACTGCTGTCTTTGGAAGCCGTAATGCAGAAATGTGGTTAGAATATACGGGAAGAGGATCATTCCCAGTATTTGTTTTGCAAATTCTAGTATGGACCAGAGTCCTGAGTGGCCTGCTTGTAGGTATGTAGGTATGTTCTGATGTGGGGCAGCCACCAGGACCCTGTGGGAAGGAGGGCAGTACACCCACCCGTGGCAATCGCCCTGTTGTGCCATGGATTGCATCTCTGAGCAGCTTCAGCAGGAGCTTCCAGGCTCTGTCTCTCTTCACAGGAGTCAGACTCAAAAGCCCACGTATGAATATTTAAACAAAAGGCATTAACAAACCTGCCTGGGAAATGTAATAAGAATGTCTTTTTGAAGAAAATATGCTACCAAAATGACAGATAGCCACATTTTTCACCTCTTCAGTTCTAAGTGCTCTTAGTGTTAATTTGTGAATTATGGTTTCTAATGAAAATAGTACTTTATGCAGTAAGGTTGCTATTATATTTTCTTAATCTATTTTACAGAAGCCCTTTTGTTGTTCAGACTGTTCTTATTTAAAAGCTAAGCCTTGTTTTGTATTTCACTGCCTGTCGCCAGCTTGCTGACAAAAGTAAAGGCTATGAATTTGTTAGACCCTACTTTATAATATATTCTGTTTATCATCATTTCTTTTTCATTATGGTGGTGTTATTTTCACTGCTGTACTGAAGGTGCTGTCAAAATTTCCATTATAAATATTGTTTCTGAGGGGTTTGTAAGTCTAAGGGTTCTGTATTAAAATTCTCTCTGGCTGAAATTTGACATGTAAGTCTTGGTAAAGAAATGTTTTCTTTACATGCAGTTTAAATTGGCTTAGTCATCTTTTTAAAAGAAATTTGCATGTAAGTATCAGGAGCCACACATATAGTACAGTCTCATATATTTAAATAACAACAAAATAAACATCTATTTATACAAAATGTTTCCGAATTTCAGTAGGTATCAGTCTACTACGACTAAAAGATATAGAAGAAAACGCCCTGATAAAATACACCTACTCCGTAAATACACATTGGCAATTTTATGACTTCTAGGTTGCTACAGTAGATTTATAAGGTAATGAGTAAAGATGCTGTGTTCAATGTTTGACAGAGATGCAAAGCAAAAATGTAGAAGTTAGTAATGGAGGAATAGATATATCATCGTACCAGCAGAAGACAGACGTTTGTTTTTGAAGGAATTCTGTTGACACAAGCAAGAGCAATCTTTTAGTGACCTCTTATTTCATGAGACATTCAAGATGCTTAGTCAGAGTTTCTCTACATTTTAATTTATAGAACCTAATTTGTCTTGTCATTTCTCTGCTTTCACTGACTTCTTAGGGATGACACACCTGTCTGATGCTTATTCCTGTTGTAATACCTTGTTACAGGCTCTTCCCGTGGGTCAGTTCACCCACGCACCCCAAGATCTCATGCTTACTGCTTTTCCTCCTCTAAATTTCAGTAACCTTACAATGACAGAAAAAGTAAACAGCACTTTAAAAGAAAATGATAGAAGAAATATTTTCAATTAAAAAGGTGCAAAATATGAAAAGATAGCCATAGGATGTGCATCAGACAGTACTCATAGAATAACTGCGCTACAAAAATGAGGAAACACAGATTTCTCATGCCTTGATTTCTGGCAGTGTGCAGTTTTCTTAAAATAGAATTAAGGCATGGTAAGAAGATTGAAAAGGGGTGATTTTTTTCCCAATCTGTTCTATGCCTCCCCTGCCCCCCACTGAGCCCCAAGATAAAGCACTATGGGCACCTGTCTGCATTGCAAAGCTCTGCCTTCTTTCCGTCTTGTATACTAAATACAGACTAGAGAGAATCCATCTGGAGCTGCATTGTGCTATAACCTCCTGAGAGAAGGCAGCAGAAAAGATTTCTAAACATACATTTACAGTCTTTGTTTCAAAGCAAAAAAATAGTTGATATTCAGTGGAATAATGGTTTATGTAGCTGGCTGTTGTTCCCGGGTGCCATTCACTGCCATGTGAGCGTGGGGCAGGGTAACTTGCCCGTTGGAGCATCGTGCACTGTGGGTTTTCTCTGATGGACACGCTGCGGAAGCAATGCTCCCCGTTGCCTTTCAGAGACGTCCAGAAATCTTCATAAACTTCTTTCTGAAGGTTTGACAGTTTGAGGTTCTTGTTGTTTTCTTTTCTTTAATAATGATTACAACTTCTGTAACTGTCTTTGGAGACTAAGAAGTTTCCATGGCTCGGAGCATATGCAATATCTTGTGTGATTAATATCAGTATATATATGTGTATGTGTGTGAGTCTAATTTTTTTTTTAAAAAAAAGGCTCATTAATGAAAAGATCCCCAGCGATTAAAGTATGTAAGAGATATTATGTTTGTTGACAGAGGTAGAGGAGAATATAGGGGCAATATATGGGAGGGCTGAGACTACTACCCCTCTCTGCGGTCCGTCCCCCTTGTATTCCTCTAGCCCCCAGAGATGCCCAGCAGCTAGAGGGGTACAGCTCTAATGAATCCAGCAGCACCCATTGGGGGGGGCAGATCCTGCTCTGGGCTCATGTGCTCACTGAAGCAGACCCAGAAAGCTTTGTAGCAACAGCAATGCAGCGGCAAGACACTGAACTCCTTTTTAACATCCCCAGGTGAAATACCTACACAAGCTCCCAGGTCCTTCAGTCAAGTAATAATCCACAGGATATGAAGAAGAGTAACTAAGGTAATCCTTCAAGCAAAAAAAACCATCAAAGGTGCAAAAATGCCCATTTGCTGAGTCCCTATTTAGGGGAAAACAATTCTATATAATGACCTGATACTGTAAAAGTGCATTTTGCTTCATGTATGTACACTGTACTTCAGGGAAATTCACAGGTGAAGCTTAATCTTTCCCTAGAAACATTTTGTGAAATGACTGATGATAGTTTAATTCATTCCCCCCTACATATCCCAAACTCCCAAAAAATAGGTAGTCATATGCACTGTCAGCAAGGTAAGTGACTGTGGTACCCTTTTTATGGACTAGATAATAATAGAGCATTACAGAGTCTTTCAAGTTCCTTCTCCTTCAAAAGCTTTCTATATTAACGTATTTTACAGAAAAGCAAATTCTTTCACTTTTAGAAACTACATTGTAGTACTGAGTTTCAGTGGAGAACCTGAGAGCATAAATAGAATTGTAATGTTGCCTTTTCACTAGTAATTTATTTAATCTTTGAAAGCTATTGCATACAGGAATATCAGTAAAGTAAAAAAGAGAAAGCAAATGTGCAAATCTAACAGTAAAATCCAGGTGGATAAGTGTAGAGCTATAGTTAGTTCTCTGCAGAATACGGCAGGCTCATGGGACTGACACCATGTCAATAGAGCATTTCTATGAGTCATTTTTTCATTTTCTCTTTCAAGAGAGGAATGAAAGAACTCGAATAAATACTGTGGGGTCATCTCCAGGACTAAGATTCTGCTGACATGCGGACCTAAATCTAAAGATGTTTCCATAACTTTACTCCTGTAATAGTTAAAAACCTTCCCATTTCCAGTTCCATTTATTAATGACCATTTAATTCTTTTTGTTTTACTCCTGTGCCAATATTGTCTTTCAGTTAAGCAGCTCTTCTTCCTTCCCAGTGTTAAGCTCCATGCTGTATTCAGAAAGGAGATCATGTCCCCTCTCTGCCTTTCAGCAGTGGTAAATTGTTCCACTCGGTTACCTGTGGGCATGCTTTGAACAGGACTACAATGAACTCATCCCTTCTTTCAAAACACTAGCTGAAAAGTTGGCTCCCTGCCACTTGTCACTCAAAAAGCAAATGCAAGAGAGGTTGAGATTGCACAAATGTCTCTATTATTGCTCACCTTGTTTTGCTTATCCTTCTGGTGACCAGAGCTAAACAGTAACTCCTGATACAGCTGACAAAACACTGCAGTATGCAGGAAAAAATTGACCAAATTTAACATTCAGTTACGCTTGTGTCAACCTTAACAACCCCATGGACTATTACAAAAAATATTTTCACTATTTCTACTATTAATCATAGTAGCATTGTACCCAAAGACTAATCCTTTTTTTATTACCTCCAGCTTTTTGTAGGAGGCCAAGATTCCCATTTGGATGTTCCTTCAAGAAAATATCTGAGTGATGTCCAACACACTCCAGTACTGGAGGACCCAGTGGCGGGTGCAGCGAGCATCATTTTAGCTTACTACAAGACAGACATCAATAACTCTGTTTCTCTGTCCAGTTTGCTATTTCCTTCATATGACACTTTGTGGAGGTTGCATTACTCATTCCCACAAAGACACAGGTGCAACGGGTTCAGTGCCAGTGAGTTCAATACGGTGTGATAACATCAAGGCAAAACAACTAATCAATTTTGGACAAAACACACAAACCTCTCCAAGAAAAATAAACCCCAGAGTTAATTTACTCAGTCGTCATCACCATCAATTATATATACATCATATTTAATATTAAATGCTGCTGTGAATATGCTAGGCTTCTCTTTCTTTATAAAGCAATCTATGCTCCCCAAATATAAAAGAGGTTCTAAACAAAATTGTTGTTCTGTGTACAGATACTGTATGTGGGCCAAAAATCAAGGATCCAGATCTTTCAGCTGGAAGTCTGAAATTCAAATCCGAAAGAAACATTTCCTATGCTCCACTGCTCTTGCCTCTTAGAGAGATGCTTTGATAGCGCAAGCCTGGGTTCAAAGCTTGGGTTCGGATCCAGGCTTTTAGCTTGAGACCATCTCTTAAAAGTAAAAATGAAGCAACCCCAAAATATACAACCTCTGTTTCTGCCACATGAGTTAAAGCAGGAGAGAATCCTTCTCTAATGACCCTGACCCAGAATAAGTGTGAGGCTGCTTAAAACATTGCTTTACCATTTAGGAAAATTTATGGCACTGTAAGTACTGAACATTTGGTCACAGCACTTTCACTATAGGTTTGCCTAATGAGTCTGTAATTATCATCTTTTTGTTGAGGATTTTCATCCCGACAGGGTTGGTCTGACATTCACTGAAGCGCTCACATTTGTTAGGAGGAGAAATCCCGCAGCAAAGGGGCGCTCGTGGCGGCAATTAGGAAAGGCTGGCAGGAGCGGTGGCCGGTGGGAGGGCAGCCGCCGTGCAGGGGGGCTGCAGCTGGGTCTCAGCACAGCCCTGGGACCCTCTGGAAGGGGAAGGCGGGCTGGCGTGAAGTGTCCTTACGCCGCTACTTTTGCTCACTTTTGGACTGCGTATTATGAAACTGGGTCTAATGTTTAATTTTGAAAAAGGTGTAAATTTAGTGATAAATATATCCTGTTTAAAGTGCATGTGCATATGCAATTGGGCAGAAAAAAGAATATTTAAAGTGATGTTTAAAGACAGTATGGGTATCTCACTTGCTTTTTTAGACTCCTGACTCCCCTGAACTGCTGCAAATATATTCCAAATACTTGGAAAACAGCATAAAGTTGTTGACAGAACATTTTGTAGAAAGGTGACCCGAAAAGTAAACCATCGCCACAGGCAAAAGCATGTTACCAGGAACTCCTCAGAGACAGGGGTCTAATTCTTCCCTTCCTTAGGCTGGTTTCACACCAAAGCATCTCTGCTTATTGAGTTGTGATTTACACCAGTGAAGGCTGGCAGAGCTGGTATCCCTCAATAAGAAGGATGTTTATAAAATAGGAAACCCGTATCTCTACCTTCTTGCACTGGGTGCCATTTCCAGCAGTGGGCAGAAAGCACAGACGGGGAAGGCAGCACTCCTGTCTTGGAGCATGGGACCCTGGAAAGGCAGCAATGTGCTTGTGCAGCAGGGAGAAAAAATCCTCTCTCCCACTAATTTTTAAAGAAAAACAATTGTCTTCAGCCTGAACTGCAGCTCTCTCTAGCCCTTGATAGTAGAGAGTATTTTAACATCAAAATTTTGTTAAGAAAGCATTCTTCTTTGAGGAGATGAGTGCTGTAAGAAACAAAGTTTTTTTTTTTAAATCTAGATTTACTGTCTTTAAAACTTCTTTTCATTAAATATCTTTTGGCCATATGCACTTCCATTGCACAATAGTAGTGCTCACTAAGATGTTACGATATTATTTTTATGTTGCAAAGTACAACACAAATCTAAGTGCTTTTTACAAAATTTGTTGAGCACAAGCACCTCAGAGAGACCAAAGCAAATTTGTTAAATGTTTCATGGTTGCCAAATTTGATTCCCACCACCTCCTCCAACAAAAAAACCCAACTTCCTGTCAAAGAATTGTCACCCAGCTGTCAACAGCTGTCACATTGCATGCGGGAAAGGAAGAACCCAACCTGAAAAAAAAACATATCCAAACTCACATCAGCTTGAATCTTAAAGGAAGTAGAAGGAAAAGAAAAAAAATTGTTTCACATAATTTCCATAAAGTTGCATGAAGGGTGGCTATGTTATGAATGCAATACTGCAGACAGCACAGGATGTAGGGCATTGGCTGGGTGTGGGTCCTTCAGCTCCAGGAGTGCATGTTGCATCTCCTTCCACTTGGCCAGCCCTGGGGTATTACCTAGCGGTACCCAAAAGCTGTACATTGTTTAGAGCATATTATTACAAAAAGTGTCTTAAAAGTTCATCCAACATGTATTGTATTTTACTGTTCTTCTGAAGTCTGTATCTGAGTAAAACTCAAGATCTACAGGTTAGAGACTAGAAATTTGGAGGGTAAGCTATGAGTTTTAGGCCACTAGTTTTAAAGAAAGTCAAGGCAACTAAGACATTGCTGAGGTTCAGCTCCTGTGCAAATGCATGGGGAGGGAGCTGAGGGCTAAGCAAGCCAGGCAGAGAGAGAGAAGCTGGCTCAGAGAGTGCCAAACCCTTAACTGGGATGTACAACACCCCTGTGAAGAAGATGTTATTATCCCCATTTTTACAGATGGGGAATTATTTTAGGTGTGACTTTTTCATTTGCTCATAACATTAATTTCAAGAAGAAGAAAAGCAGAATGAACTGCTGTGGCTTCCCTGCTGGAAAGGAAAACAAATAAACACCTCTGAGAAAACATCTTGCAGGAAGAACATAGCACTTGCCATTTCTCCATTTCGCTTTCAGAGGTGACTTCCTCAACAGCAGCAATATATCCTGAGAGCCCCAGCGGTGAAGGTAAGGAAGGTAGTCAGCATATTAGGAATTTACAGCTTCTTCTTTCTATTTATGTCCTGTAATATCCTGCCCCAGTCCAGCCTGTGCCCCTGATGGTTTGTCTTTTGGGGGCATTTGTCATACGGTGTTGAAGGATTTGGGGAGAAAAAAAAAAAAATCATAGCCTATATGAAGAATAATCCAGACGGCATACTGGGCTGATGGAGGTTGAAAATCAGATTAATCCAATTTTCTATAAAAAATATAGGGCTTGAATTAGTTGTTAGTAAACAACTAAGATGATAATTAGTTATGAGCTCTTGAGACCACCCCATCTAATATGAATTTGACAGGCATTACCACAGTGGTGTCCTGACCCGCTGCCAGAGCCAGAATGAAATTCAATATGAAAATGTGAATTCACACAATAGGATGAGATTTAGGTCAAAAACATTTCACCTAGCCTTTCACAGTGGTCCATCCCTCACTCCATGGCATACCCATTTCAAAGAATCTCCACCCGCAGCAGCTGCAAAGGGAGACATCCATCTCAGCTACAGTCCTGTGGGTTCTACAGAAAATGAAATCTCACATGCTTTTCTGCTCCTTATCAGATCTTCTTTATTTTACATCTTTATTCATTCTTTTACTTTTAATCAAAACCACTTCCTCCTACTACCAAGCTTGCTTAGGAGAAACTTTTGTCCAAAATTCTGCTGAGCTTTGTTGTGTAAGATCATTCTAGACAATTCAGCTTTTAATTCTGTGTATCAGACTTAATTATTGAGACCAAATTGTCATCAGTGCAATGCATTTGTTATTCCATTTTTCTCTCTTTCCCAATATCTAATAGAAAGCTGCTGTGATTCTCAATACTTGGTGGTTTTGGTTTTTTTTTTTTAAATTTTCTTTCAATACAATTATCTGTGTCAACTTTCTGTTGTTTTAAAACTTTGACTGCAAGATTGACACAATTACCACTTTTGTGTCCTCACAGCAAGTGGAGCAAAATATTTCATGATAGCCAGGGAGCTATCATAAGATCAATCACACTGTGTCCTTTTCCTTGAAGCCTAATTGCATCCTACCAGCAGGATCCTCCTTCCTCATTGATTACTTCCATCCCTTTATTTCTTACTGATTCATTTCTCCCATTCTCAGCTTTAATTAACAGGGATTTCTCTGTTTTCCAGACATTCAGAGACTCCTTAACAAGCAATGAGACAACTACAATGCATCCATGGTCATATGAAGAGATAATACCCCCCTGGTATAACTTCTAACCACTGCTCTCAGCTGAACTTTTTTAGCTTTCTACTAACCTTGCATGTGTGCATGTGTATGGGTGTGTGTGTATATATGCATGTTTAAAGCACTTCTAGAGAAAGACTTTTATCTTTTCAAACCAACAACAGGTCAATGAAGTTCTTTTGTATTCTGCAGCTGCAGTCTTCTTATTTCTCCTGGAGTGGTGTCCTGGTTTCACCTGGGATAGAGTAAATTTTCTTCTTAGTAGCTGGTATAGTGCTGCGTTTTGAATTTAGGATGAGAATAATGTTGATATCACACTGATGTTTTGGTTCTTGCTGAGTAGAATTTACACTGGTCAAGGACTTTTCAGCTTCCCATGCTCTGCCAGGTGCACAAGAAGCTGGGAGGGGGCACAGCTGGGACAGCTGACCCCAACTAGCCAAAGGGGTTATCCCACACCATATGACATCATGCTCAGTATATAAAGCTGGGGGAAGAAGAAGGAAGGGGATGTTTGGAGTGATGGTGTTTGTCTTCCCAAGTAACTGGTTACGTGGGATAGAGCCCTTCATTCCTAAGGATGGCTGAACACCTGCCTGCCGATGGGAAGTAGTGAATGAATTCCTTGCTTTGCTTGTGCGTGCGGCTTTTGCTTTACCTATTAGCCTGTCTTTATCTCAACCCATGAGTTTTCTCACTTTTACTCTTCTGATTCTCTCCCCATCTCACTGGGGGGGAGTGAGCGAGGGCCTGCATGGGGCTTAGTTGCTGGCTGGGGTTAAACCACAACAAGTGGCAATCATTTTGCTCTCATGACTGACTCTTTGTCTTTAGTTTGTTGAAAAAATATACTATCAGCTTTGCCCTTTTTCTTCTGTTTTTGGCTCTTGGCTGTGGAATGGTGGCAGCTGATGTACTCTCTGGGTGTGTTTACGGACACAGGAGCTTGTTGGAGTGTAAATATGCTTCAAGGAGAATGATATTACCAGTTCTCACAGGTTATATAAATGTTACTGTAGAAATAGCATGGGAAAAAATAAATCTAATTAAAGACATATCTGACAAGAGTTTTGATTGTACTCAGCTAAACCTGAAAGCAAGTATTTGTTTGACACAGGCTTAAATCTTCCTGAATGCATACATAAACCTATTGACTTTGAGACAGTATTTCTTTTCATATTGGTGTGTGGGTCTGGAAAAATCAAGGCTGGATAAGTTGGCTTCAAGGTTGGATGACTTGACTATGTTATTTAGGCACCTTGGGGATGGCAAAGAAAAGTTAAAAGGTTCCTTTAAATCAAAACACCCTTCCTTTTGGGTGTGTGTGAGAAGGTTATGATGCTCTGTGTCACACAAAGCCATAAGAAGCGGAGCTGGAGACATGTGATGCCTAGAGAAGTTGTTTTTGCTGTGTTTCTGGAGAAAACCCAGCCCTTTGCTGTTTTAGAAGCTCTTTCTTTGAATGCATAAGAACTACATTGGAGCTCGATGAAATTCACAGCTGTGCAGATAGCAAGCATAAGAGATACTTACATTCTACTTAAGACCTACTTGAAATTACAGGAATAGAAATAAACTTTCTTACAGTGCTGGTAACAGCATTGCATGTCTTGATTGTCAGCTCATATAAGACCCCTATGTCTGATGTCCTTTGCCTCAAGGATTATGACATCTCCCAAGTTAAATATATCTTGCGGTAATTATTAACCTTTCTTGTTCTTACTCACATTCTCTGTTTACCTATCAGCCACATACCACCAGTGCAGCAGTCTGGTACAAAGGCACAGTGTATTGGAAAACATCTCACCACCTTGAAGAAAATCTGAAAGCAGATTTAGAAAATGCATTCTAATTTGTCATAAAAGCAACATTATCACTGGTGGCATGGATACTGATATTTGGATAATAATTAGTTAAATTTCTCTCTGACTACATCATTGGCATTGAAATA
This sequence comes from Nipponia nippon, assembly GCF_047370975.1. Lineage (NCBI taxonomy): Eukaryota > Metazoa > Chordata > Aves > Pelecaniformes > Threskiornithidae > Nipponia > Nipponia nippon. Next base: position 95,588,922 of record NW_028262369.1, read on the forward strand.
CTATATCTTCAGCAGCAACCTTATCTATGGAAAGCTGCCAAGCCTTTGAGAGAAAAGCCAAACAGGGTAAATAAGAAGGTTCAGGGAATGGCAAATCTGTCTTAAAATAGGACCATAACAATGAGAGAAGGAACAGGAAGGGCAATTTAGCAGACTCAGATAGAAGTGAGTAGTCGTGAAAAAGAGCTCATGGAGCTTGCGTTATGTATAGGATGGACAGGCAGACAGCTGGTTTAGACTGCATTTGTTTCCAAGCTCCAGCACAATCTCCCAGCGCAACCACATCATGCAGATGACTGAAGAAAAACTGCAGAACATAATTTTGTCTCTAACTTTGCAAGCCCTTACTGGGCTAATTAACCACACCAAAGGCAAACTGTTTGGACTGTTCCTACTCCACAAGTATGTCAATATGTTGAGTTGCATTGTTCCTGGTTTTACTCATGTGATGCATGACAATTTTTTTGTTCCTCTGTAAAAGACCTTATGGGAGAACAGCTCCTGCGGTCACTCACCAACCCATTGATTTAACTCCTAACAAGATCAAAACCAAACAGTTTCAAATACATCCTTGCTACTGAAGTCATGTCATCAAAGTAAAAAACAAATGAAACTTTCCTGGCCTTATTTCACCAAAATGTTTTCCAGAGGTACCTTTGCTAGCTGGTCATGACGTGTGGCATCATTTGCCTGCACTTTTTGTTCTCTGGGCAACACTTTCTCCCTTGATCGTTCAGAAATCTGGGCTACAATACAACTTATTGTACAACACTAAGAATGATAAGAGCTTTCAAGTTTTGACCCCTCACTATGCGTTCAGATCTCGCGAAATAATCCCCAGTTGTCCCGTGTCCAGTCTAAAGGGAAAGAGCCTATTTCCCAATGTACAAATGCTCACTAAGAATCAAAACGTAGAAGAGAAGCAAAGATTAAGCTGAATCTCCCAGAATAGCAGTCAGAAGGAAATCTGAGAAGCAAAAATACCCTTGCTGATTCCAGAAAACAACCTTTAAATTGATAAAGATGTTGCCAATATGGATCTTTCCTTTCAATCTGGAGCAGTCAGGCAGGCACAAGTCTTTCCTGTTGATAAACCTTTCTTTTTATCTGTTTTGTAAGACAATGAATATGTACATTATCTACAGTTTGACAGCTTTACAAGTGTAAGATTCTCAGTATTGCTGCGTGCTGCCAATCTTTTTATGACCTGGCACTGTGGTCTCACAAATGTCCATGACTATAGTCTATACAGTTGATCTACCAACACTAAATTAACTGCAATATCAGCAATCAGAAGTGATAGACTTTAATTAAAGGTCCAGTAACGATAGTAGGTTGGTGACTGGCCACGGGCTTCTCCACGGTTTGGCCAGGTAGGTAGATTGTCTATAAAAATAATTGGGCAATCTTCTGCTGAGCTGTTCCCCTGCTCCAATCTGCTGTTGCCATTGGCACAGCAGCACACCACCACACTCTGGTATCAGCTCTGCTTTGCCATTGCGAGTCCTGAATTGCAATCCAAATATTTCGTCTTTGCAGTTTCCTAAACTGCTGTAAACCACACGTTCCAGGTGCTAGGCGCAGTATGCATGAGGCGTTTGGCAAGGGATGCTGATGATCTGGAATTTTCAGTCATAAGCAGAGCAATACAGTGATACTTCTGACTAAAGATGTGTTAATTACAAAACAAAAGTTGAGATAATAGGCAACCTGGCATGATCAGACTATGGAAAAAAGCACAGCCAGCTTACAGGACTACCAAAGTTTCCAGTGTTACACATCTGATATCAATTCGATCCTCTGTTTCTTGTCATTAGCTTTCCTCTGCTTAAGAAAAAGGAGGAAAAGAAATGCAACATTTTTACAATTCTGCCTCTTTGTACCTCCGTGTATGACAGGAAATGGATTCTAAAAAGCTGCCAAGAAAACTGTAAAAATGACATTCAGAGGTACTTCTGTAAAATTCTGATTACACTATACATCTGGTGAAAAGACATGAAGGCTTCACTGATATCGGAACAATCCATCAGCTTTCACTCTACGCAATTATTCCTTGCGAAAGTGGTGCTCAGGGAAGAGGGATGGAAAATGCCCTTAAGTTCTCATGACCTCCAGCTGTGGCAAGTGTTACTGTCAGCATTAATATTGCTAGCAACTATTTACATGAAATCCTGGTTATAATGAGATTAATTGCAAGACTTAACGGACTTCATTACGGACAAGATTTCCCCTAATATAATGTATTTTCTTTTAAATGTGATTATTTAGATTACACTTTCTCCTACTCTTACAATGTGCTGTTTGCTAAAGACGAAGTCAGGCACCAGTAGTGAATTTTTACTATGTAACTCTTGTAATGTTCATATCCATCTTTGAGTTCACCATTATTTGCTAGGATGTATTGTACGAGAAGGAAAATGAGATCTTTCCAGAAACTGCATCTTCAAAATGAGGTAATTGCTCACTTGGCTACCAGCAGCTCGTGTCCTGAACATCTCAACAGCTACTGAAATGTGAAACCTGTGCCTTTCGTATTAGCTGCAGCTCTGCTCCAGTCAGAGGGGAAGACTGTGTGAAAACAGCAGTGTAGTGCTCCACGGTTATTGTCAGAGGCTGCTTTGTGTGGTGGGTCACCTCCCTCTGCTTTTGCTCCCCGTGGCCAGGTGTACATCAGCTCAGTTCATAGGGCAGGGTTATGAGGTATGTCTTGGCTCAGCACGTAGGCAAAGACAGCACTCCTCTCCCTGGGGTGGAAGCAGAGCCTGGTGGCATCTCTGTGCAGTGTCTTACCCAGACATGCATGGCTATTTGTATTTGGAATGCACCCGGATGCAAGGACGCTCATTCTAAATTTCAGGTCAGTACACAACTGCAGGAGGGATTTTTGTGTTTTAATAACATTCTTCAGTGTTTTCAGACCAGCGTGGTCTTCATTTCATGTTCTAGAAGTCTTGATTTGATCTCAGTGTGATCAAGAGACATTTAATGCATCATCCCACTGAGGGGCCCATTCCACTATGAGGCTGCTCCTTTCCCCTGCTCTGATTGTAGAGTTTCTGGTAGGAAGAAAAACTCCCTGCAGTCATAATTTTAGAGCATAACAGAGAGAGATGGTGGGAAAGAAGTTTCCTTTCAGAATAGAGTTTCCACATTCAAGCTATATTCACCCACATATATTTTATACACACACATAAGTGTTTATATACACATAAGTGTAACTACAGCACTGAGCACCCCTCACCGACCATCAGCTGCCACTGCTCCACAGATTAAAGATAGCTCATGATAGTATCCTTTGACAAACTGCAGTATAATAAGAATACATGTCTACACTGGCAAAGACCTACCAGACCATGAAGGCCATTTCATGTTGACTGGAGGAAGAACTGTATTTTCTAGGTTTTCTGGGAAATTATAAGTTTCTAGGTTTTCATTCAATCTATTAAAAAAAAAAAATTAAACAACTTCCAATGTTCCTTTTTGGAAAATATACTACACTGTAATTAAAACAAAAACAAAAAAACCAAAACCCCAAACAACTAACCAAGCGAGTGAATCCTACAAATTTCCTTGTTTAAATATGTAACCTTACAAGTATATTTAAAGCCTTATTATAGTGTTTATTTAATGTGATTAAGCTGCACTCTATATGTAAGCTACTGCTCACAAATCAGTGCGTCCCAGGCTGTGGCACTTCTGACAATGTTCTTTGAACTCGGTCACTTTGTCCATACCCTGTTGGTAACATAACATTGTACACTGAATATCTATTTGAAAGCTGTTTTGAAACCCAGTGAATTGCATGAGAAAACACACATTCTATAAGCAATACATCTTTCTTCGTTCTAGCATTTCCATTTTATTTATTGTTATCTGGTTATTTTGATCATTAATGTGTTGCTATTAAGTGTTCAGAAAGAACTGAGGTATCTTCCCCTTAAGTCAGGAGCTTTTTTCTTTCCAAAATGTCTCAGATACCTTGCAGGGATTTCAAGCATCAAATGTAGTATCCATTCATATTGCTTTATTAGTCTTCTCTTTTGCTGTGGGAGGGGACACAGCTGTTCGTAAATACCATACCTACACGTTACACAATGTATAGAATAGGGAAGGGATCCATGTGATTTAGACCAAATGACAATGTTTTTGATGATTCTAAATCTGCACAGTTGCTGAAACTGTTGCTATGTTACATGAAGACATTTTGTGGCACCAGAAATTATTGAAGAGATTGAAGAGCTATGCCAGATGAAACACAATGTGATGCAATTCTAGTACATCTTTTTTTTTTTTTTTTTTGCAAAATTTGGAAAGGTTACTACAGAAGTTTCCTTCAAATTAGAAAAAAATCTCTTGCTTGGAGCTTAATTGTGAGAAATGTAAGTGCCAGCATATTCTCTGAGGGTTATTTTTCACTTCTTTTGTTTTTTGTGGTTTTTTTTTTGTTTAAACTGAAATACTCTTCTTTTACATGCTTCTGTTTATCAGCCACACTAACACAATTTACTACATACATAAAAAACCCATAAAGCTCACAGAATGATGATACTTAGAGATTTTCAGTTTCCCATTTCATACGTTTTGTGTGTAAAAGTCTGTAAGATAGGTTCCTGCTTTGTTTCTCGAGTCAGGGCATCTAAGGAAGCAGACAATACTATTAAATTCATGTTATTCTGTATTGGAGAATACAAATCTTGAAGACTTGAAAGGTGCATTTCCATAACAAAAATAGCTATACTGACTCAAAACACACAAAAAAATAACTGTGACATTGCATTCCTGCTGTGTCTGCTGATGGAGCTGAGCTTGTGAAGTCCATTGGAACCTGCTGCTGTCTTTACTGTCCATTAGAACCTGCTGCTGTCTGCTGAACAGAAGAGCAAACACTTTTTCCTTCTCAGTTGCAGAGACTGAATAGAAAGTTCCTGCTCTGTAAGGTCCCTCAGAAGTGGCAGCAATAGCTAAATGATAACTTCTTTATTTGTTGGTGTTTGGATTTGTTTTATGTGAAAACCAGCAAATAAAGTTGCTCTTGTACAGGGGAAAAGCAGTAAAACTTTTCTATTTAGCAATAGTGAGCCTATTGTCTAAAAAGCTGTGTAATGAGAACAGCAATGCAAGGAGTGATTTCCCTATAGATTTTATCAGAATGAGCTCCCGTGAGACTGTCAAAAATCCATTGTATAATAGCTTTCATGTTTTCAATGAGACTGAAGTTTTGCTAGTATAACAGACTATTTATCAAATAATTTTAGTAATGATTGGGATTAGGCTGTTATTTGTAAACCATCCTAAGTAAGGAGTAGCACATAATGCATGATCTGCAAACAGACTAGAAATCAAAATGAAAAAATAGAAAAGCCACCGTTCCTGCTTCATTCTGTTTGTGAATGAGTTCACGAGTTCACATCTTCTCACAGGGCATTACAATGGCTGCCCTGGGCTCAGTTAATTGGTCTGAGCCATCGCCTTGAGCCTTCTGCTCTCGTCCTCCTCCTTCGACATCGCTCACCCCTTCTTTCCTCTGCCTCATTCTTACTACCTAAGCACAATCTGTTAAACATAAGAGGTTAAATAAGAGCTGTGACAGTGACTAGCAGAAAAACACTCAGTGATTAAAAGGAAAAGGATGTACATCACAGGACCTGATTTAAAGCTGTTATCACAGTATTAATAATTTGGTGCTATGCCAGTCATAAAATGCTCCAGGCACCAAATTCACTCAGCTTCTCCCCGTTCATCCCTGAGATGGCTGCTGCATTCCCCTGTGGCAAAGTGGCTGCAGGTAAATACGACAGGGGGTTAAAATGCTAAACACAAGAAAACTTCACTTTTGCCAAACTCCCAGGAGAAATTTGAAACCATCTTACAGTGCATTTCGATTTCCATATGAATTTCAAATGATAGGAGGAAGGGATGAAATTTGAACAATGCAGATTGTCAAATAATTGGGACAGATCTACATAAAGTGTTCTAGTCTCCAGAAGATATCCATAAATTATATATCTTGATTTAGAAGGAACATATGAATGTCCCAGCAGTACTGATGAAAGGCTATGAGCCTCACACTGATGTCAGTAAGTTTTGGAGCTGCCCAAGAAACCAGAGGATTTACCCATGGCTGCTTGGACTTAAGAGAATGGCATGGTACCCAACAGCACAACAGAACTGTAAGCAAGGACCTGAACATCTTTTCTCTTTTATTGCCATCATCAATGATGGACCTTTTGCAAATAAAGAGTAAGCATCATTTTTTTTTTTTTTTTGCAGCTGCATAGGAACATACAGAATTCAACTCATTTTCCTATGTTAGTAATAATACAGACTTTTCCCCTCACAGAAAAAAAATAGCTGCAATTCACAGGCAACAGAGATAGGGTGAGGAGAAGAGTGATGTCCGCCTGTATAGATTCTTGTATAACCACTCCAAAGGTGCAGAAAATATAAAACAAAAGTTGTGTGTGTATGTATATATATATATAAACCCTTTGTGGGCCAGCAATTTTGGTTTTGATATTGTTTAGATTTACAGTTCTTCTTCTGAGTTTTGTTTGTTGTGCTGTATTTCTTAATGATCGACTTGCTGCAGTAAATAATTCAGGAAATCATCCTGTACTCTATTGTTCTCCAGGCATATGGATTTTTTTTCTCTTCAAAGCTCGAGTTTCTACTGTATGTTGAAAATTTCAAAGCTCTCCGAGGAACTGAATACAGGTTTTGTAATTATAACAATTTCTAGCCTAGCACCTGTACATCTGCTGTACCCTTTAGGGAACAGAGCAAAACAAAATGTATCAATTCCCCCTGGATAAAATGTGACAGGATTTCCATTTTCTATTTTTCCAGACCACCTAAGCTTATTATTTTTAGAACATTATGGATTGTTATTAAGCAGTAGTGGATTGTTGTGAAAACACAGACAAGATGCATAGCACAGCCCTTCTAAACAAAACCGACTGCACAAGTACAACTCCTTCTTCTGCAGTGGTGCAACTGGATTTTCATAGACAGTAGCAGAAATAGATATACAGGACTTTACGGTATCAGTCTTTTATAGAAAGATAGCTTGAGGTCTTCAACAAGAAACTACTATTAACTGCTTTTGGTCACATAGAAACATCTTTCAAAAGAAACCTTTTAAAGGTGTTCTAGTCTGATAAGTGTAACAAATACTGCAAAATTCCACTTTTTTTTTTCCCCTGAAATAAAACTTATACTGTGTATGCGCATATGCGTAGGCAATATAAACCGTTATGTGCAATTGAACTTTGTGAAATGTTTTTTATAATACCATTCTGTATCACCGTGCTGCATACATATTATTTCATGTAAAAGGAAATGCTGAAATAGTGCACTGAGCTATCAAATAAATATTATGCTCTAAAATTAAAATATTATTTTTCTAGGGGACAACTTTCTATTGCAGTTTTTTGAAAGGATGACACAATGAAAATGATCTACTTGATTTTCAACTGTATAGCTCCTAGTAAGTATAGAAATTAAGGCAGACGCCTAGGAAGGTGTTAAATTTGTAGGGAAAGCCAAGCACTGGTTAAGTTAATGGCAAAAATTCCATTTCACCTTGGTGCTTTCTCAAATCACCTTTGAAGATTGGTTACCTTTCTGCCTCTGTTATCATTTTAATTATGCTGCTACTGGTTTTTAATTATATGCACACATTGCGTTGTGTCTTTTACTGTTTCTATATATTCCCCCATTCAGGCTTTGAAAGCCGGAGAGGAACACCTGATTAAAAAGGATATCTGAGTATTGCCTTCACTGATCCCACTCCGGTTTCTTGAACATTTCAAAGTGGGTACACTGGGAGCATCAAATCTTGCTCTAATCTGTGCCGCGCTGGCACTTTGCTATTGCTTGAGCAAGAACAGCATGAACATGAGCATCACACCAGCCCTGCTCCCTTTATATCTCTGCCAAACACAGAGCTCGCCAACCCAAGCCAGCCCAAGATGAGAGAAGACCAGACCGAACTTGATAGATACATGATATGTGGGGGCAAAATTATATGTTGGGTTTTTTTATTACATCTTATTACCACAGAGTAAATCTGAGTAGGTTATCGAGGTGGTGAAGTGTATACAGCATGGCTCCTGTGAGCCCAGTTACAGGGACCAGCAAATTAAGCCCTTCTATAATCCCCCACAGTGATAACAAGGGATTGTGTGTGATTTGCAGTGAAATATTTTGAAAGAATTTATGATTCATGAAAACCCAATTAAAGGTATATGGGGTTACAGACAGATTTAAGACAGAACTCTGAATCTAAATTTGGGGCAGAATATGTGCAAAATATTAAGTCTATTTCAGATAGACCCATGATGTTGTAGATGTTTCTTAAAGAAAAGGTGATTTTGTGATGCTTAATTAATACAAAAATGAGTGAACAGCCAAAAGTTAGAAGGAAAAGTGTCAATCTAATTCTCATAATTGTTGCCAAGAGAGCTGTTAATAATTTTCACCATAACACCAGAGTATTCGCAGCCGCTATCCCTTTCCAGGAGCTACTCTGTCTGTCTTTGACCAAAAAGATGGCATTTTTCAACCCTGAATCAGGCTCAGACCTCATCTGCCCACATAGAGGGACAGGAAGAAGAAGAGCAGCTGCAGTTACATCCAGCTGTACTACCACTCTTTCAAGGTCCTGTTCCTTCCTTGCTGCCAAGTCCCCTGGTCCTGCCACTCTCTGTTCTTCAGCTATCTTTTTTTTTTTTTTTTTCTTGAAAACCATGGGATTGGCCTGAGCAAGATGCAGCTTGGGTGGTGGATTGAGTGACAGAGTCATAAAGAAACAAGATAAGACTAACTAAATGCTAAGAGGTGTCAAGGACAGCTTTTTAAAGCTCTCCTCAGCTGTAGGTGGTATGACTGTAAAGGGCTGTTCCTAATTCAATCCAGTTTAGTTTAAATGACTGCTGAAGAATGGTTTAAACTGCTCTGCTCAACTTTGCACTGAGCTGGACTGATATCACTCACACAGTCAATCATTGCATTTCAGCTAGAAACGTTAGGAGTTCAGGGCACAGCCCAAACTGAGACAAGTCTCAGAGCTGCCATTAGTCCCTCTATTCAAGAACATAGGGAGCAGCTGAATTACCCACCTCCTGATAATCCAGTCCAAAGTCTTCGTTTTCATTCAAGCCATAGCTTAGAAGTTGTTTGCTTTCTAATTCACTGTGAAGCCCTGGGCTCTTGATTGCCCGCCCTGCATGCATGCTGCTTTGCTCCTGTGATCTTTTCTGGAGCTTAGGCTATTTCTTGAACTGCGTGGACATGCACACAGCGAGCTCAAGTACTGACTTGGACACAATAAAACCTGGTAGCTGCACTTGCATGGACATGCCTTGGCCAAATTTGCAACCACTCTGGTTACTTTAGTCATTCCCTGCAGTGACCAAGAATCACAGACGCTAAGTCCTCCGATAACACATGAACTCCTTTTGAAGCTCAGTGAAAGCCATTTGTAACAGAATGTTGCCGAGCAGCACCTCGGAAAGAGAAGTGATCAGGACTGTTTGGTGTTCCCAAATGAGTAGGACTCTGCGGATAGCGTTGCTGCAAAATCTAGTACAGAGACAATGCTGTAAAGAACTAGTCGGTGTTTTCATGCATTTAAAATATGTCATATAGCTATGCAAAGTATCATTTTTAATGCTTTCTCCAAAAAGTCCCACCAGTTTTTAAAAGCTTTTTTTTTTTTTTGTTTCAAAGTAGCATAAACTATTGCACATCAAGAACCAAGCACCCATTTCCTTGCATATATAATGATCCCATATACCAGACCCAGTTTTACACTGGTCCAGAGTGTAAAGGTGGTTTTGACAATATGGAAAGGCTTATTTGCCCTCCTCCGAAAAGGAACCAAGTCTACACTGGCTTATTTCCCACTTCTCTCCAAAGCCCTGCTCTCTGGATAATCCGTGTGGCATGCATCCTAGTTTCTTCCCATGACCCCTGCTTAGCCACAGGAGACATATGCAATGCATGGGAATGCAAACCAAGCACTCTACAGTTTAGAGCTGGCCAGTCTGATCCAAGGACAGTAGCTCTGCACACGATGGGAGTGAGGTTACCCACCTCCTTTGGCTGAAGGTCAAGGCTCTCTCCTTGACACAGTCTGCCAAGAGAGACAGAAGCAATTTTCCCCTTCCTTCATTGAAGGGAACTCTAGGAAGTAGTGTGCTTGGTGTAGTATAGGCAGCAATTGCTGATTAATGCAAGTAGGGACTTAGGGAGATTCTGAGTTTTAGCAGTATTATTGTAGTCAGCTGGCTTGCAATCTGGAGTATGAAAGAACTACCATGTTCTCTCTGTGCAAGGCTTCATAAAGCAACTCTCTCTCTACCTCAGAGGACATTGCACTCGGGCAATTGCTTTCTAATCTATGTTTTTCATATCATCCCTGTCACTTTGACATTTGGAATAAAAACCCATGGTGGCATAAACAAACCTTTCAACTAAAAGGGATGGCTAAAAGGGATTGATAGTATCAAAAATGGATCTTGCAGTGATGCTCTTTATCTTTTCCCTTCCTCTGCCTTATAGCCCTTTATCTCTTCCCTATTTAGAGCACAGAACTTCTTAGTTCCTGCTATCTAAATTACAGGTCTTTCAACAGTTTGTTAAATGTAAGGAAACATGGATCTTTTGTGTGGTTCAGTAAAGCTCTCGTTTTGTTAGTTACTAAGTCAGCACTCACAATACGCTGTTATTTAGGGTTTTCTCATATGGTATCACAGTGTCGAAAGGCATAGCAACCACAGGACCAGAATAAGAATGAAAACCATGACCTCAGAAAATCAGTTGGAGAGGGGGATGTTTGAGAACATGCAGAATGTTTGAACACGAACTCAGAGGAGATGTTTTTAACCTTTTCACTCATTTTGAAAGGTTTGTCACAGATATGTGGTCCTTGACAATAAACAGAAAGGTAGTGCTCTGGAGAAATGTATCAGATCAAGAATATGGTTAATTGCATTGGCAGTTTAGTGATGAAAACTTGTGTTCTTTTCAGAAATGAAAGATGCTTCAGACACCCTTTGCCGTGTTCTACTAATTGTAAGTATTTCAGAAACTGAATGCTTTCTAAAAATCAGAGTGGAAAATAATGTTGTTGTCTTAAGAGCTCGGCCTGAAAAATTTGCTTAAAAGGAGGAGAGGAGATGGACCTTTAACTTGAGGTTAGAGGGAACCATCAGAAGTCTGTAATGGAAGATATCAAGGGTTAGGTAACAGCACTCTGGGCAGAGATGATCTGCAGATTAAATGCTGTCATATTTTTAAGGTTTTCTTACTCAATTTTTTTTCCTCTACCTGACTTGTCAGTGGACACAAAATAAACAGTTAGAGGTAATACAGGAAAACAGCCTCAGGATCTTCACCAAGAAACAAATTAAAATTGCATGCCATTTCTATGTACATAAAGAAAAGAGGGCAAAGCATTCCTTTCCTGGATTGTATTGGCAGCTAGTGGATGACAATTGCTTTCCTTTTCTGAAGAGGATGATGGAACTTAATCTGCAGTTCAGAAGTTCTCGGATAGTTTTAAACTAATTTTCTCATTCTGAATGCGCACAATGTTCTGAGTATAAAGCACATCTTACACAGACCAGCTTAGTGGCTGAGCATATACAATAATGTTCAATCAGTGCCAGTGCTCCGTTTTTTATTAATCATTTTCCCTGTATATTTTCAAAATGGTACCCTTTTTAAGAAATAGAAAAGTCTGTAATTCTCCTGTTGGAGTTTTAAAATGAAAAGGACAGCATGGATAGTGTTTTTAACTGGTAATAGAGAAAAGAGAAAGCAGAGTATTATGCTGAATTCCTTTTATTTCTTTGGGTTTAAGAGTGAACAGAAAAAATTCCACAGCCAAGAAAGAACAGGAATAAATCTCTGTTTTAACTCTACCTAAAACAGAAAAAAAAATGTCTCCAGTTTAATAATCTTATTTAATTTTAGTTTGATCATGGTAAATGTGATTCCAATTAATTTTACTTAGCAAGTGCAGATGGAGCCAAAATCATATTGATACATATGAAGATAAAACTCAAATTTTATGCTAGGAGAAATAACAGTGAAATTGTCTTGCCATGTATGATAAAGTCACAGTGAACAGTCTAGAGTACAGAAGATAACTTCAGACTGCTTGGATTTAGGTGGTCAAAAGATACATCTGATGCCAGCAAAGAGCATTTAACATCATTGTTAAGCTTACACACCAGATTACGAAGATGAACGCTTAATGAATAAATTCTCAGCATTTACAATTTCTTTTCAAAGCTCAGTGGAATATATTAATTGAAATTTTCAACAGAAGTCAGGCAACTGAATTAGTTAAGCAACTATGTAGGTCCCATTAGTATCTATGTGTATATTTTAGGCTGTTGAATAACTCCACAAATCTGACCCTAGGTCATTTTGAGAACTTGAGTTGGGGCCAAGGGTATGTGGAAATATCTAGGTGTTTTTGAAAAATCCGCTTTGATACTTCTGTACATGTTTAGTCACTTGAATAACTTAGTAGATTTGATCGCTAGGCACTTTTGCAGAGTTTAGCCTGTTTTTTTTCTGTGTATCAAGTTATTTGTCTCATTCACATTGATGGTCCAAACTGAGTTACAAACCCATTCAATCATACATGAGTCTAAGATTATTAAAGTAATTTCTTAGGATCACACTCAAAATTTGTTGTGCTTTCTGCCTTTTCCTCTGTTGCTCATCGGCCGTTTGCTGAACTGTGCAAATGTTTCTTCTCTAGTAATGAATGCTTATTTTTCATTGACTTCTTAGAGCAAATACTCCCATGTGCTTGTTATCTTTTTTTCTCCTCCCTGTTCTAAAGATGTTTTCTTACATAAACAGCTTGTATTGCTCCGAACCCTTTGATTGGGAGATAAAAATTCCCACACCGACAACTCTTCTGATTTCCCTTCTGATTTTCAGGGGCACACTTCTCCCCTCAGTCATAGATGTTGTTAGGGATTTTTTTCCCTTCTGTAGTTTCTGCCTCTGTGAACCAGAGCTTTACAGTCTGCACCAGGGCTTAACTCTTCTTGTCTGTAAAGGACCTGCCAAGTCTCACTCACTTTGAGTGAGAGATGTGTTCACTTTGTTTTTAAAATTGCCTTAAAATTAAATGGCTCCACTTTTGTGGCAGATGATTGTGTCGTGTGTTTCAATAAGACATTCAGAGTAGTCTTCCTAATCCTCTGAAATTTCATATATTTTAATTGTCACATTTTGAGTCTTGTCCCAGGCTCCCCAGGTTTGGAGCTTTTGCCAGTAATAAACCATTGTCTTCTCATTTCGCCATCCTCCTCCCTGTTTGCTGTTGTTTGTAAAGAAGAACCGTGGACAAAACTATGCTAGTAACTTCTCCTTTTTTCTGCAGCATGGATAATTCTTGGTATTCCACACCTCATCCTTCATGGTTTAAGGTGTATTCAGAATTACACGGTAAAATCTGAAGTGAAAACCATGTACTTTTCTCTATCTGTCTTTAATATGGCAAAAAAAAAGGACAAAGAAAGAAGAAAAAAAACCCCTCAGAGTAGAAGTTGGCTATATTTTTTTCTATTTTTATATAGCACTTACTGTGTTGTTCTAATCTACCAAATTAATATTTTTTTTTATTGGTGGATTCCTAACAATGTAACTGAACTCATGACCTGGTATGTTGCTGTTAATATATACTCTGCTCCTTCCTTACTTTAGTGCATCCCCTGAAGATGGAGCTCTGCTGTTTTGGCAAAATCTGAAAAAGATTAAGCAGGATCCAGAAAAATCCAAACTTCATGTATTGACCCCCAACAAATTTGTCATAACAAGAGCTCCCTTCTATCCACCTTGCCAACTTCTCCTAAAGACTAGAATCTTTCAAACTTCAGCTGACTCCCAGAATTTCACCATTATATTAACAAATCGAGGTGAAGCAAAATGCAGCTTTGCAAGCAAGAGCAGTTGATGGAAAAATAAAGGAAATTGAAGGCACAGAAGGCACAAGATCAGCAGAACGTTTAAGATGTCTTGGCTTTCTTGTGGCAGACCAATGACAATAGTCATCACAGTTAACTGCTGATGTTACCAGCCTTATTTTTTTTTTCTCCACATTTAAACTATGAAAAATTTCCATACGGCTCTAGATCAAAGGTTGATATTTAGGCAATGGATGTTTGGTTTTGGTTTTTTTTTCATCCTAAGGAGTAACAAAATTAAGGTGGAGAAAAATAATCCATTTTCTTTCAGCTTTCTGACAGCAAAACTCACGATTGTAAAGAGTTGGGCAGAAACTATTCATCGTTTTCTAATGTTTGTGACTGTTACTAGTGAAGATTTTGCTGGTCCAGTGACCTCCAAACCTTCCCAGAATGGGAACGGCTGAGGCTTTTGCAGCTGAGCGCAGCAGTGGTTCAAGCATTCCCCATTCCCTGGGTCGCACCAGCCCTTCCTCGATCAAGAGGCCCAGAGGTTTCTGAGACCCAGAGCACCGAAACATGTGAGGATGCCAGAGGATTGTCCTCTGCCAGCCCAGCCTCTGAGAACCATTGTAAAATAATGAGATGCTCATTTTTGTCAGCAAATGTACTGTATGAGGACACAGCTGTGAGGTTCCTGTCCTTTTTTATAAAAATTATTATTATAATTGTTTTGAGATAGTTTGAACTGGGAGAGGCTAAGAGTTCTAATTTGGGTAGCAAAGCTGATAACTTTGAATATCTCATTCCACCAGGATAAGCCACTGCAATGCTAATTATAGGATTAAAAACTAGACATTATAAACCCAGGGAGATAGTGCTCTCTATTTTTTTTTTTTCCCAAGGAAACTAATTAGATTAGGTGCTAACTGCTCTAGAATATTAGCAGTTAGCTGTATGGTCTGTGGACAGCTAGACCGTGATCTGCAGAGTTCCTGCTGGTTATCTATGGGCTTAAGTTGGATTGCATTAAAAGGCCAAATGCCCAGTAGCTTCCTTAGGTAGTTGTTATATGAATGAGATTAGTGTTCATATCAGGGATAACAGTTCTCACATAATAAAAAAAAGTATATTATAATTAGATGACATTCTGAAAAGCTTTTTATTATTTTTAAAAGTAGCTTTTCAATGAAAGTTTAAATAAAAAAACCCAAGTACAAATGCAGAACAACAGCAAATATATAGACATATGGATCTTGGCTGAGTTTTGTTCATGTCTGAAAGATCACGAAGGATACAAAAGAGAATTGTGACATATGGAGGAAGCAGATTAATTAATTTGAAAACAACCTTTGTACCAGGAACAGTTTCAGCTAGAGTAATTAAATTTAAAATGTTGTATACTTGTCAAGGTTTGTGTAAGGAGAGGGAGTCTGAACTGTTATCAGGTTCTGAGAGAGTGCGGTAAAACCTTGTAATCTAATAAGGTAGAGAAACATTGATGTGCAATACTTAACAACCCATTTTACTTGCAGAATTATTCCACGTAAGCAAGAACAAACACATCATTCTGCCTGTAACATATGCACTGATTATTATTTACTGTTCCCTCTCCTTGCCCTGCTGTAAGTTCAGCTTTGGGGAAACTTGCATCGCTTTCTCTGTCATCATAATCATTTCCCCTCTTCATCTCTGACAGCACTTTTCAAATCTAGCTTTCCATTGCTGATAGACTAAAACTATGTTCTTTCTACTGGCTGCCACATCTGTCACCGCTGGGGATTTACTTGCCCAGCTAACTCTTGTCAGACACCTTGCTTGACACTGACAATGTTATAATCACCTCTTTCCGTATTCTGCAGTTTCATGACTTAATCATGGGACTGTAAATAACCATAGAATAAAAAGCTATTATTTTAGATCTTCTTGACCATTATTTATTTTGAGGAAAATACCCTCAAGCCGTCTGGTGAGGAGATAGTCCAATAAAATATTAAGAACAATTTTGTCAATGTAAACTCTGAAATATTGAGAGGGTTATGGTGTGGTTTTTTTTTTTCCTTTGTGAGTCTCAGATGCCAAGTAACCCTTGCCTTGAGTGAAGAAAGATTGTTGCCTAAGCAGAATGGTAGCCTGGGCACGGCTCTCACTGTATTAATAGCACTCTGTCTCACTCCTCTTCAGCAAAGTGAGATTTGGATTTTGCCCTAGGTTTTCAGGGAATATCTACTGCCCCATTAAGCAAATATTGAGAGATCCTTCTTGAACCCATCTAGGAAAGAACTTTGCGTTATGTTAAACTGTAGCATAATTTAGTCTGCCTGTGAGGGAAGGTAAAAAAGAGAAAAATTTGTATTGCCTACCTTGCTCAGCAAAAACAATGTTTAAGATAGAAGGCCTACAAACCTCTTGGGTTTTGTATTTGGTATGTATTTGGGACTTCTTGAAACTAGCTAACCAAGCCCAAAGGAAAAAAGAAAAATTCCAAAAAGCCAGTATCTGAATGCATGAAGTATATCTCCTCTGAATTCACTGACAAAGTCACTTCAGTCACCAAACTCACACACAAATGATATGCATGCATTCTTACAAGCAATTGCCTTTTCCTTTCAAATATTTCTGAATAAAAAAGTAAAGTTTAATTATGAAGAGATAACCAGAGGTGTTACCTTCAGAATTTAATTATTATTTGATTAAAGTTCAAAAAACACAACTAAGCTATGACAGGGGCAGAAAGTATAGTAAAATGGTAATTATGAAATAGGAGATATGAATTAAGATAAGTTAGGAAATGTTTTTTAAGCGTATGCCTGTGGGAAGGGGAATAAAATAGGTGAATGTTCTCTCATTCTTATAAAATATCAACATTTTGAGTTAGAAGATGGATTACTTGATGCCATATGCTGAAAGGATATGGAAACCACGCGACCCTTTATCTTCTGAAATACCTTTCTGCAAGAGAAGTGGGGTGTTAATGTTGTAAGGTGGGCTTGGCTGTGAAAGCTGCACCCAGTGTTTCTTTGGAGGGGTGTCCTACTAGCACGAGACAAGAAAATCATAACAGGATTGTGCCGATGTAGTTCAACCTCTCTGAAGACGGCAGCATGTTCAGGAACTGGCCCCCCGTTTTGAACTACACAAAATTTGAGAATAAAAATCCACCGAGTGTGGTGGGATGCACCAATAATGAACCAGTGATAAAAGACAGAGACCAAACTTTGCACCGCAGAAGCAGGCAGATGTATAAATCAAAGTGACTTCTATGATTTACTCTCAAAGCCCTGCAGTTGCAGTGAACGCTGACATATTTTGAGCAGCTGGAATTTTAGTCTGCTGGTTTCCCGAAGACAACAAAATTAAACATATTTTCAAGGCTTCATATTAATGATGGATAGTCTTATACGCTTCTTTAAATTGTCAAGCTGTTTCTCAGCGTAGATAACTGCCTGCTTGCAGTGCAAAGAGCAGAAAGCTGAGAAGTGGAAATAGGGGAGCTGAGGCTTCAAACTTTTGAACACATCTGCCTTAGGAGGCAGCTAAGCGGAGGACAAACTGAGCTGGAAGCTGTGCAGAGCTCTGGGTGCAGTATGGAGCAGCAGCCCAGCACGTGTGCCGGGGGATTGCAGTCCTCACCATCCCCTCCCTGCTCCCCGGCACAGGGGAACCCAAACCTGCCTCTCGGCCCATCGGCCCATCCCACCTTCCTACTGACTCAAGTACTCATCCTAGGGGCTTCAGAAACTCAATATTTAGCTTTCAAGACTTGTTTTAAAGGTAATGACCCAGGAATGTATGTGGAGAGCTCAATCTTGCAAATCTTTACACAAGAAATAAGCCATACACACAGAATATTCACTCTAAAGTTGGGATTAATTTCACATAAAGTCCTGCTTCCCCAGGTATAATTTATAAGAAAACAAATCTGTTTTGTTAGATTTTGTTTCCTAAAGAGGTCTAACCCCTCAACTAAGCGCTTATCCTTGCTTCTCAGTTCTTGAGCACTTCAACTCCTTTTTGTCTTTGGAATCTGCATTCTGGTGTTACGTTAATTTTACTTCCAGGTCATGAAGACACATCTAAGGAAAGCGTCTAATCCTGAAGTCAATTAATAAATCCATCGAAACAAGTTTATTAGAACTGGGGAGAGGACAAATACCTTGTGTGTGTGTCTGCTGAGATTCCTTTGTACTGTCCTTTAATTCAGGGTTTAACAGCTTACAATTATCCAACTGTCTTTTCCCTGGGTTAACTAGTTGTCTTACTGCCCTTAGGAAAAAAACAGCTTTTTCCTCCTCGCACACCCAATGGGAGGTTTTCTTGAGTGCAAAGACAAATCTGGGGCTCCACGTTTATTTTTCAGACGGATGCACAAGTGCTGCAGTCTTTTGGTGCAATTTTAATTCAAATCACAGATGAGTTCTACTGATACTTTGTGTTTTAGTGGAAACACGCTGCTTTTTTGCTAATGATGCTTTCTTTTGTAGGCACTGTGCCTAATTTTTAAAGGAATAGGCTTTTATAGGCTGGAAGGTAGAAAGAAATAATGGAAATGGTGCATTTATTCTATTGCGGTCTTATTTCAGTTTCACATATAAAAAATGTATACGGGTCACATTCTAATATCAAATTTTTTTATCATATCAGACAGGAGCTCAAATATATATTTATACGTAGTTTCTGTAACAGTGGAAATTAATTGCAAATACAGTTGTTCTGTGTGCAGAAATATCAAAAAAAGAGTTTTGCCTTACTTTTCTCATTCGTTTCATCTGTGAATTACCTAGAAGCGTACAGAACGTATCCTAAAAATCTCTAAAATTGAACCTGGCATCCTTTAAGAAATACTTTAATCAAGTAATTACTGTGAATTTCAAATCCAGTTGCCAGGATTTTAAGAAATTAGGTACTTTTCTTACTTCTGTCATGCCTACAGAAGCTTCCCTAACCCAGTGCCTTATCTTGGGAATATATATGTGGAGAAGTGACTGTATGCCAGAGACCTCTGTGCACATTCATAAATGGGAAAGTAAGAATCCTAATACTTGACACCACGTGAAAATACAAAGATGTTTCTCCTATGGCAGAGTACTTGTGGTCTCCCTTTGCCTGTTGCTAGGAGACCTGTTTAAGAATTAATCAGGGTAACATCACAAATGCTGCTAAATCATGCACCACACTACAGATTGAGCTGCTCCAAAGAGATGAGAAAACTTGCTTTTTCTTTTAACCCGGCACAGACTGGTATGCATCACAATTTCCTTCAGTAAGTACACTGCTGTACAAGTGCAAAATATTTACACTGTGTCTCCAGCAAAGTTGACAGTTATGTCTAGCCAAGAACTACTTGTACAACAAGGACAAACATAGGCATATTAGAAACTGAAGATGGAAGAATATGCTCAGCCAGCTTCAGAGCACACTGGAAGTTCAAAGTTGGACTACTGATTACATTTCTTTTAAGAAGACCTGGAGATTATAACAGAGCTTTGGTGGGCTCTGTCCACCCTGCCCTGAGACCCTGGTTTGGGGACTGAGATGCTAAACGTGCCAAAAGCGGAGATTGAGTTGTCATGGCAAGGAGTGATGCTATGAACTGGAGAATAGCATTGCGAGTGCCAGGAGGTTGCATCACTTTACCTGTACTGGCGTAGATCCAGTTATTCCAGTGTAACTGTGCTTTTTAAGAGCATTCCAGTTCCTGGGTGGAAAGGCAAATAAGCCATTCCTGTATCAGGCACTTTCAAATCAGTCCGGCATGTTCCTGTAAAGGAATTGTGCAGAAAAAACGTACCGGTTAAAACACAGACACGCTTCAACGAAACGCTTAAACCATTGCCAAAACTTTATTTAGAACAGACATAAGACTGGGGCTGGCACAGAAAGGAGGGAAAAGCTGGCACTTTGTGCACAAACTGGGACCCGAGGGCTCAGAAAGGGATGCTAGGGAGCAGGAGGCTGAGAAGTGCTGGAGTGAAGGGTCAGATATTCTATCCTGCATTTCACAACATATGTTTCATAGCTGCTCAGCCTCAAATTGTAGAAATTAGATCTAAGATTCCTGCCATCAAAAGCCAAAGTTTTGCAAAAATAGCTTTTCTCATGTGAATGCAACCATGACTTAATGGAGGAATAGGTCCATTGTGGTTTTGGGCTTAAAAATGGGCTTGTGTTCTGATCCAAGGGATTTACATTTCAACCTTAGGTTCCCGATTCTAGGTATACTTAGCTGGGGTTTTATTTTATTCAGATAAATTTAAATTTAAATTCTATTGAGGCTGTGACTATGACGGGGGCTGAAATTTGTCCGAGTATCTTTTGGATAACAAAAATGAGGCCTTGGAGAAAAGACTGTGAATAGGCTTCATGGAAAGAAAACCAGGCTATTTTGCTTTTAAAACTTTGTACTGCATTTTGGGGCATTTCCTGTGCCAACTGTGAAATAAAGAGCATTTTTTAGAAACAGATTGGAAATTTCAGAGCACTGGTAACAGAACTGAGAAATCTCAACTTTTCCTGTAGTCCTTGGAGGTTACCAGCTTGAAGTCGGCACGTGGGACTGTGACTGCTGCTCTGCTGGTGGTCTTGGTCAAGTTGCCATCGGACAGATGTCTCTCCTGCAAACCCACTACAGTAGCTGGCAATCTGGCTGGAGGTTTGTTTGCTGATATTCATAAAGCTGTTTTTGTTGTGCTAGTTAAAGGTGTTATTAAATACAAATGAGAAGAATTAATCTTAGTGAAGGAGCCAAAAAAAGAATTGGTGTGGAAAGCGAATTACTTGCATTTCTCAATATGTGGCCTCTCCTCGTCGGGCCGGGAACACATTGGCAGAATGAATAAGCAGAGCCTGCTGCTGCGGCTCATACTCTCGATCTGGAGAAAGAATTGTTTTCTGGGTCTTGCAGCCTGATCTCTGAAGTCACTAAGTACATTTTCAACCAAACAGAAAAAAAAGCTATTCCAAACCAATCTTTCCCCCGGCCCCCAAGTGCAGCACACCTTATGTTAGCAGCTACTTTTTGTCAGATAGTTCTTTTGGGGGCATTTGGTAGTTAAGAATAGAATAGAATAGAATAGAATAGAATAGAATAGAATAGAATAGAATAGAATAGAATATTTTCAGTTGGAAGGCACCTACAGTGATCATCTAGTCCATTTTCATAACATTTGTCCTGGTTTCATGACACTCTGCAGGAGTCTCTCTACATGGATAAAGTTACCAGAGGACAAAAAAAATGGAGTTCCCTTTTCCTTCTGTGTGCTCCAGAAAGCCTTCTGCTGGCAGGGCAGGGGGTCCCCTTGCTGCTTCAGTTCTCTTTAACTATCAGGTAAGTGGGAAGACGAGCATGCCGCAGCAAACGCAAGCGGGTAGGAGAAGCAAGCAGTTCTTTAAAGGATATTTGGAGCTATTGCAAACCCTCTCCTCATCTGTGCCCACCGTGCGTCAGCCCGCTGTCTCGGAGAGGCTCCAGCAGGCGCTCAGATCTCGCTCGCAAGCACTGCACACACCTCAGACTACATGGCTTTGATCACGACTTCACGGCACCTAGTATAAAGCCGTAAAAATCCACACCTGCAGGATCTCCTCTTCTTCCCACGTACGTCACCAGCAGCAGTTCCCCTGATGTCAATGGGAGCAGGATCAGATGTCTGTGCTCCAGGTTTTCAGAGGAGTACGTCGGGCTTTATAAGCATCTTTTTTAAGGCATTCTTTTAGGTAAACATACTGAGCTGCAGTGACACTAGCTCAGCCTTACAGCTAATAATAGGGAAGCTTAGTAAGAGTCAAAGAAGATTAATAAAAATATTTGAAATAAAACAAAAATAACCCAATAAAATGTCTGCAGTTACACTGAGAGAATAGAAATGTATGAGGGTCATAACTCCCTGCACACCAAGAGAGAAGTTATCTGGCTGCTCAGGGTCAGAGTGAGCAGTTGTTATAGACATATCCAAGAACTATCTGAGTGGTGTCAGATATCAGTGTCGGCCACTGTTGATAGATGGATCTTGCACTAGATTAATGTGATCTGGCAAGGTGAATCCTATATTCCTAATACTCATAAAAGGCATATTGTCTTTTCATGTAAAAACCCTCCAAAACTAAAGCTCAGTCCCCCAGGCTTCAATATCAAATCTATTCATTTCCATTGGTTAAACCCTAAATCACTTTTGAAAACAGAGTGCTAAAACTGGAAAAATGGCTCTGGCCATACACAACCAAAGAAATCCTCCTTCTTCCATCAGGAAATCCAGTCACTCTGCCCCATCAGCATCCCATCTGTCTCCAGCGCATGCTCCATTCCCTGCAATGGGTTTTGCTATGTGCCTTTGAGGAGGATTAGCTGCTAATTTTTGGTTGAATCTCTTGATTTTCCTTTTTCTCTTGCACACTGATCCAGGCAAACAGATGTCTCGAACACCTTGGAATATGCCCATTGTCACTCCTGGTCCTCCTTCTTTCCAAACGGTAATTGTTTCAGCATCCAAAGAGATAAAAAGGCATTAAAGGTAATGACCCTTGTTCTGATTTCACATATGGCTGGGCCTTACCCAACAAAATCTTAATCCCTGTTTTACAGATAATTATGTATCAAAAGTGATAAATGTTCTGTGACAACAATATATTACCCAGAGAACACTAAAAGACTGCTGTATCTGTGAGTAACCAGACATGTGTTTTGAATGCGGTATTGTGGCAAACACACATCTAATACAATGTTTGTAGAAGCATTTCTCTTTTTGGAAACTGGATAATAATTGTGTAACTAACTCTCAACTGAAGTTTTGAAGGCAATTCTGTGCACATTCAGCACTATTGCATCTCTATAGCTAAATTTTATAACAGCACATTAGCCTTGAATACCTATTAAAAAGAATTTGTAATCAGTTAGATGAGAGATGGCTACAAGGATGGTGCAACGCCGCTTTAAAATTATTGATTAGATCAGCAAAAAGACATTAAAAGTAAGCACGAATAGCAAGCTTATTAAATGATATTGCCACGTCTCCTTCCGCACCAGTTTCTGAAGTAACTTTAAGTTATGTAAAATATATTAGCACAATATCAATTTAAAAGAAGAGAACACAGCACACTCTTTAAATTCACAATGAAAGCTGATCAAAATTAACAGGATATGGAGGTCAGAAACCAAAGGATTCTAAATGTGAAAGCGGAGGAAAACAGGGAAAATAATGTCAGTTATTTAATTATTTTAGCTTTTAAAGCTCTTTAACAATGCAGAGTTCAATCTGAGAAATTATTATTGTTCCAGAAAAATAATTGACAACTATAACTTCAGCATATTTAAAACAGTTTGAAACCAATTAGCTTCTCACCTAGACTTGAAGGAAGGCCAGTGTTACTTCTGTAGTATAATGTAATCAAAATCACATTGAAGTGAACAGGAACTATCCTGATACAAGATTTGTTTTTCAAGTTTAGAATTAAAATTAATTGGACAAGTGGAGAGAGAGAGTCACCATGTGCTAGGTTGATCAGTGGAAAAATCCTTTGTACTGCAATTCAAACTCTATCCTTCAGCCAACACAAAGCAGCTTTTTAATAGGTTTAACTTATTATTGAATAATGCACTGATGTGGGAAAAGTGACAAGTATCCAAATAAACCCTAAGGGCTGGATTAAAATACATTAAAAATTACTAAGATTTCTTGTGCAATTCTATATTTGGGCATGTGAGTGTTTGGCTCTGGGAAAAGTTGTGCACTCAAATTCTCCGGTTGTGTGTGCAGACAGTGATTTCACCTCCATGACAGACATGTTCTTGTGCATTTGTTCTTTGGTCTTCAGAGGATCTGTATTTCTGAAAACCATGTCAGCTCTTTTTCTTGCTTTTTGGCCATTTGATCTCCCTAGTGCTTCGACTTCCTAGATCCAATGAATATTGCCCCAATACAGTTCCATTCTGACATGAATGGGAGTAATGTTTGCAGCCTAGGAGAAGGCTGAGACCGTGGATATGACAGACCACAGGCTACCCAAGATCCCCAACTCAGTCATCATCTAGCAGGGCTTCTGCTACTAGGTTAGAGCCACTGTGGCCACATGATACAGAGCACTAGCCTGATTCAAACCCACTCGGCTGATTCAAATGTGTTCAGGAATTTTTTGATGGGTTAACTTTGTATGAGGAGACATCATGCTCATCATTACCATTGGATGCTGGGACATCCAATATTTGTCTTCCTTCAGTGTCATAACACAAAACACAAAATCCATGTTGTGTGCACTGGTTACTTTGAGAGAAATGGAGACACCAGGTCAAATCTGGTGTAAAGATCTGGTATTAATAGTGAAGATCTATGCCTGGCAGGACCCAGAGTCCTTCATCACTTGAGGGATGTATCTGACCCTTGCCACCCAGTGTTGAACCTGTGGGACCATCTTAGGTTACGAGATTCTCCTCGATGCTGCACAGGCTGCAGTATTTAACATTCATTTCTTTTCTGAAACATTTGCAACGCTTTTTCATTTGATACAAACTTATCTGGTTACATATGCATTTTTGCTCCAGCTCAGACTACCTTTCCGTGCACAATGACATATGTCTTGAGACCGTTGATGGCAACGTGGGACTGGGAGGGAACACCTGCTTCCTGCAGGCCAGGCCCCCACTTCTACAGGCGTATCGTGTCTTCCACACACTGACAAAAAAACATCTTCAAGAAAGTTACACTTGTGAAAAATGAACTTTTTTGCCGAGTCCATTGAAGAGCAGTTCTTTGCATAGAGATCACATCGCAGCTCCCAACCCACTTATGAAGAGCACTACATTTTACCAAAAAACTAGTGGGGACATGGTGAATTTGCGAGTGCCGGTGCAGCCAGGCAGGTAGCTTCTGTCCATACCACAGCATCTTTAATCAATGTTACCCCAGATTCTGTGACAGCGGGTATGAAAACATGGGGTGCTCCCACTGTGCTGTGAAACGTTGCTCCTGCTGGGGTTGGAGCTTCGTATCTTTACAGGCATTTGGGTAGGCAGGGAGATGAGGCAGAGCTAGATCTGGGGTGAAAACAAGCCAGAATAAAATGATATATAGATGAAGGGCAGCTGTAATGCTTCCTAGGTGTGTGGGGATGCCCACGGGGGCTGCACAGGGTATTTTCTGCTTTGTGTGTGCCTACTGCCCCAGTGCCAGCGTGGGGCTGGCATGTCCTCTGCCCTGGAGGAAATAAGGCTCAGAAAGATTTTACCAAGAGGAAAAGGTTGGTGGGGATGGACCTCACTATCCCCAAGGAAAGAGCTGCCTCTGCTACAGACCATATTTAATTTAAATGCTGTTAGTCATGTGTATATTACATTTGTATACTATATCATAGCTTGGTGCTATGAATAAATATGAAGCCATAAACAAGGTCATTTATGTGAAGCCAGCAGCAATATTACTGCTGGAGAAAGACACATGCAAAAATAGAAAATAAAACTTTTAAGTGTAGTGTCTAGAGGATGTTGCTAATGAAGAAATAAAACATATTTTCTTTTCCAGTATTGTCACTGATATTTTAACTTCTGATATCTTAAACATATCTTCCCTTGAATAATATTTTCACTTTCTGAAAACAATTTGTTAACCAGAAAACATTAAACACTAGCAAAATCAGGCTGTACTGACTTTGATGCATTATCTACAGAGTTACAAGAGGTATGGATACTCAAGATGTCAGTAAACAAAAAGATGAACCTTCATCCAAAAGAATGAAGCTATTTTTTTTTAATAAATGTGACATTGGATTGATAAAAATAGAAAAACAAAGACGACCAACCGGAATGAGACACAGAGCTTCCTGCTAGGAGTTGTGTGCCAGTTTGACAATTAATTGATTCA
The DNA here is from genome assembly GCF_047370975.1 of Nipponia nippon. Taxonomy (NCBI): domain Eukaryota; kingdom Metazoa; phylum Chordata; class Aves; order Pelecaniformes; family Threskiornithidae; genus Nipponia; species Nipponia nippon. Next base: position 95,614,705 of record NW_028262369.1, read on the forward strand.
GACTGATTGGTGACTTGGCAGGTACCATCAACACAGTTTCCTGCAATCTGCCAGTCCAACCATCCAAAGGATGTTACTGGATTCTGCCCCGCTCTGTTCTCTCTCCCATCTGCTGTGTTATGCAAGATGAGACACAGCAGTCCTAGAGAATTTGGAAAGTATTACAGATAAAAGAAAAAGCATCTTCCACCTGACACTCAACATAACATTGTAGGATCGCGATACATTGAAAATGAAGATACAGTAAGCGAAATTCCTGCCTACTTTCTGAAAAATTGAGGAGCTTTTACCACATAGAAATTGGAGGGGAACAGCCACACTTTTTCAATGCAATAATCTGACAATAATGCAATAATCAATTGTATCAGATTCTCTACAGATTCATTGTGGCTTCTTAGTGGAAACTGTGCTTTACATTTTAAAAGCACATTAATACACTGGTTTTCCTAAGGTAAATAAGTATCCTCTGCAGTTCCTACACAACCACAGATTTTTAACACCATTAAGATGAAGTAGCTATCTGACTTGTGAGGGCATCCATGGCGTTGGCATAGATTATTCACACTTTTCAGCTGAGAGGAACAACTCTGGAACCAACACGAGGGCATGCCAGTAGATGTACACATTGAATTCTCCTAAAATATGGAGTGCCTCAAGCCTGCCAGAAACTACCATGGGAGATCTAAGGCTTACCAGACCCATCTTTGCCAGCCACACAAGCTTCCAAGAAATCTGAAAAGGCTCCAGCAAGTGCCTGAACACCACTGCCAGATCCAGCTGTTGAATGCCAACAGCCTGCTCCCTTTTTTGTGTTACTGCCTGGGTAACACCTCTCATGGCCTGCTCATGCCACACCAGACACATCATCAGCCTTCGATATCTCCAGCAGGCCAGAGCAGACTGGAGTTCAGGAAGGAGTGTGGCCTCTGCAGCTGACAAGGCAAGGGATGGGTTGGGCGATTATTTCCATGCCAGATGCTCCATGAGAACCCACCTGCACACCAGCGGCTGGGGGGCATTGCTGGTCAGGGGCTCTCCTCCACCAAATCCTGGTGCAGAGGTCATCTAGGATGGCTTCCCCTGGCAGAGAAGACGCTGGCCACCACGCTGCATGCATGCATTAGCACCACCTGAGCTGGTGCGGCATGGGCTCCTAACACAGCAACCTCCCTGCATGTGGCTTGTGCTCCTGCTGGTGATGGGAACGCCAAGGAGAAGGATGGGGCATGAATTCACTGGCAGGACTCCTCAGCAATCATGCTGTACATGCGAATGAAAAATACCTGACAAAATGGACAAATCAAGGTGCAGTAGGCCAGGGACAATCCTACTCGGTGCCTGTGGGGGTATGGCTGCCCCAGTAGTGCCCCAGTCTGCAGTTTCAGGTGCGTTCCCTTACCTCATGGAAAAGCCACATGGGCCTCTGGCTGGTCTCCTTCTCCAAAGCTGCAGGGATACATTGGGTCTGGGCACTGAGATTTCATTTAATGCTGAGGCTCATCATAGGGAGAGCACTAATGTCATGTCTTTTGAGGAAAGGAGGTGATGTAGGTTGCAAGCTCTTCACGGTTCAGAAAGGTCCTGTGCAGCAGAAAGGCTAGAAGAGTCTAAAGGAGCACATACCAAACTGTTGCATGTTACCTGAAGCATCGCACACTGTCTCACTGCAGTGCAGAGGGAGACAGGACACTGCAGAAGTGACCTCAACATCTGACATGTGGGGATGTTTGATATTGCAGCCTATCCTGCTGAATGATGGATAGCACTTGGGGGTGCCATTAAGAAGCAGAGTCAGCTTAGCCAGTAAGACTTTCCATCAACTTTTATAGATTGGTACTGTTCAAACATTTTTAATATTTACATTGGAAGACTTCCTAAAAGTCTAGAAAAGAGACTGTAACCATCAGTTGCAGACTGATATTCCAGTTGTAGAGATAATGGAGCTGAGGAAGGAAGAAATTAATTTGGCATTTGATTTTGGCTAAAGTTTTATTCAGCATAGAACAAAGATCAGTTTAGAGCAAGATTCAACCTAGTGATCTTTATTATTTCTCGCCTGTCCTTACCGGCATTTCTCTGGACCGTGTTTTCCACAGATAATAGGTCTAAATGTTGTCTTTGACAGAGTGAAACACTGATGTGTAAAATTATCTATGAACCAGCTGAAAATGTAAAAAGGGAGGAATTGCTCTTTATATAAGGGATGGCTTGAATGAAGACAAAAGACCCCTACAGGCACACGTAGGGTATGGGTATGGGTGGATGGGCAGCACTTGCATCACCAGTGGAAGACAGAACAGACATCTCAGATCACTTCCACTATGAAGGAAGGAGAGATGTCTGCTCTTAGAAGTCGTCCTCTTATCCTTGTTTTCAGTAGATTTTTTAGCATCTTCAAGATGTTTATTGAAGCAGAAGGGAACCACCGAGGCTACCGAGGTGCCATGCTCCCAGCCCTGTGCTGAAGCAGCCCTCTCGGCTTCACAAGAGGCACATCTATCGAGACACAAATTTATTTAGCAGAACATGCATAAAATCTAAGCAACTCTTACCATAATTACTCAAACAATTCCCCTGCTGAATAGCAGTTCCCTCACTCAGATGGTCTCTGTGTCTGCATGATCAAGGATCACAGGCAAACTTTACTGAGAGCTGCTTCTTCCTACAAAGATTTTTAGCTTGTAGTTCTGCACTTCTGCCTCCTGTACAGTTTCAGATGTGTGTGATCCTCTTTAGTTATTCAGTTGCTGAACTTGTTTGTTGATTTTGGTAGACACATAATGAGGCATAATAAGCTGCAGCAATCTTGCTGATAAATGAAAGGGGATGAAAAGAAAAACTTGCTGTTCTATGTTGTCCATCCTAATGGACAAAACCAACATTTATATTGCCTCCCTATTTTACATATTTGTAATTTTTGTACAGAATTTTCAGCGTCCATATGGACAAGAGGCAAACATTTTAGCCAGTTAAGCCACTTCAGCCAAAGCTTGCCCAAAGCTTGATTTAGTTAGATAACTGGGTATTTTTTGGGCTTGTCCATTTATCCAAAGAGCTTCTGTGACAAAGATGCCTGTGACAAAGATGCCTGTGACAAAGATGCCAATGACAACGATGAAAAGCAAAGTATCTCTTAAGTTACAAAAGTTTTATACACATATTAATGGCTGCAGATCCACTAAGGCTTGTGAGAAATATAAATTTCTATCCCAGACCTGCAGACTTGAGGTGCAGAGAAAACCATGGATAAAATCTGTAGTGGAAAGGAGGAGAAGGAGACGGAGGTTCAAGGAGAAAATAAAAGGAATACAAAACAGGCTCACAGGTAGATTTTAAAGTGCCTCTATGCTGTGAGTGGAGCTGTGCTCTAAGAAAAATGATTTCATTGTTTCAGCCATAAATGAGGAGGACTTAAACATCTGTATGTCCAGAGTCCAATTATGTGCAGGGATAAGCTTAAAGGTTCAGTCTAATTGAAAGTTTTCTAAGTATTTCCTCCCTAGTCTGGGCATGAAGCTGTCTGGTGATCCTAATATTTTTTCGGTAAAGTATTTTATTTCCCAATGAAAGTTAATGCAAGGCTTAAATGTCGTTCAAACTTCTTTTTTGTTTTTACTTATCATCTCTGTGGTGTTCATTCATTCGAGTTGGAATCAGATGAAATTGCCAGTTTGCTTCATTGAGGAAGATTTTTCTCACATAGATCAAATCCGTCATCTTTCTTCTCCTCAAACAGCTGAAAATCCACCAAGGGAGAGAGATTATCATGCCAGAAATTAAATCAAGCAACACATTGCATAAAAAACTTCTATGCAAATTCCAGAAAGCTATGAGAATTGTTCCTGATGAAGTATTTCACCTTATCAAAGACAGGTGCATTTTTTTTTTCCTTGCCTAACAAGACCAGAGATTGATTCAATAGACGATATGGAGTACGTAACTACATTTCCATTATTTTTTGCTTTTTGCAGCATTAGATAATAATTTTTAAAATATTCTTTCCTAATGAGGGTCTAGTACTGTACCATCCATCTTCAATGTATTGAAACCAGTGCCTTTGACTTGTGCAGCACCAAGATCTGTCACACGAATTGCAGCACACAGTAGAGGTACGTTTTCTGCTGGAAAAATCTGTGTCATTGATAACAGAAATTACCTCAAGAATAGTTGTTCTCTTGCAATCTTATCATGCTACCATTAGAAATTTGCCTTAAAATGGTTTGAATTTTAGGCTCTACCTAAGGAACCCAAAGAAAAAAATGACCTACATTCATATCCAATAAAAACCCCAGTTCTTCAAAGATGTTTTTATCTCCAGCCTGTCACTCAATAGGAAACAAATGAAATTGTTATGAATACATGAAATTGAACCTTACTAAAAATTTTGAAGGACAGTCGAAAGCAAGCTTCCAGCTAAATCTTCAGTTTTCTGATGAATCTTCAAAGCTGCACAGCTAAGTTCTGAAACTCTTCCCTTTCAAAAAAGACAGCAAGCACCATATATTTAAATAAGACACCCTAAAGTAAAAAAAAAACCAACAAAACAAAAGAAAAAAAAACCACCATACTTTTATGTCATTCCTAGATCAAAATCCCTCACCTCCTTTTTTTTTTTTTCCCTTGTAGACTGAAATGTAATATAAAAGGTTTGCATGTGGCAGGCAATACATTTGGCTGATCAGGAAAGCAGCTGTAGCACTACCCTGTGACCCCAGGTGAGCCACCCACCAAAGCCCCTTTGAGCTGGGCCTGCTGTGACCTGCTGAGCATTGGTTGTCTTCTGGCCCCAGTGTGGGAACTGCTGGCCAGGGGATGGGAATGACCCCATCCTTAGCTGTAGAAGACATTCCAGAAGACAAAGTTTGTGTCTCAGACATGCCTTATGGTTGAAATTCCAACCTAGAAATGAACCTGTAGGCTGATCTGGGTCAAAGCACCTTCTTGCTCCAAATCCAGGTTTCCATAGTTAGCAAGGTGATGCATGACCTGAAGAGATGTTCAGAGGCTGAAAGGCTCAGCAGACACAATGAGTCCTGTGCTCCAACCCCCCAACATTATTATCTTTCTGCATCCAATTATCATAATAAAGAACAATGCACAAACTACTGTCTAAGCATGGACTTGAACCCAGGTTTCCTGCTCCTTGGGAGGCAGACTGTCCGCTACAGCTTGAGTTTTATATCCCATCTTGCTAATTCTTTCTGACTCCTTAACTCCTGCATCCTTTGCCATACAGTGACCCCACAGCTGTGCAAGTACTACCTATCTGTAATGTTCTCTGAGGTGAAAAATGCATCTTTTATCTGCTTACCCAGAGCAGGGAATTGCGTCATGGTACTTATGCTAGGCTTTTGCACTGAAGTTGAGACTACTGCAAAGTTAAACTTTTTAAACTTTTGATTTAAACCCTCAGGAATATACTGCAGACTGTAGAGCCTGGAGGGAATGGGAGTGCCTTTTTTCCAACCTGATTCAGCCTGGCATTTAATCTCCAGAGAGGACGGAGACTTCCAATACAGTTATGTGTTTAGCATTTCCTAATAGCTAGCTCCTAGTAATGCCCCACACAATGCGAAAGTTTTCTAGATTACTCTTAGAGCTATAGATATCTAAACTCTTAGTTAAGATTCTGTTTTGAGTTTTAAATTCTGTTCTCAGGCTAATTTGTTTTTTTACTTAGGTCTTACGGTATCTAACTGAGATCGGAATGCTTGTTTGGAAACAGACCCTGGTCTGCTCTGATGAGAAGTCAGATCTCAAACTGAAATAATGCTTTTTCAGAAAGGTTAACCTATTGCTTAGTCCAGGCCAATCTTACTGACTGATTGATTACTCTTCCTACTTCTGTGCTGTATGTATTCAAAAGACTGCTTTTTGAACATTTCTGAGTAAAATCAGTGGTCCAAGTCAGCAAACTTCCACTTGTGTTCCATACTGCTTGTGTTCTTAAAAAAAAAAAAAAAAATCTAGGTAAAAGCTATTTGGATTTCAGGCCATCACGCTTCTTGTGAACATAGTATTCCCAGTTTGCACTGCTGGAATTCTGAATCTAAGGTCTGATTAAAAAAAACGTCAACTCCTTCCCCGCAATTTCCACAGAGATACTTAAAGAGCTGTTATGTGGTGGAAGAAAGTTACTCTTCCAAAGTCTCAGAGGATCAGATATCACTGAGAGTACTATACTCTTAATTACTTAATGATCACTTCATTTTTAGGGGCTTAGACAGTGATTTACAGCTTCAAATTACTGAACAGAAAACTTATCAAGCAATCAAAACTGGAGTTGTTAAAGTACCTGAATGCAATAGCTTTCCAGAAATTGCTGAAGCCGTTTCAGCAAGATATTTGCCCCAGAATACCATGTGGCAATGTACAACCTTTACAGCCTTTCCCTTTCTCCTTTCACACCAGGACCGGCTGCAGAAAGTTCTTTAGTCTCAGCTGAGCTATAACTTCCCTCGTGCCCATCACGCCCTTATATTGCCAGCAATACTCCGTGGAAAACTGAGCTTCACATAAAATAGGACTGCAGTCTCTGTTTTCTTTCAGAGTAGGTGGTTATATATCCCTTCTTATTCGTTGCTTATCATGGAGAGCTCTTGCCTGAGGTGAAAGCAACGTGCTGAATTCCCAACTTTGTCTGGCAAGACCTGAACCTTCCTCTTTGGGCAGCACATACCAGCCACCAGCCTACAGACTATGCAAGCTGAAGGCACCCATCGTCTCTTTTTCAAGCTGCCTCACTTTGCATAAAGTACTTCAAACTATACTGGGAGAAGGATAAAAAACACAAAAGAAGCTTTTGTAGACTTGTGGTTTGGATGCTAAGGAGCAATGGACCTTGGAGTGTAGTCCTTGCCTCAAAGACCAGCTATTTATGTAGTGGAGCTGCATGTAAACTGTATAATCATTTCCCTGAAGCAGAGATTCACATTCAGGCCTAAACTAGGACACAGAGCTGGAACAGCCAAGTGAAGGCCAGGCTATATGCTGCTGTGCAGGTGATTAAAATGATTGAATGGCATCAGGACCAGGATGTGTCTTCTGCATTTTGGGGAAGTGCTGTAGCCACAGCTCTCTTTAGGAAGATGTGTCATTCTAGCCTCAGTCTGTGGTTTTAACAAAAATAATAATGTGAGCTTTTGCTGTGTTCCCTGAGGAATCCAGCTGAGGTATCTGCAGAAGAGTGTGTGACATTAATGATACCAAACAGGGGGCTTTTGCTGAACGCAGCCCTGCGCTCACGATGTGCTGCTTCTCCCTCTTGGCAGCTTTAGTCTAAGCCTATCAATTTTAGCCTGCTCTCTTGTGCTGGCTGTTTTCAACCCTAACAAAACACTGCTTTAAACAGGAGTAGACTGAAAGATATTACAGGACCAATTAGATGCCTGTGGGTGCATTTCCACGAGGCGGTGAGCTGACATAAGAGCTTATTGCCACTGGAAATGGGAGACCTCACTCTTCCCATCCCGTGCTCCCTGTTACATGCCCCAACTGTCTAATTTGCACTAGTTTTGCTGCCTATCAGACCCCTCCATGAGCTAATTCAACTACAAAAGCTGGTGGAAAATGCACCCAGCAAAAAGATATGTTCCTGCTACGTGATACAGATGACTGGGCTCACAGGCAAGCCCAGCGAAGACAGAGTTGGCAGGAGAGATGAGGGACCACCAGGGCGGGAAAGGCAGAGGAGACAAGACCTCCCACCTGGGAGCAGCAAAGCATCGCAGTGCATTAGCTTGTGTGCAGCCCCAGCCTTTAGTTTCTTTTTAAAATAAAACAGGATCTCATAAACAGTGATTCAAAGCACTAAGCTAAAATACTGGTAAGTAGGAGAGAGAAAAACCTGAGAGCCCAGCACAAGAATGGCAGTGATGTGCACACAGCAGCGTAAAGGCAACAACAGAAAGCGAAGGCAAGTGATAAAGCAATCGCCAGGAGTCAAACAAACAGCAACTGCAGCTACTTTCGTTAGGGATCTTATTGGGTTTTTCTGAAATGCTTAGGGTTTGGGAGGGCTCAGCTCAGGTTTGGGCTGTCTGGACTTGCTGGCCTGTATGAAAGCAGCACTTCTGAGCTTACGGGAATGTAAGTATTAGCAAGGATTTTGTTAAGAAAGCGAATTACAAAATCATTATCCTCTTTGGATGTTCAGGAGACTGCTTTTAAAAGGCTTTTTTTTTTCTTTTCTTCAAAGGTTAGTTAGCTTCATTGGCTGTTGTCCTGAAGCTGCCTGGTTTATCCCATATTGCAATTTTATGCCCTACATTTGTAAACCAAAAGTTCTTTCTGTGGGAAAAGCAAAGTTACTCTGCTGACTTGAGCGACTATCACAAAATTAGAAGACCTGTTCCTGACAGTTTTCATTTAAGTATAATCTTATTTTATAAGAATCTCTCAAGGCAAACCATTAGCTCAGTTTTAGCTCATTTCTTCTTTCAACAGTTAGCAACCAAATGTATGATTGCTCTCATATCATTTTCTGACTCTTTAGTAAATATTTTCTAAAGTCTGTTGTAGTGAATGGGAAGATGGACACAAGCAGTCGCTGGATCGGGTCTTACAACGAAACAGTTGTGGCTTTCCAAAATAATCCAAGGAGCTGAACTCCTTTTTGGCAATTCATTAACTATCCTATTGCCAAAGAAGCATCAAGCCAAATCTGTCCTTTCAGGACATCAGGTTGACTGGAATGAGACTGAAATGTTGGACCTCATAAGCTGTAATTCCTTCCCTCCAATGTACTTCTAAGTATAACCCAGAGGCAGGTGGCTTGCAAGCAACTTCACAGTTTAGTGCAAATAAAAAAGGTAAAGTTAGGTGGATTACCACCACTTTGTCATTGCATTATATTACACTATACTCATTTTCATAGTTAAAATAATCATTGTAAAATTCCTATTTCCTCTCAAGTTGAGCTCATTTCTAGGTGTTCCACATAGCATCTATGGATTGGCAAAATAGGAAATACTGACTTCTGTAAAATTGACCACAGAAGCCAAATTTCCTAAATCTGAATCACACCCACATAGTAGGGTGCATGCAGCATTAAATTTACAGATGCATACATTTTTTTCTCCAAAGAGAATTCAAGGTTTTAAGGTGCCGGAGAGTCCTTCTCAGAAACTCTGTTTTCTTACTATTTTTGTTCTTTCCTTTCTGGAAATACTGCTAAAAGGTAGATTAGATAGGAAACTGGAACTCAAATTACTGATAATGCTTGGATCCTGAATGTACCAACACACTGTTGGCACTGAGGTGTAGTATTTTCTTTTCTGATTGCATGAATGTTATAAATGCTTTAGTGTGTATTGACAATTGCCAACAGTAGAGATAACAAATCCTTATTTGTGAATCCATGTTAATATAAAGCCCATCTGAGTAAGTACCTCAACAGAAATGTTGTTCACAGAGATACCATTGCCATATCACCACACAGCCGTAATCACAGACATTGATAATATTTCTATAGTATTTCTGGAGGTAGGTGGATAAAAAGACCCTTAATGAACATATATAAAACCACATTCATAAATCACCTACATAACATTTTAAATAGCTCCTTTAGAGTTTGATCTTCTACCACTAAAGTCAATGGAATTTTTTCCTGTTCATTTAGGTAGGATCAAATTCAAAGCCTTAATGTCCCACTGTGTCACTTTGGGGAAAATCTCTCCTTATTATAAGAGAGTCCTGTAATTTGGTTTCCAGCTGTAGAAGATTACTTCTTTCCTTTTCCCTTTGTATGCGTTTTATGACAGAAATAAAACACTGTACAATCATAGTGCAAAACAGAAGCCCCAAGGGCATCTTACAGACACTAGTGGCTCCTTAGGAAATCTTTAAAATCTCCAAAGCCACTGTGATTGCTTTGTACTACTTACTAAAGAACACTTTCCCACAACCGGTAAATAATATGATATTTTGAAGTGTATTGAAAATGCTCACAGAAGGTCAGCTGCATACACTCACTCAGAGTCAGTCTTGTTATACTGCAATTGAGATATAGTGGAAATATTACATCTTTAATAGCCAATACTTCATGGAGGGATGACAAGTGTATGTGCTGTCCCAGTGTCTGGCTCAAAAAGCATTTTTTTGTGTCTGTTTTCCTTTGTTTACTTGTAATCTTTAGCAGAAGCCCATCTGGAAAAAAAAAAAAAGGAAAAAAAAGAAAAAAATTCTGCAAATGTTCAGAGCTATATAGAAAAGCTCAGGAAAACCCCTAGAACAAAGGAGACCAAAATCACAGAAGCCTTATCCTGCCTTTTCTGGGGCAGCAGAGGGCTTGAATAGATGCTCTGCACAGCCCTGGCAGCGCGGCGGCTGCGGGGCACCACGGCTTTCCAACCTGCGAGTTGGCAGTGCTGGCGCGGGAGCAGAAGCCACGTCAAGCCAGGTAAATCATGCATAAAACTGACATCTGCAGGAACAGATTGGCTAAATCCTATGGATATCACAGAGCTTGCACAGAGCCACCGCGTCCCGACAACCGTCCCTCCCTCCTCTTAGCACTGGCAATGGGGCTGGCACCACTGCTGTACATTTTCCCTCCCCCTCTACCCCACCACACAGGTCAGGAAAAAAAAGGACAAAACCAACATTGTATAGACAAACTTGGCAGTCTCCATTCCTTGCTTTGCCTCAGACCCTTCTTGTTACCCGTGTTTAGTCCTGATAACAGAATACACTGTGTAGTACTTTCATTTTTCTTCTTATGGTTGAAGATTTCACATGCAAAACCCATTTTTGGACTATTCTAGCTTTTAAAAATTGAAAGTTTGTTGAACATTGTTCTAACAAGCAGTGTACATAAAGCATATGTATTTGACAGGAAAAATAATCTCTTCTTCCCAATCAGAGACAATTTGCATATCTCATGTTACATGACATCTTCGAAAAATGCATTCTGTTCTTTTACCGTATTCACTCCAGCAAGACGGAAAGCACGTATAGCATATGATATTAGCAATTCAAGATAGGCCCATACTGAGGTATATGCATATGCTGAACTTTGAAAGATATATAAAAAGCAAGGCTCGGGACACAGAGAAAGAAAAATAAGAGCAGAAATTATGAAAAAGAGAAGGAAGAGAAATGATGCAAGGGGTTCATTTATCATTCAGATAGTTCTGAGGATAATCTTCATTTTACAGGATGAAAATGCAGAACCAAGGGGTTCAAGCTGCTTCCAGTAAGTGCACAATTCAAGTTCAGTCTGTAACCTTTGTACAAATTTTATTGGGAGCAGTAAAACATACTACAGTAGAACCATGAATATTGTGTCCCTAGATATCACTGTAATAACTTGGGAGTTTTACTGAAGGGAGGAGAATGAAAAAGAGGATTAACAGATCAGTCAGTGGCCAAGAAATACATTCTTGGAAGGAAATAGATTATATTGATATTTAGGTTCAACCTCTCTGGTATTCACACTCAGCTAAGCCACATAAACTCTTTCCCTTTCTGCTCTTGCCTCTGCTCTTTGCCCAGCCTAATCTATGTAGTTCTGCTCTGCAGAGCCAGGTGTCCCGAAACGGAGCCGATGGGCTCTGAGTCGGTCAGTGGGGTACCCAGCCCCTCTGCAGAGGTTTGGGCTCTGTCACTAGAGACAGCAGCCAGGAGAGGGGGTTTCCCACGACTATGACCTGCAAGATGCTCTCGTTGACAGAAAGCAAACTCTTATTTCGTCTCCAAGAGCACACTGGACGCTCCAGAGTCGCTCAGGACTCTCGCTAGGATTTCACAATGTAAATAGCATCGGTGACTTGCAGCTGACTTCAGAATTGCCCCTGATGATCATGGAGGTGACAGGTTGCTCCTCCAGATCCCCATGGGATGCTGCCATAACAGACGGCAGCCAGGATGGCCCTGAGGACCTTCACCATTAGGAGCCCAAGTTCCTCTAACGCGCCACTTGCAGCACTGTGGTTTCCCCTACTATGTGGACACTGTTTTCAAAACTACATAGACTCAGAGGCTGCGTGGCAAACAGCCAGGAACTATGTGGTCTGGGTGAATTATCAGTGTGTTGGATGGACACCACAATGCTGCTGCTGGGATAAATCCTGTTACTGCTCTCTGGTAACCAGGTCTCCTCTACTAATGAGGTGCTGGCATCTGCATACCTACCCTGGCTCCATAAATGTCCAAGTTAGAAAGCTCATCTTCTTCACCTGGGTGGATTTACACAACTTACGTAACACAGTTACAGTTATTGGTTTCTTTTCCCATAAGCTTTATTCTTAGAAGCAATTCATGACTCTATTCATTATTTGATACTCATGATTGAAAATATTTAGGGCTTTCATTTGGTCTGTCTCATCTTTCCAGCCTGTACTCAGCATGCAAGAAGTGGCGGCCTGAGATAGACACCATCTTTTTGCAGCATAGCATATATTAATGTTACGGGCCTTTAGAGGGTAAGGGTGAGCCAGGCTGCCCTGTAGTGCAGGTGGGAGGAATTACATGTCTAATTGCAAGGAAGAGTATTTAAGAGCAAGGGAGCACATATGAAGAAGATTGCTGGGAAGAGGGATGAGAGCAAGCCTGGGGCTGGCAGAGAGGCAGGTACATGCGTGTGACTGGGTTGGGGATAGTGGGACTCCTGGGGAAAAGCTGCACAGGTTTTATTTTAACTTAGGAAAACTGGTAATACAACTCTCCTGGTGGTTTTTGCCCTTGCTGTAAGGCAGGCCCTCCTCCAATTTGTGGCTGCCCAAGGACTTTACAGTCAAGGTTGTGTTCACCTTCATCCTGTCCTTGGCTCCTGGGAGTGCAGCTGGGACTCAGTGGGCTGTTGCACACAGGCATTAGCTGCATGTAGATCCTTGGTTACTTGGCTCTGCTCTGCTTTTATCCTCTACTTTTTGCCAGAGGTGCTTTTAAGAAAGAGAGACTTATGAAGAAGCTGCATCAACTAACTATGTTTAAATCAAAAACTCCAAAGGACAAAGATTTTTCTGGAGGAAAGTGCTTAGTTTGCCAAGCAGTGATGAATTTGCCCAAGCAAACCTCTGCAGATACTGCTTCACTGGTGCTTTGTGTTGCCTGCCACTGATCCTGCTGTTACCTTTAAAGATACTTTAAAAAAAGTAGGAAAGCTTTCAAATTGTACACCTACATATTCTGTCATGTTTTTATTTAGCAGAGAAACAGTTCATGGCTGCTTGTTTGTTCTAAAACTTGGTTTAGCTAGATTAATGTAATAAGGGCAGTTTGAATGAATGGAATGTTCCACAAAGTATGCAAGTTTAAGAGTTGCTTAGTTGGTCTGTGTATTGTACAGTAAATTCCCCCAAAATGAATGCCTATACCTTTCTTAACATAGCAGAAGTCTACAGCCACTTGCAGCCTGGCCAGCTGAACTTGGACTTGGTTCATAGTGACAAGGATGAACTTTGCCTCCTCTGTGGAGGTAGGCATACAGAATATAATTCATCATTTTCCAGTGCTCCAAGTACATATTGGCTGAGAAAAGCTAATTATTGGTTTCCCTGTGGTGCTGGAAGAATGCTTAAACCCTTTAAGAGCCCTTTGAAATTCCTGATTAATCCTTTAAAAAAAAAAAAAGTGTGTTTATCCTTTAAATAATTCCAAATTTATTTCTTAATGTATGGGCAAGAACTTGCCAACTGAAATGTGAATATTTCTAGTTTTCTTGCTAGTCCATTTAGTTACAGGTCTGTCACTTAGAAAGACCTTCTGCATCTTGGAGCATTTGGCACAGGATTTCTTCCAAGTTCTCTGCCTTGTTCTTGTAAACTGTGACACTCCACCTGGGGCAGGGGTGAAGAAGAAAGTTTCTCTTCATGGAGAGTCTCCAGGATGCTCCTGGTCACAGTAGCAGGTCTTCTGCAGGTATTAGTAGCTTGTGGCTGCATACATTATTTGTATTAGTTTCTTATTATATGCAATAATAGTTAAGCCATGAGACTGAGGAGACCAGATTTTCAGAGATGCTAGTACCTTCATCAAGTGAAGCCATGAGGTACTAACTGCTTTTGAAGATATGTTCCCTTCATGTAGACACCTGGCTTAGACAGAGGAGGCTGAGCAACATAGTAATTATGATTGTGCTGTTTCATATTGAGTGATGTTTTCCAAGGGCACACTAAAAAAAAAGGTAGAAATATTATAAGCTTTCCATGTTTTTCAGAAAGTTGTATTTTACTGTGGCTTTTACTGGCAGAACCAATGTCTGATCACAAAAAAAGAAAAAAAATTGTTAAAAGTACAGAAGTTTTATGCTGTGAAGTTAAAAATACTGGTGAGGATGGTATTCTGAGAGGTTTGGTGCCTTTTTAGGATAGGTGCCGCTATTTTTCATACTCTCCCTGGGATGTTATTCATTTTAAATATAATGGTATGGGATAACTTGCATTGGCAAATACTGTATTTACAGACTTGGAGTTTGAAGTTTTGTTGTAGGTTTTATTCATAGTTGCAGAATGGTTGCTTGGTCTGGGACACGTGCAAGGTGAGTCAGGTCCCTAAAAGCATAAGGGGAAACAGAGGTGGCTCCATATCGTACAGATTTTTGGGACAGAGCCAGAGTTACAAGCCGTCTTTCCCTCAGTCCAACATGTTCATATTTTCCTCATCACTTGTCAGATGAGTCAGAACTCTGAGGCTTTCTTTTCCTTTTTATAAAGAAGAAAACCTTGAATAAGACAAAGGTGAAATAATCTAATTTAAGAGTGAGGAGAACTGCCTTTATGCAATTCTGCCTCTATTATCACAATTCAGTGTCAGCTATTGACACTCAGTTGAATTGCAACCTTAACACCTATTTAGTTATGGCATACTGTTTATGAACAGAGAAACTCTTCCCACCAATGTTTGTGGCTTAGCATCATGAAAATCTCATTCTGTAACTACACACACAAATACAGCATAAACTAAATAAGCAGGAAAACAGGCTGGGTAGATTTAGGAAGAGTGCATGTAATCTTCCCCAGCATGAGGAGTAACTTCTCCAGCTTTGATTAAGAGAGTGAGGTCGTATGTCTCTCTTGTAGCATCATTGCAATGGCTGCTTGTGACTAAAAGTCAATTGATTAATTTCAAGTCCTCTGACTCCTCAATATCTTTCCAGATATAGAGCACCTTAGGGGGGCTAAATACAACCACCTAAATTCTACCTTTCTTCATCCAGCCAGGTATCCCTAATAGTAACTCCCTGCATTTTTTTAAATCCACATTGATTTTTTTTTTCTCTCTGTAACTTCCTTTCATTGCCTTGACATGCTTAAAGTAGAGTTGCTTCCCCCCCTTCTTGCATTGCTTTCCCCATTTCTAAGATTCTGGTGCTTTTGCCCCTACTTGTTACGTTTCTGAGGTCAGAGTGTAGCATGGCAGTGCATTACTACTTTTTATTATATTTATTGGAGGCACTGTAGACACAGCACAGTATTATAGAGATGCCCAACAGCAACCTGATATTAAAGTAAAGTAGTTTTCCCCAGTGTGAACACCTATTGTGTGAGAAATAATCGACTCTAGGCTTAAACAGAGCATCCAAAGTCTCCTCCCATGGCAGTGGTGAGCCTGGTGTTTTGTGAAGTGGTTTCTCTATTTCTTTAGATTTGTTTTTAATCCATGTATTAAAAGTCTGTGCAGGCTCTTTTTTTAGATAGAGGAATTGTAACCCCAAGAATTTTTAACCAAGATGTTAATCTGTTTTCCAGGAGTGCAAAAAAGGGGTGGTGTTTTAATGAAATTTCTGCCAGAGTAATGACAGGTATGATTGGGGATGTAAGCTAAATTTTGCTGACTGTCCAAATATGTGTTATTCAGTGTTGGGTTCAAAATATCATGTGAACTTGCAGGTTGCAAAAGGTGATTCTTCCTGTCTTGGTTTTCAACTGGCTGACAATAAAAAATGTGTCCTTATTCATGTCCACTTTGCAAAATGATTGTACCTGTTTTTACCAGTATGTGGCTTCTTGAGGAGCTCAGGTTAGTGCATCCTAGTGCAGGTTAGTTAGCTCAGACAGTGCATCCACTGAAAGGGTCAAGAATTCACTGCACTCCCCTACTGCCCCATTTTCTTCTCTTGTACCTGCTCTAGGCTAGCTTAGGTCACTGATACAAAGAAATATCACCTGGTTTTGGTGGGATTGGTTTTTGACTCATTTATCTTGTCAGTCTTGCTGACTATGTAACAACCCAGAATAAGGAAAGCACTAAATGTATCCAGTGGGAAGAGTTGGACTAACATGCACAGCCATGAAATGGCATGTTCAGAAATGCATTCTTCTTTTCCATGTGTGTGTTTGAGTTTTTTCCTAGACTTAATTACTCTAACTATCCACATTGGTCTAAACTTGGAAAATTCATAAGCTACTCTTTTTGAAAACATTCACTTCTCGGATAGAATTTAACTCCTTGATCTGTTTTGTTTCTTTTATTAGTGCATTTGGAGTAGTTCTCCTATTTCTTAGACTTAAGGAAGGACCTCTTTCCTTAAAAAAAGTCCATAAAATATGAGTCTTCCTTGGCAGCATTTCATATGGACAACTCCTAATGCTATCAGAAAAGACAACTGATTGCAGCTGTCACTTTCAAAAGTGTAAGAAAAAGGCAAAAAGATATGGAGTTAAGAGTTACTTCTTATGTTTTAAAAGCTGCTATATAATAATGTAATGTGGTGAGACAGTTTGAAAGCAGTGTTTAGCAAGGGTACTCTTTTGTCCCACAACACTTCACAGTAATTGTGTATGGAGAACTTCGTGCAGAGCCCTTAATGTTAGCTCTCAGTTTCTTTTCTCTGTGGGCTTTTAAATTTAAGGTATTTCTTTTCAACAAGAAACTATTCAATATCTGTTGATGTATTGCACATTCCCTTACCTGTGTGTAAATGCAGATAAAACCATGGAAGGAGGAGGGGGGCCAAACAGGTAAGAGTTCCTACTCAGTATCATTGACAACCCCCAAAAGATTAGTTTTCTAGAAAGATCCACAAGAAGATAGGGGTTACCGCTGAAGGGTCAAACAGTTTATCAGGAGTGGTATTATCTAGTTTGACTCTAAGAAAATACAGTGAGGGGGAATTTGCAGAAGAGATACAGGAGGAACCTGTGTGAGTATCTGTGAAACTGCACAGGGAAAACCACTCCTTGCCCTTTTTAGTCAGTCTCTGACTAATAAAAGCACCACCTTTTCAGAAGAACAAAGTTCTCTCTGAGCATGCTGGTAACATGAGCTGCTTGGTAATGGTTTATTTGCTTCTTGTTAACATAACTTCAGGGGCAATAAGTCCTTGTAAAAATGTATGCAGTGCAGCAAATGGAAAAGAAAGCATGGACCTGACTTGGTGACACAGATGCTTATTTCCAATACTCTACTTGTTCTCCATGGAGAATAGTTTATCAATTATGTCAAGATAGGCTTGAAATGCCCCCACAAGGCTACAAGTACATGCCACTAGTATGCTCAGTGAACCAAGCCTGGATGTTTGACTAGTAACTGGGATATAAGAGAAAGTTTTGATAGTCAGACCAACTTTTTGTGATTCAGTGCTGACTTATATCAAGTCTATTTGCATATGCCTAATTACTTAGTTGACAACCACAGTAACCAAGCAGAAAGCGCAAATTAATTAGACCAGCCAGTTGATAAACTAACTCTTCTAGCAGAAACTCATATGTGTATAAAAGCAGTGTAGCTGTGTCACTAGCTATTAGCCAATAGAAATGTGCACGCTTTCCTTGACTTTATAATAAAGCATATGTTTCATGTTAGAGCTACATGATGAAATGGCTTGCTTAAAATCTGAGCCACCTATTTGTCTGTTTTTGATAACTTGAGTCTTTGGAGATGAGCTCGGCGTTCTACATAAATCCATTCTGTATCAAGAATGGATAGCTTGTATACATGCTTGTAGGCTGTACTACTGCATGATACCACTATGATTTGAATATACAAATGCATGAAGTTGGGGTTTTTTGGTTTGTATAAAATACCCTAATAATACTCCAGAGTTTGCTTAAGGATTTCTTGTTCCTCTTCTCTAGTTTTATTCTTGATGTGTTTACTACAGACAGTTACTAGATTTGACCTGTATATGTATTTTTATTTGGAATCCCATTTTGGTCTACCCCAAATGCTGTTAGCATAAAAAGATCCCCAGAGCCCGCTAGTGTGGCTCATGGCATGTAAATCAGCAAACACTACCATTCTGTCAAAAACTCTTAGTATCTTACCACCATAAACTTTGTTACACATGCTAGGATTCTTACAACAATTAAATTCTCTGGTTTGGTAACATCCAGACAAGGGTTATACATCAGCCATTTTTCCCAAAGTGGTTAATCAAGAATTATTATATAAATGTGTTAAAAGTTTATAGATTTCTAAAGTATGATTGTCTGCTTGCATATAAATATGTTCTGTGTCCCTGGCTGACTGGAAACATTCAGCACTTAGGTTTGTGTATGGTGTTAACAGATGAGAAAGAGCCTTTTATGGCTCAATGGGTTTCCAGTTTTCCAGCCACTTAAACATAAAAAATAATGGACTGCCGAAGTGAATTTTATATTTCAAAATAGGTGAAGTTTTGAAGGAAAAATACCTTTCTGAACAAGTCCAAGCGTAGAACAGATGAGATGTGAGTGAATCCCCAAGCAAACAGTAAATCTGGCTGAGGGTGATATCCCCCAACCCAAAACTTGTGCCTGTGAAAACAAGCCTGGGGATATGGATGTGGATTAAAACTAGGTTTCTGCCTACTTAGATTAACTATGAGTCTAAAGCTTGCCTGCTAGATTCAGAACAGAAAAGGTCTTTTCTGCTTAACCTTGGAGTAAGTGTATTAAATGAGACTTGCTGTGTTCCCCATTTGCATCCTTCTAAGCCTTTGGTTTTGTTTGGACTTTGAACAAGTGTGTTTTCATTTATCCAAGCCTTGTTAAGGTAGAAACAAATAAATTCTGGAGTGTTCAGATATTCTGATATTGAGGAACAAAATATCTGAGGCCAGTGTGTAGCTATAGGATTTGTAAGAGATCCTTCTCAATGTGAGGATGCTTCAGGAGCTGGTATCACAAACATGGGAGTGCAATAAGCAGTTCCCAGTGACTGGTGTTTAGCCATTTACACTCAACAGCATCAAGGTAGTAGGGAAAAATGCTTGAGCTCTGAGCTTCCCAAGGGGCTTTGGAAAACCTTCTTCAATTGCTGAGCTAATTGCTGGCAAACGTGCCACACAGCCACTCTTCTAGAGCCGTAAATTTATGTAATCTACTTAGAAAAAAACACTTTATTGAGGAATTTGTCAGGGATGACTGTAGAGCGTTGTTTTCAGCTATAACATGTTCTCAGTTGCTGCAGGCATTTCTGCTTGCTACAAAATTTTTAGATTAAATGATTTTTATGTCTGTTTCAGCTCAGGTAATACAGCCATGGTGCAAATTTGTAAGGCTGGACTGGTCATCTACTGAGCTCCTCAAGAGATGCTTATGCTGGAGCCTATGAATGTATTTAATTACCGTAAAATACGGTGAGTGTTGGCTAGTATTATCTCGATGTTCAACATCTTGGAGATAGCAGTAGAAGCAGAGTATACCAGAGAATGCTTTGGAGGGAAAAAATCTTGTTTGTTAGCAGTAAAACGTGTTAGGGAATTGTAAGAAGCATAGGTAACTTGGGCTTGAACTTTACAATGGCAGCTTTCACTATATGACTATAACTTGCTAGAATAAGTACATGACTCTTTCACTGTCCAGTCTGGATTTTGCTTTATAACCACTGTTCTTCTACTTAAGAGCAGTTAACAATTATTATTTCTCAGTGGTTGGTTGTTAAACATTCACAAAATTGAGCTGATGTAATGATGAACCATATCTATGTATTTTATATATATTTCATTTCACGCAAGAGGAGAGAGAAAAAACACTGGACAGAGTATCAAGCAGGCAAATATAACAGAATGGAAGAAATATGAAATGGCTTTGATAGCTCCTTGCCTAACAGATGTACACCATCATACACTGAGTGCTGGTATCTGAACAACTGTATGATTTATGTATTGTGGAACAGTATATGATTGAAAGTTTTCATGAGCCCATCTTAAAATCTTTTTGGTCTTTCTTTTCCTTGATGTAACTTTAAGAAAATATCCTGACAGCATGTAGTACCTTTTGACATATGACTAGCTAAACAATACAGCCATCAAAAAGAAAAAGATGTTAAATGGATGATGTGAAAAATGATTCTGGAGACTTGTAATGTGCTCGTTTAAATTGGGTCAGCCCATTATGACTCGTAAATTCAAAGCAACCCACAAGCTTTGACTTCTCAGGAAACAAAAACTTGAACTGAAATAAGCATAGGATGCATACTGAATAATTTATCTTTATCTACATAATTTTCCCTGTCCAAATAATTTAACAATTTAAAGGCCACGCTTATATTGCTGTTTTTAGGATGTCATCAGATTTTTTCACTTGGTATACCAGTTAACCTGCTGTGCTTTTGATGAGTTTATCCCAATAATTTATATACATGTCTATAAAAATGGATTTAGCCATGTTTACTGCTGTGCGTTTCCCACTCAGGTAGCTATTATAAAATTGGAGGTAGTTCAGCATTTTTGTGAACCTACCAAATATTACCATTATTATCAACTTGTCTATAGTGTCTATGACCTTATAGCAAGCACTGTACAAACACAGAGCAAAACCCCCACCAAAATCTAGTTACTGTTCCAAAGTGCTTCACAGCAGATGAATTATGAAGAGTTGTAAAGAGGAAAAATTAAATACCTTTACAGGTATTTCTAAAGTGTTCCTCCCAAGAGTAAAAGATAGCATGAAGATGATTGGCTTTCATCACTCAGGTTTTTCAAACAATGTTGTAGAGTGAATAGGGAAAGACTGAGCTCTTGATATGGCAGGAGGGATGTTAGAGCAGATGTTATTTTGCTGAGGGCTGTGAAAGTAAATAAACAACTTGTTTGGTGCTTTTAGGGAGGGCAGTGAGTAGAGGGATGCATAGAGAGGAGCAGTGTAGTCAGCATGATGGGTTAGTAAAATGCTCTTTACATCAGAATTATGAATGTAGATCAGTAGAGCAGGATTGCTTTTGGGGCTGCAGGAAAGCGGTACTGTACCTGAGGCCAAAAAGCTGGGAGCCTGGCCAATGACTTAAGGCAAGAGGAAAAGTTGCATTCCCAAAATATCTTGTAGATTAGTTCTGTGTAACTTAAAGCGAAACAGTTATAAATAACCTTATCTTCCCAAACATCTTTTGAAAATTAAACGCTGAAAAGAAAGAGTCCTTCTAACATGTAGAGTGGGCTCTCTGCCTCTGTATAAATCAGCTACGGTGCCATTGCTCAGCAGTTCCCATTTCTGCCAAGCGCCCCTGCCATCTGCAATGGGCAGTAAAATGATTGGTTATGCTTCATAAATCACCCTTTTTACTCTTTAAAACTGTTTTTAACCAGTTTGCTGATACTGTTAGTGAACAAAGACCATAATCGGCAAAGTAAATCAAATACAAAGTGGTACTTGATACTTGCCGTACTTTCTATTGAGAAACAATGCAATGAAGTCACCTCTTCTTTATATGCATGATAGATAGGAATTCAGATTTTCAGATTTATCACCTATTTTGGAAGTTTATAACTGTACCATTATTATTAATAGGTAATGGCTTATATTGTGAATGCACAGGATTTCTTAAGAAATCAGAAAACTGATGGAAGTAAAAGATGTGCTAAAAATGAGAAGTTAGAAATAGCACTGGCAACTGGTATAGGAGAAAGGACTATGAGTATAGCTCAATTTGGATAGTAAGCGTTGTTTTTACAAGGACTATCTAAATCAAAATACAAAGATCTTAGCCCAAGGGGCAGAGTTGTTGGGGTAATTCAATACTGGTGTAGCTTAACAGTTGACAGAAACTTCAGAAAATATTCAATGCTAGTTCTGTTCGGGAAGAAAGGATATTTGTCCAATCACTATATCATAATGCAATTTTTTCCTTTTGTTTCCTAAATAGGATATCACTACAGGAATACTGTGGGTGTAGCAATCAAAAGGATGACTCTTTCCTTGAGGAACACGATGGCTTGATATCTTAGCTAGTTCTGTATGTTTTCAAACAGTATTTAACTTCTAGTTATCTAAGCCTACTGATTTGCAATAGATAAAAGGAAACATTTAACATCTAAATGAAATGCTTACAAAACAACAACAAAAAATAATTCCAGCAGTAAACGAATCCAAGACACTATATTTCTACTTTAGAGTGAGATTAGGAAAATATCAGTTTAATGAAATACCACAACTAGAGTGCTCAAAAGTACCCTCACTTAGAATCAGTGTGTTGTCTGTAACCCCCACTGACACTTCAGCTGCAAACATTTCTCAAAGTGGGTAAGGAGCTGATTAACAGTGCAAGTTTATAGAGACAAACTCATGTCAATTAAGCCCCAGGAGGGACCATCAATTAGTGTCAGTCAGGAAACCCTTTTACCACTTAAATTAACATAATGAAAAATGGTACTCAGTCATTCAAGGTTCAAGAAACTTTTGCCATCCAAGAATACATTATTTTGCAACAAAAATCTTGCAGCCACAACAAATACTTATTCTTGCAAAATACTCATATGAAGAATCACCTTTCTCTTTTTTTTGGTGGAGAACTACTGTTTTCCTAAATGATTTTTCATTTTTATTAATGATTTAAGACAGTGTTCCAGAAACCTTGGCCGTGTTCTGTTTTAGTTTTGTACTTGGTTCTGCAAGGTGTAATTAGGTTGTGGAAGTCACTGTGGTGTTAGGATTAAAGCAAATAACCTGGCAAGATGAAAAAAGGAGCAATTAGACCAAATCCTTAGCACCTGCATTTAACTGGATTACAATTCAAAGTTTTAAGGCTCTTTAGTATAAACAATAAAAAAATAAGTTGTGCTTCATTGGTCATCCTCCCAATTTCTGACTCTTGTCAATCGGCTGGAAAACTGATGATCAGTTTTGGATAGGAAGATACCTGATAAGGATTTTATCTGTTCTGATGCAACAAGACCAGCCAAGTGTTTTGAAGATTTTGAGAAGTCCATGATATATTTTAAATTTATGTGCAGTATTGTGAGACTTGGCTGTCAAATTCAGATTCTCCCCTACAAATCACATACACTAGGGGATGGCTTTAAAAATCAGATGATTGCCAAACAAGCAGTGAGGATTGATTTGCGTTTTCTTTCCATACAGCCATCACATGAAACCTTGGCAATGTTGTATGAAATTAGTCCCACAGTGACAGTGATGAGAGGTGAGAAGTGCAGGAGGAACAAGGACCTTTTAAAGTGCAAGTGTTACTGACCATCACCTTCTAGTGAGTGGCTCTGAGGTACCTAGCCTATCTGCAGGACTGCAATATATGCGAAACTTTACTTTTTTTTTTTTTCAAAAAGGCCTTTTTGTTACAAAGTTAGCCTTGAAAGCATATATCATTGTATACTGATCGCTGAGACTACAAGGATTTTCTTTTTCTAGGGCAGATATTATGTTTTCTGTTTCTTTGGGGACACTTTATTTTTAGAATATCTATCATTTTATTGAACTGTATTGCACTGAAAATGTTTACCTTATGTATATTGCATTCTATGCTGCAGCCTGTGGCTAAGACACATATTAGCAAGCATATTGCTATTGATTTTGCTTTGTCCCCTTTTTTCCATGCGCATATGAAGTTGAAATATTTGTTTGCGATCTGTCCCTTACAGAGATCTGTTTGTTACTTCTGTGATTTGTGAAAACTTATTGTGCTGTTGAGGCATGGAACAGAGTGATTTTTATTATGAGACCATTTGACTTCAGTGAGCTGCAGAGTCTCAGCGACTGTTGAGGTGTGATGATTTGGTACAAAAGAAAATAGCTAAATCTGTGGTATGTGAGCTAGTTCGAGTAAGAAAGTGGTCACTATATATGCTGTATCCTTTGCCTCTTAGTTTCTGGCCCCAGAGTGGAATCCAGATATCCCAAACTTTGCATTGAGGTCCCCTATAGAGCAAAGGGCAGAGAGTACACATGCAGCCCCAAACACTCCTATTGTGAAAGGGAAGCTCCTCACCAGGAGATGGTAAGCAGATTTTTGCCTGCCTGGATATCTGCTTTTCTGTAACTTTTGCACCCAAGATGTCCAAGCCTGTGTTTATGATAAGAGTATATGTGCATTTAAAACCCTGTCTCAGCAGTGGTACCTGCACTTACAGAAGGGAGTGGAGCAGAGCAGTGTTTCCCTGTGCCCAGGTCCTGGGTGGCAGGTTAGGTGACACCTAGCCCCTGTGATCAGCCCGCAAGCCATCCAAGCTAATGCTTGTTTCCTCTGGTTCTCAGTGCCTGCAGCCATGTAAACATGGTATTAATGTAACACTCGTAAAAATGTTAACAAATCTAGTATTTTCTGCACAGCTGTTCCACTATGAAGGTTATTAAGTATTATGCAGCTATCATCAGAATGTTTTTTAATTAGCTTCTTCAGCACTGTATTTAATTACAAGCACTTAGCCACAGGGAATGTTTACATCTCGTAACCTCCAAATGAGAGAATACACAAGCTATAACGCGACATGGCAATCTACATATGTGTGAAATGGCATGAAAGGCTAAAAGTTTTTTCACATCGAGAGCTGTGTTAATGTCATACATCACAAAGCAAGACCTGAAGAAATGTTGTTGAAGAACTTCTAATGTGAGGTGCCCAAGCTCCATATGTGATTGAATTGCAGCATATATTTGTCTCAAATTCCTTTCAGGAAATCATAGGCAATAGTAGACTAACTTTGATTCCTATTTATTGCTAGGTAAAAATTATATTCATGTTAGAGCACAAAATTCCTATTTCTTTCAATCCTTTAAGCACTTTTTTGTCACAGTATTGTTTGGTGGATGATGACCCTTTAACTTGTGTGGTACAAAAAATAGACAGTCTTTTGACAGCTTAGTATTGAGGCTGCAATGGAAGGTCAATAACAAAATCTGGCAGGTATTATCTCAATAAAGGAGCAGAGGATAATGTTCACTGTATGATCCTGACTGTGCAATATAATATGAAAATTTCTCCTTCCAAGCTATATAGGAGAATCTATTTTCTTTTAGAAAATGTGACTCTCCCTGTTCCAGTGTGGCTTTGAGATCTGTAAGAAAAGTAACTAGAGTATATAGGTGTGTGTGCCAATGATTAAGGTATATAATATTTTCCCCATATGTGAGAGAGAATGTAAAAGTGACTTCTTACCTGTTCTCCTCTTACTAAGTGTTTCTTCCCCTTGACTTGTGCAGGGTTCCCAAAAGTTTAAGAACACCATTGGCCATAATTTGAGTCTATTTTTACCAAGATAATACCTGTTTTATGGTAGGAGGTAAATATGCTTTTAAAAAAATTCATAAAACCCACACTGATTATGTCTCAGTTTGAAACTTCCCATTTTAACTGGTAGTTGTGGAAGGGACTTCAGAAATGTACAGCCTTTCTGAGAGGGCTCTGGGGCAGCAGCCAGGTATAGCACTGATTATGCAGGAGTCTGAAATATATTGGCTAGGCAAATAAAGTGAGGGTTTTCTCATTTTGTTCATGGCTTAAGATCTGCAGTGTTTTATTGGAGTCATTAGTCACAATTTAGTGAGCTCAGGTGAAAAAGTGAATGTGGAAAGTGCTCACTTCAGGTTGTGTTTCCCAAAGCCAGCATTCAGGGGGCCACATGTGTCTTGCATGGGGGGGTGGCAGCAATAGGAGGAAAAGCACTTCCATGGAAGTGATTTCTCATCCCCAGAAGGCATTTTCACCTACACTGACAGCTATTAGACAGGGTGTCTTTGAAGCAGCAGAAACAAGTAATCTTCTCGGCAGTCCTATTTGTCTGTAAAAAGGTGTGTTGTCTCTGCTTCTCCGAAGCCCTAAGCATCAAGTCTGGAAGCTGTGTTGTGGTGGACATGTTCTCCTCATTCACCTAGATGCTGTTTCAGGGTATTTTCAATACAAATAGAGTTCATGACACCTTAACTCCTAGACTCCCTTTTCAAGGCAAAAAAACCTCAAAAGGACTTCTTGCATACATGTGGATTTTCAGAGTTGCTTGGGAAAGATGTTTTACCAGCATTCATTAAGTGCCTTGGTGGCACTTGCCCCCAGATTCCCCTAGGTAAAGCAGCTTGACTGCTCTTTTTGCATCCAAGCTTAACAATAACAATGAGCACAACTTCAAAAACTTACCAAACCATTAACCACTTTCATTACACTCAATTCATTTCACATGCATTTCAGTACCACTTGAACTTATTGGTCCTCTGAGATGTTGACACTTTGAGAGCACATTTATTCAGATGGAAAGTGTCCTTAGATGTAGCTATTTAACCAGTTACCATTGTTGGCCATATGAGACCTTCTCAAACAAAATGGAAGCTGTTTGTCTCCTTTGAAGGATGCTGTTGCTCATTCTTCAGCGTCTGTACTCAAATGAACCTATTTTGCTCACTTTCCTGCAATGACCAGTAGTTGTATCCCACTCTTGCTCTTTTCTGCCTCTGTCCCTAATAATGAAGGGGGATTTGGAGGCTATTTTCTCTTTATCTGCTTGTAGGTTGCAGAATTTGTTTAGTTTCCCTTTCTTTGTATTCCCTAATGAAAAATACACTTAAGATCCTGTGATATGCAGTAATTCTCAAAAGTTACTAATGGTTACGGTTGCTTAGCTGCTTCCACTGAGATAAGGAATTTAATGACAAATATTAAATACCTTTAGTGTGTCAAACCACTATCAGAAGTGAGGTTGTATTTTGGATAACATTGCTGGTCTCTGCTACCTGTAGTAAATGAAACACATTGAACTTCTGGCTCTTAGGTAAGGAAGTTGCCTCACCATGTTGTTGTTCTCCTGTATTCCAGAGTGTGAATGTGCTGGTACATATAGTTTTCTTATTTTATGGTGTCTTTGCGCAAAAGCATTGAAATCTGTTCATCGTGAGCCTGGCCGTCGTTCCCTCTACACTGGACAATGTGAATCTCTCTAACACTGACATACATTTTTACTACTACCCTATGTGGTGTTTGCATGTTGGGATAGTTATGTTTATTGAATGAGTATCTGAGAAGTCCTTTTTCAGTCTTGTCCTTTTTCCAGATTATGTCCAGCAACATTTGTTCTTACTTTCTTCCCTGTTTTTCACTTTCTCCTTACCTCCTCTATTAGACTTTGTCTTTGAGCTACACTGGAAAGCCTTATGAATTAAGTGATGCTGAGTGTGTGAAGCTGGCTCTGCTGGATGATTACATGTGGGCAAAGCAGGTTTGCAGTAGGTATAGCCTATTTCTCTTCTTAAATGGCAGGGTTTTTTTGCATTTCACTGGTGGAAGTGGCCAGGTGAGACATAAGATGGATGAAAACTGAGCTGCTTTTGTTCAGCCACTGAGTGGGTTTTGCACCCAATACAAAACTAAGTTTTCTTGTGCACCTCTGATCAGGAGGGAAACTCCGTGTACTCAGTGCAGTGTTTCATTGAACTGTGCTAATGGCTGTTGTCAGGGGAATCCGACAGGCAGCAATACCAAGTTTAGTTAAGGTAACTACTTGAGGCGTAACAGGAGAGGTGTCTGAGTGAGCCTGGAAAAGTGGAGTTATCTGACATAACAGGTCAGAGCAGAAATGTGGCCTGAGTACAGGCACATACACCTCAGCATTGGCCTTGGATGCTGCTGGGGAGTAGGGCTCAGTTTTAAAAAAAAAAAAGGCCTTCAAATACAGTAAAAGCCAATAAAGTGATTGAAAACTGTAGTGTGGAGGTTTCCCCATAGAATCTTTCACAAAGTGCAGATTTGACAGCGTGCATGTTTGAATGTAGTTGTTTCATAATTCTTATGAAGCGAACTTTAACAAAAGGTAGGAAAGCTATATTTTCAGTGCTTTGACTAAAATACGTTTGAGAACGCATTTGACTTCTAATTTTCCCTTTGTTTTTTAAACCTCTAAAAAAAACCCCTTAACCCTCAAAGATGTTTGTCAAAACAATTTCTCCGTGAAGCTGAAATTATTTTTCTAAAAAACATTGACCTTTTATTTCAAATCAGAACTTAGTTAGGACTTTCAATGACTAATCATTTTTCCTTGCTTAAGAGCCATTTAATATCCATACTATTTCAGTTCTGCACCAAACTTTGCTGTGTAATCAATTTTCCATTAGAAGGATCACCTGCTTAGCCCATTGCCATGGATTAATAATTTAGAACAAGGTTCATCTTTAAGCCACCAGGAATAATCAAAAAGTTGAACTCCTACATAGCAAAAGAGAGCTGGCTAGAAAGCTGAGTCCTGTTCTCCTCTAATGTTGTATACAGACTTTTCTGGCTTGTCAACGCAAGTAGAGTTGCAAACAGGCTAGTTTGCAGTCTGCTGTTGCTAGTAGGATTTGTTTCAGTAAACTCTTTGTTTCTGCTTTGCAATAGTTGTGACTGATTCCCTAAGGCTCTGGCACCCTTTACCCTTTTCCACCATCCCCTAAAAAAGCCGTTTGTTGTCATGCTGTGAGCCAGCAAATACAACATGAGACTTGCATGCCCAGACATGCACAGCTGTACGCAGGCATGGCTTAACCTGCTCTGGAAGAGCCACAGGGCAGGAGCTCCTCTTGGGTGAGTGGGGTGCAGTGGTGAAAGACAAGCACATTTGAGGAAAAAGGGAGCGTGAATTAAGTACAGTGTTTAAAACACCTTGCTTCACTCATTTCTTCACCAAGGCTTGCTTTCCTGTGTGGTGTTTGTTCTACCTAGAGGTGTTGGTATTGTGTTGAATTCTGATGAGAAAGCTTGAAACCCCAGGCACGGCATTTTTTGGAATTTTTTTCAGTGGGAAAGAACACCTGTCTATATTCAACTTGCTGTGTCTAGTCACCTGTGATAACACTTCTTCCTTTAGCAGTTGAGTCCAGTGGGCTAATTTAGGATGAAATCTAAAACTATCACGAGCCAGCACTGCATCTGCTGCATCCATTAGTGGCAAGAGCAAGGCAGACTACCAGATGAGTAGGGGCTGCAGAAATTCAGGTAGGTCAGTGCTGCTGAGAGGAGACGAGATGTATTTGTAGCAAGGTGAAGCTGTTGCATTTCTTTCTCTGAGTTTCTGAACAGAAGTATGTGCTCAGATGTGTGGTGGGTCATGTGCAGTGTGTCCAATGCATCTGTGATGTAGTGTAAATGTGCAATAAATCCTGTACTGTTGGGGCTTTTAAATTTGCCAAGATGTAAAAATCAATTTTAAAGCAGGCAAGCAGTAGGTTGGACACTCCTCAGTGGCAGTGAGCATGGGCTGAAGGGTTGATTTGTATACAGTGGAGAACAAGTGAAGGATTTCTGGGCAGTCCCTGTCCAGACATCTCAGATGAGCCTAAAGAATCTATATTTCAAAGGGGCAGAAATGGCCACCAGCCATCCTTATGGCAGCTGTACAACAGAGCTCCCTGGGGTCATTTGACTGACACAAATTTCTCTGGTTTCTGCATGAGCACCATCACCACCTGGTGTGTTTTAAATCATCATCTACCTGTAAGCAAACATGCTTTGTACAAAGGGTTAATTTCAGAAGTTATCTGTAAATGACAGTGAAGCGTTGAAAATAAAGGAGTTACCCCTAAGAAACTCCTAGCACACAGTTAGTTGTTAGTCCAGATTAGGGGGGAAAGTGAAGATTTCCAGTGGTAGGTATGGTGGTTAGCTTCACTGATGGGCAATAAGAGATTGGGACCAGGTTGCCTTTAGCATTTTGGAAATTCTTACACAGTTATGCATATACAGCTGTTTTTAAGGCGAATTGATCTGGCAGTATTCAAGTTGGAAATTATTACTCTCCTCTTAGAAGTAAAGAAATAAGGTAGAGACAAAAGAATGTGAACAGGTCAGTGGGTAAGTAACACAGGTAGAAAAGAACTGGGGTTTCTTGAGAGCTAGTCCAGGAAATTTTTCCTGAAGTAGGACAAATTACAGTTAATTCTGAGTTTGCTTCAATCTATGCTTGTTCCAGTCTGAGCAATGAAATTGTGCTGGAGGAGGCAGTGGTAGGAATTGGTTCATTACACATTATAAGACAAGTTCATTACACATAAGACAAATAGGGAGCTGATTTTGATAAATTAATTTTTCACACATGAACTCTAATGTAATCATATGCTCCTTCTGTATAAAGTAACTTCATTGTGTTTCTTCCCATATTACCTGTGAAGGACAAATCGCCAATCCCATTGAGTGCCCATGCTTGTGCTTCAGCAGGTGTTTGACATCACTGGACTTTAAGGTCTGTTTGAGGAGGATCAAAACCTGGCCTTGATGAGAGTTTTGGAGGCAAGAAAGGCCACCATAAATTACTTTTTAAACAGCTTTGTGTCTATGAAAAGCTACTAGTGAGAACTCCTGTCTGCCTCCTGGGCAGGTGGATGGGGGAAATAAGTAGCTGTTAGCTGATTTTTTTTTTATTTCCCTGTTTTCCAAAGCGTGTTTCATTATGATTATTGTTTATAATGGAAAGCGAGAAAACACTTTGGAAATGACAAATACCAAAGTAGCTTGGAAACCTGCTAAAGATCCTTGAATAAATGTCTATGTGGCTTTTCTACAGAAAAATATCAGAGTACTGCAGACAGATTTTCAGCCAAGTAAACAGATACAGATGGGAAGAGAGATGCAGAAAGGGCTGATTTGGAAATGGATTTTAAATATCATTAGCACTTAATTTTTACCATAGAGAGTATATCTGCATAATGATGGCAGCGGAGGTGAGCGTAGCACACTGTACTGTAGCACTGCTGGAGTGAGAGAAGCAGATGCAACTCCATTAGAATTATAGATTTTTGAGCTTTTCTTCTAGGTGTCAGACCTCTGTAGCTCTTCTTGGCTTGTAATTCAAGGCTATGCTCAGGAGGGAAGTATATTCATCTCTTAATGTGTTTGCACAGCTCCCATAAGCGTTGGTGGGAATTATAAATGGACTTGGAAGGAAAAATATACCTCTTAATGTTGTATTGTAGTTTCAAGTCTCAGTGCACAGTGGGATCTGTGCATGTGTGTCTGTGTATACAATGCCTGGGGGACATGGCTTCAAAACACCTTATTACTTGGACAAAAAAGGATGGTGACCTGTCTTGCTGCTTCGTATTAGAGTTGCAATATTTGTGAAGAAGTGGGGGAGAACTCTGCTCATGTTTTACCTTAGAAGTCTGGTCTTGTTAAGGTTGAAAGATCCTGTAGTGACCAAATCACTGGCGCAGGGAGTAACACTGACATAAAAATAGAGCATTTTAGGGAAATAACATTGCTTTTCTGTGAATTCAGAGGTCCAATGAGTTTCTACAAAACAGAGCTTGTTAAAGTTTAACTTCTCAACCCACCAATCTTTTTAAGACAAGAGTGTTCATGGTAAATATCCTCATCATTCAGCCAAACTTAGGAAGACTAACCTTAATTCCATGTGAAGAAAAGAACCTGCAGGAAGTACTTTCAGAGAAGCAAGGAAGCACAAGCCCTATTTCTCCCTTGCTGTTCTCTTTCCGAATATCATGTACTCATACCCCCATTGGCTTGCTGAGAAGCCTGCACAAGGAAAAGTAATAGCCT
The DNA here is from genome assembly GCF_047370975.1 of Nipponia nippon. Lineage (NCBI taxonomy): Eukaryota > Metazoa > Chordata > Aves > Pelecaniformes > Threskiornithidae > Nipponia > Nipponia nippon. The sequence goes on from NW_028262369.1 coordinate 95,646,310, forward strand.
TAGTCTTATCCATTCTTCTCCTTTTAGTTGTTTGTGCTGTTGCTTCACTCCTGGTCCTCAGGCTTAGAGTCAAAACATGTGGAAGAACACAAGTGAGGAAGAACTCCTTTCACACTGTTCTTCATGTCCCTCTATGTGAATCTAATTTAGCTCAATATGCAAGACCTCAGCAGCTTTTTCTTTTGATTAATATGCAACTATCATATCAACAATTTAAATTTACTGTACCATGCTTAGTTTTATCTTCAGTTCTGCTGTCAAGGCATGTATTCCTTGAATTAATATTCTTCTAGGTCAAGCCATATTATGCATGAAAATATGAGAGCCCCTTGGAAGGAAGAAGAGGTGTATGGTCTGTTTTTAACACTACAGAGGCGCAGGGAAAATTTTCTCTAGATCATATCTAATGCTGAGCCATTCACGGTTCATCAGTGGTTTTTATTTCTTTTTACAAAAAGACCAATACCATAGAGGTTTTTTTTTTTCCCCAAGGGAAGACAGCAGACAAGCCCTACAACTGTACTTTTTTCAGTTACTGTGACTGGTTGGTCTTCCGTTACTTGTTGTGACTTTCAATCTTGTTTAAGATTTTGAAGAAGCACCTTGATTTCATGAGGGAGAGCATGTTCCTTATCTGTTTGTACAGGAGATGGTAAAGGAAATTTGACGAAAAGGATAAAATATTTTCTGATTTCTGTAGTCTTGAGCAAGATGTGCTTTGAGTACCAGGAGCAATATTGCTGTACTAGATGAGCACAGCACCTTTACAGATTACATGGCCTGTTTCTCAGCTGGGCTAACTTATCCTTATGGTTGGCTGATTCTCAAGAAATGATATTCCTGTATGGCTGGTGTTGCACTGCTTGTTTGGTTCTGGTGGGCACTATAAGCTTCTTGCATTCCCAAAGTCTGAAATAGGGTTTGGATCAAACTGCTGCAGAATGGCTGTTTCTATTATGACTATTTTTTCCCTGAATGAAGTATAAATACAACTTAGATTGAAAGTGAATTTGAGCTAATGATAAATGCAACATTCACAGCAATTTGTAGCTAGCTTTGTCCCCCCCCGGTCTGGATGAGGAGGCTATGCAGTTGCTCAACCACAGTGACTGTAATGAGGAAGGCAAAGCCCCTTATCTGAGCTGATAAATCCTCATCTCCTTATATCTGTCTTCAGCACTGTCACTTGAATGCTTGGCTCTGCTACTGCATTTTTCAGAAACAGGAGGTAACCTTAGACTTGCTAAGCATGGTAACTGCATGCAGCATTTCATGCAAGACAACCTTTACAGAAATACCTCCAATGTAAAATAACTGTTCCCAGTCCTCTAGCAAAATGCTACTCTATTATTTGTTTACTACTTTGGGACCACACAAATGGTTGTATTTGTGAAAACATGCATCTCTTGCTAAAGAATGCATTATCTCTCAGACTGAAGTGCAGTCAATTCCACCACCCCTGATGAAAATACAAAACAGAACAAAGTCCAGGAAAGGCCTCTCATGGAGGGCCCCTGGAAGTGTCTTCGCATTTCATTGGATGATCAAAGGTAATAGCTTTAAGTGCTATTTTTAAACCAACTGTCTATACACTTCATAACTTCATTTAGGCTGTATTTCCTGAATTTACTTGTGAAACTTATAAGAGCTAATCTAGCTATCAAAAGCCTTACTGGAGCATGCCTGCAACTTTCCATGTGCTCATCAGTGTCAGGAATACCTCATTTTGGTGACTGGGTTAATTTGTTCAAGAAATTCGTATGGTCTATATTCATATTTTTGTCTCACCATTTTAAGCACTGTTCTGATACACTTCCAAGTATAAAAGCAAGGTTGACTGATCTTTAAGTCTTTGGACCTTCCTTCTGTCATCTTTTCTAAGAGTTGGTGCTCTGTTTGCCCTTCCCTGGTCCCCCAGGAATTCCCTGTCCTTTGAGTTCTCAAAGATAATTGCTAATCATTCTTAGATGGCCTAAGTTAATTCCTTGAAAGTGCATTTCATTTGTCCCTAAAATTTGACCGTGTCTAACTTAAATATTCTTCAACCTGTCCTTTTCATAGTCCTGTCCTACACTTTTATCTCTCAGTTAATATTAATTGCTCAAATATCTGGCTGTAATTAACCTTAGTGAAAACTGAAGAAAGGCGGGCTTTGGGTACTTGAGCTTTCCTGCATTTGCCATTATTTGTTTGACTAATATAAGTGAACTTGATGGTTCTTTGTCTTCGATAAATGCATCATCCATAACAGAACTTTTTTTCTTGTTTTCATTTACATTAATAGCTGGTTATAACTTGCTTTCTGTCTCTGCCTTTTCAATTCTATGCCTACATACTTGTGCTATTCTTTTACACTTGTCCTTAATTACATTTCCACTTTCAGCACAGTTCCACTTTAAATACAATTCCCTTTTATCTGGATTGTTAAAGAGGTCTTGAGGCTCTTTCTTCCATTTTCCCTGCACCAGATTTATTTGATATTGTGCCCTTAATAGGCTGTCCACAACTACCAGCTGTCCTATGGTTTCTTTTAGAGTGTGTTTTAACCCCAGGGACTGCCTTGACTATTCCTCCAAATTTGCTGACATGTCCTTTTTAATATACATTTTCCTTTTTCTGTTCCTTTGGAATTATGAACATAATTGAGTTTACATCTTCTGCCTTCAGATTTTCAGCCAACAATTCTTATTCTCATTCTTTCACTTTCTTGCTTCTGTGAATAGACAAAGCCAAAAAACCTAGAGGTGCTGATTCAAAGTGTGGAAGCTTATAGTACTAAGTGTCATTCAAGACTTTTGATGGGCAAGTCTATCTGCAGTTTGGTCATACCTATCCGCTGATAAAAATAAAGAATCACCATTTCAGGTGCCTAAACTGGCTGCATAAGAAACACAATTGATGTGGGTACTTAACATGGGTCAGCATATACAAAGTATGAAAAGCTGTCCTAGGCGTTCAGCAAGCATGACAGCCTGTTCAGTGTGGTGCTATGCTGTATAATTGCTTCATGCAGTGAGTAGATGTCTTGGTTTTGCTTCTTTTTTTATAAGATAGTCAAGCTGTTGGTTGTATGCAGGTAATACCCAGCATGTGTTGGGAGGACTCTGAATGGGTCAAACAGTGAGATGGAACAGGGAGGTGAACTACCAGTGTTGGCCCTGGTTTGAACAAGATTTCTTTAATGAATTAAAGTATGAAATAGGAACACAATGAAATAGTCCCTGCTGACATGCATCACCTTTCTTCTCCTGGCTGCTTCTGCTGATGTGAGCCTCCTTGTCCTTCCTATGCCTTTTCTATGTCTGTTCCCAACCACCTCCTCAGCAGAGCCAGAGCTATTTCAGTAACTGCAGCTGTGCCACTAAATTGTAACTCTCAGATTTTTATTGGAAAACTAAATTGAGATATGCTTAATGATCCCAGGAGAAGGATCTCCCAGCACAGCATAATCTAGCAGAAATTTAGAGTGGCAGTCTAGTGGGGGCAGCAAATGAAGCAATGCTGGGAATCCACGGTTGCAACAACAGCTCAAATTTAAAACATTTCTGGCTTCCTGTATCTGCATCTCACACAGCTATCAGTATCAGCTTGTTCTGTAAGCTTAGATGGCTCTTCTCTTCTTTAAAACCCTTCTCAGAAGCTCCTTGCTGCAGCCCTATTTGCCAATTAGCCTCCTGTTCCTGTTGCATGCAGAGACATCATTTTAGGAAAATTCAATACTTATTATTCCACCTCTGGAAATGAGCTGCCTTGCTTTTGTCATGCCCAAGGAGGGTCTTTGGCCTTCCAGGGCCACAGTTCTATTACCTCCTACCCATGACTGTACCATGGGCAGGCAGGCAGAGGCCATTTCATCATTCAGTCCTTTATGCCCCAACCAAAACAGGATTGCTCTGCCCCTTGGAATCTGGGGGAGATGTGTAGAGACATCTGCATCCATACTGGCCCTTGGCTGAGGGTGTCTCCCAGCAGCTCTGCTCCATCAAAGCCATAATGCTGCCTCATTCCTTCCTCTCCCTCCAGAAAAACAAAATCAACAAAACCTTTGCTTCCCCATGTGCACTGAGCTGCACAAGATGTAGGAAGGAGGGGAGCCTCCTTTGAGGCAGCATGTCACAGGCTGCATGCATGGCTGCTGTCTGTCTTCTTAGGAGTGATCATGGAGCCAGATGTGGGGACTGAGGCACACCTTTCCCTTTAGTTATATTGAGCTATTACCATCTTTGGAGTCGCCTTGAAGAGAAGGTGCTGCAGATGAAAGGAGTTTCCCCACATTTTTTTATGCACAAAAGCTCTTCCTCATCTTGTGCAAGGCCACCTTCATGTGCATGGACTGAGAGACAATGTGGTCCAAGTAGTATGTAGTCAATTCTACTGGTGTACAGGGAGAAAATCACGGTGCAAGAGTTGGATTAGTTATTACAACTGAAATCAATGTGGTTATGTCTATCCATAGCTTTGTGGTCTGACCATCAGAGAAGAGTTGGACCAGATGGATGGGGAGGGGGAATCACTTGTAAACTGCAAATAAAAATGTTTCAATCTCTGTAGATTTGGCACAGAAATAAGAAAAAAAGCATCTTTTTATCCCCTAGAAGGTGAATAAGATTGTCCATTCCCAAAGTATATTAAATTATAGAACTGACCATATATTATTCAGTGTTTTGAAGTACATTCCTTTCTCTTTACTTCTCTTTCAAAATCTTCAATCCAGTGTCCACTAGACCAGCTTCCCAACTGGGTTACTGGTGGGTAAATTTGTAGTTGCAATGACTTGATGTTAAAATGATCTTTTTTCTTGCACCTGCATGGCATACAGCCATATCTTTCAGTAGGCTGCTACTAGTAGGCTTGTATCTATAATTTGCATATTGAAAGCTGAAATGGGAAGATGTTTAATGTTCCCTGTTAGTTTTTTAATTAAGAAATGAATATGACAAGCCAAGAAGACCTTGAATACTGTGTATGTGCTAAACGCAGATACAGATAGAATTATTTTTTAATTTTTTGTTAACTGTGAGCCATATCTCTTTCCCATTGCTGTCAAACAGGCAGTCCTGGAAACACTAAAGCACCTGAATGATTTTACTTAGGCGAGTGGTTTATATTGATTAGGATTGGCACTGGATTAATTTGGAGGCTCCGGAGCACTCAGAAGTTCTTAGGAACAGGAAGAGTTTTAGTTTATATTGGGTTTACTCTTTGGTAAACTTATGTAGAGGAACTACATTTTCTACTGCCTTTCTGAAACCCAGTGTTAATTTGTGGTGGTTTTTTTTTTTCCAAGCACGGTCATTATTTTGAGATAAGACAATATGATTTGGTATTCTCTGCATCTTTTGTGGGTTTTATCATGTTTGCACTGCAAAATTACTTTTTAAAATCTAAATTTGTTAAAATTTTTTTGTGTGGTCTTTGTGTAGTTATAAGCATGTAGGAAAAGAGAAACTTATAAAATTGTGCTCAGGTTTGTCTGGAGGCAGACTTGGCTGGGCCATACTGAATCAAACTAAATCTATCCAGCCTTCTTCCAATATCTGGTTATTGCAGTTTGATTTCTATCATAAAGCATGTATTCACTATATCTGAGGAAGAAAACTACTGGGTTCAGTGTCTGCAATTGGAACTATTTGACATGGATTTTGGAGTATGAATACGTAGACAGGAGAACTACGTGCATATGCAGTGACTGAGTTTTCTAAGGAGACTTTCTAACATAGGTGGCAATTGTCATTATGGATGACAATGTGTAGTGACAAATAGAACCACTTAAGCCTAGAAGTTGGTATTTTTAGCATATTTAAATTATTCAAATCTAGTTACTTCTAACTTTAACCTGCTGCCATGGCAATAGAGCTATATATTAATAGACTTAAGTATGTGGCTGACTAATCAGCTGCAAGGTCTGCCTACAGGGTGTAGGGGTGTTTGTTCAGCTAGTTCCTTCCGCATTGCAAGAAAAAAAGCAGTGTGGAGACATCCAGGCCAGTTCAACCAACCACATGATCGCTTCAGCAGTGGCAAGTGTGTATTTCCCAGAATTTGTAAAGGATAATTTCAGAGTATAGATGGCTTAACTTCTCTGCATATTTAAAATAAAAATTCCTCCAGTAGGTGTATAAAGCAGTTACTAATGCGTTTCACCTAAATGGGAATTACTTTTATGTGTTCATGAGTCTGGCAGTGTAAGAGGACGCATTAGAAGAGCTGGAGTTTTGTGTGCAGTTTCTCAGCCCTAGCTTCCTAGCAGAAGGGGAGACTCTGCCTTTTCCCCTGCTGAGTTGCTCCTTGCAGAACAGCAGGTTTTGCTTTAGCACAGTCAGTCCCTTCCTTTCAGACGGGCTCGTGCTCTTGCAAGGGCTGTGGGATTCAGCTCTGTCTGTAAACCAGAGCTTTGTTGCTGTTGTCAGCCACTGCTGCTCTTTACTACACAGCTACAAGTAAAGGGCACCTGATAGAAAATCAGAGCTCTTCCTGACAAAGTATATTTTCAATAGGCTTTATCTCTTAAAGTGTAGTATTTTTGATTAGTACATAGAAATACTATCTTTGTGATTAGATGTTACATGTTTAACACAACGCTGTAAGGTTCTGCGGTCCATGCTTGTATGACTGCTAATAAAGAATTGCCTGAAAATTTAAAAAAAGCTTAGAGCTGAAGTTGAACTGCCCTATGCAGTGCTTTAGAGAAGGAAGTAGATGTTTTCCTGAGGGAACCTCCCCTAGACTTTATATTAGCCCCATCTTGGGTCAGGACTTTGAGGACTTAGTGCTGTGTTTTTAATTGAGCAATGATGTGTGTAATGGGAAACCTATACACTTGTGTGTCTCATTGCTGGGTCGCGGGGCCATCACTTAAACAGTTCTTTGTACCTGGAAATGCAGTACCCTTTACCTCATCCAGTAACCTTGGAGAAAGTTCCAATGGGTCTTGATTTTTATCAGCTGGGGGGATAATACTCTTCCACTTTCTTCTCTACCAGTCATACTTTTTTTTTATGGTTATATAGCTTTTAAACAACCACTGAGACTGTAACCTGCATGGAAGAAATTAATCCCATCCCTGACCTTGGTTAGTTTTCGAGCAGAGATTTGGAAATCCAAGCTGCAATTCTGGCTCTTTACTGCCAATTTACTTTCACAGGTTTCTGAAATATTAATAACTGCAAGCACTGTTACATTAAATGTATCTGTCCACTAAATAAGTGTATGTCCTCTTGGCTATTTCTATATCCATTGTAACAATACCTGTAAGAATAATTCCCAGTGTAGCCCCAATTAGTGTTTACATCCTGCCACCAACTAAATAGCCCTCAAGTCCCCCTCTTCATCAGAAGCATACCATGCATTCAGGAAAATCATAATCAAGACACCCATCAATGAAAATCTAAGAAAACGGCTAAAACTAGTTAGTTTTCAAAAAAAGAAAACCCTTCATTTTCTTTAAAAACAATTCCCCCAAATGAAACCGTAAGTCAGCTGAAGTCAAGAGATTAATAATAAACCCATAAAAGACTTGACCCTGAAGTTTTAGGTCATTCATCGAAAATTATTTATGCTGTACACTACTTTAACCTTTCTTCCCTCTTGTCAAAAATAACAGATCTAAAGGAGTGAACTGTAGTCCTGAAAATAAAAATCTTCCAACGATTTGCCTTGTCCTATAAAAGCTTCTTATTCACAGTACTCAATAAAAGCATTTGTCAAGTAAGTGGAACCAAGAACTCTTCTATCCAAACTATGTGAATAATAATTAGTGCAAAACAAAAGTGTCACTTGAAAAGGTTTTTGGAACCTTTCCAGTAGTGATCAATATTTGTACTCCTTACCAAAACTAAGGCACTAAGCAATCTCATTAGTTCAGACTGTCCAGGGTAGGTAAAATGAGGACAACGTGAATCTGTATGAAGGAAAAAGTTTAGGGCTGGTTTCCAAACACCACCCCTGCCCTCGCCCCCAGGGAGCTTTCAAAGAGGCTGCTTGACTTCTCGCCCACCCTGGTCCTGCAACCTGAGTATATGAGATGGTAGTCCTGTTTACTTTAATAGGACTTTCATACCAGCATGGATAAAAGTTTATGAATCAAGGCATTAGCTGATATTTGTGGCTTCTCTGTGAATTGATTTCTTGCAGACCACAGTGAGATCTGGTTATGCTGGGAAATGTCAAGACAGTTCTGATATGAAGACATTTCTCTTGTTTGTTCCAGTGAATAGCTGCATGATTTTCTGACAGCTTCTGACTCCTAACTGCATATTCATATGTTCAAACAGTGAACTCTACATCTCGGACAAAAATCTGAAGACAGCTATAAGGATGTTCCCCTCTGCCCAGCTAAAGGATGAGGTAAACTAGGCATTCACAAGCCCGAGGTTAAGCAAACCTGAAGGCATTTAAGAATGAAAATACAGGTTCTGCTGCTTGATGATAAGGACCCCTTTGAGTACCTGATAGCAGTAGACTGTATGTCAGAAGACAGTCATGATGCTGAGTCACAGCCATAAGTGGCTGTGTTGTTTTTCCACTGGTCTGCCTTCACAGCCAGCAATTCTTATAGCTGCTCTAGGGATATGCTGGTGGCATGCATTTCAAGACTTCTGCAAAAAAATTCCAGTCTTTCTAGCATTTATTTTATTTTTTAGATTAATACCTCAGCGTTTCTCTTCCACCTGCCTCTGACCCTTCTATAACACATGGGTTTATTGATGATAATATTCACTAGAATAAAACCTTTGTAAATATTTAGCAGTATATGCATGAGTGTCTCTGTGGGATTTGTGGTGTTCCGCATTGGTGTAGGAGCCCTAACTCTGAACATCCCAGCAAAGCAACAGACATCTTTCATGGCTTGTGTCTAAAGAAATGGGCGGAACTCTGACAAGTGAGTTAAGAATTCTTAAATTTCTTATATGAAAAATAACTCAAGAAATTCTTTAAGGCTCTTTACTGTACAATATCAGTAATGCATTGTCTCTGTCGGAGAGAGCAGTAGCCTTTGATTAAAAACTGCATAGCCTTGGACATAAACAGCCCAAAGAAATTGTCTGTTCTCTTTGCTGGCAAATGCAGACCTAGTGGCTTATATTCTCAGTGAGCATTTGCTCTGCTGTTTCTAGAAGTGTGAAGGCCAGTAGTGACCTTTATTTTTTTCATCTCTTCTGCTGTCCTGTTTCTGTAGGGTTTTTTCTTTAACCTTCATCTTATGGCACTGATGTTGAATGCAGATGAGCCATTGCTTCATCCCTCTCAAAGACTGTTTTCAGATAATTAACTGAAGTCTTAAATAAACATTCTGGAACTCTGAGGCTTTTTTTATATGATGAGTCTAACCCTGCTTTGGTTCCTGACCACTAAGAAACTGCCATGCAGTTGATTCTGAATCAGTATCTTAGCTTCTTTTGACTACAAAAAAAAATCTACAACTGAAGAATTTAGATTCATATTATTCAAGCATCTGAAGCTCGGTGCAGTACAATTGTTTGGTGTAATTATTACTTGTAAAGTGGTAGTAGCAAGTATAGAAGCACCAGCAAATTCTGTTGAGGGATGTTTGACTCCCTATACAAAACACAGGTGAAAAAATGTTGCTAATTAATGCCTATGAAGTATTTACTTATAATTATATCTGTCTCCAAAGACTGCATTTTCATTTTGTTTTGCAGTGCTGGCTCTGACTCTAGGAAGGAAGGGAAAATGTGCTCTTTATGGCTAAAAGTGCTTTTCTAAAGTGGATATTTAGTGGTGCTCTTGACAGGAACTTATTCATCCAGAGAAAGTCAATAGGACAACCGCAACAAACCCAGCAGGATCCTTACACTCAATACTAATGGCAATGATGCTTAGTTTGGAAAAGCAAAAGCACAGAGAAGCCTCTATAATATTAGAGGTTACTTGCTCTTTAGTTCTGAATTTTACCTTTTGTATCTCCTACATCCCACTATACAAAGATGAGTGTGATAAAAAGCAAAAGCAAGGGGGGGGGAGTAATGAGTGCAGAAAAAGCTGAAATGTGTCAAAATTACCATTACCAACAAGTACAATGGATAGCTAAAGGGGCCCTTTCAACAGGGAGTTGTGTATGTTGAATGTATTCCCTTTTCCCTAAAAGATCTACAAAATAAAATGAGGCTTTATTCAAATGCTGCACAAGAAAGCACTCCAATTTTGTTGACTTTCCTTCCTTACTGTGCTTTCCCTGTGCCTTTTTCAGTTAACACCTTGATTTACACTTTTGCCTTCTGGGTCTGGACGTACAGGAGGGATGTGGCAAAAGCTGAATTCCCCACTCTTTTTTTTTTTTTCCATGCCCTTGTGGTGGTGGAGTTGTGTTCTGCATGCACTACTCACAGCTTTGAGAACATAACCCTAAATGTGAGCTGCTCTTGTGGTCTGCTTGTCGGCTGCATAATTTAAACATTAGGAGATTGGAAGGAAGCAAAGGGTCAGAAATCAATTCTGCAGTTAAATGGCTCAGGGGACTTTATTTCTCTGAAAGAGGTAAACAAGTCTTCCTGTAGTGGGGCTGGCATGGAGGGGAATGATCTGCAGAGGAGAGTGAAGGGGTCTGGAACTTTAATGCTTAGGAAAAAAAATACTCAAGCACTCACATATCCAGCCCATATCTGCTCTCTTCCATATATTTCTTCTTTCGTCTCCTGCAAGAAGAGCCTAGAGCTGAGGGGTTTTTTTTACCTTTTTTCAGTGGATTAGAGCTCCTCTTACGGCCCATTGGGATTGGCTTGTCTCTTGCTGCATAGGGACTCATTAAACATAATGGGCCTGTGCAAGGACAGTCGTACTTTAAATAACACAAATTCTGACTGCAGTGACTTATGTGTTCCAAGTGAGTTTGCACTCCAAGGGAGGTGGGGTAAATGGCTCAGCACTTGTAATATGGTGCTGGAGTTGCCCCTTAGAGCTAAGGAAAAATGGGGAGAAGGAAAGGGAGGGGAGATGGAGGGAAGGAGGCAGTGGAGCTGAGTGTGAGGATAACGGGGAAGTGGTTTCCTTAGCAACAACAGCACTTTGGATGGTTTCAGACAAGAGTACAACTGGGTACAAAGTATCTGATTAAAATTTATTGCAGGGGATAGAAGCAGTGCAAAGCCATAGCAGATCCAACCTGTGTGCAGAAGAGCAGGTGCTGGAGATGTAAAGTGATTTGAATGATTTCTGTATTGTCTGGGCCATCTCCTGTGCACATGGAGAAGAAAAGAAGTTTGGGAAGTGGCAGGTGGGTGAAGGTGGCATGACCAAACTCTAAAGGCACAAAAAAATCACAATGAAATGCATGCCCTGTGTTCACAGTTTGGGGAAAACATACAGCTGCCTCACATAGAAAAAATTTCCTGCTACAGAAAATAACCAAAACTGTTTAGCTAGGAGATACATATTTTTTTTCTTCTGTTGAGATGGACCAACTTTTGGCAATAGTAGTTGCTAACTGTACTACTGTGCTTCTATTTGTGAATTGAATTTTTCTTTCATTTACCAAGGTAATAAATAAACATCCCAACCACATACTCTTAAGCCAAAAATAATTGCTTTTGTTTACAATAATACTAGGTCCAGTGGTAAAAGAACTGCTATTAATATTTAGACCTCTGCTTTCCCCCTAGGGTTGCTGTTTGAAAATTTACCAGGTAGGTGTTGTCTATAAGTCTTTTAATTAACCTAAGATGTTGGCTAGGTTATTTTTAGTATTTTATATATTTTATATTTGACAACTCCTGTTTTTGAATTGGAGTAAGATGCTTATTTCTGAATGTGAATACTTAAGCCATCATTTAGATGCCTAAGAGTCCATTTTAGATATTGAAAGTAAATGTCAATTTGATAGTCATGTACTTTGTGCTTAAGTTTCCTCATCTGTAAAATGGCTGTACTATGTCTCTATCTCGCAGGGATATTGCAAGATTTATTTCTATAGGAAACAGAAAATGTTTTGAGTTGCTTGTATGGCTGTGTAAGCATAAAACACTATTACAAGGAGAATGTCAAAACTTTGGATTTTTATCTGAAGTCTTGAGTCTTCAATACTGGACTTGAAAACTTATGACAACACCCTTTCATGCAATATTCCCATCAGATTTGCTGTTTGTGAGTGTGCTGTGGTGCATAAAAAATACCTGCAGTGAAATGCAACTCAGTCATACATTTCTTGGTTTGTTTTTGGTTTTTTAGAGCTCTCGGATGTTGCAGCTCAGAGCAGATATGGGTGGGTAGAGAGCTCAGTTGACCTGTGAAGCATAGACTATAAAATAAAGATCATCTGAGTACTCATTGGACCCCAGGAACTGCAAGATCATAGGAAAACTCATTTGGTCTTTTTAAGCATATAAAATTCAGTGTGAAAGGAAGGTGGGTTTGTAATGATGTCATTGTCCTAATGTAAAACCATATGTGCTTAAATAAATACAAATCACTGGGAAGTTCCCATGAGTTACTGAAAGTCAATAGGGTGTAAGGGCCCTGAGCGACCACCAGCCTGATGAGCACACGTTAGCCTTTCCAACCAAAGGAAGCAAGGGGAAGGTTGCACAGCTTGTGACACTTGCACAGGGCCATCCACACATCCTTGTGCCATCCCACTTCAGGCAATTCCCTGGAGGCATTATCACTTTTTCCTTTGTGGTAGCGAAGTACACAAACAGTCTTGGATAATGAGGATCCAGTCTAATGGATCAAAATAACACTGCATTTTACCAGTTGATGTTGAGGTAAGGTCCTGAATCCAGAAGTACCAGCAAAAATACATCAGGCAGGAATGTATAATAGTAATAAAATAGCCAGGTTCTGAGCTAGTCAGTGAATACAACCCATAGCTGAATGTCTTCAAGGTATGTTTCTTTGATCAAGCTGTTTTTGTTTAAATAAAAGTTCTTAGAGTTACTGCTTCCTCCTTTTAGTAATACCAAGAGCTTTGAAAACAGCTGCTATTTTGATTTTTCATTGTTTGCAAAATATCTGTTAGCATCCTTAAGAGTTAACTAATGGTATTGCAATTTCCTAAATTAGTATGATAATCATAAGCTAGCAGAGTTCAAAATAACTAGCATGTCAGCAGCAGACTAATGGGGCTCTGTGCTTCACAATCTTAATAATAATAGTATAGGGATAGCTAACAACTGTAAATATTCCCTACATTTGAGGAAACGTCGTATTCCTTAGCTCTTCAAAGCAACCAGAACGGATTGGTCCTATCTATGGCACTGTCAACCTCTTGTACCATAATGTGAATCAGATATTCTTCACTTGGCTTTGTTGTATTCCTTCTAGACTGACTGGTCTACCTACTGTGTATTTAGATATTGCCACTGGGCTGCCTTTTACGAGCACAGGGCTTGGAAATCTGGCCGGGGAGTGGGGAAGGGTATGGAAGAAGCTTGTGGCAAAGGTGTGCAAGCCACTGCAAATGCTGACATCTGAGTGTCACTTTTCACAGGGCAATGCCAAAGTGAGGCCTTCCTTCCCACTTGCTCAGAAGTTGTAACCCATTACTCCTCTACATCCTCCACTGTAACTCCTCTCCTGCCCCCAGCCACCCCTGAGCTCTGAATGAAGAGATAACGACGTTCATAAAGCTTTTAATGTTACTGCTTGTTGCATTGTAGTACCATGTATGATAGATTGATACAGCAGGATTAAGAAATAATTTATTATAATCTTCATCAATTTAAAGTCTCCATTTGATTTAATGAATTGAGAGTTTATCGGAAAAGCTTTTATCCACGGTCATTGATTTGAGTTTCCTTGGCCTGGCTTCTGGAGGAGATGCACTCTAACTGGTTTGAGATCAGGAGTAGTGGTACAGGTCAATTCTTGTTTGCATTTCTAACTAGGGGAAAGTAGCAGGCAGGGCTGCAGTCTGACCTGTCTACTATTTATCTTATGGGTATTTTAAGTGGTATGGTATAGGAGATAACATGTTCTGTTAGGAAGGCATCAGTGTTACAAGAGCTGGAAGATGCATGTTCAATCCCCATCTTACCTCTGAGTTCCTAAATAATTGTCTAGATAATCTTGGGCAAATTAATTTTTTGTTAACCTATTTCTTATCTATACAATGATAAAGAAAAACAGAAGAGCATTTTGAAATAATTTCCTTGTAAGCCAATATTTGAGGGCATGCCAGTAGATCAACCTGGTACAAGGGACACACATATCAGAAGGTGCTTTGTCTTTGTTTTATAGGTCATTTTAAATGACAAAGTCTACTGTATGGAAAGTCTATTTTAAATAAGGCTAGCTCTAAAAATTCAATATAAATTAAGCTTTTAAATTAAAATTTAGTAGCCCTAACTTTTATAAAGTGGTATAAAATATCTAGAGATAAGATTAATGTTAAAATGCAAAATTATTGTTTTATATTTAACTGTTCATTATATGTAAATGCTTGTATTTTGGGTAGCCACTCAAACAAAATAAAAAACAAAGAGCAGAAGTTGAAAAATATGAAGATATACCACGGAAGTTGATTCATAGTGTGTGTGTATGTACAAAAAAGATAGGTATAAGAAAATAAAAGATCCTCAGCATGAGTATTGCTTACATGCTACATTATTTAAGTTCCATTTTGGATATAGATCTCGACACTGGATAAAAAACAATGGATTTTGTTTAAAATGCACCTAAAGCTTTCCAGTAGATTTTTATTAAATTTGAGTCTTAGGTGAGATCTGAGCTATATTATACAGTTAAAATGTAAACTCTAACTCCATGAGTTCAACACCTTAAAAATTGTAGAGGTATTTCTGCTACACAGGGAAAGTCACACAGTTCTAGTCAACTATTAGAACTGTCATATTTTTATGGTTTTACTTTACTGCTGGATTGAGTTATTTGGGCTAACAGCATTCCCTTTTCCAAAGGCGTACCATGGAACTCCGTTTTCCTGCCTATGTGGTCCAAGGGGAATAAATGAGAGAAGTGTATTTTCCCTTCATCAAAGCAGGAGTAATCTTGCATCCTCCAGTTGCACCACAGGTCTCTGCTGCATATTTTATGCATCTCTACCAAAAATCAGTAGAGAATAACAGAAGCGCAGAACATACAGCAGAGATCCAAACTGCGCTTGAATGTGGATGAGAGGGAAGGTTTATCCTTGTCTATGGCACTGTTAGTGATGCCAAATTTAACAATGATTTCAGGATGGGTGATGCTGATTCCTCCCTCTCTCCAAGTACAAAATGGTATTTGGTATTAGCGTTCTTTGCCACTTCTGATTATTGCTATTTAACACACTAAGCAAGTTTGGCTAGCTTTTTCAATGCGTAGGAGAGGGTCCTGTTTAAATTTAAACAAGGTCTCTCATTCTTTAATAGTTTGTGTGAAAATATTTAATGAAAATTGTTTTGTGTCATGGAAAGGCTCAAAGGTAAAACATACCATCCCTGAGTGCGTAGCAGAAGAGGTCCTCTGATGTTTGGGGAACAGGGTTATTTAGATGGCTTGCACAGGAATTGCCCTATATGACCCCACAGCATTATGGAAGTGAACTGGAGAAAGAGTGGGTCAAGGAAGGTATGTTTTGGCAGGAGGGGGATGAGGGTGAAAAGGAAGAGCTGGGAGGGAATGAAGGCTGCCAAAATAGCAGAAGACAAAGTTTATCAGCAGAGCAGAAGGAATGCCTTGTTAGCAGAGGATATGCAGAGCACCTGGCAGTGCAAAAAGTAATTGGGGCTGGCAGCTGAAGGAAAAATCCCTGAGCCAGAAAGTGGGAGGTGCCCAGGGTGCAGGAGGAGGGTGACCTGGCAGGAAGGCAGGGAAAGCCAAAGGTAATCTTGGATGGTTTAGCTCCTGCACAGCTAATATGACTAGGAGAGACTGGTGATGCTGAAGCTACTATTTGAATTTTTCTTTGCTTTTATTAATGCAGTGCAATACAATCTTTCCTCTCCAATAACATTTTTATATGTATGTGTGCCTGTGCATTAGATATATGCATAGATATTGCCTCCTGACTAATTTCCCAAGGAAAAAAAATTTCTTGAATTACAGGGAAGGTTTATAATATCTTTTAAAAGGTAACTTGCAAAATAAGTTTGAAATCAATGCATCTTCAGGCCTTCTCCCTTCTGAATAAAATAGAGGGTCCTTCCTGTACAGCTTCTAGTCTTGTGTGATACTGTAAAGTTACTGTGAAGTGAGGGAATTCAACTTTCAGGGTGCCACGTATCACCATCAATAGTCCTAAATATTGAGTGGTTTATTTATAATTCCAGCATTAATCCTTATATGAAGGCAATGCCATACTGTACCTCAAAATCCTAAGGGATGGAAATCAAAGAAATTTTTCATGGAACTAGGAAGCATTTGATATGACAAATACTTCATAAAATTAGAAAAGCCTTATTTAAAAGATGAATCACACTGAATTGTAACTGCCCTGCTGTGCTTTGCATTCTGTCTGCTGATATCTAGTATTTCAAGTGCATATATCATCGACCTCCTTATCTGTACTTTACAATCATTTTCTTCTTTTTTGGTGTTGTTACAAAATTTTTGCTGATCACTCATCTTTAAATTTAAGTTTTGGAAGTGTTCAGTGGTTAATTTAAAGTATGCTTAAGGTAACATTTAAGCTCAAATTGCTGTTCTGGGATTTCTGGGGAGGAGGAAGGAGAACTTTATTTTATATACTATCTTTTCCTCCAAGAACACCAGGGAAAACAGATCACTGGTACAATCCACACACATGACAAAAAAAGATAGTGTTTTTTCTCAGTAATTTATCACTTTCTGTATGATGGAAAGCCTACTTTTCCAAAAGAAATATCAGGGAGAAAAAAAACAAACCTGAAACAAACTCATATTCCATACAGGTGAGAAACTTGATGACTAAAAGACAAGCTTATTTCCTGTGTTTCTGATGGAACTTGGTCTGCTAGTTACAAATTCTAATGGGGATGCTAAGGTATGACCCTGCTCTGTAATTATTGTCTAGTTTGTTGTTGATTTTAAGGGAAAGATGTTATTCCATAAAAAAATCTATTTGGACATTTCATAACATATCTCAAATGAACACCATTTTCTAGCATGTTTTCAACCAAGCAAAATGTGATATGTCATCGTGACTGTAACAGAGAACCATATTTTTAAACAGATGTCATTTTTAAGATTACTGTATTCCATTATGAATCACCTCTGTTGGAGGGAGAAAAAAATTCATCTCAATGTACAAAACATTATACCTGAAACACACTGTGTTCTGGAAACAGTAATAATAGGACACAGTAGTCCTCCTGTGCCAGCCTCAAATGCCAGTACCTCTTCAGAGAAGAAAAGCTCAGGTCTTGGAAGATATCACTAGGTATTATAGATATGAACTTTTATATCAAAACCAGCATGCTGCAATACCAATAAAGCCTTTCAGTATAAACAAATATAACTGACAGTGTTGGGTGTCAAATGATCTATAAAGTACTCTATTTCATATAAGATGACTGCAGAGATTTAATAGGCAGCAGAAAGTTGCTATAAAATGCCATAATGTTGCACATAAGAGAGCTGCTAATTAGAATTGTCAATCAGAGATTGATCACTACCTCATAAACAGCGTAAGATGTTGCTGCATCCAAGCAATTGTGTTATCTTAAGGGTACAAGAAACTGCAGCATTCAGCTCCTAGCTGTCAGCAGGATTTCACAGAGCGAAGGTCTGTTCTATCACCGCAGTCTGTTCAGCAGCCCTTCCGAGAACACCTAGGGCATCGTGAGCTTCACAGGCTGCTGATAGAAAGGAATGCTGTGCTGTAATGTAATATATATCTCTCAGACTTTTTTAATTTAGAAAAATAAATTGTAGTGTCATGTTTACTCCCCCATTTTCTTGCTTTGTATATCAACACATAAAAGGAAGACCTTAATGGAGAGGTTCTTCCCACTCTGTGGACATTTCTTCCTCAAAGTTTATGTATTGCTTTCTCTTAGAATCACTTTGTATTTTCTTGTGTGGCGTATTGGGAAAGAATTGTGCCTTCTGTAGCTGCATACCAACAGGTGAACACTGTATTGTTTGTAGAGTGTTCTGGTATCATGAAGGAAAAAAGGAATATATCTGAGAGGATATATATGTATTAAAAGTCTTGATAAAGACCTATAGGAAATATAGGGTGAAGAAAGTTGGTGCCTGCTACTTTCAAAATAAACTGAAGACTAATTTTATTGTAGATTAACAGGGGCCTGATGTTACAATGTTCTTTCCTTTTTGAATTCTCAGTATTATCTTGTTCTCTTTATATAAATTGTGTCCTCAGAATAGGAAAGTGTCTCCCCAACCACCTGCAGATATCAAAAAACAGACTGGTTTACTGTAAGAGGTTTGGGATGGCAATGCCACATAGCTACTGAAGGGCACAACATTTGGAAATAATTGTGTCCAAAATATTTGTATTTCTCCATGTGATGCTCTGCTATCAATATCTGTAGAGTGTCTGGAAGGAAGAAATTCTAGGGAAGCAATATTTTATCTCTCTGGAAAAAGCTGGTGTGGTAAGTCACTGTCAGCTCTGCTGAAAGGGGCAGAGCAGAGATCAGGGTTGTAGTTTCAGTTCCCACCAAACTAACAATAAAATGACTCTGCTTTAAACTTGTGGAGGATTGGGGAATGTTCGGGTATCTGAGAGAAGGCAGGGTCAGACTAATGTCTATAAATTGTAATGGTGGAATATTGGGTGCAAGTGGACTATTTTGGGATCCAAGGGTGGCAGAGTAATTTAGGTGGGAAGAGGCCCCAGGAGGTCTGTGGTCAGATCTAGCAGTCGGCTCTGAGGTCTGACCCACTTGCTCAGGGCTTGATCCACTCAGATCCTGCAAATCTGAGGCTGGAGATGGTGTGACATATCTGGCAAGCTGCTCCCCTGTTTGACTGTCCTCATGGGGAGAAAGTTTATCATCGTATCTACTCTGAATCACTTTAATTTTGAAAGATTAGTGTGATAGATGAAAAGATGATGGTGATAGTGAATCATTCATGACCAAAAATAAAATTACCTTAAGATATTGTCTTGAAGAAAGACAACAAAACTCATCCAGATCCCAGATTTATTTTATGGCAGCTGTGGCTAGTCATGGGAAACAATGACTTGCACTTAAGGCTTGTATGCAATGTTTTGCAAAGCAATTCTCAAACTGTAAGTGTTAGGAAGGTTAATTTAATACAGAATTAATGAAGAGACTCTATTACTCATCCTCCCTAATGTTAATCATTCAAAATGTCTTTAGTTGTTAACTGACTACTGTCAATTATCATCTCTAAGAGATGCTGAATAGGTAATTTCTTGTATACCGATTCTTGTCAGTATTTTATAAAACAGTCAGCATCTCATTCAGAAAGCTTGAATTTGGAAAGCACAAAAAGCCCTGTTCGAACAGATGGTTTCTGTGATTGACGCCCTAATGCACAGTTTCAACTCTGTCTAGTCACTTTAACAGGAAAGTGTTTTAAGGATTCACCAGTTGGCTTGTCAAATTAGCATCAGGGACCAGTTTGGGTGTAAAATCACAAGCATAAATCATTTGGTGACCTGAGGGTGGATGAAGTATTAGCTAAAAGGAAACTTTTAACTTGAAGAAAAGCCTTTTCTGTGCTCTGATAGCATCATCAAGCAGAGAAGTTGACCAGTTGGAGCTGACCTCTTTTGTGCAGGGTGTGTGTCCCTCTACACTGAGGTCATGGAGGTGCCTACTGCTCTACCAGGAAATAATGGAAGGGCTAGAAAGGATATTTGAGAGTCCTTAATGCCAGGGTCTGATGGCCACACAATCTTACTACTGTTGATTTTGACTCCAGACCATCCTTAAGGAAGGGCTGTTTAGGAAGCAATGTTTAACTGACATGAGTGGTGTAATACCGTATAATCAAGTATGCATAGTTTAAGTATAACAAATGTCAGATCCTTTGTGCTGCCTCCATTACTTTGTTCTCAGGAAATTTGACTTTCGTGTAGCAAATGCTTGGCTTAGGTGATGTTCTGTTTAGATATTTTTTTTTTTGTGCAGAAAGTCTTGGGGGAGGAAGAGGGAGGAAGATGTGGCAAACCAGCTACTTCAGTTCACTGAAAAAAAACATATTTAGTTTTTTGCTCAAGACAGTTCTGCATTATGAATAGTGCCAGAAGACTTCTCTGAACAGAATAAGACCTAGAAGAAATCCTGCCTCTTAAGGGACATGGCTTTCCAATTCCTGCTGAATTTTGTGAGAATATTTTTATGCCAATAATAGATGCCTGACATGAGAGAGAGAGCTGTAGAAACTGGAGGGAAAAATAAAGGCAGGGGAGAGGAACAAGAAGGAAAGAGTAGGGATAAAGTGAAAAAGAAACAGTAAATAAATAACAAGGGAAAGGGAAAAGGGCAAAAAAAAAAAGTAGTAGTATTTCAAGCAGTTGAAGATGGAGAGGGATGAGTAGGAGGTGGCAGGTTCAAAATAAACAAGCTACAGAGTGTGGGGGTAAGCTCTGAAACTCCTGCCACAGGATGTTGGGAAAATTCGTACTCCCCATTGCTTTTTCCCAGTCAATATTATTTCCACATGCTGTACATGTTTAGCTTAGATGTCTTTAGGAGAGGGGAAAATAAAAAGGCATAGTAAAGATACTTTATGTTCAGGTAGAAGCTAGACACATTCATTGAAGAAAAATCCCCTGTGGGTTACTTGCTATTTGGAAAGCACATCTGTTGGGTGCTGAGCTGCTGGTGATGGGATGGGCAGGGGCAGGCTTTGGCTTTTGCTCCTTGTTGGAAATGGGAGATGTGGTCTGGCACTGCTGCTCTGTCCCTTTAGGGCTGCTCCTATGTCAGGAAAAGAAAACAATGCTGACAGAAAAGCATGATCAGTGCATGCTGTGAAGGAATGTTTATAGACTTTAAAAAGAAGGGTGCAAGCAGAGCCAGAAGATTTCCAAAGGGTTAATATCCGTTTCCCTTTGCTCTTCTTCTGGCACATGACCTCCCTGGCTTTCAGCTCCTTCCCTTCCTCCCGAAGAGGTGGCTTCCATTTGCTGCCTTCTTTATGACATTGCTGAAACCCATCATTCTCCTTAAGTACACTTTTGTCCTTATGGCTCCCTAGGCAGGTATTATCTCTCACCACTCAGTATTTAGACTTACGCTGTGCTCAAGTATAGTTTGTGATAATCTCCTTCACTCTGAGGAATTCCTAATATATATCTAGAGCATATGCAAGGTTTTCTTTGGAAAGATGTACATGAGGTACATCTCTCTGAACTGCATGCATTGTTCAAAAGTGTTTTCAACAGTGCAATTTAGCTGTGAAACGGTCATTTGAAATGAGAAGATCTTGCTAGGAACTTGCTTGTAATATTGCTGTTTGCTTGATGCTGAGATGCCGTAAGGCTGTGCTCATGCAGGAGAGTGAGCTCTCCTCTCTGCAGTCTGAGAGAGGATTTTCCAGCAGCACCTTGGTACAGGTCCTGTGCTGCTGTTAATGGCACACCCTCAGCAGGATGAGCAGGAAACGGGATCCTGCATCATTCCTTTACAAACCTTGGTCAGTTGACCAATGCAGAGGTGTGAGGTGGTAGAGGAGCATGGGTGCTGCAGCCCTGGCTTAGAGTGAAAAGGAAATCTGTGATTTTGAGTCATGATTTTTTTCTCCCCTGTTAGTAGACCAGTTCCCTTTATGTACCCTTTACTAAGGGCAACACTGTAATCCAAATCTTTTTTTCTTTATAGTCTTTCACAGGTGTGCAATGTGTTGCTTTGCAAGCAATGGGCAAGCTTTCTTTGAACCCAATTAATTTTTTCTTTGGTGATCTAGGGAAAATTAACAAACACATGTTTAAAATCTAAAAGTACTGTGCACAAATGCTTTGCAAAATGTCATCTCTGCTTAGGCTGAGAATAATTATTTGAGTTCTGTGTAAGAAATACACTGCTGCAAATACAATGAAATGTATTCCAAAGTTCCATATCTAACATGCAATCAAAATGGAGAGATTATATGTGCCTATAAAACAGAAATACTTTTCTCTGCTTCTCAAAGATAATTATATATAATTTAACATATATAGAATATAATTATAAGCTGGGTGTTTAATTTCAAATCTGGAGTGATAAAACCGCACACAGTTCTAAAGTGAACAATTCGTGTAAGTTTGCAATCCTTTCTAACCACTTCTTTGAAACAGTATTGCATCACAGACAACGTTTTATCTGTTACACATGGGAATTAAGTGAGTGTTACTGAAAGTATAGGGGACTGTTTACCTCAGAAAAAATTACAGGGTAATATATATGAGTAATGTCAAAGTTTAACTACCCAAACCATTGTTAATTACCCATTTCTAGATTATTATTAGGAGGACAAAAGAAATTTTTATAAAATTACTGTTTCCTTGCATGAAATGCTTATAAGAAACTTCAAGTGAGAACAGTATAAGAGTGCCTCCAAGTGGCACCTATCTAAATTCCACTTCAAAGAAAAAGTTGAAACAGGCTTAAGGAATTAGTTTGCAAAACCAAGCTAACAAATTCTACCATTTTTTCTCTTAGCCCATTTCATTCCTCACAGCATTGTAGACACTTACGTATACCAGTTAATGGGACCTGCCACGTGTTATTAAGAAACCACAAGGGAAGGGTATTTAATCTAAATGAGTGTTCTTAGGGAAATGTCTTTACTTCCTACATTTGCAATGATCATTCTTAGATTAATTTTAATGGTTAAATTAAGCTTATTGACACAGCATGTTATGGCATCAGCCTTTCCTGGGCTGGTCTGTTTGCAGAAATTGTGTTTTCATTTGCTTTTGTGGCGCTTCCCCGCTAAAGGGTCTCATTCTCCCAGCTGGCATCTGAGCAAGGGCAAAGTGCCAACCTCTGATCCGCACCACGCATGGCTTCTCCGGTCTCTGCCGCGCATTCAGGCTCACTGCTGCCATTGATGTCCATGCAAGGAGTAAGGGTAGACTATGCAACAGGGAGACTTTTCGCCCTACAGTTGAAGGCAAATGAAGTGGAGTGACTAACTGAAAGGGAAGATCTGTGGATTCAGTAAGCTGTGATGTGGTAGTGCTGAAAAGACTGGAAGAGCCTGTATGATCACTAACACAGGATGGTGAATTTTGCAGGCATGGTCACATGCTGGAAAACCGTGGGAAAAGAGAAGTGTGTAGTCCTGTGCTCTCTGAGGTCTGGGCTTTGGGTAGACCAAAGGAGCATTTTAATATCAAACCCTTCTTGGTTTGAAACTCATTGGAACTAGAAGAAAATCTGTTCAAAACATACAAGGGAAGTACTTTTTTCCACTGTGGAAGTGAAGTTCTGGAACCGACTGTCTCAGGAGGTCGTGGAGGCAGACAGCATCAGCCTGTTCAAAAAGGGATTAGACAAATCCATGGATAACAAGTCCATGAAAATATACTGAAGGAAGGGATCAGGCAGAGATTTCTGCACTAATATCCCTAATCCAAGAAATGTGGATGTTGGAGAACACTGAGGATCATAGCAAGTTATGCAAGCTCCCAGCTGGACTAGATGGACTAAGGGTCTCACCCAGTAGGGAACTTCTTATGCCTGTAACAGAGGATTATACTCAACATGTTGAAGAGAATTGATTAGAGTGCTTTATGTATTTTTTCTCTCTACTAGAAAATTTGTAATTGCAGTCCTGAAGTTTTAGTCACCAAAGATGGAAAATCACTCATATAAAGAGGACTTTATGTGGAATTTAAGAATATCACAAAATTATGCATAGGAACAAATCTACAAGTTCCAGGAGCTTCAGGTGGATTTTTCATATAGGTCTCTGAAGTTGTGTCCTTTTTAAGTAGGAAATAACTTGATATCTGGGACAAAATCACTAAGAAACCTACTAATTTAAATAATCTTCCATGATTGACAGGTTGTAACACCCACAACTAATATGTAGCTACTTGATGGCAGACTTCACAGTTTACAGATAGATTAAAAAATCGGGAAACTGGTTCTTACTTTAGAGTGAAATAGTATAGCATAGGTTCAGCCTTCCTTTGAATAAGCAATCTGTTTAAGAGATAATCAGCTGATATACATTAGAAGAAAAACAGAAAATATAAATATATGTTGCACTCATATTGGTTTGTGTTTTTGTAGAGGTCTTTTTATAAAGACAGTAGCATTTAATGACACCTATTTTTACAAGCCTGTCTACATGTTAAAGAGTTGGGACTTAAATTTAGACATGAAATGAATAACACCAACAATACAGCCTGGGAAAACACAAGTGCAAATATCAGGTCTTTGTAGCCTGTGTCTTGATTTACCTTTGCTCTAAATGAACGATTGCACTTTTTGCTGAATGTTTTCTGTGTCTATCTTTAGACTGTTGTTTTGTAGCTTTTTAAAGATAAATCATGTTTGGCTCACATTGAGTTTTGTGTGTGAAATACCTTAGTTTCTTTTCAATAGTGATTTGCAGTTTAGTAATCCTTGGAATGGCTTTGTCAGAGGAAAGAGCTTTGTCAAAGATCAGTCTGGAGGAAACAGAAGATTTAAGAGACTAGCTAAAATAGTGGGGAAATTTGGGGAAAGCATATCTGAACAATCTATCTGAAGAAAAGAAAATGGTAAATGAGAAAAAGTACTGTCAGAATTTTCTCAGATTATATGTAGTTTATGCAGCTGGCGCATAATACTCTAGACCTTGATTCATAGGAAACTCAAAGCAAGTTGAAGATGATGGGTAGGCAGAACTGAGGTAGCAGGAGCTGAAGGTTGTTGGAAAGTGTGTATTATTTACCGCTGGCATGGAGAGTATTGCCCCAAATGGCAAGCATTTTAAAATTATTTTCATAGAAAGTGTTGATAGACTCCTATTTTTGCCCATTGACTCTCTCAGTTCTTTTAAATGCTCCTCAAAAGTAGTTTCCCTATCTTTAAACTTCACTTCTATTTTTTCTAATGTGGGGCCTTTTACTTCTCCAGGATGACTAGTGACCTGTCAACAAATAAGACTATATTATTAATATGTAATGTATTTTTCAGGAAGATATAAATATACATATGTTGCACAGTGACTGCATTCTCTATAATGAAGTGCTCAGTTTAACAAAAAAAGAAAAGAATAAGTTCCATAGCTGGTGAGCTAAGCCACCTTTTCAAAACTCATTCATAGCCACATATCAGCAGATGTGTGCATAGAGGAGAACTCAAATTATGCATAGGCATAAGCAGATGTGCAGTGAAGTAGGGATGAAACAGTTGCCTCTCAGGTTTGATGCAATAGGTATTTTGCAAGGACAACACCATTTCACTTGCTAACTGTGAAATAATATTTTACTTTTTTCTTCTCAAGCCCTCTTCAAGAAGTGTCTGCTGGTATCATCCTGTGCTCATGACACAGTGACTAGCCAGAGAATACACTGGAGCCGGAACAGTGACATAGCCAATGGTAGTGACCACAGCAATGGTTTGACATTTTAGTAAAAACCTTTAAGCGCAGTGAATCATAAGAGCTTTGGGCCAGATTCAGCACAGCTGATTTAAGATGTTATGATTTATGCCCCGGTCAGCTCTTGTCTCAGTATGTCTTGGAGGACAAGAGTCTTCTGCTGGAGTATTTTCTAATTAATGTTACTGCAGAAAGAGAGAATCTGTTGCCCAGTGGTTAGAAAACAGAGGGAATGCAGACCACCCAGGTTCAAGCATCTGGTTTGAAGCAATCAGGTGTTTGCCCTCCAACCTGCTATTGTGGAAGAGGGAAGCTCCTACTGCTTTGCTGCCCACCAATGCTGGACCTGTGAAGTAGCCACAGCCTCCTTATTCTGCTTTCTGCCAGCATATCTGCATTGCATCAATTTGATCCTCAGTTTTGTTCTCTTTATCATCTTTCAAAGAACAAAAAGTGAAGAGACTTTTGTGATGGTTACACTCCATCTCAGGCACTGAGAAGATTACTCCTCTGGCTTTTAAATCTCTTTATTTCAAAAGATTATCTGCTAACTACCTATATCTCTATAATCTTATCAAAAAGCAATTGTTCAGAAATGCTTTAGAAGGCATTAATTCAGAATTAGGTGACTCTTTGAGAACATCTCAAACTCACAAGTATATAATGAGTTTAATTTTTTTGTAGAAAATAAATCTTAGTTCATAGTTTTGTGAAAGTACTGCTCGTAGCTCTTCTGCTAGAAAATTATTAAATAGCATTGCTAGCGTGATTCAGCATTAGTCAGGAGTGTCACCATTGCCAAAAAAGTGAGTCGGGCTTTACCATGTGTTACAGTTACAGAGGAGATGGACCAGTATGCTAATTCTGAAATACCATTTAAATGTACAATAACCTGTCATTGGAGTCAGATGCATTTTATTCTCCAGGCAAATAGAAATGTAAAGATTTAGTTAAAAGTAGGAAGATATAAAGTATCCTTATAAGCAAATAATGGTCCCTTAGTATTTCACATTTTAAGACACTAGTTTCACAGCCAGATAAAGGCTAACCTCAAAGTGTTGGAAATAGCAACAGGAGATTGCCTTTCCTCCAGGTTTTCTTCAGTTAGCTGTTCTCTCAGATGAAGAATGAATGTCTGTTTCTTCTCCCAGAGGAATCAGTCCAGTGACTTGGCTTTGTCTCTACCTGGATTATTGCCCTTCTTCCATGAAGGTGAGTGGAGGTTTTACTCCAGCAGTGTCCTCAGTGAAGCTTGACTTCATCTTTCCTTGTCTGTTCAGCTCTTCTGCGTGCTCTGTGCAATGGTCCATGACTTTGGGGGTGCGTAGAAACCTGATGATTTCACTGCTTTTGCTCTCAGGAACCTCACAGGGGTGAAGTGAGTAGGTATTTCCTCTGCAATGGCGGAAAGGGGGCTCTGGCAAGGTCAGCTGTGGTTTGTGCAGAGTTTTGGAGACAGCACTGTGAGCCAGACTGGTCAATCACTTTCTCTCTTTTTATAGGAATTACTGATATTTTAAGAAATGCTCAAACCATCTTTCCAGTATTTGTCTCATGTTTCCAGGTCTGTAGAAGACAAAAGTTTCAGAAGGCATCTTCCCAAAGAGGGGAACTCCATTGTAGCAGTTCAGTTAGAAATCAGATAGTCCCACACATCCCATGCCTTCCCATATTATCTCTGGTTTACCTCAGAGTTTGTGACCATCTGCTTGTACTATTTGTGTCTATATTTATTTGTGTGTATATATTGGTGAATATATCTCACATAGCCACCTTTTCCTTAAGTGACACCCCGTGAAACGTGGCAGCAGAAGCTTCAGTTGTTGAGATGATTCTCACCCACCAGTGTGGAGGAAGAACTGGTCCTAATCTGTTGCTATAGCAATATTCAGAGGTGTGAATGTGGCTTAATAGTGTCATCTTGGAGCACTATAAATCTAAAGTAATGCCTGCCAAACTATTACATTCTGAAAATTCCATACTAAGGGAGTTAATAAAATTGATATGTGTGCAAATGGCATTTATAAGTTGCACATTACCAATAGTGTGCTCAGTTCCATTCCAATAAAAATCAGTTGCAAAACTCTCATTGACTTTATGGCGTTCAAGATGAGGCCCAACACCTAGCTGTGATTAAGTATGCGGTCTTGACAATTCAATGAAGAAAAGATAAAAAGCAATGATCTTACAGAGAAAAAGCTTCTCACCTATTTATCAACAAATGCATTCAAAATCTTCTATCATTAAATTATACATCAATAATATTATAAAACGGAACAGAATAAAAAAGCAAATGTCAAACCAAAATCTTTGATGTAAAAACTTGTGCAAGATGATGAAAAGCAAAGCCCAATATAGCTGTCTAATAAAATCTGCTAGGCGTATAAAATATATGTACCTTTTCTGTACAATGACTTTATAATTAATGCTAAATCATTTATTGTTATAATTAGCAATGGCTAAATAATTATCTTTAGCAAAATTGTGAAATATACACTTACAACACTTCTGCAGTTTCTATGCATTAGTGCTATGAGACCAAAAATTCAGTAAGGGTTTTAAAAACACGTTCATCCCATGTCAGTTGTAAGACAAATGCAAGTTACTTTAATTGTTTAGAAACCAGTGACATTATGGGCTACTGTTGTGGAAGAGGGACAATATTAAAGGCGCAATGCATTAGACTGCCATGTCTCTGGGGTCTGCTTCTAATTATTTATAAATAGATCTATTTCCAGAGAGCCCAACCAAGCAGCAAGTATGGGAATTACTTGGGGTTTGTTTTTTCTTTTTTTTTAAATATGATATGCTATCTCATTTATTCTATTCACGTAATATCAGTGTAATTCTGTAGACCTTAGTGGAATTGCTTGTGCATAGTTTTTGAGTAGGAGAACCCTGTTATGGTATTTTTTCATAAATAATGGATGTAACTCCTTGTTAGTCTCTTGAGTAACGTTTGTCTGTATGGGGCAGGATTTCTGAAGTTAATACTCTGTAATTAAGATGCTCCAATGTTAGTTTTCCCTCTTTATAAAGTTGCTGGTACTCACCAGTCTGTCCCCAGCGCAGTTCTGTCAAGGTATACCAGGGTATGCTAAGACACTGTGGGTAGATGGTGAATAGCTGGAATTAATGACTGCTTTCTAAACTGTAGCTTTATGGGTAGAAAAAGTTCTTTGTGTTATTTCACAGCGTGCTCAGTCATATGTTTCCACACAGTAAATACTGATCTATCACCAGCCAAATCTTGCAGATACATGGCTAGTTATTTTATTTCAAGAATCCAAGCAAATACAATTTTATCCCTTTCTGTAAAGCAGTCTACCCCACCCTGCGACTTACCTGTTAAACTACCAACACATTTATTATGTGTCCAGGTCATTCTTTATTGCAGCAATCAAACTCTTTAAAAAAAAAAAAGTTGTAAGACTGAAATATTCTGAACAGATACTTTTTTAATTATATGAACCTGATCTTGTCTTTTAAAATTGTATATCAGTGTGTCATGGTTACTTTGCAGCATTTGCTTTTCAGGGGATAGAAATTGAGGACGTGACGATTCTTGCAGTGGAAAATGAATCCAGAAAAGAACAGCACAAGGGGCAGAAATACTGTGACCACCAGTCCTTCACCAGGGAGGTCCAGGGTCACTGGAGTGATGGTGTCTGTGGCAGAGAGTGACTTCTCAGAAAACCTTGAGAGATTTTGCGGCAATTTCAGCAGGAATTCTCTGCCAGGTAGTATGGTTTAGTTTATGCTACAAAGTTCACCTGAGAAATAAAAAATAGCACAGATTTGCTTTCACTTTGTTTTTCTTTCTCGTACTCTTTCTTCTTAGCTAAGCATGAAGCTAAGCCTCCCTTTGTTTCTGACAGAGGGGTTGGAGCTGGTTTCCAGCAATTATTCAGAAGTAAAGCAGATCAGCATAGCAAAGTTAAAGCAATAAAAATAACAGCACAGACAGGAAAAATATTGCATGATGGATTCTGATCTCCTGTGTTTCAGCATTAATCACAGTATTGATTTTTAACAGGGATGACTACAGCATACTGACTGTAGTTGCTTTTTGTCCTTCTTATTTTACTGCTGCTGATTAGTGTCTGCCCTTCTATGTCCAGTGCAGAACCATCCTCTGGAGAGAGCACTTTCACAAATACTCTTTTTTTCCTTATTAAAATAATTACTTGAAGAGATTAGACATAACTGCAGTTGAATCATCTTATGTTCTTATTGGATTATTATGGAAAATTAAGATATATATATATATATTCTGATTTTCCTAAGAGGCCTGTTGTACTGTATGCCCATAAACTATAGATGATTTCAGTTCAAACCATTTTGAAAACAATCTTGCAGGAAAATATGAGGTTGTGACATAGGTACTCCACAAAAGTGAGAAAGCTGCATGAGAAAAGCAATGTACCAACTGTTCTGAAGGTGAAATGAATACCTGGAGCCAATGAAGTGAATAAATATTTCTTTCTGATTAGCATACTCCACAGTAAAAATATTTGAGTTACTCTATTGTATTGGACACTTAATTTTTATTTCTGTGCAGTGAATTAAATCTTGTATTAGCAACATGGTCATAATTGTCTTCCTTTGACATGTAGATATGCAAATGTACATGTACAGCATGATCATGCATATCTCCCAGCATATCACAACATTCCTTCCCTTTGGTGTCCTGTTAATCTGCCCCTCTACAACTACATCTTTGCACAGGCTATTTTCCCATGAAAGGAATACTTTTCTTCCTCTCAGCAGCAAAGTCACTTTTCTGTTTGTTCATGATCCTTGTTAACTTTTTTATCCAAAGCTCTTTCTAGGAAATATCAGTCTCAATTATTGCTGACTTCAGTGGTGCTGCTCAGAAACTAGATTGTTCAAAAACTTTATACTTAAGCTGTAGCTGAATTATCAGATACTGTTATTCAAAGGTTTAGTTGCATCTTTACCTCTACCCCCCAATATTTCTCCATTCCCTGCACCTTCTTGCTTTTTGACAATACAGGTATTTGCTGACCCAGCTCAGCAGACCCTTTAGGTATGGGTGTCACAAATCAGGTGCTGAAGGCTGGGGGATGCAGGACATAGTCTTTCAATGGCAGCACCAGCTTAAACTGAGTGCAAAGCTATGGTGTTGCAGGCATGAGAGGTTTCTGTGAAAGAGTGACTTACTGATGTACATCACAGTAAGTTTGTGTAAAAAACTTACTTAAATGCAAAAAAGAACTGGGAGAAGATTGCTGCTTGCCTGCAGAGACTGTGTATTGGTGGTAATTGGGAGAGCTGAGAGGGTGCACGCAGCCATGCTGTGGCTAACAGCGTAGTTCTGCTGCAGCTACCTTGTCTTTCAATGTTTACACCTCTATTTAGCATAGAAGATGACTATGAATGTGATAGTTCTGCATAAACTACTAAAATTTCATGTCCTTTACTATAAGAATGACTGCGACTGACCAGTGCAATGTATTTTATCATTATTAAGTCTGCCCATCTTTGTTAGTTCTTCTGCGGCCCAGCCACCATTCTAAATATTCCTGAAAATGTGTCTTGGCTTCCCTGGACTGGTACTTTAACTTCAGGAAAACTACTTTTTTCTTGAACTAATGTGCAATTCTCATTTAATCAGGGGTGGCTGGGTTTGACTTGTAACCTCTTGAATGCAGTAAAATCACTGGAGTAATGCTTAATGACACACAGGGCTGAAAATATATTTTAAGATTTGCAGGGCTGTTACTTTCTCAATTTCAAATTTATCAGACAATTAAAATAATTAAATACTCAGTCTCCGTTTAACTTAACAGAGATGTTGGGCCTACTTAACAAACTTTATTAAGCTCATGGGTCAAAATTAATTTGTTAAAACTACTTAATGCAAGAGATATTGTCCTGTATTACATCTATTTAATGCTAGTCTACAAAGAAGCCACATACCAGATTTTTAATTCAATGCTTACCAGTCTTTAGAACATTGTTTCAATCCATTTTGCTGAGTAAATTTGACTGTGGCAAAATCAAATAACAAAGACAAATTAGTTGCATCTTCTGTTAATCATTGATTATAAATTAGACATGCTAGCTCAACTGAAATGTCTCTGAGGATGTGAATATTAGAGTTAATTGTTTAATTTAGAAAAGAGCTAGAAAGTTTGTTTCCATTTGTACTGGTTGTAATCCTTCGAGATTAACGTATTTGGACTGTCTCTTTACTGAAGTGACACTGTCTTTCAAATACTGACTCTTAGATGGACCACTGTTTAGAGAGCAACTGATACCTGGACAGCCAATGTATTTGTTTCACTGTAATGTTGACTCTCATTTGCTGGTGTATTTTCCATGATCATGCTTCTTGCATGGAAAGATTACACAGTTTATCAATATTTGTAGAGTGTTTAATAGGACCTGATTGAAGCAATTAAGTAAAAGCTTAAGTCCAATTAAGTCAAATATATTAAAATCAAGCTTTTGCTTAAGAAGTTTGCTGGGAAAGCAGAATGACCAAGAAGCCATCAGCAGACACAAAAATGCTTAAGCTTAAATACTGTTTAAAGACATTCCAATCATTTATTTCAACCACCTTAAAAGTTTTGTATAGGAAAACAATCCTTTAATTTTCTGTCAGTATAATGCCTAGCACAATGGAAGTCAGGTTCTTGGCTCATAGTCCTGGGTGCTACTGTGTTATAAATAATGACATGATTTCCTTAGTTCCTTCTTCAAAGGCTTTGAGTCAGACTTGCTCCAATCTGCTTATTACTAATGGAAGGCAATAGGGCTCTTAGAAACACTACTGGATGCATGCTGAGCATTCATCCTTAATATTTTAATGACAGGAGTGATAGTCAGCTATGAAAAACAAAACTGTGAAGAGACTTTAATGCAAAGATATGGTCATGACTTTGACTCGAAAGCTCAGTCAGGGAAAGCAGAGAGAGATGTGCATCAAAATGAGGACTATCACCAATTCAGTGGCTAACTCTTGGAGCAGGCCTTTCCCTTACGACTTTATATGAGAAAATTCTCTGAGGAATGTTATTAAAAGCAGTTAGCTCTGTGAATCCCAGAGGAATAGTGTAAAAAAAAAAAAGTTGTAGAGCTCAGAAAGGAGAACAGGCTGCAGCAAGGATCAAGAATATTATTTAAATGAACTTTAACCCTTGGTAAATAGCAAAGTTTTCCGCTTCCCTTCTGCTATTTATGACAATGTTTAAATGGGTGTACACTGTACATAGACATGTCATCTGAGTGTGCCGGCCTGCCAAGAGGCATCGTTTCTAACTTTTGACAAGTCACATCTCTATAAATGCCATATATTCTTTAAACAGCAGTATAATTAGGACAAAGAACACTTGGAGCATCATTTATTCTAATGTACAGCTTCAGGCATATGCCATCCATTAAACCTGGAGGAGGCGTTCTGCTTTTTGTGAAATGCAACAAACCAGTGGATTTCACAAAAGCAATTCTAGTATTTGATTGACATAACATTTAGGATTTTTCCAATTATTTTTCTGTTTTGCAAAATACAGCTTTGGTTTTAGAAGTGCATCTTAGACTCAGCATACAAAAAGACAAACATTGAAACTAATGAAATATGTTTTGGATCAGTTATATGTGTTTTCACAAGGCAAGGGGGAACAGGACCCCAGGGAGGGTGGACTGTGGTTGGGAGCAGGGAGTGGGCTGCTCCGCTGGAGCCAGGAGCTGCAGGTGACAGCAAGGCCAGCTGCGATCAATAGCCTTCTATAAAAAATGCTGATATTGAGGTTTCTATGCAGAAAGCATTTAAGTGCATTATTTAAATGCTTTCATGCTTTCAGTAGATGCTTAAACTCAGAGTAAAGTAAGTACATGTTTAACTCCATGCACAGATGCTTTCCTGAGCTGGTGCCTAAACCTGAGGAGGAAAAAAATTAAACAGTGCTTCTAATGGCAAAAAATGGTCTTAATGAAATCAATATAAGCATTTATCTTGCCATTTCAAATTAGTATAATGATCAGAATGAACAAGCAAGTTTAGAAACTGTAACCTATCAGTGCAATGATAAATTGGACAGGCTTTGGAATATCTGGTCAGCCTTCCTGGTGATTTATGAATGTCAGAGGCTTAACTGAAAAAAATTGGTTGAGTCTTTCTGTCTCGCTGTCTGTGTTTGCTGTGCTTTCTGTTTTAAAATAACCTGTGTGAGTATTTGTATCAGTATTATAGAGCATTGAACTAAATACAGGGATAAATCTATGTTGATATAATTTACCTCCATTTTTGGTTACTTTCCATGTAAGTTTGTCTAACTCAAAACCCCATAAAGCCTTGCTACTGGAATACATACATGTTGTATCACACTAATTTTGTCCTACAGGTATACTTCTTGGAATGTACATTTCACTTTGTTAATCTAAGCACATCTAACAACAACAGAAGTATATCTATCAAAACACGTATACATGGTATTAAAAAAAAGTAAATGAAAAATGACACTGCAGTTAGCTGCACCTCCTCCAGTATATGTGCTACCAGCCTCAAACACAAAATTGGATAAGCTGGATTTTGGATACCTTCCACTCAATTTATTTTGTATCTCTGCATTTCTGATAGTGAATATCCTCATTTCTGAGCATTAGTCAAGATTTAGTCAAAGAACCCAAAGGTTTGATGCTGCTGTTTCCTTGCATACAGCCGTTCTCTTAACTTCTGGAGGAATCTTTCGATGGCAGTATGCACTCCATCCTAGTATTTCTTGCATAAAATTTTAATATGATGTTAAGCAACATGTAAATTAATTCAAACTACCATGCCATATATAGCAATAGAGTGCAAAATATTAGACACAGCACTTAAACTAGATTATCTCTTTATGAACCTTGAGAAGGTGGATTTTTTTTTTTAATTTTAAACTTGGTATCAGAGAGGGGTTAGTTGGGGTTATTTTCACCTGTTGTAAAATCAGACTAGTTAATAGTCCTCTGTCTAGATTGTAAAATGTCAGTAGAATAGTGCTGAACTCTGGAATGAAAAAGTACATAATTACAGCTGTGTGGCATTTTAGTCATTGCAATGTAGATATTGCAAAATCAACATCAAAATGGGGGCTAAATCTGGTGGCAGTATATTTTCTTTCCTACTTCTTAAATTTTGAGGATTTTACATAAACCTTGTATTCCTTTTTAAATATTACTAGTAAACTAATATACTCTGCCACACTGGCACTTATCATGAACTGAGATTATTTCTGTAGTCTCCTGAAGACTGGCCTCATATAATCATGCCACACCATAACAGGTCTGCATAAAAATGTGTCATTCTCATTTTTCTGTGCAAAGTTTAAGCTGATCCCCTCCCTCCTCAGTAAATTAGACACTAAAGCCTTCGGGAAATCAAACTGAATAATCAACCACTTAATAAAAAATGCATCATGGTACGTCAGCCTATGTTATGAACTTGGAAAAAAAGGCAGTATAAAAATGCTCAGACAATAATGATTTTCATGAATATAAACATTAATGTTAACTTCAGCCTCATTGTACTACTTCTGAGATGTTTAAACCCTTTCACCAGATTAAGTTTTCATCAAACCTTTTTGACAAACAGTACTTCATTAAAAAAACCCACAAGTTGATAAATGATTATGAATGAACAGATTATGAATATGGAGTGAAATTAGGTCATGTCAAAGATATCTGTACCATGCACATTTGTAAATATTATCACAATTCCGTCACTGTTAGGTCCCACTGAACAAGGTGACTCCAGATCTTCTTCTGCCCACTTGCAATCCTTTCTCTTAAACCAGATAAAAAGCAAGACATAATCTTGCAAAAGGCTTTTTACCTTACTTTTCAACAGAGGAGTCTCTCTGTATTTCTTCCAGAAATGAAGAGGACAAAGTATTTAGAGTTTTAGATAGTGATTTATGAAAAAAAATTATTCAGTTTGCTTTGGCGATGAAAAATGCAACTTAAGTCATTGAAAATGGCACAGTACACTTTTCAATGATAGAAATTTCATGTTATACATATGTTTTATATAAGTCTCCTTAAACTATCCCTCCTTAGTATCAGTTTATTTTAAGGTTTTGACTTCATTTCTCATTATTTTGGACTGTTTATGAAAGGATTGCAACCTTATCCAGTATGTAGCATATACATATATGTATAATTTAGATATATATGGTCTTTAGAGCATTGAAATATACAGAACAGTCACTTGAGCAACAATAAATTTATCTTTATATTTGCAAAGTAAATATTGTAGTTTTATAATATTTTCCTTTTATGTAATACTTTTCTGAAGCATAAATAGCTCACTCTCCCTAACAGGAAATGGCTGAAAATATTTCTAACAAAAGAAACCATGATGATGATGCTTTGGGACAGTGTGAGAAATCGCTACGGAATTTACACATTTTATATCCTGTATATGACATTTACATCCAGCCCATCTCATGGTGGCCCATAGCCTTTGCTGATCTGGGGATAACAACAGTGACAAGTAACAAGGCCTTTTAATTTGCCTTTTCATTTCCAGTATTCAATGGTGATGGCCAGCCTTAAAAAAACAAAAAAAAAAGGTTATATATGACCCATGTGTTAGAAGGTCATTTTCCTCCTTAATGTAAGGTTTAATTTTCCCATGTTTAGTCAAGCCAAGTTCTCAAAGCTGTCCATGGAAGCTTACTCCTAGTGAGTATCTAAGTTGCAGTGAATATGCCTATGTAAAATATTCAATCTTGCATTAACTTTAATGTAGTATTTTATAGTAAAGTTTTTTACAGGACATTGTTTAGTTAATGTGATAAAACATTAAGTTAATACTCTGCTCTTCAAAATTTATTTTACAACTGGTTTTTGTTTTTTTTAAAAAAAGTCACTTTTCAGGGACAAAGTCATACAGAACTTGAAGTGCCTGGCTTGGCAAGCACATTTAAGATGCCAGCAAATGACTGGTGGTAAATGTTGCTCAGAAAATACCTATTTTACAAGGAAAAGGAAAAGTACAAGTATAAAAGTTGTTTTTTTAATACATTGTTTGTTGTACCTAGCAGCACTTTAAGATGTCTGTGAAGCAACCCGTTATAACGCTAACACCAATGACAATCTGAAGTGAACGGGTACGCCATAAAAGTACTAATAAAGTTCCCCTATATTCATTAATGTACCTTGTAATAGACCAGTTAGAAGACAATTTGTTCTTTCTTTCATGCAAATAGTTCTATTAATGGACCAAAGAGAAAGATGAAAATTTAAAAGGTACACTAAAACACTCTGATGAATATATGGGCTGAGCAGTGTTTCTGTGGCTGAGATATTGAGGGAAAATAGAACACTAATGTTCTCAGTACTACCATTGCTATGAATCAGTTCAGCCTTCGGTCTGGACTGTTTTAGGTATTTAGCAAAAAGGTTATGTTGCTAAAAAAAAAAAATTATTTCCACTGTTACTCTATAGCCACACAAACGATTTGAGGATTAATACGAACCAAATACATATATAGTGCAAATGGGTCTTAACTTCATTCAGTTCAATAAACTTGTGTGAACTTGGAAGAACGTAGGGTTTGACACTATCTCTTGTTGTTGACTTGAGGAGGTGTTCACCACATATTTTAGATTCTTTAGGCATTTAGCTTAGGTATTTAACTGTCCAAAGCTAGGAGCTTGAGTAGGCACTATAGGAAAGACAGGTGCCTGCAGATAGTGATTCAAAATACCTTCATGAGATACCAGAAGTTAAACTGTATGCAGAAGAGCCTGTGGTTACAGGTTTCAGAAGTGTGATAGTTGACAGGGAATATTCCAGTGTCTAACCCAGCAAATCATTGAAGCTTTTACATATCTTTGAATATAATTTTGAAGTACTCATTCTGAGTCTTCCCGTTGTGAA
Organism: Nipponia nippon; assembly: GCF_047370975.1. NCBI lineage: Eukaryota > Metazoa > Chordata > Aves > Pelecaniformes > Threskiornithidae > Nipponia > Nipponia nippon. The sequence continues at coordinate 95,683,592 of NW_028262369.1, forward strand.
AAGGAAGCTTATTGCAGAAGTTATATCTGTGTTTTGTATATTAACATACACCCCAATCTGGAAATGGATTTGTATACATAATTTTAAGCTCATCAGATTTAATAGAACTATTTGTATAATTAAAATTCAGCACTGGCTTTATTATCTAGCTAAATCAGTATTAAATGAATCAAAGTCTAGGTTCTTACTGACTGTAGGTAAGTTTGGATCAGGGCCTATACTGCTGTCATCACTCAAACTTCTTGAAAGGTTTTGAGAGTATCACTAAACATAGAAATTAAATAAGAATAACTTTGTGCTTAGCGGTATTATGTATTTTGAGAGTCATCAACTCATCAGGATGTGCCATTATGGGAAGGAACCTTTCACAGCTAAAGCTCTCAAACTGTTATAGAATTGGGCGGTCTGATACCGAAAACCCGCAAAAAAAAGTTGTGCAGTAAACTAAACTGTTTTGCGTTGGGATTTCCTTCCAAGGGATAAATAGAGAAGCACTGGTGGCTCTATGAAGGAGCTGTATCATCTGTTTATTCTCTAAAAGGCCTTGATGCAGTTCAGTATCTCGGGAATCGCTTTGGAAGTTTAGTACTCGGTGATCTCAAACTACCTGCAGAAATAACACACCCCCCCCACCCAGCATTCCAATTTTCTCATTTTTTTTTATATCATTATGTCTTTTGAAGCTTGGTGGAGGCTCTGGGAGAGTTGTCTTCTGCAGGCCTTCAGGAAGGAACTCCTCCTCTGAGGGCTGAGCTTTTCTTCTGCATTTGCATTTCAATGATATGTTCAGAGCTACAGTGACACCTTTTCTCCATCAGCCCTTGTAGAATGTAAAACAATCTACTAGGAAAAAGCAAACAAGCTTTTTACCTTTTTCATAATTATTAGATGCTTTGCCCTAGAAAGAAAAGCCCTATGGAGAGATTATCACTTTCTATTATATCTGATGGTTCTTAGAGTGATTTCTGTAGATTCTTATTACAGTTTCATAGTGTCCTATTGATTTTGTTTCTCTTAAGGGCTTTCACACCAAAAGATTGTATATAATATAAAGGACAATAAAAGAAATTGCTAAGCACTAAGGATTATTATTATCTGTGTTTACTGTTGTACCAACTATATGGGGGAAAAAAAAAAAAGCTGAGGCAGTGTACTTATGACTACTGGGATTTGTAGTTTGTCCTGTATAAATGTATGCTGACCTCCAACTGTCTGAGATGGTAAAATCAATAATAAGAAATCCACCCACCATTCATTATACTGAAATTGTTATGTAGGATATATATTAAGAGAGAACATTTCATCTACAGAGTGTTACATATCTGCACTTTTTTGAAAGCACCTATCATATCTGTGTGAATATTATATTACTCTGGCATAATAGCATTGCACTGGCAATCCAAATTCAGTATTTTTTTTTTCTTACAGGCTATATTTATGGCCAAAATAGCCACAATTTTCTTCACATAAAATATGAAGTGTAATCTAATCTTTCTCTTCCCGACAGGATATTGTAATTCTCTTCAGTCTTCAGCCATTCTTTAAAATGACTCACAATGGAATTTTGGAAAAAATATAATAATTTCTTTTAAAAATAAAACTGATGAATGATTTCTCTGTTATGAAAGTAATTGTACAATCGTAACAAATATTACTGCCACTCCTTCAAACTTTTTTTTAATTGCGTGAGTAATTTTTACTCAAGTAAGGTATCTCATTGAATGTGGATTAGCATCAGTCTTGGATGCAATAGAGATGATTTTGTGCTTCTTGTGCAACACAATCTTGTTGGATAAGAAATCCCTGAAAACTCTTTCCATTATTATATGGTATTGATGAAACTTAAACTTTCCCGATGTCACATGAATTTACAGACTTGAATGTGGTACCATTGACTCATCAATAGAACTCAGGTTGACATCAGTGACGCCAAGAAAAAAGCCTGTTACAGGAGTTTGGATTCTGAAAATTGATGAATGCCTACAATTTTAAATAAGACCAGTGGATGTCCTCCACAGATACAGCATCTATAGTAATCATGCAATGACCAAATAAACCAAAATAAGCAGATATTTTTGAAAATGTTGTTCTTAGTAGGTACCAAAGTTTGTGACAATATTCCCTTGGGTGTCATATGAAAACCTCATTAAATTTTATTATGATTCGTGTGGCTTTGCAACTTTCACGCAGCTAAGAAATGGAATGTACAATGCAATTAAATAACACACTGAAATACTAGAAAAAGAACAATATGTTATTTTAACTAAAAGAAAGCACTGCATTTATCTACAAACTACAAAATTTAAACCCTTGTGGTTTTTAATAAACATTATAATGTACACAAAATTTGCTTTTTCAGTTCCCCAGAAAAGGAACTGCAGATAATTTAGTTTCAGACTTCGGTATCCAGGAGAATAAAGAAAAAAGCAGAGTGGAGTAATATAAAAATGACCTCATTTACCGAGATAGAAATGCACTGTTTAGCTTTTGATATAAAGAATCTCCTCCTTCTTTCAAATGAGGACATATTTTTCATTTCCAGGTTTATAAAGACAGGAAAGTAAGGAGTGGGCAGAAAATTCAGATATTACATAACAGAAAAAAATAACAGTTTTGTAAAAAGAGCTCCTGATCAAAAAGTTTAATTCAGTTTGGAATATTTTCTCAAAAAATATTATTGTACTTGGATTATTAGTTTTTGAGGGCCTCATTGTATCTATAACTAAGGCATAATTCAGTTCAAGAATCAGAGGCATCAAGATGATGTTGCCATAGATTATACTTGTTTTCTTCATTTCTCTCTCTTTTTTTTTTTAATTGGGTAATGGAATATATGTTATAACCAAACTGGTATAAAAGGTCAGAGCATGAATTAGTCTCTTCTTGGGACACTTTACTATGTGTCCTTGCAGCTTTTAAGGACATTTCCGCTATGTTTAAAGAAATGGAGTGCAAACCTGGGCATCGACCATTTATTTTCAGTTGAATCTGCCTTCTTGATTTGTCCTCCATGACACAACAGGAAACCCAGGCAGCCGTTAGCCTACAAAGGAACTCTGATAAATAATGTTTGCTGAATTTACTTCTTGTAAGCGGGCAGTGTGTAATGAATAAACTGTACGGAAAGGGAAACCTTTAGAAATAAAGATTAAAATATGGCCTAAGGTTAATGATATATTATCCAAAGTTTCTTGTCTTCTACTAAGGCATATCTTGGCTTACATACACTGTAGTTATTGAAATTATAATAGAAGAAAATATTTTGGTGAAGGAATTATTGCCAATATTTAAATTTAGAAAGAATGTGAAGTATAACATGCAATTTAAAACTCATTAAAATTATCTTAGTAGTTATTTCTTTTACAAAAGGATTTGGACTGGCTTAATTATATCATGACCAAACGCAGAGAGGCCAATGCAATGTTTTGCTGATATTGTCCTTTACAGTCATATTGTAAGTCTTGACTTCTGCTGCTCTGTATTCATCCTCTCTTTTTTACTTTGAATCGTTGTCTTCGTTTGTGTATGTAAAAATGTCTGTACATAAGAACAGACTCATGATTACTACGATCCTTTGTAGGAAAGAGTTCTGAGAAAGGCAATACATTTTTATTTATTGATGTATTATTCACGACGAGTGCTTCTTCCCATATAAAGACCCACATGGCCTGATGAAATTTGGCCCATGACTTGCATCCGAGCCCCTTCTTGTGGATTGGGGTAATATGGGGAATTCTGTGAGTATCAGAAGGACTTTGCATTCTCATTAATGAGTTTTATTCTATCACCTCAGTTAAAAAAGAAAGGTGAAAGAGAAGCATGCAGTCTTGTGGTGTTTCTGTAAATGCTGGTTCTTTGGTGTGAGGAATACAAATATGGCTTGAGCTTGATGGCCAGTACAGGTTTCTGGAGAAGCTGAGGTCGAGGGTGGAGCCAGGAATTCAGCCTGGTTTGTCTGCCTGCTCTTGCCATAGCAAGTTAGAGCTAAAGAGCTTAAAAATTTTAAGGTGTCAAAATCTTTTCATTTTGGTACCCATCTTGTTATTCAAAAAGTATCCAAATCTTAAACCTAAGAATAAAACAGGTTAAAAAGAGTGGGAAAAAGATGAGCTATACGTCTGCTTTTACATACAACCCAACCAACACTGATGAATCACTGTGGAAGTCTTGTAATTTTCTGCTAAGCAATAAATTATTACCTTAGCCTTCACTGGAAATGAAGAAGAAGTTAGCTAAAAGTGTTTGAGAAAAATAATACCTCCTACCTTTTTGCTGCATAATAATAGACATAGCTATCTTAGATGAGTCATGCTACCATTGGTCATGGTGGGAACTGAAGAAGCAGCATCAATTCTGTATGGAATTTAAAATAAAGCAACTCCAAATATTCTAAATAAATATGTTTGTTCCCCCCATTTGGAAATATTTTCAGATATTCTTTTAAAAGTAAGTATTTGACAAGAGATTCAAACTGCATGAATAAGAAACGCATCATAATAAAATGTCATTATATTTGAAATCTCAATGGAAAAGAGAAAATAATGCTGTTATTATTCAGACTTAAGTTTAGAAAAATAAAACTTGGGAAAGTGAAATAACCTACCACTAGAAGTGGTAATGTGTGGTTGGTTCAGAAGCCCATGAAAAATTTCCATAGTAACTTTAAATACTTGTGAATTACTTGTTTGCTGTGCAAATAAATATTGTTTTATCATTACGTTATGATATTACAGGGAAGGTTTTCTTTGCTACCATTTTAAAGTTTTGCAAAAAAATCATTTTTTGGCAAAATTTTACCATCATGGCTGAAGTCTTTTTATTGGTGATTTAATTCTCCTTCTTCCATGTCTCCTTCCCCCATTTTTATTTCTCTCCCTCTACATTTATACATCTATTTAAAAAAAAGAGAAAATAGAAAGAACAAAAGAGAAAATGGAAGAACCAATAGCTCAAACTTCTCACTTTCTAAAAGTAATACTACTACTTTCTAAAAGTAATAAAAGAGGTAGAGGAGGCTTTGGGAGCCCTACATTGTAGAAGAGCTCTGTGGCATAGATGGAAGGACAGAGGGAAACGGGTTTGACTAGCTCTGAAAGCAACCTCATCCAGTTTCCAACAAATTCAGTGAAAAATAGAATATTTTTTTCACATAGTTGAAGTCATCAACACTAAAGGTGATAAGAAAAAAAGAAGAAAAAAAAAGGCGGCGCTGACTTCAATGATAGAAGAATTAAGCCCTTGATCTTAACTTTCAGAGTCTTGCCCTGAATGACTGAAGAAAATCCAGTGTCAGATGTAGACAGATCCCTATCCTCAGTTGGTGCTTTGCAACACTGACAGCCTGTTTGGGATCTGGCCTTCTGAGCATAATTAAAATTTTGTAAGACTAACAAAAGGGCATTAGACTGTGATACTGAAAAAGTTTAAAAGTGTTTAAAGAAGGCATCAAAGTGTATATTGCAGGCTTTAAATAATTTTAACATTGTCAGGTACGTGCAATTGAACAACAAAATGTGTAGAAGCTCAAAAATATCTTGGTTTGTGATTTTGTGCACAGGTATATTGGAAAAGCAATGTGTGTTGTCCTCTATTATTAAGAACCTTGATGATTACAAGGTAACTTCTACGTGATACAAAAATTTGTGTAAAGACTGAGTTCAATTATTATTCAGCACATTGACCAAGCATTACCAAAGAAAAAAAAAAAAAACTAAGCAAACCATATTGAACATCTGTCTCAAAAATGTTTCAATCAATAGTAAAAGTAAACTTTATTTGACTTGTAGTCACAGTCTAATTCCATTCCCAGATTTTCCACAGGCTACGTAATTACAATTACCCAGTGATTAATGCTTTAACTAATAAGAATTTTGTTGAGGAACTGAATATACCAAACTTTCCCCAAATCATGGGAAAAGGCAGGTTAAAGGGGTATTTCACGTGCACAGCTACAGACAGATCTACAGCAGAAAATGGGTTATTATTTATCACTTCTGATATTTTTCTTACATTTGATTTATGACTTTATAGTTTACAATTTTAGTTTATTAGGTTTTTTTAAATCTTCATGTGCATAGACAAAATTATTTTCTCATTTTCTGGGAGTAAAAACACAGGCAATTCTATCTTGAGCTGATGGCAGAAGGAAATTTCTTCTTCAGAAGTATTTCCTGTACTAACCAATGTCTTCTATTTTTTGATTAAGCAATTTTATTTCACTTTGTATGTTATTTGTTCTATGTAGCTACAGTTTGTTGATTTTTTTTTTTACTAAAACTAATCTCATGAAATATTTGCAACATCTTAATAACACAATATTATCTTTTAAAATGAGGCTAAGAGTCTCCCGTTTGATTCAGGTAAAAGCAGAATACAGAAATCTTAGAATTTTTTACATCATGGTCATCCAATTTGTAATGGTATCACAAAAAAAAGAAAAAGTCATTTAAAATAACGGATGGAGATATTGCAGTGCATTTGACCTTATGAAAATCATTGGGGTTTAATTCTTTTCTTTCTTTTTTATTTGCACAGTTTCATGAGAGACAAGACATTCTGACAGAATGTATCAATTTCCAGAACTGAATATTTTTTCAACAGAAAAGCATTCTTATTAAAGATCTCAACTGATTCTACTACCTTCCTATAGCATATCTCCTGTAGTAACTGGTTTTACTGTCTTCCAGACACAGAAAAAGCTCCTGGATGTTAAATAAATGCCCAGGTGGGTAGTTTACCTGATCTGTCAGCCACTTTTGCTTCTCTTGGTACTTGCCAAAAATTTTTATTCATCCTAGAGTGATCACACTGGCAGGAAACACATTATCTAGACCACTCAGCACCTGTGCCATTCAAAAAGGAAAAGCAGGGGGTAGCTTCCTTATCCATTATCTCTGTTTCAGGCTTTGGACTTTAATATTTTATTATTTGAGGATTCAAGACATGACAAAAGTCCAGAAGGTGAGTGAGGGACTTATTCTGTCACATGTAACATGGTGAATTAGGATTTTAGATCTGTGACCATGCCTTGTTTGGATACGATTAACTCCAAAATATTTTACAGCTATGTCACAGCTCCATGTTGAAGGACTCTAGGCCTCCTGTCCTCCTCCCTGACTGTTTTCCCTTGCAGCCTGGCTTTCCTCGGACAGACCTGGGCTTGCAGGTGACCTGGGGGATCCATTACATATGCACAGACTCAGACACACATGAGGACAAAGCAATGGAGGTGAGATATTCTGACACTGGTTACTGAAGTCAACCTGCAATAAGTCCTTAGGAAATTTCCCAGAGAACCTCAAGGACTTAAGACAACTTTGTCCTGTGCATCATCTCCTGGGACTCCTCAAGATAATGCAGCTTTTTGAAACTGGGAGTTCATCAGGCACATATAATTGAGCTAAAAGAAAGAATACCTGGATTAAGTGCTGTGGCCTCTTTTACACAGAAGATCGGACAAAATTAGACCCTGCATATGGTACTTTGTACATTTGTACAGGTATTGTATGTGGTAACAAAATAACAGCAATTTCCAGTGGCATGGAAAGTTTTCCCTGTCCATATACCAAACCTGTTGGGATTTTTATTATTTTAGAGCATACTACTACTTCTGAAACAGTGACTAGATTTTACCTTTTAAGTTCAGTAGTTGCTTAATATTAACAATATTTTTTTTTTAATTCTGTGCATACTTTGAAAGTTTAATCAGTATTCTAACGAGTTTCCAGGTTGCTGATTCCTCTGTTGCAGAATAACTTGCTCTAGAGAACTTAAAAGGCATCTCTAATTTCTGTTACTGTCAAAGACTGGATAGGTCCAACATTTTACTTTGAAATTATGTTCTTCTTATGAACTGCTTATTAGGCAATTATATGTGCTGTTTAAGCTAGAACTAGCTAGAAATTGAAATAAAATTATTTTTAAAAGACTCGGTGGTAGTTCTTGTTGAAAGGCAGTTATGACTGTGCGGCTGTCAGATAGGGTTTGGAATAATGAGACACACAGGTAATCAGCATGAACTGGCAGGAACATTTTTTCCATGATTTCATTCCAAGGGGACCTGATTAGAAAAAATATTGCGCTTATTACTTTTGAACGAGCATTTTAAGTAAGCTTGGCTAGAAAGAGAATTACATATGGCATTACTATTTCAGGCATCTATAAACTGTAAAATATAAATAAAAAGAGGAAAATTACTATTTAAAGGATTACCATTTTAGCAGGCCAGCTAGCCTGCTACCTTTTAAGCTAGTAGTTTTTACTACTTACAACTTAAATGTGTTACTCCCAGGTTGTGAAAAACATTCTAACTGTGACAGCCTCTGATATATGTGAAACAAAAATCATACAAATTGAATAGAGGGACTAGGTATAAGGTTGTGATTTCCATCTTGCCCATACAGGCTGGTGCTTTCCTGTGTATTCTAAAATGTTCAACCTGCTCTTTGGTTATAATTTCTCATTTGCAAGGCTCCCTTCATTTAAATGGACCTCAAAACACTCCACAACCCACTTTGCGCAATGAATTCTACTTCTCCGATATATTAGGAAGTTAGAATCATAGAATCATAGAATTGTCAAGGTTGGAAAAGACCCCCAAGATCATCAAGTCCAACCGTTAACCTAGCACTGCCAAGTCCATCTATACCATGTCCTCGAGCACCACATCTATCCGTTCTTTAAATACCTCCAGGGATGGAGACTCAACCACTTCCCTGGGCAGCCTGTTCCAATGCTTGACCACCCTTTCGGTGAAGAAGTTTTTCCTAATGTCTAACCTAAACTTCCCCTGGGGCAGCTTGAGGCCGTTTCCTCTCGTCCTATCACTCGTTATTATGGAGAAGAGACCGACCCCCACCTCGCTACAGCCTCCTTTCAGGCAGTTGTAGAGAGCAATAAGGTCTCCCCTCAGCCTCCTCTTCTCCAGGCTGAACAACCCCAGCTCCCTCAGCCGCTCCTACTAAGACTTGTGCTCCAGACCCTTCACCAGCTTCGTTGCCCTGCTCTGGACACGCTCCAGCACCTCCATGTCCTTCTTGGAGTGAGGGGCCCAAAACTGAACACAGCACTTGAGGTGCGGCCTCACCAGTGCCGAATACAAGGGCACTTCACCTCCCTGGTCCTGCTGGCCTGGTTCTTGTTAACTTTGAGAATGCATAAAAATGATTAACATGAAATAGAATTAAATAACAACAACAACAAAGACATCTGAGTTTGTAATACTGTGAATAGCCAACTTTAGCACTGAGTAGGGAAGATGGAGTAATACGTCTCTGCAACCTCTTGTTCCTGTTAGCACTTGCATTGCAGTAGAGCTCAGAAGTCCTAAAAGAAATCTGCAATATAAACAGAGGGTGAGAGAGGAATTAGCACAAAAATGTACAGTGATTTCAGCAAGGTGAGACAGAAATCATTAGCAGAACTGGAGGAATAGCTGGGATCTTTTCATTCAGCGCCCATTGCCCTGAGCACTGTGTCAGGCCCCCTTGGACATGGATATTATGATCCAGATGTGATTCGACTTCTGCTGCTGCAGGTATGCAGAGCTATTGCTCTTTTGATACCGAATGCTTTTGAAACAGCTTTCACTGGGTTTTTTGTGTGTGAAAATGCAGTAAAAAGGTAAACAAAATTGAAATGTTATGGCTAACTCTTAAGCCAATAATTGTCTTAGAAGATGAAATTTTTACGTCTCTAAAACCCAGTTTAGCACTGTGTCACCCATTTTGCATTACTGAAACCTGATGAAGTACCAAATGTTGCTTTATCACCACAGTAGATCGAGTCCATAGGCAAATATAATTCACACTGATGTATGTAAGAATAAAGTCTGATCGTTCCCTTTTGACATTTCTAAGAAAAAAAAGCATGATGTAAGGAATCACCAGAGCTCCCACAGATTCTCTTGAAGGAGCAAAGAAGTCGATGACACATTTGAAAACATGAAGCTGAGCTGCAAAGCCCTATCCTTTCTTAAATCTGTGGGTGTAACTCAACAATGCCTTTAAAATTGAAATTGTATTTATAAACTATAAAAATAGTTCACAGAGGAAAAAATGGGCTTTCAACATTACCTAGCTACCTGGAGTTACAAAAAGAAGTGCCATCATTCATTCTAAGACATAATGAGATGCCAAAGTTGAAGGCATAATGCAATGCCAAAATTGAAGAATATTTATTTGCTAGTCATGTCCTATATGCTTCCCTATTAGTTTAAGCTGAATAAATTCAACAGACCAGCATTAGTAACAAGCCAACAGAGCGCCAGTTGCCTGGAGCATCATATGGGTAATGGATTATAAAATGCATCTCAATAGGTAAATCTGTTGCCATTCCACATTTTATCCAAATAACTTAGTAATGCTGTTGGTAAGCGAAAGCTGTTCTTAATACAAAAAAAAAAAAAAAAAGCATTTAAAAATGCTGGACCAGACCACCGGGGAAGGCAGGAAGGTATCACTGGCCTCCCCGCAGTATAGGTGAAGTGCTTTACCCAATGGACTATATGTAAGAGTATTTTCAGACCCCAGCATCCTGACACACCAGCTGAACAAGTTACGCTCTGCTTGTGCAAATGAACAAGACTGAAATCAAACACAAGATGAAAACGCCTTGTGGCAGCCAGACACAGGTAGGACGATGTGGAGATAAAAATACCCCATAAAATGGTAACGGTGTCCTGGCCAGGATCAAATGGATTAGCTTCAAACCGAGTGCTGTGTTCTTGAGTGGGGAGCACACTTCGGAGAGCGAGGAGGACTGCTGACATCTAGTGTTTTCTACTTAAACAAATCGTCTGCTGGTACTCTTAAGGAGCAGAAGTGTCTGTATTTGGTTACAACCCCTGGGTTGCTCAGAGAGCAGAGGGTGCAAGGCTCCATGATATCAATTTAGTGAGGGGGTTGCAGAGGATGCAGGCTTGAAATTCCCCAACGCTGGTGCCTGTCCGTATTAGCTGTGCTTCTAATATACCTATCCATTTGCACACGGAGGCAAAGAGGACTGCAGGGGGAGCTGCATTTGAACATTTACTTTCTTTTCCCCCCTCTAGTCTTATTTTCTTGAACTAAGAAGCAGTTTCTAAAATCAAGATCATCAATCAATGCAAGCAAAAGTCAGGAAAAGACACTAGGAAAAGTTTTGCCTTTCTGCCGCACTGCCTAAAAGCAACAACAATCAAATTTTACTGTATTTGTTTTACATACAAAATAAATAATAAAAAAAAGCTGGAAAAGAATGCTTTCACAGATATCGTAGATGCAGTAAGAGCACATAAATATTGTATGTCTTCACTGTGATTGTCACAATGCTTCCTTTTAACCAAACGTAATTCTTCTATAATAGTTCCATTGGAGAATATGTTTTGCTTCCCTACGCAAGTTCATCTCTTTACTCTGTCTATTTACAGCTTGTGCACACTGTCTGATTATGTTAGGACTGTCATTCTGTGCTGTCATTATTATCTGGATTGTTTTGTTAGCTCTGTTGCTGTTAGACTCATTATTTTCAGCCTGCTAAATGTCCTGACCTAGATTTGATTGCCTACCAGGTGACTCATTATTTAAATTAACTGGTAGATCTACATCAGGCATTACAATCTAATTCCCTGAATTAGATTGCCTGCTGATTCTTCCTCTCCAGATGATTGATAGTTTGAAAGATTGTCATTTATGAAAAAAACAAACCAAGCTTTTATATATGAATCAGTATTTAACTATTCCTTTTCTTTTATACCTTCAGCCTCAAATTTATTCTTGAGGCCTCAAATAGATGTAGGGATGTGGACTGTAATGATTTTACAGTGGAAAATATTGAGAATTTAGTATTTTTCCTATAATAACCTTTACTTAAATATTCTCAAAAGATATTGTTTGGCTACACTTGAGGTTGTCTCTACCTATATTGCAGATAGTTTGACACACCAGCTGCAGGGAGACCTTTGTGCTAAATGCAGGAGGAGATAGTAACTTCCCTGAACATCTCGTGCAATCTAAAGGTTACACTAAGAATGTCTTTTCTGCAGTGATGGATGACTGCCTGCACGAACTGTATCATTATTTTGTATGGGACAACTAGTGCGAGTACTACTCATCAATGAGAATAACTGGTTCACAATCTGTCTCTCAAAGATAAGACACGAAAAGGACATAGACCTCGGAAATGACTCCCAATCTGTTACCTTAACCACAAGACCATTCTGACGAGGATATCAGCTTTTCTTAATGTGTTTGTCTAGAGAAGACACTTTGCATAAAGAAATGAACTATTTAAAAAAACTTTATAGTCATTACCCTCTATAAAATGATTTTTAAATGCATTGTTCTTGTACCACTATAATTAATATTGTTTCCAGCTGACAGTCGTTTTTGACTCCGCAAGGTCAACTGTTAAATTGCTGCAGTCACACTAAGCTCTAAGCCTGTTAGTGTTTCACAGGGCAGGGGTTTCTCCCCTGAAGTTTGTGCTTTTACAGTTGGAAACAGTGAGATCTCCTTGTCGCTCTGCTAAAGGTTGCTCTACCTCTTCTTTTTCCCTAGAGCGGTTATTCTCTTGATTTTAATTTGACAGTTTTGAGTGAGGTTAGAAGAGTTCAGCTTGTTTACAGCTTCTCTGGATAAAGGTAATGTATGTGTGTATTCATGTACTGAAGATGTACAAGGTTTGTATTTTGGGGATAGTTTGCATATGCTCTCATTGAGAAAGCTTTGTCTCTGTACATGGTCATGAGGCACTGAGAAAAGGAGTAACGGTATTTTTATTTTTGTGTTTGACTGTGTAAAAAGAATAGAATCTATCATTACCACAAGGCTAATAGAAATCCCTTAGCACTGCAGATGTAGCAACGTCTGTTACTCAAAATGAGGGTAGGTGGGGAGTAGGCAAACAGTCAGGCTCATTGCTGAATAGTATCAGCTCAGTGAACATGCAATCACAGGCCTAATTGTAATCAAATAACTAATCCAAGCCCCAATCCATAAAACACATAAGTGTATAATTAACATTAAACAAGTGTCTAGTCCTATTAGGTTTAATAGAAGATAAGCATGGGCTAATGTTAAGCACATACTTTGTTGAATCAGGACCTACCCCATCTCCGTACACTTCAGAGTAGCAGGCTTGAAACTCTTCTACAGTAAAATGGGTTTTTCTTTTGTGTGGATTCTAGTAGATATCAAAACCTGGGGTATACAAGAAATGTATGTGTATAAGGTATAAATGTAGACAGAGGATATGAAAAATGAAGAAAAGCAGTGCATTTAAGCTAACTTAAACTCCACTGGGGAGCATGCGTCAGTGAGTAAGGCACCCCATGTTTTATTTTGTCCTATATGAAATGTGAGAGGGGGTTAAGGTATTGTTTCTGCTTGTTAAAACAAGAGTAATACTTATGTGAAGGTCTGCTCTGTGGGAAAGGAGCTACTCATAACACCAAGAACTGCTGTGTCTAAAGCCCTTGGTGGCAAAGGGATGACCCACAGAAGCAAATAAGCAGACCGTGTTCACCGGTGCTTGGACAATCTGATTCAAAAGCATCTCATGAACTCCAGCATCCAAAGAGGGGCCAGAGAGCCTGTGTACTTCAGCATTTCCATTGCTGGCTTTCAAAATTCCCTGTTACTGAAAAATTTAAGGATATTAAACCAGGTAGAAATTACAGGGGAAAAAACAGGCAAAACGGAGTGGGAGAGAATGGCAACTTACTATCACTACAGTTGAGAATACAGGAATATGTGCGAGGTACTGATTGCAAAAGTACGTAAACTATCAAACTGTTCTGCACAGCCAGGGTAAAGACTGCGGAATTAAACATTAATGCTAAGCTGCTTAAGATGAACGCTGTGACTCCAGACTGTGTACATTAGAAAGGTTGACAGAAGACTAATTTCTAAAGGAGAAAATGTTTTAAAAATTAAGCACAGCCATCAATAAATCAGCCAAGCTTAAAATAAAAATAGGGGTTTGGATATATTCTGACACTTGAAAATAATATAGCTATAAGAATAAAGGTTTTACAGAACTATGTTCAAAAGTAGTCAACTATTTCTTAAACTTAATATCTTTATGCTGGAGATTGTGTTTAAAGAATTGTAACCAATGGTATAGTTCATGGATTTGTATCAAACTTCATATGGTACTAACACTACAATAATGATTTATCTTCGAATGTATATGCCAGTGCAGATCTTCAAAATGCTTTACCAGCATTATTTAATGACATGCACAATAGTCCTTTGAGGTAAGTATTGTAGAGATGGAAAAGCTGAGAGGTGGCAAGATATTTCTTAAAGCTATTTTGTGAATAAGTGGAAGGGTAAGAATTAGAATTTAAGAGGACTTAGTTCCTCAAAATGACTAGGGATCGTCTCTGTACAATGGTTTTCAAAAGTGATTAAATTATTAAAATGCTTTCATTCAAAATGCAAATAATACATGTGGGCTCTAGCCCACTCTGATGTCTTTGGCCTAAACTACTTCTTTTCACGGTTGAGGAATAGATCCTCAAAGAGGCTTTGTAATCTGGCCCCTTTTAGCAAAGTGCTTACATCGATAAGACTACACATGTACAAAGTTTAAGTACATGCATTAACACCTCCATGGATTAAAGCGATACAGTTCAGCACCTTAAAAGGCTGAGCTTTAAATTTACATTTTAATGTCATATACTGCTTAACACAATTAATTTTTAATAGCAAAGGCATTGTTTTTGACACAGTTCCTCCAGCATAAAAATGAAGATCTTACTGGTCAAATCTTTTGCTTATGGGCTCATTCAGTACCACCAAGTCTGCTCTGTGCTAGGCTGCTAGCTCGGTAATGCACAGGTATTTTGGGTCATCACACAAGCAAAAACCACCTTTCGGCCCTTCTCCAGCTGCACTGAATTCTGTCTCTGGGGGCTGGAGAAACTCCTGAAGGCTCTGGTTATTTGGGAATTACACCCAAGTTGATGCAAGTGTTCACTCAAAACCTTAACATGATTGTTGAGGCTCTTCTCTTTACAGAGAACAACAAAAGAAGAGGAAGGTTGGGGTGATCAGTTTTCAGATACCACGATTTCTCTTTTCTCATTTATGGGCCTTGACTCCACGTCACACTTTATTGTAACGATGAAAAAAGGAAATTATTTCTTTAAAAAAAGTATTGTCATTAACTTATCTGTTTTCATAAGTAAAATGTTTCTGTTGTTATTTTACACTTGGCCAATAATATTTCAACTGTATACATGTATCATCATTTCTTACGCAGTTATCAACATGGTATCTAAGCAAGCATATGGCTTCCAGCAGACAATGAGAACTGCCTAGAAGGCAGTCAGTTCTGTGCCTTAAGTTTTAACTGCAGCAAGCAGACGTTATTTGTGATATTTTGATTTAATCATGTTTTTAATCATGAACTGTTGAATTTGATTATGATTTTTCTTTTTCTTCTCTCTGGAAATGAAACAGCAAAGAAGTGTGCCTTTCCATCTGACTTGCAACTTAAGGAATTATTTTCTTATTTCCTCTTTTGGTAAGAATTTTCCAGAGCTTGTATCTTGTTTTTAAGAAGACCGTACTTAAAAATTGCAATATTCTTAGGCTCCCAATGCAAGATATCCCAAGTGCGACAGAACTGGCATACAAGATGACAGTAGCTGTCTTTAGCTCTCCACGGAGATAAAACTAAGATAACATAGAGTCATTCTGCTTTTCAATCAGAGATGGAAAATGTGATTCAACAGTACATGAATTTGAACACTTCAGGGATGATTTTATTCACTGGCTCATCTGGAGGATGATCAGCTGTGTTGGAATTTAGAAGTTTCTTATTTAATATTCAGCAATCTTAACATTCAGTAAACTTTAGTCTAATTTATGGTTATTAGCATAGCTGCTTTTGTGAATAGATCCTGAGTTTAATGGGCTCCTGAGCACTCATATAGATGGTATTTACAGTGATCCTTACAGTAATCACTAATATTTGATTTGGAAAAACAATGAAATTTCTCTTTTGATCAGGGATTCATGCTATTCTAAGGAGTTGTGTTTCCATGCAAACTGTTTGCTTTTGACTGATGAGCAACATTTTTTTTCTGTTTTGTGGTAAATTCATTGTAGATGAAATAAGTTCCAAATCAAAGTGAAAAAACAAAATGCAAAAGTTGAAGAGAAACAAAACAAGAATATTCAATTGGAGACCGTCAAACAGTATTACTGCTGTGTTTCAGAACACATTAATAATATTATTACAATGTATTCTATTTTTATTCATATTTCAATATTGTACTAAATTTGCCACATACAGAACACGTTAGTTCTTTTATAGACCTCTGTATGACTCTGATGGGGTCCTGTGCATTTTGCCTGTCGCAATCGGGAGGAAAGTGATATTCTGAAGGTGGAAACTCCTCTCCTGGGCTCTTCATCTGCCACATACAACCTGCCATATGGTCATGTGTCCAGATGATCACTGTGCTGTTCTAGGACACGGTCGGGATTTCAGCATATCAGCTTCCCAGTACGAAGTGCTCTCCCACGTCTTTTCCAGTGCAGGAATGTAAGAAGACAAAGTGACCAGCAACTCTTACAGCAAGACTCCCACTTTTCCTGTCCATTACTCACATGCATGGTAAGCTCTGGACCGCCTCTTCTTGTGGACCTGAGCGATTCTCTGGGATGTTCCCAGGTGCAGTTCCTAATTAGGTTAGGCATAGCTATAGCTGTACCTACCTCTAGTTACACATAAACTAGTGTAAATGCTTCCAGGTTTCCACGCCCTAGTTGTGTCCTGCAAATGGTAGGAGAAGGTTCAGAAACTCAGCAACTTTCCTTCCCCTGACCTAGTTTTCATGAAGAGAAACCTGCACACGCAGTTTGGAAGGGAGTAAAAGGGTGTCCCACTCTGTAGTTTAAATGATGAGGAAAGCCAGATCCTCAGGTGTGCCAGGGCACAGCAGCACCATCAGCTTGGTAGTGACCTTTTGTTAGTTCTGGATTCCCGCAAGGCAGTGCTAAAGCTATCTGTGATCTATAAAGGCGTGACATCTGCAGGGACCGTCCTCCGAAAGCAGTGTGGTGGGCTACATTCTAGGTCAGATTCAAAACAGAGCCTTATGCTACACTGGCATGCGAAGGATACAACAAAACCTAAAGGTTGGCCCTTATCTTCTTGGCTGTATCGGGCAAGTTCCTGGTATCTTAATCTCCTCAGGAATGATGGGTGCAGTGCAAGACCTGAATCCAGCAAATGAGATGTTGTCCCAGTATGTAGTATTCTCTGTAAAACTTTCAGCCGTCACAAAGCAGAAGCAGTTTTACAGCATATGCAGAATACATAAGGACTTAGGAAGAGGACAGGTAGGAATATTTCACAGAAATTTTCAGCATTTTCTTATGTATTTCTTCCCAGGTCTAAATCTTTCTGTAGGATCTGCACCCAGTAGTGTAATTAGCTGAAGTCTGCAGCAGTAGCCACTTAAGCTACCAGGTTTCAGAAGGTCTGAATATTTCTCAGCCTCCTCAATCCATTTTTGCAAATGTGCAAAAATGGGATTACTGGGAGGCTTTGTATGAGTTGCTTTAGCTGTAATTCCCGAAGAATTTTTAGAGCCGCTAATCTAAGAGCTTGTCTCCAGGGGCTGACGACTCTTAAATCTACCTTACAGTTTTAAATACCTCACCCTTAATATCCAGGGTTGGGGTTAGAAATGCCACTTACCCTCTCCATCCCCTCTTTGCTCTCTGAGAAGGATGATAAAATTACCAGGAGAGACAAATAAAGATGAGCAGAAGGGTTAGGAAGAAGGAGAGAGGCATTTTTCCTTGCTCAGCTCAGCTTGCACTCTAACAGGTATTTACAGTCTCTGGCTCATGGTGCTTGTACTCAACTGTGTCAATCTGCTTCTATCCACAGGCTGACTGTAGCTAGGAGCAAGATAATTTATCTTTCTTGCTCTTACCCTTGTCTGTGTCCCCACACATTAAGGATGTTTCTCAGGCAGCACAAATATGTGTGAAATCTCTTGATTGCCTTTGCCCCTTGTGAAAAGGCATTGTATGCTCTGTCCTTGACCAGCTATTGTTATGCTTTTATAGCTGACTGATGAATTCTCAGAGCACAAGCGCAAATTCTGATGGACTGAAAAAAAAAAAAATATATATATATATGCTCCATACTGGAAGGGCATAGCTCTTGCTGACATTGCCTGCCAGAGAGCTGCCTGGTGCTCTGTGCGCTGGATTTTCATATTCATGGGCTGCCTTCTTAGCAACTAGTCCCAGGTGCTTATGGACTCTGTGCATCTCTCCTCTGTCTTTGCAGATTAGTGCTTTTGGGTGGGGAAGGAAGGTGCTGGATGCTATTGCTCTTCGTAAAGGTCACTGCTCCCAAAAGGATCAACAGCATCACTGGCACCATTACCTTTGCCCAAGGTATTCCCAATTCTCCAAAACATAATGGCTCACAGTGATTTCTTCCTTGTCAGCTGCAAGGATAAAAATCTGTGATTTTTTTTTTTTTTTAATGTGCAGAATTTCTGCAATCATTTTTCACAGTAGCTAAATATTTCTTAGGAAAAGGCTAAGACCAAGTGGAAGCTGATGGGGACACACAAATTATTTTCAAGTGGTCATGTTCCTCATTGTCTATTTAATTCCTGATACAAATGGAGCTATCCACAGATATTTATCAGTCTAAAGAGAGGTTTTGGTGCTGGTAGGCTGCTCACAAAGCAGAATCACGCACGTTGCAATTTTATATTCAACATCTCTCAAGTGATAAAATATAACATCTTCAATTTTAGAGAACAGTACCAGTAATAAAACAATATCTAGAGATTATAGAGGAATAATCTGTAAACAAAAGTATGACCATAGGTCACCTTTGGGAGACCAAGATATTTTGGCATTGCTTCAAAATATTTAGTTGTAAGATTACTTGGATAGTTTTTACAATGGACACTCCCCTTCTTCTGGCCCATATGCATGACCAGCAGAATTGGCAAAAAATGTCAGGTTTCTGGTTCCTCAAAAAAATGTACTGAAAAACAGCTTCAATCTATGATTATTTTAGCTCTTGAAAGCAGTTATTTAAATGAAAATGGTTGAAGCACAACCAAAGATAAGAGATAGAAAGCTTTTTGGTTTTTCAACATCAGTGTCAGTGGAACAATGTCATTTTATATCAGGGGAACATCCGCCTATCAGTGGTTACAGATTCAAAATCCAAGGTTTGACTAAATTAATCATTTTTATTTTGGGAAAAATGTCTGTGAAGTATCACATAGCACAGACATTAGTATGCGTTATGTCTCTGAAATCCTCACTTCTTTTTCAAATGTATTGGGAAGAGCATTATAGATTTAGTCCTAACACTGTCTTCAAGAGAATTGTGAGCTAATTTGTATTTTACAACTATAATCAACAGCGGCCTACTAAAATATGTAGAAATACTGGAGAAATATTGGGAAATAGCAAAGAAATACCTTTGCGGATTGACAAAATTTACAGGAAAATAATATTCTGAGGCTACAAAAATTCACCTCATATTTCAAACACTTAATACAAATAATAAAGTTTTAATTAGGAGAAAGTCTTGTAAGTTCTGTGCAACTCTTTTGAACTTTGCAATTTTTTTTCTGGCATAGGAGCTTCTTCAGTAGGCATATTTTGAGAACAGTTGCTGGCAATATATGCTGCATGCATTCCCAGCAAAGCATTTTTGCAAATATACAGCCATAATCCAAATTAAAGATGAAAACAGGGCATAATTAATTCCAAAATGAAAGCAGAAGCAACAGGAATATTTGGAGTGCCGTTTTTAGTTAAGTAGGGAGATAATCAAATATATGGCCGCTGAAGCCAAAGACAAAAAAACTGGGATAAGAAGATGCTAATGTGCATTTAACAATGTAGCAAAGAGCTAACTGATGGGGTAAGGTTGAAGAGAAGTTGTCAAAGAGTTCAGGTCAGCTCTGGCACCTCTGTATTAAGGAAGTCAAGGCTCACAACATGAAGGAAGTCCATGAAATCTTGGTTTTGACTTTATCTACTGCTGTGATCTCACAGGCACAAACATGCACCCACCAGACTGAATGTTTCCCTATAAACCAATGAGAAGCTGGTATAAGCTCTGCGTTGATTGTGACGCATCATTGTACTGGCTCATTACAGCGAGATGGATAATTACTGCCTTCAGATACCGTTGAGACGTTATCTGGAGTTTGCTTACATGCAATAAGATGATCTAAAGGCAGCAAAAATGAACCTATAACACTGGCTGGATTTGAATATAGCTGGAAGGTGATCGTCATCTACCTGCCAGCATGTGCCTGAGGTGCATGTTCCAGCAACCGCTTTAGTCAGGTTATCATGTGAATTCTCTGGTTCCCCTATGGGAGATTATTAAGCTGTATAAAACCCTTGACAGACCTCATTTATTGGTCTGGAGGATGTCAAAACTCTTGAACAAGCAGGAATATCTTAATGTAGGAGCAGTTTTCTTGCTCCTTGCATGGGAGCAAAGCTAAGTGATACAAAGGATACTGAATTTGAACCCAAACTCTTTAAGTGTGTGTGTGTATATATATATGTTCCTCAACATAAGTGGAAGACGGCAAAGGAAAATTTATGGCAGACCCACATAACAATAACTCCCCCATCTCAGGTCTCTGGCGAAACAGCCCAGTGTTTTGTTTTTCCCCAGACCAGACCTGAGGGAAGGGAGACTTCGTCTATTTATGAAGCAGCACCAAGGGGAGTGAATCACATATTTCCACCTAAGCTTTTCGCTACTTTGGGAAAAGTTTGGCCATGGTAAAAATATTTGAGCCTCAATTTGTGTTTTCAATTTTTATTGTAAACTAATGCTTTTTTTTGTTGTTGTTGCTCAGAATTGTGCTGCTCCCCCATCACCTTATCTGGTGTCTGTCAAAAGCATGTGTTGGCTTCAGATGTATGTCCTATTGAATTCAATGGGTCTTCTTAGCCACAAGGATTAAATTAACTGCTGTTAATGGCCCATCCATTTTGAAAACACCTATTGCTTTCTCTAAGTGTTCTCTTAACTCATCCTAGTATTGACTAGGTTTATCTGGAAAAGATATCTGCTGAGCATGCTGTCAGGATACCACTTACCAGTGTAGCCTTTTCTTTATTTGATGTTCTCTAATTCTTATTTTAGTAAAATTCTTTTCTACAGTGGTGCATGTACCACTGTGCTTCTGTCTGTGCATGAATCTTAGAAAAACGTGCAAAACTTTAACTTCAATGATATCTCTTAGAAAGTATTGTCAGAATTTGAAGTAATATCTCTGGGAGAAGCCGGGAAGACTGTGGTGAACTCCAGCATGTAACCAAAATGCCACCAGCTCTTAAATGCCCAGATGGAACAGACATGATTCCCCATTTTAACATTTCACCCCAAAGGACACCAGCACCTATAGTACACAGCCTTAAAGTAATTTCTGCCACAGAAAGATAAAAAAACTGAGTCAATGCTGCTGGGATTGTTAACTTTTCAGTTCAGGGAGTCTGATGCTATCAGGGTGGGTGCCTGGGCCTCAAGTAAAGAAAACCTAGGAACTATGAAACAACCCTGGCTCTTCCCTCCACACAACAAACAAAGCCATGATTTTTTCCCATGTCTTGTCTTAGCAGCAGCCCCTCCATGTGGGCACCTAATTGCTGCATCCGCACACTATGCAAAAAATGTTGAATATGTTACGTATTCAAACACCGGTAAGTGTTGCTGAAAGCTTACTGACTCCCCGATGGCAGCAGCTTAGCACGGACAGCACATCATTTTCCTCCTCCAACCAGTCTACGGAAAATTGAAGTCTTTCACATGTTCACCGTGACAGATCTAGGTTAGCAAGATCCCTGACAGCCCAGCTGTCCTGCGTCCCTATGTCTCTATTTGGGCACAGACAGCATATTTTAGGAGGGGCAGAAAGCAGAACAAGAACAGCTAATTTGCCCTTCTGAAAGAGCTGTGGTTTTATGAAATCCTGCCAACCGAGCGGTGCCACGCTTTCTGCTGCTGCCTTGTCACTGTCAAACAGGTTCACACTCCCGATCCGTGCCTGACAGTCTGAGTTGCAGAAACAGGAGATGTCCCTTTTTCTCTGTTTACATGTTTCATGTACTTGCTAATTACTTCAGAGGATAGTTAAATTTTACTTTGCAATCCATATTATGCAAGGTATTGTTTTTGTCTTTGTTCCTGGCAAATACAGTGTGTTTTTTCTTTTGGCACATAACATTGACAGTAGTCTCTGTGCTAGCTGTTATTATTTATTTATCAGTTCAATGACTCCACTGTGCTAAGGTAAATAAAAGGTATTGTCTTTGGCCGTGGGGGACAACATTGCATTTGAATGCTTTTATTTACTGATTGATGCTTATTAATATAAATTTCTAGGGTTTGGTCAGGACATTTCCTCATTCATTAAAAATACATGGTAAAAAAACCCGATTGCATATGGTACGTTATATTCAGAGTCTTTCCAGATACAGGGCAGGCAGAAGTTTTCATGGAGTATTTGTTCACTTTGTGGATGCCAGGGAGCCTCAGACCTCAGGTCATGGTACTCCTGTGCAACACATGAAGTGTATAACTGAAAATGTACTCACACAGACTGACTATTTCAGCTGTTTATCAGTTCCAGCAATGGAAGCAGGACATTATTCATCCCATTTCAGTGTTATGCAGAGGCACGCTCTGCAAGCAATGAACAATGTTAATAACATCTAATTTTGGCCTGCACGAAGTTTTCATAGTCAGATTAACCGGGGACGTGGAATTCTCCTTCTTTGGCACTGCTGGCATGATCCCAAGGCATTACGCTTACACAGATACAAAAGTTCTTTTTCACACTCTAGCACTTCCCACACAGGAATCAGCTCTTCCAGAACACGTATGTGATGGCTCCTGTTTGTTTGCACTTTCTCCACAGTTGTTTTACATTCCTTTAAGAAGGCGTGACTGAGCCAAGTGAAACTTGCTGGAGGGAGGGAGACTGGCTTGTGTCTGGAGGGATGGAGCAGGCACAGGGATGAGGCACAGTGGGGTTCGGCATGGGAGGGGCCCCACTGGGAAGAGCTCGGAAGCACTGGGGGTAAGGTTTTGGGCTAAAGACATGCACACTAAGGATTGATATAGATGTACCTTTAGCTTAGCCTCCATGGAAATATTACACAGTCTACTTTTTTTTGCTCTAATTGTGGTAATATATGGAACTGAGTAAGTCTACTTTGTTATTCTAGCATGAAGTATTTTTCACATTAATCATTGTGTCCCTGCGGCCCACTAAAGTCCCTATGCTAATTTGAATTAATCACTCTATTCTGAGCAGGTACCTCATGGTATAGTCTTTCATTATTCCTATAATTTGTTTTGTTTTGTTTTGTTTTTCTTCATACATATAGGAGATGCCAAACAGAAGCTGGAGGTAAACAGGCAGCCATACAGCATACATGCCTTAGTTTCTCAGCTATGTTTATAAATTGCCATATACCGTGGAATATGCAGTGGCTGGACCAGGAGTACAGCAATCATCATGCAAGTGAGATGGTGCACAGGTGTTTGGACTCAAACAAGGGGATGAATTTCTGTCTGCTATTCCAGCAGGGTGCTCAGTCTCTGAATCGGTTGGAGGAGGAGGAACAGCAATGGGGTGAAATAAAAAAGTTATTTATATTCTTGACAGCACTGATCTGAAGTAACTTACTGGGTGAGACGAAATGGCTGAGCTCACGGGCATTGACTGTTGAGAAAGAATGATGACACGAACTGCTCACTGGTGGTTGAAATTAGGTCTAAGAAGGTCTGTTTTCTTAAAGACCTTTGCTGAGCTCATCTGTGTATTGTAGCAGCAAAACGCTGACCTAAGACTTCACCTCAGCATGAAGCAGGGAGTTGCTCTCGTCATCTCAAAATAGGTTCCTGGCTGTGTTAGTAAGAAAACTCTTGTGTTTAGAGATCCCAAGTGGGTATAATTAGTTGGGAAACTAGGTGGTACCCAGCAACCTTTACTGATCTGTGGAATGCAAGGTAGAAGACCTTGATGAACAACACCAACTCAGCTCTGCAAGGAGCGGCTGTAGAGCTTGTGATTGCATCCATTCTCCTTCAGGCAGTCCTTACTGAGAGCTCTTGAGTGAATCCACGTGGAAATACTGAAGGGTTGTGTTTGAAAGGCAAACCACTCTTTGCCTGGGTAGCATTGCCCAGGTGAGCAGGAGGGCAGATAGGTGGCTGTCATCCAGAGCTCTGCCAAGCAGCTTCCAAGCCCTGATGGCAGCAGCCACCCCGTTGTACACCCTGACCCTCCAGAAGTATTCAGTGGGTTAGAAAACTAACCGACTTTTACATCATATTATGAAGCATACACCTTGAGATTAGTCTTAATGTCTGTTCTGAAGAGCCTTCGTAGTATAATCTGGGCTGTTTGCTTTGGAAAAGGCGAGTAAATGATAAGCAGTTGCCAGTGCATCTTTTCTATCTGTTTATTCTGTTCACCTAAGGAAAGGTGTCTGTCTTGTGATGTGTTTTATTTGTAGACTGATGTAGCTGACAACTTGCATGAAGGCTTAGGGCGTTGCACTGAGTACAAGAGTCGGAGAGGGAGAATGAGCAGGAGCAGCTGGGAAAAGGGGACAGGGCCCCATATCTGTGAGGGAACAAGGCAACAACATGGCAAATAAGGGTATTCAACCAGCATATTTAAACACTCTGGAAAAGGAGATCAGATGTCACGTGTCTGGGAATGAGTGTCCACATAGATATTTTTGTATAACATTTAAATCTGGTGAATCATACAGTTAATGACTGTGTAGGATATTTAGGCTGGTGTGGGCTTTGAAGGCCCATGCTTCTAAAAAATCTTATAGAAGCAAATTCCTATGTTGAATTAACTCCTACTAATTATTGCATGGGAGGAAGCAGTCTGTCAGAGAAGCAAGGGGGATTCTCATACATTTGCTCACTTCTCCTCATGGAAGTGTGACTTAACTGGGACTAAGGTCACTTCTCATGTGCACCACGGAAACATAATGTGAATTGCGGAAATCATGGCTCAGTAAAGCTGTTTTTGAGGATTTGATGCTTAACTTGTTGAGCTCATCACCCTTTGCTCCACCACACTTACACCACACTATATATAAAACCAGTTAGAGGGTTTTTGGTGAACTGGATGCAAACTGTGTACTTTAGCTAAGGACACTTTTAAACCTGTATGTGCAAAATCTTGCTCAGAAAGGTCTGGTAACTGTGCTTAGGCAGACTACTTTTTAAAGACTTTCAAGTGACAAACTCCATGCTTTCCGCCATCTTTTTAAAAAGGTTTGTTAAATAGGGCATTGCACTTGCAAAGCTTTTCTTCTGACATTTCTGAGTAATTCAGATTGAGTTTCAGTCTAGTGGACTTACTTATTTGCATTTCAAAGACCCAGAAAGTGAGCTGCAGAGCCAGACACTTCTTGAGTTTCGGACTTAAAAAAAAAAAGAAATCAAAAAACTTTAGCAATTGTTAGCTGAAATGCTGACTCATCAGTGATGTCACGGCTTTGTAACCTGCCTCGCTGTCTAATTAAGGATTTCTAAAAAGAAACATGGGGCAAAATGGAGAAGAGCAAGGAGAATTTGGCTGACAGGAGATTAGCAAAGGACAGAGCTGGATCTAAAGGGAACATTATCCTCTGCGCATCCCTGAAATGCCTGACTGCGGATCAGAGAGCTGCAGGAGTGTACCTGCTTGTTGGGACCATTTATGAGTGCACGGGATTTATAATAAACTGCCAGGTCTACTATATCTTTCATTAGCTGACTGCATGTTTTTTTGGTCTCAAGTGAAGACGACACAGAGCTAATACTCTGCTAACCTGTATCCTGCCTTGGAGCTTGCGATAAGCTGCCAAGTCTTTATGAAGGGCTACAAAAAACCAGTTAAGCCTATGTTCCAGTAGCAACAAAGAAAAATGAGGGCAAAAGACTAGAAAACCTGTTAATTTTTTTCTTTTTTTAATTTGCAAAACTGAACACAACCCATCACTGAGCATGGGTCCCTTTAGATCTCTGGTCCCACATCCAACCCGTGGATTGTACTGGCTTTATACAAATTCTTCAAATAGCTGTAGTGAAATAAGATGTCACCTTTAGATATCATTAATGATGGAACAGTAAACACACCCTTATTTATGTATTTTACTATTTGAAATACCTTCACTGTCAAAGGAAATCAACTGTACTTGAATTTGCCAGTTTAAATATCTAACATACCTATTTGATTTCAGTGTAGTGTTGAGGAGCACTCATCAATTTGTTCACAGTAATGGTTGTTATAGAATGATGGTGTATTGTATTAGTTAAACCCTCAATTTTGGTGTCATTAGAGAAGTAGATTGAGCCTGGAATCAAAGGCTAAGGAATATAATTACACAGATGCTCTTGTGCACTCTGTTAAAATATTGACAAGGTGTTTTTGTCCAGGTTTCTTCTGGTCATTTGGAATGTCCCCAGATTATTCTAATACTATATTATACTAATATAATAATGAATACTTACAAATATGAGTTATATTAATGGTTATAATAGCTGCTTTGCCAGACATTTAAAAATTCTGGCGTGGAACTAATGAAAACCCATTTTGTTTCTAATTATCTTGATTACTACAGGAATAAAATCATTGACATAATTTTCAGAAAATCAAAGGACATCTTAATCTTAGCAATATTAGACAAAATAATAGCACTCAACAGGTTGTTTTCTTGAACTTCAGAAAATGCAAAGATTTTTTTTGAAAAAATAATGTTTACCTAAAATTCACATTATACAGCCTGACTATGAGAGGCAGTTGTTCTTTCTTGCTGATCTATACTTTTTTCCTAATCTCTTATTGGGATGAAAATTAAAACCAGCAAGTTTCCCAAGAAAACTTACTTCATATTAAGCTAAACTTTTTACTGTCATGTTTTTGATGTATTTGTTTGGGAAGGATGTTTTTTTGTCTGTTTGCTTGTTTTTTGTATTTAACTTTTTAGAATCCTTTATTACAACATAAAGTTTGAAAAGGCATTTCAAAATAGAAAACTGAAAATGAAAAAATAAAAATACTTTTTTCCTTATTTCAAGTTTAAAAATAAATTATGTCAAGATGTTAATCAAAATTGATTTTTTTCAAAAAATGTTTTTCCTTTTACATCTTTCATATTTGAGAACAATTAAAAATATTTTAAAATTGCAATAAGCTGTGAAGACAAACTCAGCACATTTCCCTGAATCACATTCTCTATCTTAATTTTTCTTCCCCCCCCCCCCCCCCCCCCCCATGGCATCTGCTAATGAGTGTGCAGACTCAGCACTGTGCAGCACACCGACCAGGAATTGATTGAGACATTCCAAGTGAAGGGACAGGCACAAAACTGCTGGGGGACTCAAAGTTTGATTAAAGAATGAAATTGGAACCAATGCTACAATTTTAAAGCAGTTTGTAGAGTTCACTAACACAGGAAGTTTGATGAAACATCTATGGCTAAATTTGGCAAAAGGCAAGATAATTCAGTAATCAGTAACAAGACCTCTCTTCTTGA
The DNA here is from genome assembly GCF_047370975.1 of Nipponia nippon. Taxonomy (NCBI): domain Eukaryota; kingdom Metazoa; phylum Chordata; class Aves; order Pelecaniformes; family Threskiornithidae; genus Nipponia; species Nipponia nippon. The sequence goes on from NW_028262369.1 coordinate 95,711,158, forward strand.
AAATGAAAACAACTGAGATAATGACTTGGGTAATCAAATCTTCATTATTCAAGTGTAAAACAGTCTTTATAAGAGAGAAAAAATTTATTCCTTTATGGCTCTGAACATAATAAATTTATTTATAATTAGTCATTTTTATTTCACAGTCTCAAATCCTAAGCTTGAGCAGGAGGAAACTGAACAGGAATCAAAGATGTGTGGTGGTAAAATCATTAACATTTACGATTTGAGAGGTCTGGCTAAGAAGTGTATGCTAACTAAAGAACATTCCTTTCAACTAAAAGCTGTGATTGTTTCCAACTCCCCAATGCTGAGCTAAGATAATACTGACTGTGCCACTCCAGTGGGCTCCGCTAAGAGCCATCTCTCCATATTGTCACATTACTTACTGTCTTGTTCCTTCTTAGATTTGTGGCACTTAGCAAGCTACTTGGTTAACACTGAAATTATATTGTTTTTCCTCACCTCTTTTTTTTTTCTCGCTGAAACAATATATAGGTTGGGTCTCCCCAGTCACTTGGGAGGGACCAGGGCAGCAGAGGGGGAGATGCTGTCCGAATATTCTCTCACTATGATCATAGTTAATAAAGCTTTTGTCTGACCTGTCCTAAATTGTACTTATGTTATTACGCACTTGGAGTTCCCAGATCTCTGACAGATAACAAACATATTTGCCCTGATGTTGTTCACGTGTATTTCCATTTCCATTGATGTCTTCCACTTTCCAGGAACTACCTGGAGAAATCCAGCTTAATTATTTCTGTCTACACATTTCTTGTCTAAACCATGCAAACTTTTACCTAGAGTCTCAGAAATTCAGGAGGTACTTACCAGGAGACACCACTGTGCCCAAGCACAAATCACAGAACACATCTGATTTTATACAGCAACTTTTATTTGGTTGTTTAACTTCTAGAATACTTAAGAAAACCTTTTTCAAGTACAAATGTATTATTAATATTAAAGGAAAAAAAACTTCACTATTATGTTGACATAGGAAAGATGAGTATTATGAGGAAAGTATTCATGAATTTGCTTAATGGTCTTGCTGCTCCAGCTTTTGGATTAGGTTGTTCTCATGGTGGGATTAAGAGACATACATTGAAATAAAGGGCAGGAGTATCTGATGAATATTAACAAAACTCAGACAGCTCCAGGTATAAGCAATGATTACCCTACTTGCTTCGCCTATGCCAAAGTCTTAGAAAGCCAGGCTTACTGCTTCTGCCACAGAAGGTGTCAAGGTTTATGCAGTATAAATTACAAATGAAGTCATAGCCAGACTGCATAAAACACACTAACAAATGAAATATAGCAAGAGCTCCTGCAGTGCTGTGTGTAGGATGACTGAAATTTTTTATTTGTATGTCTCAATCATTAATCATGTTAATTTTTTCATATAGGATAAATAAAATCTGGAGAACAGCAACACTGGTTTATCTGTAGGTCAGGTTCTTTGACAGGAACTCTCACCTTGGACAAGTCTATCTTTTTTCATTGATTTATCTTTTGTAATTTATTTGAAACAAAATAATATTTTCGTTTCTAGAAAACTGATTTCTTAGTGTCCCATAAACATAATTCTTTTTTCATGGGATAGCGTCTTCTCTGTTCTACACACTGCATGACAAATTCAGAATAAATTTGTATTTACACATATGACAGTTTTCTGAGAAAAATTAGAATTTTCTTATCTTCTCAAAGAAGCAAAGAGCTGAAGAAGGACCATTTTTTGAAATTATCGGAAAATATCCTCAATGTCACTGACAATCTGGCTTTGATCTTTTGAGATATGTAGAGTGAAGTCCTGACTTGGCTGAGGGAGTTCTGCCATGGACTTCAGGAATTCAAGGCTTTATTCATATTCTCTTCACCCCCACTGCAAAATGATTAGACATGTACTAAGATACAATAATAAACCCTTCAGCTAGCCTGCATGGGGATGTTATTGCGGAAGGAGTGGAAAGATGAATGTAAAGAGTCTTTTCTCTCCTGGCATGCCAAACTGCCCCTTTCCCACCTGCAGAACAGCTGAGAAGGTGGTGACCTGATGCATATCAGTAATCCCCCTGGCTACACCCCGCAAAAGGTACATACTTGACCTTTGCTTTGTGCTTTCAGTGCCTTAGTCCAGTTTTGGTTAATGCACAGGTATCAGAGTGGGCACTTCTACCCCGAGCCTCTTAATGCGCCTCATCCATCGTAACCATGGAAAAGCAGCCGTTGTGCCTGTGCAGGGAGCTAGGCAAAGTTGCAGATGCACTTTAAATTCATAACAGAGCTTGTTCTGCGCTGACCTCCCCATGTAGACAAGCCCTTTATGAGATCATCTGCAGTTTTGATGATAATGGCGGCTTTATTTTCTTCTATTAGGCCTTGGGGTGCACGAGCTATTGTAAATCCTCTTTCACTTGTGCGTGCTATTTCTCTTTATTCCTATCCTAATTCACATTTCCTATCCCCTAGACCAAAATACTGATGTAAATAAGCATTTTATTTTCATTTTTCAAAGTTATAGCTCAGCACAGTATGACACAAAAAAATCCACACGCTTTCTTTTTTTTTAAGAAAAGTGTTTTTTTCGGGGGAGGGGGGGAGCTTTACGTAAGAAAGGTCAAATGCTCCCTCTCACATCTGGTTCGTTTGATAGCAGGATGCTCTTTCTGGCCATCTGCTTATTGTTGAATTAATTGTCAATTAATTGTCTCTTAATTGAAGCATTTGTTTCCAATTTTCAAAGATTAGCAGGGTATTAAACAAGAGAGGTCAACACAATTTAGGAGAATGTTTTAAATTTTGCGTGTAGAAGCTGGGAATTGTAGCTTTCATTAAGCATCACTCTGGTATAATTTGTGTCATTAAAAGTGGCAATTTCAGCCAATTACTGCAGCTGTTTTGAGTTTACTTGCTTGAATGATTCCTGATTCCAGGACTCAAGAAGATCTGAACTCTCACTATTGCTTGCTGCTGCTATGTCTATTTAAAAATAGAATTAATCATATAAAGAAACCTATTAAAGTTTTTGTTTTTTACTGGAAAATGTAACTCTTTAACAATAAAAAACAAACATATACTAATATCTCTTCATAAAAGCAGATGCTAGACCCTAATTAAGTGGCTTTTAAACTAAGCCAGAGTTGTAAAAGAAAAGGTTGATGGTGGTGGAAGTGAGAGTCAAGCCCTGGCTCTGCATGAGGTCTGGTGAAATGATCCCATATGCTTAAGGGTGATCTGTGGAGACCAGAATCCAGCACAGGGAGCACAAAGACAGACTGAGTTATATTGGGTGTAATTACACGGGGCAGATTATAAAAAGCCCTTAAACATACAGGGCTGGTACATGAGCTCTGAAGGCTGCACAAGACCGTTAGATCTCAATCTCAGCACAACACCGGCCATTGACTTTACCATCAGCTGTTCAGGTGAGGAACCCTGGTTAGACTGATGAATATTGTCCAGAAAGTACCTGATTAAGCCCATGGCAGCTCAGGACTGTCGATAGCCATCAGTTTAACTTTTTGCTTCAGTTTTACATTCCATTAAGTAATTTAAATGCTTAGATTGAATAAGGCCTTGGTCCCTTAATGCGTCTGCTTTATTAAAAGGAAATATTAGCTTTGGAATATGTGTTTTTGAAACAACTATTGTCTTTTATTCCCCAGAAAGTTCCATACTAAGGAAAAAATCATCCTTTAGTTTAATTCAATCTATTAACCAGTGATTCAGGAGGTTCTGGGTAGAATCTTTTCTTTTACATGCGGGATTTGATATTGCATGTCTTTTTGTACTGAGTAATTTTAGAGAAATTTTAGTAAATTTAGAGCTGGGAAAGCAGAGCCTGTTCCCTCTAATTTGATGTAACTTTATTTAACGGACCACTACCTTCTCCCCAGATTTTGGGATGCAGACCAGAAGGGACCTGGTTTTCCCAGTATCAATGCCTAGACATCAGTGGTTGTGTATGTGAACTGATACAAGTGTTCATTTGACCACATTATATCCACTATCTAATCACAGAGAAAGATCTTCCAAAGGCCAAGCTAACAGAGTTTAGGAGATCAGAAATATCAGTGCCTGAGTAGATAATACTGATTGCTTGAAGAATACAGTATGCTCTGTCTTATTTGATAGAGAAGAAATTAAATTTGATTTTGATGTTTGCATGCACTCGGTCTGTATGAGGATGAATGTATATTCATCTCTCACAGTGTGGGGAAACTCTATAAACTCCACCCTTATCCATCCCAGACAGTCTTATTTGTCTCTTCTCAGACATATAAAATGTTACATTCAGAATAGCCACAAAGTGAGCCAGATTATATCAGAGAGACTGTGATTAGCATATTTTACAAATAGATAAATAAGGCACCAAGAAATGTAAAATGTTTTTTGATGCTGCCCTTCAACCCTGTGGCATGATGTCTTGTGGCTTTTCTCTGAGCCCTGCCCATGCAAATCTCGTGAAGCTCAACAAGGCCAAGTGCAAGGTCCTGCACATGGGTCGGGGCAATCCCAAGCACAAATATAGGCTGGGCAGAGAATGGATAGAGAGCAGCCCTGAGGAGAAGGACTTGGGGGTGTTGGTTGATGAGAAGTTCAACATGACCTGGCAATGTGCGCTTGCGGCCCAGAATGCCAACCGTATCCTGGACTGCATCAAAAGAAGCATGGCCAGCAGGTCAAGGGAGGTGATTCTGCCCCTCTACTCCGCTCTGGTGAGGCCCCACCTGGAGCACTGTGTTCAGCTCTGGGGCCCTCAACATAAGAAGGACATGGACCTGTTGGAGCGGGTCCAGAGGAGGGTCACGAAGATGATCAGTGAGCTGGAGCTCCTCTCCTATGAGGACAGGCTGAGAGAGTTGGGGTTGTTCAGCCTGGAGAAGAGAAGGCTCCGGGGACACCTTATAGCAACCTTCCAGTACCTGAAGGGGACCTGCAAGAAAACTGGAGAGGGACTTTTACAAGGGCACGTAGTGATAGGACAAGGGGTAATGGCTTTAAACTGAATGAGGGCAGATTTAGATTAGCTCTAAGGAAGAAATTCTTCACTCTGAGGGTGGTGAGGCACTGGAACAGGTTGCTCAGAGAAGTTGTGGATGTCTCATTCCTGGAAGTGTTCAAGGCCAGGCTGGATGGGGCTTTGAGCAACCTGGTCTAGTGGAAGGTGTCCCTAACCATAGCAGGCGGGTTGGAACTAAATGATCTTTAAGGTCCCTTCCAACCCAAACCATTCTGTGATTCTATGATTCATGGTACAGCCTGCAAAGGGCAGATCTGAGACAGGCAGTAGGATAAATGCAGTGGAAAAAAGGATCAGGTATTTGAAGCTGCTCAGGGTTGGGAATTTTAGCTGAAACCCTGAAGAAATTAATCCAGAAGAATGGTAAGATGGGGATACATTATTTCTCTCCCTGGCTCTGCAGTTTGTCAGTAAATTGCCTCTATTGTGTGTGATAAGTGTAAAGAAGAGGATGTTCAGGTGACAGTAGGATGTCAGTGAGTATCTGGGTCTGAATCAGAGTTTGAAGGGGATCACAACTCCTTCTACTTGTAGTAATTAACACACTGTATACATTCAGGGAAAAAAGAAGTGATAATGTGTGTTACAAAAGCCCGGATTCCAGGCATGGTCTATAAAGCAGGAGCAAAGATAAATCTGCTCTTTACTTGCATTTAGCGTAAACCACAGAATCCAACAAATCTTTTCTGACTAAGCCCATACTTAACAGCTGGGAACCTGTTCTCACTGGGTCATGCCTGCTGGCTTCAAATGATTTATTTTTGATTTACATAAGCCTGAGTGGAAAATATGGCCTGATTGCTTTCACTGAAAACTGTTGTAGAGGTACGTTACAGTACAATAAAGATAATTTAGTGGTTCTACATTGAGGTTTTTCCAAAAAAAGTCATAATTTTATTAACGGTACCTACACAAATTCACCAGAACAAAAGCACTGAAATAGAGGTTATTATTTATTTTCAAATCTTATGCTTCATGGGGGTCCTCGCCAAATGCTGTGCAGAATAATTTTGCAGAGAAAGGGGAAGATTTAAAGTAAAATTTAAAAGGAATAGGACTGTGCAGCTGAAAAATAGGGATTATGTAAACTGGAAAAGCATATATTTTCTATTTGGTTGAACATTCATGAAAAGTCTGTGTTCATTTATATATTTATTTATTTAGCATGAAAATAATTTTAGGTAGTATGCATCAAAGTTCAGGATAAGGCTTCCACTACAGATACTTTGGTTAATTCAATTCTTCAGTAACCTAATTATCAATGTTGTATATTTGCTTCTGGGATTTTTTCTCCCTGAATCCTTTTATAGCTTGGAATTATCTTTTTCAAATGCTTTCCAAGTAACATTTTGGTACATTAAGAATTAGACTAGAATTAATCTTTACCCACAAAACCTGATATACTCCCAAAAATACTGAGTTCGCTGTCAAGATTAGTTCAGATGAGACAGATAGGCTTAACTGCATGCATTTCATTGACTAATTACAAAAATTAATAGGTTTGTTGTGCAAAATCTAAAAAAATGGTTTGCACCCCATACTAAAACTCAAACAGTTTTCTATGTCAACTCATTGAAGACAGCAAACAAGATGAACATCAGCTCTTTTCCTTTTTTTGCTTTTACAACTTTTTAATGCGGTCTGGTATGTTGAGATGCTGTTATGTCAATAGATACAGCCCAGGGAAAGCTCCAAATAACTACTCTCAGATGCTTTCATTAACTATGCATTCTTGCAAGCACATCTTTGCCCAAATTAGTCTTTTATATTTTCCTCAAACTGATATCAGCAATTTTCATTGTATTAGTGGAGCTTAACTAAGAACATAGTTTCTAACAAAGGCAATTCCTGCAGGTACCCTAAATGTTCTAAATATTTTAAAATATCATTGTTTTCCTTTAACAGGTAAGGTTATTAATAAAGTCCTTATAGACTTTGATTAATGAACCTCCACCGTTCTTTCCCTTATATGAAGCAAATTACTGAAGCCTAATATTTTCTTCTTGCAATTTGGAAAAACTTAATCTTTCATAAAATCAATGCATATCACAGCTAGTTAAATGTTGTTTCTTCCTGATATCCCTTTGAATTAGCAAACTGTTCAGCAAGATACAGAGTTACGCAGGGTGCCTTTACTTTAAATATTTAGAACCTCATTGCTTTTCTTGGTAAATTGAACACAAAAATTTGTGAGTTTTACCCTGGATGATATTAAATAGGTGTCTTTTCCTGCTGTGAGTGAAACCCTTGCAGAAGAGAAAAATGTGGGATGTGTGATGTGCCGCCACAGTGTAAAAATATTCTGGCTTGTGTTACAAATGGCTTTATCTGTTTCAAAGTCATTGAAGAGAAAAATAATTTTAAATTATTGTGGAGTAATGTTCTATCATATAAAATAAGAGAAGTGTCAGCTACAGACCGCTGAATGTAACAGGTGACTCGCTCTTGAGACATCTGTCAGTAATATTGGGGGAAAATGCTGTTTTGTCAAAGAGGACTTCAGTTTGAGTGACATAATACTGGCGGCCTCATGCTGACAATTCTAAAATGTCCTTGAAATTTATAAATATTATCAGTGGCAAATTCCTATAAAAACTGTTACATTGTACTCTATAAGAAATCTCATCTTGAAAGAGAAATAGATAGTCATCACAGAAATAAAAATTAGTTCTCAAGTTGCTGAAAATAATCCTAATTTGATTGCCTTGGATATGTGTGAAAAACTTCAAATCATTATTAATGTTAATGTTCTTAAACACATAGACTTGGTACAGCACATCATAGGCATTTTGCAAGGAGTGGCTTCACAATTTGGAATCAGTCATGAGCCTGATCAAAGCCGGATAAAGAAATAAAAAACAACACAGGGGAGACATTAAATTGAAATGAATAGATTTACACATAGAGATTAGCAAATCCACTGGCTTCATTAAATAAAAAAAATTTAAAGAGTTTTTGAGATGTTTGTATTGATTTTAGTACAGCATCTCCATATATGTTCATAAAGCATATATTACATACAAAGTAACTCTATTGGCTAAGCGGTATTTTAATTGTGAAGTTAAACACTTCAGAATTAAGAAACGCCCAGTGTGTAATTGTCTGTGCAATTTTATCTTTGTTCTTTTTCATATCTGTCCTATAATAGCTCACCCAGGTGTTGCTGCAGGTGTAGTGGCAGTGGCTGGAGCACTTACATGGGTTGTGACGGTCTCCTTCTGGTCACGGGCAAAACAAAAAGCCAGTGTTGGTTCTGCTCAGTCTCTCAACAGTCCTTTTTTTCACACTTCACAGAAATGGGTTTTACACTTCTCTGAAGACTCTTCTAAGCACAGTCATGACTTTATTTTCTGATTTGAAGTGCAACCTACGTTAGAAAAACAGTTAATATTCCAGAGCTTATTCAGATTAAGAAAGAGAGGCATACTTGATAAAATTTCAAATCTCAGAATTTTTCTTAATTCCAACATCTCAAGCGGTGGTGATATTCCCTTAGAAGTACTCTTATGTCTGATTTTTCAGCTTTCTGCTTTTGTATTCCTCCTGTTGAGGCTATGCTCAGTCTTGGGAGGGAGGTAGCAATGTGATGCTGAGATCTATAGCTCTTCTGTGGATGCTCAGGTTCTGCTCTGGGAAGAACATTAAATTGGACAAAATTATCAGGGTTTTTATCTTTTTTACCACTGTTTTCTTGAAGAGTTGTATACCCAACAAAGCTGATGTCTGTGCTAAGCGTACATAAGAGGGTGCAGGCTGAAGGCATTTTGTTTTCTCTAGGCCTGCAGCTGCCGCACTGCTGCAAGCTGAGCCAGCCACTCTTCTCGCTTGGTGAGTTGTTTGGTAATTCCTCACATCATCTCATCCTGGAAACAGATGAGCGTTAATGCTGGCTTAAGAAAGGGAGCAGAAGCATGTAAGACGTCAGCTCACAATGCTTTAAATTATCATGACACTGATGGAGCAGTGCTGTCTCTGTGACTTGCAGATGAGAACCAGCTGTAGGCTATGTTACATGTGGTGGCCAGGTACAACGAAAACGTGCTCTATGTAACATGTACTGCATAGAAATGCCCACACTACAAATGATTTTTCAGAGAAAAAGGTGGTATGGAAGCCTCCAACTGCTTCCTGATGGACTTGCTGACATTATGATTGGGCTTTCAACAAAGACATCAAAAAGGCATATTTCTGATTGTTTATTTAGTTAAAAAGAAATGCTATCATAATTAGCAGTGCCACAGGAATAAAAGCACTGCATTGTAAAATAACTCACCATTAGGAAATACCATCTACAAAATAAAGGCTTCATTAACCGTATAGCTACTCCTCTAGGTCCAACTGGTGTATCAGTTAGAGTACATATAAGGCTCTGATTAAATATATGGATATTTCATGGTTTTGTTTCTTTAGTCTCATTATAAAGTTAAAGAAAAATTACTGTCAAATTCATTTGGCTAAAGCCAAACAAGGGCAAACCTGAGAAATGGATTCCTTTTTAGCTATTGTGATTGATCTTAAACTATGCTAAAGGAAGCGCCTTGGTTTCCTTCGTTCATAAGCTAAGAACCACATTTCTATCACAGACTCACCCCTGTGTTACAGCATTGACTTCAGTTTTAAAGCCCACAGACAGAGAGGGTAACAGGAAAGAGAAAGCGTGAGACATCACAGATTTTTAGTGAAATCCTTTTTATCTCTACTGAGAACCAGGCAAAGCAATTTGTTGGAAGGATTCAAAGACACTGAGAGGAGTATGGTTGTTAGACGCGTTCAATAGCTGCTTTTGAAACTCTACAAAAAGTTTCCACTATGGAGAGCAGTCTTGCACGTTCACCATCTAAACCAGCGAGAAGTGGAGGTGGGAGGAGAGTTAGAGTACATGTATTAAAGCTCTTGCATCAATGTTAGCCCTTCCTTTTTCAATTATCTGCCATGAAAAATGTCTGCTGAGAAGGCTGCATCATAATATGTGCATCTCTCTGGCTATGAATGACCTGCGTATCTTTGAGTATGAATTACAGCACTCCTCCCCATAGAAACCAAGGAGACAACTGCAAGTGAGGGATCTGACAGCATCTTTTGAATATTACTTTGCTGATGGGATTCTGACTCAGACGAAAAATGAGTTTCTGGGCTCTGGAGAATCCAATTAACAAACACAGGCTCTTTTAAGGTCATTTTAAAACCTGATTCTGTGGGATGATCATAATATATCTATACAAATATACTAGTTGTAAAATACGCATATGTGCTCTGGAACCTTGCAGCAAAATATTTGTAATGTCAGCAAAGGTTTTTATTTTAATACAGAACAGCAAAGATTTACAACCTAGCAGCTTTATTTAACAAATTTTAAAGAATGAATCCTAAAACATTTGAAAATATTTAAGGACAAATTGAATATTTTTTCACTGCAGTAAATAATGAGGTACTTTCTCTGAGGCTGCCTGGCAGCTGGTACTATTGTTTTCTTTTTTTTGGTTAATGTTAAGCCCAATGAATTCCCTTGTGCCAGTAAGTTGGAGGGCAGGGAAATGTGGCTAGAGGCTCCATCCAGCAATCTGTGTTATCCCTTGCCCAGCTGTCTTGTGCTTTGGAGTCCTTTCTGCCTGTTTTGAGTGATTAAACCCAGATTTCTGGGTGCCAGACAACATGCACTTTTTTCCCATACAGATAGCAATGCAAAACACAGAAAACAATGCATGAAACATTAGAAGACTTATATGCAGAAGTAGAATTAAATATTTTTGTTATTTTAACCTTGGCTCCTGCAAGTTTGGCAGATCAGAGTTCTCAGCACGTTTTTGGTGAGACTCACTCACTGCATTGGAAATGTGAAGTTAGAAAGCTGAAGTGAGCATGACCAAGTGAATCCCAGCGGTGAGCTGCAGCCATGGGTTGCCCTCTGTGTCATGGTTCTGCGTTTCTTCTTTGTCTTCTGTCAGCAGTTGATGATATTTCTTGGAGACTGGACCTGCCCAGGGCTTTCCTTCTCCTTTTTCTCTCTTTGTATCAAGAAGGATATCCTCAACCTCCTTGTTGGAGATATTTGCCATTGACTAGCAAATAGCTGCTTTGTGCTTCTCTGAGGGTCCTTGGTGTCATTCTCGGTGCTGTTGTGCCCTGTCTTGCTTCAAAGCCTTCTCCTCTCAAACCCATCGGTAATTTAACTTGGTGTCTTCAGTCTGGAAAGCATCATCCGGGTAAACCCCAGTGAATGTGGTATTAATATAGTAGGACTGATCTGGTCCTACAATTTTGTAAAGCAATGCATTGGTAAGAAAAAAGTGGCTATGCATCAAAGGTGATTTAAAAAGTGATTGGTCTCACCAGTTAGTAAGGAAAGGACACGGTTACTGTGATCGTTTCTTTCACTATTATTTGCAAGACTCACTTTGGGAAACACGTATTGGAGGAATAAGTGTGCTTAAAAGGCACATCAGATGGTAGTAAATGCCATGCTGCATTTTGTAAAATCATTTGTGGTTTATTTTTCCTGTATTGCTTTGTCTCCCTACACACTAAAAAGTCTCTGATATTTTTTTGGGTCAAGGAATGCATAACAGTCTTTCTGTGAATCCTAAAACTTCTGTGTACACTGGGATTGTGTTGTAAAGCAAAATGTGATCTAAGTGGCCCATACACACTCAGTGAAAATCAGGGAGAATGCTGTATCTCACTTCACTCTTACACATTTTGATCTTTTCTATCATGCCCTGGTAATGCCAGACTAGCCCATACAGCCACTCTTTCATACCTTTATAATTAATATCTTCTGTCTAATAAGAGCACTTCAGTAGAATATGTTACTTCTGAGAAAAAAAAATATTTTTGATGCATCTTGAAAAAAAAATCTCAACATGTGTCTCAGATATATTTCATATACCTTTTTGATACCAAAGCCAAAAGAACTGAGTGAGTAAGGTATGTTGCAGATATATTACCATTGTTCCTGCAGGGTAGGTGATTGTAATCTTTTATAGAAATTCAAAAAAAATGAAGTGCTCCAATAAATTTAATGTTTTACAATGAACACACTCAACATGTTAATCTTTTATATGGTCATTTTCCAGAAGAAATGTACATGGTGGATAGTTAAGACACCCCTGTAAGGCACTAGGGCAGTATGCTTTCTATTTTAAATTAGGGTAGCCAAGCAGTTTTATTTAAGGCTGCTGTAAAACCTTATCTAAATGAAAAGTATTAAATGGTGGAGTTACATAAAGGTGTGTTTCATTAAAATGTTACTGGAAGGTGATTCTGTTTTTTAACTCTCAGTGCATTTCTGAACGTATGGTATAAAGCTAGGGAATTTATACTGTCACCGAACAAGCCTTGCACATTTATTGCTTAATTGAAGATAATTGGCCTGGCCATAGAAGAGTAGACCTTGCCATTCCAAGATCATGACACATAAAGGTTAAGTATTACTTCCAGTAAAATCTTCTCAGGGAATTTAAAAGTTGCAATACAAAGTTTGGTAAGACATCTAATTTTCTTGCTGACTGCAATTTTTCTATTTTTTTAATCTAAGGTTAATATGGCATTTGAATTTATTTATAACATGCGTGCCCTGACCAAAAATTATTATTAAAGCACTTGATGTTACTTTAATAACTGCATAATTTTGTGGCATTTTTTTCCTAAATGGCTACTGAATTGTTAAAGCTATCTCAGTATAGCATAATTATTGTGAAATAGAATAGGACAATAAGGATATCCTTCTATGAAAACAGAAATAATAGGAAAAGAGTTTAATATTTCCATCTGCAAATTAATCTGCTTATTGGACAAAACAAATTGTGAAATAACCACTATTCAAGATCAGTACAGTAAGAAATTTATAAATATTTATTTAACATTGCTACCTCAAAACTATATACCATAATTTAATGGCAATACTACTATGATATAATTTATTTTGTGGGCTGCTGTAGTAAACACTATGACTGAGTTAACTCTCAGCTGGGGCTAGGTTGCACTTGGTTCCTGTAGGTAAGCTGTATCGAAAAACTAACATTGCATTGTCCAGGCATAGGTTTGCCATGGGGACACACTGGATTTTCTAGTGCTACATGTGCCACCCAGAAATAAAATAAATTAACTTATATCACATTTCTATTAGAAAACAAGATTTTTAGGTATTTATGACTAAGCTGTAAAGCTTGTTTCTGAGTGAAATGCGGAGACTTTCATCTTATTTGACAAGTTTGCCTCTCCCATTTTCAGACAGAACCAATTTGTTTTATTATATTGTGTGGTGATTACACTGCAGTTAATGGTTACAAACACAACATGAAAGATTGCACAGGTCTTCACGTAATATGGACATCTATGCTACCTCAGATGAGGATGAATCAGGCTGCAAGTTTGCAACTAGTTTGAACAGGTCCAAGTATATGTTAACATGGAATATTATAACATCCCTTCATTCCCTCTTCTGTTTGTGCAAAACATCTATGCATCTCAAGCCAGCAGTCCTACTTTTGAGGGACCTTATAGTGAGCTGTATCAGGAATTGACATGGATGAAAATTAAAATAGATAAAAACAAACAAACAAACAAACAAAAGGATAAGAACAAAAATAATTTCTCAACCACGATTATCGGTGCTGGCACAGGAGAGGTACTGAAAGCATGTGGCCAAGACAAAGGCAGATCTTAAACCTTAATAAAACTGTGTGTTCAATTTTATTTCTTTGCCATAGCAAGGCCAAAAATTTCATTTCAAGGGAAATGGGTAAGGATTTGCATGATTTTCTCAATGGCATGTACTGTTCATCTTCAGTTTTCACCGTGTTATGAGCAGCCAGAGGTCATTTATAGCCACATGAATAATTAGAAAATGTTCTTATGCAGGTGGATGTGTTCTCTGCTAATCACATTTGTCCTTCTAAAGTCACAGGAAAAAGTGGAGTAGAGAATGTGATTTTTCACAACACACTGTTAATTAGTCCAGCATCTGGTATCAGACTTTTAAAACTGAACACCCCTTATTACTGAGACTTGGTGTTAAAGCACCAATTTTGAAATAAAAACTTCCATTTTTCTACACATATATGTGGCCATTGGCACCATGAATATTCTCCCAGAATTCTTCCATTTCCTCACTTTTCACTAGCGTTTTTATTCATGATTCATTTTCCTAGGGACTCCATGTTGCAATTGCTTTGTGCGTGGGGTCACTGCTGATTCCTGATGGGAACCACCCCCTCTGCAGGGCAATACCTTCTGCAGGAGAAGGCAACCTGGCTTTGCACCCCTGCTATGCCGTGTGCTGAGCAGCCACTTTACCCCCGCCACAATCATGAACGATATTGCCGTAACTCTCTAGTTTCTGACTGATTTCATGAGTAGTTCTTGCTGTGGCACTGAGGTTTTTTAGCTGTAGACATATATTTTTTTTTCTTTCCATATAGATAACCTTCTGGAGGAGGAAGGGTACTGCTCCAGCAGTGAAATCCCTAAGGCTTGTACTGGGAAGACATGTGAGAGGTTTTATTGGTGGTATTTATATACCTTTTGCAGTACAGGAACTGTAGAAAAAGCCTGCAGTGAAGTTGAGAGCTTGGCTGGGAGGACTGGTACTTACCTGGCAGATACTGCAGCTTAGCACTGCTCTGAGAAACTTGAAAAGAATAATATTTTATATGTGATGCAGAACAAAATTGGATATTGACTAATAAAAATTTGCGATAACGTGCAGTGGGGTGTTTTGCCAATCAGCTCCCGAGACATCAAAATTATGGTGTTGTCTTTTGTAAAGCTGTGATCAAGCACTTCTGTAATAAATCCTGTTTTCAGGCATTAGTAATAGAGTGTAGAGGAATAACTGGGGACATTTTGGGGTTAAGCCTGGCATACTGTAGAAATACCTCATCACGTACGCAACCAATTTGCAAGTAGCTGAACTGGGATTTTTTTTTTTTAATGGGAAATGCATTGAAAATTGCTCCAGGCAGGTATTTTATTTTCAAAGGTTGGTTAATATCTTTAACAGACTGGTGCAATTTGAAATGCTGACCAGAGCTCCAGCACCTGTATTAATGCAATCATTATCTTTTTTCTTTTTTTTTTTTTTTTTTTTTTTGGCAAAAGCTCATAGTGGTTGCGGGAACGTATTGGGATCCTTTTATATCACACTTTGAACATCCACAATGAAAAGATGCACCCTGCTGCACAAAGTTTATCTTAAACTTAGTTTTGCAACTGCCTGTGAAGTCATGGCCTCATTTTTTCAACAATATATGGGAGAAGGATGAGGAGAGCTCACAGATAAAGCCAGTGGAAACATATAAGCAGATGAGCCCTTAGTTCTAAATTGTTGGGAACTTTTTCCTCCAAGGTCAAGTGAAACTTGTTTTCTGCCAGAAATGTGCAGCCAGTGCCACTGTCAGGTAACATAATTTTTACGGGCTCTATCTTTCAAAGTCTCTGGCTGGTGTAAACTTCTTCAGCCTACGCCAGCACGAAGCACATTATGCCTTTGCTTCATTAAAATGGCCTCAGAAGCCCAAATGTCTGCAAATTCCCTTCCTGCTCTCTGTCTTGGACACGCTTTCGGCACTGAAGGATTCACATACAATAAACCAGGATTAAGAGAACGGCAAGAAGCTCCCTTGTTGATATAGGTCTAGTTCCAGCAAAGCAATTATGCACATACTTGACTGTAACGTGTGTATATTTATGTTGATTTACGGGGACTTAGATGAATCAACCTGCATGCTTAAGTGCTTTGCTGAATCAGAAATACAAATTTTCCACCAGCAGAACAGGGAAAGGTTGTTACTGGGGGACCTCTGGCTTTGATTTAGCCACACTTAAGCCAGGTGTTTAATTTTAGGTGTGTGAATAATCCTAAAGAATAACTTTGTGAAGTCAAGGCAGGGCGCTTACTTCCATTCAGCGCTGATAAAGGAAAGCCGGTGCTGGTGCATGAGTACCAGCTCTCTCCTGGCTCTCTTGCCCTCTCTCACATATTTCTGTGGTGCAGAGAATGGAAATGATTAAACAGGTTGAGAGTTACCTCTGTGGTACAGCAGCATGATTCTGTGATTCTATTAGGACAAGAGGAAATGGCCTCAAGTTGCGCCAGGGCAGGTTTAGGTTGGATATTAGGAAAAATTTCTTCACCAAAAGGGTTGCCAAGCATTGGAACAGGCTGCCCAGGGAAGGGCTTGAGTCCCCATCCCTGGAGGGTAGATGTGGTGCTTAAGGACATGGCTTAGTGGTGGATTTGGCAGTGCTGGGTTAACAGTTGGACTTGATGATCTTAAAGGTCTTTTCCAACCTAAACGATTCTATGATTCTAGCATAGCCACAATGCTTACATTTATGCTTTACTCTGAATTGTTTGTTATAATAATTTTATCTGATATATTACATTGCTATAAATGATTCTGCTTTCTGAAGAAAAAAACCTGCATTTCTATACAGATAACATTGCTTTGGTATGAATTAAAATGAGCTAGAAGAAACAATATATTTTTTAATATTTGTACATCTTAAATAGAAATAGCTTGATTTAAAAAACCCCAAAACTTCTGCATTTAATTTTTTTGCAAAACATTTTTAAAACCTATTTTATCCTTTAGCATCATAAAACTAATTTCAAACTTTTTCGCAAAAGTTCTGAGTGTTATAAACTCTAGTTTTAACACAGTAATTTTATGTAAAACATTTCTAGCATTTTCTTTGAATCAACAAGCAATTTTCATGCCAATAGATGGTGGAATTGGTGTATTTTTGTGTAATTTACAAGTACATTGTGTGCTTTCTTAAAATGTGGGACAAGTAATTTTCCCCAGACTGATATAATAACAAAAAACTTGCAAATGGATCTCACTGTTTTGGCTCAAATTCTGGCTGAAGTCAATGGGCAGCTCTAAGAGGTGGCTCTTCTGCCGCAAATTAATAAGTCTGTATCAGGGAACTGAGTGGTATCTACTATCAGAAACTCTTTCAAGTTTCAGAGAGATTGCTGCATAAGTCAATTTATACCAATATGTTTTCCATTGAGGATATATTTAACCCACCAAGTGTTTCATCCGTAAGTATTTAGTCTATAGAATAATTTTAAGTACTTCCTATCTTATATGTGAGAGTTTTTTTTTTTTTTTAAGTAACATCCAGCACGCTGAGAAAGAAACAACATAGAGTTTGCCTGTAGAAAGCACTAAGGACAGTTTGCGCCTTAAACTTGGCCCATCGTTTGGGGCTCCTTCCATTGAGTTGCCACAGCACCGAACCAACCCATGAAGGAGCCTGGGCTTTTGCTTGTCTAGTCTAAAAACACATGAATTTACTACTTGAAATAGTGAAGCTGTTTGTTTAACAGTTTTCAAATATGTGGACATCCTACTGTGATTTACTTGCTCTTTATTGGGCGAGATGTTTACGTATGCCTTGGTGTTGCATTGCTAAACTCTGTGCATTCGAGAAATGGAGATGCATAATGCAGTAGCCACCCCCTTAGGCAGTGTAGTGGTTGATTTAGGCTGCAATGCCACACACAGCTGAAGTCTGGACAACCCTACTTTGGAGTAGCTATTTATTCTTGCTATTTTCCCCATGTGAGTTCTAGCACCCCTGCAAATATATGGCTGAAAATTAATCCAGCAATTCAATATATATAGCTGCAGCTCTTGATTTGGTTGTAGAAGTGCTAGTGCTAGCAAAAAAGGGGGTGAGCATTAAGATACAGTTTCGACAGAGAGAGATCAAACCTGTCAGCATTAGCCAAGCCTTGCACCAACTTAAAGTGATTGTGGAACTTTAATCTTTTAACTCCTTTCTTCAACCTGAGAGATGCATCTTACCTATAAAGCTTTATGGAACGGCAAGTGAAGTGCAGGGCACTGTGGCATATGTGACTTATGCTGTGAAGAGGCATAAATAATTAACAAATGGAGTAGAGTCTGGCGTAGTTGGGTTGAGTGGCAATGACCTTGAGCATCCTGAAATCTGCTCTCACCAAGGCAATTAGTGGCTGATTCAAAGGGCAAAGAAAGCAGCCAGGAATCGATAACGTGTAAGACATGCCATGGCCACAGTCCTGTTTCCTCAGACCTATATGCTTTTCTTGCTGCAGAAAATAGGAACAACATGGGAACAACTGTATTTTATTCTACTTATTATATTGAATGTTCACATATGTCTGCATGGTATTCCCATAGACAGCTATTTTGGCTACAGCCTCCCTGATAAAGTCTATATGGTAGTTATGCCATGCACTACCGTTAACTGAATATTTGAGTAATTCTAAATAGCACCTCATTTTGTTACGTTCTTACACCAGTAAGAATTAAAGCATTTAAGAATACTGTGGGAAGTGTAAAAATAACTTTTTCCCTTGAATCTAAGAAAAAGCAGGCCAAATAGTTTCAAGAATGGACTTTAATTGCAGCAAACAGCACACAGCATAACTAGCTATCCATCATATTGCCTTATATTTAGCAGAATGTCAAGAATTCAAAGTGGAAAAAAAGGTAATGATTAAATAAGAAGGTGATGGCACATTTGGCACCCCTCACTCATCAAAGTTTGGTGTGAAAGAGTCAAACATTTTATTTTGTTCTGGTGACACTGCCAACAGATGTTGTAGAACCCTAGCTCTGGTCTCTATAAAGACAAGTGACCGTGTGGATTTCCCTACGTCCTTGACTTCATCTTCCTTTGCATTTATCTCCTTTTGTCAGCGAGAATCACCCCGGTATCCCTTATACTGCCTTCTCTTATGGCCATCTGTGGAGGAACTCCTCTCTGAACTCGTGCTAAGCACTCTGTGGGAAGGAAGCCCTTCTGCATCGCCTGAATTCACACCTCGCTGTATGTATACTACACAAGGTATGCTACAACAGCAGGAGTTGCCATGTGCTACAAGTATCGCTGCCATGTTCTTTAGTAGTGACTTAGATTGCTGCATCAAGCATGAATGTTTGACAAATCTTCATCATAACAGCAGGTAAACTAATGAACAGTAGGGGAGAGACTTGGTGAAAGACAGAGACTGAGAGCCATTTGTTTGTCTCAGGTTGCTAGTATTCTATCTCACAGTGACAGGTTTTAATCAGAATCTCTCAGGGTTAGTTATTACTCAGGAGGCATTTCTGTTAAAAGCAGAGTTGTACCACAAAGGTTTGTGGTTGCAATATGTTCAAAAGTCTAGTTCAAATGACTCTGAACATGCCTGGAGTCATCCTGACCTAGCTGACCAAAGATGGAGACTTGCAAGAAAAGAAGGTCATCTATGAGAAGAAGGAAGTCTGTATCCACTTTCAGGATACACATTACCAAGGAATAAAGACATAAGAGTTTCATTGTGGCTTGAATATAAGGTTGGCCATGAGGAAAAATATAATTGTGTAAGAAAGGTATTTCATAATGGGAACAGCTTGGTTCCCCAGACTACATCTGTATCTGTGTCTGGCTGTCACTGAAGAATAACTGCCCAGGCACTGCACTGGGACACACTTCCTGAGAAGATCCATGAGCAGGTACTCAGGTGCCCACAGCCCCACGGACAGCTCGCATTGTGCCCACCAAGCATTTATCTCCCTCGTAGGAGATAAATGGTGAGTGTGCCAAGCACAGGTTGAACAGACTTTACATCGTGAACAACTGGCGGATGGCATTTCCCTAAGAACGGGATAACTGTGCTCTGGGATGGCCATGATGCCTTTGCAGGACAGCTCAGCCACTCCTGCTCCTGTTCATGCTGTCACAGCTGAAGATGTGCTCCCTAAAGCTGGTAACTTTTAGGGCTGTTTTAGAGGGGACTTGCCCAAGCGCTTCAGCTCTTATACAGATGAGTAGGAGTTATCGTTTCTCCTGAGCCAAGTACTTTGCACCTGCCTAGACTGCAAAGGGGTCTCAGCAAAGCTCTCCTCCCCTTGTGTTTCTCAAAAATTCCTGTTTGCAAAAGGCCTTTCCTCCAGTCCAGGTGTATCTCCTCCCAACTATCATCTAAACTGTCAGAATATACAAATATACATGGTGATTTGGTCAGTGATGGCTACTAGCCCAGGAAAGGTAATGCTGAACTGACCTCCAGCATGTTTTGCAGCTTGCATTTGGAGGACTGCCTCTGACATGGGAGGTGGTGCTCTCCATGTGGTGGCAGGGGAGCAGATACTGGTGCCCAGCATTTTCTGCCCACCAGCTGGTCTAATCACCCTTTCTGTGCCTGTTCATGATGCTGCCTCCCACTCTAGGTTTTGGATATGGTCAGTGCTTTGGGAACCTAAACCTCAAATGCCTACAAGTTTGATCTAAATCTAGCATCAGATCCTAGAATCCTGCTGCAAATCATTACAGTGTATAGGATATTCACATCTTTTCCTTTCTTGCCATTTCTATTAAAAATTTTTTTCCATGTAGCCTGACACCCAAATAGTTAACAATACCCACCAAACTTATCATACTAAAAACCAGCAGCTGTGGCATCTTCGATGGAATTTTCTGAGTTATGCAACTTTCACTGTATTACATGTTCTTTAAAATATTTGGTATTTTAGCTTTAAAACCACATTAAAATGAAATGTTCAAAAAGCTAGCAGTTTTCCAAAAGCCCCTGGCTTTTTTTTTCTTTTTTTTGATACAAAAGAATATACAAAGAACCTTGGCAAATAATTAAACATTCTAATTTGAGATAATCTTTGATTAATGAAGAGGCTGCTTTTGAATGCTCTTCTCTGGCTCTAATAATTGATCTCTAATTGTTCCATCTAAAGGTTATATATTGCCTTTCCTCATGATTGTGTCCTCCTAATGCCTTATAACTTGGATCCAGCTATTAGCAACGTTCATTAATTCCTCTTGAAAATGCTGTGAACTTTCCAAATTGAAACAGTGCTTTATAAAACCAAGTTTAGTTTTGTGCTAGTTTTGAGTCTCTCGAGAAAGCCACACCAACAAATTTCACAAGCATGGTGTGTAATTATTCAATTCTAAATTATTTTAGAATTTATGTATAAGCTATTTGAGGATGTTGGACAGAGGAGGTGTAGGAGGATAACCTAATTAAAAATAATGGCACAGGTGCTTTTTGTTCTCTTACTGCAAGTAAACAGGTGATGGATTTGCAATTAAGTCTGTGATGTGTAAGTGGTAAATGCATTTATGCAGAAATTAGAAAGCTATAAAATTTAGGATCTGGTGAAATGTTCGTGATGACAGGAAAATTCTGGGTTGTTTCAGAGGGATTTTACTTGGATCTCTAGCAAGTTAGGATGGCTAAACATATTTACTTAATTGCTTACCTAATTGAGAGATGAGGCTTCTTCATAGCATAAGTTAACTCATTTCTGGAATAAGCTGTTTTTTAACCTTATTCTGCTTCAGTAAGACAAACCCTTTTAAACTGCTGCTTGGCAGCCTTCCTTTTATATAGCTTAAAGAAAATCGGTTAAACTTCTTCGTTTTTCCCACTAGACCTATGTACGCCAAATATTGGTGTGTGCCCGGTGCTTGACCGCAGCATTACAGCACCAAAAGCTTGTGATTACACAACACATTTTCTGCATAGTTTGATATTAAAAAATGCATAAGGTACTTGCATGAGCACAGATTTTTACAAATATGCCTAATTAATACAATTTGAAAATGCTTTTACTTCCTTTGCTCCTGAATTTTTCAGTCTAATTTCATTAAAGTGGAATACTTATTCATGTGCTGCTTTCCCCAATTTTGGCTTAATTGTTTCCAGTCTGTACAGCCCGGCTGTCTGGAGATGTTTATTACCGAGTAAATGTATTCTGGAAGGAGAGAGCCTGGCTAAATTGCTGGAAAGAAAAATTCTACAATCTGACCTTATCAAGACAGGATCCAGAAGGTTCTTATTTTTCATTTTGACTGCGGACTGTTAGCAAGGAAAAAAACAATCCAAAGAAGTTAACTAAAGTCTATCACAACAGTCATTGGAGCTTGGGAAAAAGAAAAAAAAAAAAAAAGCACTGTCAAACACTTATAATCCATTCTGCAGAATTGCAGAAAAAGTATTATATATCCTGTAACAATATGAAACTATTTTATTCTGGCTTTGGAAAACAAAAATCTATTCCATGCAAATGCACTTGGTATTTAAGGAACCTTTTAATATACTTTAAGTGTATGATAACACAGAATGAGAGTACGGCATCAAAGTATTCAGTA
Source organism: Nipponia nippon (assembly GCF_047370975.1). Classification (NCBI taxonomy): domain Eukaryota; kingdom Metazoa; phylum Chordata; class Aves; order Pelecaniformes; family Threskiornithidae; genus Nipponia; species Nipponia nippon. The sequence goes on from NW_028262369.1 coordinate 95,733,329, forward strand.
ATGTATTTTGAGTGATCTTTAGCAACTCTCCTGAGCATTTATGACTTGCTAGAGGGAAATACACTTTTCAAAGATCAGGTGCAGTCCCTATGGAGACCTGTAACCTTCCTCAGAGCAATTCACCACAAACTGATTACCGATCACAGTAACCGATTACAATGCTGTCTGATCACAGCACAAGTGAGACAGTCAGTTTAAAACGCTCTGGAAATGCTCTGAGAATACTAATAGGAGCCCTGCGACTGCTGAGTCACTGTCTGCAACCGGGGGTTCAAGCAAAGGGTTATTTGAGGATTATAAATATCGGTAGGAAGTCGGGTATTGGCAAAGCTTCATTTAGACCTTGGCCGGTTTGCAGTCTGATTTGCTGCATAATCAGTTTATTAGTGAATCAAACAAAGATAAAATCTTCGGATAGGGAAGGCTGAGAGGTTCAAATCTGGTGATGGGAAGGGAAGGAAGGAGTGAGTGTACGGATATCAAAAGGCTGCTCTGAGTGGCACAAGAACCTGTATTTGTTCTAGAAAGAGTTTGGTACTTCTCTGTCATTCCCACGGAACCTGCTGAGTTGATGAATAAAGGGCAAGGTTTTCTCCTCACCTCTGCCCCCTTGCAAGAATGATGACATGCCCCAGTGGCCTTAATGCAGGAGCTTGTTGGTTGTCTTGTTATTTAACATTAAAGTATTTTTCAGGAATTTCAGCTTTGCCAAAAAGGTCTACCACTGTTTGAATTTGTGCTGTTAAACCCCCTCTGATAGAAAGCTGCAGAATGAGTTTCTTATCACAGAACTTGTATGAATATATCCCCTTCCTAAGCCACCGCTGGGTCTTTATGGTGGCCTCCCCCAGGTGTCACACATCACTTTGCTGCCTGTCACGATCCTTTATGTACTGTTGCTTCCTCTACTGCTTCCAGGCCATCCAGAACAGTTGCATGCTATTTAAATCAGGCATAGCCCGCCTTCACAACTTCAGCTCTTGGAGGGTCCAGATCCGCATGGTGCTTCTCATTAATCAGTACTACGCTGTAGTACTTTTTTTTTTTTGATACAACACACATGTAGTACAAGATCAGCTTATTATTTTCTGACCTGTCTTTTCTTCCTTCTTCCCTCCCTGAGTCTTGCTCCAGATGGTAACTACTGCAAGAGCTTAAAAATAAAAGTGAAAGTGTGAAGTGCATTCACTTTTATGGAGCTGCAAACAGGGGGCAGGGAAAGGAGGGAAAATTCACCGGGATCGTTTGTCTACCTGACTTCAATTAATGTCCTCAGCCATTAGTCAACCTGCAGTGGTATGAAGTACATCATAAAAGACACCATACACAAATATTTAAGAAAAAAAGAAAGCTCTGGCATTGTGGGGAGCCTCTCAATAAGGTCTTGTTGTTATTACCCCACTGCATCTGGCCTGTAGCTGATTTCTGATTTCCCCTTTCTCAGAAGCTCTTTGACCACAGGCAGGAAATGTGCTACAAGCAGATGAAGAAGTTGGCAATTGGCCTGTACTGTGAGAGTCTGGACACACAGCTGGTTATTTGGTGGGTGAGGACCTGCAGATGAAACAGTGGTTATATAGAGAGAGGCTATATCTGATACACAGACACTTTCACCTGTCTTTGAGAGGACCTTGGAGAAAGAGTAGTTGGGATATTTGCTGTAAATCCGTCCCCAGAGCACTCACATTTATTTTTGAGGTTATGCAAAACATAGCAAGTAGTTGCCATGAGAAAAGGGGGTTCCAGGTCCCTCATTTTCCTTTCAGTCTCTCAAATTCCCCCTTTGCTGTCATACTACTGCTCCTTTGGGAAGGGACGGACACATCCTCACTCCAGTCCTTGTATTTCATAAAAACGGCTCAAAAAGCCCTCGCTGTCCAAAGCAAACATTAACACCAAATATTTGACCACAGGGGAAAAAAAAAAAAGCTCTTATCCTTTGCAAAACGTTAAGATAAACAACAGTGATAAACCATTCTTTATAGCAAGAGGCTCTTAAAACACATGTGTATGTGCTTTCCACCTGGAAATGCAGGTGAGGGCATCAGAAGTACAGTCATCTTTTATTAGTAGCAGCTAACTTGGAGAGATACAAGGAAGTTTCAGCTATTCAAAATATGTTCTCTTGCTGTTGCAGCTACCGTGGAGTTAGCAAAGCCGGGGGGAGTTACTGTTCTTGTTTCTCTTCACGTGGAAATCGCTTGACCCTGATTCCCTTATTGTCCCTCTCTGGGTATTACTATTATTAGTGCAGTGGTGGAAGATTTCTCCCTAAATGTTACTGCAGGAAAGTAAGTAATTTTTTATCTCTGTTTTTTTTTTCCTCCATAGAGGCTCTACTTTAAAAATAGATTTTAAAGGACAAATACTATGTTTAAAGACTCAGAAAGAAATGAAAATGATAACTGATACAGAGCATGAAAAATAACAGTATTAGGAGCAGGTCACAAAACAGGGAAAAATCCATATGTACTTAAGGAGGTGTGCCTAATAGTCCAACTGAAAAGAGAATAAGGAAAAGTGCTTCAGACAAGCAGGAAGATTTCAGGGGCTCACTTTGGCTACCAAAAAGACAGTCAATAATTTAGCAGGAGCTACTAATCACTGCCCCATAAATAAAAAAAAAACCACAAAACCTGGATCATAATTATAGAGAGTTAACCCTGTAAAGTAAAGCTAAATGGACCGAGTCAGGTTTTTTTCAGTCTTAACCAGAAGACCAAAAGTCAGAATCACACAACCAGAGTGATCCACTGCTGCAAATATGCCAAATATTCACTTCAGAAGCAGAATATAACTCTCTAGGGTCTGGGAGGGAGGAGAACAAGGTAAGTGAGAGCAGGTGTAGGGCATCCTGATCAAGTAGGGTTTAAATGCAGCTTGAGGTAAAAGATGAGCTTTTCAGGCAGAGCAGAAGTGTTGATGGGGTGAAGAGAAAACAAAAGTGGTAAGAAAGTTGGTATAGCAAGCTCAGCAGAAAGACAGACCAAAGGTTTTATGCTGTTGTTTACCAAGTCACTGCTGTTAGGCCTGAGGTGAAATGCATCATGCCATCATAAGGTGCAGATGGCATGCTTTAAAAAATAGCTGTGGGGCTTGCCTTACAAATGCAGACAACCTTAGTTTTTCTAAGCATCTGTGTGCTGAGCAGAGCTCTGCTGCGGGTGCAGTGTGTGCTGCTTGGACAAATCATTGCCTTGCTGCTCCTTTTCAGACTGTAGAAACCACAGTGTTTTCCTGCCTGAGGGTCTTCCAGGCCATCTAATCCTGGGTAAGACCTGCCTTTTTCAGTTAAAGAGAATCCTTCTTTGTTTGCTGGATCGTTTTACCTTCTTGACAGCAAGAGCGCTCTGGGCTAGCAGTGCCAAGGCAAGCTTTCATGACCTGATGGGCCAAGTGTCCTAGCATCCTATCTGGCATGGGGTGGGTGTGCTTCAGGGCACACTTGGTTATTTGTTGTTGTCACATGTCTTGAGAAGGCGGCATATGTTTTGTCAAATTAATTTATTACAAGTTTTATTGGTGTTCCTGTGGAAAAGCTCGCATAGTTTTTTTCTGCCAAGGGACATGGCTCCCATGACAAGGGCTTGAACGTGCTCCGGTGAGCCTGGGGCTGGCAGTGACGGATAGCAGGCGGGTACGGCAAATGGTTAGGGTGAAGGATGAGATGAAGCGGTATCAGCACGTTCGTGGATGTGTCTGGCAGCGCGTGGCTTAGTGTGGTTAAGCACCTCTGAATGAGACAGGGAAGCTGTAGGTATAAGGAATGTGTTTGCCTGTCCGCCCCTTAATTCCTTCTCTGCCCCGTGTACCCCATACAGCCCTCAGTTACAGACATGCAGAGCTTGTCTTCCCACAAAGCTGCAAATCCTTTTTTTCTTTTTTTCTTTTATTTTTCCTTCTCTGAACTGTCTGTGAAACATCACTGCCTTCCTATCGCTCTCCTAACAGCTCCTTTGAGGGAGTGATGGCAGGGCTGCCCTCCGTTGCTTTTACTGCTTTCTCTCTGCCGCATCAGCCAGTGCCCACTGGGACTTTGGCTGTCGTGTGTGGCCTCGCTCCCTTGTATGTTGGTCTCACCGTGACTTGCAGTGGCTCCTTCTTCTCCTCCTGCACTCTGGTTACTTCGCAGCATCGCAGGAAAAAAAAAATACAGACCATTAGATTAGTTCTGCAGCTAAAAAAGGTACCAAGGAGACAAGTTTGCTGATTTTTGAGCCTTGAATTTAAGGGCAAAGGTTTTTGTCTTTGTTTTTCTTTCATTTCATCTGAAGAGTTGAGAAGAATAGCTGGGAAGAAGGGGTGAATATTCCTACGCTCATGAAAGTCCACAAACATATGGCTTTTGCCAGCACAGCTGCTTTTCTGCCACCATTGACAATGAAGGATAAAACTCAAGGCACTTTTTCAAAGGAAAATGCAGTGGGAAAGTCACTCTACTGTTCGTGTAGTTTTATTTCCAAGGGCAAAATGAAAAGTTGCAGGTTTGACCTAAATGGCCAACCAAACAAGAAATAAATACCATTTTGGGGTGTGTTTGACATTGGATCCTTCTTGCCTCAGTAGCTGAAGTGCCTCAACCTCCTGCTTCTCTTTCTTGGCCCAAATTCCTGGTGGTACAAAGTTTGTTGAGCAGCAGTCCAGTTGTCTTGCTGGTGGAGTGAACAAGACAAGTTAGTGGGAAGTCCAAACAATCATTTCACAGTGCAAAACAGGGTAAGGATACTGCAAGAACTGATGGATAGAGGTTAGCTTTATTTTGGGTCAATATTAGATTGCTTTGTATGGTTATTTTGTTGTTTTGTGTTTGTTTGTGTTTTTTTTTCCTAGCAAAGAAGATGAAATGTTACAGTTCAAGAGTGTCAAATATATTGGTGCTCACTGAAAATGGAAATACAGATAATAAACAAGCATTACTCAGGGGTCAGTGCATGCAAAACACCAAGATGGAGTTGTATCTCTAAATTACATTGTTAGTCCACAACTCTGACCCCTTTGCCCCTATATCTCTCCTCAGTGCTGGTTTGTTGTTTGTTTTTTTTTTTCCCCTCTGGGTTTCTGCCCCCCCAGACTTCAGAGGCTGAATAGAGAGAAATGAGTTTTGTTGCTTCCAGATGACTATATTCTATGTGTAGGAATGGGTGTCATTCAAGCTTGAAGGGAGGGGACTGGGCTAACATGTGGCTGGTTTGAAATAACGTTTATAGACAGTAAAGAGAGATATCAACTCTGTTCTTCTCTAATTTCACCTCTAATTCTTCTTCTCTTTTCCACCCTGGCAAATCCATGCTCTGTGTAAATTGCCACCACTCCCTCTGCCTTGTGGCTGCAAACATGGCTGACTTCTGGCTGTTATGCCATCAATCTACTCCTTCACTCAAGCGAAAGAGTTTGGTTTAAAACAATTTTCATTACAATTGTGTGTGTATTCTTGTTCCTGTATAGGAGAAAGATGTCTTCTTAATTTAATCAGAGCTTTAAATTTTTCTGTGGTAGCGAAGGAAAATAAATAAATAAATATATACACCTGGTTTTTGGTTAACTCCCAGAGGTCATGTGTTTGGTTGCTGTAAGGGTCAGAGTCTGGAGGAGCAGGCACGTGACTATGGCTGTTTCTGCATGCAACGCCGAGTATTTGCACAAGAGTTTCATCATCCTTTCTCAGGAACAGCTGCCAACCGCAGGGTAACGTAGTTTCACTGTGGAGGGGAAGAGATGAGTTTTATATGTAAAATTACTTTTAACACCAAAACACTTCTTGACATAAAGGTCAATATGTGCCTAAATTGCTCTAAGTAACTGAGTTTATTGTAATTCCTCTCTGTCACATTCCCTTGCTGCAGCTGTGACACTGTGCTGTGTAACTTATTTAATTATACAGTTGTGTTTGCTGCTGTGTGTCTGTTGTTGGGTGTGCTATGAATATTTAGATTTTTCTTTCTCTGCAGTTCCGTAATTTAAACAAATTCACTGAAGTGTATTTAACCTGAAGTAATCTAGAATGTGTGTTGCTTTGGGCTGTGCTTTTTTAGGAACTTCCTTCTGCAAAATTGTATTCACAAAAGCAATTTTGTTTGTGTAAAGATGGGAAGAAGAACCAGCCCTTATGTGCTGTGCATTTCTGTAGTTTTTCGATGTTTGTTTTTAAAGCAACTTCAATCCACAGTGCTATTGGTGCTTTCAGTGGGTGTATTTTGACAGCGTGGACCTATACTGCAAACTTGCACACTTATTCATGTGCTTACCCCCAGCTTTCCTTCCAAAGAGTTCATTTGGACGCTAACCTGAAAATGTCAAAGGTCTGTGGGCTGAGCTGTGTTTAGCAACCTGGTAAACAGCTATTGGAGGGCAGAAAGTGCAGGATATGCTATTTCCATGATAAACTCTCTTTCTCTGAGGGTACTTATACAGCTTTTTAAATAGGGATTCATTGTATGCCTGTCAGCACTGTGCTGGGTAGAAAGACTGTGAGTAACATCTTGGAATATTTAAAGGAATGTTTAAGGGGGATGAGGGGGCTTTACAGTTTTTTCATAAAGACATCAAGATACAATTATAGACAGAGGGTAGATCTATAAAAATATAGTCAGTGGATCTAAAAATAGGAGAAATTATCATTCATATAATTAAGCCTAATGGACCTTCCTGTGTAAGTTTGATAAGATGGCTTGCTAATATTCACACAATTTTTTTTCTATTTAGTCAGTAAATTATGCATAAAGGACAAAACAGAAATAATCACCCAGACATTCATGTCACTTAGGTCTGACTAATTCTCATCCATTGTCTTTTATAGTTGTAAAATGGGAGATGAAGTAGTGGGGCTGATATCTATGCTGATAAAATATGCAATAATGACTGTTTTCTTAAATTAAGTTGCATATGCTCTTTTTGAAAATGAGATTGTCAGCAGTCATTGGTGAATTCTTTACGTTGAATCAGTATGCAGTAGAGGCAAATTCTGTGGAAGAGTCAAAAGAGCAAAGAAAGAGTAAAAAAAAAAAATGTTGACTTCATGTCATCTCTATCTATAAGTCAAACAGTGTAAGGAAGTTTCAAGGAAAGGGAGAAGAAAAAACCTGACTGCTTTTTCCAGAGTAGGTGGTGGAGGCAAGTTGTTTTTCTTAAAATGTTGATTACTTTGGCTCTAAGTTGTATGAAAAAAATCCTTATAAGGAACCACGTTTATCAAGGTGGGAATCATTTTGCACTATGGGACTGAATTTTAATTTGAAGATGATACAGAATATAGTTTTCAGTTAAATGAAAATAATTGGATGGACTAAAGTTGTGCTGTTTTTATACAAATGTATGTACGTGTAGAAAATAACAAATGATTCATGAATTATTGTAAAATAATTGCATGGGACTCTATTCTGCAGCAATTAGAAAATGCAATAATGCCAGAGTAAAAAAATAAATAAATAAAAGTAAAGAAAAGAAAAAACCCAAGCAATTCTGGGATTCCCTCTCTATGAAGCCTAATTCCCATTCGAAGGACAAAAGTACTTTCTTATTCTGGTCTTAGAATTGGATCTCTGGGATTTCATTCCTCAATAGGATTTTGATTGATTTTATTTTAGTAGTTTTATCTTATTTCATAATGTTTGTATTAAATCAGATACCTCTGAGCACTTAATCATTTTAGCTTCTAGATCTTTGTATTTAATATTATATTTGCTGTCAAAATTTAATATAAATAAGAATCATAATAAACGAAAGTCATTGATCAGATGCAGTAAGCTGCAGCAATGACAGGGAACAAAAAGCCCCATCCAGAAATCTTTAACTGTAATAGAGACACCTATTGACTTCAGTGGGTTTTGAGTCAGGCCTCAAATGGAAACAAAACCCATCTATGCTTGCCAGACAGGTCAGTGGATGGCCTGGAATATGATAGCCATTAATCCACTGTAATAACTGTGTGTCCTTACTGAAAAATGGTGACTAGTAAGACAAATGGGAGGATGCTGTGTTGTGTTCACACGGTGTAAAGCAGAGAATCTACAGACCAGATGAGGGGGATCTGGTGTATAAAACCAAACTGTCCTTCAAGCATCCTTATCATCCATCTCCTGATCATAAATTGAAAGGGGATTAGCTGGCATTGCCTGTGTGGGCTCTAGGGGATAAACATTGGAGACTCCCAAACCTTCTTCATAGGCTGTATCCAGGAGAGGACATAGCTGATGGCAATGCCAATGCTGCACGGTCCCCCTCCTAGGGACCAGAGGAGCTGATCATCACCAAACAAATATCCCTAACTCATATGAGTCATCTGTTTAGAGAGATTAAAAGGCTCCTTCCCTTACTTCAGGAACTATGGCACTGGGGAGCAAAAAAAATCCAGGCATTAACTTGAGTGGGAGAAAGATTGACTGAGCAGAAAAGACTACATGGACTACCGTGTGGTCCTTTTATCTGGAAGGAGACAGTCAGGGAGATTTGATTTCCAGCCCCTTCTCCAAGAATTTTTTCCATAATTTGCATTAAACACTCGTTATTAAAAACAGAGGACTATATCTTCTTTATGTGAGTATGTATTGGACATGCATTGATAATGTCTATGGAATCAGGACACCCATGCTAGTATTGTAAATCAAGGAAATAAGCCTTTAAAAATAAAAAGTAGTTTTACTTTCCCAGTGCTGATCCCAATATTGTTTGAAAATAAACCCTGATTTACTGATTAAGCCCATGGGTTCTTAAAATTTGTAATTTGGAGAAGTGAAACTTATGTTACCTTACAGTGTCTTTAGATTATAACAAGGTGCCTGTATTAGTGGTGGCCATAGTGTCCGTGAACCTAGCTTGCTTTTCTAGATGTTTCACAACATCTACTGGAGAAAATGAAGATCTCTAAACCATCCTCCCTGGTGACTGCCAAATGAGGTCCAGAAGGTCAATACTCTTCTGACCTGCAGAAGAGCACACAAGTTGTTACCAATACCCCAGCAGGGGAGCTGGCAGAGGCAAGGTCTTGGATCTGCTGTTCAGCTGTAGAGGAACTGAAAAGTGGTTCCCTGGGCAATAGGGAGCTTGGCCACATCTCTTGTGGCGCTTACAGTGGGGTGGCAATGCTTTGGGAGGTGACTCGTTGAGTGTATTAATTCCAGCCAGCTCAGCCACTCTAGCATCACACCCAACTACTTGTTTAGGTGTAGCCCTCTGCCTCCTAGGAGCCTTGAAAAACACTCTGAGAACAAAGAAGTTTAAATATCTTTTTTTTTTTAACCATTTTTGCCATTTTGTTTTCCTTTTTACCAGCTAAGGGGTGATTAGAATGAATGAGTGGGAATGATAAATTTGGTGACAATGAGGAGGTGTGAACAATCTGTGTGGAGAAAGCACAAAAATAGGATGTCTCCAATACCTCCCAGGAGAGGGTGAACATTAGCTAAATGAAAACTGCTGTCTTAAAGAGCTCTACAGGCATACTTTTTTTTTTTTTTAAGTCTGCGTGCTGGTGGGAGAGGAAAAATTGCTACTGTGTAAGATATCAAGTCTGAAGGGGAAAAAGAAAATGTTCTCATCATAAACTAAATGATAGCAAATTAAACCAGGTATTAGCATCATGCTGGCCATTTGGCTAAAGTATAAACAGGTTTGGATTAATTGGCACTAATGAGGCTGTGCTATTTAGGGGTTTATATTTAAATACCAACTGTTGTCCTTCCCATATGCATCAATGAAGCTCTTATGGATGGTCTTCAGGGACTGGCATAAAAATTTGATAAAAAAACCTGATCTGCATTTATGTATTTGTACCAAAAAGAATAGAGACAAATGTGTCTTAAGGGATTTAATTTTAAAAAATTTCTATAATTTGGAACATACCATCACACTGACTCTCAGAACCCTTCTACAAAAACCTGAGCTAGTTCAGTGACAATGAATATAATGCTCAGCTGGCTACAACCCATATAATCATCTGTTGTTCTTTCCACAGCTTGTTTCTAGAGAACTCTCTGTAATATACTATTGGTTTTAATAAAAGAGAGCTGGTACTTATGGAAGATACATACTTCAAGAGTTTTCTTTCTCAAAGAGGGGAAAAAGCTATATTCTCTTGTGGCTCTATGCTGTGTATTATGTGCTAACCTTGTCCTATTTCTGCCTATCCCCTAGAGTTTTTCCTGTTGCACCAAAACTCTTGGAGATGTTTAAAAAGGCAGAAAATATTTTGTGGTCTAACTATATAGTTCCCTAAACTGGGGAAACCATCACGTACCTCAGTGAGCCTCTTGACTACCTTCTGCAACAGAACGCAGCAGGCAACACTGGCGAAATTTTTCCCTAAAATAAAGAGTACGTCATAAATTTTCTTTGCCAATAGATCTGTAAAGCCCAGTGCACAAATGCTATTTTGAATGTGATGGTGTCTCTGAGCATTACAGTTACAGAACTCTTCTTCTTATAAAGATCAATGAGCTTGTAAATTTTGCAGATACACTTTTGGATATTCTGTTAGAAACTATGGTCTGTCATGTTTGCAGCTTGACTTGGACTTCTCTCCTTTCCCAGGACAAACAGAGCTAAAACACTAGGATATTTGGTGTAGCTAGAAGGCAACAGTAATTCAAGGTCCTGGTCTTGAAAGCTACATTTCTAACGATGCCTTTGTCTGCCATCTGTATCCTGCCTGCTCTGCCCTTGTACGTGAGCATGGCTGTACACAAACACCCCCTCATATTTTTAAGGAAGAAAAGCTGAAAGAGGTTGAATGTGGCACAGCCTGGAAACAACCTCAGTGTAGCTGAGCACAGACTGCAGAAACAATAATGCTGCCTCTGGCTTTGAGATCTCAAAATTGTGAATGACACTTCAGCATTTGTAACTGTTGTCAGTCTGGTGGGAGAACTTAGAAGCTGCTGATATAGCTTAAAAAAGGAAGAACATTGTATCTACAGAGAGGAAAAGAAAAGCCTTTGGGGTTACAGCAACATGTTGCCTTGGAAATACTTGAATTGATCAGTTTTACCATTCTATTCAAATACTTCACTTTTTAAAAGCTTTACATCAAGTAAGTTTGGGTCTTGAATGATGTAGCTTTAGTAGCTGCTTATCAGCCACTCGTGAATATGCATACTGCAGAAGCTAAACTGTGGCATTTTTCATTTTAAGGTGAAATTGAATGACCTGAAAATGGATCCATCTTCTCCTGTGTTACCAGCAACCATTTTAGAGCAAACTGCCTTGCGGCTAGGATGCAGTCCCGCAGACAAGAATCTTGCTTTTCACTTAGATGAAGAGGATGAGTTAAAGCATCTTCGTGAATGTTTCTGTATCCCAAAAGTCAAGGATCTGCCTCCAAGTGAGAATTATAATTACAGTGGGGGAGCGGGGGGAAAGTGTGGGGCTTCACATCTTCTGCATGTGTTTATCACAAATCTTTGGAAATCATTGTCACTTATGAGATAATTGTGCAATTGCAGTCATATCTGAGCACACTATGTCCCTGATGTTGCTAAATCAATCCATCAACTTATTCTGGCACCAAAAGCTTTATGCTCTCATTCCCATCCTGAATAAAATGTGAGGATACAGTACTTACATGGTGCTTATGCTGTCAGTCAGCTGCTTTGAACAATATAGTGACTGATTGAAAATTATAGGCAGAAGCATTTCTATCTAATGGTTTGAAACGGCAATGTAGCTTACAATAGTTCAGAGTAGTTGCTTCCTTGGTGTAATATAGTTTGGTATTATCTATCTAGTTACAATTATTTTAGTTAATGAAAGAGATGGTACATATATTATTAACATTTATGCCTTATTGCTAGTAGTAGAGATGATTTTCTTCCTGAGGCCAAATGGAAGACTGTGCCTTAGAATAAATAATTGATCTGAGCAAATAATTCATAATGAAACCTTGTATTTGAAGATCTTTCCCACTTTCCTCATGAATTGCCTACAAATAGATAACTGCACATGGCTTCAAGGTAGCTATGCGAAATGGCTCTCAAAATTTTTCTGCTTCATTCCTGGTCTGTAGGTTGTTTCGAGGAGCCTGTGGTATGCCTGGGCATGGGAGCAGGGGTGTCTTTGATTTATTAAGAGAGGACTTGGTGTACAGGCAGGGAGGCAGGAGGGGTGTGCAGGATGGCTGGTGAGCTGAGAGAGAGGCATTTTCTTTGAGTTAGCGCTCCTAGCCCAGCGAAAGTACAAAACATTTCCAAGGGTTTATTTTGTACCCACCACTGCTGCTCTGTCTGGCCAAAATCATGGGGGGAAACCTAGTGGAAGCACCCACCTGTGGAGGCAACATGGTCCTGGGCTCTTCTCCAGCTTCCCAAGTCCTGTCTGGGTTTACTTTCAGCTCACATGTCAAATACATGGGAAGCAAAAGCTGCCCTTGCTCTGCAGGTCCTGGTCATCACACACTGGAAGCTGAAGAAATGGCATATATTTCCTTAGACAGTGAACTTATATAGGCATAGTCATTCTCGTCCTGTTCTGCCTTGGCAGAAAGCATCTATTAAAAATTAAAGGAAAAAATATCATAGAACTTTCTTGCAAAATATTTTCGTTTTCTAATAAATGCAGATACAATTTGCTGCAGATTTCTTTTTCTCAAAAGAACGTCACTGACAGTACATGAGAAATTACAGGTACATTCACCAAATTATATTCAGTAAAGATCCATGGTAGAAAATGGTATCAATTGTCTGAATTTCTGGACATCTTTTGAAACTACCTTTGTCTTCAGTATCTTTTTGCCTAAAGATGATGAACGTCAGGAATGCAGTCTGCTCCTGTCCTTAGGACATGAGGCTGATAAATCTTAGTTCTCTAAGTACCAGTGGTATTGGCTTATCTTTCCGCACATTTAAATCCTTGAGTTTTGCTATTTGTGTTATTCAGAGCAGAACTGGACACTTTACAAATATTTAAACTAGGTGCTTCCTCTGCATGGAGGAGGTGTTCTCAGCCTGTCTGCCAAGAAGTCATTTTTTTCTTTTTCCCTCTGGTTACTTAAAAGGGTTTCGTAAACCCCATCTGTTTGTTTGGGTATGACTATTCTGTACTCAAAGCCACTTCAGCTGCCACCGTGCCACTACAAAATGTCCCTCCGAAGCTGGAGAGATGCTGGAAGGCAGCTCACATGGCCATTGAGCTGCTGCCCTTAATCTGGCTGTGCTATTGAAATCCAGCTCAACTAGGGCACCTGAACTGCGGCCGTGTCTTTGACTGCAGCGTGTGAAATGTCTCTCAAGAATATAAAAGGTCACTGTTCAGTGTAGTGTCTCAGCAGCTTCAGATTAAAGAATCTTCCAAGAAGTACGTAAAGGTTTTGATACCGCTGTGACAGTTTTCATTGCTTCCCTTCTAACCTCCATTATAGTTTGTTTATCAGTTACCATCATATTTAGACTCAAAGACTGTTGATGTGTTTTTTTTCCGCCAGTTACTACAATATTTAGTCCTGAGACTGTGGATATATGTGTTTTAGTGAAGATAAGCAGCATAGTAGTACCAGCCAAATAGCACAGAGAACCTATCATTCTTGTGTTACCAAATTGAGGAGTTTTTTCCTTCTCTTTTTCCCCTGTCTCTCTTTTCTGTGCTTCAGCTGTCATCAGGAACAGCTTCCCCACTGAAAAACAGCAGGGGTGTAAATACATATGTATATTTACATTGTTTGTCTATACGATAGAGACAGATCTCCCATGACATTTATCTGAGCACAGGAGCGGATCCTAGATAACATGCTTCTGAAGATAAATGTCATTACAGATATTAGGCATCAAATATTCTTTATATATTTACATAAAACATTACAATGAGATTTTAAAATGAAGCCTTACCAGAAGCAGATGAGAACATCCATAGGAGACAGTTGTAAGATTATGTACATAAAAATATTTAGAAAGTCATTATAATAGTTTAATTTAGTTATCAACTTATAAACTGTCATGGCTGTTTATTTGTTATATCGATCAAGTGGAAACCACTAGCAGACTAACTCCCTGGCAAATCTTTGAGTTTTTATGTGTAAGCATGAGGGATGAGGCGAGGTTCAGGTGAGCAAATAGCAAAAGATGACAACAGAAGATTTACAGAAATGTTTGGATCTCTTCACCCTTCTCCGAGATGACAACAAAGTCTCTTTAACGCTTTTTCGTGCACTGGGGGGAGGTAGGAATGACTGGATTGCAGTTGGCAGTCGGGCACCAAATCACCAGTCTGATTAAGGCTATGGCTTGTGCTTTGTCATCTTGTAAAGGAATAGAGGATCATTTGGGCTTCTTGGGAATAAAAAGATGTCCCAGATTGAAAGTGTTGAGCTATATTTCCCTGAAGAGATGGTTAAAGGTAGTGGTTAATCTTATAAATCTGGCTTTTTGTTTGGAGGGCTTGTGAAGGGAGTATGGGAAGGTGTGAAAGAGGTGATCTTTTATCTTTCAACAAGGGGTAGGACTCAGATAATGTATAAACAGATTTAGTCCTTCCTTTCTGGTTAATAAAGACATTGTATTTTTCCCTTTTGCTTGGACTGAATATTTCTGAAAATAAACTTGCTTTTTCTTTGAGGTTTAAAAGGTATAGAAATACATCTTTAATGTAGACAAATGGGTATATTTAGTATGCAAAATAATATACGTTACTTGATCTGACTAGTTTGCATGAATCTGAGTAGGTGTGAGAATAATTTATAATGTATCTAATTAATCTTAATGTAAATTATTGTTCATGTATTTTTTTTTTATTTAGGCTACTCTAAGGACACATTTCAATAATTATCTCCTGTTTGTTTTGCACCAGCCTTTATTTCATCAGTTGTGCTTATTTCCTATTTGAATATTTCAATATATATTGCATGTCAGCCACAGCTTCTCCAGAAATAAATAGGGCCAATACTGTGAGAAATGAGGATAGAGTAATTTGGGGAAAAGCAAGTGCTAGTCTTAAGAAAACAAATGCGTTACTGTAAAGAATATCACAGTGACCAAGGAAATGTTGGAGCACAAGGGTGTGCTGGTCAGGAGAAGCTGTGAAATGGCAAAGATACTGCAAAAAACAAGCCTAGTTTGGGAAGCAGCAGTGGTCCAAAATGAGTCTTTTAATGATGTCAGAGAGGTGGAAGTAAACGGCTTTTTGTGAAAAGGAAAAGAGTACATCCCAATATAGAGTTGATAACATGCCAAAAAAAGAATGTCCAAGTAACAGGCGTAAAAGTAGAAAAATACACTTTGTCAAAGTGGTAATGCCATCTCTGTCCAACAATGACCCAAGGGGCATTTTTATTTAGAAAGGACTGTGGTGCAAGAAAAGCTAACTTGCTTATAATTCCTTACCTGTTTTAATTGGTTGATTGGACTATAAAGAGTATTAGTGAGATTGAGCTCCAAATTCTTGAGCAAAGATCCTTTTCTCTGTTCCCAATGAGACAGTATTATTGTGTGTCTTGATAGGAAAAGAACTGTTAATAGAACCAATATAGGAGCAAGGATAATATTTATGCCTCTCTGTTTTCATTCATATTAGAATAGAGATGAAAAACAGACATAGTATCTGTAAAACAGATTAGGCTGAAATTGCTCTCTGATTTATGCTTTTTAAAAGCTTCTAAAGCTTTAGTTAAGAAACTACCCGTGTTGTCTATACTTCTTAAAAATGTATTTCTGGTGAGGTTCAATGAAGTTGGTAATTGTTAGTGCAAAAAGTAGTAAGAGACCTTTTCCAGGCATCTAATCTATTTTTCT
Source organism: Nipponia nippon (assembly GCF_047370975.1). NCBI lineage: Eukaryota > Metazoa > Chordata > Aves > Pelecaniformes > Threskiornithidae > Nipponia > Nipponia nippon. The sequence continues at coordinate 95,749,036 of NW_028262369.1, forward strand.
ACAGCCCTAACATAAAATTTTCACAGACAGAAATGCAATCTTATCATTCATTTCTAGAATGTATCTTAGCATATTAATTCATTTGATCTTTTTCTGAGGAATATCGACTATATTTACCAAAAATACACGTAATGTTAGCTTTTGGGGTATTGTAAGTATATGTATAGATGAATGCAAATTACTTACTACTTCTAGAAGGTCACCATCACTTGTCCCTCCAAGAATCTGTAACATGAGAAATAATAGAAAAAGGCAATGTTTGGATTGATAGATGATGACACGGGGTAATTAGATTGTTCAGAACCTCACTAGAGCTATTATTTATAAATTTCTACTGCCTTGCTTTTCTCCTAATCATTGAAAGGATTTGTCAACATAGATTTCCTCCTCCTCCACAGATGATGACATGAAGTGCAGCCCACAATATATGCTGACAAGGCAAGAACTTTTGAGACTGCCTTAAAATATTCTGTGCAAAGACTACATTTTTCTAAATAATGATTTAATCATGCAGGGAGAACTTACACGAAAGACACAGATTTACCTAGTCTTAACTTTTATTAAATGCACGATTCAAATAGTTTCATGACTTGGAGCAGGAATATATTGATGATAGAAGAAAGGTGGATAGCCTGGTCAGGAAAATACTCCCTCTTCACTCACCGTTGGTTACAGACCTGACAAAATCGGTGCCAGTGGCTGCTTCCCACACAGCCCCAGACACCTGGGGATTTAATGCTACCTGAACTCACATTAGCTCCAGAACAGGTATAGATGGACTCAGCCAAAAATTGCAGGAGGACGAGGGGAATTACTGCTTGCAAATTGCCCTGCTGTCCTCCTCCTTAGATGCTTTTGCAGCGTCACCTGCGTGGTGTCTTAGGAGGAAGGTCAGGATGCGGCACCTCCGTTCACGCATAGGGACCACGGTGCCCGAGGGAGCTCCAGAATGGGCAGAGCTCTGTGTGGTGGCACACGTGCGTGTGTGCGTGCTGTCCCTCCTGGGCTCACTCCCATGTGCGTGTTGTTTCTGTGGTTTCCCTCCACAGCTGATCTGAGCCTGGTGAATGGAGAGGAGAGCTGTGTATACTTTGCTGGGAATTCCCTCGGGCTCCAGCCAAGAAAAGTTAAAACTTACTTGGATGAAGAACTGGACAAGTGGGCTCGAATGTGAGTACACAGCAGGGTATGTGAGATGCTAACCCATGCTTCAGATGAGCACTTTGGGGTTTTTTTGGATCTGCCTTGAAAATGCTCAAATAGAAGAATAGTGTGTTAAAACCACTATAGCCCAGGAGTAAAACATGTTCAGTGTTTCCCTAGCACTATTTAAATCTCCTTTAAAGGTATGAGCAGTAAAACGGGGAAAGAGAAACTTCCAGCTGTGCTAACCTGTGCTGCACATGGTGGCTCTGCTTTGGCTCATCTGGAGGACCTGAATGGCTTAGCCATCCCCATCCATTTGCTGTGCGTGCTTATACGCAAGACACACAAACTCATTTGGTTACTGCTGGTTGCTGGTGAACATGATTCAGTTTCAGACCCTGTAATTTTCTAATTAGTATTTTTAACTGCATGTGATTCACCCTGCAGGCCTTGCAATGGGCAGTTCCCCTTGAAATAGCACCAAGCGCAGGTGGTGCTGCTGCCAGTGCTGGCAGGTTTTTGGCTCCTCTTAAACCAGGTCTCTGCCTGACAAGTTCATTTTATTTAGAAAGAAGCGTTCCTGTCTTCTCAGGAGCATCTCAGTGAGGAGCTGAGGGTAGATTGCAATGAGCTCTGCTGAACAGAGCTGATGTAAGAGAGACGGGGACAAAAGAGGGACATGTTTCAGCATTGCAGGGGAAGGAGCATTGTTATCATAACAGATGGGAAACTTTGAGATATATAGGAGGGGGAAAATAGCTTTTTTTAAAAATATATATATATATATATTATACTTTGTTTCCCTGGAGAGTCTGTGCTTTGAGATGTCCAGCACCTGTCTGAGCAACTGAAGCAGGGAGGAGCAAGGAAAAAGATAAGTAAAAACCAGGGAGCTGAAGGTGGCAAAGGAAAATAACATCCAGATGAGTGAGTGAGCTGGAAAAGAGATGAACACTTTTATAGGTGCGGGATATGAGTGGAACTGATGTGATTTCATGGTGAGAGAGCAGAGGAAATATGGGGAGGTAGAAGAAGAAAAGCTAATTCTGCTAACTGGGCAGCCTTGTTTCAATAGAAATGCTATAAATGGAGGCTTCGCAACGTAAGTGCGAAAACTCTGTAGCTGCCGTTTCACTTAATATACGAATGCTGTGGGTTAATAAAAATGGTTTGCTCTTTCCTATTTATTACTTGCATTCTTGTAAGTGAGAAGAAGATTGAGAATGAATGGGCATGAATGTGAACTTTGGGAAGTACTTGTTCCTTCTGGTTATTCATTCAGCACAACACTGCAATTTCTCCAGTCATTTGAAAAAATTGCAACCCTGTCCATTTCTGTATGATTATCGTACTTTATCAGGGAAACAGCTGAGCTCTTTCGAAAGGTAAAAGTCAGATAGCACTCTTATCTGTTAGAGTGATGCACTGGGAGTGCAAACATATTTCAACTCCTTCACTGTACCTTTTCATTGGTTCACTTTCATTGTTATGTTTGTCTTTGCTACAGTGAAGGATATTTTTTTTTCCTTGATGATTATAAAAATCTGAGAGAAAAGGGTAGGCAGCATGTTTCTCCAGAAGATCAAAAGTACCTTCAGTAGCTGTATCTAAGGGGGAAATATGGCTGAACTTGATTTCAAGCCATTGGAAGAGAGGGAGTAAATCTAGAAGGCTGTTTGCCAAAAGTACAGCTTGGCCCCAAACACCTTACCCAGAATAAATCAGAAAGTTTCAGAAAAAAACAACAACAACAAAAAAACAACTCAACACAAACTAAACCCAACAAAACCCCACAACAAAATCCTGCTAGTTGCTGATGCACCTAAGGCAACTGAGAAAGTCAGGGTGAGGTCAAGCTAAATTTGAACAGAGCAATTTATGCTTAAAGAAGCTGATGGGCGGAATTGGGTGCTGGAGGCTGCAAAGGAATAGGTGGTTGGAGATGCACAAATGGATGCTTTTATTCCAGTCACCAAGGATAGCTTAGCAAAATGCAGTCTAAGGTAGTAGTTGTTACCAGCCGAAGCCTGTTCAATGTCTTCTGTGTTGGCAGCATGGAATTTAGTGTCTGTGGCTTAGATAAATAAGTAGCAAGAAACTAAGAAATGGCATGCAAATTAGGTACATCCTTCAAGTCAGCAATGATATAGATTCTGGCTCTCTTATAAATTGGTTTACCACGTTTTCTGTTTGTTGTGTCTTGGGACTCATCTCAAATAGCTACTATACTTGTCTATTTAAATGGTTTTCACTGCTTATAGCTGATGGCAAGAGTGAGAAGGAAGATTACTTGGTAGCTGTTGTCAAGGGCAGGGAAGCTCATAGCTTTAGCTCTGTATGGTGATGGCAACTCATTAGAGTAAGGCCTGGAGAGAAAGAGGCCTTTTCATGCATTTCTTTCTTGTTGTGTTCCCTCTTACAGTGTCACTGTCCTTTTTTTCTCCCCCCTTGCCTTTAAATGACAGGTTATAACTTTCTTCTCTTACATCTGCCTCCCACGTACCTGTTCTGTTTTTGTATTCTTTCTTTCCACATTCCTCAGTCCTCTTTTTTATGCTAATGTATAAAGATTACAAATTCAAGCCACTGGCATTCTTAGTATGGATTAAAAAAAAGCCTTTGAGACTTCATCTTTCTGTTTTGATTTCAGCTAAATCCAAGATTTACTGAATGAGGGGCAAAAAAGAATGAAGAGTTTTCTCTTCTGTGCTTAGAGTAGCCAATAATCCAGTTTTTTGAAATCTAAAAGGCCAAGGTTCAAGTGACCTGTTTGGTTGGATAAAGGCCAATAGGTGCTTTGCAGTGTCTTGTTTTCCCTTCCCCCGCCACAACTGTTTAAGCAATTAATGTATTTTATAGAATTGTTATTGCATGCGAACAAACTCGCTGCAGCGGGCAATGTCTCTCACGTCCGAGTAGCTCATTAAAGTGCAACTATTAAAACAGAAGGGAGTCTGCCGTAGCCAGTTGTTGTGCTCTTGTGAAGGGCTGGTAGGGTGATTGGGGAGTGGAGAACCTGCTTAATGGAAGTCTTGAGGATTAGAGTTGTTTAGCTGAGCAAAATGAAGACTGAAAGGAAAAATGATTGTTCTCTGTGAATGTATCAAGGGATAAACATAGGAGAAAAAAGGAGCCACTTATATGAAATAACATGCTGGCACAGTAAATATAAACTAGGAATTAATAAATTTGGGCTAGAACCTAAATATGTATATATACTTCTAAGCATTGAAGTAGTCTGGCAACAGGCTTCTGACGTGAGTATAGTAGACAAAAAAACCCAGGTCTGTGGAGGGCTTTATAATATAGCACCTGCAGTAGCAAGGGACTGTTTTCAGTGAGTTAAAAAGTATCTTTGATTCTATGTTCTGAACTAATCCTGCAAGATATAACAGCCCTGAAAGCAGCAGTGCAGCTTGGCAGGGCTTGGTCATATTCTGCTTGACAAACTCACTTCTTCTGCCATTTGGCAGGAGTCATCTCTGCATAGTACCTTTCAGCAGGTTGTATGTTAGAGCTGTAAATGCCTGGTTTAATCCCCTAGCTTTTTTAGTTTTGCCTTCAATCTACACACAGTTCTTTTTCTTTGGCCATGTCTTCCTTTCTTTTGGCTATTTCTTTGCTTGAAACCATCACCAAACTTAAGAGTCTGTATTGGCTTATTAAATGCTTTGCATCATTTTTGGCACAGAAACAAGAAGGACATTTCCACTTGAACAAGATTTGGATGAGCGAAGAAGATTCCTGAAGCTGGCAATTAATTTAAATCCCTTTTGTTACCTCCTTTGAAACCCTGAGATCATATAAGAAAGTGCGTTTCTAGCTCCCCTAGTGAGCTTTATATCAACCAGACCTCAACGAATAAAATGTGGCATTGTGATTTCTTGCCAAATTGAAAATAAAATGGTAACCGACTAAAAATTAATTTGTGCAATGAAGAACTCTCACAGTAGTTTAAGAAATAATTCTGTTTGTGTGATGCTTTATGATTTGATAGGCCATGTTTTGTATTCATTAATTTGGGTACCTCGATTTAAATCTCTCTCTGGCTACCTAGGGTGCAGAGGAAAGAAAATGAGATGTAGGCTATACGTGTCTGAGGGAAATGCCAGAAGCACTGCAGTTGTGTCCTTAAAGATTACCCCCAGTGCCTACCAGAGCTGAGAGAGGGGTGGCATAATATACAGAGATATAAATTCTCTGAGGCAGAGCATAGAATTTTACAACCTAAGTGTAATAGGATGTATTGTGCCATCAGCAAAGGCTACAGAGTTTCATGTGATTAAAATAAAAAAAGGGTCCAAGAATATGCCTTTAACTACCATTTTAGCTGCAATAATTTCTGTCTCTTGGCATTTATATTGGCCATCAAGAGGGAGGCAAGCTGTAAGCTGTGCTGTAATAATAATAATAATAGGAATAATAATTAATGCTGGCTCTCCCCTCTTTCAATATACTTAAATTTTCATGTTTTCTTCTCAAAATAAAATATCCTCATGCTCAAAATCTCATATCTGTTTTCATGATAACTTGGAAATTTATTCTGAAATTTTGTTAGTCCTGTGTGCTGGTGGAAAGAGCTTTCATCAGTAAATTCCCATTAGAAGGACACTAATGGCTATAAAATCAGAGAAAGCTAATGAAAGAGAATCCCATAGGTAGTTAGGTCTTCTTTTTCCTGTCTTATTATGTTTGCTATCCTCTTTCAGAAATACGGATCCCCTCGGGCTGGGAGCCACTGAAAATCTTTGGGTTTTTTTTTACTTTAACAGTCTGTATTACCTCGAAGTCCTTTGATCACTATATTACAGTTAAGAATAAGAAGGGAAATTAGCAATAAATGTCTTGCTGTTTATGTAACACATACCACTGTCTTTAGGGAAAGGAGCTGCATTTTGGTTTGATAGAAGGAGGAACTGTTAGCACTAATCCTGCCCCTTACCACATTTTCTCCCCTACCAACCTACTGCCTTTATTCCTCATGTATGAAATGTTCTTGTAAATGAGTGTTATTTTACACTGCCTGCTTTCTGCTTTCAAGGTCTCATCAGAGAGCAATTCTAAAATGGAGAAAAGTGGTCAGCTAGTGTACCGCAACCTTATCCAAATTAGGGATCAAGGTCCTTCTTGTCATCCCTCTGTGGCTGGACTTGTTGAACGTAGGGAGGTTATTTTATCTGTAAGAGATGTTCAGCTATACCTGTGCCCTCCTTCAGCTGTTGACCTAAAGTAGTCCAAAAGCAAATGGTATTTTGCAAAGATAAGAGTCATGAAATGGTTAATACAAATTGTGCTTTTTGCAGCAGTTCTTCTTTTCTTTAGGACTGTGATTCTTTTGGAAATATCCCTAGGAGGAGTGAATTACACCCAAGTCAATCAGAAAGGGTCTGACTATAAAAATCCAGATAATTTGTGTGGGAGACGGAACAAAATTCTACCTGAGAAGGGAAAGTAGGAGGTGGATAGGGAAAACCAATCTTTTAAACAGCCTTAAGCATGGGGGACTAGCTGGTAGTGTCTCATACACCCTCCTTTCTCATGTCTTCATCTGCCAGATGTCTTCTCATGATTTTGAGTGAACATTGTGTGCCTGTTCTTCTTTAAAAGGTTTATTACTTGCTCTTTTTTTTTTTTCTTTCTTTCTCTCATCACAGCTTTTAGGGCTTTTTTTGGTCTCTACCCAGTTTTCTACTGGTTTTGTCCCTCTTTTGAAACAGCTTTATACTTGGTTTGCCTCAGCCACATGCAGCCTGGCATTTCTGACTCTACAAGTACCCCGTGGTGCTCAGCAAATATGAAAATCATCCAGTGTGAGATGGAAGCCCAGAGCCATGTTCCTCTGGATTAGCACAATTATTACTTTTCTCAGTCTGCCTTCATTTGCATTTAAATCTGTACGCTACATCCTGCATGTTTAAGAAACTTTGCAACTTTTTATTTATATATGCACGGTGGCTACCTTAGAAGTTTACTTCTCTGTCACATTTGAAGCAAAAATTAGTTCAGAGCACTTAATCCAGAACTAAATGTACATATCTGTCTCTTCAGAGTAGTAATGCATTCAGGTTTAAGGTGCGCATATGATCCACTGTAGAGAGGAATAGTTTGCAAAATAAAGTTTTTAAATGCCCGCTGTCAAACCAAAAAGCTCTCTGCACACTTAGATCTAGAACAATTTGGCAGGGAGAAGTAATAAAAATTAGCAGGCAGCTCTGTTTGGGCAGGTGATTCCCTGTGTATACATTAAGTACCTGCTGGGTTATGCAGAAGGGTGAGTTCAGACAGATTCAGGAGGACAGAAATTGTTTCTGACAAGAAATACTTCTGTTTGGGAGCAAGGCAATATTCAAGTCTACCATCCTCTGCACCGTACAATGTTCAGCTAGAAATGCTGGTGGAGTGAATCTGCTGGGTGATCTCTGCTCTCTGTGTAAAGTGAGCTGGGGTTAGCGGGGAGCCATCCTGCACTGGGCACCACAGTGCCCTTTCCCGGCATGCCTGTTCCCAGAGGCTTCTTGTTCCTATGCAGCCACTTGCAGAGGGCTTGTGAAAAAGCTATCATCTCTAATTTTGAGGGATTTCTAGAGGAATTTTGAGGCCCCAGATAAATAGTTTTCAAGCAATTGAAAACCTGTAGGAAACCAACAAATTAATTGCATTTGCTATGAGCTTTAGTGGCATGATAAGAAGTGCTGTGCTCATCTTAAGCGAGTCTCCTCCTTCTCCCTCCTCTAGATGTGGTATCTCCAAATCAGGTACGTTTCTTAGGACTGATCCAGAGGGAACAGCATATGTTTTTCACCATTTGTCTCTTCCTTTTCAGAGGTGTTCATGGCCATTTCAATGGTCAGCGCCCATGGGCTTTGGCAGACGAGTGCATCCTGGACCTGATGGCCGAGCTGGTTGGTAGGTGTGAACTGCAGGGAAAAATATTTCTCTAGCAATGAAAACAAATTTGGTTTCTTTTAAGACTGGAAGTCCTGAAACTCTGTAACCAAAATTTAGTTTTAAAATAGTTTTTCTGACTGTCTTGTGCATGGACTAACACTTTAAGGCTGCAAATTATTTAAGAATTGAATGTATGCGATAATATATGAGCATATGCATATCATGAAACTAATTACAGCAAAGGGTTTCTTGGAGCATCATAAACCACTTGGTCTAACACATGAAGCCCTTTTAAAGGGCACTTGGCATTACAGGATTCTCAGTCTCTCTCCTAGAAGTAAACCAATGAACTTTCCCCTTTGAAAAATGATTTCTATCTAGACGTTTTCTGCTTTTCCTCCTTTCCTCGCCACTAAATCCAGCCTTATATTTGAGAACTGCTTATGTCAATGAAGCAGATAATTTGGGCAGGACCTGCTATTTGTAAGTTCCCATTACCCTGCTGTACCACTCGAGGAGTCTGCAGTTCTGCAGGACCTTGGCAGTAAATACATCTGGTTATTCCAGAGATTGAGAAGGAGCCCTGGAGACTTCTCCTGGTGAGTTTGCCAGCCATGAAAGCAGTCGTCTGAGTCTGAATGCAAATTTCCTCTGTCACCTCTTATTCTAACTTGTGTGTAGTTGCTGAAATAATCTTTCACTGGGATTTCCTTCAGAGCTGTTGCTGTCAGAAGGGGGAAGAGAAACGATTTTGGCAGGGTTTCTCACAGACCCTTTCTCTCCCCAACCATTACAGCCGTTGTCAAGGCTAGGTTAGTAGATTTTAGTGAGATTTGGCCAGTATTTCAATTTAGCTGTTGAATGCAACTGTCAATACTGACTGTCTGAAGTGAATTATCGTGTGTTCATTTGTGCCTTCACTAAGGAAGAATATTACGGTTAAGTTGACCTACTGCACGCTAGATATTGTCTCGTAATTTCTCCTCCAACTATAGACAAGAGTTCAATGAGAAAGTTATGGTTTTTCTCCTTCAAGAGAAGCAAATGGGGTCTGAACAATTGGAAACAGAGACATTAAGGAATGTTTCATGAAAAATTTATTTATATATTTATAAATAAATTCACTTCCTGACTTCTTCATGAAGTTTCCAAATTGCTCCAATAATAATGTCCAGCATTTTAGCTGAACAAATATAAGAAAATATTGTTATAGTTGGTCTAACCATGATGTAAGCACTAAGATAACATAAATATGAACGTGGCTAGGCTGGGGATCACTGGGCTATGTGGAGCGATCCCATCTGCAGAATGAAATAACCAAAATGCAGGTTGGTTGTTCTGATTTTGGAAGTTGCTATCATAGCACCTAGTATTGCTCAGGATGTTAAGAAATTACTTTTCTTGCTTTCATTACATTCAAGCTCAGTTCATTCATCTGTTAACTATCATAGAACATAAAAATGTAAGAATATAAAGGGGTGAAGGGTGTAAAAATGCTGAATGCAGCTGATTTAGGTATTTCTCTAGTTTGACCCATCTTTCCTGACAAGTGGACGTTCTCATTCTGGTAGGGTATTACTGGGAAGCTGCGGGCAGGTGGGGAAATGCGACCTGTCACACAACTAGCCCAATGCACAGTAAGGGCTTTGAAATTGGAAACCTTGAACTTAATTAACTGGTGGGTGGCGAATTATTCTTACGTCTTATGAGAATGGGAGAGTAGTCACACTACAGACTTACAGGCACTTGAATCAGTAAAGTAACAAGGTAGACTATTGATGCTCTTCACGTAACGAGGAAACAGAGCCAAGATCCTCCAAAGGGCAGCTTGAAGCACTTGAATTATCATCCTTCTCTGCACCACCTTCTGTGAATGTTTGCCACTGCTCTGTTTGCAAAACGTGGGCTCCCGTGAACTCCCCACAGGGTGTTGGGGCAGGCTGAGCCCTGACCTCCCGCCAGTGCCGGTGCCGGGATCAGTTTGGCCTCAGCTTTAGGTTAAGAGTTGCTGCAGAAAGCAGGGAGTCAGGCTGGGACTTCTTTTCCCTTAACCATCTGTCTTGCAGAGGCTGCCAGCTCAGTGTGTATTACAATATTTGTTTAACTAAAAGTATTCTGGGTGTAAGGAGAGGGAAATGAGAGCTTTGCTTAAACTTCACCTAATTTCTTACTAGCCTCTCCATTTTTTTTTTCTTTTGTTTTCCAAACTCTGTATGACACTGATGCTTTTTTTTTTTATCACAATGGCCAGACTATACTGAGCTTATTACAACTTTGTTCATTTTAAATGTATATTTTGAAGTTTTCTATAAAAAAATTATGATGGCCGAGGTCACCTTACCATTAAACTACTTTTGTTATCAAAATTCTTTGTTGGGAAGGGTTTCATCATTGTCTTGTTTTCCTCAGCAGTAAAGGGCTTGTCAACATTATCAGTTTGGAATTTGTTCTCTGGATTTTTTGGACTTTGTTTAATTGAACTATCAAATGTGGTCTGGGTTTAAATCTGGCCCTCAGATTCACATGCCAGCAGGGTTTTATTTATATAATATCCTCACAGCTTTTTTCAGGACCTAGGTGAGTGATTCTTAGAATGCAAATGAATTAATATTTCCCGAATGTTGGTTCCCAAATACTGGCTGCATCCAAATAAAATCTGATTTTTAAAATTGTAGGTAGTAGTGAAAAGGTTAAGAGAATAAATGCAGAAAAAATATTTTGTTAAAATGCTCTCTTCCAATGTGGTATTTATGATTAGGTACTGCTTTCCAGCAAGGTGTTATACTGAGTATGTACGAGTTGAGTGCATTCTGAATTTCCTTTTTTAGTGAATTTAATGTAAGAACATAAACAGAATTTTACCCTGTTTTTCATTCAATATTTAATATGTTATGGAGGAGGAGGAATTGTCATTTCTCACTCTAAGTAGTAGTAGTAAGTAAAAATTATTTGCTGAGATTTATTCAGGAATCGACTAAAGACTGTAAAATATCTTTGTCCGCTTAATGGTTTATAGTGCTATAACACCTTGCTTATTAAATGCAGTCACATTTTCTTGTTCAATGAAAGTTACAGTAGTAAATACATTGTGAAATGCAGAGTCAAGGTCAGTGGAGGCCAAAGCTTTTTTTCTATGCTCGCGCCGAGTGGCATAACGTGGTGACGGTAATCTTGGTTTCTCCTACCAGACTTTATTAAAACATTACAACCTTGGCAGGATCACCTTCTGATGGAACAAGATTAACTGTATGGCTGCTGCTGTACAATGTGCTCAAGCAGGTCTCTGTTGAGGGAAGAATGAATGCTTAGCAGATTTATAGTGACTTTGAGTGATAAGGATTATTTGAAATAACCAACCTGTTTTCAGAATTGGGGTCTTTAGCCTTTTTTTCAATCATTTTACAAAATGCTTTTTACTTACTCCGGTGAGAATCAGGCTCCCACTGCAGTCAGAGAGGAGAAGGATGGCAGTGTCTGCCTAACGCAATCATAATTGCCTCTGAAGTTGTACTTTGCAAATGCTGCTTCCTTTTATTAAAGAGGAGATTTATCAAGCAGAACATACAGGTTTTAGCCTGTCTTGGAGATATGGTATAAAGTTAGGAAATAAAGAAAGCAAACATAATTTTGTCTCCTGTGTGCCGGGTCTTTGAATATTGTAATAGGTTAATTGGATCACAGAAAGGTTGTTTTCTGAAACACAGTGCAGGTTATAGAGGATAACAGTTTTCCAATGACACGGATGAGGTTTGTTTTGCGGGCATGAAATTCAATAATGGAAAGCTTTTAATAAATATATAATTTACGGAAGACCAAGACTTACATGACAAATGTAGTGTCATATTTAATTTGGGATGCTAGCATGCAGCTAAAAGTGATCTACAGATTAACCGTTTCCTTTATACAGAAATGGTACAGCAGGCAGAAGATTGCTTGTGCAGAATTTGCTGTGAAAGCCACAGATTTCATGGAAGGAGCAGAGGGAGAAATAAGAACAATACCATTTCTTGATGCTATCCTTTTTTTCAGCCTCAAGAGTTCCATAGAAATATTAAGACTGCAAATAATACTGTTTTCAGCTGCAATCACTCTCTCTGGCTGTCTTCTGCATCTTCAATAGAACAGCCACAAGGTGACCTCTTCCAACAGCATGGAGCCTGCAGATGCAATGCTATCAGAGGGAAGAAAAGAAAGCAAAGGAGAGGAGTTTAAGTGAGGAAAAGAGCTAATTTTTCACTATGAAGAACTAGGTCTACTTATATTTCTTCCCACAAACCTGATGATGTCCCTGGTGTCTGAAGGAGGGAACTTATTCATGACATCTCTTTTTTTTTTTTCCTCCTGGCTCATCCCCTGGACGGGTTCTCCCGAGTCACTGGCAACTACTGGGAAATATTTCTGTCCAATACTTGGAGATTTCAGCAACACACAGAAAGGCCCTCGAATACCTCAGTCAGAATGATTCTTCGATTTTTTTGCCTGCTGGGCAAGGATTTATGAATAAACCCTTCCTAATTACAGATTTCCATGTTCTTTGGCTATATTTGCTTGTATTGAGTTCAACCCACAGTTATGTCTTTTTCCTAAGTAACTGACTGGCAAAGTAACAACTCCATGAACCTAAACTCTGTGGGATATGGTGGGAATGTCTCAGTGCTCTTGCTGCCTTTCCCCCGTGTTGGTTGGGACCTTGTGTGCCCTCCAAGGCAGGGACAGGAGAAAGCCAGGATTCACTTCTCCTTTTCATGTGACTCCCCTTAACCTTTTTACCCCAACATAATGTTTTCCTTTCTTCTTTATCGATCTCAAGGGTGGCTGTTGCCCTCCCTGCCTGCTTACACTTGTCTTCACCCCTCCCTGCCTGCAACCTCTTTCCACCTTCGGCCAACTCTACTTCTGCGGTGATGACTAGGGCAAGACGCACGAGCCCATCTTCCAGCTGAAGAAGACTCTCAAAGCACTGATTTGTGTCAAGGGTGAATTACTGCTTTTCAACAACAGACATCAGGCAAAACAGAAATAAACAGGAATTGATTTTCTCCATATCTCTAGTGGCGTCCTGCCCAACACGTAGTCCCTTGTCCTGCCTAAAACCTTTCACCAGTGGATGATAAGGGTTCAAGAATTTGCTACTAAATACTTTGTAATAACAGTTAGTTGTTACTTCATTAGCTCTGCTCATGATTAGCTGTTGTCAAAAAGCATGTTATTAGCCTCCTTGGATCTATGTAGGTATGTTTTTTACCTTGTGAAGTTGCCACATTAATGTTGGGTTTAACCTAAGCCAGCAACAAAGCACCACACAGCTGCTCGCTCACTCCCCCAGTGGGAGGAGGGAGAGAATCAGAAGAGCAAAAGTAAGAAAACTCGTGGGTTGAGATAAGAACAGTTTAATAATTGAAAATTAATAGTAATAATGATAAATTGTTATGAAAAGAAAATCAACACGAGAGAGAGAGAGAGAGAGAAACAAAACCCAGGAAAAACAAGTGATGCAACCACTTACCACCCGCTGACCGATGCCCAGCACGTCCCCGAGCAGTGGTCGTTGCCTCCCGGCCAGCAGCCCCCAGTTTCTATACTGAGCATGACGTCATACGGTATGGCATAGCCCTTGGGCCAGGCTGGGCCAGCTGTCCTCGCTGTGCCCCCTCCCAGCCTCTTGTGCACCTGGCAGAGCATGGGAAGCTGAAAAGTCCTTGCCCACCATAAGCACTACTTAGCAACAACTGAAACATCAGGGTGTTATCAACATTATTCTCATCCTAAATCCAAAACACAGCGTTACTGGGAAGAAAATTAACTCCATCCCAGCTGAAACCAGGACAATTAATAATGGTCTCTTATATTCAATAGGCCACTTTGCTTGTTTTTTTTTTTTTTTTTTATTAGGGATGAGATTTAGCTTGACGTTACAGTAACCACTTACAATAGATGATTTTCTCAATATATTTTCTGACTTGCTTTACATATAAACTTATGACAAGAATAAGTCTGCAAGCCTTTCTTTTCATGTAGTCTTCTGACCTGATTTTTGTCTGAGGTATTAATGATAATAAATCCACCAGTGGTTTGCCAGGAAATGGAAATACTTCATTGGTTTTTGTTTTCTGCGGCTGACCTGAAAAAATAAATATTTTCCTGCCAGTGTGGTGTAATGAGTCAGACAAGAAATCTTCTTACTTCACTGTGATGACACCTCAAACATTTGTTTACTTTCCAGTGTTTAGAGAGACATTGACTGAAAACATACTTTTGCTTTCTCAACACTGTAGGAGATTTCTCTGAAATTATAAAGAAAATATCTAACCAGTTTTTTTTTATTATTATTATTTCAGGAGCCCAAAGACATGAAGTAGCCTTAATGAATGGGCTAACTGTTAACTTACACCTCCAGATGGTATGTCTTTACGATATTTATTTGATGTTGTGTTGACAAATATTTTATTCCTTTCTTTGTAAATGTAAGCAAAGTGTTTTCTGAGGACCTCAGAAAGAGCACTGGACGATAGCCTAGCTTCTCTTAAGCCTTGGGAGTTGTATCTTGAATGATGCTTTGGCTTGTGCAAGACCTGGCTCCACTTAAGCAGAAAAGCTGGACAGAGAAATATTTTCAAAGGCTCTGTAGGGGAAGTTTGAGCTGTTCTCACATGTGCTGCATGTCAGTCCTCAGAGAGGAGATCTTATTATTTAAGAAACATTTACAAATAACTTCTCAAATTTGAATTTCACAGCAAACTTCAAAGTTTAAGAAACAAGAGTTCAACTGTGAGCAAGACAAAACTGTAATTTCAGTCAAGCTTAAACTGCAGTTGCATGCAAGAGATGGCATTTTGAGTTATGCTGTTTTATATACCCTCTAAAACATGGTAAAACCTCCGATTTTGATTTTTACAACATGGTGGCCATAGATGTGGCTTCTTTATGAGCAGGTCTCTCTGCTGTTGCATATAGCCTGTCTTTCGTTCTCTAGTATTGCCAAAGATTTTGTTCAGCTGAATGAAGATGTGAAGATTCATTTTGTGTGGTTGACACCAAAATATTTATCACTTGGATCCACTCCTCTGTAACATGTCTCTGACCTTTGTTAAATTAAGAAGCCTGAAGCAGGGAAAGAGTTGGCTAAGTGCAAGCCAATTAGGTACAGTGCAGCCAGACTCATGCCAAACTGCTTGGGTACACAGCCCATGCTGAGCTCTGTATAACCAATGCTGGCGTGAACAGGAGGGCTTGTAAGTCATCTTGTGGTCCTCTCAGTGTGGTGGCAAGCCCAGCTTGCCTCCATGCAAGGAGCTGAGAAGGAAAGGCCATTCATCTAAAGATGCTGAGATGAGGTCTTTGCAGAAGGCTTAGCCCCTTGGTTAGGTTTGTTTCAGAGGAGGGGATGATTTAATAACTAATATTTTAGGGCAGGAATGGAAATCCAATTCCTTTGCACTGTTTGTTACTCTTCAGCCGCTGCTTTTGCTTGTGGGATGGAGCTGGGCAAAATCCCCACTTCCCTGGCTGCAGTCAAAGCTTTGCCCTTGATTCCTGTAAGCGCAAGTTTTCACTGCTGGATTTTTGAGGCCTTTGTTATGGATATATGAAATACAGTATTATAGTGCTTTCCTACTTTGATAAATGTTATATGGACAAAGAAATATTTGTAATTTCTGGGGGATTCTCTGTAGTCTGCATGAAAGTAAAGCAGTCTTCATTAAGTTATATACTAGGAGCATCTCTCTCATCTCTGCTTAGATACATTTCAACATATCTTTTTGGTTTTTTATTCTTAACAGCTATCTTTCTTTAAGCCTACTCCAAGACGCTATAAAATTCTTCTAGAAGCCAGAGCCTTTCCCTCTGACCATGTAAGAAATTAATATTTCACCGTATTTGTATTATTAATCATATTTTTCCAAAGAATATCAGTAGCCTGATTTGAATATTTATTAGCTCATCTTGTCCAAGTAACATTACAATAAAAAAATCTGTCAGAAGCTTTTGAGCTCAGCATGTTTTACAGATCGTAGCTTTATTCCTTTTGTTCAAATAAAAAATGTTACATGAGGAAAAGATTGAATGGGTACATTGATTTATTAGTCTTTTTAAAGACATTGAGCAAACTACTGGCCTAAATCAACTGAAGTTGTAAATGTTTTATTAATTCTTGTTGCTGTTTTACTTTATGAAACCAAATCAATACAAACTCACAACATTAACACTTATATATCCCCAGACAGAGATGGAAATGTTTGTTCTTAACACTTCAGATTACTAGTTCAAACATAATTTGTCTGCTATAAAATAGAAGACAATAGCCTGTGCATCACAGCTTAGAGCAAATTAATCTTTGGGTTTGTGGCCCACTACTACTTTATCATCAGCTCCGTAAACTCATGGAAATTGATAACAATTTTGATCTCTAAGGTGAGATAAAAATGACTCAAGCTACTAACAGGTTTATTTGTAACGGAGATAGCGGCACAGATGGGTATAAACCTCAAATTGCCTTTATTCTAAGTAATGTTCATACTAATCCCACGTTTGTTCCAGGTGCACTTGTACATTTGGACTCCATCTTCTTAAATTTCTACAGCACTGCAGTAATAACCTGTGCAATTGCCATCACTTCAGTCCCTGTCATGTAATTTTAAAAGATTTTATAGAATTATTTGATGATTTTTATGCTATCTCCAGAACCATTATTTATTGATAAAATCAGTGGGTAGGATTTTCAAAATAGCCTGAGAGTTCAGAGCTCTCATTTCCTCCCAGCTGTGCAGCAAATCTAAGACGTGAGAATAGCATGGGAGAGCATATATGTGCTGGCCAAACCTCATTTGCATTGACAGCAGTGCATATGTGACAGCCTGGGATTTAACATGTGCTACCAAGCAAAGTGAGTACCTGGGGCCCCTGGAGAGGCGATGTTCAGTCTTCTCCGTGGCTGTTATCTGTGCAGGCCTTGCTTGCTGGAATCTGATAAAAGCACATCCTCCACCACTTTTCCACTCTCATTCTGCTCCATGAACTTATCCTGTAGGATCTAGGCTTTGACTTTATCCTTGCTGTTTGATGATATGAATTAAATTCTAGTCTTTTTCAAACCAAAGGAAATCTAGACAGTTTTCAGTGGAGTTGGATTAGGCTTTCAAGTGTTAATTTTAGTCAAAGGCAGGCATCTGAATTTTTTTTTCTGAAGTTCTGATGTGTTTTTCTTTTAGTTGTTTTATCATGTAATTGTGCTAACATGTTCTGCATGGAAATCTCTTCCAGTACACTGTTGAGTCCCAACTTCGACTTCACGGACTTGATGTGGAGAAATGCATGCTCATGATGCAGCCACGGGAGGTTGGTGAGAAATGTGTCCGTTCTGCTTGCTACTGCTAAGGGCAGAAGTATATTTCATAGGAGAGTAGTCATACGTTCTCACATATTCTAGTGTCTGCCTGCAGAAGTTATAATCTCTTCCTACTAATGCTTTTAGGTAAAATTTATGAATTGTGTATTCTGTTTCTGTGGATATTTTTTGGTATTAGGACCCATTTTATAATCGTCTGGTTCAACCAGCGCGTTTGCCTTATAGAAAAAAATATGTTATTTTCCCTGTTTTTCCTGTTCGTAAAACCTGACAGCATCCTGAGAGAACTGCGAAATATAGTAGCTCATTGGGAAACCCCAATGTCCTTTTAATGTCCTAAGGTAAAAGATTGCCATAACATGAACAGCAGCAGTCTATGTATCAGCACAGAGTAAGGGAAAGGTCTGCTTTGAGTAATATGCAATTCAGATCAATTTGAAAGACTGCCTTGCTTCACTTTTGCAGTATTAAGAACTTTGCCACCTAACTATAAACTGATGGTGACCTTTTGCTTCTGAAATCTGAGTCATCTTGTGAGTAAAGAGCCCGCTCCTGAACGCTTGATAGATTTGCAAAGATTGTTGAGATAATAACAGTTACTTGCAATTCAACAATCTTGCCCAAGCTCTTTTCAGTAACAAGTCTAATTTAATTCTAGGTTTTCACTGTCTAATTGATCCCTAGGTGGTGGTATGTTTTACATGATCCCTTGCTAGGAAGACAGGAGGAGGATGGGGCAGTAATTTTCCTATATAGAATCAAGAATGAGTTTGGGTTTTTTGGTTGAAATTCCTCTATGTTTAATGACTCTAGGTTTGGGGATTTTTGTACTTTTGATGATGTGAGACTTATTGTTTTTGAAATATAAATATGGTAGGTTTATAATAGCTTCCTGTGGGATACGAAGTTTATCAGAAAAGTACACAGTGAAACAGATAGACAACTTGCAAGTCTTGTGGGTGTCACAATTTTCAGATGCCCCATAAAAATCATTATATATGCTGTTTGCACCAGGATTTTTTTTTACTGTAAATTAAAACTGTCTGAAATATTAAAGAGTATGAAGCATGCTAGCATATGAAGTGAATAGACTTTTTATAACTGGCACCTTCAAGATAAGTTTGCTAACGATTCTTCTTTTTTTTTGAGGTAACTTACTCATTAGGCTACTTCATAGCACTACCTTTGTATATCATTACCATGCTAAGGATTTGCTTTTGATCTCCTTATGCAAGCAGCACAGCTCATGGTAAAATATAGATTATGAAATAAAAAATGACAGTTTCATTACTGCCAGAGTTGATGTAAAATGTGTGCTTTAACTTTGTTTTAGGGGGAGGAGACCTTGAGGATTGAAGATATCCTTGCTGTAATTGAGAAGGAAGGGGACTCTATTGCTGTCATTCTGTTCAGTGGGGTGCAGTACTACACGGGACAGCTGTTTGACATCCCTAGAATAACAAAGGCTGGCCAAGAAAAGGTAGGATTGCTCCAGACCCATCCTTTTAACACCAATCTTAGATCAGTTTTCCTTGTGAAATATTTTTAATTTCTACTTTTTGTGGAACAAAACAGAGCACATGTGGAAACCTGTGGGGCTCTGCTAAAAAGTAAAAGCACTCTGTGCCAAGATCCTTTGGGGGCTGTGTGCTGCATGAAGAAATAGCCCTGCGAGAGCAATCTTGCAGGTGTGACTTAAACTATATGGAGAGATAATTCATGACTATTAACTTCCACAGGACTTTTCTTGAAGGATAGAATTTCAAGAGGTTCAGTGGAGAAGGAGGAGGAGGTAATCACAGCTCTAATCTTTCTTTAAAAGTTAGTTTGCGTTAGATTTTTGCTTTTTGGAAGACTTTCACGATTTTCCTCCTTTACCGCAGCCACGCTGTGGCAGTTTTTGCCCCCAACAGGCAGAGAAGTGAGCTCCCTATGCAGCCAGCAGTGTTCAGACTCAGCTGATCAGTTTTTTGAAGACAGGCGCGATGTGGAGCACATCAACGTCACAAGAGGACTGTATTTTAGTGATGACTCAGCCTTTCGGAGCTTGCAGGCAGTGTGCTCTGTGGACATAGCTGTAAAACTTCTTTAACCATCTCAATTGCCTCAGGAATCCCGGAGAAAATAGTTTTTAATTAAGTCTTCTTATCAACAGGAGGTCACCAGACTTTCCGTAGGGGCAGTCTTTTACTGGATGTACCTTATCTCATACAAGATTAAACCACTCAAGGATAAACTTATTTAGTATCACTGGATTTTGGCAAACCAGCTAACTATTTATATTTGATGTTTTAACTCTCTGGAGAGGTTCCTGGCTCACATCAGGCTATACATCTTCTGTTTCTGTAGGTTTGGCAGTGGAAATTTTTCTGGAGGTCAGGGAATAAGTTATGCTGCTGGAAAGTGATGGTAAAGTCTCCCCTGGGAGAGCACAGCAGGTGTGAAAGCTAGTGCAGGGCCCGTGGGATATAGAAAGGGAATGTTCTCACAGAGCAGCACCTGGCAACAAAATTGGTCCTGAACACCGTACAAAACAAGACTGACTTCTGACACAGATGCAGAAAGCCAAGGAAGAAAGAAATAGGGGGAGTCAGCTGCAGGGGGAAACGGGTCTGTGTATTAGCTCCATGTAGCTCTAAAAGCAACACCTTCATGGTGCCTTCCTTGAGGGTCTTCCAGTACTTTGCTGATCACAAATAACCAACAGACTATGTGGAAATGTTTGAAAGGGAGGATAGGTTATTAATAAGATGATGCCACCCGCTGCTCTGCTCGCTCTCACTCCTGGTGACAGCAAAGCCTTTGTTCAGCCACCAACGCCTATGTGCCTACAGTGCTTCTTTCCTGAAATCTGCTCTGTGATGTGTCTGAAAGGTGTCTGAGAGAGAATTCTTTCTTTTCTACTGTAAATATGAACAACCTGGCAAAAGCCTATCACTTTACCACCACTCTAAAAGTGCTCTCTGGACTGTGGGGCACATGCTTGGATGAGTGGAAGTGATGCAGTTTCACTGAAAGCTATGAACTACCCCAAAGTGGCTGAGAGCCTGTGTTCTGGGGAAGAGTAGTCACTGATAGCTTATTATATGGAGCAAAAATGGATTTGATATTTATATTATCTGAGGAGATAACCAGGACTTGGTAGAGAGAGCTTAAAATTTCTATAAGGCAATGCAAATAATATTGACTTGGGGGTATGTACTTCCACATGGCTATACACAGCAACACGGCACACTTTATATGGAGACTGTATCATGTTACTGAAGAGGAGAGCAATTTCTGACAGCACTTCAGTACTCCAGCAGGCACAGATAGATGTCAAAGACCTGTTTCCACCTGCTTGCCTGTTAGAAATGCCATAATGTAGAAGTGAATCTCTTCTTCCAGAGATATTTCAAAAGGGGAAAAAAAATTTAATTACCAGCCTCTTTGTGGTTAGTGAGTAGGACTGGGACCCAGGTAGATTCATGACCTAAAATGCCATTAGTGTATTTAAGAAGAAAAAGTAATTCAGCCTGAAGAACTCCTTGAGTACCCGTAAGGCTTGAAAAGCATGAGCCAGCCCTTCTTTTATCTCCCTACTGTCAGATACACTCAGCTCAGTGTCCTTATGGATTCTGCCCACTGAGTTAAGTGATGTTTATATGTTTATACAAAACCACTATGTAACATACTGTTACCCCACACTTAAACATCTGCATATGGCAAATATTTACTTGAACAGCTATTAAATCAGCGATTCATGAAGAGTTTGCTGCCTTAATATTGATAAGAGTTAGTTCTATATTCTGATGCTTCTCTTAGTCTCGGTGCTTCTGGTTACCAAAAAGCCCGAAATATTGCATCTTCAAAAGCAATTGGCTCCTCTCCTTTTTCCCAGGTCAGAGCTGATATTAGGGACTGCTGTTAGGTTAGAGGAGAACAAAAAACCAACTGCTGAACAAAAGTCATTAGCGTCTATGTAATGTGTACAGGCTTAATTTCCGTTTGGTGGCATCCAACCAGTCCCTCTCCCTAGGCTGACAAGATTTCAGGACAGTAAGTGTGTGGACTTAAAGACCATATCTCCTTCAAGAGCTCCTGCACCTGATGAAACCTGCAGTGGTTAGAACGATTGTCTTATTTGTGACATATTATCACAGAAAGGTTGGAAGTCCTTTAAAATGTATATTAAAAGAGGATAAGGCTGAGAAGTCATGTTCATAGCAAAAATGCAAGGCTCCTGTTCCTGGTGGTGAGGGGTAGCGAATGACCCCATGCTCCTGAAAAGAAAATAGGTTGGGGAGAGCTGTCAAGCAAGCAAGTCAGAAGGGGAAAATACAAGGTGGAAGTGTCATTTGAGAAGAGGAAAAAACCACTTGTCAGCCAGTGTAGCAGAGAGAAAAGTCCTACACAGATGGTCTTAATAATTCTTTTAATGTACAATTGAAATAAAATCCTGCAGCGTTGTGCCCTATCAGGGCTTGGCTAGAGATTTGAGCTGCAAGCTCTGGAGGTCTGGAAAATGTCCTAGGATTCTTGAGGTCAATCATTTATGAATTAAGTTACTGATTTCCTTTTACATTTTTTAAGCCAATTTTCTAAGTTCTCTACGTACGTTAAGATTCCTCCCAGAGTGAAAGCTCTGCACATAGACAGCTTCATTAAGTCATTAAATATTAAATGAACTAAATTAAGCTTGAAAAATTACCTCAGGCTATTTTTCCATCTTAGGTCTCTCAGATAAATCAAAATTACTACGTATTGTGCAAGAGACTCATCAGCAGGCTGAAGAGGATATAACAGTTTTCCTTGTTTCATACTTTTGAGCTTTCTCTGGAGGATGGAGGGGGTTGAGTCACTTTATTCTTCTACAAGCAAAGAAATGGCTGACTTTTAGGAGACTGTAGCTTTCAAATACAATTTTCATTTCGTAAGTTATATGGTACTTTCCACTGACTCTGTACCGTATGTAAAGTATTTTAATCTCTTGAGTCCCAGTAGGAAGAGATTTAAGATCCTTCATCTTCATTTCTTTTCCTGTCTCTCTTTCTAAATGTCCCAGCTTTGCTGGTGTGAAGCTGTCATTTCTCTCCCTCTCTCCAAATGTCATTGTCCATGCTGAGTTGTTACCTGCTGGTTATCAGCAGCTACCCAGACACTTTGCAGAAATGACTTTTAGATGTTAGAATAAAACGGAAGAGGCAGGGGAGAACACATGTCCTCTTCTTCACCCAGAGCAGATGGAGAGCTCTGTTTTCCCCCTAGTCTGGGGAAGCGACGGTCCCACGCAGTCCTTGTTCTGCGTGGCTTGTGCAGGGAGAACTGTTTCAGTTTGTTTTACTTTTTCCCATGCAATCTGTGTGGCTAAACATTTGCTGTTTGTGCGACTCGAGTGCCAGACACCTCCCCCGGGAAAGCAAACCAGCTCCACCCATCTTGCAGATGAGGACTTGAACAAAATGGTGAGTGGGTGTTTCCGAGATGATGCAGGAAACCTGCCAGCACCGAACCCAGATTTTCACGCTATGCCTCATTAGTAAGTTAAATAGTGCACAGTAGGATTTACCAACCAATTTCAAAGTGTTGGGGAGCTGTTAAAGCAGTTCAGGAAGAGGACCCATGGGTGGCATGTCGGTGGCCGTCCCATTTGCGGGCTATGACCCCACGGTGTGGGTGCAAGCTGGTCTATTCCAGTCAGTGTCAGCGCCCAGGGAAGTTTGTGCATGTTGAGGTTACAGGTATAGATATGGCTATGGAGCCTCGTTATACTACTGTGACTGCAAGGGCATCCAACCTGCTGGTGTCCTAAGGAGTTTTGTCCTACTTCCCATCTACTGTCTTTTTGTAATTTGTCATCTTGTGCTTGAACATAATTTTTTATACAGTTTAGCATTTACTGACAAGGAAAGGACAACTGATTGTAACACAAGACTTACCATAGAATTAAATTTCTTACAGGGTTTTTTTTTAATGAGCAACTACCAGGTTTTCATTTTAATTTTGTTAATGTACTGCCAGACACATACGTTCTGCAAAACTCTCAGCATATCGTGTTATTCCTGGTTTCCACTGCAACCAATGAATGTCTCATATCAGTTCTTCAAAAAAGTTTGTATGGGACATATGTACAAAGGGATACCTGTAAATGTTTAAATCCAGTCAACTGAAGTTTTGAAGTTAATGCCTTAAAACCCTATGAAAACTGTCTTGTTCAATAGCAGATTTGCTTTAGTTTGCTGTAGCTTATTCCTCTGAACCAAGGCCATTTTATCTCTGAATGAGAGTGCTTCAGCTTCTCTGTATCAGCTTCACCATTTCAGTTGATTTGTCTTAACTCACTTCTGAGTGTCCCTGTGAAGACAAGCCACCAAGGGTGTGAAGGCTAGACTATTTATTGGAACTTTGGTTCTGTTTAAGAGCAAATGTACAGATCATGCAAAAGCTATGGCAGTGAGTTTTCTTCCCATCATTTTGGAGCGACTTGTCAAGCTGATAACTTCACTAACACCTCCATTAAAATGTGTGTCACGTCTTCTTAAAATGCCACTTCATTCAAATTGTTATGTAGTTTATACAGAAGATTAAATATATCAAAGTACCATTTAAATAATTTAGCTA
The DNA here is from genome assembly GCF_047370975.1 of Nipponia nippon. Lineage (NCBI taxonomy): Eukaryota > Metazoa > Chordata > Aves > Pelecaniformes > Threskiornithidae > Nipponia > Nipponia nippon. The sequence continues at coordinate 95,773,016 of NW_028262369.1, forward strand.
AGGCTCCCTTCATGCAAGAAACAGCAAGAGATTCTTAAAAAAACCCTTTGTTTTATTATTGGACGTTGATTTTTCTGAAGCCTGTGCTCTCACTCTTATTCCTACCATGCTGCTTGCAAGCTGGCTGTTTGTGTTTTAAAAGCAAAATGCAAAATAACATTTCATTTGTAGTCCAGGCACAAAAGGTAGTTTTATTTCTCTGCGCTTAAATAAGTAGCAAAGCTTGGAAGAACTTTTTAGTTTAAAAATGCTGCCATCCAGTGGTTATTTTGTGTGTAAAACTGCTACTTTTTGACCTATATATCTGTGGTCCTTATATGTTTGTTCCCACCCGCCCCCCCCCCAGTGCCCTGTGCAAATTGTGGTTATGACAAATACAACACTTTTCACAGAGAAATGACAGAATGCTTTTGTAACTTTTTAGGGACAAGTACAAAAGTCCTTAAAGATCAATGTGTTGCACAGGCTGCTATCTCACCCATTTGGATTCCCAAAGAGCGAGATCCTCATAGTTTAAATATCAGGGAGACCTTAAATATAAGTATATAGTGGAACGCAATTGTTCATGAGTGACTGGCATCATATGTACATTACTGTTTTGTCTCTGCCTAGAGCTTGTGATGCCATACAACAGTCTGAAATTATGCATTTGTTCTGAATACTTATTTCAAGTGATTCCACTTTACTGCATGAGAAAAAAATTGGGAATCTAAACCATTATGCAAGCATCCTTGAAGACAAGCCCACAAAACAATTAATGATTTCTACATGTATCTATGGTATAGAAAATTTGTTTTTAGTAACAACTCAAAACAGATGGGACTTGATGGCATGCCTATATAGAGAGCAAGTAAAGCTCTAAAGATATTTTTTTCAAAATAATTTTATAGTGATGATTATCTTGATAAGCAATATATTAATTATCTCTTTCCTGCAGGGTTGCTTTGTTGGATTTGACCTGGCTCATGCTGTTGGGAATGTAGAGCTTCATTTGCATGACTGGGGAGTAGATTTTGCCTGCTGGTGCTCCTACAAGGTAAAATAGATTAATTGTTTGAGACTATTTTCCATAATGTCACTTATATGATGGGTCAGCAACCATGTCAGATGAATAAGAACTGTACCTGAACTGTTGATCAAGACTTGGCTGAATCTTTGAACCAGCCACAACGTGGAGATGGACAGTGGCTTTCTCACAAGAGGTTCCAGAAGATAAGAGTGGCAATGACCTGCAAGGTCTTGTGGATGTGAGGTGGATGCTAGTGGTGGTTAAACATCTGCTCTGAAGCACACTCTGCTCTGTGGCCACATTATTAGAGGCTCTTCTCTTATTTCCCACACTGGGAAGGTCTTGCGGCTATAGGATTTTCTTAAGTGGTCCCTAAATAGTAGAATACTCTTGCCTAAACTTAAACAATTTCAGATCATAGGACAAGGTATCTTTAGTTCCTTTGACTTCTCTTGAGATTAAGAATAGACAGATATAGTCAGATGAATTGTTTGATGACTTTGCTATATGTATTATGACATGGGACTGTTTCAGCCGTACTTCAGTTTTCTAGCCTTTTGTCTCTTACATTTCAAATATCATATGCAAGCCAAGACAGATATTTTTAGAACTAATCTGAAAAAATATATTTGCTTTTACCTACATCAGCACTTTGAGACAAATGCTAAGATCTCCAGTTAGAAACCACTAGAAATGTTAAAATTGGTCTGTTTTATAGAGCTGGGTGAGGGAAGGAAAGATATACTTTACAGATAATGAGCACAATGTTTACATGTTGATTTATTCTTTGCAGTATTTAAATTCTGGAGCAGGAGGCCTCGCTGGTGCCTATATTCATGAGAAGCATTCCCAGAGTATTAAACCAGCGTAAGTATGTTTCTATACTCAAATAAAAGGTGCTGTGAAGTCTAAATGGGAAAATATCTTCCCTTTTAGTTGAGATCTGAAAGTGAGAAAGTTTATAGATTCCTAGTCAGAGACTATAGACGTGTATATCTATGTATATATGTATGTATATATATACAGATGCAGAAGAAATTCCTTGCTTAAAAAAAAACTTAATTGGGCTAATATTCTTTACTGACTTATTGCATCAATGAAAAGGGTAGCACAAGTTTAGATAATTTGGTTATCTTCGTTACCTCAGATGGGTTGTTTTATGTTAATTTTAGTAAATTTTCAAATTGTTAACATACATGCTCACATCTTAAATGCATTTCCTCCTTGAAGTCTGCTACCAGTTCTAAACAAAATATAATCATAAAAGAGAATGCTTATAATATATAAAAAAGTAACCTAAATCATGCCTATGAGACCGTTTAATGTAAAGAGAATATTTAACATCTTCCTTTAAAAACGGATTTTTTAAAATCATTGAAGTCTTTGGTTGGTGAACAAAATCAAAGACAATTTCAATTCTGTGTCTAATAGCTCTTTAATACTGGCATGTTTTCATTAAAATTATATCCACTGGTAAAGCTAGGAAGCATTACATGGAGATCTGTGTTCTCAAAGACTGTATAATCCATGAAAAGCTGTGCTATCAACTGAGGTTAGCTGCATTAAAAAAAAAATACCTGTTATTTAAAATGTTATATGACTGTACTCTATGTATGTATATTAAGAACAGTAAGATTAATACTTTTAATGCACTGACAAATGTAAACATTTCTTTCTGGCTATAATGCTTGGAGAAATTGCTGTCACTTACTTTTATTTTAGCTTGAAGAAGGCAAACTAAATCAGGTTTCAGAGAGAAATAATATTATAATAAGCAGCTTCACTGCACTATGTGCTGGTTTCAGACTGTCTAGACTCCCAGGAGATAACAAAATAACACTGATAAGTTCTTCTCAGTCACCCGTAACAGAAAACTCATTAGGATGACATATGACCTGTCGACCCTCACATGTGAACACTGGCAAAATATTCCAAATATCTGGATATTTCTGTGGAAAGTTTTTTTTCTGCTTCCCCATTAGCCAGGTGGAGGCATTGCTGTCATGGCCAAACCTCTGGACCTTGGTTGTGGGGAGCTGGGAAGATGCTGAGCTGTGAAAAAATGTGGGCCAGCTAGAAATCACAGAATAGCAATAGGATGAATGAATAAAACTCAAGGACTTTGAGTCTTTCCTCCTTGATGAAATTTTGAAACTTCTGTGAGAGTACTAGCTCGGTATTGTAGGTAAGAGCTTAAATTAGTTTTTCCTGAACCAGCTTCTTCATACATAGTCATTAACTTGTGTACTGAATCTGGATACTGAATGTTTTAAATACAATTGCCTATATGAAATAGTTTTTTCAGCCTGGGGCCCAATTAAGGGTATAATTCCAAACTTCCTGCCTAGACCCTTTGCGTTATTTAGTCATAGTTATTTCATATTTCCTAAGATTTGATAATCACTCATCAAATTATTTGTAGTTAATATGCCCCGGTTGCATTACTCTTCTTTCTTTTCCGCATCAACCAGCCATTTCAGGTCTCAAATAAGGCAGTGAGACAAAGGAGAATTTGTCTATGTCAAAGTATTCAATTTTATAGCTGATTTAAATGCAGAGCAATTTGCTGTATGTTGTACAATCAAACAGAGTGGAATTTAACTGTTCTGGAAGTTGCAGGTTTTATGTTGTATCTAAAAAGTCTTTGGCTGTCATCTGAATCAAGGATGACACCCAGTGGCCAGACAACTTCATTCAAAAACAGAAACATCAAACACACTGTTTCTTTGCATCTCAGCCCACACATAAGCAGATAATTAAATTCCAATCCAGCTGATATCCTTTTGTCATTTAAACTGTATGAAATATTGTTTTTAAATCATGGCCAATATTATTCAAGTCATTTTACCCACCTATATAGATTTCTTTAATTTGTCTCATCCTTCCTATTTTCTGCAAGATATTGACTAGGTAGTTATTTTTATATCAAAATAATGTATTGTATTTTAATATAAAAAAGTATGTTCTGACCATAATTCAGAGAGGCAGACCCAGAACATTTGCCAAGCGCCTTTGCCTGTTACTGACTGAGGCTGGGGCAAAAAGGACTTAGATACTTATTGAAAATTAAACAGCTCAATCCAAAATTTTAATTTTAAACCCTGAAGCCCAGCTACTGCCCATCACCAAAGGCATTTAAGTATTTTGTTTTAACTTCCCTTAATTCCAAAAGTTTGCTTTTTTCTATGCCCAGAACCTTGCTAATAAAAGCAGTGTAAGCAAATAGGCGCTCACATTGTAGCTATGCACAGTTTCAGAAATTGGGTTGCCCTTCAGCTGCTCCCCACAGGCGCTGCTCCATCCAGCGCTTGCTCCCTGGACAACAAAACACTTATTTGCTGCTGCTTTCTTTTAAAATGCAACTTGAGAAAGAGTTGTTAATTTATTTAATAACCTTACCACCAGCAGCTAGGACCATGCTGAAACTGCTTTCTGCTTTGAGTCTGCAGACTGAGGTTGTGGCAGCCTAACTGCAAACCTATGCAACCCAAAACTCTTATTATTCAGTAATATCATGTCACACCCCAGCAGACAAACGGCAACACCAATCCCACTTCTCTTCTTTATGGATGTGCAAGCTTCCCACAAGAGTTTTATAAGTTGGTAATTCACCAACTTGGAAAGGGATTTATGCCGAAGACCAAAGTTTGATCCTTAGGTCTGACGGTTGGAAGATGGAGGCTACAGACAATACAGACCTGTATGTCCCCTTGTTTTGTGTCACTGCAAACATCATCCTGCCCTCCTTGGCTTAACTAGAGAGAGTTCTCTAATTCACTGCAAGGGCCATGGGTCTAAAAGTTACATGTTGTAACCATCCTAATTAACACCTGGACCCAAGTATGTTGTATAGTCCTTTGCTAGTCTTTTATCTTTCTTCCTAGAGCAGTAAAACTGAATCAATCTGACATATATGGGTCCAATATAACCTTATTCTCTCATGATCTCACCTTCTTTGAAGTCTCTTTTAATACTCAAATAGCTTTTTTAATACCTGCTCTATATATCACAATGCAATATATTCTTGGCTAATTGTGCTAGAGTGATTTCTGTATGGGAAGGTTTCAAATAAAAAAAGACCTGGACAGAGCAGAGGTATGAAACTGGTCAGTGCAGGCTGAACCTGTGCCACTAAGTTTCCACATAAATGCAGTTATGTTGTGGAGGGGCAGTTTCCAAGACACAGAGAGCACTAAGGTGACCTACTAATACTGAAATTTTGCTTACCTAGCTTTTTGGACTCCAGAAAAGTTTGGGTTTTTTTCTTTTTTTCTTTTTTCTTCCCCTGTTTCTCGATTTCTCCATTTATGAAAAGAAGGATAACTAAAATCTACCAAGCAAATTAGCTATAATGAAATGTGAATATTTGTGAGCACCCGGGAAAGAAAGTACAGGAGAAGTCAGGTGTTCACAGCAGAGCATCTGCAGCTGTAAATGTGCGGTGAGTTCAGCTCTGCTGTCAGCTGGCATAAGGGACAGGAGGGGACAAACTCGCAGGGTCCTGAGATAGGACAAGAAAAAAAGTCCTAGTCAAATCCCTGTAAGAAAAAGTAAGGCACAATTTAAAAAGATGAAAGAGAAACAAATGTATGTAAAGCAGCCAGGAGAATAATAATAAGCCTTAGCAGAGGATTAAATGAAAATTGTACACAGTCTAGTGTTTAAAATGAAAGGATATATCAAGACTTAACTTTAGCACAGACTAGCAGCAGGTAGAGTTTAAAAATAAAAGGTTTGTGTGATGTGAAGAAATGCTGTATGTGCAGGAAGCAGCTGCTGTCCAAAGAGCATGTCAGCTTTTACTATAGGATAAAAAAAAGTATCAAAGAACAAAAAAAACAAAAAGGTAACTATTTCATACCAGCTTTGAGAAACATGAGGTATCTTCAGACAAGTTCTTCATAGACAGAGGTGAGATATCAACCCTTTCTCTTAGATCACTTTCCTTTTTGGCATCTTGATTCCAATGAAAATGCCAGAGCACAAATGGCTTCTTGCTGCTTTGTTATAGAGTGCTGCATGGCTTTTTGGTATGTGAACTTTTACCCTGGCATGAGATAAACAAAAATATGCTCTTCCAGCTCCATACCTCTCCCCCTTCCCATTTTTCCCAGGTGCTCTGCGTCCCCACCCTGCTCCAGTGCAGATCCTCTCTGTCCAGTTTTGCAAGAGGTTGCTCAACCCTTTTCAGGGTTGGTAGCTCCAGATGAGTTTTTCTTTAGTTATTTTCTTGACCTATGAGGAGATACCACATTATTCCTTTTTTTTTTTTAATTAGAGCCACATAATCCCCAAACTAAATAGCTGATGCTTCTCTGAAACTGCTGAAAATAATGTAGCTTTGGAGCAATGTGAGTTGGGAGCAAAGGACAGTCATAAAAAGATTGGGAAGGTTGTTTTATGTCTACTGTATTGGAAAGAACTAAAGCTGCTCTCATTTAAAATGCTTCTAGGAATAATAGACTAAGATGGTCCAACTGTCACTGACTCTTGGAGTCTATCAGCTCGGAGTATCTCAGCACTACTGAAAGTTTTAGCAGAACAGAGCACCCTGGCCCGGCCAAGGAGGGGATCTGGAGAAGCAATGTAGAGACTTCCAGGGAGCTGCGCTGAACGCAGCAAGGTGGAAAGTCAGTAGTCACAGATGGAAGTGTACAGGCTACTGTTTGCAAAAAGATTTGTCACTGCTCCTAGTGGACTCCAATTGTGGACTAATGTATGGATAAACTATTTGTGGAGCACAACACGTGTGCCCCGAGAGCATAAAGTATCCCGTACTGAGGTAGAAATGAACTGATTCTTTGCCAAGGAGATGAGAGCAATTTAGCTCCTTGAGCTAATTTAGAAACCAAAAGTTAAAACCTCCCTTGGGAAGAGGCTGTTTAGGAATAAAGGCACTGGCTAATTAGGCTTAATTGCATTGTCTTGGGACAAGTGATTTATTAGGCCAATCTAGACCCATGATGGGCCTGCAGGGGTGTGTTCTCGGATTCACCAACTGAATGGCAAATATCCAAGAGCATTTTTTAACTTTGGAGTGAGTCCCTGGGAGAAAAAAAGAGAGAGGTTAATGTGCGCTCACATCATCTATTCCCTTTCTCATTTCTTCAGTTCTGTACATCCCTTTATGTGGCTCCCATGATTGTCTCCTTGTTCTCTGTCAAACATTTTCTCTCTATGTTCCTTCAAAACCTCCCTTGTAATTAAGCTGTATCTTCAAGCAATCTTGCTTCTTTTCTCATTATAAATAATCTTCTCGTTCTTTCCTTCCTGAAGGTCTTCCCCTATGTTTTGCTATCTTTGCCCTGGTTACATTTTAAGGTGTTTGAGAGAGGAGCTGTATGCCTCCTTGTAAACTCATGAGACTACGTAGGAGTAAATGTGCTGTATATCAAGTCTGCATCACCTATAGGATAGTTGGAGTGAGTGTGAAAATAATGTGCTGTTTTCATTCCCTGTGTGTATTCCTGTGCTACCTAGACACTTACTCTTAGTTTTGAAAACTGAAACCTTAAAATGGAGCATGTGGAAAATCAGAGACATGATTCCTGTCAAATTTCTCAAATATATAAAGTAGTGCTTTTAAAAAGCATGGTGCTGGACGGATTCCTGTGTTTCATGCCTGTTATCAAGGCATCAAAAAGCTGGGATAAGTGGAGATAAACAAGAAAACAAAAGCACTTGGATTCTGTGACTCATATCTTCTCCAAAATAGTATTTATAACATAGGTGTCTTTGGCTGTAGACATCTGCAGATATCTTGGGGGCAGATTTGAGGATTTTATGTATGTTTAAATCTTTGCCTGACACCTTGCTCTTTCTTTTGTGCAAAACTCTACCAACAAAATGAAGAAATGTCATTTAAAGCATGATGCTTGTCACAGCATTTTTTTTTTTAATAATTTTTGTTTTAAGGCTGAGGCTGGTCAAATTCTTGCAGTAGATCTTTAATGGTATTAATTCTTCGGCAATCACTCACTAAACCAGTGAGTTTGCATGTTAGATATGAGCAGACTCAAATTTCTCGTGCATCTCTCCTTCTGGACCACGCTGATGGGACATACACCGCTTAGTTTACTCTGCCGTGGTCCTTTCCCTCTCCCAGCCTTGGAAACAAGAGGGAGGTGTCTGTGTTCCTTGTGGTTTCCCATCTGCCGCCTCTAGCTTTTCTCATCAGATGGTGTAAGACACAACTGCTTCAACACATGAAAGGAACCCAACAGGCTTAGCCTTATGGAAAGGTGAATGTAGCCTGGGGGCAACTGTTGCATCCCCTTTAACTAGCAAGGAAGAGATCCTGGGGCTCTCCTCAGAGTCTGTATGGTTGCTGTGATTTCCCACCACCCCCCGCTCCCCCTTCAAAGGACATGTGTTTTTAGCTGCCTGCTCTTTGTGCCTCAGTTCTCCACTTTGAGACAGGTAGTTTTGAAAGCACTTTGCTGTATCTTGATTTTTCCCAATAAGAGAAGGCTGAATGAACTTCCAGAGATGCAACACGAGCTAGTGTCACACACCTTTAACAAAATGGAAAGAAAACCTTCTTTACCTGCCTTTTTAATTAGTCACAAACAGAGACATCATCTCCCCTCTTATTTTTTCTTTAATCTGTATGTATCTGTATCCACCTAATAGAATCTTTCTCTGTTAGGGAGGAAAAAGTTTATTTTCAACAAAAAACATCAAGTAAATCTTCTGCCGTTTCCACTAAGAGCTCGCTTACCTCTGTGCAGAAATGTGCTGGAACTAATGCAATTTTGCATTTGGGATTTCCCACTAGATGTTGACTCACTTTCAATACTTGATCATTTTTCAGTTTTTGTACTTCAGATTCCCACTTTTGGTACTTTCTATGAAGCTTTCCTCCTAAGATTCTCAATTAAACCTTTAGTCTACACATGTCCTTTAAAAATGAGATTTGCTCATGCTTTTGTATTAGTTCATTAGCCCACAGCAGGGCATTGTTTCTAATTTTTCCTTACTGAATGTGCTTCAAGATCATGGTATGCCTCGAAACTGCTCTAAGCTGAAAGTACCAGCAATAGCCATCATGCTTTTGTGCCATTAATACAGTAACCTTTTTTTTTTCTCTCCATTTATTTCCCTTGGAGTATACTCCTGTAATTGTCAGTTGCTGGTTCGGATGGGGTCTCCTGCACTGCATGTCTCCCAGACCTATTCGTGTTCCTGTCCTGGCTGAATACCTCTCTGGCTTTAGCTACAGCTCTGGGATCACACATACAGCGCATAGTGTGATTCATATCACAGCCGGCACCTGATTCAAACCATAAGCATTTGTAAAGGTAATTGGAAGGTCATTGCCCAGGTTAAGGAAGTAATTCAGCCTCTTTATTTCTTCAGAGTTGGCATTCTGTGTGTGCACACAGGGGGGATTGTGTGGGGGTTTTCTTTTTTGCTTGGTTTACCACTTGTGCTTATTTGTTTCTGCTTGTTCATGGGGTTTCTGGTCCTCATACCTCCTCTTTCTCCTGGCTGAAACTTCATCTCTCCAGCGCTCAGCTAGGAGAAGATGGTGTCACCAGGGCATACATCTTCATATTTTTCTTTTTCCTTGGGCTCCCTTAGTCAAATCTAATTTATCTTCATCTTTGTTGTGGGCAAGCTAGATCATTCTCCTATGAGGAAAGGCTGAAAGAGCTGGGGTTGTTCAGCCTGGAGAAGAGAAGGCTGCAGGGACACCTTATTGCAGCCTTCCAATACTTAAAGGGGGCCTACAAGAAAGATGGGGATAGTCTTTTTAGCAAGGCCTGCTGTGACAGGACAAGGGGTAATGGTTTTAAACTAAAGGAGGGTAGATTTAGACTAAACACAAGGAAAAAATTTTTCACGATGAGGGTGGTGAAACTCTGGAATGGGTTGCCCAGAGAGGTGGTAGATGCCCCATCCTTGGAAACATTCAAGGACAGGCTAGATGGGGCTCTGAGCAACCTGATCTGGTTGAAGATGTCCCTGCCCATTGCAGGGGGGTTGGACTAGATGACCTTTGAAGGCCCCTTCCATCCCAAAGCATTCTATGATTCAATGATTTATTTGCCCCCATGCCAGCTCCTTTCTTGATAAGTCCAGCAAAGCAAGTCCACCGCCTGCTGTCCTTTACTTCTTGCCTGTCTCCACACATCTTTTAGCTTCTTGGAGACCTTCATGACATATATTGTTTCTTCTTGTCCACTTGCTTTAAGCCATCCTTCCTCTCACTTTCCATTTGTGAAATATTTATTTTCACAGCTATTTGTTGCTGATGGTAAATTCTTGCTATCACAGTCACCCTAATCCTCATTTGTCATTGAAGTCATTGGCAGTGCTTGCTGGCATTTGCCTCTTGCTGCCTTCTACTGTATGGAAACTATAGGGCAGCTACTGCAATATAGTGCTCACTCAAGTGTCTGAAGAGCAGTTTCCAGTGAGATGCTGGAAGGGACACTGTATCCCTCTCTCTTCCCCTTCCTTTTCCTAGTTTCTCAGTCAACATCGCATCAAATCAGGGACCAAATCACACCAGTGCAACTGTTTGGGAAAACTTGTAGGTTCTTTCTGTCCCATGGCATGAAAACCAGCTTCTCAAAGTGAAGAATTATTTATTAATTTCTTTAGCTGTGTACAATTTATTGAGCAAAAATCTAATAATTTCCTAACAATGTATTTTTTCAGCATCCCTAGTTTTCATTGACAGTTTTCTGACTTGACTTTCTAGCAACCCATTGTAAGCAAGTGCAGAGAGATGTGGTCAGTATTGCAGATACAGTTAGTTTGTAACACAAGAATAAGCCCGTATAAGCGTCCTTATCTGATGGCTTCTCACCTGCTCCTGCAGTGAGAAGAGCTTGGGGGCTCCTGAAACCAGTCTTGGACCTCGTGTCAAACATTTGACCTCATGTCAAACATATTTTAGAGCCCAAAATACTGGTAGTTCATGTTCTATTGAAAATTAGGACAACTACAGCCCTATAAAGAAAGGTCCCTAAGTCACATTTCTCTCATGTTCTCTAGTGATGGATGAAATTTTAAATTTTGAGGAGGGACTCTTTAAAATAACTTTGAAAGACGCTCATTTCTGTTCTTCCTTAATGATTCATGTCTTAGACTTCAGTTCAATAAACTCCATTTGAGTTCTTTTCTCCTTGAGTATCACTTAGTGTTAGTAAATGCTGGATTCTGTGGCAACTCTGCTGACACTTAAAACTTTGAATTAAATTAGTTCCAGACACTGACATTAAAAAAAAAAAAAAATCTCATCTAATGTAGATTGCTTCTTGTTTCAGGCAAAGAGCAGAGGTGATAACTCTTACATTTTAGCTAATAAGGATTCTAGTATTATAAAGGTCTTGCATTAATATTGTGATTACTGTATTCAAAAACAACAAAGACTTGAGGAAGCACAACTTCCCAGATCTTAAAATTTTTATATTATAGTTCAATCAGATACATGTATTATTTAGAAATCTATCTAGATATCATCCCCTCAAAGGTTCATTCAAGGGATTGAGGAGACTGTATAATTCAGTAAATGCATCATAGTAATCAAAACCATCCAAGTCTCCTTTAAGTCAGAATTCACATTTAAAAGTACCTCTAGGAGGGATTGTTGCTTTTGCTTCTTGTTTAATTTAATCTATTTGAAACAGCCTAGACAAAATTACTGAATTCTTAAAGAATGTAATATGCTTTTTTTATCACCATAGTCTAATTGGGAACTATTCAATACTTTATAAAAATTGCTGAGAACTTTATTAATATCTCTATGAGTAAATTGGCTCCCTGCTTGATTTTTAATTTCTGGTGTTAGGCAGAATATTTGATTTCCCTTTACTATATGTGCTAACATACTGTTGGCTGTATTTCCCCTTTTCATATATCTGATATTTGGCTAGTGGAAGTGATATATGAGCACTTTGTGATAATAGTTGTTCGTAAGCTGATTTAACAGTTTTTAATTCAACTTCATTAGCCTTAGAGGGGTTGTTTTTTGTGAGATCTTTTCCCGGGATTTAATTTAGGCTTCAATTTTGTCTACCGCTTGATCATACCTTTCTTTTGCCTGATCATGGCGAATGAAATTATCATCCCTCATCGCAAACGCCTTAGAGGTTTGACGGAGAGCTCTGTGCCACTCCAAAGGGCCCTGATTGGATTCGCAGCGTTGCAGCCATTTCTCTTTCTCATGCCCTGATCACAGCAACTTGTTTCCTGCTACAAAAGTGAACTCAATCTCCTTTTGTTTTGACCTGGAGGGGTAATATGGAGGGACATGTTGAAATTGGTGTATTCCCACTTGTGTTGAATCTAAAAGACTAACAAGGAAAAAATCAATTCAAGAAGAGCGTGTGTACCCTCTGTCTTCAAATACCTATCAGCTGTAAATCACCTTGCACTTGACTGACCAAACAGCCTAGGTTTTCACCCAAAGTCTCTCTAACTGTGGCAACAGTTGCATTAAATTCCCCACCTTGGAGAACAGCAAAGCTCAGGGACCTGAGAGCTGCCCAGCTATTTCTGGAAAAAGGATGATTACTCAAATCCAGAGATTTCTTAATTTCACCCATCACAATTGCATAGTTAAGTAAGTGTCATTGTTTAGATTATGAAACTGTTTTTTAAGGATTTTGGTCGTTGCTGTTAAAATTTGCTGTTAGGCAGAAAGTGAATTTAGCTATTTTTTAATCGAGACAAGCCTCAAAATAGAGGAGAAAAATTGTCTCCCTTTAGATGGTACTGAAAATGCAAGCTACTTAACAGAAGAAAAATGTCATGCTATTAGCCTCTAATACAATCATACTACTTTGGTCTTTTGACAAAGTAAATCCTCATTGATATTAAATATGAAAAGTTACCACATTCACAGTAGCAACTTTTCATAAGGAGTTTTGATTTTTTCCACTGAGTTCTAAGAGACTGGTCCATTAATAATGTATGGCATTGCTCACAAGTCAGATATGCTTAATAATTAGGAAACATTTGTAATGAGTTGAAAAGGGTAAGGAAAGCATCAGAGTATGTGCAAGTCCAAAACTACAGAAGTCTGAGGCTAATAATTACCTGGGCTTCAAAAGCTTTTCAAATTCTAACAACAGATCCTGCTTAAAATTAACAACAGACATTGCACAGAAGAGAATAATGAAAGAAATCCAATCTTACCATTTGGGATAAAGGATATCTAAATAGATATAAGGGAGGGGGAAAAAAAAGTCTTTAAATATAGCTTCTGGCAATCTTGGCAAGATTTTCTGAAGGAGACAGTGAGAGTTAAGTTTCCAAATATTGCTAGAGTCTAACAGGGGCTAGCTGTTAACTCCCTTAATCCCCCATGCAAATCCTAGCCCATATATATGTATACACACACTATGAAGTACAGCTTCACAGTGTATGAACAACTTCACCTACACAGAAGGGTTAAAATCTGAGTTCTGCATTTCAGTGATGAAACCAGGAGTCACTTTTCAATTATTCTTTGTTTTGATTAAACAGACCCCTCATCACCACACCAAATATTGTTTGAATTATTTTTCTCCCTTCCAGCAAGCTGTCAGCAGGGGAGCCCTGGGCCAGCGCAGGATCTTGCTGGGGTGCCCAGTACGGAGAGGACGGAGTTGCAGTGAAATAACATTGCCCATCCACTTGGGCTTCAGTTTTGTTTCAGCACAGCTGTAAAACACCGTGTGAAATTAAGCAATAGAAATATTGGTTTGTTTGTTGTTTTTTTTTTCCCCTCCCTTGATGTAAGAGCCAGTTAGGTGACATGGATCAAGAAAAATATTAAATTCTGAAGTCAACAGAAACATGACACTAGAAACACCTTTTGAGCCTGACAGGATAATCTGAGGAAAGGCTGAGAGGAGGGGAAAAAGAAAACAATGGCATCAGCCATTACTTCCAAATCCCCTTTCTCTATCTGTATTTCAAAAAATCCGGTATATGATACTCCAGGGAAATCTTTTTCTCCATTCTTACATGGTCCTCATTACTAAGGATGAGAAAACATTTTAACAAATATATTCTCACCACTCACCAGAGAGCTAGGGCAGTACTGAACAGCATTTCTAGAGATGAGGGCTTGAGGCATGAAAAGACTAAATGACTCATCCATGATAAGACATGTCTGTGATAGCAAAGAAAATTGAAACTCCTTCTCAAACTCTAGTCAGTGAGCCAAAAATATGCTATGTAAAGCAATGAACAGCTTTTTCTGTTTTCTTGTGTATGTGTGGGTCATTCTTGCTGTTTATTCTGAACATTGGCATGGAATCCAAAGAAGCATAATCATGCTCATGTGCTTGCAGTAAAATTAATGCAATAAAAATGAAATTAAAACATATGTAAAAAAAATTGCAATTAGAAAACTGCAATAAAATTAATGCAGAGTAGAATGCAAAGACTGTGCCCCAGCTGTTGAGCCTGGGGATTATGTCTGTGTTCAGAGTTTGTGGAGAGCTGTTTGTAAATCTGTGTGAGAGTAAGGTGGCTTTGAGGGGATGATACAACTGTTCACATGAGTTTGGCTTCTGGGATTGACTTTTTCCTGAGTGCAGCAGCATTAGCAGACTCTCCTGCTCGGGTCCTGAGTCCTGGCTACTTTTTCAATCCATATTGTGCTACGTGGAGCCCAGCACACTGGAGGAATGTACTTCAGGGTCTGGAACTAAACTTTCAGTTGAGCTGGAGATTCATAGATTGATGTAAGGCATGTTAAGGAACGCTTTTTTGTCTTTGGGAGCTGACTGTACCATTTGTTTGGGTTTTTTTTTGTTTTTTTTAACCTGCCTTTTGAAACATGAAATCTGGGCAGAGCTGGACTCTGGATGTGGCATTAGTGATGTGGTACCACCATGTTCTCCTATGCAACAGGATGATGATCAAACATGGTCAAATTACCATGGCTGAGGTCAGATGTAGTTTGTTCCTAGCTTCAGGCTGGCTCCAGACTCCAGGTTTTCTGTATTCATTTGAAGTCTAATTCCTAAGACATCATGGGTTGTTTATTTAACTCATTTCCTGCTAATGGAGTGATATTGGAGACACAGTTAACCTCTGTTCTCCATGCCTGTGTCACACTGTACTGTGCCTCTTGGTTGTCTTTTATAGGTCTTAAAGGTGTTGTGAGATGTAAGAACAGAGAATGGATGTGCTATGGATGTGCTCTTCAACCAGCCTGTTGTATCATGGACATATGGGATGGCAAGAAACTGAACTTGATTATTGTTGGCCCTTTCACTCCTTTTCCTGCACGAGGTTGCCTTTGCAGACATAGCATAATATCTGCCTCAGTTCTGTGTAATAAACTTTGGGAGCAGGGAGACGTCTTATTAACTCCTCCAAACTGTTTCTTACTTGTAGCTAGAACAGTAGCATGAAAACTCAAACAAATCTTTGCCAACACCCAGGAGTTTTTGCAAAAATAAAATGATGTGTGAATGAAGAGCTTAGCTGCCACCCAGCAGCTGTATCATCTGCTTTGCGGACACAGTCTGCTCCAAAACTGCCTGGCTATGATTTACCTTAATCCATGGTTTCATAAACATAGCATGTTTTGCTGGTGTATGCTCCTAATATAGATATAATCTAAGTAATGAATATGAAGTTTCTAGATAGCATTGTGACCTGATAGCGGAGAGAAGACAAACTGTTCCATGTGCAGTGAAGCTGACAAGCGCAATATAAAGTATCACTAATTTCACACTGTTGTAGCTTTTCAACGTGCTTTCTCACAGATGTAAAATGATTTCTCACACGATATAATGACAGGATACTTCCAGCGCATTGCCCTGGATTGTAAAAGTTGGGCCACATATTAATAGTATTTCTCTGGTTTTTGTATCACTATTCAAGAATTTCTTTTTTTTTTTTTTTCTTGCCAAGAAGCGAAATGAGACCCGTGTTGCTTCAGGCTGTAAATTATAAATGAGTAGCACGATGATCACTAACTTCGAAGCAAAGGTCAAAGGGACTTTTTTGTATTTTTTCTGTGTTCTTTAACTGGATCTTCTTTGATGTTTACACTGCACATACATCATGATCATTATATCCCACACCCTTGCATCATTAATGCAACTACAAACGAGATGACTCAAGTTATGAGAAACCAGCACTTCAGTCTAACACAGGCAGATATGAAGGAGAAAAATGAGCTAAATAAAAATACTTATTGAAGGGATTGTTCCCTGGTGTAAATGCGCTTAAAGAGAGTATGACTAAATGAGAGGTTACAGTTTCTTTCTGGAGTCATTTTCCAACCCAGCAAATCTTTGTTCATTGATTTGTAAAATAAGAGAACATTTTGGGGTAAAAATAAGGAATTCGAAAACCTTTCAGCAATATTTGATTATATGCCTACTTGTTTCATGAAATTGATCTAGTACCAGTTTGCTTTAAATTTTATGTGGCACATTTGAAAAACAGTTCTGTGCATAGACTGGAAAGCTGCAGAATTCCCCGGGAAAGTGTCAGTGTTATCAAACCATGAGGACACAGGTTTTATTTGAGGCATAAGATAGAACAATGCGTTATCTATTTTAAGTTATTTTCTTATAGAAGTGGGTTCATAAGAACATGCACACCTCACAGAAAAACCCACAGCTGATTCGGCATGAATTTACTCTCCTTTTTGGCATGATTGCAATGGGTTTCATGTATGCTTTTGCTGCTGGATGGAGAGATGTTAGCTGTAGTGGTGCTCCTGGAGCACCTCTGCTGAGCAGCCTTGGGAGGCTGTGCAGGTACCTGGGACCGGCAGCAGGATGCCACCCGGGCACACACAGCAAGCCAGCCATCTCTGGGATAACCATTTCGATTAGTGCTGTGTTAAAACAAGACAAGTGCTCAGTTTGGATACATTTACGTGTAAAGGGCAGTGACCGGTAAAACATTATTCTCAAAGGTTTCTAGTGGAACGTTTGCAAAATCAGACCCTTTTCTCCCCAGACACACTGATTTTTAACACACTTCACAAAATGAGGTTTATCTGAAATGAAAAGGATGTAACTCTAGAGTCCTGATACTAACAAGTTTAGGTTTTTTTTAAACACAAGCACATCATATCAGGCTTTTCAGAGCCTTCCACATTATGCGTTTTGCAAAGATTATTTTTTGGAATTCAAAATCAATTTAGCTCTTGGTGCCTTTGTTTCTGAAGCAGGAATAGTCAAAATGGTGACTGCATTTCAAAATACTCATTTTGCATGCAGAGTAACAACTCTTTAATAAGAAATTTTACTGCGGTATCTTAATGTGCAGTTTTATTGCCTATTATTTTTAGCGAGCATTTATAAAGCCTTATGTTTGGGGTTTAACACCTTAGCTATTTCCCATCATAACAGGTTGAAATTTGGCATAGCAGTGGCAACCTTCATTTCAAAATTTTCACAGAAAATTGTACACAGCAAATTGCTAATTTGTAAGGATTTTGTTAATTTCCACACTTTGAAGCCTGTCAACTTAAATGTCAAATAACGTGACATCCATATGGACCATTAGATCAATGAGAGTTTAGGACCAGAGCTGCCTCAAAGTGCACATCCTGTAGTGACACCTCTGAAGTTCTGGAACAGCCAAAAAAAAAAAAAAAAAAAAAAAAAGGCAAATTGTCAAAGTTATGGTAGGAAAGGGCGAGACAGTTAAAACTGTCTTTAAAAAAATCCTTCATTCTGTCATTTTGGAAAAGTTCTGAAATTTCAGTTTCCAAGTTGCAAATGTGGTGCTGCAGCAGAGATCTGGTTTTAAGCCAGCTTCAGAGTTAGCAAGTTTTGAGCATTCAAAATGCAACCGGAGTGCTTTTCATCAGGCTCTTCTGGGTAATATTCTGGTTGATGTTATTTGGTCTTTGACTTTAGGATGTGGTCCAAACAGAACACAGTACTGTTTTCTCCTTGCTACAGAGTAATAGTCCAAATGTTATATTTCCCATGGATTCTTTTCTGTTTAAAACTTTTGGAATTCATGGAATGTGTGTGCCGTTGACATTAGTAGTATGTTGTAGTAACATACAATATTCAGGGTTTATAGTAAAATGTTCTCTCTATATTATACAGTTCATATTAAATAGTTGGAATATCTTTTATGATTCAAAGCATCAGTAACTGAGTCACTTGGGCGGAAGCTGCATTATACTTTATTTGGGGTATATTCATTTTGCCAATGTAATATCTCATTTGAAATGAATGTATATTGCAATATTGATTTTCATGGGTCTTAGAATAATAAAAACATCACACAGCAATAAAGAAAAAACCATGCTCTTTCTGTATGCACTGTGTTTGGATGCAGCTCAGAGCCTTTCATAGAAGTAAACATAAAACCTATGTTGTTATACAGAAATACAAAGTACTTTATTTTACACTATGCAGTATTCATATAACAAGTTTTTAACTCAAACGTGGTCTTAATTCGGCAGAGCTAAGCTCTTTTAAGCATACTGCAAAGAAGTGCTCCTGCTAAAGCAGGGAGGGGCAGTAACTTTCTTTTTCCTTGTTTACTTCCAGGAAGGCTGACCTACTGTGAGTTTTACTTATTGATTTTTTACTATTACAAATTTTAACACTTGCCAGGCTTCAATCCTAAAAACTCAGCTACCTGGCATAGAGAAAACTGAGCAAAGCCTTGGCACAAATGGTGTCTGATATGTCCAGTCCTGGAGACCTTAGAAGGTCAAGAAGGAATCTGTGGTGGTGACTTCCTAATATTGTAATAGCACTGATACATGGGCAATTTCAAGTAGTACTGACGTTATTAGTCACCAATATTACCATGTACTGAGTTGAGAAGCTGAGAACCCAAGGCAGGTGGGGAGAGACTCCTACATTTTGCAATGTTGACTCTATCTGCAGTGCCTTGGGCACTAGGTGATCCAGTGCATCCAGCTGCTGTGGAAAACTGTTTATAGCTATGCCCTTGAGCATATTTTTCGGCAATATGAGGTAATAACGTATTGTCACCTTAATGTACAAACTTGGATAAATGAGTTTCAAAGTAATTGATCTTTAATTATTTTTTTTCTAGCGATGATCTTAAAAAAATTATTTTTCGATTAAACTGGCTTGGTTTTTATTTTAAAGAAAATTTTTTGAATAATAAGTTCAGTTCAGGAGAAGAAAAGTGTACTCAGAATTCACATTGCTGTCTCACAGTAAGGAAAAGGCAATGCCTGCACAATCCTTCTTCTGAGGTCCTGTTGGCTGTCAGTTGTTCATTGCTAATTCCTTTTCTTGGTGAAACTAAGCCAGATTTTACAACACCTTTTAGCTTTCAATATTCATTAAACTAAGTTTAAGTGGGGGGGTTGAATTTAATGTCTTGGAACAAAACAGTGGAAATATTTCTGTTCTATTTGTCGTTTTGTGAAATGAATTCAGACAAAATGGATATTGTTAGAAATCAATAGTTAATTGAAAGATGTGGTACATTTTATCATTAATAGTTAAGGAGAAATTTCCAAATAGTAATATTAAGTTTTTAGTGCTAGCTTTTTATGGAAGTTATTGCATTTTTATGTCACTGTTAGAAATACAATGTATTACTAGAAATGTATATATTTCTTATCTTACTTATATATTTCTTAACTCTCAAAACTAAATGAAAAGATATTATACCAAGATTACTATTAATTTACTTTCTTTACAAAATCTTAGGCTAATTGGCTGGTGGGGTCATGACTTCAAAACACGATTCCTCATGGAAAACAGTATGTACTTTTACACTTTCAATTTTACCTGATTTGATGTATTTAGATATAACCAGCTTCACTTTTCTAGTAGTTTGAGTAGAAAGGATAGAACTTTACATTTTGTCACTTACTTTAAAGGTATTAAGCTAAACTCATCCCAAATATGTAATGCAATGGAGTTAACAAAATAAATGTGGGAATAAATTTGGTCTCTGGGCATACGGGTCTGACTGTCTGCTTCTAGGCATTTTGCTGAAATACCTTCAAAATGCAGATATAGAATATGGCTGAAACTTTCAAAGTATCTCAGTGAATTAAACACATAAGTGTCTGGGGAGTGAGGATCTGCTATCTTTCACTTGGGTAATATCTTACTTTAGGATTAGTTCCACTGGAATTAATGAGAAATTATATAAATAAAGGTAAGGCAACCTGACATAAGTCATGAAATATCACTAATGTTTCAGCATCTCCAAATTCCTTGCACTAGCGAAGGATGGGTTATAAGACAAAACCAAACCTGCTCTGAAATAGCTAAGTATTTTATTGCCCCGATATGAAATGAGCACTTCTTTCCAAACCTGACAGCTAGACTGTTCAGCTCCATTTTAAAGTATGGCAGAGAGAATATCCTCAGGGATCAGGACGAGAAAGGAGCTTTTTAGTTTGATTGGTTGTTTTCTTTTTAATATATTTTTAATTTTCTGTGGCAGTGTGTATTGATGTGACTTTGGCTAGAGAACACCTCTCTAATAGCCTCAGTCTGCTCTTTGTTTTCTGACCAAATGAAAGAGAGTGGCACTACGGAAAGCCAGCAGGAGACTCAAATTGCCTTGAAATACTGTTAGAAGAAGAAAAATCGTTGTTTATTCATTTCCATGGGCAGTTTATAGGGGAGAAGTTGGGCAACGATGATTATAAAATCAGCCAGTCTGCTGTGCATGAAAAGCATTTCCTCCACAGCATCCTCTTGCTCTGGTGCTGGAGCATGAAATATAAATGGTGACACAGAACTTACAGTGAGGCTTTATAGATTTATTAAATAGATTTTGTGAAATTTCACAGCCTAAAGTCTATGCAACTTCTCTACGTGGCCTGAAGCTACACTTAGCTGCATATGCAGTCTCCCACGTGTCTCGTCAGTTTAATAAAGTTAAGGAACATGATTCCCTGCTCGTGGCAGCACCATGGCTCCGCACGAGCATGCTTCTGCTGACTTGGAATTTCTCTGTTTTGTGCCAGTGCTAAAAGAGATTCAAGTGTAAAGGTGGTTTTAACACACACCATTTAAACAAATTAATTGCAGTTCTCTAGTTCCCATGAAGCTGCTAATGAAGTCTTCCACTGGATAAAATTGGGCTTCTCTCGAAGTTAAAAGTATTAGCTGTGAATAGATTACTATTTCTTTTTAATGACTGATTCCTACAGGCCACATTACTGAAATATTTTATTGTGTGAGGACGGACTTCAAGATAAGATCCAATCCATTAAAAGGAAGAAATCAAAAACACTAATATAAGTTATTCATTTTCCAGAATTACAACTAAGTGAAGGAATTAATGGATTTCGGTTATCGAATCCTCCAATTTTACTGGTCTGTGCTCTGCAAGCTAGTTTAGAGGTAAGTAATTGCTTTACTTTGAGCCTGAATTTAAGAGTATAAAAATGTTAAATGGATGGTACGTGTATTATTGCTGTCTCCCTTAAAAGAAAATTGCAGAATAAGTAAAAAGTGAAGGGGGGGGGGGGGTGTTTGAAAAGCAAACAAAATAACGCCACAACCCTGAGACACCAAGGCCTTTAATAAATCTACTCATCCCTTCACTGTACTCACAAACTTTGCTGTTGGACCCAGTATACTTGAGGTTTGCACCTCCAAGCTTGACTGCTAGCACTGTGCTTGTCCCGGCTTTTAGAGGCTCAGTACAAACTGCAGCTTTTCCCATAGAGATATTCAGAGCTTGTCTCAGTGCAACTCATGCGAAGGATGCCGTTAGACATCTTCCTAGGAAGGAATCATGTAACTCTAAAAAGTTGCATCCAGAGTTGCTTCTACATATATTTCCGTGGGCAAAACAAACTTAGCTCCTTTATGAAAGAAAATGGATGTGGCTACTTGGTGTCCTGGAGTCTAAATTGAACCCTTTTATTACAAACAGAAAAGACAGAAGCTGTCTGTGAATGCTTCCTAAAAGAGGACTTCATGAGTGTGGTATAGGTCCAGAATGGGTTTGGTTTCATCTCTTCATTAGTTTTTTGGTGGCCAACGGAGCAGAGCCCCATCTCTAACCCATCTGTATATGAAACACTGAGATCGCGGCTGTGGAAAGGGCAGTCATGCCATACAGAGCTAATCCCTTCCTGGCTAGGAAGGGGTGATCCATGTGCTGAAAGCTCTCTGAGCTTTCAGCACCTTGGGGAGCACAATTCAGCCCTGTCTGAAGGCAGACAGCTGTCCTCCAAACACCTCGTATAGCACTGTGTTTCATATCAAGATGTAGCAGCATTTCTCTTATGGATGATTCACCCCTGAAATGCAGGACTCTAGCTCTTTGTGACTGAAAAGGATGGTTTTACATAGATTTCCCTACTATGTGCTACATATGTTACTGTATTAAAATTTTTCCTAAGCTACTTTTCAAGCCTGCCTTGGTTAGCAAGGTTTTGCAATCAGCATAAATGGGAGAAATTTATTTCTGCTAACATTCCATTAATGCTAGTGTCATGGCAAAGCTGATGCTGGAACAAAGAGCAATGTTCATATACCGTATGTCCCTCTTCTTTATTTACTGAAAAAACAGTATCTTAAGCAAACAAAGTCAGAAAATTGCCGATTGTGCTCTCTCCAGCTTACATGCAATGCTGAAGGACTGCAAAGGGCACAGCAATGCTTCTTGTTCTGCCTGACAATTTATTTTGTTAGTCCTTAAACATCCAATATATTTTTTTAAACTTTATGTGACCTTCGAGATAAGCTGAAAGCTATTCTGCTATGACCCAGATTGTCAGTGCTCCAGTTCGTGTGGGTTGATGTCATTTAGGCCACTGCAGGGAGCCTCAAACAATGAGGGCTGAGCAGTTTCCATCGCCTCCCCTTTCCATGCCTGCATTACCTTTTGGCACAGCCAGGATTTCCCAGTGCTAATTGCTCTAATACAGTGGGAAACAAAATAGTTTTCATGTCTGGCAAGAGATGGCTAGTGAAATTGCATGCCACCTTCACTGGGACACATTAAGCAGAAGGCAGTGTTTCCAATGGAAACAATGAAAACTGCAAGTGTTAATGGATGTTATTCCTCAATAATGCTTAAAGTGACTGTTATGGCAGTAGCTGCTCGCTTTTATGGAAAAAAGGGGAGCGCTCTACAGCCGCATTTAAAAGATCTTTTTCAAAAAATTTCACCCAAGAGACCAAATATTCCTTGCACAAAGCCTGAGAAAACAGATTTTTGCATGCAGCCTAAGGAGATCCATCCCTCATACTGCTGCAAAGCCCAGAGGAATAGGAGGCAGGTCTCCATTTTACCTCCAGTAATCTGCTGAATGTGTATGCTCTGCTTGCCTGTGTGGTGAGGGAAGCACCTCTAGATTTTTGTTGACCGGTGCAAGTACTGACTGCTGATGGCTCTGGTCCCTGTCACATTCATTTCCATGACTGCACTGTCTCCATGAAAAGTCTGTCTTAGCAGCAGCCATATTGTGTTTCACAGAAAACACATGTAGGGGCTTTTGGTTTTGTGCAGCATCTAGCGGTTGTGATAGCATCATGGAGTAATACTTGGGATAGTCTACAAAAGAGTGATCTCCAGATGCTGCTGGAAACCAGATCTTGTATTTTGAATGGGATTTCTCAGTTGCCTCTTTATACACTGTTTCAGGTTATGGTATAAGAAATCTTAAAAGTATTACTCCTTCAGTGTAGAGCAGTGATTTCATAAGAGTGAAGATCATGGATTTTCATACAGGATCTCCACCTTCCCTCTGATTTTACAGCTGCAGTCAGTGGAGGCATGATTGTCCATGAGCAGCTATATAGCGTTTATGTGCCAGAATCTGACTGTCGGGTACTTGCATATCTATATCTTGTCATCTTTCACTGAAGCCACTTGTATGGAAAGAAGAAAAGGAGGGTTTTGGGAAAGGCAGGGGTGAATTGTTTCCAGGGTCACATTTTCTATTGTTCCCTGTAACTGAGCCTTTCCAGAGCACAAGCAGAAGCTGTTGCACCTTCTCCTGCTCCCAAACTCTTCTGCCACATTGTTTGTTCTTGTTTGTGTGGCACAATATAGCCATTTTTATGTGATTGCTTTTGCACGTCTCATGATTTGAGCTTCTGCAGCTCACCAGTCCTTGTAGCTGTGTAAGAGCATAGAGCTATTAAACCAGAATCAAGCAAATATAGTTTCTTCTTAAGGACTAGCAGAGACAGAGCCTGTACAGGACTTAAAATGTTAAAGCCAATACGTTAGTACAAATTTTATGTTTTCAAAGACAAGAGTTTGTGGATCAGTCGTGATGTTTCAGTCTTGACCTTTAGCTTTTGTTACTTGAGGTACATACAAGGAAAAACTTGTATGTGATTTTGAGTTTCATGCCATCCTGTTGAATTTATAGAGAATTTATGGATCCTCTTCAGATATGCAAAAGAATGCTCTCTTAGCAAACTGTTTTTGTGTGCAAATTCATTTACGTGGATACGGATGTGTGTAAAACTTTAACAGTAGACAGAAAAGTCTTTCATTACCCGAAGACATTATCTGTAATGTCTATCTGATATTACCACTTGATTCCAATGATAATATGTATAGACAAATCTGCTACCTAGCAAAGTAAGAATGACAGAGTTTTGTCGCTGTATTACCAAAATGATTTAAGTTATTAAAAAGCTCAGAAATAGCCTTAGTCGTCTTTACTTCCTTTTTATTTTCTAGAGCACTGCATTATCATTCTAATGATTTAAAATCTTTATAGGTTTTTGGTCAAACTACAATGA
The DNA here is from genome assembly GCF_047370975.1 of Nipponia nippon. NCBI lineage: Eukaryota > Metazoa > Chordata > Aves > Pelecaniformes > Threskiornithidae > Nipponia > Nipponia nippon. The sequence continues at coordinate 95,797,685 of NW_028262369.1, forward strand.
AAGCATTGAGAAGGAAATCTATTCTACTCACTGGTTACTTGGAATACCTGATAAAGCATTACTACAATGAGGATAAAGCAAATCCAGAGAAGCCCTTTGTAAAAATAATCACGCCATCTCAGATTGAGGAAAGAGGATGCCAACTCACACTGTCTTTTTCCCTTCCAATCAAATCTGTGTTTAAAGAGCTGGAGAAGAGAGGAGTAGCTGTGAGTAAATCAAAATTCATCTTCTTATGCACTGTTTTGTGAACTTATACCATGCCAAAGTAATAATTTTGCTTTTATTCAAATATAGTCTTGGATAAGGCCAAAAAAGATTGGGAATGATGAAAACTGCTTATATAGCATCTTCAATCTTTAGTTGTGCAAATCATCAAATAAGTAGAGTTATTTTATAAGTTATTTGTTAGTCTGTATATTGTCCTTTCTCCTGTTGACTTACTTCCAGTAGTTCTGTGAGTAGCACCCAGGAGTCACTCCTGAGGTTAGAGCTGCTTTACGGGTGCGTTATGATGGGGGAGGTATTACAGATCTGAAGCTGTTTGTCTGACCAGGAAAGAGAGGAGAAAAAAAAAAAAAGAAAAAAAACCATATCACTGGAAAAACACAAATATGTCAGAGCTGTCCAGTGCAACGTACTGCCCGCACAGGCCTCTCCTGTGCTTGTGCGGGTCCCCTGCTGTGGGTCCAGGCTGAGGCCAGAGACTGCAAAGCGAAGGTCTGGGGTGCTGGCAGTCAGCAGAGCTCAAGGGATGCTCACCATCCTCAACACCACAACTCGCACACCTACAGCCCGATGATGACAAGGAGCTCTGAACCTCCACCAGTCCCTTTCCTGATCTGGAAATTGCCAAACCCTTGCTCTTTGCGAAGCATCAAGGAGAAGAAATTGAAAAGCTATCATTCCCTTAGAGATGTGGTTTAGCACTCAGAAAAAGAGGCCACTGAACAGCAGTGCCATGTAATGGCACAGTTACTGGTGAGCACTGCTCTAAAGGAATAAAAGCTAAATTTAAGGCTATACATTTGGTGATTTAGAACTGCTGGGAGGTGAGGCTGATAGTGTAATGCCATATAAATGATATATGAGTTTTATTTCTGCTGGTGACTTGTATCCCCAAAGGGCAACTCTTCTAGGCTAAATATGCTGCTGTTTTGGTGCTGCCAGGGAATTCCAGGAACTGCTGCTTTTAAGAGGGCACGGGGCCTTACACTGTTGGCTTGTCTTCACAATGAAGTAATATGCTGCAAATATGAGAGATTATTCTATTCAGCAAAATGTTCAAATTCATGGAGAGAGGGAAGAAAAATACTGCAAGCCTTGCGACATTACTTGTACCTGTAGTACCAGATACTCTATCATACTGGCATGTTTCTGTTTTGTGGTGGCTTTTTTGTCACCTGTGTGCCTCTTCAACTACGGGTTGCTATAGGCGCTAAGGTGAATTATGGGGCTCTATAACTGGTTTGGAGCCCCTCAGTGGCACTGCTAGAGTCCTGTCCATCCTGATCCTTGTGTCCGTTTTCAGGCAACACACCACCCTTCTTGCTATGTTCTTCACAATAACACTCCTCACAGTAGTTTCTTGGGGGTCCCGAAGTTTTTATGTGTGTCTCCTTGTCAGTGCAGTCATTATTCCTTGAAGACAAGGATGACATTTAAAAATAGAGTCTGACAGATAAATATGAAGTGACCCGAATTTATTAAGTGTTCCCTTTCTGTTTTGCAGTGTGACATGCGAGAACCAAATGCTCTTCGCGTTGCCCCAGTTCCTCTCTACAATTCTTTCCATGATGTGCACAGATTTCTTGAAATCCTGGGATCTGCAATTACATCTTCAAAACAAACAGCAAACAATAGTGCACTATCTGGTTCTTATTGATGGCTCAGCTGTATCTTTTAATCTATTTCTGACGAAGATGCATTTATTCTGCTGAGCAATTCTTTGCTTCGAGTAGGCTGAGCTATATCCCATGCAATTTGCAAAAAAATGACTGTGCTTGAATAGTTATTTACAACACACATAGTTTTATTAAAGCTCATATTTCCACTCTGCTTTGACTTTGACTTCATGAATTAGTACGCTTTGTATGGTTTAATGGGGCTTTTCTTAAACATTTTATGTAGTTTTATTACATTAGCTTTGAGAAGCATGGAAGAATTGCTATCAACTAGAACAGGAATGAAAAAAAATCCTTTATTATAAAAATGATGCATAATAAAAAGTGGAAAATAGACAAATCACCAACAGTTAAAAGGTACAGTCCAATTTACATTTTTAATTTATCAATTCTATTTAAAGTACATGGTATACTTGAAAAGTAAAAGTTGAACAATTAGTTGTTTAAAAACTGTTAACTGCTGCATACTGGATTTTTCAAAGGGCTCAATATTTTGAAAATCTAGTTTAATTAATGATTTAATTGAAGAATGAATTTACATTGCAGTTACCTTCTTTGGTGTGATACAATTGGCTAAAACACAACATTTACTCTGTATCTTTCTAGGTAGTCATCTTGGAGATGGTATGCTTGAGAGAGCTGAGAACAATTTTAAATTTGTGTAAGCCAGTGTGAAGGACTGTATGAGCACTTGCTGCAGTTCTAACAAGGCTTATTTCGGATTAGGCAAAATGAACTCTGAACTGTTGAAGCCGCAGCAAAATATCTCATTGTTAACTCACAGTGTGGCCCAAAGTTTTATAGAGATTTGCACTAGACAGCTAAAAGCAATGAAGAAAAACTGCTTACATTTAACCAACACTTTACCTGGAGTTGTTTTAAGATATAAATAACACCTTGGCATAAATGGCAACTAAGCTCCTAAATCTGTAGCTATTCAGCACATACCCATTTTCAAGAACCAACTAAAACTTTCTCTCTGATGATATTCAATGTGTCTGATTTTTAGTATGAAACACTTAGAAAATTACTTTTGGTTGTCCCTTTTATTCCACTTCAAGGCTGAGAGAGGATTTGGCGGAAGAAGTGAGGACTACTCCATTTTGGCTCAATGGCATTTTTGCTGGTTGAAATTATCACACTGTTTGAGCATCTCCTGCTGCACAGGGAAACTCAAGGGACTTCACAGTGTCTACCTGTGCCCTAAAATTCCCCCAAAATGGGTGGTTTTAAAATCTCTGCTGCAGTAATACCTATTTCATTGGTTGTAATGTGTAGAGGAAAGCTGAAAGAACTGCCAATAAAGCATTTGTTGGTATTTTTAGCACCTGTGAAGAATGAGAACAGCTTCTTAAACTAGAATATTGTTATAAAGAATAGCACAGGAGTCTTAATCAGTTGGAAAGCTCTGGCTCACTCAAGAGGTTTTGATTAAGTTGACGTCATCGTTCTAATTCAGCTGAGACTTTATCATTGTATTGCAGATCAGGTATCTGTATTTCAGTGGCTGCGGTTTTATTTTTATACTTGCATCTGCAGCACAGCTACTTTCATCCATCAAGTGACACGATCTTAGAAAAGGACCATTTTCCGTAAAGTGACTGTTGATGAAAAAAGCACTGAGTATAAAACTGTGACGGTCCACAGTGTTGAAAAGGGGTTTAATTCACTGCCAGTGCCTTTGGAGCACTTGTGCTGCTGTACAGCTGTGGCTAACAGTCACTTATGTCTTCCCTGTAAAGTTAGGCAAGCTTAATATAAATCCAGATATGACACTAGGTCATAGTATAATATACTTTATTCTGATATCAGCTGGACCTTGGTTGTGCGACAAACCCAGTAAGACTAAGAACCTCAAAATCTCTTTCTAAATAGCACCTAGACATCAGGTTTGGACTATCTGTCTTGGAAGTTACAGGAAGATAAATGGTGAATCTTGAGGTCACAGTTTGGCATCTGCATTAAATTCATGAGCTGTGAAAACCATTCCTTGTGTTTCTGAGGAAAGTGAACCAAGTAGGGTAGGTAAAGTACTTACTGAATCCATACACAGCAGGTTTCTAAAGATAACAGATTATTAATAAATGTTTAATAGTATTTTGTCTTTTAGTAACACTTCAGGCTACAGGTACAAATACTGAGTTTATAAATAAGCATTTGTGTTCCATTTGATGGATTTTATTAAATTCAGTGTGTTAAAACTCACTTATTTCAACTTTTCTGAATTACTCTCTTTTTTTTTACCTATAAGCTGTGAAGATAAACATGAAAGCTCTTTACTTTTATAGGCATATATATAAATTCAGAAAATTGTTTCCAAAAGTGAGGGAAGGCTATGTTGCATTTTACTGAAACAAAATTACAGCATAAGCACCAGTTTCACAAGGTCTTTCCTTACTTGTAATAAAAGTTTTGTAAAATGAATAATACTGAAAGTTAACATTAGGTGTCAGTATTTTACATATTATTTAGCAAGAGAATATCAAGTGAAAGAACTTCTGTGAAAAAAAAAAAACCAACGAAACAACAAACCAATATTACAGTCTGCTTTTTCAAATGCTCTAAGTTATCACAGAGTAATATCAGGAATAATTATGTGTGAAATAATTAATTGTATACACCCCAAATGCTTCTTGCTAGTTACATCTTTGATTTAAAATTCAGTATTAAGTACTACTGCTTTCCAATTGTGATAACATTTAGTTCTTGGATTGTCTGAAGAAATTATATTTTCAAATTAAACTGCAAGACGTGAGTGTCTGTCGATGACAGAAAATTGATACCCAGGTAGAGTGATAAAATGCCTATAAAATGATGGAAGATAAATGTGAATATGTAGATCCCTGGTTGTATGTGATCTTTCTCAGCACAACACAATTTAATGCTGTATACATCCCTCAAACTCACTGCAACTGTTGAAAACATGAGGGGAAAATACTATAAGATCCATTTGTGCATATTTTTACCCTGTTTTGCCATGGGAAGACTAAGGAGAAAGCAAAGTCCTCTTTCATAAGCAGAAAAGGGTGGTTTTGTTTTCTGAAAAAACAATACACTATGAGTGAAGAAAAAGGTATGACATATACTTATTTTCTCATCTGAGCTTGTTGCATGATTAAGAATGGGAAGGACATGACCCATTTGAAGAGCTTAAGATGCAAAATGTCGGGAGCCCTTGGTCGGACTACTGCAGAATCCACCTTGCTTTCATTTTATCAGCAGAGTATTATACACGGGTAGATTAAGCAAGAAAGATGAAAGGAGAAAGAAAGGATGGAAGATAATAAAACAAAATAATTAACTTTTTAACATATGTTACATTATGTTAGCATCATGTTCCCAAATATAACTGGGTACAGGTGGGAATTCCCCATGAAATTCTAGCCCCAGAGGTAGGGTTGAGCCTTGGTTGTGTTCAGAAAGGTGAAAGTAAGCATCTAGGGCTAAATCTGCAGAGGGGCTTTACAGGATATGTAAACATCAAAGCAGTGACAGCAATATAATGAAGACATGGCCAAGGTAGGTGTGTTATTTCATATACTCACTGTAAAACTCACTACTTCCAGATGCAATTACCATGTCATGATCTAACATGTTTCAGAGGGAGCTGACCTGCTCAGAGACCCTTAAAAATCTCAACAGGTTCCTATGTGAACCTCTGGGCACCCAAACTGACGAAAATGTGTTTCTGAAAAGCTAGTCACTCTTTACGACCAGCTGAGAGACAGTTTTGCATTGTAAGCTTAAACTTTTGTCAATATTTGTGCAATATATTTAGAAAGCTTATTCAGAAATGAATAAGTTATAGAACAGTAATTCATACTTTTTATATTCCAAGTTTTTATTACCTAAACTTACTCTTCTAAGCATCATTTTATGTTTCTAGTTAAATATAAGTGAGAATTGATTGGGGTATTTCTCAATGGAATTCTATCTTTATTTCATCATAATTGCTTCATATTTGAATAATGACAGATGAACTACTTCATTCAATTGCAGTTTTAAGGCTTTGAAGTCACAATAGCAGCAAAGGATTTAAATCCTGAAGCCATTATTATGGCAGAGAAGACATCAGGGAAAAGGAAAACTTATGGTCGTGTAATTTTCTAGACAGAAAAATACTTCTGCGGTTGCACTTTTTTTTCTTTTTTTTTTTTTTTTTCTGGACATTTTGCTAACGTTAAGAAGATCCACTAAACTTCAACAAAATGAAGTAGCTGCAACGTCTAGCAGAACAAATGACTTGCATCTACCCTGGAAGAAGACATTAGAAATGCTGAATGAGAGTCCATGCTGTAAGTAAACTTCTGTAGTTATTTTGCTTTGGAGCAAGCTACAAACCATTTAAAATTCTAGGCAGCTGCAATACAGTATTTCACCAATAAAGAGTTCATTAGATCTTTTTTCTCTCTGACATTTACGTCTAGTCCTGAGTACATGTTAATACTCCAAGGTATGAATTTCAAAGCTCCCTTTATTTTTGTGTATGGTTTTAAGCAATTAATCAAATGATAAAAAATAGCTTTAAAAATAAGAAACAAATTGTGAATTTAAAGTATATGTTCAAAAAGTTCCTATATTATAATTTGTGGGGAACAGGGCCTCTTATCCACTGAGCTAAGTGCAGAAGTTATTTTTTTTTTTTTTGTTAAACTTATATTTTATTGAAGGATTTTGAAGAGATCATCAAATTGTTAAAACATGACCAACTCATATATTCAGGATAGTTCTTTCTCCTCCTAGGAGGCCACATCAAAGTGGGAGAGACATAGAAAAATCATTATTTAATACGTTCAAAATGACTCCCATGTGGGGCAAGATTTATACAGGTTTCTGAAATAAGCATGGGGACAAGCAGCACTGAAAACCCTTCATTTGAAATAAAAGCAAATGGCACTCTCATCATCACAGTGCCAGGTATAAATATGAAGATATATATAAAAACTTTTCCAATTCTTTCTTCATAACAAAGCACGTTCCGAATGAAAGAAAGCATCTGAGCACTAGAGATGCAGCTTGAAAGGAATTATGCCTTCTGGGATGCCACCCGCCTGGTGGAGTATAGACTGTGTATATACCCATACTGATTGCAGCATAGCTCATGGTCTCACCTGTTGCAACACAGAGCAAGTTTCCTGCTACTGGAGAGACTGTCTTTAGTAGGATAGTTGTTACCATAGGTTTGTGGTGATTTGAGTACAAAAAAAAAAAAAAAGTGATTTGAGTACAAATCAAGCCTCATGGGTCCAACTTGCAACTTTGCTACTTTGCAAATTTTCCTGGTGCCTCAGTTTACTGTCTGGGAAAGAGCACTATGTGAAGTGGTTGTTGTAAGGCTGTCTGCAGGATGTCTGCAAAGTTCACGCTGATACTTGAGCACAAGATATTCAGAACTGGGAGCTATTAAAATGTCATTAATGAATCTCAACAGAAACAGGCCTGTAATATATTTTCTGTTTTAGCAGTGAGGTATGTCTGACATACCTCACGTACGTTGACACTGAGTTTCTTTTTAATGAGTGTTTTATTTGAATTTCCACTTGGGAGGTGAAGGGAAATTTTCAGAAATATTCATCCCTCAGATAGGACACAGAAGCAGTTTTAATGTCTTAGCTGAAACTTAATGCAAAGTGCTCAGATGCTCTTGTGTGTGATACCAAATTTAAACCGGTGTGGTCAAGAGGCGACACATTCTACCAATTCTTACCTTCTGAGACAGCACAATACCTTGCAACTGGGTAAGTTGCAAATGTGTGGGCGTTTCTTTTCAAGGATGCCCCTAGACTTTCCTGTACTGCTGCTTCCTACAGAGAAAAATATGGTGAAGGTCTCCTTAGAGAAATTGTCTGTGAGTGAAAGTCCAGATTTGCCTGTCTCTGAGTTCTCTTAATTGCCACTGAAAGGGTTATAGTTCCTAATTCCACAGTTGAGTTTCTGTATCACTGAGACTGTAAAAATGGTTTTGATCTGACAGCTATAAAATGTAAAATCTATGAGTGAGGGGTAAATATAATGGTTAATAACATACATTTCTTTACAATAGGCTATCTTAAAAGTTCTTCAGCACATCAGCTTGACAAAGGTTTCACCCACTAGAATGGGGGATTGAAGGGTTCACCCTTCACGATCCAGGACCAAAACGGTGCTTTGGTCTCCTGAGCAGCCCAGTCAAAGCAAGTATTGAGAAAACCTCCCTAGCACACCCCAACTGGATTAAAACCCAGCAGCAAGCAGAGCAATGACAGTTATTCTGGTAGAGAAGTGCATGGTGAAGCCATCAGCCTTAGGAAGAAGAGCTCACTGGTGGGAGCATGACCCTGGAAGGAGTGCCTCTACATATTGCACCATTGTCAGCCTAAGGGAATTCCATGTTTTTTCCATTTTTATAAATAGATGCTAACCAACAGCTGCAATTGTGTAGAGCTATGGCGGGAGAGGATGGGCAGGGAACACACAAGCTTCAGCCTGGAGAGGTGTGCTGTCAAGCGTGCCAGAGCCATTGAGCCCAGCAGGAACTGGCAAAAAGTTTAGACACATTTTTCACTGCTGAATTTAAGGTAACTCTGCTCAGTGCAGGGGTAGTGGAAAGCCCTGCTCCAGCCTAGTTCCCTTTGCTGGTGGTGCAGCCTGCCTTTGGGGTGCCAGACCTCCTCTCCACCCAGTAGGGAACCTCAGGACGCAACTTGATTTCTACGATTCACCATCCCGGTGTCGGGTATTTCAGTTTTACTGATTATGAAGTCGTGCTAAAGTGCATTTAGAGACCTCACACTTAGTTCCTAGAATCTAATGGTTGATTATGCTTTCCTAGATCATATCCTGTTTAAAATACAGTTGTGCAAAAATGGCTTATGAAGATAACGGCATACAACATGTATAGTGACATACTAAAAAATAGTGGAACTTTTAAATTGATGTGAAAATCCATTCGTTATCATTGTTTATGACTTCTAGTTTGAACATAGTTCTGCGGCAGATTAATTTAATGAATTTATAAACCTCTTTATAGCATCTAAGTTTCATCTGTTGTTGAATGAACTTGAGTTAAAGAAGGTAAACTCCTTCTGGACCAAAGTAGGAGTGCCAAGTACACTGAATTCTGGAAAGAAATTACTCTCAGCTTCTCAAATTTAACTAATAAATCAAAGACTATAGCTCTGTATCAGATACAGATGAAGGATAATGCTATGGGTCAATTTTTGGAAGATCCTAAATTTTGTGGGAGTAGGGACGTAGCATATGACTGCTTCATTTTCATTAGTATTCTTATTTTATTCAAACTTTCTTGCTTTAACTGGATATTAAAACCAGTTTCATACCAGAAAAAGTATGAATCACCAAAATTACATGCTAAAGTCTGTTATCTTGACATTTTTCTGAATGAATATTGAAATGCTTAGCAAAAAAAAGATCTTGAAGTTCCTCCATCAGTAATCAGACCCAGACTTTACTTGAGAAAAAAATCCTTTTTATATTTCTTTATGAAAAGCATGGTCTTAATTATAATGATGTTCATTAAAACAAATGCCTTGAAAGACTACTATTTTCAATTCAAAGGCTCTTCAAAAAACATCTGAAAAAAACCATAATCTACAATAAATCTATCCTAGAAAAATCTTAGGCAGAAATACATACCAATTGAATGTATATGGTATATATGTACATCTATATGTGTATATATGTGTACTCTTCTTCAGAGAATCAAGAGGTTTAGTTCTGTCTTCTATTTTTTTTCACATTTATAGAAGGTGTAAGAAGTGGTTTAATTTGATGAAATCAACCATTCAATGCAAACAAAGGCTTTACCTCTGAAATAAGACATCAGTTTTGCAGGGCTATAGATCCTTTGAACTTGTATGACATTGTCTCTGAGGACAAGATGTTTGATGAATTTTAGACTTTAAAGCCTTTAGTAGGAAAAATTAGTCCAGAATCTGTTCCTGTAGGATGGGAAAAAAAATAATTCACTCTTCAAAAGATCAGGAAAAAAGTGATGTCATTTTCTATTTCCCTTAAGTACCTTCCCTTCAGATGCTTACCTTGGAAGAGGCTCAACAGCCATGAATTTAGGGGCTTATGCTCCCAGTGATCTGGGCATTTATGTTCTCTCTGCACAGAATATTGAGGACAAAAAAACCCGCACCCTTAGAATATGAGGATAAAAGGACCTATGGGTAAGATGATCTTAAAAAACATCACTGACTAATTTTAATCTATTACTTTAATATAATGAACATAATGATTTGTGTAAAATTACGTTACCCCTGTTATATGCCAAATCTGTTAGGAACAGCTGCTTTGCATTCAGTATATCATCATGCAGAGTTATAATGTTTAAATTTTTTTCATTAAGGTCCTATTTTAGATTTGCAAGTTGGTGCACAAGGGAGAAGGGCTGGTGCCTCCATCACACTGTTGCTGTTAAAGGTTATCGAGAAAACCTCTTGGCTCTGTGAAGAAATGAGTAATGAGTGCAAGTTGGTTTTGCAGACCCTGTTCCAAGGGAAGAATGAGCCAGGATTAAAAAGTCTCGTGGAGAATATTTTTCCTAACAGGCCTAATGTTCAATGCTTTTTTGCTCAGAAGAGCTAGAAGGGTCACGATAACTGAAGCTTGAAATAAAGGTGAACTGATAACACGGGGAATGTACTAAAGGGACTATAATTAATTGAGTCTTTATAAACACACAGAGGCTGCAGCAGAGGTGTGATTCTGCTGACACTCTTGTCCATGTGCATGACCAAGGAGTGGGGGCTGCTACCTGCAGTGCCTCACCTAACGTCTTAAACTCTCTCTCTCTCTTTTCTAAGTCCAAAATAATCCTAAAAACATAACATCATAATCCTAAATAACACTTGCCTTTTGAAGTGCTAATGATATACTTTGTCCCATTGCAGACCTTGTCTGGACTAATAGAAATAATGGTTCTGAATTAATGCTTTTCACAGGTCAGAAAGTAAAGTTCTAGCTGATGATAAGAAAGTAGCATTGTAATATTTTTGTTAAACACTGCCCCGCATCATACAAGAGTGGAGATGTTGTAAAACATGGCACTAGGCACCCACTATCGTAGCGTAAAGGATATTGTTCTATGATAACCTACATAGGTAACTACAGCATCAGAATATGACAGTGCTGTGTACCTGCTTTAGGAGAGTCCCTATTAAGTTTGGCAAATATAGAATAAAAAGGGCCTCATAAAAACAAGTTTACAAGCATGAACCAGAGGAAAGGGGAGGACAGAGTGGTCTTGAGAAATGAGGGAAAAGGAAGTGTATGACTTCAGAGACCACAGACTACAGAGATTAGAAGGAACTGAAAAACTGGAACAATCTCAAAAGCTATAGAATGAGGGCTAAGAGTTTTCTATTTTTGCTTGCTTGAAGCAAGCTGAAATTAAATGTATTTGTGCAGACATGTTGGAGTGGTCTGAGTAAAGACCTTCTTATATTCTGTAGGTGGCTGCTGTGAAGAAGTCTTCCAAGAAGTGCAAACAGCCAACGTATCTAATACTCAGCCTGGTGCTATTAGTTGCACTGGTGGTACTTTTCTTTTTTTTTTTTTTTTTTTTCCCTCCCCCAAATATGGATACCCCATCCACCACTAACCAGTAAGATTTCCTGACATATCCCAGATCTTATGAGAAGATACAATAGCAATTGCCTGTCAGAAGGAGGGAGCTGGGGAAAAGGGGAACAGAGTACAGCCATGCACAAAAACTGGAAGTATCCTTGTATTACATGGGCAAATAAAATCATAGGAAATGATTGGAACAGACATACTGAATTATTTAGTTCAACTAACTGCTTCAAGTCTTTGATAAACTGATTCATTTTTTTGTTTCCCAGTCCATTTCAGGCAGCCTAGTCTCCCTTGAAAGCTTCTGGACACGAGAGAGAACAATCATCTGTCTGCAGAGGAGTCTTACTTCCTGCATCTGATTTTCTCTTGTTTTTATTGACTTCTTTCTTCTGGCACAACTGCCCGAGCAGTTCTGGCTCACTCTGCGATGGCAGCATGGGAGGGAGCAGAGCAAGAGCAGAGCCTACCACACGGACAAAAACTGTATTAGGAAGAGACAAGCAATGACTTCAGCAATTCTTATTTCCACTATGTTTATCTTTTTGTGAATGTGGAATTGGATAATGGAAATGAGCCTCTTCTTTCTCAAAGGCTGAAGCAAAAGAAGAGAATATCCCAGAACATCTCAGGTTCCTTTCGCATTCATCCTCAGCATGGGATTTTACAGGGCTTGATATTTTCCCCACTGTTAGTCACCACGTAGCTGAAGCTTTTTTAATAGAGGTAGAAACAACACTGGGTGGAGTATCAGTTTTATATCAAGAACAGCCACTTCATACTTCCTTTACTGTGAAAACATGAACAGTTTTTGGAACATCTCCAGTCAACAAGCTATTGGCGTGGAGATTTTGGGTCATACCTGAAGTCAGTGGTGAACAGCAGGGACACAAGAAGGGCTTTGAAGAGGATTTTGCTAGCACCACTTTGTAACTCTGACTTGATCACGGGTATATAGATTAAGATATTGTCACCCAAAGTGCATGACTCATTTGTCTTTTTAAGGTCCGTTATTGTGTGATGTAAAACCACCTTTTTGGCAGTTTGGTATTGTAACACTTTTAGCACTCAGAGGCCTAACACTCCAGAAAATGCATTTACACTGCATTTAAAGCTTGCATGTAACTAAATCCTGTCAAGGAAAGTCTTTACATAATGCATCAACATATGCTGGGTTTTTGTCTCTTTTTTAGTACAGTATAGCTATACAATGGGTTGGAGTAGCTTTTCTAAGTTATTAAAAATAGCCCTAAGCAAGGCTGGCCTTTAAAATAAGTGTCAAGATCCCTAAAACACCTGGGAAAGAGAGAGAAAAGGACCAGTTTGGATTTATGTAGAACTTTCTTACCTAGTAGTTTTCATTAACTTCAGTGTCCTATTTTTTTTTTTTAAACAGTGAAAAATTAAATTATGTAGGCTTGAAAAATAATGAGTGTAAAAATAAAGAAATATCTTATTTCCTTAGCTATGAATATTTCTAAATCCAAACATCATTATAAAGCAAAATTATCTTTATTAGCAAGTAAATGTCCAGAGAATGCTGTCCTAAACGTCTCTGCTGCTTTGTAAAGTATATCTATTATCAAAACTTTAACAGCTCAGTTATTAAGAGATGTTTTAATGCAAGATCATTTCTCTCCTAAAATTTGAATGTTGTGGGTTTTAGACCTCAAGTTGTGGTACATATGTTCCTTCCATATAGCCAACATTAAACTCCTGAAGAATCTATAAAGATCTGTTTTCTACCACCTGTGACAATTTTTTTAAAAATAACTTTTGTGCTTTTAAGACTGTGGTAAGTAAAATGAATTGTTTAGGGGAAAATCAGCTCAGAGTAAAAGGTTTTGGAAGATGATACCAGAATGTTTATAATGCATGTTATGGTTGAGAAGGTTGTGTGAATTTAACCATTACTGTATATTTACATTGACATTTACATACAAGCTCCTACATAATAATTTATTGCTCAAGCAGGTAATATTAGAGACTGCTGTTAACTTGGACTATAAACTACTGGAGCTGTTACATGGCCATGTGCATGGCCTTCTTGATGCATAAGAATGTGCCCCTAGAAATGTTTTTACTGGGATTAAATATTCAAAGCCCTTATAGGCAAAAAATGACAGCTACTGAATGGACATCAGCTCTCTGAGCAAACAACTGTTGTAAACAAGAATATGAATTATTGTCCTTACAGACATAATTCTTTGTTCTCCTTTTTAATTGAAATATTTTAAAATCTACTACTAATACGAAAAATATAATTTCTCTGGTGAAGAATGTGGGAAATAGTACATTATTTCTACATTATCACATAGTCTACTAGTTTCCTAGGGTTTTTTCTAGTGAATTGCAAAGTTTTGGAACTTTATGCATTTTCATTAATAAAAAATTATTTTCTTCTGGAACCAGCCATTGCATGCACAGTTCTTTCAGGCTTGTGCCTGCATGCTATCCAGGTTTGTATTGTCTGTTATGGCTTGATTTACCCACTGAATCAAATTTGTCACTGGGTGCTTGCTATACAAGCCAGACTATGGGCTGCTTGTCAGTCATTCCAACACAGAGTAAAGGCTGAACGAAGCAAAAAGAAAAAAAATTAAGTTTTCTTTCCCCCTCAGGAGACTGCTGGTCCAGAACAAGTCTTGGAATCACTGTTCAAGCACCTGATGAAACTTATGATACTTCTTGAATTGGTTAGAACCGAGTTGGTAACAGCTGCTGGGCATTCAGCATCCTCAGTCAACAGTGATTTTTAAAACTGCTGTTTTAGCCTTAATGCTCTGTGCTCTCAGTTATGAGATGTGGAAATCTGGATGTTCACCAACTTGATGGCATGTCTCATAAGCAATGACGCCATGAGTCACTGAAATAGAGACAAGAAATCTGAGCTTCAGAAATGATGCTCCGTCTTTAACTTGCACAGCAAACACGCAAAGACCAACCTATTGAGCAGCAATCTGCTCCAGGTAATGTCTATGCAGTTTCTGTTTCCTGTTTAGTTTTACTTAGATTAGACGAGCTCTTAGATTTTGCTAAACTGTTTTTTTTGCACATCTAAAGTATTTTCAGCCTTCCAGAGATCACACAGGAAGCTTGTGCTGCATAAGTTTAAGCAGTATGCAAAGCTGCCATTCTTTTATAGAATTTTGTCACTACTGACATACTGTCAAATGGATGTGAAGGAAATCAGACGGAGTGTGCAACTTGACGTGAAATGTTAGGTGTACAGTGAAAGACATTTTCATGAAAAATGTCATGTCCCCAGTAATCTAGGTTTTGGACAAGGTAACACAGGCAAGTTCTGCTGCAGTATTTTACAGGTTTGCTGATGGTTTCTTCACATTTTAGTGATGAAGTTCTGCTGTCCACACTGTTCACAAATATTTTGTAATTATAGGAAAGCTCTTGATGCTTTTATTTGAGGAAAATCTTAAGATCTACATGGCTGCAATAGATTTTTTAATTAAAATTTATTCCATATGACAAAATTAGTTGAAACTTATACTGTTTTTAAAAGAGCTAGCAATTAATTAGTGCAGCTGCAGGTTCTTTAAGCACTAGCAGTTGTTAGTTTACAGAAAAGCACAGTATTGCTTTCTCAACTCCTCACACCTGGAAGAAACAACTCATTCATATGCAACATCCACTTTTTTGTTCCAAAAGTCCATCTTTAAAATACATCCCTAAAACGCAGTGCCTACAAAGAAACGATATTTTAGTTTAGGAGGGTGAAGACCAGCTGTCATGCTATTCAACTCCCTCTCCTTCTGTATGTGTGTGTTACCTCTTGGCATACATAGTAAGCATTTGGGAACAAGGACAGTCTTGGTTCTGGCTTTGTATGGCCTTTAGCATAATTAGATCTTTGGCCATGAAATGGAGGTTGTAGAAGTTATTACAAAATCAACAATAATAATGTAAGGGTCACTTAGTAGCAGTGCTATGTGGCCCCTTTTTCTTTCTGGTGTTCTTGAGTCCCTGAAAGTCTTGCTTCCCATGTGCTTCAGTAAGTGCATGATGTACTAAAGCTGTTCTCCACAGGAACTTTCTTGCATCTTTTTTTTGCTGCAATAGGAAATGATCTGCCTGCAAATTAGTCTTTTCTTTGCAGCCTTGTAAAATTTGTCACAATCCCTTTCTAGGCCTTCCTAAGCTCCACTCCAGCCTCAGCTCCAGCCCTTGCTTACTGACTGTCTCTGCCCTTTCTCCATGGGATGTTCTGCAGGATCCTCCTTTAGGGCACCCAGTGAATTTGTTGATGGACATCTGCACATATGGAGCACATCTTCTTAAGAAACTCCATTGATACCCCGTGTCAATAAGGTTCATTTTACTTCACTTTTGGGACGAATCCTTAAATTTCAAGATGGCCCTGATTTTCTCAGGCGTCATATGGCAGCTCTTTGTTTTATTGTGGGAGACAATCAAAAAAAGATCCCCCTATTCTGCCAAAGCATCAACAGAGGGCTCTGTAGCCTGACCAGCACCGTGATGGACCTCGTGCACACAACACAACCACCCACCCTGCCCTGCAAGGGAATCCCCGCTGCACCGGGGAGATGAGCCCTCATTTTGTAAAAGTTGAGCTAGAAATACCGAAAAGATACTATCATTCCTTGTTGAAAAAAAGGTCACGGGGGAAGACTCTGGTGAAGGCGTATGCAAGGAAAGGGCTTTTCTAGAGCCCTGAAGGTGCACAGCTGCATCTGAATCTGTTCACTCTCTGGGTTGCCCCTGCCTGAGAGGGACCATTACGGTGCGAGATGCTGCGGGAAGTGAAGCAGGGCAGCAGCTGTGTGTGCCTGTGCTTCTCCAGGGGCTGCTTCATGGAGAAGTGTTAAAACAGAGAATTAAAGATACAGAAGTGTTTATCTGGGCGACCTTCACCAGACAATACTACAAGTCTTTTTTTTTTTTTTTTAGCAAACTCTCTGATTGGCTACAATTTGCTATTTTATAAATGTAAAGTAACAGTATGGTAAGTGTCACATTTACTAAAGTTACATTTCAAAATAGCAAAGCAGATTTGTTGCAAGCTATTTATTTCAGTACTCAAAGGGTTTCATTGAAGGTAAGAAAAGGGAAGTTATCTTGGGGCTTAGAATCGTAATTCCTTTCAGCATTTCCTTTTAAACCTCATGTTTACCTTCTGCAAAAACTAACCCTCCCTGTTTGTTGCAATTCTAACAGAGGAGCTGCTTTCATACTTGAAAATTTTGCTTTTTATCCAATCCGAAAGAGTTTTGCACTAAACTTGGGTGTAAGTCGCTCACTGGTGAGATGGTTAGCTTCTGCTCTTGCAGGAAGTGGTTTTATTTTACTTTTTTTTCCTGCTTTCTTTCTATCTTTATGAGCTGTGAGAGATTAACCAAAATGCTGTTTATAGACATGTGACCTAGATGTTTTCCGTTTTTTGAAATAGTTAAAACTGTTGCTGGTTGATGGCAGTTTGAGATGAGACGGCGACATCTGTGAGGCTGTAGGTAAGGAGCCTTAAATTCATCTTAATGCAGTTTAGGAAACCTGTTGCTAAAGATTTTTAAAATAATCATAAATGCATGTATTTTGTATGCGTTCAATATGGATTATGTTAATTACACAATTATTTTATTTCTGTTGGCATTTGTGAATTTGAAAACAATGAGCAACAATGTAGAGAGTACTGATGTAAAACAACGTTTTAAAGGCAAAAATAGTGTTCAGAATCTAGTAAATCTGCTGCATCCTATGCAAGAAGCCACCATATCTGACCCTCTCTAGTATCCCAAACCATTAATCACTTCTCTTATCCCTGCTGGTACTAACTAGTTGTTCCCAAAAGGCAGAAAAGGCTGGTGGCACTGGCTGGGAAATGAGATTAGATCACATTTCCCAGCATTTGCCTTTGCCAGGTGCAATTTAGCTCTGTTTGATTAACTGGCTTCCCTGCTGGTGACCACGAGGGAGGTGATTAGTAGCAGTGGCTGCTCTAAGAGTTAGAGTGGTAAAGGTAGGTATCTAGTTGATACTTGGTGTCACTAGAGACTGAAGAGATCGATAGAGGGATCTCTTGCCCTGCTTAGTATCAAAAAGTTTGGTACCACAGTTATTCATCAGTGGTGTTAATAAGAATAGGACACGGGGAGTCATAAGGGACATTGTACAAAAAATATCCTTGGTTTGTCTGTGGGCACTTTCAATGCTGTTCCTTGTGGAGCTGTTCAATGGAGATGTCATGGTAGCATGTTTCCTGCATGAGGCTGTTTAGATCCAGACTAATTCCTCCTCTGCTTCGCAGTTGGCCAGAAAAAGGTTGTGTGTCCTGAGTCTCCATTTCACTTGAAGATTTCTGTCACAAAAGATCACTTTACATTGCCGTCAGCGGGCAAACACTGCTTTCTGGCCTTCAGAGCCTTACAAGAAAATAGTAGTTTAGAAAGACATATATAATATAATGCTTTGATTATGGGCCATGTAAAGGAGAGCCAGAATTAGCAAGATTTGTTCTATGGTGAAGATTTGTTTTCCTGGTAACGTGTAGTTTGCTGTAAACTCTGTGACATGTACTCATGGTTGTAACTGATAGCCTTATCATAAGAAGCAACTTGTTTTTCCTTTGGAAATATGGGTCAGAGTTGAAAGATATCACACGTGGCTTGAAGCTCATTTTGAAATTGTGCATACTAATTGGAGACAGATTTTAGCGTACTGTTGTAAGATTACATTTCAAATTTTCTGTACTTTTTGGAGAAAAAAAGCTGTCCTGCCTGCATACACAAATCGGCACAGACAGGGAAACTTATGAAAAGAATGTGTTCTCTTCCTGTGCTGTGTTTGTAGTGGTTTTTATGTTACTGCTGCAATGTCTTAGAATCATTTGAAATGCATTTTCCACAGAGCTGTGAGATTTGGTAAAGTAGTTTGAATTCTCAGAGTTATTTTTCTTTATTTCCTCCCTTCCCTGCAACTTACCTGTTTGTGTCCGAAGGAAATTCATTTAAAAGCAGCGTCTCTTGTTCACTTTACCTCTCAATCTAATTACATCTGTAACATACATTTGTTCATTTTCTTTTCCAAATAGAGTGAACAGCTGAAGCTCCTGCTGTACGCTATTATTGAATTACAAAAAAACTTTGCCTTTTTGGCAGCATTTGTTGTCAAACCTTCCTTTTGCTTTGCTACAAGAGATACCCTAGCTTGGAAGAGAGACTCCATCTTCTTCCAATCAAGCATGAGTGTGTGGCCGCCTCATCAGTCCCTCTCACCAGAGCTGGGATTGCCAGGGCAGCAAAGGAGAGGTCTGTATCAGGCCACGGTGTTGGACACGTTCCTCCCCACCTGGAGCAAGGCAGATAAAATGATGACAGACACACATTTCAGTTCTTCTCCTGATGTTTAGGTGGCACAACACAACAACCTCTGGTGTGGTGCTAGCTTAATTGAAATAGCTGCACACAGCTATGGTTTGGATTTCTCTATTTCAGGTCCCGGAAGTTATTACTTCTTTGCAGTGACGAGCTTCAGGCCAGGCTCTAAAAAGTAGTACCCCATGCAAGTGGGATGGAGTGGCCATCGTGATCTCTAGTGCTATAGTGAGGATGGCTTTTGCTGTGCTGCTTAGAGACTTCAGCTTGGCTCTCTGCTAAGCGGTCCCACAGACTTTTAGCAGTGGAAACTGCTGTATTATGGCCTCTTTCTACTGAGTCACATGGGGCTTAGTGGGTTATAGGCAGCGTCTTCTGAATTTTTTGAGGCTCACAGTGTGTAATTCTGATACTTGACTATTTTTCTTGACTTTTCTTTTTTAGATGTCTCTGTGCTGTGTCAGCTTGATCAGTGTGAGTTGTTAACCATTTAATGACTTGTTAAAGCCTGCATGCTGCTAAAAACTGTCTCGTGACGTTGGAGAAGTCTGTTAGTGCTTAGGTGTGTTCTTAATTAGAAACCAGAAACATGGCAGTTGTACAGAATGTATCTTAAACCTGTATATGTAGGTGTCGTTTGGGCTGATCTCTTTTAAAGACAAAACAAAGCATCACTTGGGCTCTAGCTAAAGTCTCTATGTTTCACTTTTGTCCTAAGTAAGACTTCCACATGGATGCATCAAACCAGTGCTACAAAGACAGAAGCTGATACTGGTGGATACCAGCTATATGAAGATGCTTTGATCATTTTCCTGGTTTCATTTGTTGATAGCATTAGTCCTGAAGAAAACAGATGGGATAAAATTCTGGCCCAGCTTTTGACAGTGTATCTTCCATGATAATTCAAGTGCCATTCAGAGCACAACAGCAAATTTCTTTACCTGAGTACACAAGCTGCACAAAACTGTCTCTTTTTCTATCCTGTGGTGGCTTCCAACAGCTTTTGTCACCATCAAACTAATTGCTGTAATGTCCTCTGAGTCTCAGAGTAGGATGAAGGCCCTGCTGCCTTCAGCTTGCTCACAGCAACGCACCTACACCTTGGGTGTGCATTTGGGAACCTGTGAGCTCAGTCTAGGTCAGGAGGCATTGGTGTTACCTGCTTCTGAAACCTTCTCATAAGGTTGGTCTGCTTCAACCGGTGGTCTCAATGAATCTTAATTTCACTGACAACTCTCTTGTTGACATCTGAAGGACAGACGTGGTTGTTCTTTTTCTGCGCTGTGTGTTAAGATTGTGCCTTCGCACACTCGGCATGCCTCTGTCAGTCTTCCCTTCTTCGAGAAATACTATAAAAAGGTTGTTTTGGAGACTCACTACAAAACACTGCTAGCTCCTCATTTGCACAGGGACTTCCTCAATGCAGATCTATTTTTGTTTTAAGTGAGACCTCTTATCACAGAGTCTGTGGACTCCCATCATCTTTATTACAACTTGAAGCACCTTGGGGTGCAAACTTCCAGGCTGGCTGAAATAGGAGCAAAAGAAACGCTATTGGATTTTTTTAAGAAAGCGGTCTGAATGAGAAAAGCGGGCATCAATTTTCTGGGCATGGCTATTTAGATGTTGCAAACTGACCATGGGGCAAATTTAACTCATGCTAGAGCTCAGTCTGTGGATGCAGCCAGGTCATGCTGGAGCAGATTTTCAGCACGTCATTGGCTCATGCTGAAGTCACCTGGAAGTGTTGAGGTCTGGCATGTGCAAAAGTGAGTCCTGTTTGCCAGAAAGCAAGAACACAAAATTCATACATGCTTGAAAATTTTGGCCTTTTTCTCTTCATTTCTCTGTATTTTCATTAACCTTACTTAGCACAAGAAAGAACTCTTTTGGAAATTAAGTAAGAAAGATATCAGAGGGTTATTTAACAGATATTGGTATTCTCCAAATTAGCTACTAAACTTCTGGGGGTATGTGCAAGTTAAATAGTAAAATACTAACTCAGACAGTGCACAGATGATACCTACTGAAGTATTTCTTCAATAAATTAACTAAGCAAGTTGGATACTGATATGGTTAGTGCTTTAAGGTTGTTTAAGACACAATATAACACTTCCTGCCATTTGAGATTGACAGGTATTAAATCATTCACTTGTAGTTAAGCCAGCTATTGTGAGTTTGTGTTGTGGTTTTCATAAACATTTCTTTCAAAGCCTGTGCCTGATGTGCTAAACAGGCACAGTCCTCAAACGAATGAACTTAAAGTGACTTCTGATTCCTTCTCCAAGACATCCATCAGTTTTCAGCACAACTGCAACATGATAAGAGGGGAGAGGGAGAAAAGGAGAAAGAAAAAACAGAAGTGAATGTGACGTAGAGCTGAAGAGACGTGGTTTAAGTATGTGCTTCTCTTTGTTTCTTATTTCTTTTCCTGCCACGCCCTGAGCAAAGCCACCACTGTATTTGGCCCTGAATCAGATACCTAAGCTCCTATCTGAACCAGATACCGGAGCTCCTCCTAGGCAAGGCATAGTGCTTACTACCTGTACTTGTTTGTCTGCTGCTCAGGATGTTACTAAACTCTCTTCCTTTGTGGGTGGGGAAGGAAATGACACAGATATTTTGTGAAGACAATTGAAGCTCTGGAGTTCTGTCTCCAAGAGAGTCACCTCCATGGCTGGTGAGTTCCTCACCAGCCTGGGGTGTCAGGATGCTCTCAGCATTTCTGATGTGTCTGCTGCAGCTGTGGTTCAGGAGACACCTGCTGCTGGGCCAGCCAGACGTCTGCTTGGGACAGTGGAGTTGGAGGAACTGAGCAGTCCACAGTGGGGGAATGGACCCAACGCTGGCAGCGTGTCCCACTGGTTGAGGGATCCTCAGCCCACATGGTGATGCTGGCCAGAGACAAACCCACACACACATTGCAGGAGAGCCTGATGGTAACACCGTGGGCGTCCACAGCAAACACCAACAGAAGCCTCCCCAGGCTTTCTCGGACAAAATGCATTTCTAGCTAATGGTTTTGCTACAAATGAATCAACATTTTCCAGTAGGAAGGTGTTACATCAGACTTTCCAACTGGCTGAGCTGCTCTGACATGTGCTGCCTTTTGTACTTTGGACTAAGTAGTGCTGAGGCTTGATCTAGAAAGATTAGTGTCTCTATTATCAGCAGTACATTGCATGCCTCGTTACTTTATTAACAAAAAAAGCAAAATATAGTAACCGGTAGTAATGAGTAAACAAATTCTTGTAACGAATTTTGGACTAGGAGGTGGCACTAATCCATCCACACTTCTTGGAGTGGCAAAGGAAGCAGAAACAGCCCAAGTAAAAGCATCTCAGTTCCTCCTCGTTCATTAATCCCTAGGCCCTGGTAAAGGCAAGGCATCCCCCCAGTCTTAGCAGAGGCTTAGAGAAACTGATCTCTTCAAACCATTCTTGAATTTCCTTTGGACAGTCTAGCATTGGCTCTGGATTCAGTAGTATATAATTGTATAGATCTGAGATGTTCAGAATTGCTGCACAGAGATTTTAATTGGAAAATTTCTGTTCTAGTTTTAATTTTCATCTAAAATTTGAGGCTTTTTATAAAATCTTTCCTAAAGTGCAAGTGAGTGAGGAGAGGGAATCTATTAAGATGTGGAGCAAAAACTGTATAAAATAAAAGAATGAAAAAAGTTAAATGAAGAAATTTCTTACCAGACTTGTGTTGTGAATAAGGGTACAGCTGTTTAGGGAATAATGTTGATGCACTGTAAGGACATTTTAACTCAGGTTTGTGGGACTGCAAGGGCTCACTTGAGCTGAGTGCAGCACTTTCAGTCAACAAGGGATTTGAGGAGTCCATCAGCTCCACGTGTTACCATGCTACCTAATAAAGGCAGCCACAGCCGACAGCAAATGTAATACTGTTTAAGTATATTTGGTCTTAAGAATGTTGGGGGCAGATGAATGGATGCCACTCTTCTCACTATGACTGTTGGTGTTTGCATGTGAATGTGGCACCATCACAGTCCTGCTGTCATTGCTCCCGACCCCAACTTCTCCTACCAAGTGCAGCACATCTGTGGTGGGACTGGTGGTGCAGGTGGGCTCTGGTCCCCTGGCCTGCAGAAAGCATGCATACAAGGTTTCTGGAGTCATCCTGAACCACCTAGTGAAACAAAGTTTTCATTGGTCCCTCACAAAACAATGTACATTTACAGTAAAAATTTTAGATAAAATTAGCTATGCTCAAACTTCTTGCATAATCAAAGAAATTATATTTTTGACAGCACAATACCCTTGGTATTTCCCCTTTGCTGAAAGCAGGTATCTTAGCTACACAACATGATATCAGATACTATCATGTAGAACAAATTCCTTTGTCTTCTCCCCGCTTTGCAAGGCAGTGCTGAAGAACAGCGTGGTGGGGCAGGCACACCTGCCGCCTTCTGCTCCGCTCTGGGCCACAGCAGAGGCAGATGGTGAAGAAAGCAAACCAAGGGCCCCACGAAATGCAGAAGAGGGGCTTGCTCGATGCAAGCCACAAAGAATTTCCCCTGCTAGTTCCTGCTGTAGCTTAAAAGTTTTCTCCTAAAACTGTAGGTGCCAGCTCTGCTGCATTTCACAGCAGCGTCTCTTACAAGAGCGGCACCGGGAGCTCTGCAAAGGAAAGTGGAGATGGAGTGTGGGAACAGATTAAAAGTGTCTGGAGCTTTTTTTTCCCCCCTCAGATGGGAAGTGGGAGCAGTGAGAAGAAGTAAGGGAGCAGCTGCAGGATCACAGCACAAAAACTGCTGCAGATATGTATGAAGGAAGATTGAGAGAGGGTAGGAGGGACTATTTCATGTCCACAGCACGGGGAATAGAACATTATCCTGGGGAGTGGGAGGAAGGGGGTCTTGCTGTCCGAATAAGGGACAAGCCTCTTGTTGTAGAAACTATTGAGGCAGGTAGTGTCAGAAAGAAATAGTTTTATTATAAATTTATTTTTTAATTTGTTTTTAAAGTCTGAGAAGCTTTAAAGCCTTTCTTATTCAATAATCTCCGTATCTCACTTTGACAGACATGTCTTCTGTAGGATGATAGGTATATGGAACTGCAAAATGGATTAAGACGTGGCAAATGTGAATTTAAACTACTAAGTTGTGGGACTCTAACTACTCTAAGAGATTAAAACACCTGCCATTGCTTCCCCAAAGACTTAACAGAGCTCAAGAAAGCATTTTTTCTATTGAAGGGGATGCTGCTGCTGCAGGAACTAAGGGTCAGGAGGCAAACTGAGGCATGACTTACAACTGCTCCAAGTGTTCAGTAGCGCACAATTGATTTAGAGGTAGAGCAGGATAAAACTTGTGTATAGTCTTACTCAGTGGTGAACATGAGGTGCTTCCTCTGCTGTGGATCAACCAGTAGAGCATGTGCATGTACACATATATTACAATGTGGTGCAGGTCACAAATGTGCTGTAATGTCCTACCAGAGCTGGCCTTGTGATGGCTTGTTTATGTAGCTGTTGTCAAATTGAAACTGAAATTTCTGTTGGCAAAGCTGTGAAATGTAGAACTTATAGGAAGTTTGTTTCTTTGGCTATTTGCAGTAAGCTTTCAGGCGTTTAAAAAATATTTTTCTAATACATCAGTTTGTCTTGTGGTACTAACTCTTCCACTTCTCCAGAGAGTTTGGGCTGTTCCAAAATTACCATCACCACATGTCTAATTCAGGTAAGCATGGAAAGTTTGGATGAATATCTGAATCTCTGTGAGGAGAAGTTCTGCAAAATTGAGCTGGAAGTATTTCAAGCAGTCTTACTTTGAAATTTCTGTCACTTCTGCTTCTGCTTGTATCTGTAAATACTGCAAGAATAACCTTTCCCATAGTATCTCATCACTTCAGATCTGGCAACATTAAAAGTAACAACACTTTTCTGAACATTTAGGCTATAGGAACAGATTTCTTTCAAGCACCGGAGAAAATTTGTGATTCTTATGTGATCTTCCTAGAGAAAACATTGGATTTTTTTTATTCAGAATTAGACAGCTTTAAACTAAAAAGTTACTGTGTGACAAGCATCATATGCAGGTGTAAAATGAGTTTAGAGGTGATCAGTCTTACCTGTGGTTGTTGGAAAGCCATGAATCTAAGCTGTACTTATCTGCAGTACCTAAATGTATAGCAGAAAGGAAGGAGGTGGAAGGAAATTATCTTTTCCTCAGTTGATAGGTGAGGGCAGGTCAGCAGTAACCAAGCACTACTCCTCTGGGCCCCTCTAGCACTTCTCAGATCTTATTTGGTGTTAAATCAATTAAGTTGTTATGAACTTTTATGATGCTGGGAACTACTTGCTGTGATTGGCCTAATGACTAAACCATACTCATTCTGCTATTCAGTGTTGTAGGATGCATCAGAAGTGTTACATGTTGGATGACATTAACAGTTTGGTTTTTTAATACTGTGTACATATGACCAATATTCATCATTTAAGGATTGTAGTCTAGCTTGCACAGCATGGAAAATGGAGGCAGGTGTCGTGGATCAGATGCACTCCAGAAAGAAATGAAACGCGCTGCCAGCAGGAAGACCTAGAAGTAGCAATTTTTCCCAGGCATGTTCTTTTACATATTCAACGGAATTTCTACTGTGGACGACTGTTCCCAGAACATATGCAGGCCAAACTGTACACAAAGTTCCCCTTGAAACTGAGATATTAAACTGACATAGGAGTGGTGAAAATAGACTCCATTATGCTATCCCATATGATATATTGGGACAGATGAAACTACTATTACATTTCCTGAGACCTTCACATGTAATACAATTAAGAAACAAAGTGATGCAAGAAGAGACATGACCATATGCAGACACTTGCTGACTTGAAAAAGCTCTTTTACCCTATTGCATGTGTTTTTGTTGTTTCCAATAATATCCTAGTAATATTTCTTAGCAAGCTTTTATTTGTGCAGGGAAGTCCTGTAGATAGCAGGTCATGAAGTATTACAGAATTAGAGATGAAACTGTAGTCATTAAATATGGATGTGAAGAGTTTGTCATTGTATCTGCACAACTTTGGAATAATAACTGTACCCCATTCTCTTCTCTTTCTAATTCTCAAGCCATTTCTGTCCAGATAGGAAAGCATTTCCAGAGATAACACACCTCTGCCCTACAGGGTACAAGCAGTTTTTCCAGATCCCTGTTTTTCTTTGACATCTGATCCTGCTGTTTTTAAGGGTCTACGTATAGCAGGGAACAGACTCCAGGGCTTTCAGCTATCATCTTCTACAAAATTTCAGAATGACACACAGGAGGACCTTAGCTCCCTGCTTAAATCCTCACTGATAGCCATTGCCAGTCTAGCACAGCTATTCAAATTTTCTGCCTTCATGTCTCTCTTCATCTAATCCTTGAGACAAATCAAGCAACAATTCATAAAGTTTAATAATATTTCCACTGAAACTGTATATTTGGTTAAGCTATTTTGCTGCCATCTGCTAGAATGTAGGACTCAATATCAGCCTTCTATTATTTTATCCTTTTAATTTTTTATTGTGTAAGGTGCTATTACTAGTTGAAAAAATAGATAAAAACTACAGTCAATCTTCATAGCAGTAAGTGACTCATATTTTTAGTGCTGCGATCAATGGGCAGGAAATCACTGAGGCATCAAACTGTAACAGTCTGTAAGTTATTGTGCAGTGTAGACTCCACACCTATGCAGGTTTGTGATGTACTGTAAGTGGAGAATCACATATTCTTAATATATGTGGTAACTATTGGGAATGAGAAATGAAGTATTGCATTTCAACACTTTAATTCTTAGGAACTCAGTCATCA
The DNA here is from genome assembly GCF_047370975.1 of Nipponia nippon. Lineage (NCBI taxonomy): Eukaryota > Metazoa > Chordata > Aves > Pelecaniformes > Threskiornithidae > Nipponia > Nipponia nippon. The sequence continues at coordinate 95,824,331 of NW_028262369.1, forward strand.
AAACAAGCTTAGAGTATGTTCTTAGACCCCAAATCAAACAACATAGTTACCGCTGTACAATGGTTCAAGTCTGCATCCTTCCTTTTTGCAATTTGTTATAAAGTATATTTCCACACCTGGCTCTGTAAAGCAATAAATGAGTGTGCCTAATGTTACTTTTGCATTGCTGTAACTCCATTAACTTCAGTGGGTTCACTGCGAACCTGAGACCAGGATCAGGCCTTTAAGAGCTGTCTGGAACCGCATGTCCTGTATGGCACAAACTAGGAAGAAATTATTTTAAATGATAATACGCTTTATTCTTACTGGATATTAAGCTGTGAGATTTCAATCATAAGAATTATGTAGTTATTAACCAAGAGTTATTGTAAAATATAACCCTATCTTGATATAAGAGAATAAACCAAAAAGGTTGAAATGGTCATCATATCAAGGATCAGGTTAAAATCTCAAGGATAAAAGATTCTGTATCCTAAAAGCTGTTTAACAATGATGCTTGAAAATGCTTTACTTCTTGTATCGCACTACTGCCTAGGAAGTCTGCTATGGTTCAGGCCAAGTTGTGTCAAGAAATTTGCCTTTAGGTGCGTCCTTCATAGAGACTGGATTATTTACCTCAGAGCAATAGAATTGTGAATAAGGTACTGAACAGCGTATTCCACCTGTGGTAACAGAGTAATGCTGGGCAGTAAGATAGTGCTACCAAAAAACCAGAAAAGATATTTTACTCCTCTCTGACCACAGGAGAGGCGTGGGTAACTGTACATGTGAATTACAATTGCCTGAAGAACTCTGTGGGCCATTTCTGCTTTTATTTGCAGAAAGTCCTCAAATACCAGGCCAGAAAAGAGTGACTACAAAGCCCGTCTTTAGACACATGAGGTAAAATGACCTCCATGGTCCTTGCTCACTGTGTTGTCTGTTCTGAGAGACATCAGTGAAAGCCTCATATGGCTGCAACTGGTAAAAAAATTAAAAGAGGGTATGATAATCAACGCTGATGAGCATGGCTTTTGTAGGACTCAGGATGTATCAACTAACTCACTGATGTTTGCTGATGAGATTGTGAATTTGGTTGATAAGGGAAACTGTGCTGTTGAGTTTAGGACATTTAACATTTTACAGCAGACTGAACTCAGCATGAAATTCTGTTTTATTGTCTATCTGATATAAAAGGTTTAGGTTGGATATTAGGAAAAACTTCTTCACTGAAAGGGTAGTCAGGCACTGGCACAGGCTGCCCAGCGAAGTGGCTGAGTCTCCATCCCTGGAGATATTTAAAAGACAGGTAGATGTAGTGCTTAAGGACATGGTTTAGTGGTGGACTTGGCAGTGCCAGGTTGATGGTTGGACTTCATGATCTTAAAGGTTTTTTCCAACCTAAACGATTCTGTGATTCTATGAAAAAGACAAAATTGGACTAAAGACCCAGGCAATGGTGATGTAGTATCATTTCTGATCTCCTACTTTGACTAGAGATATGACTGATGGTTGAAATTAATGCTGCTTCCTAAGTACAAATTATTGCAGGCTGGATGACACCTTACTGCAAAGGAAAAGGCATAGGAATGTTACATCTGCTTTGTATTTTCATTACAATGGATTTTTCTGTTTTTCTAGTACTCAGATAAACTGGCTTCAGGACTCTTCTGGGCACCAGCCGAGGACACCATATCCCTCAGCAGCCTTTGCTGTTTGTGTCCGTGCCCTGGGTGCAGATATGTGACGTGTTAGCTGTGAGAGCAGTGTGGTCGGGATGGTTGAAAAAAAATAAAGACAGAGTAGAATGCAGATAAGAATAATTGAAAAAAAGCTATGTGGCAGTTTACTTGCTGTCCCCTCTCTTCACCTATAGTTTTTTCATCTGCCCCTCCCCCCCCCATTATTTCCATCAGTTGTCTTTGAGCCCTTACTGCCCCTGAGCTGTACTTCAGTAGAGACACCAGTGCAGCAAAGGCTAAGAGCAAAACCCAACAGCAGAAATAATTATGTAGGTATGCTGATTTTAAACACTTGTTTCGCAGACATAGCAATATGTTTTCTTCTTTACAAGAATGCTCTGACTCACCACATGTGTGGCATGAGCTTGTTTTTTCATTTGTTAACTCTTACTTCCTCTTCCATTTTTATGTTTTTTCAGGCTCACAGGTCTATTGTAATGGTGAACCTAGTGTTGATTTTTATTCTTTTGTAATATTGTTGCATTAGGTTTCAATGGATGCTCTTCATGTACAGTATGCTCTTCAGTAGAAGAATGGAATCAGTGAATATAACAAGATGAATTTTAGTTTTGCAGTGTTTTCATGCTACTATGTTGAGCACTTTCATGTTCATTATGCTTCTGACTTGATAGTGGTAGATACGTCATAAGGAGTGAAGTTGGAAATCAAAAGTTTATTTTGATAAATACTGAAAATTATATACAACATTTTTAATCTCATAATCTTGAAAAACAAATGCAACAATTTGTATTAATCATGGATAATTTTTTTTTCTTTTCTTGGATAAAATTACTTGCTACAACTGCTACTTGTTACAAGTTGCTAAGGAATTAACATTTGCATTCTGTCTTTTACTGCACATAGCTGTAGGAAACATAGGCATAGCTCAAGCCAAAATTTAGAAATAGTGCTATCCTCTTGTTTCTCGAAGAACTAACGCTTCGCTTTGTAGAAAACCTATATACTAACTTTACCGATACTGTACTAAAACTCATGAAATAAAGTTCTTGGGTAATACTAGCCAGTCTTCTCATTATATGATCAATTTCGGGACAAAGCAACATGTCAAAATGGATTAAAAACCTGATAAATTCAATATGAAACTTCGTCTAGCTCCATGACCTGCTGTAGGAGGGGAATACTTACTGGCTGTCATTGTGAGACAGAAACCATAATTAAGCTACCGAAAACATAAGAATGGCATTGAGATGAACAATTCACTTTCTTAATTTTTGCAAAAAGCTAAAAAGTATATTTTCCCTTTTTTTTAATGGAAATTATAAATAGCAAAAGGAAGGGTTTTTTTGGTTTTATTTTGTTTTTCATTGGGATGTTAACAATGTTACTTTGTTTCCTTTATCAACCTCTTTCTCTTTTTGAAGAGAAAGGGCAGAAAAGTGGTTTTTCCCATCAAAGGAAAATTAGAATTATTTTAAATATTTTCGCTGTTACCAAACATCAAGATTTTGTGAAACTACTGTTTTTGAAAGAAATGTTACAAAAAAACGTTCTTGAAAATAGTTTTGCCAAGACCCAGCACTTTTTGAGGAAGCCTGAGATCCGATCTCTGCAGTTTGCTGTATTATTCTTTTAACCCGGGCCTGATTCTCAGAAATGGGATGGATTTTACTGTGTGTACGGATTTGGATCTGCAACAACTTTTCCGTTTCTCACCTCTGTAATACTCATTACTTCCACAGCATGTGTTTGAAAGTCAACTGTACATTTAGAAATCAGGGGTTTAGGATTTCAACCATTGATCTGCCAGACATGTCAAATGTCACTTGACTGTTTATCAGCCACCTCACATGTGTAGTTGGTGTCTGAACTCTGGCTTTAGTTCAACTTGATTCACTGCAAGGATGCTGTGCTACTTGCTGGAGGAGGCCTGTCTCCTCTCCGAGCATCCCAAATACATGGATCAATTAATGGGAAAAGTGACTGCAAGTGTTGACCCACTGCGGCTGATAATTTAATTAAAATTATGAACCTCTTCTTCCCTCAGTGAGGGTTTTTCAGCTCCTGAGGTTATCTCCAAAAGTGGCTCTCTGTGTAGGACTGAAATGGTTTTGCTGTCCCAGCCAGAAAGGTGATTTTGTCCCTTCAGCTTGGTGGTGTTTCTTGCCTCATAGGTAAGCTGATCTACCCACTCTCCAGAAATTAAAGTTCTCCTTTCTCACATCCAGGGTAATCCTTTTTCCCCACTCTACAAATCAGTTTTCCCTTCCTGTGTCATCCATCAAGCCTCATGTCAAGGATTTTTCTTGTGCCTGTACTGTTCCCTGACTTTTTCCCACCCTTATCCAACGTGCTGCTTCTGTTCCACAGTGCCCTGAAAATGGTACTTCCAAGAGGATTTTTCGGTATGTTCCCTTGTCCCTCTTCTCTTAGGTTGTGCCTAAGTTATGTTAGTTAAGTTACTACGTTGTGTTAATAACTCTTAGATTGTAGCCTTAAAGTTACGCTGCCCTTTTGCTCCAGGAACCCTATAAGAAACAGGGAGGGGAGGGAGGGAAAGTCTGTCTTGGTTTAATGCCTTTCTCCAGCAAATCAACCGTAGGAGGTTTCAAAACTAAAATTTATATCCAGATGCTAACTATTTGCCAAAAGGCAAATTAGCTAATTATATAATGAACATGGAGTGCCTCACAAGCAATTGCACAGGGCTTGGCAGCTCTGCCTTCCAAAGTAAGTGAAATGAATTCCCCTGCAAAACCGGCCTAAATTTGGCCCTGAGCCTGCTAATAACAGTTTGGAAGCACCAAATCATAAAAGCATCAGATAGGATCCTTCTTCTATTTTCTCCTAATATTTGATCTGTTTCCTGACTGTCTTCCCCTCTGTTATTTTTTAAAAGTTTAAAAAAAAAAATATAGCAGAGTGTAAGTACTACCAAATTCTTCTTGCAAATGTGAGTGCAACACCAATGCGTTTGTGGAGCTCATATTCAGGGTGCCATCTACTGGCATGCAGGGCCGATAACGCTGTCAGGAGTCTTAATGAAGTTTGGGCAGCAAAGGATTTCTACCTGGAAATCCTAAAGGAGGAACTTTTGTAACTTGTACCTTTCCTTCATATTCTGCAAGATCTCCTTCATATTCAGCAGGATCTCACCTTGCTTTACACTAAGACAAATAAAATCTGATGGAGGAAATGTTGAGGTTTGGTTTTTTTCTCTTTTCTTTTATGGTAGTTCCTGTAATTGTAGTGCCTCGGAAAGTCTCCTTGTAATATTCTGATGTGTGTGAATTAGTTCCATTTTGGGGGAAAATTAACTAAGGTTCAACGAGATTAGAATAAAAATTTTCAGAAGTCTTTGCAGATTTGTCATTTACTGACTTTGCTCCTACTTGAGATCCAGGGCATGACTTTGTCATACTATTAAACTTTTTTATAGCACATCATGTACTGACACCACCAGACAGAGACTACCTAATTAAAACTCATAATGCTCCCAAGAAGAGATATGTCAGAGTTTTATAGGTGGGAGATTTCAGAAGAAAATCTGAGAGATGTGCTCCAGCCAAACATTGGCTCGGTGACAGAGCCAGTGTTGCTCTCGTCTCTCGAGTCTGATCAGCTCTCCAGCCTGGAGCCTACTGAAAATCTGTTGAGAAGCAATTTTGGTTTGATACCAACATGAAATACAAAATGGTTTGACTCTCCAAGTTTAGAAAGAGGAAAAATTCTTTTCCTGCTTAGCGCTGCTGCAGACCTTACTGCCAAAATGGCAAAGTGTCCCTGCAACATGGGTTTGAGTGGTGACTACTCTGAAGGGTGGTGAGAAGTGTCTCAGAGAAGAGCACACAGAGCCGTCTCCTAAAGGTCCACATAAAGAGTTTTCCCCAGTGTCATATAACAGCTCTAAAGTAGAAATAGACACGCATACACCTGAGTAGCAGGAAACAGCTTTAGCCAAATTTTTCTCCTCTCTTTCTGTGGTTCAACTTCTGTAGGGATCCTTGAGTAACTAATTCAATGCAGGAAAGAGCCAACAAGCATAAGCTTTACTGTTGCTTTTACTCAAGTTAGTGTTTCTATCATGGCACATAATGTTGAGTGAGCAATGGCTAATATTGAAGCACTTTCTTCTTCTCATTTCTCTCTTCAAGACTGCTGTGTTTCCTCATTTTTCCACATCTCTGGCTGTTTGAGTTTAAAACCCCCTGAAGATATTCAAAAGCCATCTGGACATGGTCGTGGGCAACCAGCTCTAGGTGGTCCTGCTTGAGCAGGGCAGTTGGACCAAATGACCTCCAGAGGTCTCTTCCAACCTCAACTGCTCTGTGACTGCATGACCTCTCACTATTGTCCTCTACATCTAAGGCAGATTCCTGTAAGGAATTGATTTATCAGGGCCAGGAGAGGGTGAAGCTATGAGAGCTGTGTCCGTCTACCAGCACAATGGCTGTGGTCCTGCCCAGACACATGCAGTAGCGCTCCTCATCTCCCTCTCCCACCTTCACACTGGTACCGTATCTTCTTCTGCTCTGATGCCTTCATAGAAACGGACTTTCTTGAAATCAGGGAATTTCATCTTTTAGAGTATTCAGAGTTGGGGAGATGTTGCTAGAAAAAGCTGTGCTTTTCAAACCCACTTGGAAAATGCTGATTTTCAACGGTTTATAATATTATAACTGCACTTAAATGGATTTCCATTTCCCTGGCTCCATAGTAGGGAAACCAGCAATTCCAGATTATATAGTATCTCTTCCTTACACATTTTCTCATACGGTTACACAGCAATATAAATAGCAAGTTTTCTTGTGATTCCTACCATATTACTTCACCCACGATTTACGTATAGTAGTGCCAGGGTGAACTAGTGGGGAGGAAAACAGAGTAAGTAAGTGTTGTACATCACTGTCCTGATGTTTCGTACAGGAAATATAAAGCAACTCTTGCTGATGGAAAATATTTTGGGAGTTTGAATAGCTAGAACAGTTTGTTGAGTTGCATTATGGCTGAGTCAGGAGGTTGAACAGCAGCACGGCTAGAGGAGGTGATCATTCTGTACAAGTTTCCCCTGGTCCCTCCAAGGGCTCGAGAGCTAGTGTGCTCAGCCATTTCTTCATTTCAAAATTTAAAAAATGAACAGAGAAACAAAAATCCCATCTATGCTGTTGGTAGAATTGTAAAAATTAAGGGAAATTTTATTAGATCTGGGTTTGAATCCAGGACACTAGCAAGGTTGCAGCACGGTCCTGTAATGCACTTGTAACATGCATGTATCGAACTGTGGAGGTAAGATATGTTAATTGGCTTCACAGCGTGTCTTTTTCCTTTGCAAGATTTAAAATGTGTAGTGTGAGCAGGGCCAAAGACAAAGCATAGTGGCTGCCAGCTGGACGTGACAAAGGCTTGCAGGGAGATTACACCATAGAGGAGAATGGCTTTTGAGATAAGGATAATCTTTTACATAAACTAACTCTTCCAAGGCAGTTTGGATGGGTGAGTGATAAGGACAATAATAAAACCACAGGCTGACACAGCTGGTAGTTATCCTTGTGTTCAAAGATGATCAAGATCTTGCCAGAAAGATAACTCAGCTTCTTCTCCTGACTACAGTGACATATAACTGGCATTGATACATTTTTGTGTAAAGGGTCCCTAGATTTATGCTCTTATTTTATGTTCTTCAGGTCAACCCAGTAACGATGGAAAGGTCTACAGCTTCTGATATGGCCTCTGAAAAGCCTAATCCTTCCCACCACAGTACGGGGGCTGTTCAAATGAGGATCAAAAATGCCAACAGTCACCACGATAGACTGAGCCAAAGCAAATCTATGATTCTGTCCGACAATGTGAAAGTCACTGAGCCTGTAAGTAAAATACTACTAATATTTTCTTCGTCTTCCAATTTTTCTAAAACTACAAAATTACCTTAAGTGTAGTTAAGTTACTGGTTTCATGATCATCCTTTCAAGGAGGGATTTAATGGCACTAATACATTTTTAGGAGTATGGCTAGACATTGGAATAACAATTTCCCTTCACTGAAAGACAAAATTTGGCTTTGGTGGCTGGGATCATAGCATCTACTCAGCATTTCAACTCCCAAGTGTTACAGTACTTAAATATGGCTGCTGTAGAGAATAGTACTTACAGTGTCAGATATATGCCACAATTTCTCAATAGGCAAATGCTAAACCCAGAGAAAAGTAAAGAAATGGAAATTACAGCTCCATAAATAAAGGACAACTTTGTCAGCAACAAAAATAGGTCTTGCTGTAAGAATGAATGAATTGTAAAAACCAGACACTGAAGTTCTCTTATTACTTTAATAGTTGATAGAGTTGAAAGAGTTGAGTCATTTTTTATCCATTACCATTTTTTTTTAAATTAAATAGTTAGTGATGAACTCTATTGCCAGTTGCGTCCCTGCCCCTGTACTCCTTCTGAGCTACTAAACAAACTGATTGGTATGAGTCTCCCCTGGTTAATTTTCTTCCATAATGGTGGCAACTTGCAGCTGAGGCCATATGATGTTACAAAATTATTTATGTAATGTTAGCCACTTTTTGGACTCCAGATCCATTTTGTTCTCAGAGAATGCAAATGAGGGAGAAAACTCTGCTGGCTGGGGACAGAGTCCCGGGTCTCAGTCACTTCTCACAACCATGCCAGCCATTAATTTTTTGTTTTGTTGATGTAATGGATTCCTATGAAATATTCAGCTTTCTAACAAAGTTTTTAAATGGACGAAGCCTACAATAACAGCTGTATTTTCTTCTCTTTTTACTTTAAGTTCAAACTCAAAATTCAAAGTTATTTAGAAATGCATTATTTTAATGATTAATTTCTCTGGTATAGCTGAATTCATTTCACCTTCTATTTCTGGAGAGAAAAGTCTGTTTAGATCTTAGCAGCTGATAAGATACTCATTTACGTACTGTTTAAAAGATATTGTTCATCTCAGACAGACTACATGTTTCTTCCTTTTTATCTGATGTGAAATGTTCCTCCATTACAAACCTGAAACGATGCTTATAGTAACTTACTGGGAATACTATAATGTATTACCAGGAAGAACTGTACCTTTGAAAAAGTTTAAAAGTTAAGTATATTTAATGATGCCTAACATATTTTATTGGCTGTGTTTAACAAAAGGCACTAGGCTGCAGTTGTTTTTGACAAGCATGAAAACATCACAGCATGAGACTGCAAAAGGAATTATGTAGAGAAATTACAAGTGATCCATCTCTCAATGAATTATCCACCTCAATAGCCTGCAGAACTCAGCTACCAATTAACACCTACTTTATTACATGTTGGGATGTACTTAATAACTTTCATGTGTTTATGCACTATTACCTTGACTGATGCCTCTTGTACAATTAGGCATAATTGGCATATCAATATGCAAAAGTTAAAAGGATTAACCCTCTTAAAACTAATGAGCATTTCTGTATCCAGCTGCTAAATGAGACAAAATTAGCATTTTTCACTTTTGGGCAGGATTTTATCATGCAGTTTCTCATTGTTGATATTACCTTGTTACATAACTTTAGTTTTGGGGATAGTATGCTGGACTGTTACAGAGCAAGGGCTCTAAAAAGTTAAATTAGACATAAATATTCACTGCCGCATTCCAATAACCATAGCAGGTACAATATATGTTCATTGGCTGAGAGCTGAAAAGTTGCTTTGTATTACATTTGTTTAGTAGCTAATTATATAAAAGTGGAATTTTACTGAATATATGTCATTTTACCAAGCAAACTTGGCTCCCACATAATAGATTGAAAGCTTGCCAGGCTACTAATTTCCTTTCTATTTCAATTCTTTTCATCTCTTTTTGCCATGCAGAATTTTCTGACTAGATATTGACAGACTGAAAGTGTTTTGGCGCATTTACTTAAATAAGCCTCTTAAAGTTGTTTGCTAACGCCCAAACCAAAAGCAAAATTCCTAAGGATCCAAACGTTTTCAAATACGTGCATTAAATGCACTGAGATTCAAGTTAAAAGAGCAGTGAAATATCAATTGCATGTATCAATTGCACGCTGACGTATCTGAATCTGTGCATGTGACTTGTGAAGGATTTGGGAAAAGTGATGGAGAAGAGTAGTCTCTGTCCAAGTGTCTTGAGAAAGCAGGGTCCAACTGATATACACACACATATGTCTATATGTATATATATATATATGCACATTTAATAATCTCGTTTCAAAATTCGTGACCCTCTTTTCCAGTGCACTTATATACACAATCTTCACTTTTACCTTTAGAGGCGCACAGATCTCTGCTAAAAGATACATATTGCCAGTATGTTAAGCAAAGCTAATTATTTTGTGCTAGAAGATAAAAAGGATTTATCCTGATTTTCTATTTGGCAATTTTCTGTTTTCAACAATCAGCCTCTGTTTAGATGATGGATATGATCTGTAAGGTATCCACTGATATGCTTATTTTCTATTTTACATTGACTGAATATTTTTGTCCTATCATCGGAGAGATTTTTCTTTTTTAAAAACTAGAAATAGCTGAATAAGAGACTCCATATTACTCTTTTGTCACCCATATTCAGCATGTGCACTAAATTCTATGTTCTATTAATAAATGGGTTAAATCCTCTTTACCCAACTTATGCAAAACCTACTGACTTCTCTGGATTAGGGCAATCAGCATTTGGCACATTTTGAACAATCAGTAGAAAGATATATTTATAAAACATATTTGGAAAAAAATTAATGCTCTGGACAATAAAGGGTAAAAACCAGGCACAAAACTAGAAAGATCACTGGTGATTTATAGAGAAGAAAATACCTGATTTTTTCTAAGGGATTTGTTGTATTCTCAAGTATTTGCTCTGATGCTTGTAAGCACACCTGGGGCTATGCTTTTGAAGGTGGACAGATTATTTTCTATAGTGTGACAAAGAAGGATATGCATCATACGTCACTAGGTCCATATGCATTTGTGCATTTTATAGTAGTAAAGATGCAAATGTGGAATGCATAAGCTAACTGATGCAAAAGCTGAATGTAGTTTCTTAGGGGTTTATGTTATTTATTTTGATGGAAATGCTTGAGCTTTGTGCAAAGGTTGAAATTGATATTAATGTAGAGATTAAAGAGCACAAATCACGAAGCTGGACACAGACTGTGGTAAGCAAGGGCTCTTTCTGTGCTTCATGTTAGTGTCTGAACTGGCAATGTAAATGAATATTTGCTATTTTCATCTGTTAAACCCCAGGGAAGTGCATTTTGCTTCATTCAGAACAACTTCAAACAATGAAATGTCTTTTTTTATTGGTGTCTATATTAAGAATTAGAACCTATTTAGACATTCCAAAATGTTAATGTATTAGAGCTTTTTCTGATGAGGTTAAACAAACTGGTAGGTTTATTTATCTCTCTAATACATTATCAGGGAAACGGGAAGAATCTTCTTTTGTCTCTTACTCCTGTGATCATAGAACACTTGCCAAAGTTATGGCTAGCCAAAAAGACAGAAATAAAATTGCTAAAAATATAAGCCTTCTGTTTAGCAGAGTTTTTGAGCCATATTTTGAAATTGCAGGGCTTGTACATGTTTACTTCAAATCAAGCTTATAGTCAAGTTTGAGGCTTTGTTTGTATAGATTGTCCTGAAGTAGAACCTGATATTTAATTAAAATGACACTAAATCACATTGAATTGATAAGACTTGGCATCTCAAACAAAGGTAATTGCCCGTATTGGTTTTGTACAAAAATAGAGCTGCTTGGAAAATGTGCAGCCAACACAGACTGTCAACTCCATTTATAGATCAATATGTGAAAACCATTGATCAGGCAGGCATGTGTAACAGTAACACTTTGCATTTATTTGTTGTTTTTATACCATGTTAAGGCTTACAGGATTATCGGCTTCCAAAATATTTTGACTTCCTCATAAATATGTTATCTGTTTAATGTTAATTACAAGACAGACTCCAGCCCTCTTCTAGAGTATTTTCAGTTTCATTGCTATGGGTAGTTTTAGCTGAAAATGGATTATTTCAATCTCTGAGAGATCATTAGAGCTTCTTTTATAGTATGGTTTATTTAGGGAAAGTTTTTGATGATTCTTTTTTTTTTTTTTTCTCAGTTTACTTTTTTTCCTGAAGGAAAAAACAAATCTTGACAAAATATTTCTAAAAGCAGAAAACCTTCTCCTGTCATAGTTGTGTTCATTTAAGGTGGAAAGGGAAAAATATTCTCTTTATTGTGTTCTAATAATGACTGCCCAGGCTTTATTCTCTGCAAATTTTATCATCATACACTAGTCCATTATAGATGCACTGTATAGATATCACTTTAAGGAAATAGGTGTGTTCTCTTCAAGGTGTTGCACAAATCATATGAGAGTATTGGGACAGATGTAGAAAAATGTATGAGCTTCCAATGACAAGTGTGGTAATTATTAATAAATGCAAGCTTACACCTTGCTCGCCCCAAATATTTCAGAGTAGGTATGAAAGCAGTGAGTCCATAAACACCGTCCAGTTTTACTTCTTGAACATAAATACTGGAAAGGAAAAGGAAAAAAAAAATCTGTTGAGTAACATTAGTTGTTCTCCTTTCTAGGGCAGGAAAATGAGAAATGAAGTCTGTCATATGTCCCCTTACTGTATTCAAACTGGTTTTGTGCTTTCAAAACCTAGATCCTCTCTTTGGTGTGTGTGATGCTTGCAGACTGACTCGTTCGGCCCTCGACTCCAGGTTTTCAACCATTTCATACACGTGTCGTCCCTCGCTCCCCACCTGAGGAGCAGCTCCAGCTCCAGGGCAGAGGCCCTCAGCCTGCACTGGGCACCGCTCCCAGATGCACCCCTACATGCTCATGGATGTCCTACATACCATAAACTCCTTTGACATGGAGGCTGAAAGTTGAATATTAATGCATTAGAATATTTTAGGGTTCAGTTTACATTCAATAAGCAATTTTTCTCAATGGAGAAATGCAAATTGCCTCCCAACCTTTTTTCAGGATCAGCATTTAGTGTGCAGGCGGTTTTTCAGGCTCAGAATGAGCCTTTTGTTTTTCCAAATATTTTTTTTCTCTTTTTTTCTCATATACGCCCTGTGAGAAGGTATTCTTTATTGTATATTTGTATTATAGCACTTCAACTGAAATAATCTTGGCTAAAAAGGAAGAAGTTAATTTTATTGTTAAACTCCCCGTTTGTTTCTCCTCCAAATATTTTCACTGTACCGTTTCAGCTGTGTAGCTTGATAGGCAGCATCATAATGAGATCATAGAAAAAAGAAATAACCAGCACCTATTTCTTCTTAAAAGCTAGGATAAATTCATTTCAGCTCTATTAAGGGAGTGGTGAATGTAACTGGTTTGGCTTCCTTGTTAAACCAAACTGAAGTTCAGACGAGATATTATATGAGTCGGAATTGCTGATTTTGACTTTCACTCAGTGTGACAGAAGGGTAGAAAAAAGGTTCAAAAACCTCCAGGTTTTTTTTTTTTTCTTTTTTTTTGCAATCTTACATTATCTCATGCTGTGAAAATCTTTACTCTATTTACCAAGCACAAATTAGTCTTGCCAAAGGTTCTGAAAGTTTGCTACTTCAGCTTAGATCCTAAAACTTCAAAGAGAGTTGCAACTCTACAAATTAGTGTATGTGCTCTGCCATGGCTATTTTAACTTGAACTTAACTAAATTCGTTTATAATTTAGTACTGATTGAATGCTGCCATAAATGTACACGGGATACATTTTTTAAAGTTAGTCCTCTGATTACTAATTTGAATAAAAAACTCTAACCTTGTTAGCATCTGGACTTATTTCCATAATAACAACCCCTTCAGAACCTACAAAGTAATGAATAATTGACAACAAATGAAATGTTTTGATAGTTGTCGGCACAAAGCATGTTTAATGTTTTGTGTTGCTTCCTAGCTAATTATGTAGATGACACATTTGTCAGACCTTGACTGCCATTAGAAACGTGTTTCCAGAGGGGAGAAAAACAGGCTATTCATAGAGTAATTAACTAGAATGCTCAATGACCTGTGAGAGATTCAAATGGCTGCCAGTTCAGACATTGTTTTGTTACAGAAGCAGAGGGGTAATTAAAATTCCAAATTACAGTGCTATGATGAAGCATTTGTTTGTTGACAGTATACTCTTACTCTAGTTTGTTAATTCTTTTTTAAATTGCTTCTAATCCATTTTATAGCTTTAGGAGTTCCGTCTTTGAATTTACTGACAACTAATATTATGGCAAATTGTTCTTCAGCGGAGTACCACGGGCTTGGCAGTTTCATGGGAGCACAAGGTGGGTGGGATAGAATCGCTGTTCTTTCCCTAAACTGACATACCATGTGCTGTCATCGAGACGCGTCTAACGCGACCCATCTTGTGAAATGATATGTTCATAATTCTGCGTTAGGGAAGATGTCTAGTTAGGGGAGGAAATGGTTCAGATAAAGTAATAATAATCAAACAAATTGAGGAAGGTGTCCTAAAACGTTAGCGGAAAAGCCCTGATACGGCTGGGGTGAGGATGACCGTGGGTTAGGTAAGCACTTTGGGAAGCTGAGGTCGGCTCGATAATGGGGAATTGGAGGACAATCATCTGCATGAAGAAATCAAGCACGAGGTACGAAGAAGGGGATATTTCATAAGACTCGACTGTATCTTTGCCAACGCCCTTTGAGGCAGTAATGTACATAACAGGCTAAGACGTCTTTTCCCATATAAATGGGGACTCTTTGCAAGTCCAAAGTGCTAAAGTTCTCTAAACAATGAATTAAATGCAAGCCCGGGTGAAATATTTATTTACTTTGCCAAAAGTGAGAATATGGTTTTGTTAAGGAGATCTGACAGAAGTAACATGGTGTTTGATGCAGGAGAGCTGACAGCGGCATGGAGTGAGCGCTGATTATCCTGAAGACACTGTCAGCTAGGATTGATTTCCACTTTCTCCGTTTATGTAACGGTTCCTGTAATACAGCTGACCCCAAATCACGTTACCTTGTCATTTCTCTGCATGGATCAAGAAGAGATGAGCTGAAAATAGCTAGGCACTGACCTTGAACTTGCCAGAAAAGTGAGAAGTGACAGTGGGGGATTTTCAGCGTGCGGTCCCCGCACAAAGGCGCGGGCGGCTGCTCTGCAGTTGCAGCAGCACAAGGGGGCAGAGCAGCACTAGAGATTACAGGTGAAGCTGCTGAGGCTACAGAAGCACAAGTCTATGCCAAATGGCTTGCTTTTTTTTTTTTTTTTCCCTTGCTTCCCCCCCCCCCTTTAAAAACTGGGGAGATGCTAGCTAGAAGAGCTTCCGACTCCAAAATGTTGATGTTCCCATCATCCATCGCTTGAAAATATGATTATCTGAAACAATGCTTAATATTGAAATACCTTCCTAACTGAATGCATTGCTAGGAAGTTTTGCATGCTCTCTGTGAATCTCTCCCTGTTGTTTTCCTAGCATCTAGTGAAAGAATGAAACATTTGTATTATCATTAATAGAGTTGTCTACAATTTGGGGGATGTTTGACAAGATCAATGCATTCCTCAAAGCCTGCAAATCCCTTTGAATTTCATAGAAAACATGCTGTAAATATTTTAAAAATATTTTTAAGCTGATAGGACAAACTAAAAAAGGGTAAAAAATTTAAAGAGGGTTTTTTTTCTTCAGATGTGTCTTTTCTCTCTGTTGTAATATATATCTTGAGGGGGAAAAAAAAAGAAAAATTAATTGTGAAAATATTATTTAATTTACCATCTAAAAACCATTCTCCACTTCTTTTGTTTCGTATTTTCTTTTCATCTGTGCTTGCCTCTGAACAACCCTTTTTGTCTTTGATGCTGGCAGTAGCTGTGGAGACATGAGATGCCAGTGCTGGTTCTTCTCAAGATCTGGTGCTTTGCGGTGTCACCACATGGTGCGAGAACTTGGGGCAGGACCAGGAACCCAGTACTCACCCTGTAAGATGTCTGGCCAGACTTCCCACCTTCATTTGGCGACGCCAAGGCATGCGTGCCTGCTGGAAAGGCGATGACGGGCACTCCAGCCCCGACCTTGCTCTTCTGCCTAACCAGTTGGTGGTTCCCTTAAAACGTGATCCTTTCCCTCAAGGGAATATCAGATACTGTTCTTGCGGTGCAGGGTGATTTGACTGCTCTTCCCTTCGATCTAATGCTAGTTACTGTTCGCTTGCATTGTTAGGTATCTTTGGAAAAGGAAAATATTGCATTTTTTTTCCATCAATGAATCCCTTTTTTTCTTCAAGACACTTGGGGAAGTAAACCGTGGCTTTGCAAACTGATAGAAAAGCAGATATAGGAACACTCAGAAAATATCTTCTAGGGTAGTGTTAGTAGTTCTTCAGTAAACACAGGGAAATGCAAGGGGTAAATACGTGTTTCTTCTTTTGAAACTATTGGTTTTACTGTAACCTATGGAATACCAGTGGAAACTTATGGTAATATCAATTTTTGGTCACATCACACAAGACGTGATGTATTGTTTAAGAGCAGGGTACAAGTGCAGACTGAGGTTACCGTTTCCTAGTGGCAACTAGTGAGTGGGGCTGTGTAACCATCAAGAATTTAGAAGCAAAAAAAGACATCTCCCTTTCATTCCTTCTATCAAAAATGTGAAAAAGTGATGAATTTGATGTTAAAAGAGGTGAACTGTAACAACTCCAAATGTTTCTCTGCTTTGTCTTAGCTTGTTCAAAACAAAAGGGCAATCATGGGGTTGAATCAAGTGCTTGTAGCTCAAAACTTGCTTGGTCCAAAATTCTGCAAAATGAAGCCTTTGAGTTGTCCTGGTAAGGAAACTAAGCAGACTAAGAAAACTTAGACATGAGGTTTTAACTAAACAGAACCCCCTGTATAGTATTATCTTCTGTAATTTAAAGACAAATTCAAATTGAAATGATCCCAGTTCTTTTGTATCATTTTCATTATTTCATAGTCCATTCCACACATCCTTGGTTTTTTTGCTAGTAGGAAAAACTTATTTCATGCATCTGTTCTGAATGTGCTTCTCAGGCTTCTATTTTTTTCTGCTGTTTTATCCTATAAACAGTGGCACTCAAATATATAGACCTCTTAATGACACTAAGTTACTACCCTGATGCTAAACGGCCCAGCGCAGTATAAAGCTACACCTCTTTGCTTCAGGAGTGAGACAGCAACATGCCACGATGTTAGAGAGATAATATTTTATATAGGCAATATTTCAGTTGGCTTCCATGATAGCCTTCTGTTGTATTTATTTATTGCAACTAAGTGGAGAAGGAGCTGGACTGCAATTTGCCATGTTTCTCTTGGTCCCAGCTTGGACATTGGCCTGTCAAGAAATTATGAGTCCTTTCTTCTGTTTCTCTACCTGTAAAATGAGACTGAGGATGATGCATATCTCCTTTGCACACATTACAGAGTCTGCCTCAGAGCTGGGTCGACTGTTATGTTTCAATCATGCTCATTACGTAGATAATTCTATTCTCATCATATTAACTCTATTAATTGAAATAGAATTATTCCACAATTATGCTAGAGTAACTGAGAGGTGAACTTGGCCCCAGGTCCCGTACATTTTCCTTATCTATACTCTCTGTGCTTAACTGTTTCACTATTTTTCATCAAAAAAGTCTTGTTTTGGCTGCGTCATTAATCAGTTCTGTTCCCTTGATTCCTGAAAAGCACCCATGTGCTTTTCAGCGGCATTAGGTTTCTCGGGGGGCTTTCATGTTTTATAGTGTATATTTCAAAAGGTATGCTTAAAAGTGTTGTTTAAAAGAGTCTCTTTGGCAATATGTGTCAGTGCACACCGTGACAAGGAACATAAGCTGTGGAATTATATTCCTTTTACGCTATCTTTATTAAGTACTGTATTACGGCTAAATTGTGGCATCTAACACATTTCCTTTCAAAATGCCATAAGGTTTGAAATATGTAGGTACTGAAACTGAGATGATATCAAACTTCCCATAGCTAGTCTTGGGCACCTGACCTGCATAGTTTCCCACAGGGGAAAAGTAAGCTCCATTTCTTTAAATTTCCAATGAGAAGGGACATGTGTCTCCTTGCATTGAGTTACATTATATCACACCATGTGACGCAAAGTGACCCAATGCAACGTGACAGGAGAGGTAAAAAACTAGGCATTTTTTTGTTTGTTTTATTACTGCAGTGAAATAATTGCACTACTGATGCAATGAAATGGGGATCAAATTATTTTGTGCATGCCCTATATACATGTGCTATTGCACAATATATGCACATGCTTACTAAATGTTGTTTAATGCACCGAGAAGAGGTTTTGAAACAGACAGTAGAGTGTCCTTGTTAGGCAACATGCCTATTCTTAGACAAATAGTTGACAGCAGCTTTCTCCTGCCCTAAATCAGATCAAATTCCCTTTGAAGTCAGCTTTTTTTTTTTTTCAGGACCAATAAGTGCAGGATCCGATCCAGTCATGTTAACATGGTAATATTTTATTTTCTGTTTGATTTCTTGTTTAGTGAAGTTCATAGCCTTAATGGAAATAGGTCTTGATCATCTGTGATTTTGTGTTTGTGATTGTGCATGCATACATACACTGCAATTTCACAGCCATGGCAAGACTGGAATTCAAACCATCCCCTTCAAAGGGCCCAAGACCTTACACCTTGAGAGAAAGAAGGAGCCTAATTGTTTAGTACACCAGCTGTAGGGGGAAAAAATGTATTTCAGAGACCAATACTACTATTTTATATTTGTTACTTTCGCACAGTACTGAATACGCCTAAACTTTAGAAATAGTTATGCATTTCTTTTCATGATTATTGACTGTCTGAGCTGCCACATATTCTGACAGTTACAGTAAAAAGTTGCATTTAAGAGTACAGCCAAAACCCAAATAAAGCAAAAATGTGCTATCCTTTCTAGTCTCTGAATCTTCCACAGTTTTGGAATCAAATTTAAAAGATTGTGAAATACCCTATCCCATTTTCCCTTACTTCCCTCCACCCCCAGAGCTCTGCAAGAAAGATTGTTTTCCAGGATATTTCATCCATGGCCAGAACTGGAAGTACTGCAGCTGTGATGAGCGAATCTGTTCTCATGACATCTCTAGCCCCAAGGCAGGTAGAAAACCCAGACGAGCATCCAAACTTTTGTGTATTTATTTGGACCAAACCTGAGTTTTGGACCAAATGAGCTTCACATCAGCGGTTCTGTCATCCTTAAGAGCTCATTCTTCTTGATTGCGGTCCTGAAGTCAGACTCTTACTTTATAACCTCATTACACAAAAACCAATGTTTAAAAATTAAAGTGCCAGGTGCCAACTCTTTTCAGTAGTTGGCTACTTCAACTTCGAGCTTTCCATTTTTTATCAGCAAATGATAAACTGAAAATTCAGTGTTCCCAGTTTAGATCTTTCTCAAAATTAAAGTGTAAATCTAAAGTGGCCACCTGTAAGCACTAAAACCTGAAGATATTTGGACACAAGTTAAACAAATTGTTTAAAAAACTGCCAATTGGTTGCATCAGGTTTTAAGAACAACTTTGCAGGGAAGATCCAAAATTTGTGTTTTAACATTTTCAGGCCTGATTTTCTTTCTCTGAGGGCATGATTTTTTTTTTTTTTTTCTTTTAATCAAGAAATTGAAGAGGTGGGAGAATAAATAACTTGACTGTAGATAAACTGTTGCAGAAGAATAAGGATGATAATACTACCACAAATATCTCAAAAGCATGGGAAAGGTTGGGTGAGTGGGCTGGTGACTGTGAAAAGCATGGAGGAAGTAGAGAGCCGAAGGATTTGGAGGCAGGTGGGCTGGAAGAAATAGGGTGGGAAAGGTGAATTTGCTGCAGCTGCTTGGAGCTGTGGACCCTGGCTGGAGGAAGGGTCATGCTCCTGGTCTGCAGTGCTGGTGCTTTGCTGGCAGCCTGGGAAAAAGCTCCTCATCTATTCTGTGGCTTAGCTGAAAGCTATGCAATGCATGTCCAGGTAGGTGAGGACTTCCATGTATGGTGGTTTGTAGAAAATCTTTAATTGCACTGAATTTGGCTGAAACTCCTGATCCTCCAGTCTTGTGGGTCGCGTGATTTTTATGATGATCTAAACAAGAGAGACATCCTAGTACACTCTGAGCACATTACGTGCCCATGCACCACCAATCCCTTAAAGACTGTTATTGTTTTCCAAGAATCTCTTTTAGTTTTATTTTTTTTTTCTTCATGTAAATTCTTTCATGGTTTTATGGCAGATGAGCCTGATTACATGAAAGTTTACCTTTCAAATACTTCCCATTTATCACGCAGTTTCCTTACCTAGAAAATCCCAACACAGTCACTGCTAATGGTTGATAAGATTTGTACCTGGTAGATTCTAAATTACATTAATGCATAAAGCCGGTGATGCCAGGCTCCCTATTGTTACAGTTATTAAAGCTGTAACTGAAATGATATCTTTCATATTGATCTTCAGCTAGCAGCTCTTATCCAGAAGCTTTGTTTCACATTAAAGACACTAATGATTGTCTCCACAAAATGAGCAGCTTAATAGTTAGAAAAAGTTAAATGGAAAAAAGAAAAAAACTTTGATAGCCACCTTTGATAGCTCTTCATTCCAACATCTCTCATAGCCACAAAGTGCAAGCCAAGCATTAATAGACCTTTTAATAAAATGACTTAAAAGAAATCAATGGGATTTCTCACAAAGCCTAATTTCCAGCAAGATACATTATTTAAATGTTTGTATTCCTTCTGAACAGCTCATGTCCTCCCATAGCTGCCAGAGTTTTTCCTGGAATATCTCAGGGTATCTTCCTAGGGTCTTCACTTATTATTTTCACGGGTCTGGTTTTGATTTATTACCTTATTGAAAAATTTTTAAAAATGGAGAAAATATAAATCCTGTACTCTTCCAAGGCTGGCAAAATTTCCTGTAGACATAGAGATAACAGCAAAGTATTTATCTGTGGGGCAGGGAGGCAGTCTAGTTACTAACTAAGAGCCTTTTTGAGCAGTCACAGGTACTTCAGTTCCTTGATGGACTATAAGAAATCTTTCTCTTTCCTTACCTTCAGGGGAAAATGGTATATCCTACCAGTACAGCTCTCCAGCTGCAATTGTGATAAATGTGTCTGCAAGGCAGGAGGCTTTGACTTAGGCTGGAGTTTATGGGTGAAGAGAATATTATTGCACTTGCTTTTTTTTTCCTGGGACTTTTGGGTAGGTTTTCTGTTAGTTTTTAGCTTGCTTGTTTGTTTTGGCTTAGGGTGAGGAGCAGCTGCAGGATTTCTTTTTGTATTTAACTAATTTTTTTTTTTTTTTCTCCTTCCCATTTTTGGCTATGGCAGGCAGTGCAACATAGGTGTTTTCCATGAGACCATGTAGTGTAAGCAGAGAAATACATGTGAAATATTTATGTTCTCTGAGGTTATTTATTGTACTTAATATGTGACATCTGTCTATTTAAAGACTGATATCAAAGGGAAGGACTTTTTCTGGATGGCCAGCAGCAAACCCACGAATTGTTCTATTTGGGTCAACCAAGTCATATTTATTATTTTCCATAAACAGAGGTATAGTGTGCTGGCAACGTAGAATATAAGGTATCAAGTTAATTTGCACCACTATAAACTGTAGTTCAACTGAGATGATACCCTATGTGTTCACAGTGGGATGGCTTTTCCCTGATAAGTTCTAGTCAATCCACAGTAACGATTAAGTCAAATACTTCGCACATTAAATGTTCATATAAGAAATCATAAGGGTGAAAAGAGAGAGGGAAGGGAGAGGAAAGAGAATTGTGTTGAGCAAAAAAAAACCCACAAACCAACCACAGAAAAGAGTGGACTATGCAGAGGTCTGCAGCTACAAAATATTTCCCTCTTCTCTCAATATCACGTGGGTATTTAGCCCTTATTTCTGCTGCGTTTTTCCCAGGCTCCAGTAGAAGAGCCTGGGTTAAGCTAATGCAGGGACATGTTTTGGCTGCTTATTATTTATTACAATTTTAGTTCCAGGTTTCAAAAACAATTAGGGAAACTGCTTAATAGGAAAATGACTCTAATTACTTGTTAATTGAGGTTATCTGCTTCACATTATTCAAAACGTAAATTGTGTTGACACTTGTACCCAGATATGATTACTTAATAAACAGACTGAAGATACATCGTGAGTGCATGCACCCCCAAAAAAGAGGCATTTTATTTTTCAACTCTGTTTTGCTCATCTGAAAGATGTTAAAAAATATATATAATTTACATTAAGCTCAGTTATAGCATGTTAGTTCAAAAATATAAATTATATGCTTCAATTAGTGGAAAGATGAAGAACTGAAACTTTCAAGTAAAAGGATTTATTAAGCTTATATAGAATGTCTTCAGGTAAGGTTTACACAAAATTAGAAACAAGGTGGCATAAAGTATGGTGTTACCTCCTTAATAAATAATTTAGCTGATAAATCAAGTATCTGGATCCAAATAAAATACCAATGTTAATATTTGTCGTATTAGTATTTAATCTTGTGTTTGGTTTTGGGGATCTACAGAAAGAGGAGGAGTGCTATTTTTTAAAAAATAAACTCATTTGGGGATGAGAGACACAGGGTTCTGAACAAGATTATATTTTCTAGAACAAGGTAATTCTATAGTGGGAGAATAAAAACAAAGTATCCTGTTTCCTTGGACATTAGTGTGCTCTGGGACCTCTACTTTTTTTACAGAAATATACAATCCCTATTCTTTAAAAAGTCTTAGGCCATGAGTTAGATTTCACAGTAACCAAATGACTAAAGACATATAAGACCACGATTCCATGTGATGGAAACCTTTGTATTTGCCAGCCACATCGGTAGTGGGTAGGATCAACTGTTTTAAAGTATTCTTTTTTGGTTTTGGCAGGTTTAAATTTTTTTTTTTTTCAGATGTAGGTTGCAAACATCATAATTTCCTTAGGAAAACAAAAATGTTTATTGCAGAAGAAAACCAATAAGAAAAGATGAAAGGTAACATTTTTGTTCTAAAGACTTAACTAGTGAACCTGTTGAGAAGAGAGAGATTTCACGTGTGTTTCACCCTGGAATTTCCTTGTTTGAAATGAAAGAAAGGCTTCGGTTCAGGCAGAGAAGCCATGTTTTCAGCCTTTGAGTCCATTTCTGTGTCTTAGACTCGGGACTATCAATTGCTAAAACATTTTTTGGAAATGTGAACCTCCACGAGCCACGCTGGTCAGGCAAGGAAAAAGGGAAGGCAGGAGAATGGGGGGGGAGTGGAAAAAAGTTAATGTTTCAGATAAAAGGGGGCTAATTGCACACTTCACGGGACTATTTATTCCTTCATGTGCAAGCATAACTCTTCCACCTTGAATTTTTTGAACTTGCATTTTCCTTAGCTAAATACCTTTTTAAGGCATTTTCTATACAAATACTATTAATCTCTCTTGCTTCAGATTTTGCCAAGAAACAAGGGAAAGTTGCAAAGCCCACAAGGGTGGAAGGTTTGAGAGCTGTGTTTGTGCCCATTAATTTTCTCTTCTATGATATTTTCCCATTTTCACTCTGTTTGACATTGAGCCTGAGCTTTGTTCCTGACTTGTAGCCTATGGCAGTGGAACGGGGAGATGAGACATCACGGAGATGTAGAGCACACATAAAAAGAGAAGATGTGTAAAAACTGAAATGACATGGCAGCTGAAGCAGCTTGTTGCTCAGCTTGGTTGCATGTTTGAGTGGAGAAAGCGAGGTAAATTGTGATATGTAAGAGAATAACACTCGACAGGGTGTATGGTTGTAAGGTATATGGATGCTCAATCATGTGGTGAGGCAGAAGGCTAAAGGACAAGCGCCTTCAGTATCCACACAGTCTGTAGATATCCGTATGACCTACAAAACAGAGGGTGTTAGGCTCAGAAAAATATCACTTACAAAGCATATGCAAGCAATTTTAAGAAAAGCAAAGTCCATCTATACCATTTGACTACCTCTTAACCTTTCAGTAATTATTAAAAGAATAAAATTTAGGGAAAAAATTCAGCATCACAAGCTTCTGTGTGCATTTGCACCATGAACAGATGAATTCTCACAGTAGTATATAGACAAACAACCATTTCCACTTCCCACTGGTTATACTTAAGCACCTATTAGTTACATGCGCCTTTATGCTAATTTTTCTGAACATTTACAACAGCCGCTATGTCTGTGCCTGAATGGATTTGTGTAATAGATCTGACGATCTTCAAATCTGGAGTACAATTTTTTAGGTCAGCCTCCGTTTACAGCGTTTTGGATATTTGAGATGTGAAGAGAATGGCCCTTTGTATGCCGACATTAGAATATTCTAAAGATTTTTATTCAGAGCATTGCTTAAATTTTGTTACTTTTAGAGCCACATAGAAAATACTTTGCAAATTAGTTTCTATGGCAATGTGTCATAAATTACTGAAGAAATTATGATTTAGGGAGTTTTATCTTCCATTGTGCTCCACTTCAACACACACACATGCTTAAACCTGCAAGAAGATATAAGCAGATATTTTAAAAATCATCATGACGCAGTATGCCAGCTTGCCTCTGCCTTTTTGAATGTATGTGCACCTGTATAAATGAGACAAATTATCCCATTTTTGATTTGGCGACTTTCCTTACAGATAAATAGATGGCTGTTTAAAATGCAGTGTACTGAAAAATCAGCTTCATTATTATAGCCTCTGGAAATTGTAGAGTCCAGGTAGTTTTGTTCTTTCTGTAAGACAACGTACCGTGCATTCACCATTTTATAAACCTATAGTCACTGAATCTTGGTAGTGGCAAACTGAGATGTATTGACTAATTGACCGGTTTTAGCAATGGCACCCATTATAGAGAGAGACAGACCCTTTACACAGTGAAAAGCAGCCAAATGCTAAACAGCATATAAAATCTTCCCTGTAATAAACTTTACCCAGCTATTGTATTGCTGAGGGGAATCCTGCGAGCACTGCAGTACTGGACCAAACTGAGGCTTTTACTCTGTTCTGGAGTTTTCCAGATTCTTTAAGTTCTGAACTCTGTGCGCAGGAATAATGTCTAGAATCTTGTTGTATCTCTAATTTTAAGAGCTTAATGCCAGCACTTTTACAGGCACACTGTTAAGGTGATGCAGGTGTTAATAATGATGCAGAAAAGACAGGAACAATCAATAAATATTTGTGGGGTTTGGTTTGTTTGTGTGTTTTAAAATCAGGTGCAATTTGCTTACAAGAAACTGATGATGAGCTTTCCTAACTATTAATGACTAAGAACATGTTGAACGGCATCTACCAGTGATGCTAATTTAGAAAAATTAACAAAATTTGGCAAAATTTTAGGAAATGTAAATAAATGTCATGCTAGAGCTTTAGAGTTTTCTGAGGTGGTCCTTGCCTGTTGATTTCAATCTTGAATAAATATTGGGTTGGCGTGGAAATTACAAAAGGTTCAAAAAGGGCAATCATTGTGCTAATACTCAAAAGGGAAAATGATGTGACTCAAAATTTTATAGGCAGATTAACGTAACAGCATATTGGGTCAAGTAATGGAAAAATAGTTGCAGGGTTTAATTAAAAAAAATGAAGTTAGGAATATCATTGATGTCAATCATCATAACTGAATTAAAAGCAAATTCTAAAAACCCCAACAAAACAGCTTATTTTTGATGCAAGTCTCATCGAAAAAGGCAGCCATGTTTGTGAAGTATAATGAAAGTTTGTAAGTCACTCAACTTAATAGTACGTGACATTCTGATTAAATATTAGCTATGTGCTGTATCAGTGAAGCACATGTTAAATGGATTAAGAACTGATTAATTTACACATTTCAGAAAGTAGTCCCTGGGGAATCGTCATCAACTGGGTGAATTTTTAGAGTTGTTCTCCAGGGACTAGTACTAAGCTTGACACTAATCACTCTTTTCATCCATGATATGGAAGTAAATACAACAGTTCTAATAACATTTTAAAATAAAGCAAAAATTGATGGACTGGCAAATAGGTCTGGGTAAAGGCGCTTGTGGAGAGTGTTGTGGATTTTTTAATGGCTGAAAGTGCATTTTAATTTATCCAAATATATGTATATATGGGAAACACAGGCCATACTGTTCCCAGAACTAGGAACTATATTCTGAAATTTTACTGCAGAGCATAGCTCCTATGGGTGTTTCAGTGTCAAAAAGTTTGAGCTGACCCTTGTAAGTAATAGTGAAGAAGGGAGATGGTTCATTTCTGCCAGTGGCACTGAGGAAAAGGAAACTAGAGTAGTGATACTAAAATAATGAAGATTATGTAAGGAAGAGGCAAAAAAAAAAAAAAAAAAGTATTGGAGTTTAGGAAAATTGTCTTGCTAATGAAGGACCTACAGACCTCAGCATGTTTAAATTATCCGAAAGAAATTGAAAGGCAATTGATTTCCTACTTACCTACATTAAGGGACAACATTGGGCACCAAATGGTTCTTTAATGTGGCAGAAAAAGGCAATACAAGATGAAATGTCTGGAAGTTGGACACCCACCCCCAAATAAAATGAGAGTTACAGTACATTTTGCAAAGACTAGTGGGAAACTATCAAGAGAATTGGTAAATTCATCGTTTTTTCATGCCCTCAAATAAGAAATGGATCCCTTCCAGGGGAGATATCAAACGGAGATTTCCTAGGTTAAGTCCAGCACAGTTTGGATAAAATATTTGTATAAACATTTCTATAAACAGTGTCATCTTGATTCCTCATCCATGTCAAGGAGTGGAGAAGCAAAGAGATCCAGTGGCAGGTGCTGTTTGAAAGCCTTCATTGGACTGGGGATGAAAGAGGAAGGAACCCAGCACATAAGTGATAAATCAAGGCCTTTTTCTCTCCATTACGTGATGTGGGTTTGTGACTTTGTTGACAGTGTGGTATATATGCATGTACAGCATGGTATATATGCATTGAAATACATACTCCAAGTTCTGTTTTCATGTACCAGCAAAGCTTCTAATAATATTTGGCTCATTTGTTTCCTTGAGGTGCCTTTTTTTATATCTCTATTCTGTTTTAATTTTTAATTTTATTTTTTTTTTTTTTTTTTTAAATAAGGTCGATGACTTCTCTGGCAGTGCACCCAGAGTAAGTACTGCTTTTATACACTGCTCGCAGCTTGGATGGCAGTGGATGATTCTTGTTTTGTTTTGTTGAGGGTTTTCTGTTATATGTAAGGTAGGTAACTTCTTTATCAGAACAGAATGACAAAAATCAAATCAGGGGCAATTTCCAGTCTGCCTAGGCACTTCAGAAGTTTCAAACAGGATAATTCCATTTCTTCTTTTCTTTATCCGCTGTATTAGCGTTATGTGGTTTGCTGTCAGTGTAATGCCACAAGAGTAAAACCAGGAGATTCAGTGTGCTTGGATCAGAAATACGCACTTCCCACTCCTACACGTTCTCTTCAGTACACGGATGAATTTGTGGAGTGAGCACAAAAGGGAGTGTCGTATTATTTCAAATGTTTCTTTTTCTATGAAGGCTAAATAATGAAATAGTACTTAAGCAATATGGACAATAACATTTTGCAATTGCAGTTCTTACTTTGCCAAGACACAAATGGATGACACTTTTTTGTTTTTTTTCTTTTTAACCTGTGTGACAAAGAATCAAATCGAGAACCCTGAAGCCCTATACAAATTTGAAGAATTAATTTTGGTATTTAAAAAAACCCAACAACCTGACCTTTGCATGAGAGTACTTTTACTGTGTCAGCAGATTTTGGCAAAAGTGCTAGGATAATAATTTTGTGTGAGATGAAGGTAAATTGCAAGTGGAGAATCCCAGAGCTGGGTAACAGTATTAGCAATCACTGCTGTCCTACCTGGTTTGCTGCAAGGTTGTGATTAAATATAAAACTGAGAAATCTCAAAGGAAGAGTAAAGAAAAGTTAAGCTTTTAAATATTTTCTTTCTTTCCCTAGCAGAATATCATGAATAGGAAGCAGTTGTCCTGCTAATTGACCTTTGCAAAATCACTCATTTGCTTAAAAAGCTACTTGAAGTAGATTAGTTATTATTTTGATTATTTGTTTCATGTTAGTGTTTATAATGGCACCTGCGAAAATTTCTTTGAAAACTTTGCTTCATTCTTTCTTCTGCTGTGTATGCACTTTAGTCCTCTGAACAATGCTAATAAGTAATACTGATTTTTTTTTTTTAAGAGATTACAGGTTGTGATAATATGAGAGACTAATATGAGCCAACAGGGCTGGGAAAAAAAGCATTCACAAGCTTACTCAGGTTATTAGGGCAAAGGGAAGGGGGAGCAGGTGGCGAGTTACATGGCCATCTAGATATTATCAATCTGACAGGTATCCAAGTGGTTCTGTATTACAGTCTCTAATTTTGATCTCTGAATAGTTTTTAATAAGATTTAGCTACGGGGTTTTCAGCCGTGACCTGTGTTAGATGAGCCTTCCAATCACATTAAAAATGTACTTTGTGAGAATTCCTTTACTGACAAAAAGAAAGGACTTTCCATTGTAAAAGCCAATGTTTTACCCCTGTGTTGCCTGGAATCAGCAACCTAAAAGTTTGAAAGGAGGTAGTCCTAGTGGCTTTTACCCTTCAGATTAAAGTAGCTGAACTAAGCTTGGAAGTCAGAGCAAAACAGTTTTTTTTCAGGTTCTTTGACTTTTGTCACTGGGTGTTCACAGCGACTTTTTTGGCTTGTGTTCCTTATAAATCTAATTTCATTCTGGAGCCAGGACTTTTTCGGCACTGCTCCTGTGAAACTTGGACAGAACGATTTGACAATATGTCCAGACCAAAACAGATCAAGTAGTCACACATGACTGATTCGGCGGAGCATGCTCAAAGACAAGACTGATGTCTCAGTGCAGCAAACAATTCTCTAGGGTAGGGACAGCGCGTTCAAATCCAGTCACCCCAGAGTAAACACTAAGTTAGACGCAGCTTAAATGTGCCTTCGAGCACAGGCTTCCACTGCTGACTAGATGAGAGCCCCAAGCCACGCTGCAGATCCAGCCATGCTGTAGCTTTTATATCTCTTTTCAGCTTGCTAGCAAGCATCCATAATGGTTAGAGCAGTTTTGGGGTGCACTCACCAAGGGGAAGGGGAAGAAAAAAGAGAAAAACACTTGTTAGAATAATTTTGTGAATATGTTTCATAGGTATTTGCAACTCATTTTATTAATTTTCCATTTGTGTTTCTAAGTGTGATAGTTTGTTCGCCAGAGTGTTGGCAGAAAGGAGGAGTCCTGGAAGACTCCTTTGGAAATATTCTCTGCTTCAGAGATCTCTTTGATTTTCCTCTCTCTCCTCCTTTTAAAAGTTTGAGTTGTCTAATCAAAGAGCAGAAACTATAGTATGCAACTTGTCTAATGACTCTCATACTGTGTATGAAGGACAGCTAAAAAACTATGAATGGCCTGTAAAAATACCATGAGATTTATATGCACATATGAAGTTGTTCAAATAATTTCAATTAAAATGTAGCTTATTATTTAAAGTAATAAAATTATTATGTGTCAATTTGCTGTTAATCAAACTATATTTGGGAAGAAAATGATATTTTAATTTCAACATTACTGCTTTGTCTTAAAATATCTGCAATAAGTTGGCTTTTGGACTTAAAAAAAGAGAGACAGAAGCTTTTCTTCTCTACTGATTTTTATAAAAAGAGTCCCTTGTTACTAAGCAGGTTTTCTCAGTTGTTGTTTTAAAGGGCAATGACACAAATTAAAATGAACTTTTATTAAAATTACTTTTTCACTGTACACCTTCACTGGTGCCATGGTTTGCCATGGAATATTTTATGCAGTATGGTATATATGGAATGTGCATAGAGAGTAACAAATTTTAGACAGGTCTGGATTTGATTCACACTGCTTTCAGTATGATCTACCTTCGATTTTTATACGCTATGGCCACTGTGTGATGTGCGGTGCCCAAGGTAGTTTTAAGCTAAGTTGGGTCTCAGAAGCAGGCTAGCCTGGTAAGCAGTATAAACTAGGCTGTGCTTTGGTTCATGTGGCCATGGCTATGCTGCTCTGATGCTTGAGCCAGTTTGTTTCAAGTTAGTCTGGGTATCCCTCCACTGCTATTGACAATGTAGAGCATATTCTGACACAAGAATCTTTATAAATTCCTTGTATCATTCCATTTTGTATTTTTTTTCCCCAGTATATTCCTCCTCTGCTTTGTACTTCTGGCACATGTATGTCCACAGGTGTTATTAAGTGTAGGGTAGCATGTGGTGTCCATGCTTCAGTGCTATCGCAGAGGAAGGACTTCCTACAGGAAAAAAATGATCACTTTCAGTATTTTGCAGGCTGCCCATCTAAGCCCATCATTGCCTGGCATCTACACACTAAGGGCAAGGATCCAGCGAACTTGTGAGTGGGCACCATGCCATCTGAACAGATGGGCATGGAAGTAGGCAGCCAGTAGACCATGTATGTGCATCAACTGTGGGTGTTGAGGGCAAGATTCCCAGTGGAGAATGTCCAAACAGCTGTCTGGCCTGAGCCAACATGCCTACAACCAAGCAAAAGTGCCATCCCTAAATCCTGCTGAGTTGGATTAACCTTCAAAAATAAAAATTGCTTCTGCAGTAGCATAAGGTGAGTTTTTGGCTCATTTAAATCCAAGAGAAAGAATTAGGTAGGCAGGATAAAGAGATGCACTAACGTACAGTCCACTAGAGAGGACTGAACGTTTGTCTAGGAATATTAATAATATTTTATACAAGGGTATTTACACGGTATGCAGTAACTGATGACTTGCAGGAGTGTGACATCAATGTTAATTATGCTCTTTCTGTTAAGATGGTCCTTTCAGAAGAGACTGAGCTTTTGAGTGCATTTTGACTGTAGTGTATGTGCTGGATGGGATTTTTTAAAGGCAATTCTTTTGGATTTTTTTGCACGTCTACTTACTAAGTTTTAATAATCTTTTTGCTTTCCCCTCACCCTGAGAATACTATTCTGGGGTGCAATTTCAGGTGAGAGCTGTTGACACAGTTTGCTGTCATAGCTGAGTTCTCACATTTATTGTCTTTATTTTTCAAAGATCCAAAGGGGCCATGAAAAGATAATCTATCATTACTCTCTGTCTGTATTAAATTTGATTTGTACCTTTAATAGACATAACATCAAAGAACATTTTTGCAGACATAGGCGTCAGAGGCAAAGAACACTGAAATACTGATGTCTGCTGCATTTTTGTTCCTGCTGTTTTTACTCGTTTCCTCTATCATTGGTGCACTACTCATCTGTAATTTTACCAAAGCACCTGCAGTAGTTAAGATTAATATATTCTAATATTGTGGTGAACCAAAAGTAACAACTGCATTATGAATAGAAAAATCTGAATAGGAAACTTATAAAAATATTTTATTTCATAATATATATTTTTATGTATGGCTAGATGAATACTGTCACAGTGTGTGCGTTGCTGTATTTTGTTACATATTACAGACTGTAACAGAAAAGGCTAGTACAAATATATAAAAAGACTCACTTTAAATGTTCTTTTCTTGAATCCATGAGTATTGTATTTAATACAATTAAAGCATATTGAAGCTTTGAGACCGGGTTCCAGTCTGATTTCCCATTGGAAATCCTGAGGATTAGAGGCAATGCAGCTGTTGGTCCCTTTGTGATCGCTTGATCCCCAGGTACAGGAATCTGAGCGACCTGCAGTCAAATTTAGAGCAGCCTTAGGATTTCTCAAACTTCTATGTGTGGTCAGAACCTTTTGTGGTTGTCTCCTCTTCCACATATGGTTTTGGCAGCTCTCCTACTCCTGAAAAGGCTAAAAATGAAGCCAACTACATCAGCTGGGACTCCCTCAAAGCAAGGATCAATTGGACAAATTTCTAAAGTCCATTTGAGTAGCTCGAGAGGAACAAAAGGGCTCCCACTCTAGGGAAAATCTGCTCCTGGGAAGCAGCAACTTGTTAATGGAGAAAAATACCTAGTGCCTGATGTAGGCTTATCCTTGGAGTTAAAATATTAGCCCAAACTGGATATCCCAAATTTGGAGCACACCTCCAACAATTTTGGGAAAGAAGGTGACAATAGTTTCAAACAGACCATGCTTTGTAATCAAGCTCATGATTATTTTTCTCTGATTGCAGAGAATTAGTTCATCTTAATACTGGCTGAAATTTAAACTAGAATCTGAACAATTATTTTGCTCTTATTTCATGAATGAAGCAGCTGAATAAATTGAGATACTCCTGCAGTAAAAGCACCGTGCTGCTTGTCTACAGCAAGTTCTGAAGCCAGGGAGCACGCCCACGTGATTAAATTGCCTTGATATAAAATACCTGCCTTCACAGGCTTGACTATGAAGGAGGACCCTCGCACTGTGGGAAAGGTCTATAGGATTCTGATTTATAAGGGAGCAAGAGGTCAAGGGAAGTAAAACTATTATCATTATTTTTACAGGCTCTGGAGATCTGAACTGAATATAGAGGGCAGTGTGCTCAAAGGGAGACATGCAGGGGGAATGCAACACAATGCTGCTTTCTTTTTTTTTTCCCCCACTGACTTCAGTCTGCAGATTCTGCTGAGAGTATGTCATATGTAACAAACTCAAGCCTGTAAGGACCGTGAAGTGGTTTTCTTATTAAATGATGCATAGAGAGATTATCTGGTCTGTAGCCAGCTCACAAAAGCTCTATCCATGCAAGTTCCTATTCCCGAGCAAAGCGTTTGGTCACCGGTGTAATAACGGGTTTTCAGGGGCCTGGGGATGGGAGGGAGAGCGAGGAGCAAATGAGGGCTGGTGGGGGCAGGACTGAAACTGCACTTTGTGCCTCTCTCTCTCTCTCCCAGCAAGCCTTAGGAAAAAAAAGCAGAGCGCGCTAATGTCACTTTATACTGTCTTGTAGTCTCCATTACCTATTCTTCTGAAGAAATCTATTTGGGACAGGCAAGGAGGAAAAAAAAAACCCACATGTTTCTAATGTAACCCTCTGGAGGATGGTGTTAGGAGGGCTCCACAGCAAGCCAGGAGCACCAGTGACCACAACTGTGGGCAAGCAGCCCGCTGGCACACAGGAGCTTCCCCCGGGGCTGAATGGGGTCTTCTGCTGAGCTATTGCACAGCTCTAATGCACCGAGAGCGTCCACAGCAGCAAGTCGAGGGGGAAGGGGATTGCTCCTGCTGTTTCTTGACAGCCTCCATTTCTTGAGGATGGACCAAAAACCCTTGTCTGCTGAGATGACAAAGGAGCATCTCTGAGTGGGGAGCCCTGTGGGATTTTCTCAGTGCCTTTCACAACAGGAGAGAAACCATATCATAGCAGAGCTGTTTCCAAATAATTTCTATAGATAATGATGGACTTGCCATACTGCCCAAGACTGGATCTTTAAAACAAAACAGATCACTTTGAGCATGGCAGTGAGTGAAATGTTACAGGATTTTCCTTTCTCTTGCCATTGCCTAGGTGTCTTTCAAGGGATGGGGCCATTAAGAAATGCTACAATACATTTTTATTAAGTTTCCCTATCGAAGCAGTTATGAGCTGTCACTGCAGTATGGGAGTGACTGGGAACAAAATGACCACAGACATCACTACATCAGGTATCATTCCTCCTTCTCTGTTAAGGGAATGGTTTTCACAAAAGTTTATGTGACTAGTTTGTACTTTTATTGCAAACTTTCAAGCTACCACCAGTAAGTTTGATCCTATAAAGAATGGATTGTTCTGGCCCTGATCCAGAAAAACATTTAAGCCCATTGCAGAGTGGTTTGCTGGATCAGGTCCACAGCAGAGCAACATGCAGTAGTGGGGGTTCAACAGTAGGGGCTTTCTCTCTTTTTTTGGGTGTTCATAAAGGAATCTTTATAAAGGGTCTTTTCCAACCTTGACGATTCTATGATTCTATGAATCTCCACATACATGATTGCAGTGTGGGTAGGATGACACAAAACAATAGTTAGACTCCTAAAAACAAAGGTCAAAGCATGAACAGTGTGACAGTTTTTTTTGGTAGAAACCCAACAAAACCTCCATGAGAACCTTCTCCTTGATGGAGCAGTACAGTGATTGAAGGAGAAAACAGCAGGTAGATGTCATCGCAGGGCTTTTCACCCAAAGCAGACCTCTGCTGCACTAGGTGCTGCTTGTTTGAAAAAACTATGGTTTTCTCAAGCTTCTTGTAGGTGACGTTTGTGGGTAAATAACCTGTGGTGAATAACTTACTTGATAATCTTGGAAACCACTTAGAAATATCATACAATTATCTTAATTATTTAGGGATACAAGTGAATTCAGAATGATGTTTTAGGAAATAATTAGTTGTCTGTACTTTGCACTACAGCAGACTGTCTCGGCCTTCTCAGAAATGCTAGTTGGTTTTGTTAGGTTTGGTTGAAATCAAAAAGAAGTATGCTGCTTCTCGTTGACTAGATGAATTAGGTCAGAAATATGCTTGTAATGGGAAATAAAATCCAAATCAGTCCTCCAAGTCTCTTTTTAAATCAACGCCACGCTATTTGAAGAGACAAGCAATGAGTTAGTCGTGATGAATTCCCACAAAAAGAGTGAGAATTTAAAGGGCAAATGGGAAACACAGAAAGAAATGAAATTAAACATCAGGTTATTGTATTTTACTTCATCAGTGTTAAAACAGCAGTTGTCAGATGGTTGTCCCTTCACACTGGGATACCAGGCATATGTAACGGAGGCTTTGCCTTTGTGGAAAGGATGATGATGGATTAGTGCTTAGATGCTGGAATAACTCTGGTAGGAGATGGATACCCTTTAGCTAAGGGAAGGGGGGGGGCTGCTGAGGCTGAATTTAACAAAACCAGACTTGCCCACAGACTTGCAAGCGCTTGCAGAGTGGATTTTTAATGCTGCAGGTGACATTGTTGCTGACTGAAGAATGTTCATCAAATCAGAAAACTGCTGATAAGCTGCCTTTCCCAAAAAGGGATCTCACGAACTTCTCCTGTAAATCTCTGCCTTTCATCATACCCTGGGAGGTGAGGTAGAGGACTTGTGACAGATATTATTTAGGTTTTTCTTCAGCTTATTAGGGTAATCAAATGGAGCTATAGAGAAAAAAAAACTCAAACCATCTCCTTTATGGTCTATCTATCAAAAACTGAATGAAAGAATGAAAATAATTGAGCCTACACTTCCCTTTGAATAATTTGGTACACCACTGAAAATTGTGAGTATATTGAAACATGAGTGTATTGACTACTGTCACCCAGGTTCTGCTAAGAACATTTTAACATTGAACTGAATATATGGTAAAGGAAGTGATATGACTAACTCATTCAGCAGTATTTGCAAAATATATTTAAGACCAAATTTGTATAACACCTGATGGAATTTTATAAAATCAGTCTTAAAGAATACACTGCCTCTGTTATTGCTGAATTTTTTCAAGCTGTTTTGATTCATTTTTTTAAAAGTTCTATTTCTAAACCAAAAGGCTGGTAGAAATGAGTAAGAACTTTGTTGAAGTTTCCTTTAATTCCATTCATAAGCCAAATATTTTGGGTGTTTTTCCAGAAGAGCTTGATCTTGGCTTACATAGCTGTGGATTTTGGTTGTATCTCTGTAACTAGATTCAGACTTCGGAGCTTCAGGACTTTCTTGTGTGAGATTGTGCATTGCTGGGCTACGAAGTAATGTAACTTCTTTTATTTTTGCCCTATAAAAGAAACATCTTTTTAGCAAAAAATATCACATTAAATAAGCAGGTAGGTCTATTCTTTCTCCTTATACACCTTAGTATTTCTTCTTTGCATACAGTGAAGAGGTTTTTAAAGCACATAATATCATCCATAATGAATTTAATATCTTTTTTTTTTCTCCTTTCATACTTCCTGGAAATCTTACTATTGTCTTTTTATTATACTACCACTAATAATTTGCTAGTACCACTAAAATAGTACTTTTTACTATCTCCTTTCTTTGTTTGGTTGTGGATGGATTTAGTGCTTCTGATATATTCTTTTTAGCATGTGTCAAATGTGAGCATTTCTTTTGCTAATGCGCTGATCGCTGAACCAAAGACCAGACTGAAAGCTCTGATCAGTGCTGTACACTTCACAAAGTTGCATATAGGGCCCCCAACAGACGCGTATGATTCCTGGAGAGAGCAGCTGAATGTTAAAATAGATACTGTGGAGTGGTAGTGTGTCTTGTTATTTAATTTGGATGAGTGAAGAATATATTTTAGAAAGCATCGCTGGGCAATATGCTGTGTAGTATGTCAAGGAATAATTAGGATGGGGGATCTGGGTAAGAAAGACTTTCTATGATCTAGACCTGAATAGTTTAGTTATATGTCTTGAGCACTATAGAACCTTCAGAGCTGTTGAACAGTAAAGATAAAGAAAAAGATAAATTGAATTAATTTATTTTGAATTTATATACATGCCTCTGCCTGCATTAATATTAAGTTCCATCCAAAATCCAAATAGAAAGACTGTAATCTTAGAAGTTCTCTCAATAGCATCAGCAAATCATTCTTGTTTACCCTACATGCTAATAAAACAGGAACATGACACTCCTGAAAACAAGATTGCAAAATACAGAAAATGTGGTCTGACATTTTTTTTCTCCCCAAAGGAGGGACTGCCACTAACTAAAGTATTTCTTATGAAAGCTCGATTGCTTAAGATGCAGAATATTAAGAGAGAAAAACACTTTAGGACACAGCCATGTCACCAGCTGTTACTCACCCTTAATGAAATTGTTAAGTGATATTCTTCATAAATAGGTCAGAGAAACTTTTGAATTGTGAAGAATGTTTTATCTCTTTCTTTGAAATGTTTGTATTAAATTTAGAACTGGTAATTCATTAAGCTCATTAGCTCTGACTAGGAGAGTAGAGCAATATCTAGGATATAGATTTCAAGGCTTAAAAATGTTAGTGCTTACAAATAAACATGAAAGCAATGTGTTGAGAAAAAATATGGGATCATAATATGTTTAACTGTTTTTTGAGCATGGCCCTCTGGATTAATTAAGAACATTTTCTATATTCAGACACTTGAATATAAACAGAATACATTATGACTTTTGGTTAACTCTGTTTTAATAGGGAAAATCAGAGTGCATTATGATGAATACAGTGGAAACTAGTTGAGACTGTATTTTGTTGTTTGCTTTTTGGCTTCAGTTAAAAGAGGAGATAATCACTGAATTTTATGGGATCCTAACTCCAAATTATATTATTATTGATTGACATTGAATTGAAACAGTAGAAGTTTTATATATATATATATATATACACACACCTGCACACACTTTTGGGTGACCTGTTATTTGTTGCAGATTTGTAAGGAAGTAAAATGCTATTGAGCTCTGCCAAATGCTTGATTTGTGATGAAACTTTTATTTAGTCTTAATAATTTCTAGTATAATGCAATAATTTTCCAGAGTTAAATCAAAGATGGCTTCCTCCTGGAAAAGAGGGAACTGGAGGAAATCAAGGACTTGGTACTTGGGAACAATTGTAGAATCAGAGTCCAGTATTGCTGTAGCCTTCCAGTCATGAAGATTTTATAAATAGTCTTTAAAGCAGTTTAAACACACCAGATATATTATGTGTTTGTTCCCAATTATTTTCTAGTTTCTTCATTGACTTTCTTTTTGGCCTTGAGGTTATAATTATCATCCTTCCCATTTCTGTAAAATGGGTTTAAGAGCACCTAACTAGTTAAGCAATTTTTGAGATTCCTGATGGAAAAGTCATAATTTAAAATGATTATTATCAGCTGGTTAAATTTAGGTAAAATTACCAATGGGACATCATAAAGAAACACACCTATACCAGAGATCTTTAGAGTTTGGTAGCTGTACATTTCAAATACACAGGGCTCAGAGGAACAGCAGTTTTCACAGAAATGCAGTACTGAAAGAAAACAGGTTTCCAAAACTCCATCCAATGCATGCTGTGCATGCCCAGTAATTAAATTTGTTTGTCCATCTTTACCTGCATGTATTTGAATCCTCTCTGAATTTACATCCTTGATTTTTTTTTTTTTTTCCTTAGGTAAATCGTCATAGAAGGAATCATTCCCAACATAACTTAACGCTTGCAGACATCATTAGTACACAGGACCACACAGTAAGCAATTGCTCTATAGACTGATAAATCACTCTTGTTATTTAAATGTTTATAATGTAAATGTTACACACACTTTACTAAAGAATAAATACATGAGGCTTTGGATGCCTCAAGATGTTAAGGGATTTGAAGGACTTTGATTAATCAATAAAAAGAATAATTTTAGAAGGTACAAAGCAATTTATATAGCTTGGCTTAGCTGTTAATTTGGTTGTACTAGACAGATGTTTCTTCAGTATTAATACTTGGTATAAAGGAATGTGACCATGTCTTTGTCCTGTCTTTGCCCATACTAAGGTGTGCTTAATATTAATATCAATTTTTATAAGTAAAAGTGGTCATGAAATTTAACAAAATTTTCCTTGACATTAAAAGAATCTAGGGGGAATGAGAAGCATAGAGGTTGTTCTATTAAAGGGAAATTAATATGCAAATATAGATTCATCAAAGAAATGTTGGTATCAGTGGTACTTTTACCTACACAAACTTTTCAGGATTAGCTAGGTTCAGAAGCTTTGAATTCCTCTAATTAAGAAAATTGTGGAACCTATACGTGAGACAGTAATAATTACTTTTCCTTGTAGTTTCTAATACTGTTAGCTCATGAGTCCCTTTTTTATATTATTTAGAAACTCAAATATTTACACATACATGCTCTCATCTTTAATATTCTTCTAAAAAACAAATAATAATAAAAAAACCCAAACACAACACCCCACACAATAATTCCACTTTCTTATTTCTATACTAATTCTTCGGGGCATTTTGGGTCATTTTCTCAACCTTCTGTATGTTGAAAAGGTGCAGGAAGGGCAGCAGCTTAACAGCAAATGATGATATTTATTGAGACAGAAACAACAGATCATATCATTAGGATATATTTGGTATTCTTTTTAATCTAATATCATTCATTTGCAGAAGCATTGTGAGTTGATCCTGAGCTGTCTTGGAATTATTTTCTTGAAAACACGTAGAACAGAAAAGGGGATATTAACAGACGTTAAACAAGGCCAATATAGCACCCCAAACAGAGGTTATAAAAATATTGTGATCATCCTAGAAATCTTTTTATTTGCCTTTGTGGTAAAGGTGTTTTGTAATTCCATAAATGCCCTTTATACTAATTACAGAGAAAACTCTACACATTATCAATTAATTAAGACCATGCTAATTTTTTTGAAGACAGCATCTTTACTAATTAAATTAAAGCAATATATATGAAAGTTATTTTGCTTAGCACTGAGAGGTCTCATATTAACTGAAGACCTTGTATTTTTGAGCTGTTTAATTTAAAACAAATGGCAGATTTGAGCTATGTAATTTAAATCAGGATATTTTATATGCCCAACATTTGTTAGTGGATTTGATATTCTAGCTCAAGACAATTATAAGGAAAATATGACTGAGCAGCAACATTTTCATCTGGAAGCACATCCAATTTTTAACTGCCCAAAATGTGAGAATAGAGGTGATTCAGATCTGATGTTGAAAATCATATTTGCCTTTAGTTTTGGACTGGTTAAAATAACAGTTTGAGAAGTGTGGTTGGTAAACTTTGAAAGCATGAGATTTTGGGTCTGATTCAGAGAAGCAATCAACAGCTTGAATGGTTAGCCAATGCTCCTCCCAATTTCTGTTTCCAGATGGATAGAAATATTAAAAAGAATAACCTTTCTCATATGTTATTTGGCATCTTTGGCCCTGGCCAAGCACCAGAGGTTTTATGCTACAAAAATGAAGGGTTAGAAGGCGAAGAAAAATATCGAAAGATGTAAAGTAAGTTTGATTAAAAAAAAAAAAAAAAAAAAAAAGGTAGGTGGAGACAGGAATTAAATCTTATTTTAACTCTAATAATTCATCCATCCATCACTAGATAAATAGTGACATGACTGCACAATAATCCCTACATACTTTCTCTCTGGGTTTTCTATGGCAATGATATGCATGACAGGAATTTGCATGAGATATGTACAAATTATAGAAAATGCACACACTAATCCTCGTGTACCCATTTAAGAATGTCACCTAAATCATTGTGCACAGACATACAGACCTTTTCATAGGTACAAACAGGTATGTAAAGTGTATATATATTTCATTCTATGCTCTATACCAGCAACAGACAAAATCTAAGGAAATAGTTAAACATGTTACACTGTTGATATCATGACATTTTGTATAATCAAAATAACAGATAAGTTTGATTTTAAAATCCCAATGTTGCATGTTAAAGCATGTTTTATTTCTATTTAATGGCTTTGCAGACAGCAAAATTCTATTGAAATTGTTACAAAATCACCTTGTGACACAATTTACTATAAGGATCATGTGGAGTTACAATATCCCAGTCAGACACAGATTCAGTAGTGTTTGAAAGGGAAAACAGACCCACTCTGCATCACAATTTTGCTTCTTTTCCTGTTAGTGACACAGCTGGGACATCCTTAGCTAATGACATCTGATGAGATTGCAGGTCAGTAGGTTTGGCTGAAGACCAGTTTGTTTGGTTTTTAATTCTTAAATATAAATTTACATAGCCAAAAAAAAACCCTAGCCCAAATTGTATATCTATTGTGGTTTAACCCCAGCCGGCAACTAAGCCCCACACAGCTGCTCACTCACTCCCTTCTGGTAGAATGGGGGAGAAAATCAGAAGATTAAAAGTGAGAAAACTCATGGGTTGAGGTAAAGACAGTTTAGAATCATAGAATCGTTTAATAGGTAAAGCAAAAGCCGCACGCGCAAGCAAAGCAAAACAAGGAATTCATTCACTGCTTCCCATGGGCAGGCAGGTGTTCAGCCATCGCCAGGGAAGCAGGGCTCCATCCTGCGTAACGGTGACTTGGGAAGACAAATGCCATCACTCTGAACGTCCCCCCCTTCCTTCTTCTTCCCCCAGCTCTCTATGCTGAGCATGACGCCATATGGTGTGGAATAGCCCCTTGGGCAGTTGGGGTCAGCTGTCCCAGCCGTGTCCCCTCCCAGCTTCTTGTGCCTCCCCAGCCCCCTCGCTGGTGGGGTGGGGTGGGAGGCAGAAAAGGCCTTGACTCTGTGTAAGCCCTGCTCAGCAGGAATGAAAACATCCCTGTGTTATCAACACTGTTTTCAGCACAAATCCAAAACACGGCCCCATATTAGCATATCCCCTGTTTCTGCAGGTCATAGAGAACCAAAAGTCTGCAAGGGCCTCTGGCTTAAGGAAAGTGTGTGCAGAGATGCAGAGGAGCACAAATTAAGAGGGAGAAATGAAAATAAAAGTCTAAGCCTAGGACTTGCTTCTAATATCCCAAAACTCAAGTGCAACCTTGATACCCTGCAACCAGGGTTGCAGCCTCATATACACCGGCAGAGTCCTTAACTTGTACTGACACCACAGAAAAAGGACCAGGTTTCAGTAATAGCAATAGCAGAGCATGGGATCTACAAAGGTGATATCAGGTTGCTAATATCACGTACTGCTTTTTATAGGTAATAGCTAAGGGCTTTGCCTTTTTGGGTGTATTTTGGAAAATGCACAACACAGCTGTGCTTTTCCTTGTTTATAATTCTAGTTTCAGATTATATGTTGAGAATTGACAGAACTGCTCAATTTGGTTTTCTGCGCCATACTATGAGATAATTTAGTTCAGCTGGAAACTTGAAGACAAGTTCTCCCTGCACATGGATGCACACACTCCAGTGAAGTGTGACCTTTTAAGGGCTGTGAGGGGTGAGCGCCTCAATACCATAGCTCGTCCAAAAGACAGCACCACTTAAAAACATGATGCCTTTTAGCATCTTGCATGAGCCTTGATTTAGTGCTGACTCAAAGCAAAATGTGGCACCTAGGAAGTTAATGTAGCTTTTCCTGTTGTACAGATATTTAATGTTTCTCTGACACTGGTTACCCCTTAACCTGTCTCTCTTTAGAACATAAGAAGCAAGAGTCTTTTATAGAAGCATGGTGTGTCCCTCATAGCCGTTAATGAAACGTGGAATCCTGGAACTCAATATATGAAATGATACCTTGACATAGTTTACTTGCAATATATTTTCAACTCATTTTTTACTTATAGCTAGAAACTTTGCTTACATTAGAAGAAATTTCTTCTAAATCAATGAATAGAATATTCTTGGGTTTTTTTTGAGGTTAATTCTGTGACCTAATTAACTTCAAACATTGTTTGGAGATTTTCAAAAGAACTGACTGTATCAGAAAAAATAGATGACTAAACTGAGAATTAGTGATAAAAGGCCCCCGCACTAGATTAGCTAGATACAGACTCTTTTGCATGTACTAAGTGGATTCAGTCACCTGAATAAATGATATGGTTATGATATGGTTGTTTATTTTTTTTTCCTTGTAGGTAGTGGAGAAAGAAGGATATCTTCTAAAAGCTAAAATAGCAGACGGTGGCAAGAAATTAAGGTATTATATGTGAATGTTGCAGAGCTTATCCGTTG
Source organism: Nipponia nippon (assembly GCF_047370975.1). Lineage (NCBI taxonomy): Eukaryota > Metazoa > Chordata > Aves > Pelecaniformes > Threskiornithidae > Nipponia > Nipponia nippon. The sequence continues at coordinate 95,866,524 of NW_028262369.1, forward strand.
CAAAAGTCAGTTGATGCATGTTTAAGTATATATAGCTACTATTGCTGCTAATAGCCAAATTGCCGTTATTTCAGTATTAAGTCAATGTATGATTACAGTCCCAGAAACCAAGTGACAGTAGCTCACAGGCTCATTGCATGCGATGAGCATGTCTCAATATTAGCCTCTGTATTGTATATATTATACACGTATTAAGGACAGCCTTAAGGCACTAGGCAAACCATTAATATATTTTCCAGTGGGAAAACTTTTGGTGCTGAGTGTGTGCTTGAGGGCTCAAGGATGGGATGTAGGAACCCACCATGTGGTGATGCCAGGGCAAGATTATCAAAAGTGGTCGGCACTTACTTGCTTAGTACTGTTTGTGTTGAAAGTAATGTGAATATTAATGCTGCCTTTTATGGAAGGATTTGCTATGGTTTGCTGTATTTAGATGCCTGTAAGGGAGTAGCAGTGACGTGACCAGCACTGTATTGTTACCAATGAGAAAGAAATGTGACATATTGCATTTTCTGCCTGGAGAAAGGAGCCAAGTAATAAGTTCTCATACCTGTATAGTGCTAAACCACAAGGATCCTAGAAATGCTCATTGAAAAGGGAGTCTGGAGGTCACCTAGTCCAACCTCTCACTTGAAGAAAGAACGTTGTCAACACTTGGCCAAGCCTGCTGCAGCTGGGTGCCATCAGAACCTGGTGTAACTTGCATTTTGGGAAAAGGCATTGGACCCAGTAATACTCTGTTCCCCACTTTGGACACTGGCAGAAGCTTCTGCAGCGTGTGCATAGGCTGCGCATCACCTGTGAACCAGCCCAGACAAGGAGGGAGTTTTACCTTGCTGGTGCATCAGGCACCCTTAGCACAGAGCATCCCCGTGGCGTGGCGTTGCGCGCCGGCTCGGCGTGGGCACAGGGAGGAGGCAGCGTAGCTCGGCCACTTGCATTTTTAAATAGCCCTGAACAGCCTCGTATTTTTAAATAGCCTCAGAGATTGTGAGCACCACTGAAGCTATAACGTGCTGCCATCAGGTGTTCGTTTGACAGAATGCAAATGCAGCCGCAGCGCTCGGGGCTCCTTCTGCAGCCCCCCGAGTTGGGTGGCACCTCGCAGGGACTCTCCGGCAGCAGCTTTCCACCATGACTTGGACCTTGTAGCTATAGACGGATTCACACAATATGCTTGCTAATTCTAGCTAGGTCTTCTCTGAATACTCTGATATTTATATGGCTCTTTATACAGAGAGAAGATGGGTAGTGGGGATTCATCTACTCTGCGTACACTTTGCCTGACTCACTTACCTGAACTTGCTGTTCAGCAGCTGGAAGTGATTTCTTGAATAATGTTGGTGCTGCACAGCAAAAATTAGAATATTGTGAACTGACTTTTCCAAACAGCTTGAAACCTAGGTCACTGCGTGTATCCCATGAAAATACAATGTGTGCCCATCTGTACAGACTAATATACCTCAGAGCTTTTTCTTCTTTTTTTAATCTGACTGATGACTTTATGGAAAATCTCATTAAAAGTATGACTAGTTTGTATACTTTTTATCTTGAGATCACAAAAGTAATGAAGTTCGATTTTTAAAATGTCACTTTCTAAATGAAACAAGTGTAGAATAAAAGAACTGGGGAATTTAAATTTAGGGAAAAAAAATCTTCTTGCAGTTAATATGGTGAAATTGAGTTGCATTCTCATAGGTTCTATAATTCCTATAGTCTGCTGCAAAACCACTAAATTTTCTTATTCCTGATGGAATTAAAGCATTGTCCCCTTAAAATTCAGAATGAAACTTAGATAAAACATCTCACTTGATGTAACTTAAGACATACTTATCATTGACTTTTTATTTCTTGTTGATGACTTATTTCAAAACCATAAATAGAACTGCATATTTTTTATTTTTTTTTTTTAAATGAGGTCCAGGTTGAAGGGAAATGTTTTCAAATCTTGGCAAACTTACCAGTTTGATCAGAAATTTGAATGCTTTAAGAAGATTACACACAAGTCTGGGACCTCAAAATGCAATTGCTGATTTATATTTCTCAGGTCGAAAAACCTGCCCCACAAATAGCTGGAGCAAGCAGCACTCTGGCTGGTAGAAGTGGCTATGACACAGAAATGTTCCTCTCCATAGCTAATGTCAAGCATTTGGTCTAAGTTGAGTACTGAATCTAAGCTGTGTCCCAAGGGTTTTAATCCTTTGGTAATCCATATTTATCCAGGATATCCAACTTAAAGGAAAATCTGTTTAAACCGGCACATAGCATGCTTGGCCACTTACTCTCCCGTGCTAAGATCTTTTTTTTGGGGGGGGGGGGAAGAAAATGAAAAAGAACTGAAGTTGTACTTACCAATAGACAACTTGTATTCACTACCTTGATGGTGATTCTCAGCTACAGTACTTGTTGCCTAAAGATACTTTGAAAAAATTATTAGCTGAGGTTGTTCTTAATGCCAATATGCACAACCCATAGCTATGACCATAGTTCACATTAGCTAAGGATACAGCTTTACAGTGCTAATAAATTTAGCTGAAAAATTCAGTGTGACTTACAAACACTGTCCTTTTGTGGGGAAATATTTGCCAGTGACGGTCAGGTACTTTTCTAAAACCCTACTGTTTCCTTCTCTTTTTCAATGCCTCTCTTTATTTTTTCCCCATTAACATGGCATAAAAAATGCAGTTCGATTTTCTTCAGATATATTCATCTCCTCTACAGACACTTTTTTTCACTGTTGCCTCTTGTTGGCCATATTTTAGGGATGATCATTAGATCATGCTGAGCAAAATCCTGCCCACACTGAAGTAGAGTGAAAGTTCCTCTGAATGTCAGTGACGTTAGGGTTTCATCTGTAATATTGGTTATGCTCCTTAAGCTGATGACTGAAACATATTGAATAGGAAAGTCATTAACAGAAAAACTGCCTGTTGTTATGCCTGATGTGCAGCTTGATGGGATATTGAGTGCAGCAGAGCTTTGAGATGGGTCTGGAAGTGAGCATTGCAAAGAAGACCGACAGGTTTTAAAACTCAACAAACACAGGTTTTGAAAGAATAAAAAATGAGTGTGTTTCAGTTACTTAGGAATACCTAAACAGAGAAAACTCAAAGGGACTAGGGAAGAGAGAAGAGAGAGGAAAAAAGGTTTCTAACAGCTCCTCCCTGGGCCCTCAGTGTCCTTACAAAGCAGCTCCTTCCTTTTTAACGCACTGCAACATACACGTGAAGCAACCTGTTTATCATACGCGTTTTCAAGTTTATTCTAAAATGTTCAGATTTGTGATTTGCATTCACATAAAGGCAATAGTGGGTTTATGAGTATTTTTGTAGATATTAAGTGTTATGACCCTCAAATTGCCAGCCCAAACTTGAGACTTTCAGCTAAAACCAGTTTTTCTGTCAGACCAGATCGACTTGTTTATGATTATGCAGTGGTTTGAAACACTGCATTATATGTAGTATATATAATAGTATTTTCTTCTGAGTTGATTATTATGTTCTTCTGTGTCAGGGGACACTGTTTCACATATCCATGTATATTTTGACTTCTCCCTGGCCCCAGCAGTTTGTCAGCTCTCTAGGGCTGTACCGTGAACTCCTGATGTTTAATGGTTACTTAAACCTCTCTCAGATATTGTTCTTATCTTCCTTGCTCTCCTGTAAATTTTTAATCTAGGGAAAAGAGAAAGTATTTGGAACCTTTCAAAACAGACCCTTTGCTGAGCTCTGCATAATCAGATCAAAATTACATTTTTCCTTCTCAGTTCTATTTTCAATATTAATTACCAGAAGGGCACCAGCTATTGGAGTCCTCTAAGTACATGTGAACTTTAAGCATGTGCGAATAATCCCACTGTTTTCTTGTGGTTAAGGCACCTCGGTGGAAAAGGAACATAGATAGGCTTTAAAACATGAACAAGGAAAAAGAAGGCCTTCAAGATTTGTTGGCCACATTCAAGTATAATTAGGATGGTGCAACAGCATCAATATTGGTGGAAGTACATTGCTGATATTAACTTTAGACCATTTTTGTTTCTGAAATGAAATAATTAAAAACCAAGTCTACAAATGGAGCATCTTTTATCTTCTTCCTGCATGTCTTGCTAATTTTTCCTTTTTTAAATTTTATTTTAATTTTAAGGAAAAACTGGTCCACGTCCTGGATTGTTCTCACAGCTCGGAAAATGGAATTTTACAAAGAATCCAAGCAGCCGGCGTTGGCCAACCTGGTAGGCAATCAACCATCCAATATCCTCGGCTTCCTTGCAACTGTTATTTCAGTATAAAAAGTTCGGTGTTTACATAAGACCAATTCAGACTGAACTGGCAGCCTTCAAAGGTTTGAGAGCAGCTGAAGGAAAATGCCTTGATAAACTTTTAATCAGATGTAGTGTATGAGAAGAAATAGGACTTAGCATGTCCTTTATTAAGAGGTGCATTTTGAGAATAATTGCAAAGTGAGACAAATGGTGAGTGACTATCTGGTAATGTGAAGGTAACACTTTAAATTAAGGTGCCATTTATAAATGCTTTATTCTTATTCATGAAAATGATCACTAAATGCAGCTACTTCCTCAAATAATATATTATAAAGTATGTTATAAAATGCATTAGTAATAAATGCTTAACAGATGATGCGATGAGAATCTGTTGCAGAGGATATTGTGAGATGTAAATTGTATTAAAACGTGTATGTGCATCTTTAATACATGAATTTAAGTTGTCATCTACCATCCTATAAAGTGGCTTATACATTAATAAATAATAATAAATTATTTATAAATGGCACCTTAATATAGGGTGTTACCAAAGCAGAAAACATTAGAAGTTAGCAAAGTGATTTTTTTATCGTAGTATAAATGTGACATCTACCATATCCCGCTAACCTTCCTGAATATTTCTGACTCCATCTAATGCAGCTAATGCAATTTCTGTAGCCTGTAGTTACTACAAAGTGAAATTTGCAGTACCTTCTTATTGTGCCCCAAGGAAAGACCACCGATCTTAGTCTTCGGAGATGTGACAGCTATGTTGCGCAAGCAATAACGGCATGTATCCCTGCAGTGCTAGTTACTGCCGAGTTTGAGCCTATGAACCTGAATGTGGGCAACAAAAAGGGAATTCGGTAAATGTGTGACACTGTGGGCAGCGAAGGGACAGGTTTGACAAAGCCCCATTGTGAAAGGCTCTCAAGGCCTGATCAAACCTGCCAAATCTCATTGGCGTGATGGGTGGCCACAAAGGTGCTCTCTTTGGCAGGAGTCACAAACAATAAGCTATTTTTTCTGTGGCAGGTGATACAGACCTTTTCTTCTATATATTCTTGATCTATCAATGCCACCTGCCATAAAATCAGCTTTAGAGAGCACCTTTTCATGCCTTGCTTTTTTTGGAATGAAGATGAGGGTCGCAGAAAAATAACAATAGATTAAACAATAAAAGCAAGTAAAGGATGAAATCTGGTACTTTCTGCTTTTGTTTGTACCAGTACGGCTGGCAAATACTACTTTTCTGAAGCCATGCATTTTTTTCAGAATCATCTGTTTTCCTTAAAGTTGAATTAGATGTTATTTAAAAAAAAAAAAAAAAAGTCTCAGGTGAACTTATTAGGACTAATTTTATAATTTACTAACTGTCTTACACTTCTACCTGCTACCTCTTCTCCTCTCTCTTTGCCAGCACTCACCCAAATGCCAGGACATAAATGGATCAGTGGAAATTCAATACACAGGAGACTCGATTTTGCTCTGAGACTCCTCCACATGGTTAAAATTCCCATTGGGTGTTTAAGGATTTAGATACAAAAGTAAACTTGCCTGGAGAATATGACTCTGACCAAGATCTCAATCTGTTTAACTCAAAAAAATTAAGGTGTGTTATGAAAAAGGATCTTCTGAGAAGTCAGTCCCTTCCCCTGAAGTTTCACTTCACCCCCAGTGCTCACGATTGGTGAGATAACATCTATTGCCTCCTGTGTTAGGAAGAACACAGACATATTCATCCCATATTTTGCTCATTATGGGGAAAAAAATAAAAGTGGCTTTTTTTTTTTTTTTTTTTTATTCCATGCTAGATCTGAACACTGGGGCTGTGAACTCAACGTTCACTAGGTAAGAAAATGTTGTTAAAGTTACATTTTCTGTCTGTTGCATATAACTTATATGCAATGGTAAATAAACAAATTGGGTAAGGTTTGAAAACAATAAGAGCTGTCAGTATTCAAAACCTTATAAACTAATTTCCTAAACCCAAATTTCACGTATCAAAAAAAGCTAAACTGGCATGTTGATCTCATCTGATAAAGCAAATGCAATGCTTATTTCCTTTGTAAACCGTTTAACCAGATATAATTTTGATAGTGGAAAGGAAATAATAAAAAAATGGATTCATTAGGGATCATTTGTTTACTGATTTTGGTTTTTTTCCAGCTGTAGTTTACTTTGGAAAAAGGGGAACTCAACCATCAATTAAATAATGTAATAGAGGCAATGTTCATTCACGATAGTATGACTTATAACAAAGCATGTCTATTGTTAGCAGGAAAATGATGTCACTTAAGAAAAAGATTAATGTCCCTTTGTATTATAAAGCTATTAATTCATTAATTATTAATTATTAAATACTGTACATGAAGTGAAAATTTAGAATAAGACAGCATCATTATAAGAGGAATGATATTTCACAATAAAGACAACAGGAGAGAGGGAAATGAAAGCACGTTCTAATCATACCTCTTTCTCTGATGATAGGGCAACATTTAGAGGTGATTTAAAATTATATTTACCAAAATTTTTAATAATATTCTAATGCAAAGAACTAGTAATAGCTAAAAGGAGTTTTTGTTACTCCTTTGTACGATTGTAGATGTAGGACTCACTATAACTTTCCTGTTGATTTGCGTGGAGGAGACCTGGATCCATAGTTTTCTGGTGAAGCTAGTGACAGTATCTGGTATTATTATTAGTAATAGTTAGAGCACAACAATTAGAGCACAACAATTAAAGCACACAGAGGAGAGATTCAGAAAATGAGCTTGTTTACAAATATTACTGAAAATGCAAGTTTGCATCCCATGTAGCTAAATCATTATCTTTTGCTGCTGCTGCCTTGATCATTTGTGGTCATGTTTTTGATATTATTTTTTTTTTTAGCATTCATATGAATGTAACCTGCTTTTTATTTTAAATTAAGGACATTGCAATCTAAATGGATCACAGCTCCATTCTTTCTTACTAGCGTTAAATTCTATTATCAGTTGGTCTTTCTGACCAAGAAAAAGTAGTCTGTTTATTCCCTGAGATAGTTTATTCAACAGAGGTTATTTTAACCTCAGGTTATTAGCCCATCTGCAAAGTAATTTAGCGAGTGAAAATGCTGCGGAAATCCATATTCATGTTTAGGAAGATCTCATTGTAGCAGACACTTGTATCAATTTACAGCATAACCTCCTCCAACAACATTGATATAACATAATTGCTCTGACTGCAAAACACAAAGCAAGGACGCAGAGTGCTCAGGCTTTTCCAGTAACCTTAACTTACTCTCTTGCAGTGTCTCTGGGTAATGCATAAACTGGAAAGCAAACTATGTAACAGGACAATGTTTAAGCCAGAATGAATGTCTAGGCAATTTTGCTGGGGTGACTATGGATTTAAGCAGGGCTTCCCATCATGTGGAGCTCCCTGGGTGCAGAAGAAGGGCTGACGGGCACGATGGACAGTTTCAGGCTTGATGGATCTGAATGGTTTTGCATGTAGTTTTCATCAGAAGCTTCACATACTATGCCATACCCATGAGTCTCGTATGGTGTTCATAGATGTCTCATATCCTGTTGTGGGCAGAATTGCTAAATTCTCCAAAAGAGAAGTTTTCCAGTTGATTATAGTACATACCAGAAGGGTGTTCATCTTTCCAACACTGTAAGCTTGCATCCCATCCTTTCTGGAAAGGGAGATGCACATACTTATACTTTTCTTCTGCTTATTACAAAATCAGAGCTGTAAACAAACTCCAGATTGCTACAACAACAAAACTAAACTGTGTGTGCACTGAGTGCACAGAGGAGTCCAAGTTCTGCTGCTGCACACGTTTTGGTACAATCATAGAAATTAAAGATCGTATAATCCTACGGAGTTTACTATTCCATCTTCCTGCAAAACTTCCCTGGGCTTTTCATTGTTTTGTTCTCACTTCAGTGTGAAACACCGTGGAAGTTTTCTTGAGGAAAATCTTCAGTAGCCCCAAATCCTTCACTATCAAGAATCTATTTCCTGTTTCTTTCCATTTTAATCTCTTCTTTTCATCTCATTATGTGTTTCCAAAATTTTTCGACTCTTTCTGTTGGTGGACTAAAGCTGCCCTTCTTTGTTAAAGTATTTTCAGACTCCAACTGTCCTTTTGGGTAATTTTTTCAAAGCAAGCAAGGTTTGCCAAAGCTGTGTTGTGTGTTCATGATGGGTTACGGAGCTGCTTGCTCTGTGCAGTGCAGACCTGGTCATTGCGTGGAGTCCTGGGGAGGAAACTTCCCTGGGGTATCTCCTGGCCAAGGAGAGGGATCTACTCAAAGGAGGCACCATAGCCCTATTTATAAAAGTATAGCACTGGAATACTGAAAATTCATTTATTTTTCCCCCCTATTTGAATATTTGTTTGTACTAGTAGGTTGGTGTTTGTCTTTTTTTTTTTTTCAGCTTTGTCACTTTTGCCATGCAAATATTAACTGATTAAATGTCACATCTTTGTAAAATCAAGTATCAATACTGCAGTTTTGATCTGTTATTAAAAATTCAGAAAGATTAAGCTCTTGTTAGAGGCCAGGCAGGAAGTCTGAGGCAGAGTTGGGAAAAAAATCCAAACCCTGCTCTTCCAGCGGTTTAGCCACAAGAACATCCTTCTGTTTTGAACTGCATATTTCTTCTATTAAAAAAAAAAAAAAAATAAAAAAAGGAACAAAGACACACAGGACTGTCAGTTTTAGAGGAGCTGAACCATGGTGGTTTTATGGTTTGGCAAATGGAGAACATAATTACAACTCCAGTACTGAAAACTGCCAGAGACTCTGGCTGCAAATTACTTGACCAGGATATCTTACTCTTCTTTCAACCTAAATAGGTCCTTTTTTACCCATCTCAAAAGCACCCTGGAGAACACACATTTTTTTAGCCTTTAATAACAACATTAGAGAAATTCAGTAAGCAATCTTTGGAAAGCCGTTTATGTGGTTGATGCTGGACTGGCTGCTGTTAACTTCTATTAAGTCTGTTTTCTTTACCACCAATACCATTTTTTAAGGTAAAATGGCCTAAGAACAACATAGCAAAAAAGATGCATCAGGTTGATTAAGTACGTTATGTGGATATTACTCCATATCTTACCCAAAAGGGACTTATTAGTGCTTTATACTGTTAACAGTAGTATTTTTATTGTTGTCTGGGATGTGCAGTAACCTAATCTGCAAAGGCTACTCTAAACTACACAGGCTTTGCCAGAACTGCTGCACAGGCTGAGTCCCTGGAGAAGGAGCTTAGATGGCAAATGAGGATTACTGTGCTTCACACCAACTCCCAGCAATGTAAATGATACAAGCAAACAAATCTGCTCTTTGAATTATTTGCATCCATACGGAGGATCTGGGGAGGCAAAGCTGTGTCACTCCGGGATGCACAGACTGACGTTGTGAAGTAGCAAACTGTGTGGAGCTATCCTAGTGTTGAGCTCTTTCTGGGTGTCACACATACCCTCAAAACCTTTTCTTTTTTTAGGAGCTAGAAATGATAATTTGTTTGGAGAAAGGAGATAGCTTGTCTTACAGATACGATGTATGTCCTTGTCTAATTTCTGTTCTTTCCAGCTGCATCAGTTTAAATTTGCATTTGAAAAACCCACAAAACTACCTTTAAACTCAATGGCTTTTCAAGAGGTTTTGCAAAGTAAGCATTTAAAATATCTGGTCAATGTGTATGCTTTTGTGTTTTGATCTATTGTATGTTAATTAGACTGTTTTTAAACCATCTAATTATTTTTAAAATTATGTATCTCATATAAGAACCTTATTTCTGAGTTAAGACACTTCAGGAGTGGTTATTTAATAATACCAGGGAATAATGAACTGTTTTCAGTAATACCAGCAGCTGTGCTACAATAATCTGTCACTTGAACTTGATCTGTTTTTGTTTTATCTGGTAACAGTCCCAATTCGTGAAAAGTCAAGCCATATTCATGGTTGATTTTTCCCCCCCCGCAGAAACCGGGATATAAACCTGAGTGTGTGGATTTGTGTGGTGCTCGCATTGAGTGGACCTCTGAGAAATCCAGCAGAAAGAATGTCTTTCAGGTAAGAGGCAGCGCATGCATTTCATTGCTCATTTGAGTATAAACTCTGTTAAGAGGTAGGTTTTATTTTCTTGGTTTTAATAACTAGAGATTGATTTAATACAGCGTTTTTCTTACCAATACAGGAGTGTTACATTTTATCAAGCATCAGTTTACTATTTTTCTAAGAGAAGGGTTTCTGATGACTGAGTCTCCTAAACACTTGAGAACCTGTTGATTTATTGATTAATGCTCTATATTCAATTTGTTTTTAAAACTTAGTAGGTAATTGCTTTGGGTTCAGGCCTAGAATCTTGACCTAAAGGACTTCCATATACACAACTTCTTCAAACTGCTTATACAAGCATTGCTCCAACACAGTGCGGTTACTCTGTTTATTTTTATTGCTGTTCAGGGTCCTCAGATGGTGATGACCCAGGTTCATTTCTGAAAGGGGAGGGGAGGATTTTAAAAGCTTGCCTCTGTCAGGGCCAACATAGAAGGACATGTATTACTCATAGGACTATTCTTCATTGATGGAAAATAATATTATTTAAATGCTTCATCTAAATCCCATTGAATTGAAAGGGAGGATCAAGGCCCAAGAAGATGAAAGGACAAGAAAAGTGTTACTGCAAGGTTAACATTCCAGGATCTAGGGGCTGAAATATTTATTGCAACATCTTCAAGTTTTGGACATAATCCAGCTCCCATGAATATCAGTAGAAAGTTTTTTGTTGTTGTTGTTTGTTTCACTAGAAGTTGCATCAAACCACATCAAAATTTTATTCTCTGTGAACTGAGTTGTTTCCCAGAGTTCTAACATTGAGAACTTTTAACAATACAAACAATAAAGGGAGGAGAGACGCAGAAGGGAACATATCAGGGTCAAGATACTGTTAGTTACCAGATAGTCCTTTGGAATCATCACCAATGAAACATGCTGGAGGAACCAACTGTGCCTGGGTCTGGGGATTAAAAATAAAAACCCCACACAGACAAAAAACCCCTAAGGGGACTGTACATGGCTTCTGGAAAAGAAACCTCTTTGGGTCAACTGGGTGTTACAGAGACTTTTTCAAGGTTTATTTTTCTAGATATCTTTCTAAAGCACATGCAATATTTAGAAATATTCCTCTTCTTCAAGACAGTGAGACTTATGCTTCTATACCCCCCACGTCCTTCAGGTTGTCTTGAGACAACACTTGGAACTTTGTCATTTCCTAGGTATTTTTAGAATAAATATTTTGGTTTTGCTGTCAATCTTCAGCCTTTTCACTTGGAATGTGATTAAGTATAACCTTAGCCTTCACTCCTGCAACCCCCTGAGCACACTGACAGGTCTTCTGAGCTTCTAGGGTTTATTTCTCATTTTGCAGTAAGCAAAATTTCTGCTTGGAAATGCATATTGGAGTGGTGATTCATTGCAGCTAATATATTTCCAATGTAAAGACAAACGAAGCTCTGTTATTGATTTACCAAACTGGTTGTATGAAGACTTTGTAATGCATTTTCTTCTCACTTCTGTTAGTGTGAGGTGTAACTCCACTGAATCAGAATAATGTGAGAAGGGAAACTCATGCACTACTGTTTGAACCCATTAAAACGTGTCTTCATCAAGCCAATAAGTGAGTGGGAGAGACATTAAGAAGTAAAAGCATGGGAGGAAGGACATATGTTAAGACACATTTTGAAAAGGGATGGAGCATTGTTTAGACAGAGAGCTACAAGAAGATTATGCCAGATGGTAAGAGCAAAAGAGAAGGCTTTGGCATCAGTAGTGGTGACATTTTGGGAGAGGAAAGGACTGAACGAGACTGGTGCTACATGAGCAGATAGAGTGGGAAGGGGACTAGAGAGAGAGCGAAGATTTATGAGATAGTCTGGAGGGGATCCAAGGCAAGTTCGAAAGCGGAGAGGTCAGTTTGTACCTGGGTACTGAATATTTCAGGAAATGCTTCTGATGATCTACTTATCCCTAGCGGGTGGGAGTAAGATTGATAATATATGTCTACTTCTTCATAGATTTGTTCAAATGAAAAGAACATGGGTGATTTTTTAATTTTTTTTTTTTGCGACCTAAATATAGATGGATTGCATTGCTATTTGATTAAGTACATTAGCTGCCTAACTCTGAAATGATCAGAAATAAGTATGACTATATCTTCAAAGCATGGCAACAAAACATAGTTTGTGGGGTTTTGTTTCATTACTTTCTGAATAATAAAACATTCTTTTCTGATTCAAACAGAGCAATGGATGCTTTCTGCTAATGTGTTGTACTAGGACTAGATGAAGAATTTTGAGTTTGATTTAGCCTGGGTGCTCAATTTGAGTTCATGAATTATAGATTAGAAATAGAAAATTACTATTGAGATTTTGGTTTGAAGAAAAAGAAGGAAATCTTGAATTTAAAATCTAAGCATATGACAGTTAATGGATGGTAACAAGAAGATGGAGTATAGGAGTATCATAAAGAAAACTAATTGGAAACATGATCGATGCAGGAAAAAAAAAAAAAAAAAGAGGAAACTGCAAGTAAATGATATTCAGGCAGGAAGATTTGGGTTTCTGGTCTTGATCATGAGGTTTTCAGCAGTGTTACTCCACTCATTTTAATTGAGCTACTCCCTGTTTAACAGGATAAGTCTGATCTGTCTCTCACACTATCCAATTTGTGCATGTAATTTATTTCTGTTCTTGATGAACATATTATGTGGGGGTTTTTTCAAGTTTTCCTTAATAGTAACTGAAAATATGCACATCTTATAAAATATAACCTTCTGATTTTCCTTCATTTATTTTATTGATGATATAGCTAGCACCAAGGAAAAGAACTGGTTAGAAACAGCTTCACAAGATATGAGGAAGCGTAGCAGTTTGCAGTGAGATACCGTGCTGTTTGTTCTTGTTGGCTGAATGACGCGATATAGTAGGTCTTCATGAGAGGAGTGGTGAATAAAAGAAGATTTATGTTCAAATCACATGCTTTAAATATTTCTGCTAAGTGCTAGTTTGCTCTTTGGTGTTTAGCCTGAAATTTAAAGCACTGAGGATTAAAAGGATTACAACATAATCTTAAATAATCCTAAGTGTCATTTACAGAGAGATGGTTGTAATAACTAAATAAAACCATGTTAAGGGATGGCAGTGTTGTCAGTCAGCAACTGGAACAGAAACAGTGCCTATGTCACTCTGTTGTTCTCTTTCCTTTATTTGACTTATTTTGGTGTTGGTTAGGTGCGTTTTGATGCAGGTTATCAAAAAAGAAAATGACATGATAGGCTGTTTTTCGGTCAGTACTAATATGGCTGCTGAGGCACCAATAACTAGGTTAGTTTACAGATTTTCTCAATATTCAATGTTTTCTGCTCCTAGTAAACTTTTCAGCTGGAGTTTATTCTTTCCCCTGCTTTACTCATTCTCTACTCTAAGTCAAGCCGCCCTTTTAATTTCAAATTCAGCCCAGACGTTGTGGAAGACGTGCTCTTGACCTCTGGCTTCATAATTCTGGAGCTTCATTAGCACAAAGTCTTGTGGCTGTAGACTATTTTCTTGAAGAGGTTTTGGAAGATTTCTCTCAGATGATTAAAAAAAGAAAAGGAAAAATGGGAGAGAGGTGAAGAGTGCAAAAAAAGGTCACGAGCAGCATACTTATGAATCGGTGAAGCTGCTTTGTTCTCTTAATAGCACTATTCATTTAACTAACAGACATTTTTTAGTTTCTTTAGTAACATTTTTTCCCTGTTTACCAAGTTCATTTTTTAGGAAGGTTTCATATAAAGAATTTCTGGAGTTTGATGCCCTGGCTCTTGCCACAGATCTGGTGTGATACTGGTTTTTGTTTCAATACACTGCAGCTGCAAGGGGTTACTCATTCCTGTGCAACTAATTGTAAGTGTACTTTACAAATAGAGAAACCTGTGTAAGACATACAGTATTTCAACAGTGAGACAGCTGAAAGTACAACTGTACCTATGTGTAATATGAAAGAATTTATCTTGCAGCTGTTTCATATATAATAACATTTATGGTGCTGATCTAGGGTAACTCCCTTGTCCTTGAAGCTATCCAGCTTTGTCCAAGAGCATAATCTGAATGATAAGCTATTTTGTTCTACATACTGTAGGATCAGTATAGTATCTGGATGCTTCCCAGGAATGTTTTAAGTCACTGCTTTTTGCCATGGGAGGGATCATTTTCTTCTCCATGATCTCTCTAGAGGAAGCACTGAAAGTGCAATGTGGAGGAGCTTGGGTTGGGATTGGTATTTGGATTTCTTTGTGTATTTTTAAATATAAATGCTGTGTAGTGGAGGCAAATCTAAAAAAGCCACCTTGCACTCAGACGAATGTGAAGCTTCTAGTGGTCATTATCAGCAGTTGGTGCATGTTCCCCATCCCAAACCTGCCCTGGAGAAAGTGCTGTTTCCTAAGCCTGAGAGTGCTCTTGCCTCCCGCTCCTTACGACATGCGCAGTCACCTTTGCTGGCTTTGAATTAGATATGCATTAGAGGGACCTGTTGTGATTTCAAAACATCTGTACAGCATTTTGTCCACTTCTGGAGGTTATTGCTGTGATTGTGGTTTAATTTCTATCCCAGGGACCTGAATATATTATTGCCTAATTAAAAGACTTAGCCACATCATACAGTTATTAGATGGTGTCAGCAAGACGTTCTTTAAATAATAAACTTATAAGTTTAAAAAAAGCACAAGAAATTATCTTAATCATCATCTTAGAGATGTTCAAGTGTATATTTTTATGTAAGAAGCACGCTGGTTTTATTGCTGTAAGTGGGAGATCTTGAACACAGCAACGTGGAATGGTCTCTGTATTGAGTTTTTATTTCTCTCTTCTAACCATCTTGTTAGAGACCTTACCAGCAAAGCCCCACCACCCTAAATAGAACAAGACCTGTGAATGCATTTTTTATTCTTGAATTTAGTTTTTCATTTTGAAAGCCACATAATACTTCCTGTATTTGACAGAAATGCATACAAAATGTAGAATCACAGCTGTGAATGGTGGATGCTTTAAGTATGCAGCATTTATACTTATTTCAGGATTCTGGGACCTGACTCTACTTTTATAATAGTGTACCCCTGTGCACATTTTTGGAATCACTTCTGATTTACATCTGTTGAAAAATAGGCTCTTTGTTAATTGCCCTATTACCTTTTCATGTCTTTTAAACCAGAAATTACAAATGAAACTGTGCTTTCTTTAGTTCATTGCCTTTCTTGAGTCCCCAAATTTTCTGAGGTGTCAAGCAGTTCAGATCATGACCTCTGCTTTTGGAATTTGCTGTTATAGTAGTGCTCTTATCATGCAAAACCAAGCAGGATCTTACACAAGTAATGGCAGTAGAGCTGTGTTTTCATTGCATATATGTATGCCAAATTTTTATTGTTGATTTAAAAAAGAAAAGTAAGAGAGAGAATGCATAGTGTAAGAAGAAAAATATCCTTGATTGTGGGGAAAGTTTTGCAGAAAATAGAAAATTGCACACGATATACATTTTAAACATACAATTGAGAGGTCACTTTGCCTTCTAAAGACTTTAATATGACATTTTAAGGTGATAAAGAGGGGAGATATTAAGAGGAGAGACATTTAGAGATGCTTGGTAATTTTTTGGGGGGTTGGTTTTTTTTGTGTGTATGAAAAGGGAAAATTTAATCACTTTACCTGTGTTGACAGTAGCTGCTCCTGAGACCCAGAGAGGTGTTCCTGGTTATTAAAGAGCACAATAGGTAGAAGCACTAGCTGAGAAAGAAAAAGATAAGAGAATAAGCAAGAGCCTGGTAACTGGGGCACTCGTATAAGCTATGGGATATGCAGTTTCACCCTTGTTTCAGAAGTGCTAGGTGAGCAATGGCCAGGCTTTCACCATCCTGGGTGAATGAGCGTGTTTGCCTTCTCTCACCAGTGTTTCACTCTTAGATTTGATGTTACTCACGTTAGTCCAAAGAGAGTATATTGAGAGTGAAATGAAATTCAGGTTGTTTTGTAAACATGGACACAAAAATGCTTGATGTGATTCATGTTTTAAGGAATGTCAGGTAATAAAGCCACTTTCCCCCAAAAAATTGTGATGGAGAGAGGGACACATTTCATTACTCCTGTGATACAAGCAGTGACAGCAAAGCTTTACACCTAATGACACGGACATAGAAACTGTAAGGCCTTGGATTTCATATGTATAAGACCAGTGGCACCTTAAAGAAAATGAGAAAACTTTTTTATAATATGTACCAAAATGTTTGTACGTTCTGTTTCAAACTATATACAATTTGAAAATAGACAAGGTATCAGCAGGAACACACTTGACTTGGACAGCGGTGTGCACTTAAAGGGTTTGGGAAACTGAGTCTTCAACCTCTATAATAGCATTTCAAGGACCCTTTCCCTGTATTCAACCTCCATAATAGAGTTTCAAGCATTTCAGGAAAAAGCAACTTTATTCATAAAACTGACAAGCCAAGCAGTTAAGGTAGAGCTGCTACAAGGTTATAGCTAATATATTTCTCTCACTTTCTGTGGTTCCTGTGTCTGCTTTGGGGTAACAGAAAACCCTCAGTGGTGGCAGCAAAGGCCTCGTGTATTTTGTGACTACAGCAGTTTATTTTTTTTATAAAAAAAAGAATTAAAATCCTAGTCACCATTTCACTGATAATGTGAAAAAGTTATTACTTTTCAGAAATAGTGAGGTCCACTCCTGATAAGCAACATTTTGTCCTACCTGCCTACTTGAAGAAATATTCAAAATTCTCAACAAAACTTTGGTTGATTTGTCGCTAAATACCACCTTAGCCAGACAGTTCCTTTTTTCCGAATTATTGTCCCATGAAAAATTTCATGAAAATTTCACTGTGTTGGAAAAAATCAGTTGAGAAGTGTAACTTCAACAACTCATGGAGGCCTTGAAAAGGCTTGAAAATCTAGATGAAGAAAGACCTGCTATGGGCATGGTGCTGTGGTGATGCTGCCTGCAGCACTGCAGATCACTTCCACTGTGGTACTCGCGACAGGCTACGAAACATCAGGGCAAGCAGCTCCTATAACACATCAGAGCCTGGGGTGTCACTAAAACCCAAAGAACTCAAAAATCAAATTGAAAAGCGAGCCTAAGTTTTCTGTGAAGATCAGGCTGATTTAAAAAACCCACAACCCACGTTCTCCAAATCTGACATTATGTGTACATAGATGTCTGTCTGCTAAAAATGATTATTATAATAGCTCACTGCACTTTTTTAAGAGCCTATCTTTTGACTGATGTAAGCGCTGATATGTGAGCGACTGTGATAGGTATGAGTGTCTGTGTATGCTCATACACATGTGCTTCTTAAGAAATTATATGAATCACTTAGCTTTTGACAGCTACGCTGCAGCTTTCAGAAGTGCAGATGTTATTTGTCCATCAGAAAAGAAAATATTTATTTCAAGCCACAGGCATTTTCTGTGTTGCAAAAATAAAACATAACAGCAGTTAATGCTTAATGTGCATGTGAAATAATTTTATCAGGGACAGAAGCACGGCTGAGCATGAGGGCCTGGACAAATATGTGAGTGCATAAGAAGCACCTTGTGCCTTGGATAACGCCGAACCTTATGAAAAAGCAATCCAGGCAGCTTACCCATGAGCAAAGCGTGACAGCGGAGCTGCTTATTTTTCCTTCGGTTTTCAGCTGAATTCATGGAGGGTTGTGTTGGTTGTTTTGGGTTGGGTTTTTGTTTTTTGTTGTTTTGGGTTGGGTTTTTGTTTTTTGTTTTTTTGGTTGTTTTTTTTTTTTTTTTTTTTACAGCTGAAGAAGCGAGTCGCGTTTTGTGGCTCACATGCGAAATGGCAGTGGGCTGCAGCCTCTTGCTGCATTATTCATAAACATATTGCTGCCATCTCGTGGGCAGCACACGAGCCGGCGCGGGCAGCGTTGCAGGCAGCGTTGCGGGCAGCAAAAGAGGCCAGGGCTGTCCAAGCTGGCCAGTGCCACCGAAGCTGTGCCTTTCCCTGGGGAGGACCAGCTCTGCAGAGGACAGTAGTGCCGGTCACTTGGTACCCACCACCACAACAGGGAGCAGTTTTTAAGCATCTTTTGGCAAAAATTGGTGTCTGGCCAAAGAGTTCGTACTATTAACATTTATTTTAGCTGGTTGCTAAATGAGGTAATGTCTGCTTTTAGGAAGGAATAGTGCTGCCGTAAACCTGTGTTCTCTAAATTATGCATGCAGTAGTAGTTTTATGTTTTAAAATGGTGATTATCTTCTGATCGGCGGGGCTGATAGGGAAAGGGTAAATAGCTTGGTAAGGACAGGCTGGTTCAAGATAAAGCATGTAATGAGAATTATTGCTACAGATATCCAGTTTGGTGAACTTGATAAAGCCCTCTGATATGAGGTCTTTGGTGCTGTGTTTTGTGTACTCATAAAATGGGGAAAATGGTATTTTCATAGACCTGGCAATCAACAGCTGAAAGGGAGTTCAGAAATGTGAAAGGAGCCTGGCTTTCCTGATTCTTTGGTACTTTAAGGTTTTGTGATTCTCCTGAGTGAAAACAGCTAAATTAATTTAAAAACATTATGATTTTTGCAGCCTTCTTAATGTAAGTTAATATTAAAAAAAAAAAATTGTCTTGATATGTGCCCAAACATTGCACATGTTCCCTTAATTTATCAAACTCTTGAAAAAACAAAGAGAAAAATGAATCCTAAATGAACTCACTCAGAGATAATCAAATCTGACTTGTTTACATGTTTGGTGCTGGTATTTCTGTATTCAGCCACTACATTTTTTGAAATCTTGGCTAAGTTACTTTACTCCATTTTTGTGTTTCTCTTTAATGAGCAAGGCAGATATTTAAAGTTGGCTGGGCACTGCGAGCCTTGGCTGTCCTCTCTCTGAAAGGCAGCACCTCGCATTTGTGTGCAAAGGGATGCCAGACGATATGGTAGGGATTCACATTTTTTGTGTAGGAGTGATTTCTACCACTGACATTCTTTGGGAAGAGGATGATTTTGGATGTTTCAAGGTGTTAAATGGACAACAGCAGGCAACTTGAATGCAAGGGGAGAAATGCAAATAGTGACCTGCCCTCTGTTTTAGATAATACACCTCTCCTGTGTTTTCAGAACAGCAGTCATTCTTAGGCTGTGATTCATGGACCACTAATGGGATGGGGAGACTTTTTGAAATGGTGATACAAGCCTAGTCAGCCTGAGAAGACATTTAAGGTAGTTCCCAGATGGTACAAATGAAAGGAAAACCCAGAAGAACATTTTCCACAAGGGACCCTGACTTTTCAAGCCTCCTCCTCGAGTTTATTGATTTTGAGGATGCACCTCCAATTGATCCCAATTATAGGGTACTTTTATATAGATTATAAGAGTTGTTAAAAACTTGAGTTTGAGTTTAGAGGCTGGATTGCTTGAATTCTGGTGTGGGGTTTTTTTTATTATTTTAATTTGGTTTTGTTTGGGTTTTTTTCATTTTTCCTGTCATTACCTTTTCTCTCATTTGGGGTGAATAAATTCCTAGGACTTTCATGTAATTACATCTGCAATTGCATCTGGAAAACAGGATGATCCAAGAAGCTTAGCAAATATTTTATTTGGCAAACAAAGTTGCAAAGAGGAGATGTGGGTTTCTTACCATTTCATTTAAAAATAGACTAACTTAAATTATCAGATGATTTCATCACTTAAAATTGGCAACACTTCAGTCTGCTTCCCTTTGTTTTATTTCTCTGATAATAGGCACGATTGTTACAAACACATTATCATTTAAAATTCTAACATACTTGAAACCTCGAATGTGTTTAAGTCCCATCCCACTCCCCCCCCCCCCCCCCCCCCCCCCGTCAGAGTTTGCTGGTAAACTTTTACAGATTGGGTTTTAGACTAATTTTCTAGGAGGGAAAGTGTGCATTTGTATAAGTCAATATTTGTGTGAGAACACATTTTAATTTATGAAAATGGGAGCCAATTACTAAGATTCTCTAAAGTAATAGAATTATTATTATTTTCTATTATTTGTACATAGTCATCACTAGGTGGAGGCATACTTTACATATTCTATTGAACATGTCATCTGTTGTGGACTGAGATGAATTGCATTGATACTGCATAGTTAAGTGAATGATAGCTTTTTTAACCTGAACTGTTGAAGTAACCTGTTACCACCAAACGCCCAACTCTCAGACAGACTAAACAGACTTGTGCTTCAACCACTACTGCTGCTGGAAAACAATGAAAATTGACTGTTTTTTAATCATGGGCTGTACAGAGATCTCTTGAATTAATTCAGAAACATCATTCATGTGTGGCAAAGTTAAAAGGAGACACAAAGCAAGTGTCATGGAGCAAGAGATTGAAATAACAAATATCTCTCCATTTCAATACCCCGTCCTGCAGTACTTAAATCAATGTATGATGGATTGACTGGGTTTTTTACTTCTCTTTTTAGTTATGGTAGCAAAGTCCATTCACAGCCCATCCATATTTTCTTATGGTACAAGGCTATAGACCATACAGGTTTGATTTTGACTGAGGGTAACAAGACCTACCTGTGTTGATGTTAATACACTGATTTCACCTAAACTCTCCTGATTTGCACCAAGGGTACACCTTATGCATTTGTGCAGGTATATGTAGTACCACGCTTATTTTTCTCTCTTGTGTTTAGGAGCTGATAGGACAGAGTCTATGTGAGGTGGTCCTTGGCTAGCATAGCCCAAGCCATGTGTTTGAGAGGCCACAAAAGGAAACTCTTAGGTGAATGTGGGAGTCAGAGACAAGAACTCTTCCTCCATACTTAGAATACTGCATTATGGCTATTCACAGTTTATAACATCCACTGCCTTTTATTGCAGGAGAAAGGCAGGCCATGGTGCACTGTTTATAAAGAAAAAATACACTTTATTCAGAAAATAATCCCTATCTTTTCAAGTAAGGCACAGATTCTCTTCTAAACAAGCTGAGAAAAGTGGGGAAAATACATTTTTACATCTTTGGCATTTTAATATATTATAGAGAATGGAGTCAGGACTGTTGAGAGAGATTTCCTGAGCTTTGTACCTTCTTATCCCCAAACTGGCATAGTGGACATTGCTGTGGCCTCCAGCTTTGTCACCAGGGACTGGCAGAGTCAGCCAGTCACACCCTGGGGCAAATGCCTCTCACCCCTTCCACAGACAGGGATGTAAGAACATTGTAATGGAGCTGAAATATGCCCCCCTCTTCCCCCCCCCCCCCCCCCCCGTATATTTTTTTTTTTTTTTATGATTTTGATTTGGAATCACACTTTTAATAATTATATTCACAATCTAAAATTAAATAAACATTTTGTTTAGTGCTCATGAAATTGCCAACCAGTGCTCAAGAAAGGATGTCCAGCAATTTATCAGCCTGTAGAAAATAATTATAGCAATATTTTGAAATACATTGGTTATAGTTTTGTTTCGATTTATAGAATGTAAATAATCAGTTTTGATTCTTCTGTTTCAAATAGCTTTTTTGGAACTAAGGCTTTTGAATAAGAGTCCCTCGAACCAAGCTGTTACTCCTGGGAAATTCTGTAGTGGTATGTTACTGGCATTTGAAAAATGCACACCTTCTGAGAGAAAAAAAAAAAAGGAAAATTCTGTCAGACAGACTGATGGGAATTCCCAAGTTTGGAAATGCAAGTTCTGTTGGAAAACAATGGCAGTGCGATTCAGCTAAGGCTGCTGTTGGAGTGAAAAGGAACATGTTTTCACCATTGCATACGTTTTTCTTTCTTTTTTTTTTTTTTTTTCATTGTCATTCTGGAAAAAAATATTCTACATGAACAGTTAAAAAGTGCAAAGTAAGGAATAAGAGAGAGTAATGTGTGTTGGAACATAACATAGATTTTACCCATGTAGAAAAGTGTGAAGAAATATGGTAAAATTGAATGTAAACAAAGAAATGGGGAAAATAAATGTGGGAGTGAAGAACTGTGTACAGGGAGTAGGAAGAATGTAATCCAATAGCAGAAGATCAAAGGAAAGGAAGCCAATTTTTTCAAATATTCGGTAATAACTTAGATGTAGCAAGGTAAAGGATCTGAACAAAGGGTCAGAATATCACAAATGGGAAAGGAGAAAACATTATATATAGCGAGGAGTGTACAACGTTTTTGGTTTTATTTTGGTTTTTTTTAAAGGATCAATTATTATCTCCATCTCCTGGTATTTCAGGACTCTCTTGTAATTACTAGTATTATTTTCACTCCCTCTCCTGCACACACGTTCTGTCTCTCTCCCCCTTGCAGGCAACACTTCTCCACTTGCGCAGATTTGAGGGGGTAGGAGGATCTCAGGGGTTCTTTGCAAGATGCTTGTTTCCCACCGCAGAGTGTGGCATTGCCAGGACTCTTCAGAGGACTCTCTGCCAGCTATCCTTAAAAGCTTGCAGAGGAGTGGGAGAAGATTTGCATACTGCCCAAGCAGGGCCAGATTTGAACACCCCTCTCAGCTGAATAGTGCATTACTGAATAAATAATGACACCAAAATCATTGCAGCTTCTGTAGAGTAGGTGCTGTGCTATGTCAAGCTATTAGGGTCTGTCCCTTATTTCTTTCCTCCCCCCCCGCTCCTAAGATGCTCCTTTTTTATTCAAACGAAGATTTCTTTTCACCTGCATTTTTTCCCCTCTAATTTTACCTTTCTCTACTTTTGTTTTCTTTTCCTTTACCCTCTATTTTACATTTTTGAATTTTAATAACATATTTTAAGTCATTTTTCTCCTGTACTCAATGTGATGACAGTATATCCTGATGGAAAGATAATAATGCCCAAGGAGGTTTTCTTTTATGAATTCTGCTAGTGTTACTTTCACATGCACAAATATATCATCTTGATTTCTAGCTCTGGGTCATTTCATTGCTCTTGTATGTCTTGCTACGAGATGTTTCCTGTAATTAAAAGATTAGGTTAAATAGATTATTTGTGCTGCCCTGTCTACATAAATGTTCTGTTTCTCTGCCTCTAGATACTGGCTTTTGTGTTTTAAGGCAATGTTGTGGTACATGAAGTTGCATCATGTCTCCTTTGTCTTTAAGCTGCTGACTTATTGGTAACAGAAGCAATCAAACAAGACATTTACTGCCATAGCTTCATAGGGTCAGTGAATTAACAGGTGCCAATAAGTTCTAAAGGAGTGTTTTAATCGTTTCTAAAGTATTTAATTAATGGACTTTTTTAGAGGAGTAGTGACTGAGCAGACATAAGGCTGTTAAATATTTAATGTTTGTATCTAGGGAACTTTTTCTCCTTTTCATGTAATTTGAGGTGTTTGCTAATGGAAAACAAAAACCTAAGTTGTTGTGTAGTGTGCAATCAATGATAAGCTGCTATTACATTGTCCAGGGTTTGGATACCTATCAGGAATTTATATGTGCTGTGGTAGTCTGCATTTATAGTCAGTCTTGTTTAGAGAGCGTTTTGGAGTCAGGTTTCTCTGATACATCTCGATATCTATGTTAATACTTATGGGCTATACCTAGTAGCCTCTATTAAGTCAATTACTTGAATATTAAGTGTGTGCATGGCTGTTTTCTTGGGCTGTCATGGTTTCAGTAACAGCCACTTGTTGGGTGGTAGTTACTAGGAAAAAGACGCCAGGTCCCAGTGCACTTGTTGGTCTATTTGATATTCACAACACTTCCTTTAAAATGTGGTACCAGTAATACCATAACTATGCTTAAAACTCGCTCTATTTGTTTTTGACTTGATTCTTATCATAGCCTATTTTTTCTTCACTTTTGAGGAACATTTCCCTTCCTGTTACTTTCCTAAATTCTCACTCTTTACTCTTTATTAAAAAAAAGGAAGAAAAAAAAAAAGTTGTGTCTGAGTTACATTTGTTGTTATATAATTCCTCTAGCTCTTGAATTCTCCTTTGTTCTATTTCCTTAAAAAGTAATAAATAAAAAATTTTGTTCACTTAATATCCCTACCTTAAGGAATGATGTTTGCAGTAGAGCTAGTGCGGCCCTGTTGATTAAAGACTGTTTCCTTGCTTCTCCATTGGCACAACCGTTGCAGTTAATCAGCGCAGCTTTTGAAATGGCAGCACGGTGGAGTTAAGCAGGCAGAGGGCATAACCAGAGTTCAGGGTGGGAGATCACCGAGATTTGTATGGGTTAGTCAATCTGTACAGTCAACTGCATTTTTCCCTCTGTTCCTGCCGCTTCATCTTAGCTGTGGCTAAATGAGCGATCTCCATTCTGAACGTCCTTGAACGCCAAAGCGTGAAGCTGTCTCTCGAGCCAGCAGCCAGGTTCCCAGGTCGGGAGAGCTCTCTGTTAGGTCTTGTGGCTGGATCAGGGCTGGCCGCCCCATGGCACTGCTGGTCTGAGCTTTGTTAATTCACTCTGCAGTGCGCCATTGCAAGTTTAGAAATGCAGAAACAGTTGAAGAAATTGATTCTATTTGTTGTTGCGGTTCAATAGACCTTTGATCCGAAATGCTCGAGTACACCAGACTATTCCAGCAAAGCCACCTTTTACCGTTGTTAGTATAGTAATAGCCTTGTTATCGGGTTGTAAGAATTAATTTTGTCATATTAGGAGGGAGAAGTTGCGGTATCGCAGGACTGGGAAACACAGTATTGACTGGTCAGTGCTCTCACTGGCGACAACGCGTGCGAGCAGCTCAATTCTGTTATTTTGGGTTGTCACTTCTAATTAAAATGGTGTGCTACTAGAGTAACAAAAATGTGTTTATGTAGTATCCAGGCCTCTCGGCTAGACACAAAATATAACTAAGAACATTTTGATATGGTGTCAACATTGTGTTATGAATCTGTGAGTTAATAATGGCAAAAGACTGGAGCGTGTTGCTCCCCACCTGAGCAGGGAACAGAAATCTTCCTTAGAAGTGGCTGATCCTGAGGGATTTAAAAACCCAGAAGCTTCTGGAGGTATCTCTTATGTTACTTAGAGATTTGAACACACACAGATCTATGGAAATGATGTGATACAGGGGGCAAATTTTTTTATCACCAAAAAGACTGAATCTTTCAGCCGTATAGCTGTAGATACTATATACTGCAGTATATAGTATATTCCATAGCGCACTGCTTCTCTCACTTTAACTCTGTCTTACTTCTACCTGCTTTTTTCTTCCCTCTCTCTGTATCTTTATTAATTCCCTTACTATTTGCAAACCTTTTATGAGGAGTATGTGATGTGCCCATTTATTATCTTTGAGTATGTTTAGCGCTGGGTTTGAAGTCATCCGCATTTTCTTTCCATCTCTGTAGCATGTAGAGAAAAATGTGCTTATAATCAGTCAAGGTAAAATAATTGGATATAGCAATAATAATATAGCAATGGCCAATATATTTGTCAACTCGGCTGCAATGGTTTTGGTTTTCTGGTTAACTCAGTGAATGTGTACATGGCATGTGGAGGAAAGCAGTCATTTCTGTGAATTTGATGTATGAAAAACTGATAATGCAGTTATTGCAAATGTAGATTATATCTGCCGATGTAATTAAAAATACACATCTGCCTCTTTTGAAAATGCAGTTCAGTTGTTGGGTTTTTGTTTTGGCCTTTTAGAGACAACTGTGCCAATCTGAGCAAGTCGTACAGTAACTTCATTTGGACAAACTCTCACTTTGTTACTTTTTGTTCATAAATGCAGTTAACAAGTTCTTTTGTACTTCTTTGAGTGTTAATTGATGTAAACAAAGTCTGCATTTTATCTAATCCCACTGAAGCTTGTTAAAATTAGAGATGTGCCAAATTATTTCAAAGCAGGTTGTAAAGTAAGTGAACCATTAGATCCACTGGCTCACAAATGGCATAGACAATGTGTGCTCTGTTTGCTTCTCTTTCAGGGACTGTTTATGTCAGAACTTTCAAATCACAGTTTTTTGCATTTTTAATATTGTGTTTAGTTAATCTGTATGGCAGAAGTATGGTACAAGCAGCAGGGCTGAGCGTGACTAAAGCTATTTCTAGAAAAGTCCACATATATGCTCTTAATTGAGCATACCTAACAGTCAGCTCTGCTAATTTCTATATCCAGCATTTTCTTTTCACCAAGATGTCCGTTTGTTAGTATTTTCTCTTTGCAGTAACTGTGATTTGCAAAGTTTGTTATTACCCTAGGTTCCAATGCATTATATTAGTGATGGTAGTCTAATATGCAAGGCACCTTGCTAGCCTCAGCTAAATATCTGGGGCGAGCACTAAGGTATCATTTCCATGAACAAGTTAATGGGATTGATACAACTGCACATAACTTAGAACTGCTGACCTTTCTCTTCTCACCTGGTAACTAGCTCCCAAACCATAATCTGTTCTCAAAATCTCGTTCCTCAGGGCTTCTGTGATTCTGCTCTTCTTCCATGTCTTTATCTGCTCCTTTGGCTTGTCTTTTGGAAAATGATTCTCTTCCATCTCCTGCCTCCTTCTCCAGACTCCAAGACCTTTGATCCTGTGTTGGTACAGGACAATCTCATTTACCAGCACAGTTGAATGACATGTCTGCACTATAAACACAAAAGTCTGCACTCCTGCTCCAGTCCTCATCCCCTTCCTGCCTTGAATACTGAGTGGGTTGTCTCAAGTCTTCTCATACTTAACCATGAAGACAATCTCAACATGCCCACTGTAGAGCCTGGAAAAGAGCTCTGCCCTCAAATCTGGACATGTGCCGATGGTCTTATAGTAAAGCTCACTTTACCTGATTTCCATGCAGATAGCACTGTAGTCAGCACAGTAAAGGGGTCAGTATGGATCTCAAAATCAAGAACTAACAAGTATTAGTCAGTCAAGTACTGTCCTGAGTTAGCACTTTACAGCTGGTCTGTGCTGTGTGCTGTACTGGCAGGGCTACTTGTTTGTAAGTCCTTTAAAGCTGGATGTGTTGTCTCTCCCCTTATGCTTTCACTGTAGGCTCCTACGGAGAGAGGTGATGGATTTGTTCCATGTGTACATAGTGCCTGACACTATAAGGTGCATGATTGGAACTTCGTGTTAATACAAATTATAAAAACAATAAAATAACAAGAAAGCATCTCTCAGCTCTGTTTTCAAGTTTTGTTTAAAGTTGTAAAAGGTGGCCAGGGATGAATAACTTATAATTGCACATTTTACAGCGTCTCATAGCAATTACTGCTAACCAGAAGTTTGATTCTTAAATGCTAAATGTTATCTCAGGCAAAGATATTGTATCTATGCAGCAGGAACATGCACTGCTGCCCTCAAGGTGAAGGAAAGAAAATCTAGAGAGAAGATGGCACCTTTGAGGATTTTCCTGGACCTTGGGAATGGGCTAGCTAGATCCACAGACGAGTTGAGGTGTCTAATTAGGAATCAGATTCATAAATATCCTTATGGACCTAGCTAGCAGTGGTTTTGTTTCAGCTTAATCTGTACGGCTTTTTTCCAAGTAAAAATGTGTTATGGACAATTCTTTAATCAGGTAAAGCTGAGATAATCTGGTGATGCATGTTAGACAAGACAGATCTGAAAGATCAGTATATATAGATGTTTCTCTATCTTATCTTTCATAATTCTCTGTTTTTTTCTAGCTGCCAGCACCATAGTATCTAATCTTTCTAGCAAACAGGTGGCTCTTGCAGCATGCTTTACAATCAGTCAGACTTTGGCTCAGTCTAATTTGCTTAATCATATTAATTAATTACTTTTGTAAATGTCAGAAAAGTTCAGTGCACATTTTACTTTTTAAAAAGATTTTTTAAGATCTTTCTAGTAAATATGTAACTTTGAAATATCTGCAGTATTTTTATGGAAATTGCAGAGCATAGTTACTCAGATTATTCATTACAAGTGAACTATTCAAATTCCTCAGTCTTCTTCCACTTGGCAAATTGACTTAGATTTCTATGAGTTTATTTCCTATTTTATAACAGTTTAATCAGTTGATGCCAACGAATTTCAGCCTATGACCTATTCTGCTAGTTGCCTAATTTATTTGGTAGTCACGGTGTAGCATTGTTGCATTCAACATACCCTCTGATTGGAGAACAAAGTATTTTTAGTGATAGATAAACACTATAGAAATGATTGGGTTTTGCACAAACACCTGGAGGTATTTAAAAGACATGTAGATGTGGCACTTAGGGACATGGTTTAGTGATGGACTTGGCAGTGTTAGTTAATAGTTGGACTCAACGAACTTGAAGGTCTTTTCCAACCTAAATGATTCTATGATTCTGTATACCAAAACTTGTTTGTTGAAGAATGTTTTTTCAAGTATTGGAAACCCCAAAAGTCAATTTTA
Source organism: Nipponia nippon (assembly GCF_047370975.1). Lineage (NCBI taxonomy): Eukaryota > Metazoa > Chordata > Aves > Pelecaniformes > Threskiornithidae > Nipponia > Nipponia nippon. Next base: position 95,895,116 of record NW_028262369.1, read on the forward strand.
GAGTAGGAAATTAAAAAGGTCACATACCTCCAAAAGGTAGAACTCATACAGATGTTGTGAGCAATCTGTCTTGACCAGTGTTATTTGTTAACCAAAAAGGTGACCCTGTATTCTTGATTTAATTCATAAGATTAATGAGAGGTTGAGAACAGTCACAGTACAAAGGTCTAGTTTTGTGCAGTACTGTTTTTCTTCTTTTTTTGTTGTATCTGTGTTTGGATGATATGTGGTTGTTTAGTAAGGATCAGGAGAGAGGTCAAAGCATAGGTGATGCTTTGAGTGACAGTTCTGAAAATAAAAATACTGAGACTGTATAGAAGTCTACAGTCACTGAATTGTAGCAAGCCTAGGTGAAATGAAGGAAAACAAATGTTCCTACCTCAAGAAGCCTTGGGGAAATCAGTTGAAATAAAGCCTAATTGACTAACAAATCTGCAAATGGTGCTTTTCCTTACATCTGACCATGTTGTGCACTTATCATAATTTCTTTGTGCTAACACATTTTCTGACTAATGGCATCTGATGCGTGCAGTCTCCACTGCCAGTCTGGGTGTAGGCGACGTGCTCCAGATGTGCATTGTAAGATCACTGTCCTGCAGCAATAAGTCCTTCTGTTCCCATCTGTAACAATATTTAACTTTGAACAGGACAGCGATTGTTACTAAGAATTTCTCTTTTCTCTGGTCTGTGTGAAGGCCTGAGACTTTTAGATTAAAAGTAAGTGAACATGAGAAGGTTAAAAAAAATACATTCTGCCACATGGTATGTTCTGGTTAGTCACTAGCTCTCCTCAACTCAAGATCGAGCCAACAATAAGAAGCAAACATGTCTGGACGTATATGGCTGTACATGTGTGTGGGTGAAAGTACACTCTTCTTTCTGACTAATGATGTCTCCAGGCTGCAGGCACTGATGCCAGGAGAGAATCGACAAGGCAGAGGTGGCTTTTTGTCATTTCTTGGTGGTTTGCTCACTGTAGTAGCCAACTCAGGTGGCAGAGGCAGTATCTATATGGGTATTTTCTAGATGGAAATCCTGTTGACTAAATTTCTAGAGAATTTTCTAGATGGAAATCCTGTTGACTAAATGAGGTAATTCATCAAACCAATGTGTTTTAGAGGAAAATAATATTTCCACAACACTTTTGTAGAGAAATGTTCTTCTGGTTCAGAGTGGAGTATGTGGTCAACACCAGGGATACAGTCCGTTGCAGTCAATATAGTCCGTACATTTTTATCACCATCCTGCACCACTGATGCTGCCAGTTTAGAAATGTCATCCTTTGAGGATTTAATTGTTTTGTGTATGCTCGTGCTGCTCTACTATTATTAATGCTGTTCAAGCTACTAGTTTGGATAGTATCTTCTAATTTCCCAACTATGAATGGAAGTAGCAGGCATTATATAGAGAAAAAGTAAGCTGAACATGAGCATAAGGGTTTGTTTTAATCGTTTAGGAATTTGTCTCTTTAATTCTGCAAGATGGCTGTATGTGGTATTTTTACAATGAAACAAAATGAAGGTTACACCAGAATTGACTTCATTTACTTAAAAGTTCACTAAATCTCACCAGTCCTTCAGTGAGTGTGGGGTAAATTTAAGCACAAGAAGGCAGATTTTGTATGGATCTGGACCAGTTGATGTTTTTGGCAGAAACAATAGAAAACATATTACACTGTGTTTTTATGTTTGTTTCCTCACACTGTGTGGTTTTGTCTGGTTTCTCTACAAGCAAGGTTCAAGCTGGCGAGCCACGCAGTTTCCTTTTCATTTCTTTGTTGTTCGTTTATTGGAATTTGAGATTGGAAGCAGATACAGTGGATGCGAACCCAAGCGAGCCAAAATGTTTTCTGTCTGCCTGTGCAGCCCTGCCTGAAAGCTCAAGCCATTGAATTTTATACAGCAGTGATATTCAGCTAATTCTTCCAACTCTTCTGGAATGTATATTTCCATTAGGATGGATGTATTCACATAAACTAGTTATTTTAATATTCTTCTGAACTGGAATGCAATTACTCACTCAAATTAGCCTTTCAAAATATTGACTAAAGGGGGTTATGACATTCTGATCCTTCACAAGGGTATGGTCAAAAATTCGAAGTTTGTCAAGATTCAAGATGTAAGCACATGAAATGGAGTATAAACACAGGTTATGTATACTCCATCTACATCAATAATATTTTAAAAACTTAATCAGTATAATATTGCTTGACAGAATAGCACAAGATAAACTAATATTTTCAGTTCAATTGCATAAAGGCAGTTTAAAAATAGGACTTACCATTTGATCATGCATTATTTTCCTGATGAAAGAACATGTGGAAACTGTAAGAAATGATAATCCAACATAAAATATACAAACGTACAAATTTTATCCAAATGCTCTAGACAAGCCAATATGGCAACCAGTATAACATACTATGCTGCTTACTAGCATGCTTTCAGGATCAGATCTTAATTTTTTTTTAACGTTTAAATATTCTTGATGTCTACAGACGGGTCTAGGCAAAGCACTGGGGCACCAGTGCCTTCACATCTGAAACCGTTGTTTAGCATCTGGCTCCCACCTGCCCACTTAGTATAATTGCTAAGCATCAAACACTGTTTTGCAGTTCTCCAGACTTCAAAGCCTCAAAGGACAGTCCTTGTGCTCCTCTAAGAGCCTGACATGTTCATCATTGGTGCTGTATGACTTGGGGGTTTCTTGCAAACCTTCTCCTGTAACCCTGTGCGTCTGCCCCACTTTCCCACACAGTGCAGGAGGGAGAGGGGGAGCACCAAGACCAAACAGCTCTCCCCCATGTGCACATAGCACCGTATGAAGTTCAGGGGAATTTTTTCCTGTTATGTTTTCTTTAATGAAAAAAAAGGACCTCTTCATAAGTAAGAGGACCAGAGTGCTTTATCTGATGTCTATCCCACTTTACGTACTTACCCCACTTTCTTATCTGGGTGGCTTACTGTGAACGAAGATGCTAAGCCTTTCCTTCTGTTGGAAAAAGATACTAAGATCTCCATCCTTCCAGCTTGAGAGAGGCCTTTTGTAGTCTTCAACCCTGAGTTTGTGAGATTTGTTAGGGAACAGCCTGGGACAGTCAGGCTTATACGTCTCCAGTTTGTTGCATGGAGCTGCTATCACTTGGCGCTTCCATTGTATTTTCACCAAGTGCAATGGCATTGCCCTTCCTCAGCTTCACAGGAATGGGGGAACACTCCTAGATATATACAGGTGGTCAGAGGAAAAAGAACAGTTTCATACCTATGACCATTCCTCTTTGAAGTGTATTTACTCACATGGCAGCCCTCATCAGCACGGTATTTCTGAGCTTGAGCTAGCAATGCTCTTTCCCAGGCGGCATGAAAGCCATGCAGCTGTGGGCATGCTTGGGCATACCTGCTGGTTGCTTGCGTATTAAAAAAAAAAAAAAAAATCTGCCTTTCAGAAATAAGACCCAGACTGTGAATATATGCATAGTAAACACGTCTCGGAGAACAAAAGCTGCAGGTAAATAATCTTTTTTTTTGTGTGTGTTCGCTGTAGATCAGCTGGAGATACATATATGCTTTGTTATGGAGGTGTTACTCTTTCTTATTTTGGTTGCTTTCCTTTAACTCATGGTGATTTAAAGACGTTATATAGATGTTGTTTTTGTAATGAAAAACGTGCAATACTTAAAAAATTTAAAAGCGAACTTTCCTAAAAATGTTATACTTAATTTTCCTATATAGATTAATGGGTTAGGCAAATTATAATTATCAACAGTATTTTCAGAGCAAAAATACTTTAAAGGGCAGAAACAAAGAAAATAGACGTCGGGTACATTAGGATATGAGTGAGTTAAGAGTCTTTGATAGCGGTTACTCTGCTAGTCCAAATAATGACTAATTACCATGGCAATCCTTATGTTCTGTGCCTTATGTCCATACGGACCCCACCATTCCTACTTAAAAACACTAATGGCAAATATACATTGCAAACAGATGCCATGTGCACATATCATTTGAAAAGGCTTTTAGGAAAACAAGATTGCTGGTCTTTGGATAGAAGCAGAGCAGTTGCATTGCAGGATGGCAGAGCACCAGTGATTCCCGTCCCACAAGAGAGTCCCCATCTGTGCCACCACTGCAAGAGGATCGGAGGCAGAGTGAGAGAAAAGCCTGGCTCAGGTTTGAACACAAATCGCCCTCTCCAGGTACAGGTTTTCTGTGGCAGTAGCATACCTTGGTCTTAAAATATTAAGAATGAACAGGCTGAGCTGCTCCTAATTAGCTTCCAGCTGGTGGTGGTCTTCAGCTGCTAGGGAATAGCTTTGAAATCCAGACTGCTAGATAGTTTGGGGGTCTCTGTCTGATGGACTGTCTGGAGGAATGATGTTTTAGGTCTTTCCACCCCCATAAATGAATCGTCCTCTGCCTGTTTTGAGCTAACTTCTGCTCAGCACTGCCCGCTTGTCAGTGGCTAGACCATGGGAGTCCCTGACAGCTCCAGTCACCTTATGGTAGCTCTGAAATAAAAAATGAAAATTACAGATTTGTAATCCAGGGGCTGGTGCAGCTGCACTGTGATTGGGGAGGAAGGAGGAGAGGACTGTACATCGACACAATTGCCATCCCAGTACAGCACTGGGGTGGGTGGGTGCTCTGTGGAGCAGGGCTCCTGGGCGGGCTGCAGCTGGCCCAGGAATCCCACACCTGTGTAATCGCAGTGGAGTCTGAGTGTAAAACTTTGACTTCAGTAATGAATCAATTTAGGAGGGAAAATAGGCCTGCAGAAAACAGGTATCTTTTGAAGTACAAAGGGCCAGTAATTTGACAATGTGTAGTTAAATTCTGGCAAACACGGGGCACCCATATTTGCCAGAACTCCATGTTGTAAAAGAAAGAAAGAAAGAAAAAAAAAAAAAAAAAGGAAAAAAAAAAAACAAACAAGAAGAGTTTGGCTTGCAAATGATTGCTCTGGATCTTATCACTGTATTTCGGGTTAACCACCACCACACCTCACATAAAATGAAAGCAGAGGTCTTTTTAGACTTGATCCTAGAGATCAGGGGTTTTGTCCCACAGAGTCTGTGTAAATGCTCAGCCTACTGAGAAACTGCCAGTGCGTGCATCCTCTCCCACCGCACAGCTTAGCCGTGCTCCTGGCAGCAGTGATCGGTACCGGGAACCGGAGAGGCTGCGGTCACAGCTGCTGCCAGGCAAAGTCAAGGGACACATTAATGCTAGCTCAGTAGCGGTGGCCAGTGGCACAGCTCTGCCACTTGACACAGCATAAGACAAACATGTCGGAAGAGAATTGATATATTTGAAAATTGATCTGTGAGCAGCTTTCCGCATTAAGAAAATTTCTCTCTGATATTTCAGCCATTTTCCTGTTTTGTGATTTTAGAGAAATTAAGATATTCCCTTTTATAGCCATCCAATTCTATAAAAAAAGCTTAAAAATATGAAAGTTTGCATCTCACAAATACTAGTGGAAATTATTTCTAATATAATCTGCGTACTAATAGGTTGATACAACCACTGCAGTGTCAAGGCATATATAACCAGTGACTCCATGGCAATTCCTGAAGCATCATGAGATTGTAATTAATGAAGCATGACCAAGAACTCACCAACTTTAATGGAGTAAACATGTCAAGGAAAATGTGGTTTTTTTTCTCTTCAAATATGAAGTTTTCAAGGCACTGAAAGATAAAGGCCTACTGTACCCTTATAATTGTTCAAAGCGGTATCTTTAGGGCATCCAAATATTTTAAAATCTGATCTTGGATTTCCTCCAGCTACCTGCCCCTCCTGTCCTGCATGTTAGTCCTACATTTTTATTGCTTTCTAGCGCTGTACTACTGGGTCCTTCAGAATGATGCTTATGCTACACGTTCCTCCAGACAGTCTTTCACACTTCATAAGGCTCTGAACTATCATTAATTAGGAGGCATTTCCTTCTGAAAGTCCCCTATATCTCTCTGATGGCGCATGAAGAGATAGATATATCCTCACCAAATGAATAGTTTCTCCCTGTTGGTCATTATCATTGTGGAACAGTGAAATCTGTCCTGGTGTCGCCGAACATGGGCACATAAAGTAACAGAAAATGTTTGTGCATCCAAAGGCAAAGAGGGGTTTTGTTTCTGTATGAGCTTATATGTAATATCTGTGCTCAGTCAAGCCCTACCCATACTGCTACCAACTGCAATAATCTCGCCAATTTTTTTTTTTCAGCAAATCCCATTATTTATGTTTCAAGTTGCATCTTTTATAGGAGATCCAACAGTAAATATGACATTATTTTCAATGTATTCAGTGTTTAATATGCATTCCTAATTTTTTTCTGGTTTAACTTCTGGTTGAAAATACTGCTGGATAATTTACACTATTAACACTTTTTCAAATGCTTTTCTGTATGGGGGAAAAGCACCTGGTCTTACCACTTTATGCATAGGCTAAAGCCCAATGTAAAAACCTCAGCCTTCTTTTTGTAAACCTCCAAGACATTTATCTATGTTATGTGTATTCAGACCCTTAGGAATCTTTTCTATCTCTCCCCCAGGACATTACGGGACATTTTCCATGTATTTCTTAGTGGGATTGTTCAGCACCGTATCCATTCCATCTACCTCCAACTTCACCTGAAGGGCAAAATCCTTAAGATCTTGACACAATACTGATAAATACATGGAATTATTAAAGTTGCCATCTCAGCAGAATAGGATTGCTGCCGCCTTTGTTCTCAGGGGAATACATATTTCACCCAGTAGCAAGACACCCAACTGCTGCTACAATCAAAACTCTCTGAAATGCCTTTAAGCTAATCATCTTTGAACATAAGCCTTTGTTGTTAAATCAGGGACCTTCTAGATGCAAGGCACAGAAACCTTTTTTGTTTTTTCTCCACCTTGCACAAAACAGCTTTAAGCCTGTCACTGCTGACAGTAAGGTTCAGTGATCTGTCAACATTCACCCCTGATAAAGACAGTGAGAGAAATCCGTGGCTCTGGAGAGTTCAGTAGAGACCAAACAGTATGTTTGCAAAAGAGCATTTTTATATGTTTTCTTGTGACAGCACTAGTTTAACAGAAAATAGTTGGAGTGTGCCAAAAAAGGGTAAAAAAGAAAGAAAAGAAAAAAAAAAAAAGGAAAAAAAGACAGAAGTAGTAAGTTAGGCTAGCATGACATGATGGATCTGGGCTATGACAAACAGAATTGGAAAAAAACTTCCCTGGGGACCAACTATACCAGGTTTGCTGAATTGTATTTCTTGATTTCTTACTGTGCAACAGTGCTTTTTAGTGTTAGATTGACTAGGCTTCAGAATATTTTTAAAATTGTACAAATCAAAATCCATGTAGCTTAAAAATGAAAGATGTAAAAGGTTTAGGAGTTTGATGTATTGAAAGGCATTCTGTATTCCCTCATGTGAGTATTAAATGTACACTTTGTCTGTTTGATGAATTTTAAATCTTTGCGGATTGCAACACACACCACAGCAGTTTAGGGGGTATAAACATTGGCTGAAGAAAAGCGTAAAGGATGTACAGTGGTCAGGCTTCAAACTAAGCTGCTATTCACTTTTTTTGATTTTCATGTGTTGCAATACATACCTAATCCAATTTATAGAGAGCTAAGTAAGAGCAGTTGGGGAAAAATCTTGAAAAATTCCTCTTGGAACCAGCTAACCTTGATGACATTAAATGCAGGGAGATTCCACCTTGTTTTAATCTCAGTGTAATATGAAAACCCAAGGAAATATTTATGAAGAAAGGACAGGCAATAGGGATCAGAATATTTTGGAATGATAAGTGCCTTTATTCAAACTTACTGTCATGTCAAACAAGGGTATCACTTGATAACAAGCAATGTGAGGCCAGAAGGCTTCAGGGGCTTGAAAAATAGCATTAGAATGACATTCATCTTAAAAACTCTGGTTTCTAGGTACCTCAACAGAGAGAGCTGGCATAGCAGTCCAGCAATGCAAGGCGTGTTTTACTGTGTCCCGTTATCTCTCCCAATTTAATTCTGCCTTCCAGTGATCAAAACCTCTTCCTGCACCACAGCAGCATCTTCTACAACACACTTATAAAGTGCTCATGAGCACAAAACCCTAAGACATGAAGTGATAGGTTATGAAATCTAAACAAAATATAATATCTGTGCTTTAACAGGGATGGTTTTGGTTGTGTGTTTCATATGTATATCAAGTGCAGCTGAAAAGCTGTTGTCATTAGGGAGGGACAGCTGGATTGGTAGGAGTAGAGGGTGAGAGTAAAGAAGAGAACAGCCCAAACCTTTCTGTGAATTTGGTTTTGTTCAAATCAAAACAAATTCATTGCCATTTACTCGCTCCTTTTGAAAGGTTCCCTTTCCTCTCTGCTTTAATATTGAAATGTTTACCGTCAGGTCTGAGAACTTGAGTTTCTGATATCAAATTTTGAATTCTTTGGGGATTTTGAGAAAGAGAGGCTCATGATTGAGCTCTCAGACCCAAAAATCTTGTGATCACGTGGAAACTTAACGGTAGGTGCAAGGCTGAGCCTGGACCGACATCAAATGCTGATGAATGCATGTAAGACTTTATTTTTCAGATTTCACTAAGAACATTAACTGATTATCCTTCACTGCAATTTCCAGATGTAGAAAGGCTTCACTACATTCATTGAAAGTTGGGGAAATAAGAGATGTAAATAGGAAACAGGAATCACATGTTATTAAACACCCAAAAAAGTTACTGTTTTTAGATCCGAGGCCATGCAGCCCCTGCAAGGTAATGGGAGTTGTGTCTGCAGCTGAAGTATCCCAGATCAGGGGCTGCTTTAGTTCAATGTCTAATAAGGTAAAAAAAAAAAAAAAATACACCAGCAATAATTTTTAAGGGACATAAAAAGTCTTCTCCTTTCTGTGACCTTCCAGCTTGTATCATCAAAGGTCACCTGTGAGATTATAAGTAAATTCTGGACTCTGCGAGGGGGATAGTGGTGCTGTTGCCAATTGCTTTGACTCGCATTATCAGGCATGGTACTGCCAATCACTCTGCTGATGCCTGTCAGGTTTCTGCTGCTGCCAAGCAGAATGTAAAATTGACAGGGAATATTACAGCGCTCGTCAAATGTTGTGAGATACCTCTGCCTTGGGGAGAGCGGGCACCTGTGGTTACAGACAAGGATCAGGGCTCAGGAACACTTTGTTGTTCCCTTTACATTTTTCGAAAGTTATTAATTTTAGAAATTAAGTGCACAGTTCACCCATATTGAGATTCTGATTATGAAACGGATATTTCCACAGATTGAGCTAACATCCAATATTCTTTTCAATGCAAGGCTTACACAGAGATGTGAAATAAAATCAGAATAGGATTAAATTTTTGACAGTGGAAACAATACTCATTAATTCTGTAGTCTAAAGTTTTGAGGGGTTGATCTGTATCTTTTTATAACATGTACTGTGGTCAGTTCCAAAAATCTGTCTACATGTTTCTTTTCTATTTGACATGGTTTCTCAAATTTCAGGAAGTTCTCTTCCACCTATTGCTATATACTTAGGTCTTTCTGCACAAACCCAGGTTTTGTATTTGTACAGCCATTGATAGAGTGGTTCATTAATCATCTGTACAGTGTAGGGTTTTGCAAATGTAATATACACAAAAACTACAGCCAGCTGGACTTCTGGATTTCTAATAGGACAATGACATGCCAAAAATACTTTGCCACTACAACCTGACACTACGTTTTCTGTAGAACAGAGAAGACTCATGAATACATTCAAGAGAAGTCAATAGCTTGTGCAGCTATAGACAATTATTTAATTAAATCTGGAAGCTTTTGAGGAAGCCATAAAAATGAGGTTAATATGTCAGACTAATAAATTCTATATAATTAAGCTCCCCAAATATAGAAATTTCAGAATACGATGCTAAACATATCACAGTAGGGACATCAATTTATTTAATCTTAACATTGTTGCATTGTCTCTATGAACTTCCATTGGTGTCACAATAAGATTATTATGACAGCACCATTAAAGCCCATTCAAATGAATGGGGAATTAGTGTCATGATGGAAACAGCTGCAGCTAAGAGCTGCTGTCTACGATCAGTAGTTATTTTCAAAAATTCAAAAATTTTGCTATTATAATTATTATATTTTCTCTTTAGATATGCATATAGTGCAATGAAGAAATCTGGGTTTTCAAGGCACAGTGAAAACCAACATAGCAAAATGTAAAATACGTGGCTCTATGAGTTGTTCCACAAAATCTTCACCATTCCAGCTCCATTTGTAATATTTTTCCTGATGTGTATAGAGCCTTGACTGAACAGATATATTGCTAGATTTTAGGACTGTCAGTCGATAACTTGTATGTTGTCAAGAATCTCTATTTAGTCTATTGTCCACCTTCCTCTTTCCCAGAGGACAGATAATAGAACACTTTTTGTCAATCACAGCAGCCATAGTGAGGGTAGGATGGAGATCATACCAGTGACAAGTACAGTGACTTTAATGACTTAGAAGACAGAGTACTCTGAGCTCTGTCTCTGATACCCGTCCACCCTTGTTCACCTTCCATCCTTAGCTACCTATGCAGCACCTCTCTGTCTGCCTTTCTGTGTGCTGTTCTACTGCTTTGAGAGAGCACTTCCACCACAAGCACTCATCTCCTAGCGTTACGTATCACAACTTTTCTTAAATCCTAATGGATTCAATAAGGAGTTTAGGGTTTGAAGCTCTTTAAACAGGTTTTCTCTCATATATTAAAAATTGAGATCTCTGCAGATTTGTAAAGAAACATATTTAGATTTATATTTATAGGTTTTACATACATGTTTCTATTTAATAGAAAATGATAATATTTTATGTATAATACCAAAAAGAAAGTTGAGAGTACTTTATGCAAAGATGCATGTCTGAAACATATCTATCCATATCGAAAACATAACTCTCCATGCTTTCCAGGGCAGATTTAGATTAGCATGCATGTTTCAGGACCAAAGTAAAAGACTAGTGATATTTAATATTTTAAGCGCTAGGCTGGGGGTGTTGCAGAGTGGTTGTTTTGAAATCCATGTTTTTTTATGGTAAATATCATAAGTAACTATTTGAATGAGATCACAACCTTATGGATTTTTAGTGGCGTTTAAGCAGAATGGTTGTTTTTCTTCATAATGAAGATTTCAGCTTCTAAATGTAATAGTTGGAAATACTCACTGCCTGTTTAACGGTTCCCATTCTGCCTTAAAGGATTCAGACATTATAATAGCACAGTAAAGTGGCAATACATAGCTTCATGGTAAAACCTTTTTTTCCTTGTGCAAATGGTATGCCCCATCACTCATCACCTGTATATATCCTTTCTCACACAGTCCAACCTGCTACAGTATTTCTGCATCCTGCACTTCAAATAGTTCAGATTGCTGAAACTTGGGAGGTCAGTTCACTCATTCCTGCTGTTTCCTTTGGGCATGTTAATGGCTGCTGTGCTCTTAGGAGAAAACCAGTAACGTGAGACTTACAGTCGTATCCCTGGGCCTTTGGGAACAACGGCTCTTCTGTGAAAATGGAAAGTAAGCACCTGTTGTAAACAAATTAAATACTGTCTTTAAAAATACAAATATTATTATCTGCCAAAATTATGCCAATCAAAGGGAACCAGTTGGTGGTAGAAAGTACAATACAAGATATGTTCTAAATAGGTATACTGTGCATCTCTCGTGTAAGTGTTCTTTGATGAAAAGGCAGTTTGTTCGGGATACCTAGATTGAATTTCTTGTAGGGCAGCTGCTTTAGAGGATATAAGATATTTCTCTCAGCCACCTGTTTCCTTTTATTGTGTTAGCATTTGAGTTTGTTGGGCCAGCCCATGTAAAGAGATAAGGCAGAGTTGCTGTATTTTGTTTATAAGGGCATATTTGTTCATGCTTTTAAATATTAGTGGAAGGAGTTCAGCAGAATAACCCCATGTGAATTGGACGACGCAGCTGCTTTTATTACGAACTTCAGTTACTTGTGGTTTTGTGTCTTGGCACACCGCTATGTCTTCTTTTACTTGCCTTGCTATAAGAAAAGAGTTAAACTAATTTTATCTTTTCAAACAGCTGCAGATCTGGAGAGGGAAAAACATTCCAGACTTCGCAGTAGAGTAGTGTTCATCAATGGACTTCAAACCGTGGCCATGTCTTGTCAATGCTCATGCCTCGTGTGGTCCTTTACACCAAAACAGTCTGAGTCTCTCTATTCTGATTTGATATATTTTTCCTCTCAGGCTGCCTTGGTAAATCCTCATTTAAGGTGTATTGTAAGAGCAAAGCAAGTGCTCAATGTGGAGGGATGGGTTTGGGTCAGTATGTCGGTGGTTGTGACTGTGCCTTAGCGCACCTCAGAGGATGCACAGTGGACAGCGATGACAAAGGAGTTCAAAATGCCACACAAATACCTGTGTATCTGCAAATAGAAATTATTTTATTTTTGATAAAGTGTGCTTGGAAATGTTGAGTAATACCCCCATATTATGATACAGAGAAGCAATTAAAATTCCTTCTTTGTAGGAATATTGAGATACATTACTGGTTAAGTGTTCTAAGGCAACAGAATTGCTGAGAGTAAAATAATATTCAGACTCCAGTGAAAACAGTCCTGTCATGTACATCACAAATTCAGTATACAGAAAGAAGATTAAATGTTAACTATTTGTTTAAGTGTCATTTCCATTTGGTTTACAAAAACAAACAAAAAAAAATCTTGATAATTGAGCATTTAAAAATATGAAAGTTGCAGCATGATTGCAGTTATTTTTATAAGGATACCTGATCTCTGCTTATTGACATTGATGATGTCTTCTGACTGAATTCATGTTCATTATCTTAAAAAAAATCACCCCCAAAATAAACAAAAAGAAAAAAATCATTGTTTTTCTCAAACTATTTTTAATGTTTTAAAAATCCCAAAGCACTTCACTCTACTGCTTATGATTCTTGATAAAATCATGCAAACACAGCCAGTTTGATGCTATTTTTTTGTTTACAGTATTGCTATGTTGTTTTGGTTAACAGAATGAAAAACAGCACAGTTAGACTACAAGTAAAAATGTTTTATTCTTAGTTTGTTTCATCAATAAAAGCTGACATTTTTGCAAGAAAGATGTTATACTATTGGAATTAACTCTTAGTCAATTGTAAATAATTGTATTATATTGGTATGTTATCATGAAGATTAGAAATCATTTCCTACAGAATCATGTTCTTGCTTTCTCAGCACTGTTTCAATTGAAAGGAATTTGAATGAAGTGCATCTCATTACTAACATAAAGTAGATGGAGCTTGAATAATTTTTATATTTATTTTCCATAGATAGCTATTACATTTCTTATCCTATCCATCCAAATTTTATAAAATAAATTGTTTTAATCCATTTTTTGGAGAGAAGCAATGAATTTGTTTTTGCAGAAGTAATACATCTGAATATATTGTAATATGCATAAAAATCTGTTAACACAGTTATTTATACAAAAAGTGTAGCTGCCTTACCTTTGATTTAATTTACATACTTTATTTGCCTTCTGACAAGTTCTTCCCTTGCCTTTTTTTATTTATGTGCCAAAAATATGTCTTTTCAGATAAGTCAACTAAAACTTTAATGTATTGTATATTTTAAAACTACATAAAATGTTTTATGCATTCGCTAGTTTTTTCCCACAAGCATTTGTTAAAGGTGATGCTATATCAAGATTAGACATGTTTTACCACTGATAACAGCATAATGACATTGTATTTCTTAAATATTATGAGCAAATAGATGTGTTCTATTTTAAAGCCTAAGCTGACATTTAGGTTGAATTATCAAGCATTAAAAAAAAAAAAAAAGAAAGGAAAAAAAAATCTTTATTACTCGAAGGTTAAAACTTTGGCAGCCTTCATTTTTTAAATATAAGCTTTCAGGCCCACACCCTGAGAAAGAATTTGATGCATTTACTTTAAGTATGTGAAAGATGTGAGCAACATAATTATTTTTCCATTCAAATGTGGAAAACAATAAAAGTTTCCCATATGTAGTTCATAGGCTGTAACTCACATCACTCAGCACTAAAGCAATAAGCAATAGAGTGTTGATACAAAGAGCTCCAACTCTGGAAATATCAGCTTAACCCTTGCCAGCCTTTCTCTGCACTTTGCTACTGTAAACATGGTTTGCATTTACATAAGCCACCATTCATATTCTTGTGAGTTCATAATATAAATAATGCAGAAAATCTCATTCACTTCCCTAAATTATGCTAGTCATTACAGATGATTCATGTAAGTATTAATCTCTTGGATGTGGCAGAAAACTAGGGAGGAGAAACTACCTATCATATCATTTGCAGTTAAGAACCTGCTGCATATCTCTAAGCTTTGCTTGAAATGCTCGCAGTAATTGGGTGTGCATCTTTTCACTCTCCTGCAAACCAAGTGGCAATATGGGCTTCTCTGTGATTTCCTCATGCTAGAAAATAAAATTTGTGGAAATATGCTAAAGTAACAACATGCCTGGGGCTAGGATGGTGTCCTGCTGCATCGTGGTAGCATACAAGCTTGAGTGAAACATCTACAAATCTCTTTATTTGTTTTATCAGGGTTGTGTGATGAGGGGATAGACTGGGCAAGCAAATGCTTAAATATTTGTCTGCTACGAAAATTTTAGTGTAAATTGATTTATGTCTCTGAAGGCCAGGCCTGAAAATGCTGGCTGTCTCTTACATTGGAAAAACTTGGCATAACAGAGACTCAAATGCTGTCAGGATTAGCTTTTAACTCTGTATTTTTGGTGAGAAATGCACTGAGATTTAGGTCATTGACAGGTTTCTATACATTTCCACATCTTTGACGTTCTCCTTCATCTGCTTCACATGCGTGAAGCTCATGCATTCCTCTGAGCTTCTGCACCTTTTCACCTTCCAGGAAAAAAAAGGGCTAAGGGCAAATTATTGAATTCAAACAGTTGGACATCATGTAAATATGGGTTGGAGCTGTAACCTTGCTGTTCGTACCTGTGAGCAAACTTGGGCATGGTGTTCTCCAGGATAGGGCAACTGGTGACCAATAGAAGAAATTAGCTGTTGGAACCACTGATGCAGTTTGTGTTTTGATGATGCTCTAATCTCTTTGCAGTCTTGGTGGTTGTGCATGTACTTAGTTCTCTGTCTGTCTTGAATCGAAGCAGTCCTTGGCATGGGGCAGGCTCTGCTGCATGATGGCCAGGCTCCAAAGGGCGCAGGGTACAGCGTAAGAGAAGCAGCAAGGCACAGCAGGAAGCAAACACATAATTGGGCATTTCTGTGCAAAGCTCAGAAAAGTAGAGAAAGATGTACACTAGAAAATATATTGCAGTCATTAGTCACATATATTAGGAGTTAGACATTTATACCTGATGTTCATTAATAGTTCATGGATATATATATAATACATTGTTGGATAATTAGATTTAAAATGCTTTAAAATATTTTTTTTTTTTTTTGAAAGACAATAATGCCATAAAAACATTGGTTTTGCTAATAGCAAATGTAAACCATACACTCTTTAAAATCAGTCTTTAATTCCACTTCTTGTGCAGTGGTTTTGTAATACTGACCATCCTGCCATATTCCAGACTTTCCCTTAGCTGAAGAGTACACCAGCTTCTAGTTAGAAGATGAAGGAACATGAAGGTGGGGATTAATATAAAAAGACATGGCATTCATACTGCTGTAAATACTATTGTGAAGAATCAGACGTGTAAGAAGGGTTGTTTCTGGGGGTTTTGCCACTGCTTACAGAAAAAGCTCATAATATGCCCATTATCACAAAAGACCTTCAGGAAAGGCATGTTCATAGGAACTGTGCTACTGTACAGACAGGACAGAGCTTTTCAGGTAGATACCAGTATTATGTTTAAAAATTCACATCTCCGATATCTTGAGTACTTGAATACTTTAGGTCTCAAATTTAAAAGCAGAATAAAGACATTGATTGTAGGTTTTACTTAAGCCAATTCATAATATTCTCTTACATTTTCTTGTGACGCTGTGTTCAGACTTGGTTTTGAAAGCCCTAAAGTTTACTTGCGAGAGCTTTTAGCTTACTTTTATGGATTATATGGTATTCTTCACTATGAAGTTTTAAAAGATACAAAAGAAAAAACCTTGCTCAAATGTAGAAGTTATTTTTGCAGTAACGTATGTCATGATTTTTAAACATTCAGGCCTTTAAACTTTTTTTTTATAGTGTATGTTCTTGCCAATCCCAGCACAGTTCTACAAAGTAAAATATTTGGCAGTGAATTCATATTAACAGATGGAACAAGAAATTAACACGTTTTTGCTTCGCTAATTCACAGTTCTTTTAATACGCTAATTCTAAATCACCTGTTCTGACTTTGACAGGCTACAGACACCTGTTTGGGGTAATATTCCACAGCTAATTATTACATGAGAAACTCAGTTTCCAACAAAAGGGTTTCTGTGTGAAATTGTCATAGTTAACAAATTAGTAATACCAACTTTATACAAAAATAGCTTGCAGTTTTAATTTACATGTACTTAACCTTGCCTGAAGAACTAGAAGCAGTGGGATTGCATGGGGGGCAGCCTCTCCCCCAGCACACCGGCGAGCTGGTGCCTCCATCCATTACCCACCGGAGCTGTAAAGTTCCCGATGTAAGTCCTGGTCCTCGTAGCTGAGTCGGTGATACCAGACTGTGAGGAACACAGTGCTACTCACCAAAAGCCAAGAGAATAGGGCAAGAAGTTCCTTCTAAGGAGAAAGCTTGGAGTAATTTCCAGCTCACTGGGGCTGGTGCAGTTTAGAGTCAGAGTAAGGAAAAGAAGAGTCTTTTTTTTTTAAAAGATAGCCCTGCTGCAACATAAAGACGTTACAGTGCTGCTACACTTTGCGTTTTTGCTGTTTACCTCTATAAATGAGATATAGCAGTTTAGAACTGAGCTTCATTGTAGGATGTAATGTTTAAATATTGCCCCAAAAGCTGGCAGTGGATAATTTAATCCTATATCATTGAATGTGTGAGCTTTTTTTTTTTTAATGTATCTGTGCCTGTAAGAAAAAAATACATGTTTTGTGGTTGCCTTTTTAGAAGTTTATTACACTTCTGTCATAATGAGTCATCATGTTCATATGGGAAAGGGGGGAAGGGAGAAGAGAAGCTATTCCATCTCACTGCTCTTCATCCTCTGCTCTTTCACTCTTGACATAAAAGAGATGATACAGCCCTCATCCTCTGTCCCAGCTGTTCACCAGTGTGGAGGCCAGGTAGAGTCTGTAGCAGTAACAACTTTATGATAATAGTGGAAAAAACAAATCTGGCGTGGGAATGAGGGGATAAGCAAGGTTACTCAGTGCAATAGGACGAGAAAAAATGTTCAATATGTGAGAGAATGGGTAGAGAGAGGCTGGACACAAGACTCTGTTACCACAAACTACAACGGCTTACAAAGCAGCACTGTACTACCAGGAACTCTTTATGCTCTGTCTTTCTCATCACCCTTAAGTCTTAAAACACGAAAATAATGTTAAGTCCTTTGCTCATTTTGCTTTGAACTTTCTTTAATTCATCTTTAATTGTTTTATCAGGAGCTTATTGATGGTAATGATGTTTTATTGCTCAACTGTGAGATATAAATGACTCAGTGAATCTCTTTCCTTTGTTCTCTCTGCTTTTGATTCTTCCTTTCTTTTCTTATGTCTTTTCCCCACCTTTACACCTACTCCTCCTTCTCTTTTTATAATGTTCAACTATCTTGTCAGATAATCTATCACAAGCTGTGATACAAATCACACAGCCTTAAAAATAATAGCACTATGATAAGCCCATTAAAAATAATACAGTTCATGGGGAAAATTCAAAATTGATCATCATTAACTACCTTTGCTTAAGTGTGCTTCCTTCAGGGATTTGAGGAGGCAAGAGTTTCTAGTGAACCTGGTGGACTCAAGTATATGGGCTACCCATTGCCATTCCTGATACAGGATACTTTGGAGTGGCACTGTATTTTGCTGCCAACCCAAGCTGACCGGGGTTGTCTTTACCTTTCCTGTTCCCTGAGGAGAATAAGTAGAATCCATCCCAAAATTTTTTGTGATTGTGCCCACACCTGCTTTATAGCTTTCACCAGGAATATTAATATATGTGGTGGTTGGTAAGTCAGGGAGAAATCCTGGAGAAACATTGTACAGATTTACCAGTTATTCCAATGAGATTATGCAAGTGCTTATGATAAAGGGAATGTAAGTGGTCCATGATAGCTCTGTCTACTGAGTCAAATTAAGTTCCTTTACTCTTACTGCATTAGTTTTTGTTCTTCAGAATATAGATTAAAATGGAGCTGCCTGGTACCTGGTGTGAGCACAGATACTGTAACCATGTAACTCCTCTAATTAGAGATCGTAATTTTATATTTAAATAGTTTTACAGGTATAACTCTCAGTACAAATGCCATATAGTGTCTAAAAGTCCCTTTAGTTATAGCTGTAGGAGTGTAACAACTCGTAAGCAGGCAAACTGTAAAGTCTCATATTCAGTGCTGTGTACTCTTTGTATGGCTTTTAAAAAAAAAAAAGTCAAATTATCCATTTGTAGTAATCTTCCACAGCTTGTCAGATCGAGGAGGTAGAATATCTATAATGCAATTTCCTTTCTGCTTTCTGTAGGACAAAATTTATTCTAAATACTGTATCCCTCTGTGAACTAAGATACCCCACTAATTTTTAACTGAAGAGTAAGATAGTCCTTCCTACCATCCAAACTATACTTAGGGTCTGCAGAAGATGGGTAGAGTTAGGGCTGGCACCTGCACTGGGGGAGCTTTTTGTTTCTTGACTGTATTTGCATGAATAGTATTTTATTGCTAAAGTCTGTGTCCTTAAATGACTCTTACATAGTGTATGACAGTAGTTTTCAGTTGTAGTTTCTGCATGCTGCTTTGTAAGACTTTGTTATTGCTTTAATCAGTTTCATTACACCTCGGTGTCTAGATCCTCTCCTTGTCAAAATATCATAGTAAGGCATTAACCATGGAATGATGATATGAATCTTAAGGCAGTAGGATCTGGCATTGATGCCGAGGAATTTCTGCTCTTCCACTTGTGTACTCACATGTTCCTGTATTTTTCTTTTGGTTATTTATGCCTGACCTAAGCAGAACTCCATCTAGTTAAAGCCGTGTAAGAGAATTTGCCTCTTCGGTTTACAATGGATTTCTCGAGAATCGCAATCAGTACATTTTTTCTGTTCTTGCTTATCTGCCCCTGGAAAGCGACAGGACACGAACCAGGGAAAAATAAGTACCAATGAAAAGCACCACATAAGCGATGCCTTTGCCCACTGTGGCTGGGAAAGAGCTACCAAGTTGGTTGTTATACACAGTGATTGATCCCCTGTCCTTCGATGGTTACATGATAGATAAGGGAAATATTCAAGTCTGGAAGAAGCTATTTTGTGCTCCTATTAACTGGAGGATTTTCAGCAGATGTCTTAATAGTTGGAAATCAGCAATAGTATGTGGATTTATTTGTATGCCATCTGAACCATTTGACTTGCCAGATGCATGTTGTTTAATAGCCTTTTGTACATCATTTTCAGAAGATAGTTCAGTAAGATTTTCTTTTATTTTGTGAAATAACCCATTTTGTGGATAGCATTTCCTATTGTTAGAATGTGTGTTGAAGAGACTAATCAGGTGCAGTCACTGCAGAGAAAAGAATATGCGAAATGCTAGCCCATACATTGAGAGGCACAATAGAAACTTGTGATGAAGTCATCCTTTATATCTTTTTAGAACATCACACATTTTTCTGCTTTTTGGATGTCTTTTGGTTGGCAGTGTTCTTTTGTTTAGATACTTAAAAGCCACTTTACTGCTTCAGTGTTTAGATTGTTTCAGTCATTCCTATCTTGTTACTGTCAACATTATCATACACTAATATGGTTTAAATTATTTGCAGATATTTCAGTCCTCTACCTTAATGTGAAGATAGTTTCAGCTTTCTGTTGTTCTTCTATTAAAGCGTATCTGAAAAGATAAATGAAATCTTAGTTCTTACGCTGACTCATAACATACAGTCCCTGCCAATCACCATATGATTCGAAGAATGTGAAATACAAGTACACATTGATTAATCGCTAAGAACAAGTTTGTTTTGTTGGTTTTTACTTTGATTATCCCCCAGTACATCAATGATATACAAAAATACCTCTGGTCATTTGGCTATGTGTGTGTTTAAAATATAATATTGTTGTATTTACTGTACAACATGAATGGTGATTCATTCAAAATTATTCACTGATTTCAGTGGCAATTTCTACCGTGATGTATTAGATTCTGGGAATGAGTCTGTGTATAGCAGAGACAGTGAACAGCAAGGAAAAGAGCCTGAAAGTTGTCAGATTAGGCTGATATTCAGATTTCATAAAATTTAATTTGTTAATCCATTAACATCGAATACTACAACAGGGCTATTTTTATGCACAAAGATATTAATCAGAGTCCATGGAAAAGAGTGGCCAAATAAGGATCAAGAAGCTCATCCAGGTTTCTGGAAAAGCTGCTGCGGAGGTAGATGTAAATTACATTAAAAAAAAAAAAATCTTCAAGGGAGAGATTATCAAACTGAAGGTGCCTCCTTGCTCCAGTCATTGGAGAAAAATGTCTACCAGTGACAAAGGTCCCATTTCAATCTAGATGCAGGAATGTGTAGGACGTACATTCAGCAACTCCAGCCACCAGATGGTAGACTCTGCTTACTGGTTAAGTCAGCTCTAGTGTCTGGTCACCAGTTGGCAGAAACAGCAGTAGACAAATTACATCACCTTAGAATCACAAAGCACGGTATCACTCCTGTATTTTGATACAAGTATAACCCTTCTTTCAAATTTCTGTTAAAACACAAAAAATGACTGAATCCCTGTCAATATTACGCAGCATCTATAAATATTCTCAGATGTAGACCGAGAAGGAAAGTATATTTTTATTAGGCTGTTTATTATGTGAGTGGAATTAGCAAGAGACAGTTGGTGTAGAAAATTAATGAACTAGAGTTTCATGGCTGGAATTTACTCCAACCTGCCTTATGTTACCAGTAAAATTTGTTTGGGGAACCTCAACATACTCTTTAGGAGACATTTGTCCATTTTGCCAAATGATCACACAACTGAGCACATTCTAATGGCATTCTCTGCTATATTTTAAATTTTCCTTTCATTGTGTAGAAACAAAATATAGTGATAGAACACAAATGTTTACGTTTATAGAAGACATTTTTGCCAAAGCCTATGAATCATTTGCATGTGTGGGAGATACATATATATGGTCTAGAGTCATACCAAATATTTTAAAAGAGCCAGTGAGGACTAATTGGACAAAATCTCAATGATTTTGTGCCTAGTAAGGTATGAACTGTAAAAGACAGCTGAAAGCATTGGGCTTTGCAAAGAGAATGAAAACCATCTGTCAGAAATACTTTCCACAGATTATACTTGGTCCAGCTATTAATTAAGTGATTTTGCATCACTACTTTCAACAGAGCAGATCCTTCATTACTGGGAGCAAACCAGAGGTACACATTTGACCTTCCACGTCAAAGAAAGGTGGTTGTATACCATCTCCTACCAGTGAACAAAGGAAAGAAATAGAAAGATCATCCCCTATACATGGATATACTTACTCTATCTCAAAAGCAAAGTTGCAATGTTGCAACTGTGATGGATTTTACTTTACAACCTCCAAGGTAGCGAACATTCATGTTTGATACTCACGTGTGTACTGTCACCTCCAGTGCCATGAGAACTGGCGTGGTCAGAAGCTGATGTCCTTCAGAGCTACCTGAGAGAAGTGTGGCTGTGAACCACAGCCATCCTGCTTGACTTTGCCAGTGGATTTTCAGCTGAGTGTCTGACACACCAGTTGCCAAGAGACCGATCCAAGTCTCATTTAAATGAATGGGACTTTTCTATTGCGTTTGGTAGGCTTTAGTTCTGGCCTCATTTTCTGCAGTCCCACTAGTCCGAGTGCCATCCTTGCTTGTAATACATTGCAGCAAGACTGTCCTCTGGGCTCCTGGTGGACCTTTGTAGGTGGATGATGGAGAATGAATTGATGATAGAAAACCAGGGACAATTTTTTGCACTTTATTCCTTTTTGTAATAATGGATGGACCATCTCTAATTTCCCACTGTCGTCCACTTCTATTTGTAAACTACAGTATGTCACAGCATTGATACTCATTCACCTGGTGATGTTACTTTGTGTTATGTAGCAATATGCTCCTCTCTGCCCTCATTCTCCCTTGCTCTGAGGCAGATGTTGTGGTGAACGGCAATTTTGATGGTGACCTACGTAATAAAACTTTCCAGTTCCCTAGGAGAGAGAACTTTAATACTCCTTAATTATTATAATGGACTGAGAATATTTGCAATTAACAGGTTCAGTGGAAAGCAGGCATCCTTATATATCTTCGCTGATACTACTTAGTTCTCTTCTTTCAGCATCCCATTGTACCTCATGCAGTCTTATGCTATTTTGTCTTCCAGTTCATTGAACAAATGAGTTCTGTCCTAGGGCCAAAATCTGAAAGTACCAAGTGCAGATCTCTGGAGTAGGGCCCTGACTCAGGAATAAAATACCAAGATTCACCTAATCTTCTTTGGCATGAAAAATTCAGCTGGACATCTCATAAGAAAATGCCTGTTACGACTTCTGGTACCTTCTTCTCAAGTCAGGCTACTGCATAAAAGTCCATCTTGTAATAAGTTGCTTTTTCTGCTTCTTATTCTGACTGTTCCAAGAAGAATTATCCAGAGCCGTACAAAATTGAATGACTGATTTGTTTAAAGCTAATTGAAAATTCTCAGACCTATTAAAATATCTGTTCTGGATTTAGTTAAGCTTTTTGTTGCATCCATATTTTTCAGCTTTAAACCTATGAATCAAATTGTTTGAAACTTGAGTTATAATCAACAGTTGCAGTATGGAGTGTGCAGGGGGTTGCCTTATCACCATGCAGCTAGGCTGTTTCATAGGGAAAGCAAGCTCTTAGAGTGTTATGTGGTCACTGCAGATTATTTTCCCCCAAGACTAATCAGGGAACTACATAATAATGTGGAGAAATTAAACTAGTTTTAAATGCTTCAGCTGACTTTCTGGAGGCAGCAGTAATTTCTTTCTGCTACAACTGAATCTCCTCAAGTATCCAAGCTTGCCCAGATAGTGCTTATATATACCTGTGTATACGTAGATGTATATGACTAGGGTCACAAAGTGGATGGTATGCTTGGGCACAATAACAGAAGTCCCTCTTTCAGAGGACTCCCTCTTTCAGAGACTATGGAGAACCCAACATTTCAGCATAAGACCTCTTCCTATAGTGATCTCTTTTCATGCATCTTTGCACTAATGGCAAGCTCTGCTGCTTCATACCACAAACCTTTAAGGTTAATGAAAGCACACAGGGACTTGAGGTTAAATATGTGTGGGCAAGTTCCCTTACACACAGCAACTTCAGCTATTTGGTTGCTTTTTTTGTAGAATATCTGCATATATCACTGTACCCTGGGAGACTGTTAAAAGATTTTGTCTTTGCTGTGTAATCCACCTATAGTAAATGATTCATTTAAGTAAATTTGATGCTAGCTGAAACATTTACAGTTTTCAAAACCACAACAGTGCCAAGAAAATGAGGGTGATTGAGATGACATATCAAACTGAGAAAAGACAACAAACAAACGTAAATAATGATTGGTTAATCTGTGGTATTTTTTCCCATTTTCTTTTATAATTCTGACTACGTATACCTAGGATACATTTATAAATGGGAATGCCTGTTTCAATTCTCATTTTAGAGTCTGTACCAATACATTGTATAAACATGAGTTTTTGAAGCCATTTAGTGCTCCACCAAAGTAGCAGGGCATTAGGTTCTCATTCATTCATCTGAAAACAATTAGGAGAAAATGCCACTTATCTTAAATAGTATTTGTCAGATTTTCTTCATCAAACTTGGTAAATACATATCTTCTGACATTTTGATGTATAATCATCAGTCTAGGGTAAACCTAAGTGACTGGGCTTTGGCCCGTGAATAGCTTTTGTTGCTGTGTGACATTAAAATGTTGTGTTGTTTTTCTTTTTTTTTAAAAGATATAATGAATATTCAAAATTAGAGTTATTCTCCACTGTACCCACAGTAGGTCAAGTGTCATAAGATCAAGAGAATACTTTGTATGCAATCTAGAGGTTTTATAAATATTTCTGAACTGAATTTTTGCATGGTATATGCTTTGGAACTTCGGTCGGTGAGAAATGTAAATTAAATGTCAATTTTCATTTGAATGGGTAACTGGTTAAAATGGACATATTTTAATTATCTTTACAGATTATTTGCATTCATGGGTAGTAATAGGCATTCACCCTTTTTTTCCTGAAAACTTCCTTTGAACTTACTTCTTACAGTACCACAGTTTTTCCGTCGCCTATCTTTATGTGCCGCACAGTCCAGTCATCAATAAAACATTCAGTTCTACCACCTGAAGACACGCATCCTTTCGTTAAGTGATGATGCTACATGAGACCTCATTAGGATTGCTGTTTATAAGTGTTTGCCATTCAAAATTTGGGATGATTTGCTAACATCTCTATAGCAGCTTCTTCTTTAAAAGAGATCTAGGAAATGAGTTTGTAGTATTGCCCTGCAGTGATTTCAGTATCTGACAAATATTTTGTGTAGTCATAGATTCCTGATTCAACCATTTGCCTGTGATTTGTTTAGACTAACCTGTGGAAATGTGGATCTGGGTTATGACTCGCCTGTTCAGCTACTTGTAGTTTTCAAACAAATACCTTCATATCCTAGGTCATAAGTAAAACTATGTAAATTGAAACTAAATGGAAAGCTGGGTATAAATTATTTGATTCAGTCTCTTTCTGTATGGGAAAGAAATATGAATCAAAGTAACAAATGGAGGTGGAACAGAGGAAACGGCAGGATTGTAGTTATAGCTTGCTACTGTATTTTTATTGTTTTTTGAGGGAGGACGTGGGGTTGTTTTAATAATTGTTTTCCATGTACTCATGGAGTTAGTCTCACGTTCTCTGTTTTAATTTTCCTTTTATCTTTGTCGTACCCTGGAGGGGCTGGGATGGAAGTTTCCATTTGCAGCTAAGTTTGAAAAGTCTTTCTGGGCACGTGGAGGAGCAGCACAGTGGTGTCTTCTGAGGGTGTGAAGTAGCTGGTGTCCTGCAGGTCAGTGTGGGTCATGCCCTGAGTGACTAAGTCTGGTAGCTCCGGGGAACGCCAGATTTACCATGTGTGTACAGAAGCATTGTAGTACACGTGTGCAATAGACCTTGTGTTCCTGGAGAATGCAAAAAGGCTTTGTTGCCTGCTCAGAATAGCCAGTCCACGTAGCCATGTTAGACTCAAAGCTTTCTTGTGACTCTGAGATCCTCAAATTGCCTGCAGGAGAAGGGTTTCTAGGAGTCGCCATCCAACCAGAAATTCTTGCTGATAGCATGTGAACTGTGGGATAAATGTTGAAACAGAGCATCCATTGATTTCCACTCCCTCCCCAAGCTCTCTCCATCCAGCTGAACCCTGTGCGTGAGGATCTTTTGTTCTTCAGGTGCGACATTATGACCCTCTCCCGAAGGCAGCCCTCCTTCTAGTGGCTTTTGCTCAGTGCTTCTAGGGAACATAGTTATAAAAGACAGGACATAAGCACAAATTTTGTTGTGTTGAGGATGATTACCCAGAATAAATGAATATTCAGGATTTAGAGGACTGTTTATCTGATTTAACTCACACAGCAGCTATTTCATTACAAATCTATCTGAAATTGGTGACCGCAAGAGAGGCTATCCATGTTTTGGCTTATTTTATATAAGTTTTGTGAAAAGTAGGTATTTTTGTATGTCCCTACATAAGCATAAAGGGCTCCTCTGAGAAAAGGTAAGCATGGATGAGCATAGTAATGAAGAGAAGTAAAGTTTCAAAGATCCTACTTTCCTGACTCATTTGAAACAAGCAGCGAACTCAACAACATCTTTGTTTTAATAAAGACTAAAATAATAATGAGAGCTCCAGATTTTCTAAAAAATAAGAAGGTTAATGTAGTATCTGGAGTCTGACCTCAGGTCTACATTGTGATTCTAATGTTAATCATTATGAGACATAGCTTCACACCTCATAAATCCAGTCAGCCTGTTTCTACTATCCAGTGCAACATTTAAATAAAACGCAGTTTCACAAAGACATGCATCACTATAGATTCCCTTTTTGCACTTTTTCAAATTATGTTGCTGCTTTATACAAACCACCTTTCATAAGCTGTCTGCCAGAAAGCTCTAAAAATAATAGCACAGACGCTTGCAACAACAAATTGGCTACCTCACTTTCAGTGAATCGAATGTTCAAATGAAAAGGTTTTTGCTTCCAAGTATTTGAGGCATACCTTGAATATGTTACTAGGCTCAGATGTACTGGTTATAAAAATAAAATGGAAGATAAAGAAGGTGTTTACATTCATTTACATCATCCATTTTTTAAAATAAGATGTATTGAAATGAAGGGTGAAGAGAGAGAGTTTGATATGGTTAGTAATTGCCCATAGATGCAGCTTAAAACAAAGTCTGTGGTTGTTTTTATCTTGAAATTGTACTTTCTACATCATCTGTATGGACGCATGCCCATGTGTACATGTGCTTGTGTTGTCTGTCTCACATTTGAAGGTTTTGGGTTCATCCCATCTCCAGAAATGAGCAAAAAGTGGTGTGGAAAGAGCAGACTTCATCTGTGCATATCTGGGCAAGGACAGAGTTCCTACCTGGCAGCTTCCTATCAGCTGGAGTGCCTCTAGTAGGATCAGAGAGGCACCAGGTTTCTATGATTTGCAGATAGCAGTAGCTGCTTTTTTTTTCTTTGTGGCTGACAAGGAATGGTCCCTTCTTTGTCATGTTTTCAAAGCTAGAATAAATTCTGGGAAGTTCAGATATTTGAGGAAATGATGTGATCTCTGCTTATGTGACCCTGTACGTACTACTTGTGTGAACAATCAGTACCGCCAAGGACAGTGAAAATATTTGTGAATATTGTCAGGGATGCAAATGTTATATATTCTTGCCTGTAAAGAATATAAAAAAATCCCCATGAACACCTCTTCGTAATACTGGTTTTGGTTTTTGTCCAAATCTATGAAAACACCTAAGTACATATAGCTTTTTTTTACTCATGGCTACTACATCCAGTTATCAAATGCCTTCAAGTGAGATATGATGACATACTTATGTATTCATGAGATCATTTTTCATAAGCTGTTCACGTATGGTGTTTGCAAGCCACGCAGCCTGCTTTCCTCTGGGAACTAGAAAAAAGAACAGCTGAGAACTGAGCAAAACTATACAATCTTTTTTTAAACATCCGTTTCTAAAACTGAGTTTTTATAGTTTCCCCCAAACTTCCTGGGACAAGTTCTTCCCGCTCTTCATATCGTAAGTGATAAAATGCAAATGTCAAACATTATTAGTTCTGTAGCATAAGTACTAATTTTTGGTTTTGCTAAGCAGTTTATATAGGAAAATCTGGAATGTTTCCAGTCATCTTCACTATCATTTAGTCCTTAAAACCCAGAACAGACATTTAAACTGAAAAACATTATATCTTGTGTGCAGATGCACATGCAGCACCATCAGAAGATGAATAGTTGTAGTCTTGAACTGGCGTCGCTATCAAATAGACTCTGTATAATTTAATAAGAAAGCATTTTAACAAAAAATTACATCTTGGGCACTCCTTTGAGTAAAGGAGTGAGCTGCAGAAGGAGAAAAGTCCACAAGTGATTAGCAGTTGATTTTCATGAGAAATTTCCAACACCTCTAATTTGATTTCTTTCTTTTCTTTAATGAATACTTTTCTCAGTGATGTTGTTTGTTGTTTAAGATACCTCCCAGCATCATTTTTAATGTCATTACAATATGCAGGCTCTGCAGTTTGGCGAACTTAAAATACCAAAGAGCTCATAAAAAACTGTGGCTCTTATGGCACTACAGATAGCAGCTTCTGTATTAGATTTGTAGTACTTTAATGCTGCCTTTTCTATATCTCAAGGCTGTTTCATGCAAATATTTAAGCTTAGGTATTCTCACAAACAAGCAGCCATAACATTTCAGTAACTTTGTTTTAAAAGAAAGACTTTTGAACATGCAGGAAATATTAGTACATCAAACAAAGTGAAAGACAAGGTAGTTTAACTTGTTGGTTTGTTTGCTGAAACTCTAAAGTAAATATACTGTAGCTAAAAGTGTTCCATTTTTATCTGCCTGCTGCAGTAATGGCTGTGTTACTTCAGGGCTTACACTTCAATAATTGATCAGGGTTTGTATAGCACCGGCTAAGAGCAAAAATAAGAGTGTTGCTTTGAACAAACTGCTGCAATGTTATAGCATTAGGCACAGAAACAAGATTCTGGAAATATAGATATATAAAAAACAGGAAAAAGATGGATAAGTTGGAGTGGTAAATACTGCTTCAGGCTAGAAAGTAATGAGAATTTTTCCATAGAGAGTTTTGACCTGCTATTCAAAAATTGTTTCTTGTCTTAATAAATCCTAAAAGTGTAATTTACTTGCAAAAGGGAAAGAACAAAGGCACCAAAATTCTTTTGATAACAACACTTGTTAAGGTTGATAAGTTGGGTTTCAAATGTGTGAAGAAAAATGTGTGACAGTTTGTTTTAAGGTGACAACCTAAGTGTTCAGATACTTCCATCTTGTGCTGTTTATAAAGCAGTACACTAGTAAATGCTTTACACATGTATATTAGAAGTGGAAACAATAGATAACATATCTTCCTATCAAATTTTGTAAAAGCTTTAGTATCTGTTTATAAATTTACAAAATCATTGATATGATTTATCTATTAAATTAAGGTTAGTGTGGAACATGATCAGTATAAATCAAAATCACATGTATTAATATTTCTTTCATTTTGGGAATAAATTATTCTGAGCCTTCATTTTGAAAATATTTTCTATTGGTTTTGAGGTTTTATATTGTCTTCTGTACACCCAACTTTACTACTATATAAAAGAAACATAGCATATTTACTATGCTGCTAAAAATTATTGTTGAATTGATAAAGTGTGAGAAATTCTCAATAGAAGATGAAAATGCCATCTTTAATCTGTTCTTCACAGAGCAGGTTCCTCCCAAGTGGATAATTTTGAATAGCATAGGTATCATAATGTCTTTTAGCTTTATGGATTTGTCAAGTATTTTAAATGTTATGGCTAAATGCTAGGAAATTTAATTTGTATACGATGCAGTACGGTTATCTCAAACTAAGTGTGCATTGGTGTACACAAAGGAAACCAGGGATGTAACGGTATTTGAGGGCACTTCATGTTTAACCACCTGATACAGCAGTTGAAGTCTGTAGGTTATTTTCAAATGTACTCATGAATAAATATTACTGTGTTTGATTACCACAGCAACCTAAAGTTTCTCAAAGAATAGGAAAAAGAACTTGATAGTTACAGCCTTCTCCTCCTCCCTTCATCTATAAAGCAGTAAATGAAAAAGTATTAACTGGTTTCCAAACAGTGTAGGCAGGGTTGCATGACATATGGTAGTTTGTTGTTATCGAGTGCTTCACAATATTACATGGATGTCGGTCTCAAATACACGACATTTTTATTTAAAAAAAAAAAAAGTATACTTTGTGAAGATCTCACTATCTGACCATGGTAATTCCTAGGTACCACATCTCATTATTATTATTATTATTATTATTATTATTTTGCGGCAGTAGTGCTTTCTGCTGAAGTCATTTGTATGCTAAAAAACAAAGCACAAAACCAAACAAAACCTTCTCTAGTGTTGTTTTGAAGTGACGCTACTTCAGTGGCATTTAGCAAAAAACCTGCTCAGATGGCAGAGAAGTTGCTCCAGCGGAATTTGATAAAAAGCCAATTGCATGGTATTAAGCCACATTCCTATTGAGAATTTGTATTGACAATGTATTGCTTCTTGTAAGAAATATTACTTGAAAAAGTAATGAGAAAAATATGATGTTAATGTTCAAATTCTAATTAACACCACCTTCCACCATATTAATCCAACTGTAGTAGTTCTGTTTTCTCCATGTCCATGTAAGGAAGCATACAGTCTAGGAATTTCAGTGATTTAAAAGCTAGAATTCCTATAAAACCCTGCAAATGGATTCCTGTTCTGGAGAACCATGGTGTACCTTGTCAGATCTGCTACTGTGGGACTCCTAAGCGTGACAACACCCCCGTATTGTGTATATGACTATAAATAATTAACAGCTCCTATGGAAATCCAAATTTGACTCAACTACAGCTTTAAAACCACTTGAAGTTTGGGATATTTAAGGTTAAGATCTTGTTTTGTCCCATTTCTAGTCCTATTTAAAGTTTCTCTAACAATATCAGGACTAAAATTAAGATGAATCAAGGAAAAAAAAATATTACTTGCTTTCTAGAGGTAAGGCTTGGTATTTGGAGAACGAAAATGAGATTTTACATGCAGCGGGTTGCAAATGTAGTTTTGGTGAGTGAGTGGTCCCTGATAGACACCCCAGGCTCTGCTCCAGTTCCTGGAGCTCAGCTGAGCCACCACTGGCATGTCCAGAAGCTATAACAGCAGCAGGTTTACATTGTAATGCCAGAATCTTGTCCTTTGAGAAAAGGAAATTTCAGTATTTGTGGGCAGGAGCAAAGCTTGGAAATGTAAACAGATCTAATGACCTGTGACTGACATCACGCTGCCTCCGTTAATAGGTAACCTCGGAAGAGAAAAAAGAGCCATCACTAGAGCCAGAGAGAGCAGTCTTGTGGCACAGCCAGAGCAGGCGTGATTTTAGTGCTCTGTGTGGGATGCAAAGAGACCGAGAGAGAGAGAGTGGACCTTTTGGTAGAGTGCAGGGCTACATTAAGTTATAACAGAAGAAGGAGCTGATTTCTTCCAGAAATCATCCCTGGTCTGCTAAGAAGGGTGTATCAGACCTAGGAGATCTGCAGGTCTGACATTCTTCACCTCCTTTTGAAATTGTTCTGATAGCAGTGAAAGGATAATAATGTTGCAATTAAATTATTTTTAATAAGTGTCTAAATTGCTTACCATTGAGAACTGGAAGGGGTAAATTAGTGGTATCTTTTAAGACTGCTTTCTTAGCTTTCTGCAATTGGGTAGACATTGCTCTATGGCTTGATGTTGGTTTCATGTTTTCTAAACTCTTACCACAAGCACAAATGCTTGTCTTGAAAAACAAAAGCAGTTTATCCTCTCCATTGCAGAACAAAATCTGAAAATATAGTTCTAGGTTGCAGTTTCTCTGAATTTGAGCCATGGATGCTATCTTGAGTGAAGATTCACTGTTTACAATCGTTATTATCAGACCCTCCTCAAGGCTGTACTATTGTGTTAGGCTGTAATATGTTTTCAAGTAACTTTTTTTCTTTTAAACAATATAACATTCAAGAACTACATACAAATCAGATATTGTGCTTGAGCGTTTTCGACATATTACACTATCTATATTTTACCTCTGAGGCCAGCCTTCTCCAAGAAGACAAAGAAATAAGCCTTCTGATTTTGTGTAGAAACAGATTAAATGAAGGAATGTCTAGCACTTGGGCTATATTTTTCCAAACCACTCTTAAAACAAAATGTAAGACTAAAATTCACCAATAACCCTGAAAATGTCCATAGCACACATTCTTTGCTACAATCCATCAGTATTGTAAAGCACGAGGAACAGGTGGCAAACTTTGCAAATGGTAAGTAATGTTTTTAAGTGGACTGCCTTAGAATGATGTGCAATAAGCTATCAATTAAATAAGTTAACCTGATCAATTGATGGTCCTCTCTAACCATTGCAGTAGCTATCAGAGCCTAATTTTGTTGCATAAGGGAAAGCCTTTTGTCATAGCAACACATTACACAAGTAATAGTTGCATGCATAACATGGGAAATAAAACCAAACAAAATGACTGTTATTACTATGTGGTTTTTATCCAATAGTAACAGATAAAATATGCCAGGCACTTCCAAGATACACATCTAGAGCCCAGGGACTTTCTTTGCCCTGAGTAATTGCCATCTGAAGAGAGCTGTATATGTAAAGGAAGACAAAGGAGAAACTTGTACAATTAAAGACATCAGTCTTCTTAGCTGTGTACTTTTGCTGTTTTGTTTTTTAAATCCTTTATTCTGGGGATAAATGAAAGTTTAGGGAAAGGACACAGGGAAGCTTATTAACAGGAAGAGAAGAGAAGGGACGTAGAAGACAAGGGAGAAGAGAAAGGATTAAGGGAGGGATGGCTGAAAAGGAAAGAAGGGGGAACAAGAGTGCTTTCATACAGCCTCTCAGCCTATACCATACAGTAACCCATGGAAGAGCTTCATACACACAGTTATATACTTTTATTCCTCACCGGTAAGACATTGTTTCTAGTGTGCAAATATTGAAGATTTTTTCTTTTTTTTTTTTTTTTTTCACCCTAGCCTAATTAATACTGCTAGGACTAAGAGTTGACATGTATGTAGAGGCAAGTTAAGAGGGAAGAGCTGGGAATGGCTGCCTGCATATGTGAGTGGAGAACTTGGGAAGGACAAGGGAAGAACTGGTCCTGGCTCTTCTGGATGGAGAGGGAGACCATGCAAGCAGGAGAAATCTGTATGGTGTGTCAATATAGCATCTCTGGGTTTGGGATTTTTACTATAATAAAAGCAGTAGTAAATAAGACACAAAACCAGTATTTTAAAATTTCATTGTGAATTGAATAAGGCACTCAGAAGTTAGGAAATATCAGAACTACAGGAATTTAAATGAGCACTGCATGCACATATGTGTATCGTGATAGAGCCTTCAGTGATGTGATCACGCTCTGTTTTTTTTTCAGGGAACTCCCAAGTCCTTCATTAAACAGAAAATAGTCTTTGGAGTAAATCAGGGATTTGACTGTTTCTTCTATATCCTGAAAGTACACAGGGAATTAGTAAGGGAACTGCATGAAAGAAGTACATTGAGGTATGGAAAGGAGAGCCCAGTCAGGCCTCTCTCACAGCGCTCAAATCAGCTCTTCCCATCGGCAGTTCCTGCTTTTGTCTTTATGGTTTATGACTACTGAGGCACTCTTAATTTGCTGGAGGTCTGACCTGAGAGCCCAGGAAGCCACAACACAAATTCTGGCTGCTCAACCCTCTAACTGAAATCAGTAAGGGTCTATGTCTGACCCAATAAAGTACCATCTAATGCTATTCTGAAAAAAAAAAAAAAACAAACAGCTTCTAAATTTCTTGTAGTAGATGCACCAAATTAGCAGATACTTCTGATCTTAATCTCTTTGTTCCTGAAATTTCCCATTGCAGAGATTTTAACTGAGAGAATGACACGCTTTTATTTTCAATGGGTCTTGTAAAATGAATTAAGAACATAAACACTCAAGTTCTGTTCTGTGACTGCTGCAGAAAAACATGCAAATACCTTTATAATTCCAAGTAGGGCCTAAATACTGTGGTATAATTAAGAAGACGGTAGTAGAGACAAAATGAAACACTGGATAGTTTTGCATCAAACCAATCATTTGTGCTCTGAATGAGGTAGGAGCCTACGGAAAACGTCTGTATGTGTTCATGATGAAAGATTACTGGAATGTATATATCTATATATGCATGTGGGGAATGGATAATGATCATAGTTATTATGCAAACTTTAAAATAATTTGCTTTCCAAACTTCACAATGTTTATAAAAGTTTGCATACATGTCCATAACATGTATGATAGTATAATTTATGTAATATTTAATATCACTTGCACACCTATGCCTGAGTAGGCCATCGTGAGGATTCTTCCCATTTTTATAAAAATCTGTTTAGCCTTTGTCTATTCTAAATGGCTTGTTTTGAGGATGGGTTTTGGAGGAGGAAAGTGTCAGGCATCTCTATGGTTGCATCCATGCACTTGTTTAACAGACACATTAAAAACTGATGCAAAATGCAGCAGGAACTATTTTCAAACAGCCATCAAATGCACTGAAGCAATTCGCTGTTTACATTACTGGTTCATACCTTCATTTTACACAAGAGCAACTATATCAGTTCATCTGCCATGGTGCAAATCCTACAGCAACCTTAAATTTAAAAAGGCCTTGCATTTAAGATAATATAAAAGATCCATATTTGGCATAAGAGGGGCAGTCATGTGAAATCCTAATGTTGCCTCTGTATTTTAAAAATTATGGGGCTTTGCACCAAAAATAACCTGTTCTGCATCAAGTACTGTTTTGCTTTGCTGCTTCTTTATTTCTTCCTCACCCCCATCCTCCCCCCCAGGCTGGCCTTCTCTCTTTATTTGTATAAATAATTGAGGATGCAATTATTTATGGCTGCACATAAGGATTCTAGATGTCTAACTATCTATCTGTGCCCACAGATCAGATAGTTTGTTATCTATATCACTATTTGCACCTGCAAGTCATTGTGCTTGGAAATTATCTCCTCATCTAATTGTGTGCACAAACAGAGGTTGAATTAAAGCTGCTTTAAAAAGAAAGCCCCTTCTGTAAAGTGAGTGTGCAGATACATTACATCCATGATTCGAAGATTTTTGTCTTTGATAGAGTAATTCCTAGAGTCATAAAATACCTGCTGCCATTTAAAATACTTTGGTCTGAACACCACCTCTATTCTTTCAGGTCCACATGTAGGAGCTGGTAAAAAGTAGTTGGGTGTAAGCACTGAATAGCCCTTCGTATCTTGGTGCTGGATAGGATCATGTGTGTGATGTGTAATTTGAGTATTTGCTACCATTGTGCTGCTTTTGAGGAAAGCAACACAAAGGCTGAACGAGACCCTTCTAAAAGTGAGCGCATTCATTATGTGAGACACTTCTTTGAGCAGAAAGCGAGCACCGACTCTGGTCCCAGCGTTTCCTCTTGCTTAAACCTCAGCCCTCTATCTTGGGCATTTTCCTTTTGAATCATAATTGTGCAATCTGTTTCCCATTTTAGCATAAAAATCTAGAAATGGAGCAGGCTAACTTTAAACAAGCTGCATTTTTCATGAATCAGGTTGTAAAGTTCACTGCCATAGAGGAGGCATGTCCTTGTAAAATTCTGCATTAAAAAAAACCCGAAACGTTATCTAAAGATGGATGGTATGATATGTCAGGCTTACAATTACATTTTTCTGTAAACATAAAAGGGTTAGAAAAACTGGTCTCAACTGTTCAAAATACTTTTGAATAGCCAACAAGAAATGATGTTTACCATTTTACGAATGCTACGGATACTTTATTGTCTGAGTGGCTTCCATGCACTCCAATAAATTTAAATTGGATATTTGCTGTCCAAATTGACAGTGGGTGATTAAGCCAAAAATAAGAGCATTCACCTTTAAATTCTAGCTGTGGCATCGTGTTATATTCCCAACATTATGTTACGTTGCATCAAGGCAGTCACTACAGACCAAAATTTTGATGGATATAAAGCAGATCAAAAGGGTATAGTCATTTTGAAGTCAGTGACAATAGATGCTTCAATATTTGTACATTTCTACTAAAGAGACTTGCATTATTTTGTCAGTTTTTTTTCATTTTAGGGGTATTCAGAAATGATATTCATTCTTTGATATAACCCTTAAATTGTACAATTTAAGAAAACTGACTGAAAAGGATAAATTAAATGGGTAGAAATATTTTCAAATCAAAGAACAACTGACATATATAAAAATGATGTATGTTTCTTACATAGTCCACAGGGAGAATTCTGCAGGCTTGCTATGATCTCTACAATTTGCCTCCGGGCAAACGAGGCTTTGGGATATTCTATTATCCCTTTGGTCTGTTTATCACGGAAACTGATGTACAAATCGAAGGTTCTTTTGGACCTTTACTTTCTGTTTCCTAGATCTGCTAAGAATGAACTTATCACCTGTCCTCACCTTCAGTGAAGTGCTTTGGGGAAGGTTCAGTGACCAATAATCAATTATTATTGAGAAGCAATCAATTGCTAATCTCCATAATTATGCACATCTAAACACTATGAACAAGAAAGAGAAACAAAGCTGCACTCCAAGCATTGCCTTGTTAGCAGTATTTTGTTAACACAGGCTCTAAAAAAAGCTGCCGCAGCTGGTAGCACAAATGTGTTTCCAGTATTCAGGCCATCAACGTGATTCGTCGCTAAATGTATAGAATCAGCTTCTTGCTAAAAACTACAATTACAGGTGATATACAGATTGAAATCACAGGGCTGGTTTGTCGAAGAAAATTGTCCTAATGATGGGTTTTCGGATCGGGAATGCAGCTCTTTTCTTCCTCTGTGATGGGTACTGAAGGCAGCTGCACCTGCCTCTGTGCTGTATTCTGCCGCACTTAATGATATCTGATGATATCATTAGGCAAAGTGTTCATAAACAGATGTTGAGCCTGTGCCTAAATGCTGTCAGATGAGCGGTTGCTGGCCTGAAACAGTATTATTTATATAGAACATTTACGTTTGTTATGTTAATAACCCCACTATTAGCTCTCTGGATGTTGCGATAGGAATGTAAATGTAGTTAATATGAATAACAACCTCTTTACTCTTTGTGCTGCAGTTGAGTATAACTTTTAGGCTTTTAGAGAGAAACAAAGATCCCCCCACCAAGTCCTTTTGACTTCATGATTTTTTTTGGCACCATTCGAAATTTTGATCAGCAGATAAATGGTAAGAATCTGTAGGACAGATGTTAAAGACTGGAATTTGTTTCTCTTAACACTTCATGTTTTCAAGAAATTCTAGTATTTATGTGTTTTCTGGTAATTCCCGAACCTAGTTCATTACCCTAATATGTCAGAGTTTTGATTGTAGACACTAAATTGACAAACGCTCATTAAAAATAAAAATAAAAAGTACTATGGTAACTAGAATTATGATCTGTATTTCTAAAGATTATCTTCTCTGATTGTTTAATTTATTTCACAACAATAACTAAATATTGGGGAGACGACTTCACTCAATATTCATTTTTTTTGTTTAATGTTTCAGTCTGGTGTTGTTCTAGCGGTGCTTGAAATACTGCTTTACAATTGCTGAGGGTTTATTTAGCCAAAGTTGCATTTTATACCTCATAGTTAATTCATGTAGAGTAAGTTATGTAAATTTTGACAGTCATCAAAATGTGCAGTGTTTCTCTAAAATACAGCTTACTAGCGGTAGCTCTGTTATAAAAATATCATTGGTGCCTTTACAATTTTATTTCATATTTTAACTCTTTCTGAATATGATTTGGGAGTAGAGGTGCATGTTGCAAATGGGGTTTTCTTGTTTGTTTCAATAGCAGATGATGACAGTATTTCTGCTTTTACATGTATCAAGTATTATTAACTGGTGTGTTGCCATAACCATGCTTTGGAACTACATTAAACTGTTATCTTCATTGTGTGTATTAATGCTTTTATAGTCCTCTGTGTGGATGGAAATGTTACAGATATCAATGTCAGAGCATGCCTGTAGCATAAGGAAAGACATTATTCTTTTTTTTTTCCCCTGTGAAATCCTATGTGTTTTTGTTCACTTACCCCTATAATTTGTAGCGCTCTCCTGTGTGTGTATGTATCCTCAGATGAGTAGCCTGCTCCATGTTACATTGAAACATGCATTTAGGGGGCAAATAAATGTTTGGTGTCTCTTACGTGAAGAAATGAGATAGGAAGTCCCAGTGTTCGACTATCCAAGAGAACAATGAAAGGGCCAACTAGACCCTTGGAAGGGGATTTAAAAGCACCCTATTAAGGGAATTGGCTGCTTGGGAAGGCAAAGAGGATGTTTGCAGAGGAATATAAGAAATAATGTACAGATTTAAGAACTTTTCTTGAAGAAGAAACCCATAGCTTTTCTCAGGTAACATGCCAAGTAGGAACCCAAATGCCTCTGGTGGCATTTAACCATCCATGTTTCCCTCTCAGGGGGAAAGAAAACCCTGATAACTTAAACATTTCAAAGCCTTAGCACAAGGGGAATTTGAGTGAGGGAAGGTTTATGATTTCAGAGTTTTGTTTTTTGTTCTCCAGAGAAGTAGGCAGAGAAATCTTAGAAACTTGTTTGTTGTGCGTGTTGCCGCTCAGCTGCACTTGAAGGAATTGAGGTACAATTGTAAGGAGCAAGGGAGAGGTTGTGAGATGGGAAAAACAGTGCTGTGCTGTTTTGTTGGGGTTTTTTTAGGTGAAATCTTCTTTGGCCCGATGCATAAAGCTTTGTCAATCTATGCATTCATTAAGTTTATTTTTGTTAGGCTGGTAATGAGGACCA
Organism: Nipponia nippon; assembly: GCF_047370975.1. NCBI lineage: Eukaryota > Metazoa > Chordata > Aves > Pelecaniformes > Threskiornithidae > Nipponia > Nipponia nippon. The sequence goes on from NW_028262369.1 coordinate 95,933,431, forward strand.
CGGAGCATGTCTTAAGACATGTTTTTGCTTTTGGGGCCTGAAGTGTGTGCATGTATCTAAAAGGAGAGAATATTTCTATAGCTCCATCTGGTCCCATCTACTGTTGTTCTTGTACATATTCTATTGTAATCAGTGGGAATCAAGTGAGTATTAAGGCTAAAGAATCACATCATGAAAGAAAGATAAATTTTGTATAATAGACCCATTACAATTTGTGAGTAATCAGCCTTTCAAGAAGAGACTTTAGAAAGCACAATGCAAATTCATTGCTATTTCCCCTTAAATATTTATTATATGTTGTATTATTAGGTTATCTGATATTAGAAAAGAATAAAGAAAAATGGCAAAACAGGATATTAAAATTCTTAGTTTTTATCTCCTTTCTTTTCCTGAATGTTATTTATAGACAGGTCTGAAAGAGACAGCAAACGTAGACGTCATTGGGCTTTAAACAATTTAAAAATCTGGAATTGAATCTGAACTTTGTCACATCAGCCCAATTGCAAATAAAAAATAGGAATCAGTAAACAGTTTTATGTAGACTTGGTTTAATTGTGCTAAAATTCATGATGATTTGCATGCTTTGAAGAGGTACATTTTTATACAGACCTCCAGTGTCTGATGGCCTGAAGGAAAGCTGTCTAACCGAAGAAAGAAAAGTGTAATGTTGGCGTACATTAGTGGTGATGTTAACATATCACACTATCAGTTCATGTTGTGATGAGAACTGTTATAAGTGCTTGGCAGAAATCACAGGTTACATCACAAAACATGCAAGACCAGAGAGGTCATCATTTTAGTTATCAATAATATACACTCCTCTGAATTTAACTTTTGTAGCGTTCAGACACCTCCCCCCCGCACCAGGTATAAGGATATTTCTGGCTTTTTTTTTGGTTGGTTCTTTCTTTGTAATATACTGGTTATTGTATTGCACTATTTATAATATCTATGGACAGTATGGGATTTCTTTGTTTCATATATCATTGCTGGTTTCTACAAAAGGTGACATAAATTCTTCTGTTTCTCAATAAATGTTTGTTTTATTTTTGTTTGCTGCAGTATTGGCATTCAGTAACTTTATGCATATAAAATAAAACCTATAGGTTAAAAAAATCTTCAGTACCTTGGGACAAATTCTATGATTTTACACTGATAAAAAAACCCAGAACAGATCTGCTTAAGCCAATCTGTCAATAAAATCCACCAGTATAGCGAGTGAAAGACAGCCTGGGTCATCAGATTATTAATGGAGTAAGCCTTCTTTCATTAAAAACAATGTGGGCTTTGTCATTGGGCTCCAATGATTTTGCTGTATATTAGCAAGAATTTAGTTAGTAAAACTTCCACTGGCGTACCAGTAGCAACAGTGGTTTGCCGCAAAAAGCAATATTTTGAGTAGTCTGTGCTAAGCTAAAGACAGAAAGAACAATGGTGACTCCCATCTGAATGAGCCCAATTTCAACCTCCTTCTTCCACTCAACAAGCCATGAATTGCAAGAGTCTCATTTTATAAATGAAATCATATTATACATAGGAACGCAAATAAGGTCCTTACTTCAGCAGGTAAGGATTTAACTCCATAAGTAGGAATAAAGTTAATTCTGAGATGAAATCTGCTTAGAAATTAAAAGTGCCTGGGTCTCCATGCAGTTCAAATTATAGTCAGTGAAGACAGAAAATCTGGTAACCAGCCAGAGGAGGTTGTAGCCTCTTCAGTTCAGTGTGGGACCCACTGTGAGGGAGAATTCATGTAAAAATGCTAGAGGATAAGAAATACTGTTTTTCTATTACTTTTTTGCTTTACTCTCTACTTGCAGCTTTCTAGGAAAGGAGTGTACTAGTTGCACAAATATTTTTCTTCGTTGTGGCTGGTGCAGGGAAATTGAGCTCAATGCAGCTAAGCTAGAGGCAGTAAAAAAAATCGAGGGTGGGTAAAAACTTGAGAACAGTTAGATAAAGTATATATTTTTCTATAAGGTCATCAGGACTTAGTTTTGCATAACCTCTCTGTGCTCCTGTAGCGATGTGGTGGCAATCGCCTGTAAGGTGGGGTGGGTGCTTGAGCACTGAGCAAGCAAACTGCTGCCTGGCTGTGGCAGGGCTATGGGAAGAATTGCAAAAAAAAAAATGGGGTGTAATAGGCTTGTGCAGGGCCTGAAATGAAAAATATCTTTTCATAGCACTGCATCTGCTGGAAATCATGGTCATGTCTTCACTGTTCTGCATAGCTCCTGGAAGGACACAGCCCTGTGATGGACTGTCTGTGTTTAAAGATCCATGTGTTTCAGGACCTGCAGGGCTCATTCTGCAATATTTCAGTGCACTTTCTTTCTGGAACCTTTACAGTTAAGTAGAAGAACTTGATTTTGACTAAATCAATGCTCAATAGCATACCCTCTTCTCGATGTGTTGATTGTTGTGCAGACCAACGTTACAACCCACTGTCTGAGTGTTTCTGGGTTGCTCATGAAGATAAAACCAGAATAAAGGTGAACAGACCAATGTAGTCTTCAAGAAAAACAAATAAAAAAGCAAGCCTTATTAGTTCTGAATTTCTAGGAAAACAATGACAAATCAGACTTGTGGAGTTCAGTAAGCAAGAATGGTGTGGGACACTTGATTCCTGAGTTGTCTTCATGTTTCTTCTCAGCTCTTGCATTTATTCCAGTGCTTCCCAAGGCTGTGAAGACTGGACATGGAAAGGTCATTCTAATGATTTAATGACTATTCCCCAGCTTTTCTAACTAAAATATAAAATTTCCAAGGACTTCGTGTGCTTGTTGTGAATATGTACCTGTGCACTGTATTAGAAGATAAATGAATATTATATATCCATATTTTGATGTCGAGCTTTGGCACTGAAAATATTGACTGCACAGAAGAAATAATAACATTTTTCAAGAAGGTCATAAGGTATTCCCACTTTCATTTGCTTTGTTTTCTCTTAATTTATTTTGAAATGTCATGTTTTATTCAACTAGAAGGAGATTCTACCATAAACTTGGACGCCATATGTACAGTTTCTAAAAGGATCTCTGCTTCTAATTGATTTATACAGTATTTTACTATAATAAATTTTTTGGAGGTGTGTGGAGGAGAGAGGTAGACACTAATAAATTCTCCTACCTCTTTCTAGGTTGAAACCTTACTTCTGTTTCTTTTTTGTTCAGATTTTATGGTCCAATATTAAAGCAGGCTTTTAAATACGATGACTTCAGAAAATGTGTGAAAACACTAGATGAATCATTATTTTATGTTGTGAACACAGTGGATTTTTTAGCTAAAATATTAAAATGTAGGCCCATCATGTAGCATTTACTCAGATCTTTGTAGCGCACAGCTGGTCATGTCTGATAATGGGGGACTTAGCAAGAAAGTGGTCTTTAGCAAGGTAGACTAAGGTAGACGACGTATGGTGTTTTCATATTTAAATGTCCTCAGGATCTTCTCAATTTTAGATAATGCAAGGAATAAGGAAAAATCTGGAATTTCTATTTTTTGATTAAACAGTCATTGAGACAATATCTTGTCATTATTTCATACTGTCTAATTTTCTGTAAAAAAAATGATGCAGGATATAGCTTTCATGTCACTGTCATAAAACAGGGGGGGATCATTTGAGCACCAGGATCTACGTACAAAATCAGTGGACCAGTTTTTCTGTCTTTCCCTTCCAGGGAAGGCAATTTGTTTGGGTCTGGGTACAAAGGGCTTGCAGAGCAGAAGACCTATGTGGAGTCAGACAGCAATTTCACTCCTCTTTTGCCTCTCTTTAGCTCACTGCAAAGATGCAGTCCAAACTATTGAAGACGTTGGCAAGCAAAGGACTGAAGGCGGTCTTAGCTTATAACTGTCCCATATCATTTCAACATTTCCATAAACATTTTCTTTATTCATCTAGATCTGAATTCCCCATCTCTTATACTTGAATCTTTTACAGATGATATTTTCGACAACTCCCAATAATTCTACTTTTATCAATGTTAGGTTCATTCACCACTAAGAATATAATCAGATCAGATCTTCACTGTTTTTTTTTTTTTGCTTGGGTTTTTTTTGAGGGGGAGAGGGGGTGTTTGGGGTGTTTTTAGGATAATTTTGAAAAGGAGATATGTAGGATCATGAGTTTCATCTAACAATATGGGAGGTTTGATAGCTAAACACAGGTGCTTAAGTTGTACAGACAATTTTCAGCAAGTAGCTCTCGATCCTTGTGTGTTGCAACTAATCTCTATAACTAATGAAAGTGAAACTATAGACAATAAATTAGTTACTATTGGTATAAGGCAATAGATTGTGGGCTTTTGCTTACTACAAGTCTGCTGGTTTTTAAAAGATGGTTATGTGAGTAATAACATTGAAATATATTTCTTCACTGTTTTAGAAATAAGAAAACCAAACAATTACAGTAGATTAAAGATGGCAAATGAAGTTCTGTGTGGTTAAACCAAAGTGATGTATCCATCTGTCTCATCAGTATTTCCCTCAAACAAAAATAACCGGTTTGTCTGACCTGCTGGAGAATATGTCAACCCATTTAAAGTCCTCCAGGCCTGATTGCTTAGCTGCGTCCCACCAGAAGTTATACTTCTCTGTAGTTCAAAACACGGAGAATTCAATACAAGTCTGAATTCCTGTACGCTAAAAGGTAGAGCTGGAGGGCGAGAAAGCTCTGTGCGAGATAGGCAGAGCGTTAGACTCGCCACCTCCCCTGAGCCCTTCATTCGTCTTTACCCTCCTACAACACATGAGAAACAGCACAGAATGCAGAGCAGCAAGAAATCGCCGTCCCCAAAATGTACTAGCAACGTGATAATGTTGGCAATATGAGCTATATCATCAGCTGATGTAAATCAACGTAGCTGTAAAAGAATTTATAATCCTCTATAGCAGTTGAAGATCCAGCCAACGATTTAGGAACGAAAATGCTCAGTTTTTTTGTAGACATCGGGGAAACTAGAGAGGCAATCCAGGTGGGGAATGAGAAACTTGATGCTCGGGAATAAAGGAGTAATACCAGGTAGACCAGCAAAGAAAACACGGCTCCACTGGCTCAGTTATCCTTGAATCTTATGGCACTAGTTTAATGAGATCTCTTCATCTTGAAATTAAAGTACAAGGAGTTTTTTTTACAGAGAAGAGTATTCAATAACAAAATATTAAATGATAAACACAGATTGCTAAAAATCAGATGGGCCATTTTAAGAAAAAGCATTTTAGCTCATCATGATATGTAGCACCTTATTTAAATTAGGAGGTGTTAATTCTTAGCTTGAATAATATATTAATATAATATGTAAAGTGAATGGCATTGTTAATCACAGTCGCGCCTGGAACGACTTTGCTTCTGTGCACTGAATGTTAATTTTGCAAAACATTAATTTCAAAGATTTTGCAGCAGTGCTTTTGTAATTAAATATTAATGTCACATGTTATTGCAGTAGCATGTTTATGAAAGCCGGCAACACTTCAAGTCAACTCATTTGTTTTTATATTTATTCTTGTACATCTGCAATCCCTTCCATTTCACAATTTCAAAGTGAAGGCCATTTTGAATAGTCAATATGTGAACATTTTTCATTGTAAGCGTTTTTTAACATCCAACAGGGTAAATATTTAATGTTGTGTTTTTAGCTGGTATAATTTTTCAGAAAATTGGCTATAACTTTTAACAACTCAAAGGTACCTAAACTGTCTACATTTTTGGCATAAGTGATCTGAAAATAATATAGCAATAAACATGATGAAGCTGTGAAAAAATACTTAAAAAATTAGAACCTTTTTTCTGAAAGTTTGACTTCCAGAAGTTGTGATTTCACAGCCAAGTGTATTCTATTGTCATTTTATTACCTGCCGTGTTGTGACTTTATATTCACTTAAGTCATTTCAGCAAGTACAGGACTGACTTTTGAATAACTTTTCCAAGTCATGTTTTGCATTTGTGCTGGAGAATTCATGTCTGCAGTATATTGCTTAATGATTGTTGTTCAATATTTTAAAATAAACATTTTCTGTTTGTGCCTTAAGCCACTTGACAAGCGCTGGGAGGATTCAGACTCAAAACATTTCCTATTAGGGCCAAATTGTAAGGGTGACTAAGTTTGTCGGCTGCTTTTATTGAAGTATATACAGTATATATGTGCCTGTATTGGTTTGCCCAGGTCTGTTTTGACCAATTTACTGTATCTCACGATCTTGCCTGTGGCTCTTCAAACCTGTGAATTACATTAGTCTAAAAAGAAAGTCATTTCCATTTCAGCATGTTGGCAAGAAGAAATTTGTTCGAGGGTATCATATTTTAAACCATTCTTACTCCCCCCATCTTCCTTCAGTATAGATCCCCACCGTACAGCAAAACAATTTGGCACAGCAAATTGTGAATTATAAAATATGTTATTTATTCTACCACAAAATATATGAACAATCAAGATGCATTGTTTAGTTATAGGCACATTTAATAGTTAAAAATTATATCTGCACCTGATGTTGCATGTTAACAGCTAATACCATTTGACAGTGATGAAATTAAAGGATGAAGAAGAGATACAAACTACATTTTACAAGCATGATGGGTCTCCAACAATGCCATTTAAATATTATTTGTCACTATTTAAAATGAACCTTTCCCCTTTAAGCTATGCCATTATGCTCATTTGTCCTGTCACCACTGACAGGCTCTATGACTCACACACAAAAATGGTCATTAGGTACTGCATCTTCATCTTATTTAAAAAAATAGAAAGCATTCTGATGCCTCTAAAAGCCTGTAATTATTTTCATCCGAGGAGATAGTGTTGCTTGGAAGGTAATTTAATAACCTTTTGCATGTACCTGGGGAATGCCTCTCTGGGGAACCAAGGTGCCGACATGCCATTCAGTCGTCAAAACATGACCTTTAATGGTTGCTTGGAGAGAAGTTAGCCTGGAACGTTGTACACAGCGCGATGCTAATTCTGCTCTCTAATGTATGCAAAATTTAGTTCTTGAGCAATGATCTTTGTAAGATGAATTAATATAGGTACTGCTCCAGGAAACAAAAGAAATTGCAGTTGTGAGAGCTTTTCCCCACCATGATCTTTTGCTACATCGTTTTGAAGGAGCGCCTGAGCTGTCTGATTTTTTAGGAAACAACACTAGCAACAACAAAACTGTACCTGGCAACATTTCCCAGAATTTGTGTTTTTAATTCCTGCGTTGGTGAGGAATGCCCGGTATCTCTCGCAGGGAAACCAGGACAGTGGGCTGTGTGATAGCTTTACGTTAGACTGTGGTGGCTGAACAATACAATAGTGTAAATATAAACTACAAGAAAGTAAAATGACAGCGTGGAGGAAAATGAATATATATTGTGAGTGGCTTTGAAAAATTACTAATGCAGTTATGGGGTTAAAGTGAAAAGCGTTGATTTTTCTGTAGAAATAACATATGTCAGGCACCTACAGGATATAGTAAATGAGGCACAGACTATGTCCTGTGACATCAAGGTCCAGAAACTCTTTATTTTGGTAAACTGATATTAGATCCCACCCTAGTTAGAAATGCTGGGATTTCAACTCATACCCCTGACATGCCATCCGTCAATTTATTAGCACGCTGGTGCAGTAAGCCACTGAACAGGCTATATCAATTCGTTTAGGTTTTTTGTTTTTTTTTTTTTTCTTCTTCCCTTTAAAATGTCTGTAATCCTCAGCTCTGCTCTCTCAACCGGTCAACATTAAAGATTTATGTTGCACTTTTTTTTTCATTGCCACACCTGAATATGGATTACTTAAATGGGCTGTAAATAATTCATATCTGGGAATAAGTTTCCATTACTGACCAATGTTGTAATTTAATATACTCTATTATGGGTTATACAATTTTAGATTGTTTTCTGTGTGTGCATTCAGCAGTCGGGCAGACAACAGTTTAAGTAAAAGGGCAAGATGTTTGTTCAGCTTATTTTCATGTTCAATGCTGTACTGGAGAAAGTGAAATGCTAGTTTTTAGCAGCATTCTTTGTAGCTGTTCACGAAAATAAAAAATCTTAACCTGAATCAGCATAAAGAAAACTGAATGAGTAAAAGGAGGGGGGGGGCGTATTAATCTAGATTTATATTCACCAAGCAGATGTCAGGTTTTAATGTAAAATACAAACATATTTTTCAGTAACACAAAATGTATCCCCCTCTCAATATGTGTGGGTTTTTTTTTTCCCCTTCCCTTAACCAGTACTATTGCCTGTCACATGTGGTACTTGATAATTCTGTCAAAAGTACCTATAATAGAAGAGAACGTATTTAGCGAGAACTTTTTGAATAAGGTTACAAGCTACAAATAGAAATGCTCCAAAATGTTAAAGAGCATCATATTTTTAAAAACTGTCCATGTTCAAGTGTTTACACTTAAGAGATTTAAACAATTTAAGATTAAGTTGACTATAGTAAAAAAAATTAATAATAGATTACTACATGAAAATCTATGAAGTCACATAAGATAATGATTTAAAAAGGAATAATTTAAAAAGATGAATTAAAAAGTAGAATCAGAAAAGAAGGCCAACATAAACTAGGGAAAAACATGCTGTGAATAAAGTCTGTTAGATCTTGAAATAGGAGAACTGCTAAATAATGCATAGTTTTATTTTTCTATAATTTGCATAAACCTTAAGAGAGTATTTATTTGTGTAAAACTTGATGTATCGAGTAAGGAGAATAAAAAAAATGGCATTCATTTTGTTTTCATTTTGGTATTTAGGAAAAATATTCTGTTACATATGGACTACTTAGACCTAATCATCTGACTGAATGTGATGTGTTTCTTGAGCCAGGTTGGAAAGGGCTGGCTTGAGAACAGTGCCCTGGTCTTGCTGCAGGCTATGCAGGTTGGCCCAAACTCTGCTGGGGAGCAGATGGTGAGCCAATGCTTGTAGTCACACTTACCTTCCTTGCTAAATCCATAATCCCTCACTGGACACGCAGCCAAGGCAGGCTTTGGAGGCAGAAAGGAGGTTACAATCTGGACTTGGGTATTGACTGCCAGAACTGAGAAAACAGCTCAGAAATTTCAAATGCTTAACAAGTTATCTGTCTTGTCCCTAAGCCAGTGCAGCATTTTTAAAAGTAATTAAGACATGATTGAAAATGTGTGTGCCATTTAAATACAAAAATCTTCAAAAATAATCAAAACCAATAATTAAAAGCCACATTTAATATACTAGTTAGTAAAAAGAGACTTATTTAAGCTGAACTTGCTTTTCTTTTTATTGCACGATGCTGTTGAATTTTTTTAAAGGATGCTTATATTCAGGGCTGGGAAAGAAAAATATTTTTTCTGAACAAGCCACGGAATGAAACTGGATTTTTTAAAATATACAACTGTATGGAATTTTAGCTAACAGTGTGATGATGATTAATTTAATTAATTATTTAATTAACTTCATACTGAATGAATATTAGCCATATTATTACATATTAAAAGATATCTAATACGTAATGATAAGCACGATGTCCATGCACAGAAAAAATAACAGTTGCTTATAATAATCACAGCATGACTTACCTTTCTAAATATTTAATCTATTCTAAATCAAGACAGCGATCCTCAAAAATCTATAATTTCAAAAAATATTTAGTAAACAGCCAAATTGTGGTCAACTGCAGTAAAGGCTATGCCATCTGTTTAATGTAAATATCTGGGAAAAGGGAATGTCATATACAAAAGACTACAGAAATATAGTGAATATACACAAACCTTATTCTGTGTGAGTGTGTGTATGTGTGTGTGTTTGTTTGCGTATGCGATGTGTAACATTTAATTTATATTTGCCCAAAACATAACTGTGGACTCGGTCCTATAAGGTGAACCTTTGCACCAAGATGCAACAAAGTATTTAACCATGGACTTAATTTAAAGCACATGCATCATTGTATTAAATTTTGAGAGATTAAGCTCTCGCTAAGCATTTTATTAATAAAATAAAATATATCTCATAAATCATTTATGGGTTCTATGAAACTTATCTATCATACCATTTAAAGATGTAAAGTAATTTTAAAAAGGAATAGTTAATTATATAATCCATTTTAGTCACAACACAGTTAAAGTTATATTCTGATCGAGCATAAAGACATGCTTAATTTATGTAAACACCATACCCTTAACTCTGACCATTGGCCTCTTGGGATTTGCGATATATTTCTTTCTTTGTCCAAAAACCTGTATTATTCTAAAGGATATTGCTATTTGGAAACACCAGTTAATGGATTAACCAAGTGACAGTTAAAATCACTTACATTTGAAAACATTATTTATTTGTAAAGAATAATAGAGAAATATATAGCGTTGCTCATTTGCAGTATATTAGAAGTGTATGTGTCCATTCCCTTCTGTCAGAGACCAATCACTGTATGCCAGTAATGGGTGCATACATAATGTTAACTTAATTGAAATTCCTTCTGAAAGATTTGTGCATATGAAATTGCACTGATACAGAATAAGGTTTATTTTTAGGTTAGAATTAAGACTACTCTGTTGAATAAGACAACATGTATATATTTTATATTAAGTAAGAGTAAAGGGCCAGATTCTCAGCTGTTGTAAATTCGTATAATATATGTTTTCGGTGAGATTTATGAATGTCCTTAATATTAATTTCCTTGCCTTTAAGCACTTAGGTTGTTAGTGATGCGATAAACAATGGCATTATTTTCACTTAGCTTCTTAACTGATTTATGAAATGAAGTACTTTGGGCTTCGGAATTTTGCAAGTTGTCCTTTTTCCAAGGCCAGGGCCAGCAGCTCCCTGCACTGGAGAGGGGCTGCGGAGCTGGGGGGCCACAACCAAGTCTTATGTGTGTGTGTCCCTCTTAAGATTTATTTTTTTTTCTTTTATTGCACGAGAAAAGAATGAAATTAGGTTATTAAATGTGACGAACAAAAAGAAAATTTTATTCCTTTCTTGCCTTATTAGTGTGAATGATTAAATTTAAATTAATAGGATTATTTGCAGGAGTAAGAGGGGTGTGATTTGGACTTCAAGTTCGCTCAGGTTGTTGATGATAAATTTGCTTGTCTGTTGTTGGGACTTTTCTGATATCTATCATAGCTAATTTCACTAGTACCTGATTTGATTTCAAAGACAGTGGATTAGTTCATTTAAATGACTTCCTATCATTAATTTATCTCTGCCTTTGTGCATTCAGGTAGTTCCCCTTTATCCACAGGGAACCACTCATAAACGCGGGGCCAAACTTTGGCCCTGTGTTGTGATGTGATTGTTGCTTTCAAAGCAGGCTTTTAGGTATATTGTAATAAAGATTTTCTCTTTACACATGGCAGTCTTCAGAGCCCTGTCTGTCCAGAGCATTGTCAAACTATAGGCAATCACCTATTCTACAGTGATTTAATTTCCTTCAGTGTGTCTTTTTCATCCCCTGGGAAATGTGCAGTATGTCTATTTCTGCTGTGTTGCCCCCAGCTTGCTTTGTGAACAGTGAGGCAAAGAATTCATTTTTTTTTTTATCAGCGTCTACCTCTGCTGTCAATAAATTACCCATGCCATCTCTTAGAGGACCTTCTGTCTTCCTCGCTGACCTCTTGGACTATATGTTCTTGAAAAATGTCTTTTTATTTATCTTTATCATCTTGTGCAATCTTCCTTTCATTCTCCACCTTTGCTTTTCTTATCATTTTTTTACACTCTCAACTTCATCCTGTAATCTTTCCATTCCCCTCTGTATCTGATATTACATACCTCGCACACCTCCCTTGATCATTCTGCACACCCTTGTTCAGACTAATTGGCCTTTTTAACTGCTGTTATATTTGCTGCTGGATGGACAGCACACACACTCTTGTTGAGATGTTGATTTATGTTTGGAAGATTTTGAACTCGCCATCCGCTTCCTTTTCTTTCATTTTCTTTGGCTCAGTCTTTTTCTTTTAATATTTCCAAAGGCAGGAGTGAACTTATTTTATGTCACTAATTTTGCTAATTCTAGACAAATAAGAGTGTTCTACCTAGTGTTTTCAGATTTCATATCTTTCTTAATATGCCCTGTTTTCTTACTCAGAAATGAAATTCAAAGGCTAATTCCTCCTTCACTTGTAAGATGGCAAAAAGAAAATTGTGCCAGTTGTTCTCTTTGACACAGAAACCACAGGGACCATGTTCCTTTTTTTAAACCCCTTTTTTGCAGATATTCCCTGTCACTTGGCAATGGACAGTGCTGGGGATGCTGGGAATGCTCAGCATCCCCAACCTCCGTACCAAGGCTGTTATTGCTCCTGTTAGATCTCTCCTCCGCAGCACGGCCCTGCTATGAGAGACTTTCTGCATGACAGGGGCCGCAGGGTTCCTTAGGAGATTGCAGTGATCTGAAAAAAAAGCATGACTAGATTAGGAAAAGTAAACTTTGAGATGAAAAATGGCCTGACAGAGACGTGTTTGGCTGCTTATGTTATGTTAATATGGCAGTATCTGTGCTAGAGATGTTTTCTAATCAAAAATCCTAATTATTAAAAATTACCTATGCTCCTGTAACTGGCCCTTTGGAGCCCCCAGATTCCTGTTGTGTTGCTGTGATGCTTTGCAGGTTCCCATTGCTGCTGCTCTGTCCTGCACAACATTTCCATAAAGGAGTGGTAGCAGAGTATTTCTCTGGCGGCTACCTGAGCTTGGGTTTGGCCACTGCTCTTATGTCTCTCCTTTCTTTTTTCTTGGTTTAAAGGAAAAATACTGTGATTATTTCAAGAATTTCCAGGAAAAAAAAGGAAGCAGGGAAGATTCATATATTTATTGTCTTCTCCATCTTTTTGGGAATGTGGGCTTAGTGCCATTTACTTCCCTGTTACTCTTTTGTGTTCAGGAAACTGGGAATTACTATGAAAGTTTTCAATACCTCTATTTGACAGTATTTTTACTTTAGCTTCAAAACATAATTAGGTTGTCCATTTCTTTTTAATTCCAATCTTTCTTGTATTCACCAATAGTCATTAAAAGGTTTCTGATCTCACAGTGTTCCTGGTAACCAGGGATTAGTAGAAAGTATCTACCTGAATCCTAAATTATTTCATTTCTTCTCTCCATGGATAAAAATAATTTGTCTGTGATACTTTCAGAATCCCTTGTTGCATAAATTAAAAAAGTTGAAAGGTTAAAATTGACTTGGTGCCAAGTTATTGCATTAGACAGCAGATTCCATTTACTTATTTATCTGTTATTTTTATGTTTTTAAACATTTTGGCATGATTTTCATATTGTGATTCTTGCATGCTGCACATTCAGACTGTCAGCCTTTGATTCCCCCCAAGGAGATGTAAGAAGAGGTCTCATTTCAGTCTTGGAAGTTTTTATCTTATTGTTTTTTTCTAAAAGGCTAGGGGAAAGTTTAGCAAGGATTTTTAAGTCTGATTGACAAAGTGAATTCCTAAAAGTGATATATCAGCACAGGACTCAACAAGCTACTAACACAGAAGAAATGGTTTTATATATTATTCACCATTCTCCAGGGTTTCTATGCCAGTCAGAGTTGGCTTACTTCCCATATATATTATTAAATGTTTTACAGTTCAGCATGCATACAAAAGGAGTAAATGATGTGATACATACCCTTTAACCTACATATGGAATAACTTAAAATTAAACCATTCAAAGGTTTATCACAGAGTATGGATTACACAGACCAATAAGGCATATATAGATAGGGAAATAGTACAACATATTATGAATCTCTTCTCAACATTTGACCATCTTTCCTTAGATGCCTCCATTCCTAACCTCTTTATTTTATTTTTTTTTAAGCGAAATTATTAGTATAACCAAGCTAGGCAGAAGACACTGTAGGCGTTTATTAGTAAAATCGTTTGTGTGGTTCATCCACAGCCAAGCAGAGCTCAGGGAAGAGCTACAGGTGAATAAACCCCAAAGATAGTAAGTATGTGCCTTGGTGCATGTGTGGTTCCTCTTGGAAAATCAGGATAATAGAATGTAAAACTCAAGGTAGTGATAATGTACAGGTGTCCCTGTTATTTCATTGATTTCCCTGCTGAAATGACTGATGTGTTACTGGTTATAGGTTGGAGCAGTTTAACATGTTGTCCTGGATAATCCCACCCTCCACGCAAATAACACATCTGTTTTGTTACTGTGACACTCCTTGTAGCTTACACCATCCAGTCGGATTCAAAGTCATCTCTAAATTAATGTGTCCTCTCGTGGGTAACCTGCTCAGTATCTGGCATCTGTGGATTCAGGGACACCAAACTTGATGTGATTTTTTTTGTATATATTAGGTCAGGATTACTTAAGTTCCGTGTAGTCCTAATTGAAGTAATGCTTACAACAGTATGCTTGCAATTTTGGAAAAGAACACATTGTTTCATCATTCTGCTTCCTGGATGCTAAGAAAAAAATATAGGAAAAATAGCTCTGCAAGTCAATACGCTATATACATTTTAAATGTTCTTTATTGTGGACAGTCTTCTGCATTACAATGCAAGGGAAAAAATCTTTTGAGATTTTAAGTTAGAAAGGCATTTTTAGCTGCTTTTGTCACTGAAAATTAATTTTTGCTCAGCCACTGAGAGACAGCATTCTTTAAAAGTTTTAAGTCAAAACCAAGGTTATGTATAGAAGGGTATACTGAGGAAAAAATAATTAATTAAGGGATGTGGGTAATAGCTATGATTGCATCTTATTTCTTTAGATTCTGATTATTACAGTGTGTTGCAAAATTACATGCTTCAGTTAAATCATTGAGGTGAGACAAAAGCTAAAAGAAGGAAACACATGTATATTAGCACAGTTACTTTGACTATTTTTACAAGGTTTTTGTCTTCACTGAAACTAAGAATTTAAAATATTTTTATATTTCTTGCATGGCTTCTGAGTGTAACCAGATTAAATTATTAAACTACAAAACATACAGTTAAAACAATTTCTGTATATGTGATCACAAGTCCATTGTTGGTTGGGTAGCTGTATATTCTGAAGATGGAGGTTCATACTTGTCATGTATCCATTCCTTACAGGAGCTGCCCTGATGCTTTTGTTTTAAGAGTGTAGAAACAAATTCCATCCTCCATTTGGGTCACTTTGGTTCCCCAATAATAAACCATGATTCCAGTCCAGCAGCTACTCACAGGTTCAATAGAAGACATGTTAGGAGTCCTGTTAATTTAATTGGTATTACTATTGGCTAAAATTATGTTTATGATTAAATCTTTGTTAGATCCTTTAGGATCTATAGCCGGTAATTGATTCAAAAAACTTGCCTTTATCATCTTTTCTTTTTGGCAATCAAAGTAAATATGGAGTTTATAGCAAGGTTAGTAGACCTTGGCTTTAATCAGAGTCCCGAGGGAGAGAATATACATGAAGAACTAGGCTTTTTCATACCCAGATAAGATCCTTTCCATTCCTTTCTCAATTACAACATTGGCCTTATAAGATAGGCCCTTAAAATGTCCTCTTTTTAATTTCCTTCTCTGAGTCTTTTAATTAAATTAGACAATCCCGTTTCATTAGGCTAGAAGGAAGTTGTGAATACTTGGAGCTTTGCAGCAACAAGGAGGTAAACATGTGAAGTCTTGCTATTAGCATTGAACAAACGCTTCATCTGCGTGAGATTTATCCATGAATAAGGTTATTAGGAAACAATACTAATATAACCATTATTGAAGGTACAATTATTGTCATTTAAACAATTTATTTCCAAGTGAAGTTCATTCTGGAATGTTTCCTGGTAATATTGAATTACAGCAACATGTCTTTTTAATTTGTTTGATCCATCTTCTTGATAGCTACTCCTTTAGCAGCTTTGCGGAAATGTCTATCCCTTGAGTCAAGATTTTCATGTAGGTTATTGATTTTGATTAGTATATTTGTGTATACATTTAAAGTACTTTTCTCTAGATCTCAGAGATTTGGAATGAAATCCTGTAGCTTATCCAAACACGAATTTCATATGCAGAAATGAAACATGAGATTCCATCTAAGTTCCTATAACTTTTAGCTTCTTGGCTAAAAACATACATCCTGTTTGATAAGGGTACAACTGGAATGTGACAATGACGCAACTCTTGTTAGAAATCTGATGCAAGACAAATGTCTGAACCAATTAATAAAGGTCAGTCTTAAGCAGAGCTTTCCAAGGGCCGGTTCTTCTCTGGAGTCACTTTTACTTGCTAAACCAGCAATAGATGAGTATCCAGTCATATCTTCATCTCATTCAAGAAATGAATGCTGAATCCACTTGCATTCAAGTGGATTAATATAATCATCAGAGTACTTTACTTAATTCACCAACATCAACTTGTTGTTATTGAAGCTGAGTGGTGGTTCTAATTTCTGCTCCTAGATGTTCTGGCAAAAGCCTTAAAATAAGGTGAAAATACTGTATTTTTATTGTATGTTCTTTATTGCATAGCCCAATTGTTACAGTAACATGGTGCTGAAACCTACAGGAGTTATGTAGTACCTTACGAATGGAAATAGGGGTTAGTTTAGATTTGGCAAGTTGGCTCGAAAATAATACGTATCCAGGGGCCAAAATCATTAGTTTCGAATAATGTTGAAAGGCATAAAGCTGTGACTAGTGCTTCTTCGTGATTCCTACTGCCAAGGGTGCAGTAGCTGTGGTCTGGCTATGTCACAGGTCCTGCTTCGGTGTATGGCAAGATACAGTACAATACCATTTCTGTCATGTTCATATCATGGCAAAGGGTGTATTTGGTGCTTGATCTTTGCCCAGGTGACCTAGATTAAGTTAGGCAATAACAGACTCAGATCAAGAAAAGTTTGAGCAGCAGCTTCATTGACTGTGCTCTGGTCTGAGGGTTTCTCTAAAACATCTTGGTAAAATACACTGACTTTATGATGCTTGTAGGTAAGCAGCTCTAACCATTGTCCTCCAGACAACGAGGAAAAACCCTAAAAGCAAAGTGGAAGGAACTAATTTTTACTGTGACATTACTACGATTTTATAGCCTTCTTTTTGCCTTACTCTGTTACGGAGGAAGAAAATGAGTATCGCAAACATTAATGTCCATGCTTATGTGTAGCTTGAAAGTACAGAGGCTTTGTGTTATGCAGGCTGCAAAGGTGGGAAGAAACTTTGCATAATTTGATGGATTCGTTACAGAACTAATCAATTTACTCAGATTTTATAAAGAACAAGCTATAAATGCACCATAAGTAAGCATTCACAAATAAAATGTTGTATTGATTTTAATCAAAGGAATTTTCTTCTATGATTTAAAAATGCAGTTTGGTATCTGTTCAGTGAATATTGTGTTTTACCAGAAAATATTTTATGACTATTATAGTCAGTTATGTCATTAATGATTCCTACCTAATACCGCTTGCATTCTTCAGGCAACCTGAAATAGAGTTTTATAAAAAAAGAAAACAAAGTAGGTGTCTGTATCAGTATTCCCAGACAAGCATTTCTCTTGTAACATGAAACAAAGGGGTGTAAGCTCTTAAATATGTTAAAAAGTTTCAAGGTCCTTTCACTCCTAGTTATGAAAAACAAAAGAACAGATAGTGGCATGCCAAGGGGAAAGGAGGAGTGAAGACCAGTAACACAAAAGACAGATTTTGTTTGCAGACTTGAGCTGAAAAAATGATTGAGAAACCCTAACTCATGATGCATAAAGAAACCAGTATGACCTAGAAATAAGCATCACAGAGATATGACACTTAGGTGTTGCTTAAACTGTAAGACACAATACGGCTGGGAGATCCATATGTAGCATGCGTAGAGGAGCACAAGACAGACACAGGAGCCTTTCTCTGCTTTGAACATAGCTTGATCATATGGCAGAAGGACTATTAGTACTAAAATAAATGACATTTACGTTTAAAGAATTAACTTTTTTTTTTTTTAATGTAGCTTTTAACTCAGCATTACGGACCATATTGTAGCAAAAATAAGTGACTTAAGTCCCTCTTTGATCTCTTTATCATTTCATGTAGAGGTATTTGTAATCAAACTCCTGTAATCACGGAAATAAAGGTATCATTCACTGCATGCCCTTCTGAGGATCTCATGGACAAAAGGAGCTTAAGAGGAAATCAGGACAACACAGAGAAAGAGGTGTAGCTGCAATGCTCTGCATAGTGGGGATGACACCCTTATGCTTTATTTACCTGGCACTACGTGAAGGGAGTTTGTTGTCTCTCTGAATGGTGGTGGCTACCTAACTTTAATGTAGTTTTCAAATAATAAGATAGGCAGCTGTCTTCTCCTGCTCTGAGTGGACCTGGAACTTAGAGAGATATTGTAGAAATAACATGCACTCTCATTATAGATGTAGTTTAAGAGAAGTCTGAATGCATTTTCTCCAGCCTTCCTCCCCCCTGTATGTATTTCTGTCTATTTCATTGGCCACTTACTGTTTTCTATTAATTTGCCCTAATCCCGATTTTTCCACGTGTAGTTAGTTTCTCATCTGGCTCCCATTCTTATGCCACTCAGTGGTTACTTGTGTGGCAAACGAGCAAAAAACTTGGCAGTTGTTGCTGGGGTTAATGTGGAAAAATAAATCTCAAGTAATGCCAGTGTGGATTTACTTCTCATTCTTAATGGTACCAGCAGATGTTTGAGGAATCCTAGACTTCCTGAGTGTCTCCATCACGCAGCTGGCACCGCTTGGCTGGGTCCTGGCGGTGGGGGACATGTGTTGTATACTTACACTTTGATTTACGGACACTTCTGACTCCAGACGGGGATTGTTCTCACCCTGCTCACACACAGTCCTTGCCCCGTCCCACCGTATCAGGTTTATTGCTTTTGCCGTTCCTTCTTCTGCCTCTCATGCCAGCACCTTGAGAGGGGGTTCAATTTCAGTGAAACTCTCAACATGTCTCTCTGTTGAGAACGTTTCCCCAGACATCAGGCACCTTGGGCACACAGGAATAAGTGTATTTAGCATTTTCAATGTGTATGCTGAAGATCCAGAGATGCAACTTCCAACCTTCTTTATCTCGTAGTAATATAGATAATATTGTATGGATTATTTGCTCTCTCATCTGTAGCGGTGTGAACTATCTCTTTTGACACTGGCAACCCAAACCACGTCCTCAGTCATGATAGATATTGCTGAATATAAAATTAACATTCAGAAAATATGCAGTATGTTACAGCCAACTTTTAATGCACATTATCAGATGAAACAAGGGGCAGAAGGAGCAAGTATTATGTGAAGAACTAACACTTGGCTGCCCATCACAAATGCCCCACAGTTTCTGCTGGAACACAGAGACTAGTTTGTGAATCTTTGAGATATTTTGATTTTCATGACAACTCCTTTGTCTCATGATACTTGGGATAGAAAACATCTTAGTACTTTACTTTTTCTTCACAGGGAAATCACTCACTAATATATGCTTTAGATTCTGACTGCTTTAGACACCGGTAGGTTGTTTTTGTTTGGGTTTTTTTTTTTAGGAGTAGCCCTTAGTGGCACTAAATTTAACAAGTAACAACAGCATGTGCCTCACACTTGATACTTCAGGCTATGGTGACAGCTTTTAGCAATTTGGAAAATCCCACAGGACCCAGAGTGGCACTGGCTGCTGTCTTCTTTGTTTGCATTTACTTTTCTGCTTTGTCAATTTGTTCTGTGGTTGCAAAAGTAAATCAAGAGACCCAGATTTAACCAAAATAAAGTAGTCATACCTCCCACTTGTTCTTTAAAATAATCTCCCCAACAATAAACCCATTAACTGATAATAATCTCAACAACAAAAAAAAAGTTTGAAATTCTAAAATGAGAAGGAAAGAAATGAAGATATAGATATCCAACACTGCTTGGAAGAAATGACTGTAGTAACACAGTCACTCAGGGTTATTTTTCCTCTTCTTTTAACTTACAGTGCTCAAGGCACCGTCCAAGGGCCTTGAGAGGGTAGGGTGATGCTCTTCTCACACATGCTCTTCAACAGCTCTTTTACTACCATCAATCATTGAAAAATATTTTTTTGTGATTCAGTCTAATGCTTGGAGGGAGCTGCAGAGATAGGAAAAGCTATTGGCACTTGCAAAATATTAAATTGAGTACTCATGTGGGAAAGCTCAAAAAATAATGGATAAGCATGAGTAGCTTTTTTCGTATTTCTCTACACACATAAAAACAGAGAAAATGCAATGTGAGATAGGTGCAACAAACTTTTTCCTTTCTCTACATTTTTCTGTTAAGGTATCTACGGTCACCAGGATTTGTAAATAGTTAAAGGTAAAACCAGTTAAAGGTTAAAGACCAAACCGTGTGCATCTTGAACCATCCTGTACACTGACCATTGAGTAACTGGCCAGGGCAAGGTGTGCACTGAAAGTCTATAGAAGAAACTTCAGAGAATTTTTCCTGAAGCTTTGATTGGGGTGAAGAGTTTTTTTACTACCTAAAATATGGGTCAATGACCAATAGGCATTGCAAAGCCCTACCTATTGCACATTATCTTAATTATCTACGTACAGAATTTACCATCCTGTGACTGCAAAGTTAAGTTGGAAGGTAAATATTAAAAAAAAAAAAAAAAAATGTTTATGTGGAGATTTGAGAAATCCTATTGACTTGCCTCTTCAGTTTTTGCAGTTCTTCCTGTGTGCTTGTATACAATTATCCAGGATATGGCATCGCCTGTTGTTTCTTCCTGCAGGCCATCATGCATCCATTAAGGGATGCTGAGAAAACCATTCCTTTTCTCTCTCATGTACAGAGACTGTAGTCAGGAGAGGTCTTTTTAAACTGTGCATGGGCTATTTGAGTCCTTGTAGGCTGTCCTTTCTCTTTCTCTTCTTACTACTCTCTTTACCCTTTAAGTATAGTGATAATACAGGTCTCAGGAGGTTGCAACTTGAAATAAGCTGTCTCTGATACTGCCAGCTAGGGAAAAGAGGAAAGCAATAGTATAATACACTGAAGCTGGTGAGGGAAGTCAAACACAAAGTGTTGGTTCATCTCCAGGAAGTGGGAGACTGTGCAAGGAGGATATCGAGGACTAGAACACCCTGGGCTGGATGCCTTGGGTGACAGCTTCCAAGCAGAGGGAGCTGCCAAATGTAGGAGGTGAGGATGTTATGTGCATAATCTCTCCTCTTCCTTAGCAGCTATGCACTTTCCTGCCCTAAAGCTGGAAGAATTGGTTTTCCTTTCTGCTGCTAGCAGACCTTTTCAAGCAGATAAATCTACTAGAACTTAAAAAAAAAAAAAAAAAAAAAAGGAAAAGGGGAAAAAAAAAGCAACCAACAAACACATGCAAATGGACTAAGTTAGAATTGCATATCCCATCTGCTTCGTTCATTTTTAGAATAAGGTTTTCATACCTTGTACTCCTCTTTTTTCATTAGATGAAATAGCACTGTATTGTTGGCCACCTCAGTACCAGAGACAAACTAAATAACTATCCAGAGCATATGGAAAGCAAAATTTAAGGAAACAAACCTAGTTCTGCCAGAAATATCTTTTGTCTGTCTAAGAAACAGAAGAAGAACTCCTAACCTGCTTCTTCAATATAGGAAATCACTTAAGATTCATTGGCCATTATACCATAACCCTGTATTACTACAGGTCTAGAAACCTGTGACCATGAATGGACATGGTAGCACTCTTCTGATCTAATATGGCTCAGTACCCTGCCGCAGCAATGGAAGACCCTAAGGATACAGCTGTAGGAAACAACTGGTAATTATTTAACTGGAGGAGGAACACATTTATTGAAAATTATCTGGGAGTCCCAGTTGATGTAGGTTAAATAGGAGCTCATGGTGTGCTCATGCTGAGGAATCAGCATACCACATAGTGAGCTAGATGGGGAGGAGAATGGGAGGTTATCATCTCCCCTGCACAGGACAGTGAGGCCACCCCAGGTGTGTGCTGCTCAGGTTGGGCTCCCAGGTCAAGTGAAACATGGAGAAATGGGAGAAGGTTCAGAAGAGGTAGCTGAGTGCCTAGGGCACAAGCCCCAAAAGAAAAGGTAGAGGGCAATGGGCTTGAACAGTCTGATGAAGACTAAGGGAATTTGCAAAGAAGACAGACCAACGCCCTTTTCAGTAGCAGCAGATTGGACAGTTGCTACAAATTACATCTTGGAAGGCTCAGTTTGGACATTAGGAAAAATATTTTGAAAAAATATTTTTTGAAAAAGAGTACAGTACAACACCAGAACAGGAATCTTGAGTGGTTGTAGAGTCTCCTCTCTTGGCTGTTTTCATGACTTGGCTAGACAAAACCACAGGTGACGTGACCGAGAACTGGCAATACAGGTTTAAGTGAGAAATTGGACAAGACCACTTCCAGTGTTCCTGCCTGAATAACATTTCTGTTGTTTTCTGTTAGTTTCTGGAAGGTTTGAGATAGGTGTTTTCCTGATATACAAGGAAAAGACGTCTCTGATTAATGACCTTTATAGTTGTCGGGTATCCTATGTGTCCTTACAATGGCATTTGATTGGGAGTTTCTTCGTTTTTTGTCCTAAAATATTGTGGAGGAGTGGGATAAAAGAGATCAGTTATTGATTTATACAAATAAATGATTGTTTCAACCATTAGAATTGAATTTTGGTAATCGGTACTCTGCAAATAAACCAAACTTACAATTTTTCAGATTAACTCTGTATTGGCCGCTGCTAACTGGTTTAATTTTAGCTGGTTTAACTCTTGCAAACCATCAATCATCTTTTAATACTTGTTAATAATTTAACAGACTTTGTATTTATTATTTTGGTCAAAATGAAATCTTGCTTGAAATTCCTTAAGAAATATAGTTGTCACTGGAATCGATCACATCTCGATTTTGATTTTTTTTTTTTTATTTTGAACATAAATTGCATCTTTATTGAGGAAAATCTGGTGAAGGGATTAAGAAAAGTAGCAAAAGACACTGATGGTGGGAGTGGTTGTCCTCTGTACTCCATAAAAGGCTGGTGTATCAAGTCAATGCACCTTTTAGCTGAATAGAATGTGCAGGGGGGGCAATATGTACCACTGAATACAAGGGATATGAATTCTTTGTATGATCTAAGTATACACTAGAAAAAGCAAGAGCAGATTACAGACTGGGATTTAGATTATGAATTTAAACATCAAACAGTTTAGTGAATTTTCTTGTATAAAGGCAATCAAGTTTGTTAATGAACTTATCAGTAATCAAAATATGTCTTTGGAGTTTTGAATGAGGGTATATATACTTTCTACAACATATTTTTCAAGCAAGGGCTTGGAATGTCTGATTACTACAAATTATCCATATGTATGTAGGATTTGTGTCAGTGCTTCTTATGCCACTGGAGAATGGATTTCCATTGAGTTTTCCCCTGTGGAAATCATGAGTCTGAACTCCAGTATTATTTTTATTTTGAGATAAAATTAACTGTGTGCTTATATGATCACTTCAAAACTATGGTGTGCTCAAACATCAGGGGCAGACCTGAGAAACACCCTATTCTTCTTTTAATTACGACAACCAGAGCCAATTAATACAGCAGGCTTACTCAACTAATCAAACAAACCAGTTTTGGCTTGGGGAGTATAAAGGTCCTTATGCAAATATTGATTTACATATCCATATCTATATCTTACATACATGCAGAGATTTCCACTGACTATTAATAATAACAAAATTTCTGTGAGAAAAAAATTAATTAGTGGAATTTGGAGACCCTGTGCCTCTATCTTGACAGCGTAACATGGCCATAGTGCCTTGAACTGTGTAAATGTACACTTTGTCTCTACTTGTTCATTGGGCCCCTTTGATGTTGCTGGTAAACTAGAATCTTGTTCATAGGCCAGTTTATGCCTTAGCATAAAAATGAATGGTTTCCTTAAAACACACATGTTCTAATTCACATTATTGGTGAGGAGATGACTTGTGCTTGAGCTTTTAAAAATGCTCAATCTTGAAAAATGTCTGTGGAACCAGTGAGCTCCCAGTACGTAGGTGGTGCAACATCTGTGCGTTGACATGTGAGGTATTTTTAAAGCTAAGTAAGGTGGAATTCACTGCATTCAATTTTTTTTTTTTCATATGAAAGATTGTAAATTAATGCAGGTGATTTTTTTCTGACAGTCATAAACAGCTCTGTCAGTCATAAACAGCTGTCCAGTTACTTTTTCCTATGCAACTGATAGGATGAAATACAGTGAAAGGAAGCACAATCTTTTGAATTTTTTCATACACAAGAGCAACATTTGTGCCTGCTGCAGTTAAATAACTCAAGGACTATTACACAAGAGCTACTACAGAATCTGTGATTATCTATTTAGTTTTCTGGTTTTAGGTCAGGTACACCAAGATAAATAGTGTTGGGAAATCTTCCTTAAGTGTTGCAGACCCAGCTAAGTAACTGTCGTGAATATCAATGGAAATTATGGCTTTAATTCACTTTATATCTGAAGGAAAGTGGCTGTCTTCTGATAGCCCGGGTATTGTCATATGGCCAGTGCCTGAAAGGTAAATGAGATTTTGCTTGCTCCGACATCCATAGTAACCAAGAATACAAGAAATTCAGTAGATATAGCTGCCGGAAGGGGATTCACATTGGAAAACTACCAAGAGAAACCAAAGGAAAAGCAAATTTCATAAAGTGGCAATGCTATGATAATTTTTCTACCTTCCTTTCTCTGATTTTATGTCTGTTGTACTGGTGATTAAAAGTCTTCATCTTTTGATTACAGTGAAATAACCTGGCTTCCATTGGAAAAGTGTCAATATTGTGAATCATTTTTGCAACCTTAATGGAGAGTCTAAGGTGATGAATCAACCTCTTAAGCCTAAAGTTGATTTCTCTCAGTCAGAATTTAGACCTATTTATAGCGCATTGGAGGTGAAGTTTGTATTGCCTTTGTCTTTTCTATGTTTGCTTGGTGAATAAATGGGAGATATTATGCTGAAAGGTTCACATTCCAAGGCCTTTTAAAAAAAGGCATTGTGGTTTTGTTAAACTTCAGTAAAAGACTTGCTGTCTTCCTCTTACTTTTTCAAATGTGGAAGTGTGGCACGTACCTTTCCAAAAAGCAAGATGCCGTGTCTGTTTTCCTCCATCGCATTTTTCTTCGCAAATCATACTAACTGCACCGTTCAAGCTTCTGCTTAATTGTTCTTTTTAGATAAGCACATTTTACTGTATCCGAGTGCATTACTAACAAGCCACAGGTCTGCACCAGATGGGCAGGTGAAAAAGTGATTATGAGGTGTGTGATGATGGTTCTGTATCCATAATACATTCATCCCAAGGTTCACTCGCGCATCTGTTATGTATGTTGTTTTTCTTTTTTACTAGTACCCTTAGAGATATTTAAGCAGGTGATTCTCTACAACTAAAAGACGATAAAAGAGAAAAAAGTGAACAAGGGGTCTTTAAGGTGGCACCGCAAAGACAGTGAGACATGCATATTGCTGGTATATGCCCCTCTAGCTCATATAAGATTCAGATGAATATAACAGTGTAATCATTTTCATTAGCAGGTTTTGGATTGATACTTGCTTGCATATTAATGCTGATTACCGAGTCTTGAATTTATCAGGGTGTAGCTGAAGTAGCTGGTGCCGTATTGAGGAAGGAGTGAGGTGGGAAGCACGACCTTGCTTTCTCTCTAGTTTGCAAAAAGACTCGGAGGGCTGGCAAGCCCAGACCCGATCCAGGTGTTTGAATTCCCCAAATATTCATCTGTGCCTAAACTTTCAAATGTCATGTGTCTGGAGAGGGCATTTTAATGTAATGCTTCACTCCTCAAAGCAGACACAGCTCAAGTTTTTAAGGAGAAAAAAACCCCATTGATTCTTAAGGTGTTTTTAATTAAGTCGTTGCTGATAAGCAGCTTCATGTAAGGCTGCTTTTTTATTTCCCTGCATCAGTTATTCATTTGTTTTTATAAATCAACTTTGCAGAAGCTTTAGTGGTGCCTTTGTTTAGCACCAATTACAAAAAAGATTTCATGCAATTGAGATGTTTTCATTTAAAAACATGGAGATTACACATGCAAATTTTTTGCTGAAAATGGGGAAAAGCAGTAAGGTATCCTTGGTTAACTTTTTAGTTATTTAAAAGTAGCTTGTTGGAGATTGAATATTTCTATGTTTCACTAGAGCTTTTAAATATAAAAGAGATATGAGACTATATCTGACACCATCAGGCATATTATATTAAAATTTATGAACAACTTCATCAAAAACCACTTTCCTTCTCCTGCATAGAGACAGATTTGTTCTGACATAAACGTTACATGGCTGGTTGCAGCCTCAGATTAATGCGAAGACCCTGGCGATTCCTTTTAGACGTTATTTTATGAAATAATACCTGTCAGCTGCTGCCTGATCCCAGAAAAGGGGGCAGGTTTTCCAGGTCATCCTGCCATCTGTCAGCTAAAGCTCATCTGTCCCTCCACATTACCACCTGATCTGTGCTAACAGGCCTCACAGGGAGCCCCGCTTCATTGGCCCGGTGGGAGCCCGGCAAAGAGACTGTGCGAGGACATCACCTGTGATTCCCAGATTTAATTATCACTGAAGTGATGAAGATGTGCACACAGATTGAAATGCTTTTGAATAAATGCATGGCTCTGGATAGGATTTTTTTTTTCCCCTTTCCTTTTTTCCCCTTTCTTTTTTTCCCCTTTCTTTTTTTCCCCTTTCCTTTTTTCCTTTTCTTTTTCTTTTCCTTTCCTTTTTTTCCCCCTTTTTTCTTTCCTTTTTTTCTTTCCTGTCCCCCCCCCCCGCCTTTTATTTTTCCTTTCTTTTTTTCCCCCTTCCTCCTCCCAGTTCACTTTGCCACTTCTAACAAAAACCTCGTCTGGGTTTTCCGACAGGCATTGTGCAAAACATGCGTGTGTGCACACGCACATGCATATATGTAAAACTTGAATTACAGTGTTTAATAATCAAATGAAATATAAATGTTGCTGGAATCGTCGCACATGCACTTTCAGGAAAAAAATTACCTCTGTTTTGTGCACAGCCTTTCACCGCAAACACGATTATTTTCTGAAAAGGCTCCTTATTATCAAATTCTAAAGCTGTATTGATTGTTGCTAGATGGGAAAATCAGGTTGCATTGTAATTCTAGCTTGTTACCTCTGGTCCAAGGCGCAGCCTGCGTCGGCAGGTACCTGGGGTACCCTGCCGAGAGGTAATGGCGGGGTTCGTGGCGGGGCTGGACCGGCTGCGGAGGGGCAAGAGGGAAGGAGGGCACAGAAACCCTCTGGAAACGCCGGCGACCGCAGGCACCTTGCTTCCCCCCTCAATCAATAACGCGGCACAAAAGTTATTACAGGTCTGGGCCTTTTTGACTTCAAAGCTGCTTAGGCAGTATGTGGCATTAATTCCCTCCTGTACAAAAATGTAGTTGATAATCACCAGGCTGAGGGGAGGATTTAGGACTAGAACAGCAGATTTCCTCACAGATTACAGCCTAAAACCTAGTTTCTTGGGATAAATCGGGATAATTAACTGTAGTGAAATATGTTACCCTTGTTGATTCGTACCCATGTGATACTTGTGGTACGGCTGCGGAGAAACGTTTATGCCATTATGCCATCCCACAGCTTCCTGCAGTGGAGGTGCAATCCTTAACATATATATCTTTTTAACACTGGAGAAGGGGACTTGTCAGGAGATAATTTAGGCAGTGGTGGCTGCTAACTGAGACCCTGGAAGATTCGGTGCAAAGATCCACCGTCAGAGCTCAGGCCTGCGAGGCACCATGTGCTTTATTTATATCTTACCCCGCCGCTGACTGCGGTTGGGTCAACTCATTTAATTCAGAGCTAACCCCTCTGTTGCTGCGTGCTGATGGGGACAGCACTGAGCATCGCTGCTCCATGGAGGAACTACTCACCACCCTAGCATCTGGGGTCCCTCGAATTAAGGAATTACATCACGCTGATAGCGTTCGTGATAGGAATTTCTTTGAATTTCATCAAAGGAGTGAAGCATTGAAGGGGTGAGACATGCAGCTCCACAAGAGGTGGTGACACCCCTGGCTTTCTTTGGTGGCTTTCTCTGGTGACTTGACCATGTCACCACATGGCATCATGCCACAGCCTTACACCTCTGCCTCCATTTCCCCCATATAGGTGGGTAATAGTTATACTCATGCTTGTATAGAGTTGCAAAGGATTAGCTAGATTTTTAACACAGCCTTGGATAAGAAAATAAATGCTTTCAGCCTGAAATTCAGAGTTACAGTCCAAAAGAGACAGAGTTTCTTTCCCTCTCCTCAAAATGTGTTTTGTAACTGCAACTTTTCATTACTGTAGTTCGGGAGGTTGCCTGCTATTCTCTGAAGGATGGTGCAGACATTTATGAGGCTGCCATTTTTGTTCTAATCCTAAAGTAAAGTTCACATACCACCACAGCAAATGCACTGCCCAGATCTCCAGATGTCCTTGTGTCAAGCAGACAGCAGACCCAACATCCAATTAATGTATTTTTATAATAATGGTTATTTTGTATTTTAATGATCTCTCTTGATAAACAAGTGGTTTATTTACAAACTTTTAAATTAAAATTTAATTAGTTTAAAAGCAAACTGGAAAATGGTTTATTGCATGCAGCTAAACGAGTACAGAAAACTATAGGAATAGAAAAAATTACAATATGCTTTTAATCTGGAAATTTCAAAGAAAAGGTTCTACCAGTGTCCAGTATAAGTATAGAACTGGTTTTAGGTGTACACATGAATAAAGCCTAGTATAAAAACAGTATGTCCAATGGTCTCACTTGCTCACATCTCAAAACTGCTGTACTTCATTTTCTGTTTGTACAAACCAAATAACAGAATATTAAGAGTCATTTGAGGTCATAATTAAAGTTCTTTGACATCTGCCTTTTTTCTGTTAGCCACGGTTACCAGATGTCCATGTCATGGGAACTGAAAATTATTAGTCTAATCATGTTTTTAATAAAAAGTAACAGAAACTTGTATATTTTAAAGTTGCTGAGCATAAGCTTGCCAGGCTAAAAGAGATTGCAGGGCTGCTTCCCTTTATTTTTATACTTGTCTGATGTTTTTGTGTTATTGTTTGCTTTATTGGTGCAGTGCTCTGTTTTTCCATGCTGAGTGTTACTCAGCCAGTCCGACCCTATTGGCAGAACGAACTGAGTTATACATTTTCATTAAACTGATACCTGCCTGTATTTCAGTCTGCTGTGACTACACGGCTTGTTCCTTTACCTGTATATTGATCAGCTTTATTTTATAGGGCAACTATACTAAAAGCACTGTTGTTTTCGATTGTCTTTATTTCTGTTCACATGCTGGTCTGTTCTTGCCGTATTGATTTGACTTTTTATAC
Source organism: Nipponia nippon (assembly GCF_047370975.1). Classification (NCBI taxonomy): domain Eukaryota; kingdom Metazoa; phylum Chordata; class Aves; order Pelecaniformes; family Threskiornithidae; genus Nipponia; species Nipponia nippon. Next base: position 95,962,710 of record NW_028262369.1, read on the forward strand.
ATTGCTTTGCTTCTACCACATTAGCACCCATTCACCAGCTTAATGATCATGGCACTGTATGGAGTACAGTATATTGGCTTGTTAAATCATTTCCATCATATTAATTTCTACTTAAATGTATTACTGACCTATTTTTACTGTGCCACTTCCAAAGTTGTCTTTGTTTGTCTAAAGCTGGCTGTCCTTCGTTGCTATAAGCATCCCTAGTTTTCTGTAGCTCTATTTTTAATGGCTTTTTTTTCTTTCTATTTCTCTCATGTCCCTCAGATTCTTTTTTTACTCTTTTTTTTCTGTACTTTTACTATGCTTTAAAACTCATGAAGATGCTTAACTTTAGTGTTATGAGCTAATCTTGTGTTTAAACGTACATGCTCAACTTTCCTTTTTTCTCTTTGTCCTTGTACCTGGAAATGACAGCATCTTGATCTAAGACCTTCTTTAAATTTTTATTCCTAAGCCTTCTCTAATTCCTCCTTCAGATGTCATTATTGGGACAGGCTGAGAAACCTGGATGCTGGGGCTCCATGTTGTTATACGGTGTCATGTATGTTATGCATTATGTTATGTCATTCAAATATGCCACTGCTTAATTCGTCTTGGGGAGGATGGAGAGGAGTTGTGTATGGAGAGGTCTGCAGTACATCTGGTTTTCAGCCATGGGAAGGGAACGGAGAAAATGGGAGGCTTTCAAAGGCAGATGGAGAAGGAGAAAAGCTAAGACCAGCTCTCTCCTCTTGAGAGCAAAGAGTTCCTGGGAGGGGACTGAGGACGCAGCATGGTGCCTGAAACCACATCTTCTCTGAACATTTGGTGGCAGCAGGAATTAAATTGCTCTTAACTTTCTTTGGAAACAGTGTCTTCAGTGCTATTGACTGGAATAAGAAGAGTAGATTTTATGGACAGAGTTTTAGATGCAATACACCCTTTCATAAAAAAGTCTTTGTGATTAATTTTTTTTTTCCTGTTTTTGTTTCTGTCTCAGCCTTTTTTTTTGTCAATCAGAAATCATAGCCATGTTTCAATGGTGAAAAGCTGAACTTTAATCAATACAGAGAGCTTGTATTTATTTGGAGATCAGACTTTTCTCACATATTTCCAAGCAAAACCTGCTGGTTGCTTATCCTGAGCTATAGGTGTCGTTTTGACTCAAGACTGGGGTTATTTAACTCTTTGTATGGCCCAATGGGTTCCATTCCCACCTCACTTCCCCCAGGGAGTAATGTAGTATAATCCTGGTATTATAATACCTTCCTTTTCCAAGCCAAGTTTGAGGCACAGCTGAGCAGGGCAAAACTTACTCTGCGATTATAGCGGATAGCCTGACTGACAGTGTGGAAATTTGGGATGTGCACAACCTACTCAGTTTATATTTCATGATGTGGAAAGGAAATCTGGGTTGCTGATTTTTTTTTTTTTTCCTGGTTCATAAAAATGCAAAATAGCAAATCTAATAAGTTAAGTTTTACGTGTAGTTTGGCCATGAAACAAACTTTTCTGAAATATGTAATGAAAAGTGACATCACACTCATCACTATCCTGTTTTAAATTTAAACCACTCTGCCTTGCATAATCAATGAATTACAGAAAATTGTAAAGCCCTTAAAATTCTGAAATGGTTTCTGGCATTTAATTATATAAGATTTTTGACCTGGCTAGGCAGATAATGTTAACACAGCTTTAATACTAAACAAGACTGAACATGTGTGTGCTTGACTTTTATTAAACTCCTACTGAAGAAACAGATTAATTGGAGGCTGATTCATTGGTGAACAGGCGTTAAAGACAGAAGGACCTTCTCACATTTTGTTCTGTTACCCAGGCTTATGCCATCTCAGGTTGGCAAGGAGATCCCAACTGTAGTGTTTTGAAATGTAACTGAAAGAAATTTTAGAATAACAGGTGCAAAAAAAAAAAAAAAAAAAAAAAAACCACACCAAAAAAAAAAACCCTCTACACACAAAAAAAAGGAAAAAGCAAAGTGAGCCATTTTCAAAATGCTGATCTGATTCCTTCCTATTCTGTCTTGCCAAATGACCACCTGACACCTCACTGACACAGGTATTGCCCAGATAGGTTTTCATTAGTGATGTTAAAAGTGTAAATGGGATCATGGGAACCAGCATCTGTTGCGATGATTTCCTACATGATTATTACTTCTCCCCCCTCTAAGAACAATTTTTAAGAAGATGTGTACAAGCCGTGATTAAACCACTTCAGATTAAGCTCAAAGTAAATTGAAAAAGTCCTTCTTAAAGCTCTCATTTAACAGTGCTTTACATCCATCTGTAAAATCAGAGCTTTGCTTGCGAGCACCCTCGGAATAGCCCACTTCCCACAAGGTAGCAGAGGTTAAAAATAAAATAGCAAGAAATCCGTGGCAAAGCACATGTGAGATTAACGGGGTGAAAGTACTGGAGTGGAGAGCTGTTTTCTTCTGTCTGAGCTCCTTGTTCTGTCGCACAGCCCCCAGTCTGGAAATCTTAACACTGACACTTTTGTACAGATCGGTTTGTTAGCGATTTCAGATTTTAATTCAGCACCCTCGCTTGATTATTACTGACATTTCTTTTTTGTAATACTAGGAGAGAGAGAACTTGCGTAAACAGATTTTTGCATGAGCTAGGTGGTGGGCAATTTTGACATCAGACCCTGAAACTCGAGAGAAATATGCTTGCTTCCAAGGTGTATTTCTGGAATTAAAAAAGGAGATGTGATCTGGGAGATTCAGCTGTGCTCTTCGGTAGCTCCAGGTGGATGCTGCTGATTTCTGGGTGTTTGTGAAAAGCAGGAGACTCTCCTGGCTTTATTTGGTTCTTGTGTGAAAGTGGGAGAAAGGAAAGTATTTTGACAATTACCCATTGAGCTTTTCACTTCATTCAAATCTGCAACGCAGCGCTAAAGTTGGTGAGTGGGTGTGCAAGGGAGAAGCAAAAAAACAAAAACACGTACTATAAAAGCAGGCTAAACGTTTTCACAGTCCCCTGCAAATTAAAATCTCCACATTTATTAAAGTTCTACGGTTTAAAATCATATATTCCTCTATCTTCATTACTCCTGAACATTAAAGATACTGTTAAAAATTAACGTCTGATGTAAATCACTTGGAGTTAAATACATTATATGGCTTAATTTATGAAATTATTTGGTCTATTATGTTTTATGAATGTTTATTTTACCCTTACAACCCGAAATTGTAGAAATTAAATACCATAATGAAATTGTGAGCTAAATTGCATTCTCTTACAGGTTTATACTTACGCTTACGCTTATTATTGTGCAGCAATAGCAAAAAATATTTGGGGAATTATTATTACAGCTGTTTCCAGGATTAAGGGTAAAATACCCTCTTTTTTATGCATTAGTTCTTAGTTCATTATAACTGGCATTCCACAGGTAAAAACATAAAACCCTAAATTGAAAGTGCTTGGAAATTAAAAAAAAAATAATAAAAGGAATGTATTTAAAACAAGGTTCTTATCTAATGTTATAGCTCAGCATATTTTCTGTCTTTCTAAATATAATTTATGAACTGATTTTTCGGCTGTATATATTAAGTTCCCAAGGTGGATTACAAAAATTTAATATAAAATACAATACATGTACAAGCAGTTTAAAAAAGGTATCTCAATGGCTATATATCATAACAAACTTTCTTAATATTTGCCTTGCAACAGCTGATTTTTGATTTTTTTCTAGTGCAGTAGAGCTAAAACACAATAGCTGAAAGGTGAACTTTTTTGTATTCCAACATTCCCAGCCTGGTAAAACTGTTCCGCTTGCTACATGATGTTATAAATATCAAGATTAGTTTCTTCGAAAATTACCAGTGCCAGCTGCATCCAGTTTCCCATGTTCTATAGTATTTTGTTACCAACATTCTCAGTTTAGTGAGAGGGTTTTAAAAATCAAATTAGTCACAAAAATCCTCAATATTAAAATCTGTTTATATGTTTCCGATATATTTTAAATATTGTACATAAATCCATTTGCCTTGCTCAGTCAAGTACTCCCACTAATATCACTGTTCTCCTAGCCTTTTAGCCCAATGTGCTCCTACATTAACAATAACCAATTTAATTTCTTCCTTGGTACTCAGCACCTACAATTTAGATAACTGACAATCATTAAATTGTCTGTAGCAGTGGCTGGTATACGTGTGCCTATATATTTTGCAGACATGTAGGCATAAATATATACCTATAACATATCTTTTAAAAAAAAGATTCCACTGTACTGTATTATGACCTCAGTAGTGCAGCACATATATTATGCTTATTCTTAAGAATCCTATTGAATCATGAGCTCTATTAGTACTGCACCAGAAAGTAGCAATTTCTGCAGTCCCGAAGTCCTTACAAAATCTTGCTTTGGACCTGTGTGTATTTAAGTTCTTCTGCTGACATCATTTCAGTCTGGGAATATGACATACGGCCACTAATCCAGGATTAATTGAGCACTTATGTGCAGTACAAAACATTCTTTATATATTGACAAATATTTCTAAAAAATGGATTGGTATTTTTGCTGTTAATTGTTTCATTACTGACCTTTACCTCTGCAGACATATGCAGTTTTCGTTTTTTTGGGTGAGACTTTCAAAATATTTTTTTTTTAAGTGTCCAATGCTCAGTGTTAGCAGTGACATTTTTACAGTCTATTCAGAAGCATATATTTCAGTCTTTTGTATCTCATTTCTTTCTATTTATTTAAAACAACTTAGCATGGAAAATCTTGCAGATTTAAGTGACAGTGATGATGTACAATATGCATAAAATGAGCCTGTCCCTACCCATGGTGTGTATTGCTAGGGACTCCATTGCAATATTTACAGTTAAACTAAACTTTTTCAAATGAAGCAAAATTGCATTTGTTTTGCAGATTTGCTCATCATTAAATGTGAAACATTTCACATTTGTCTTTTTGAGTAATTGGCTTTTTAAAATGATAAGGTGCTCTGAACACTTGTTATGTGGATAGGTCTGACGTTGTATCCCAGAAATCCATATGCCATACAGACAGAACAGAAGAAAGATATTCACAAGCATGTCACAGATTGGACTGAAGCAAGCCAAAAACCAAAGTGCCATGGCATTAACAATAGCACCAGATTTACTGTCACGATTGCAATCTGTGCTGTATCATAGACAGAAGGAGAACTTTTGATAGGTAACACCTCAGTGTTTTTTAAATCTTTTTGGCAAATTATCATTTTCATTATATTTTTGCCTGCCATATAATATTATTATAATGGTATTAAGTCACACACACACACACACACATGCATGTGCACTATGTTTATTAGCCCTCAACAAAAGGGCTGATTTACGTTCCGTGCTGACTATTCCTCAATAAAAAGGAAGGTATTTTACTAAAGACTGACATGTGTTTTAAGGCAAATCATCCACAAAAGTAGCAGTGATTTTTCAAACATGCATTAAGTTAATAAAATCTTAGTTAATAAAGTCTTAGTTAATAAAATCTTAACTAATAAAGGTACAGAGAGAAACTATGCGCACCACATAAAGCTCAACAGCTCAGAAGTTTCCAAAGTTTGAAGATGGTAAAGATGCAGGATTTGGGGGAAATATTTTTTCTGGGGTTCAATCACAGCTGACTGCATTTTCCCATTGCAAGTATGTAGACATTTCTTTTTGACCATAAAATTGTACATTTTCTTCTAGTGTAAAAAAAGCTGCATAAAGCAGATTTGGCAATACCATAATTCATGTTGAGCTCTGATAAGTGCTGAAAAAGATTTACAAACTCACAGCTTGACACTGAGCCCACATGTTGGGTAGAGTGGAGAAAAAGCTCTAGAAATACTACACAGAGCTTCCTGGCAGCAAACAGAGAAACATCAGTCAATTGTTTTTCTTAATTGAAAGCCACCTTGGGACCTTGTTGAAAATAACGTATCTGCCTATCTTTTCTGCTGTTTAAATTACCTGGCTGGGGGAGTTGTCCTGCGGCCATTCACAACAGGCTTTTTAGTGAAAGAAAAACACTGAAATTCTCACTTTATATGAATTATAGATCTGAAACGCACTTCACGTAGGTAGGAAATGAGAATCACGAGAGCGCAGAAAAACCTACCTAAACACGAGTCCGAGTGTTGCTACCTTCTTTGCACTGGAAAGTACTTTTTTTTTATACTTTTCGAGCATCCTCTTCTGCAAGTCTTCATCGCAGATATCGCCCTTGTCTGAAATCATTGGGACTACTTGTGTGAGAAACGGTTGCTTGCATAATTTTAGCTTGCTACGTTGTACTTAAAACTATATTGGCAGCGCAGTTGGTGCTTGATATTCTTCGAAACGTTTCAAAGTTTACAGTGGTGCTGCTGCTGTGTTTTGCACTCGTTGCCATAAAATAGAGTGTTGCCACAAAATGTTGTGGGAGCTTCATTTAAATACCATGAGCTGTGCTCTCCCGCCTGGAGTCTGGTGAAAATCAGGAATTACTTACAATTTTGATTAAAACAGAGAGTAGTAGATTTTCAACAACTTTCTTTTTTTTTCTCCTCAGTTTCAAAAGGTTTGGCTAAGCATATGCTGTTTTAGGTTCACTCTAGCTTGAGGGTAGCATCTAAACCTGTCTCCAGTCTTCACTCTTACTGATGCAGACATCACTGGAGATGAACCTTTATTAGCAGCAGCTCTATTCCCACTTTCCTGGACTTTTCCTGTGACGCCACTGCTAAAGAACTGGAGTGGTTTATGTAGGTAGGAAACACATGTAAAGGGGTTAAAGATATAAAAGATGAATCATTTTTGATAGCCGTGATGTTGCCATGAGTGGCGGCACTTGCTTTTACGTGCTTCTGCCCCCGAGGTGTGAAGGTATGTGCAGGTATTGGATATTTGCTCCCAGATCTGGGGCTGCTGCTATTTACTGCTCTGGGAAGGGCAAAGTGAGATAATCCTTGGATAAACCTAATTGCAACTTTCCCTACCTGCTTGCAGTAGCTTTACGGTCTCTCAGATCTTCACTAACAGAGTCAATAATTTGTTTGAACAAGTTTTCCATCTAATCATTAACACACTTAAAGCCTATAATGAGCTCTGTATACATGCAAATGCATCTTTTTTAAGTGCTTGTGTAGATTTAAGGGCATTGTTTCCTTGTAAAACGGAATTCAGAGCTTTTTCTCACATAAACACTACAGTCCTTAATAAGGGATGGATTGGCAGCAACTTTCTAAGTTTATTTAATTTTACAGTACTTTTGTCCTTACATATTGTATTTGGTATCTTTTAAAGAAGAGAAACACTTTTAAACCTGTATTAAATCAAATGCCTTAGAAGATTTTCCTCAACTCCTCTCGTCTTCTTATACTAGTCAGTGAATGAATGGTATCAATTCAGAAATGAAAGGCATTTATAAACAGATATTTTTTCAACTTTATCAGGCACTGCTCAACTCCCATTGTATTGATATAATGATACTTCAAAATAAATAAAGAAATTCGTTACTATAACAATGCCAATAAAGAGAAAGGCAGTAAGATTGAAATGGGGACCATTCACGCTCCATACGACAGCTCGGAGGACTCTAGCAGAAGAGTAACCAGCTCAGTGAAAAATCAGAAACTGTCATTGCTATTTAACACTGCAGCTTTTCACAGTAGCTCAGCACAAAGTTATTTAGCACAGGTGTTTCTGTAAGTCTGATACATTGGGAAAATTCGCAAGGTTCTTCATCTCTCTTGCTCCGTGTCGGCCGTGAAGTTGGTCCTGTGATGCAGTGAACGGGTTTCTAGTAGGAAATAGAGCTTATAGGCAAATGAGCAAGTTCAAACATAGGAACTGATCTAGATTCATTTTCTTGGTTGCTAATTTTTGTAACACATGACAGTAGTGAGGTGAATGACCTGTCATCGAGCAAATGCAGTGAAAAACGGGAATGAGTTATCATTCATATTTAAGCGTGAAACTGAGATCCTGTTCTCTTCTCCGATAAAAGCAGCTTTCCCGAATAATACGGCTATCAGTGCTCTTTCTTTGTTAAGTGAGTGTTTTGATAAATATTCACCTTTTTTAACATTTCTCACTAGTTTATTTAGATGTGGTGTATTTCTGTGCTTTGCACCACAATGTTTCAGCCTATGTGTGTTTGCATTTCAATAAGAGATGAAATGGTATAATTGAATTTCTAAACGTCTAAAACTCTCAGTAATTTTTTTTTCTTTTAATTCTCAAGTTCTGTCAGTATCTAACTTATGGCTTCATTCTTTGTAAGGTCATCTTCTAAGCGAGTGACTCCCAGTTAATCTTAGACATTATGAGCTTGGCTGTGATAGAGAATCAGTTCATCTGTTCTCAGGAGTGAGTTATGGGGATTGTTGGCAACTGAAGACCCAGAGCTTAGCTGAAAACTAAGTAAAATTTCTTACATAGTTATTATTTTTCTCTCATTTTTTTCAAGGTGATCTGGATGTGTTTTGACTAGTATAGCCAAAGGTTAAAGAAAAAAAAAAAATCATATTTCTTTTCTGATACTATGTTCTTCAACTAGGTAGATAAGGTTACCAGTTTGGGTTTGCTTCTAACAGTGAAGGAACCAATAGGTGGTTGTCTTTTTTGTCATTCTTTTGGGGTTTTTCCCCCTCTAATTCCTTAATAAGCTCTTATCTTCTCAGTTGGGCTAGAAGGTATAGCTTTCTTTTGCTGTTAGGCTTATAAGCAATAGCTAACTTCGTTGCTTGTGGTTCTGCTGTTAATTTACATGCAGCTCTTACTGACTGTCACTAACATATCTTTTGTTCCCTGAAATATCCACTCTGTGAATAAATATAACTTTTTTGCTATTTTTGCTCTGACTGATTTGCTCATTTCAGTCTTGTGACTGAAAACAGCGCAAGTACTCATATTCTGAAAGTTGCATATTGCTTAATGAAGTACCTTGCTGAATCAGGGCTACCGTGTTCCAGCAGATGAAAGAAAAGCACGTAAGAAGCTGTACTGCCAGGTTCTGCTTTGAATGTTTTTCTTTTAATCAAATTTTAGACTTATTAGCATAGCGGATCATGGTTTTGCAAAACAAACAAAGGCTTCTAGTCTTATTCTTGAAAGTGTTGGGAAATGTTAATGTAATTGGTTCTGTTTATAGTTCAAACCCACTTACATGTCTCCGCTCATAGGCGTGAGTAAGAGAGAGTCAGTCAGCTCTTCCAGCTCTGGTCTAATGATTAAGTGCCCCAAATCACTGGAAAGTAACTTCTCAGTTTCCTTTGTCAGACTCAAGAATCTGATAACATTCTTAATTATTTTAGTGGCAGGAGAACGGTGCAAGGATTAGGTCATGGGTGAGACTGTAACACAGGGTAACATAACACCTTCAAAAACTAAAGTCTGAAATTCCAGTTTCCTTAAGACTTTCCATTTTGCCTCACAGTTTAAAGTGTATGTTACTAATTGGATATCGCTTTTGAGTTGTCATGTGCCATTGAGTTATCCCTGTATCTCTAACAACATGGTGGGAAGGGCAGGGAACACGAGGGTCAGGGTCTGTGGGGAGATGCTCTAGTAACAGCCCTTCTGTATCTGCAGTTTGTGTTGCTGGATAAGCACGAGTCTCCTGGCACATCCACAGTGCTTGAATTAATACGCAATGATGACATCTTTGGACAAGGAGGCCATAATGCGTTTTAAAACACTATTTATTTCCCTGTCATGTGTACTGTACATTTATTAGTGACAAGAAGTGGAACAACAATCACAGTGTTGCAGGGCTCCAGATAAATATGGTCTTATGATTATGGTATGGAGGACTCAAAACCCAAATACCCAGCCATTTCTGTGCCTGATAATTTTGCATATTTTTAGCTTCTCTTATATTTAGATCCCTAAGTTCCTGTAAGAGCCGTCACCCCAAACCTGCACTTGTCTATACTGCATCATCCCAAAGCTTGCAATAGAAAAGAATATCAAGCTTTCAGATACAGCATATTTAGAAAAGAGTAAGAGAGTCTGCCAAATTCCCAAAAACCACTTCCCAATTCCCCTCACGAATAGCAGGAAATTACTTGTTATCAGTGGGTAATTCAACCACAAACGTTATTGATTATCCAACCTCAATCTTTACAGTCTTGATGGCCAAATATTTTGCAATCATTCTCTCTATTTAAAACTAGAAGATGTGATTTTTATTTTGGAAAAATGGAATTTTTCAATTTTTCTGCATGCCACATCACATTGTGACGCATCCCTCCAGATTGTCCAGTGTGATAGCCAGAAGCTTGACTGGCAGATGTCAAATGTACATGTACATCATGTTCTAATACATGAGAAAAGCCTACGTTATTAAAAAAAATCAGATACTTCGAAAAGCTATACATGTTTTTAAAATAACGTATTTGCTTTTAATGCTTGGTTTTTGGTATAACCCAGTGTAGACCAGAAACTCAAAGATCTAGAAAGGAGGTATGTGTTTCTTATATATTTTTCTCTAGTTTCACTGTATTTCTTAAAAACTAATACTTTACAGAATCGATCAATGTAGGTTGTCTTGTTTGTGAGCTACATAATCAAATGTTTCAGTGGTTTTTCACCCAATTACCGCTAGCTGACTAAATTCAGGTAGTGTAAGAAATTCACTGAGTTCTGAGCTATATTCTCCTTTTCTAGAAAAGCTTCCCTTAGACACCTATTGTGAAAAGATAATTTGATATTTTGGTTATGTGTTATTTTTAAATAACATTTTGAGTAACCTTCTGTCATTACTACACTACTACATAGAGTAGCCAATAAATTTAAAGGCTAGTGCATTTCCAGTGCTGTCAGTGCAGTTCCAGAATGTCCTGAACGCTTGAAAACTGGTTTGAAACTATCACGAGAATTTGGAGACATACAAAGTTCCATTTTTTTCAGATTAAAAGAATTTCTAATTTAAAAAATTAGAAGATATTATTCTTTGAATGAAACACTGTCTCCATACTATCTATACCGTGCTGCTGCTTATTATATAAAATAACTTCATTCCCAAATGAAAAAAAAAAAAAAAAAACCACCTGTGTAAGAAAGGTTCATAGTCTCTTAGCCTTTTAGGAACTGTATTTGAAATATCCATATTCTTCCATACTCAGTTAAGAACTGTATGTATGGTATCACCCGTGAAAGTTTTCTAACAAGGCTGTGACTCCTTAGAAATGAGAGTTCAGCTAGGTGACAAAATGTATTCATTTTTGTCCTAAATCTCAACAGCATCATTTTTATTAAAATGCTAAATACTTTTTAAGATGGAAATCTTTTCAGTTGCAGTAGTTGGAAATGTTTGTTTTCTTAAATGGATATAGCAGTCTTATTCAAAACATTTTTAGTACTGTTTAGCTTTTTCTAATATCTACCTACAAATAAAGATGGAAAGAAGCAAACCAAAGATGTTATGCATTGTTTGCTCCCTGCATGGAAGGAAAGATGATAACCATTATATTTTTCCTGCCTGCAACACTTAGAAACTTGACACAGCTGGCAGAGTATGTGTTCAGATCATGGACCAACTTTGATGTTTTACATTGTTATTAAACAATAGCTGTCATGGTCATGTAGCAGCAGGATATTACACTTACTGTCCAGTAGACCTATTTTTATAGAAAGGGACCTCCTGCCTCCTTGCCCCAGGCCACAAAACCCTCTACTGCAGAGATGGTGTTTTGGATCTCTAGCAGTAGGAGGATTCTTGTGTTGTTGTATTGGCTTTTGGCAAGTTAATAAAATCATGTAGACAGATATTTTGGAAAATGACCGCATGTTCTACATGCTTGCTACACAGAGAAGTTCTGAGTCACCAAAAAAAAAGAAAAAAAAATATATCCAAATGAAAAGAAAATGGTAAATATAACAATGAAAAATCCCATTCAGTAGTGCTGTTTCATCTCTAAGAGATGCTTTATTCGACAGCGGGTATCAATCCCCACAAGTAACATCTGCAATCAGAGGATTTGCAGGTACACCTTTGTTCACTGCTAACTGAATTTGTGTCAGTAGTATAATTCAGCAGATTTCTGCTTTTCACTCAAACCAGGATTAGCATTGACTTGGGCTGGAGGGCATTCAAGCTGCTGTTCTTCTTTTAGCTATATTTCTCTGTAAACATCTAATTGTTTCAAAAAGTGATGTACAGTATGCAAAAACCTGAATTCAATGCAAATAAGTCTGTGCAGCTCTAAAGTTAACAGGTGTTCTCATTAGTGTAAGTAGACAAGGAACGATTCTTGAATGTTTTATAAACACTTATAACCATGGCCAAATACGTTACTATAAGTATAAAGATACTTATAGCAACATCTTTTTTTTCTTATTGTGCAATCTCAGCACTTATTAATAGGAGACATGTGTCAGTAAATGAAATACTAAAAGCCAGTACCAGCTTCTGCCTGCAAATAATGTAGCTGTAAAATGCTCTGCTACTGATGAATAAATTTCTGGCTAAAATAAGAGTCAAGGAAATGAAATCTTTACACATAGCACATATATATTTTAAATATATATCTTTGCTTGTACTGAAAGTAGAGCATTCATTCTCCCTTTGATTTTTTGTTTGTTACAAGGACTTATCATGTTGAGTCTCACTCACATCTATCATAAAGTGTTATAACATGCATATAAAATTGGACAGGAGGACCATTCATCACTAGGTATTGTCCAGCTGGTAAAACTAAGAAAGACGGGACTTCTCTGAGAAACCATTGCCAGTATCTCTGTGTGTGGCTGTGTAATATATGGCTTCAGATTGCAAAGGCAATAACAGTAAAATATTACCCCAAGGAGAAAAGTAGCTTGCAGTAGGTATTCATACATTGCCTTTAGTCTTCATCTGTGGACAAAATGTGCGATTGTCTATTCCCCCTACTTCCCGCTATGCACAGATGTGCCTGAGCTGTGTCTTAATTATTATCTCTTGTTTCCCTGCTTTGAGCCAGTTTTGGGGCTACTTCTTTCTCGTGTCCCAAGTCTAGTGACTTCCATCTCCCCTGACTTTGGCTTAATGACTGGCCATCTTGCTCCTGTGGCACGGGCAGTGCAGCCATGGAGCTGGAGCAGAGGCTAGTGCGGGCAGGGATTACATGGGAGGCTGCACGCAGGTGTCTGACATCCAGGAGGGTTGTCTTCTGCCTGTCTCATATTTTTCTTTTTTGTTCTTTGCTCTTTGAAGGAAAAACCTGTTTTTCAAAGGCCAATCCAAGTAGTCCAACTGCATCTTGCATTGAGCATAATACCAGTGTAGCAGATCAGCAGGATATACTTCCTCCCAGTATGTTCCTTGGATGTTTAGCAGAAGGTACTTGCTCTTCCTTACCTTCCCCTTTGATCAAACAGCATGTGCTTTCTTTTCACACATCTCCAAGGGAAGGAAAAAATAAGACCTGGACTGATGGGTGAAAAAGGGAGAATGACAAGCTGTTCCTTGAAATCAGTGAAAACATCCCAGTACCCCTGGCAGAGCACCAGGCCTTTTCCCCTCCAGGGAGGGTCTGTGGACTCTCCAGCCTGAGCTCCTCTACAAACCCAAGGAGGATTTTTGGTCTCTCAGGGCCTAATCAGCTTTAATCGTGACCTCCTATTTGTTCAATATCTTCCTTAGAAGCGCTATAAATCAGTTCTTCTGCAACTGAGATCCTTCACAGCCAGAAAAGAAAGGAGATTTGCCTTATAATGCAAGAGAAGACCTGATTCTTCCCTTGTTAGTATTAATGTAATTCAATAGAAACTGGTATATACTATGAGTTCATTGCACAGCAGAAGGGAAGCATTAGTCTCAAAGATTTTTTTCCTCTTCTTAACAGTCCCAGAGTTCATTATTTTATTACTACATTATATTGAAGGACCCGGTTTTAGGAATTTACCAGGAAAAAAATTATTCGTTCATCACTGGTACAATACAGTTTCATTTAAAAACTTGTTCTTTTTTAGAAGTTTGAACCCAGACTTCAGACTGTTGAATCCACCTCAGAGACATTGATGTGTATAGCCCAAACATTAGGTTAATTTCATTAAAAAGTGACTTATGTATATGAGCAGATTGCTTTTATACGATGACCCAGCGAAGGTTCCTAGAGAATGGATGTGCAAATCAGTCATACCACAAGGCAATACAATTGAAGACATATCTTATAAACATCTGGCAGCAATTGGTCTTACAATTGCTAATAGTGCAGAAGTTGTGAAAACACAGGATCTGTTTGTTGCCTCTTTGCAATGCTTGGTTTTCACAGTAATTTTTACAGAGTCAGAAGAAACAGGGTAATTATAACATAAGGTTCAACATCTTTAGATATGTAGAACATTTTCTGTTGCTTAAAACAAATATTCCCAAAGAAAGTATAAAACATTTTTCTGACTTGCAAAGTTTTTGCAGTCTATCATTTAAATTACTTAAATAAAGGGAGCTTTACTACTCCCAAAAGCTGAGAATATAACACCCGCCATGCATATTAGCTTGATCTTTTTGACAGACCAGAAAAGTGTTTGTGTGTGCCAATTAAAACAAAAATGGATCCCCAGTGGCTTGTTCCTCACACAACTTCTGAAGACTGCTATCATTGTATGCTGGGGTAACCCTGGATAAGGCGGCTATCCAAAGTAAACAAACTTTTCAAAACTTTCATGACAGATGGGGGTTACAAATGCATTTTAATAAGAGAGTTGCCAAAGCAACTTTTTTGCAATCAGCATATATTTACTTAACATCTAGCAACATTGGGAACACAAGGCAGATACTTTCTCACAAAAATTTTTAACAAATATCATTTTTTTTGAAAGATTGGTTGAAGACCTTTTCTTTCAAGCTGATATTTCCCCATCACTTCAATGTTAACTTTGCTCGACATCCAAAGGACTGCTAGATTGGTAAAGCCAGACTGTAATATGAGACAGACAATCTGCTTGATAATGAAATTTCGTTGGTAGGCATACACATCTTAGAGTCCTTTAAGTAATTTAACTATCAGCATAACCATGACTACCTCTGTTTGATAAGCTGAATCATATAATGGATATGTGATGCAGTATGGATATAATGCAGCTCAATACTGATCCTTTTGTTTTCTTTTATTTGCATTTCTTGAATATTAGACTCTCAGCTCACTGCAGTACAGCACAGAGAGATATTTTATTTATCCTTTCTGCTGCTCACTCAGTCAGCATAAACATGGCCAAGAGACTGGATTATCTGTGAGAAAGAATTTAAGATCAACTTCCAGAAATGCAGTTAGACTTTTGACATGTTTTTAAAAACTTACATGTCTCTGTCCCTGTTTAATTCAAATCCAGTTAATTAAACCACTAAGGAGCATAGTGTCTCCCAACTTTAATTAATTCTATTTCTACTGTGGGTGTGGACACATGAGTATCTGTGTTTTATGTATTTATTCTCAAGCTATATTATATTCTAATGATTTTTTTTTTTAATAATATTTAGAAAGAGAGAGAAAATTCCTAGTCTTCTTTCTTTCTTTTTTTTTTTTTTCCTTTGTTTTTGACTCTCTTCCCAACTTTCCTTTCCCAGCCCTGGCGGCTGCCATGCAGATGGAGAATGGTGTGTCCTGTGTTAAGTGAGCTGGGTGGCTAGATCTTAACCTGCAAAAATATCTCAGGAAAATAGAGGGAAAAACCTAGATTCCTCTTCATTGTGGGTAATCAGGATGATCAACATGATTAGAAAAAAGCTACCCTTGTGAGAGAGCAAGGTGAGATGAAAGGAGCAGTGGGAAGGGGGAACAGTGTTAGCTTTTGAGTTAGAAATACTCCAGCAACTCACATTTCCTTTTTGCCTACACATATCAAGGGCAGCAATCCCAATGCACAGTGCAACAAGAGGAACACATTTTATTGAATTTCTGCACGCAGAGGTATCTGCCAATCCAAGTTTAAATCACTTAGTGTTCACCACAAGCTGTGGGAGTCCCAGGTGACATCAAAATTTAGGTTTTCTGCATGGGATTCTGCACCGGATTAGTGTCTGGTGGGGTTTCCACAATCAAGAAGTGTCCAATAATCCAACGCTGAATCATTGGGGCAGGTTATATGAAGCCTTACCCCAATAGTCCAACATTTTTTCCGGATGTCCCACTTTCAGAGGGAGTTGAACAATGGCTTGTTTCAGTCTTTGGCTGAAATAAGAACTGTGTGGTGGTTTCTTGGTGACCATACGTGAGCTATACGTGAGCCATACGCTTCCCGAGCTGCTCACTCCATTCTCTTTTGCTGCAGGGTAGAGACTGTGAAGGTTTTTTTGCTGCATTTCTCCTTCCCCATAGGATTCTTCACTTCCTGTGTTAAAGTTTGTTCTTGGCATTGTCTGAAAATAGTTCATCACTGCAAATAATAGTTGTAGCCACCAGAGATGCATAAGTACACTTTGAAGTGAGTGAATCAATAATACGGTTTTGTATTTTTGTTTTGCTGTGTGAATTTATCGCCCTCTTCCATATCTCCATAGAGTGCCTATCAGTAGGATTGCTAAAATTGCCTCCATCCCTGTTCTGCAGCTAAAATAAATGTAAGAAATAAATGTATCTACAGAAATGTATATTGGTAAAGAACTAGAAGGATACCACGAAGGAGACTTTTTTTTTTTTCACAGCAATGCAGTAGTCCCCAGACTAAATTTTGTAGGAAGACTATGGACAGAAGCCCCTGGGGCTAGCCCAGGGCACTTTTCTGGCTTTTATCTCCTGTTTTCCATTGGTGTAGGTATACTGTGAAAAGGCAGAATCTCTGAGACATGTTCTAAAGTGTGATCCAGGTGATCCGTAAAGGTTTGGAAGTCCTGGAGCAACACAGCCATGCATGGCACAATAGCATGTCCCAGAGCATAGCCTAGCACAGGAAAAATATATGATTTGTAGGACTTTTAAGAGCTGCCGATCCTGGGCAGGATCCAAGGTATATTTATGTATTATAAAATGGCAATGGTATTAATTAGATAGTGTCCTGTATTTCCTGGAGCTATATGGGTACCTTTTTGTTTAATAACATAGGATCTTGTTGAACACAACCTTGGTACATCATTATGGTGACATGCAAAAGAAGCTCACCCCTCCATTTGCAGCTTTATAAGGTGACAAGAGAAATCCTTAATAAGCCACAAGTAGAATATCATAAAAAGTGTTTCACACCTGCCCCCCCTTCCCACACTTTGTTGGCAGCCCAGCAGTGTATTGAATTTAACACACATTTACCTGCGGTGAGCCAATATTTTCAGAGGATCAATGCTTAACAGCAGGACTGTTCTACAGTTCATTGTAAAACTACCATGTGAGTGGATTCAGCCTTTGAAGTGATTTTTCCAAGGTACTATGGCAAGAAAGAGAGAATCCAGGCATCCTGGTTCCTCTATAAGCAATCTGAAGGGCACGCCCTTTGCAAATAAGAGGGTTAATGTCAGTTGTCATTCTTTGTGGGTGTTTATTGCTGACAGCAGTTTTGTAATTTTGCCTGGTAAGGTAATGCTAATTCCAGACTGTAGCCTTTGCAAAAATGATGGCAAAGACAGAGGGATTTCAGGAAATATTTAAATAAATTAAGTACCTGGCACAATGGAGACTGGCAGCTCTATCTAGAGCACTTCATTTTCTTTTCTTTTTTTTTTTTTTTTTTTTAAATTTGTCTTTCATTTGTTTCTCTGGTCCCTCTGTTTATTTCAGCAGTGCCTGATACAGGGACGGTGTGTTAGCACGCCTTAATATTGAACAATTTATGCTTGTTGTTAGTTATACATCATTTAGGGCTGTGATCATAAATTGTTCAATCACAAGGTTTAGTCAAAGCTAGCATTCTTTACTGATGTCTTTTCCCAAGGGTGTTGAAAATTCGATTGTTCAAAGTGCAAATATGGTTTAGCAATCCCTTCCA
Organism: Nipponia nippon; assembly: GCF_047370975.1. Classification (NCBI taxonomy): domain Eukaryota; kingdom Metazoa; phylum Chordata; class Aves; order Pelecaniformes; family Threskiornithidae; genus Nipponia; species Nipponia nippon. The sequence continues at coordinate 95,980,562 of NW_028262369.1, forward strand.
AGAACCATTTATCAGAAATCCTAAGGAGGTAATATATAAAAGTGGGATAGGAAACCTGCACATTAAATGGGATTTACCAGCCAAAGCCTTTGGAACTGCTTTCCTGTGAATGACTGGAATGGAGCAGAACAAAGTCAATTACTGACTGTAATTAAGGAGTGGATGCATTTAAACTGTAGAGAGCAGTAGCAGTCTTCTTGAAACTGTCTAGTTACTCTGAAGATTAGTCTGAAGAAAGAAAGAAAAGGACTTGAACTATATCTTACAGAAAGTATATTTTAAATGAATTCTCTTCTCTCCATTCTATGATCTGCTTTTACAGATTTGCTCATAAAACACTGATAATATATGATTATCGAAATAACACATTCAGACAAAGAAACTTTCAACATGTATTTTGCTTTGGTCTTGTTAGCAATGGAGTATCTCTTTTGCATATCATACAGTGCAAATGTTTATGCAGTGCTGAAGACTTGTATTTTAATAAAGCCTGAATTTACTGAACAGAAGACTGAACTATGTTGTGTCCTTTTTAAGCCTTCAAAATACAGTAAATCTAATTATATATGTTGCTCTTACTTTGAAAATGTTATTCCATTTTATAATTTTAATAATGATTTGTTTATACTGGGAGAGAGGCATTAGATTGAATTGTTGCCTGTGTTTAGTCTAATTCATATCTGCATGTATACATTAATAAATTGTGATATAATATAATACATTTTGAACCCAAACCTTGCCGTGTGAGCCGGGCACAGAACTGGAGGTCAGCTCTTTCAACTGCTCACCTTAAGTTGAATTTTGACTTTTTTTTTTTCTTCTGATAGATGGAAAGGTGAGTGTGTGAGTAGTGATTAACATTATGGCTGTGGACTAATAAGGGAATTAACATTTCTCCAATAAATAACTCTCCATGTGCACCGGGAACAACGGGGTGGTTGGAGGTCCGCTCCTGACGGGTGCGGACGGGATGGGATGAACATCTGCAGCCGGGGAGCCTCCCGAGCCCGCGCTGGGGGACCATTCCCACATTCTCCGCAGCGCTCTCACAGGATGTCTCCGCTGGAGCTGTGCTTACGGGATTTTCCTTAATGCTGATGACTTTGGAAACCTTCCTTACAGGCATTTCCTCAATAACGGGAGGGTTATAGAACAATTAATAAAACATTAAGCTGTTTTGTTTTATTTTGTTTTGTTTTGTTTTGTTTTGTTTTGTTTTTTTCCCCTGGTAGTATTTAAGTTTTAAGAAAGATGCGGGGAGTACCCGGGCTGGTGAGGGTCTGTTGTTTCTTTCATGCTTTAGTAAAAACTCTTGACATGGGGCAGATGCAGTGAAACAGTAGCACTTCAGGTTGATGGATTTACATAGACAGGCTGTGCCAGGTCTTAAAGGCTTTGCTCTGCTTTTCCTCACGCTTTGTTCTGAGAGAAATCTCTGTTGTCCACTGTGTTCATCTGTTCCCTGGGAAAGACCTGAAAAGGTTTTGGTCCTGAGTAATACCATGACCCAATGAGCAGCCCAATGTGCAGAGTAAACCCGCGGCCCCGAAACAGTGAAACCCGAGTGTGCAATGTCCACATGTGGATGCTACCGAATTTTGTACAAGCAACTCTTAGCAACAAAAGAAAAAAAAAGAAAAAAGCTTTGGTCTCAGAGTTGACAGGAGCTAATCTGGTTTGGAGCATGGGCAGGATGAGCTCCTGCTTCTCGCAAAACGTGGTGGAGATTTAACCCTCCATTCACTTCCCTGCAAACACGCAGAACTGCTGTGCCCTGGATCATGCTCCATGGCCACGTATGCCAGGGCTCTGCTGAATAATCCTGGGGCAAAGTGCTGCACAGCTCTGTGCCTCAGTTTTGCCATCTGTAAAATGGTTGTTTTGACCTGCTGTGTAAAATACCTGGAGATCTGCTCTGGTGAAAAGATAAATATATAAAAAAAAAAAGTGATGTGTCATTATTATCACGGTGGTTTACAGAAGTTCAGACCAACAGAATATGCATACATACTTCCACCAAATATTGTTAGGCAGTGAAACAGCATTATCTGGGGAATGAATATTCTTTTGATAAATATTCCCAGTGAGTGGGTCAAAAATGTAAATTGACTTCTATTCAGACAAACTGGGGATTTTTTTTCATGATAAATGGGCTCCTAATTACTCTGCTACAGCCATCTTTGATGGTAATTTTTTTTTTTTTTTAATGTGAAAACGAGTGACATTATTAATTTTACCAAAATGTTTGGAAGTGGACTCTGGAATCACAGGTATATAATAAATGTCTAAATTTGAGAATGGAGGTACCAGATACAAAAATAATAATATCAAAACAGAAATGGAAATTGAAAATATCAGGAATTAATTCTCATATTGCATTAATTTCTTTTCAGGGTGCTTTGATTTACATTTGGACTGTGTCTTGTAACACCGAGTTTCCTGGTTTTTCTTAACTTTTGTCACATTCCTGTTATTTTTGCACTATTTGTGTTCAGTGGTTGCATTGCTGAGACAATATCTCGTTTGTTGTGACATATTCAAAACAGTTTTCAGACAGAGGTTCAAAACTCCTCAGTAACTCTGCACTCCAGGAGATAATTCTTGGTACAGAGAAAAAGCATTTGGGTGCGTAGGAGAGAAAATAGAAGAAAATCATCTGTCCAGTGTGTGCTTTACTTACCTGTCTGTGCCCATGCCCTCCCCAGATCACGACAGTGTCAGGAAATGAGTTCCTCCTCCAGTCGGATATCGACTTTCTCATATTGGATTGGTTCCACGCTATCAAAAATGCAATTGACAGATTGGTATGTATTTGTTTTGGCTGTTACCTTTATTAATTAAGATGTAGCAATTTCAACTTCATTTGCTTAGGCATCTCTACAGGTTTTAGGCAGTCAGCAGCTAGCTAGACATTCCTTTCTCTGAAGGATATAAAAATATATATGCAAATCTACTAAAAAATGTCAGATAAACAAGGTTGTTGAACAAAAATGTCATTTGATTCCTGTCTCGAAACGGAACACTGCATTTATTTCTCTGAAATAACAAGGACATTGGTTTGCTGAGGGTTGTAAAAGCACACAAGCACTTAATAACTAATGAATTTTTGCATTTTCTGTTTATGCAGCCTACAGTATATAATCTTCAATAGAACTATTAATACATTTGAGCCTTTTATGAATTTTTGTATTACTTATTCACAAGAATAACACTAGCAAATAATATTCCTTTGTAACTGATTGCTGTTATTCTCCCAGGAAGGCTGGGGGTTTTCTACTAGAAGTAAGCAGGGCTGTGTTTTATTAAAACAGTTTTTAATTACCAAACCAGATTCAGCTGTAGCTTTTTCTTTCTTTTTTGCCACTCTCAATACAAATTCCAAATGTCTTCCTCCTATCCCTGCCTCATCCAAGAACATATTTTTTTTAGAGGGCACTGACTTTCCTTGTTCACTGCAGAATCTGGTGAGAGAAAAATATCCCCATTTTTTGCATTTTTTTCAGAGGTTTTGCTGCAATGGAATTGGCAGAGCGGGCAGACAGCCTCTTTGAAAGGGTTAATCTGAACACGGCTACTGTTTCCTTAAAGAGCTACAAACATTATATTACCCTGAGGCTATAATCAGCCAAGGAAAGTTTGATCTGATGATGTATGTCTTCCTATTGTGCATTTCATTGGGTGTGTGAGGATATTGATCTCCTACTGAAGATTTTGGGGTGGAGTTTTCCGTGGAGACTCAGAACACTTTTTTTTTAAATGTTATTCAGCTAAACATTTAATAGACTTGATTTTTTTTTTTCTTTTTTTTTTTTTAATGTAGCTAAGGTAATATTGTGGCTTCAGCAGCTCTGAGTGTGCAGAGAACCACAGCAGCTGTGGCTGGTGGGGCACAACTTGTAAATGGTTTGGGTACCAGAGGGCAGGGCTTGTCCTGGCGAAGGTTTGCCTTCGCCGTGTGCGCAGGACAGGGTGCCACCACGAAGCCCTCAGTGACCATTTCATACATGTCATTTATTTCAGTTTTACAACTTTGAGTGGGTGTGTAAAGCCTTGCAGCTTTCCAGGCTGATGGGGCGGCTAAATCTCACCTGACCAAATGCCATGGGAAGAGATGTGTGATTAGCCAAAGTATCATCTCCTTTTTTCTTTTATTTTTTTCTTATTTTCTCTGTTAATGGTCCCTAATTGTCACTTTGTATGCCAGTGAATTAGAGCAATAGAAAAGTCCCCCTCCTCTTTCCTAGCCTTAGACCAGCAGAATTCAACCCCAGATTTGTAACAATGTTTGAAACAATTGTGTTTGCAAGAATACTGTAACTATCGAAAGCAGAAAGGCAATTTAAACAACCTTCCTCTTTGCAATCATTCGGAAGTAGCCTGCAATGTGGAAATAATTTTGGTCTCTAAAGCCTAAAGAAGTAGGCCTTTTGTTTTCCTCACTTAAATGGGTATTTATCTCAGAAATTAAGATCAGTCTGTCAGGGCCATAAAAGCTCTGCCATATGACAAATTTTGCATTACACTTTCCTTAAATTATATACTCACTGCATCACTTGCCGTGTGTGTCTGTTAGCTTCTGATTCTGTACTGGCATTCTGTAATCTCTTGCTTCATTGTTACAAATAATAATTTTATTAAAAGCATACACATATGTGTATATATGTATATTCTTTTCCCAGCCAAAAGAACGGAGTTGTACATCGAGAAACTTGGAGTTCAAACTCAGAAGATCCTCCAGCATCGAATTACTGAATAGCTTAGACACTGAATCCAAAGAACCAAAGCCTGAACACAGAAAATCTTTAAGTAAGGCTTTTTTTCTTTTCTGTTTTTTTTTTTTTCTTTTTTTTTTTCTTTCCTTTTTAAATAACTATGCCATTACAGGGTAAGATAATTTTTATTACGTACAGAACGTAGGGAAGATCACTGAGAATTTTAAAGCTGAATGTGTTCTGTGCTGATATACATAACTTGCATTTAAGTAAAGACAGTTACTAGCTCCACACTTTTAAAGGGTGACATTCTCTCCTAAGCAAAATAAATTTGTTTAGCAGCAAAGACATTTATTCAAGCCATTTATTTTTAAAAATAAGCAACATGAGTCCTGTGCTAATGGTCTGTTGCAGTTGCTTTGTTTCCATTTTAGCAAAATACCTCAAATTGCCAGAGTAATTTTGTCTGTTGTATATTTATACACTGAATTGCTGAAAGACCTGACATATCCTCTGTAGCTGACAATCAGTGATATATCTATAATTTTATAGAAGGTAAATTCCAGGGATCAAGGTTGATTTTTGTCAGTGTGATTAGAAAAGAAAGTTATCTAAAACTAGCAGGGATGTGCTTTATTCCACTGAGACTTTCCTTTTCCAGTTTGTGCTGAGATGCTCATGATATTTTGGGCAGTAGACGCAGGAGCTGGTGCTGACCATGAATCACTCACTCAGCATTTTTTTAATTTCACCCTCTCTCTTGAATTTTTGTTTTTCTCCTTTGTTTGGCAGGAGATTCACATACTGCTTCTAATGTAAGCGCCGTGACAGCTTTAGACTCGCATGCTGGTACGAGATACCTATAGGTACAGAAGCTCCGCGTAGGAATTTGCCTGCACGCATTTCAGTGCAGGATCAAAGCCTTAGATGTTAAGAAAAGAGTTGCATTAAAAAGACCTAACATAGCTATTTTTAATGATAATTATCCACACAATCATAAATATATGCACACATGCGTGCGTGCGTACACACACAAATACAGAGATTCATTAAATAGTCTCTTTTTGCAGACCAAAGCTTTTTGTTGTTGTTGTTTTCCTATTATCTCGGAGATTTGGTTTTTTTAAGGTTTTTCTTTCCGCTATAAAATATAAAGTAGCCTGAATGTAGCTTGTGAAAAATTGTCCCAATATCTTTGTACTGTGTATTATGTTGCATTTCTCAGAGGAAGAAAAATAAGACTGAGAGCATGGTAAGCTTTGAGGGCCTGATTCTGCTCTTACTGTGGCTAATAGCAAAATGTCCATAAACTCTCAGCACTCGGGGAATTTTTATTTATTTATTTAGACTTCTCACATATCTTTAAATGATAATTTGTCAGACAAAACAGAAAAAGTGAATATGAGCAGTGACAGAGACTTAGTCTACATTTCTTTTCAAACCTTAGAGAATCCTGAATAACCCTCGTTTTGTTAAAGGCTATTTAAACTATTAAAAAATGTGAAAATATCTGCGGTGAAATCTCACTGAATCGAAGCTTGCATTTAAATACTGTAGATTGGATCGCTTCTAAAATATGTATTCAGAACTTTTTTTTGGCCCCTTGAGATCAAGCAATTATGTGGAATTAGAAAAATCATATTATTCACTTACTTATTAGTAGTCTAAGCACAAACTGTATTGTCAGTTTTCTGCCTTTGGCTTTCTGTGCCCTTAATGTTCACACAAGTATCGTAGCCAGAATTATCGGCAGCTAGAGCCAAAATTGCTTTAAAAAGGCATGAGAACTGGTAATGACACATTGTTAGCAGTTAACAGGTGGTCGTTTCATTGTCCAGTTTGACTGCAGAGCACAGAGAAGATATGTGCAATATCTGCAACTGTGTTCATAAAGTTCTTACAAAGTTTAACGATTTTATAATTTTATAGTGCTCTTATATTATTGACTACTGCCAATGCCAAATCCAAACAAAGGAGATTTTTTAAAGGTGGCTTAAAACTCCTCCAGTTTAACACGCAAGATGAGCAACTGATGTGTTAGCAGGCCACCACCTCTCCGATAATCTTTAATGAAATATTCAGACAGTTTGGACTCATTTGTATTTACCTCCTCGACATTTTCAGGGCTGCAAAAAATGTCCAGTTTTAGACTTGGTACTGCTGTGTCATTGGGTTTTTTTAGCAGCACAAGCATATAAAGGACAGGTATATTCTCACCAAAGTATTCCAGTAATTTACTCTTTAATTTGAGACTGGGGAGACTGCCCCTAGAGACTTAGTAGCAGGAATTTGGTTTTTATGTTTAATCCTAATTGCTTCTGCTTACACTACAAGGACAAATGGTAATTCTCTGTTATGCTTTTTGAGCTGTAGACACTGATTCATTGAAAATTGGGCTCAAACTGCCAGGCTCAATTTCCAAAGTTCACAAAGTGTCCATCTTCTTGGTCACACAGCTTTTCAGTAGCTTCTCATCTAGTTTGGATTTAACTCATGTTCTAATTGAAGTTTTCTTGAGCTAAGAAGAAACCAAGGATGGCCTTGGGGAACATTACCAAAATATGTAAAACCGCAGTCCTGCTCTCACATACATGGAAAGAGATTTCTCTTTATTTCATGATGCCAACTATTTCACTGATTTAATTTATGCAACTAATGCTGGGTCAGAAAGAACATGTCTTTTCACCCCAGCAACCTCCCCCATTAGAAGATGTATACATTTGGTGCAAGGAAACTGCCTTGCAGCACCGCTCCTTTTTATGCAAATAAGTGTTGTTCTAACCTGATAATTTTAAAAATTAGTGGCAGACTTCATAATTTCCAAGTAATTTTGTTATCATTCAGACTGTAGGTTTTTTGTTTTTTTCTCCTAAGTTTGCCAAAAAACCTCTTAATTAGTACCAATTAAAATTGGGTCTGCTGGTAGGTGGTCTGCCGCGTTAATTTTATACCACATGAAACCAGGCACCTGGGTTAGACTGAAAGTAGAGATGCTGTCATGGTACATGGGAGGTAGGGAAAAGATCTGTGCATTGCAAGGTTCCCAGAAATCGTTCAGCTCTCCAAAAACCAAGAGACCTTACTGTGTGTATGGACCACAGGAGCTGTCAGGACAGTCACGTTGCGGGCAATGAAACCAACTCCACGCTCTCTGCTAAGCTCAGCGTTTCTTTTTCTGTCCATGGTCGCTTTGTGCTTTATATTTTGGCCATCATCTGGGAATTTTGTCACTCAGGAGTGACCTCTTGTGGAAGAGCTTTGGCTGGAGTCGCTATCGATTGTCGGAGGGGATCAATTCCCCTTCTACTCCCCCTTTTCCGGATGGAAACAAACGGCTTCGCAGTAGGAAGAGTGCCCTTTGGCTACTGTATCAATCTGAGGGCTGCTCTTGTCAAAATGCACAATCACAAGCTTGATAATGCAATCCATTCCCAAAGCACTATATTTCCAACCTGTTCTCCATCATTTCCTTATGGCGTCACATTTACTCAGTTCATCACATTCTTATTAATATTTTAGGTTTCCTTGAAAGTGATGGAATTCTATTTTTATTACAAAAGCAACAAGAATAAATACTAATTGTTGTCAGTTATTTCCTTATGTAGTGGGAACAGTAATCTGTTCCTCAGCTTTAGGTTGCCAAAGCAAAATAATTAAATATTTTAGACATTTAAAAAATCTGTGATATTAGATAAATGCAATTTGATCTCCTTGTTTGCCACATAAAAGCTGGAACTGCCTGAATTGATAAGATTGAATTGCATTATTTTTATTGTTTCTACTCGCATATTTTTCTTATCTTCAAGAACACTTTACTTAAAACCCAGTGGTTAGTCATGCAGCCCTGTGATGACGGATCCTGGAAAATCTCCTCCATATTTAAATTCTAGCTTGGGGAGCCACAACTAGAACATCAAGATTTAAATATATATATATATGTATGTGAAAAGGAAAGTCTTGATGGGCTGTGCAGTACTATTGCTATTCATGATCACTTTAGTGTCTCAATAAGAGTAGTCGGGGCTCCGGGCGTCATTGTGCCAGACACAATATGACACCAAAGTAAGACAATTCCAGCTCTCAGCCTGAATAAGGACAAGTTGCAACAGGTGGAAAAAGCGGACAAAAGCAGGGGGTGGAAGGAAAAGTTGACAGCAAAGCCGACATGTCATGCATATTAAACAGCAGGCTTGGGATTCCTTTCCACTCTTCGTTAGGATTGGGGTCTTAGCCCCGGCGCCCTGGCCACCGGCCAACTCAAATAATGATATTTTCCTTACCTAAATTCCTCTTGCACTTTCAACAGGGAGCGATGGGTCTTTTTAGTCCCAAAGGGCAATGCATTGCTCTGGGATGCCACAGCCCTTGCATGCTTCCCTGGGGAACAGCCGCAGGGCAGTGTCCAGGAATATGCCTTCTAGCGTGTTTTTAATCAAGAAAGAAATAATAACCTCTGGAACATAATTTTGATTTGCCTTCAGAGGTATTTGCTACAAAGTCATCGGGGCTCTGAAATCTGCTTTGGTTTGTTAAAAGACACAAGTCAGACCACACCATCCCTAGTATTTAACCAAGGACTCTGTGTGTGCTTTAAAATTGCCCAAAGTTGCTTTTCTCAGTTCATTCCCTTTACTTTAGAAGGCTGAATTTTGAAACTCAAAGCATGTAAATATTTCTAAGTAATTACTAAAATATCCAGAATAATTTCTGAATGCATTTTGTTAGATAATTAAGAGTGTACAATGTGTGTGTGGCGGGAAACAACAGCAAAAACCCATTTTGGTCTCTCAGTGGACGTGATGGAAGAACTGGAGAAGTCAGTGGAACTTTAACCCTTTCTGGCTCTGCATGGTACTTGCTCCTTCCCCGGCTAAAACTTCTTCTGCGGGCTTACTCGAGGGTTTAAAGTTTGTCCCCATACGCGACTGGATATTTCTGTGGCAAAAACCGCCTTGCTGAGGCTATTGTTTCTCTGCAGAGGGAAGGGATGGTTACCAGGGCACAAACACACATGTTTTCATGGCTTCAGCTGCATAATAGCAGGAGGAAAAAAAAGCCAGAAACTTATTTTGTTGAAAGCGTCATTTAGAGTTCCTAGAAAAAGGCCACCTAATTACAGGCAGTGCTGAGAGAGGAGCCGGTGTGATTTTTCTCTCTTCCTTTCTAACACATGAAGAGGCCGGTAGGTTGGGAGACTGTATCTTGGGATGTAGTGAGAGGTTTTACTGGCTCAGCCAAACTTGTCGAGGGACAGATTCTGCGGTAGCTAATGAAATCCTGCACCCACGTAGGGTTACCTCTGTGATAAGGGGCTAATTATAGCAGCAGAAGTGGGAAATCACTCCATTTCTTTGTTAGCTCTGATGAGGTCTGAATTCTTTCCCCTTCCCAGCGCCTTTATTTTAGTTAGATGTGAAGTTCAAAGCCAAATGGATGTTATTTAGGGAGTATTATTACATTACAATGTTAGCTTTATGTATAGGTCAGTTTTACTACTTTTAATAAAACCAGGAAATATAAAGCAGTAATGTATATTAGTGCAGTACTACCAATGACAACAATTAAAACAGAAAGCAAAATGAAAACTATATGCAAATATGCAGCTTCCTGCTGCAATGTTAACTTTGTCACCCTACAGCTTGTATGTTTGTGGCATTTATTTTTATTGCATCAACAGGAATGCAGTCAGCTTCAGATACTGAAAAAAGCCCACAAAAAGAAAATGCAACATGCTGTTAATGACAGGCAGGAGCATTCATTTGGGCTGTAGGGACTAAACTTATTTTTTTGACACATTTTTACTCTCATGTTTCTCTGCAACATTTACTATAGGTATGTTCTTTTCTTAAAGCTTAGAAAAATACTGATTCAGCAACAGAGAAGTAATGATATTGGCATTTTGGAAACAAAACATGCCAAATTCAGAAACAAATTGTGTCACTGATAATAGACGATGATGTTGCACCCAAAATCACAACTGGCTGTGACTAGTTCTCATAAAAAAAATGGATTTTTTCTGGATTTGAATATCCTGTTTCCATCAATTATAATATAATGTTTCCTTAATTCTTTGTTTTATTTCTACTTCACTTTCCAAAATCCTTCCAGAGTTTACTATTTGGGTTGAAAAAGCATATTTTTAAATTGGGCATAACCAACTTCCATATAAACGTTTGGCAGGGAAATCAGTGCATGTTCACTTAATTCATTTTTATTGAACCAAGTCCAGATTTTTAGTCAGGAAAAAGTTAGATATTAATCATATCTGAGCAGGATCATTAAATTTTCCTTTACCTACTAGAACAGCAGGGTCATTATAGAACCATGAGAAGTTAGCTCACTTATTAATCTTTACAATTACATAAAAGTGATCATTTTTATAGTACTTAAGAGTAGCTCTTACCCATTACGTGAAGAGTATGTGGGAATATTACAATATAATATAATGTATTATTATAGATGTGACCTGTGACTCATTGGTCTGCTCACTGACACACAACTCTCTGGAAAAGTTATCTGTTTGAGCTTGGATAATCTTTAATTGTTTCATATTCCTTGTGCTCGTTTATGGGACATGCTAGTAAATAGAGAGCTAGTCACTGAGTTATTAATTACCTCATTATTACTTAATTATTACTATTGCATAGTTCATTTTTATGGAGACTTATATCATAAAAGAAGGTATTTTATACTGCCCACCACAGTTAAGTATGAATGGCAGTCATAGCAAATGTAAGATTGAGTTAGTTAAAGAAAATCAATCAGAAATCCTCACTATAGATTACTATCCGGTTTCTTCTGCCTTTTCCAGCAAATGCTTCTCATCTTTGACTTTGAAACCCAACAGTTTAAACTGGGTTCTTGTTTCAGTGGACTAATCCCCTTTCATAAATCATGTTCAAGTGCTGAAATAATTTGCACATCGTTTAAAGAGTATTTGCTTTGAAACATTCACCTCAAGCCCTTTTGTATATCCTTTCTCTCTAAAGATTTGTAGTATTTGTTTTGTTCTCTGAGGTATAAAAGACCTGGGTAAACTTTATTCCTGTTGTTTCAAGATTAGTGAAATAAAATGCATATTTATTCAACTGGGACTGAAAGGAGCTTTAGTAAAGACGATCATACATACAACCCATGGGACTGTTATAATACAAAATGTCTGTCTTAAAATCTCTTTAGGTTTGTTCAAAACACTATTGAAGGACTTAAGTTTAAAGTAAAAAAAAAAAGGGTTACAAATCCATATTTCTTCTTTGTTCCAAAGAAGAGAGAGACACCATATATTTTTCTTAACAAAATAAACTCCTACATGCGCACTCAAGATAAATTTGATATAGAGGCAAGCAGAGACTGGACAGTCGCGATTACTTTAAGTTTTTTCCTACTGAACTACATATACTGACACTGTTTAAGAAAACTATGTTTTGGAAAAACGTGTAGCAGTTGTTTCAAACACACACTTGCTTCAGAAAGAGCAATCACGAAGAAATCATAAGCATTTTAGGTATTATTGGAGTCAAGCTGTTGTGTCCCTTCCATGTACTAAAAGTGAGGTCAGCTCCTGTGATATGAGGACAAGATATTTACTCTGACTCTATCACTTTTAAGCCCAACTATCCAACACATCTTGCAGTGGTTTGGTGCGGTTTCTTAATTCCTTACTAAGTAGATCTTTGCTTGCATTAGGAAGTAAAACTAAAGTTTGATGTATATTGTGCAAAATGTCATGATTTTTATAAAGCAACAGACAATGCAGACAGTTACATCTGCTTGACCCTCCATCTTCTGTGTCGTCAGTATATCTCCATTTTTGTACACCTCTATATTTTGTCTCCACAGGGAAAGAATATAGGCTGACAACTGATAACACCTAAATAGATGCAGGCATTTTCACTGTAACGGGAAATGTTTTAGACTACTGCCTTTGGAGAGAGGTCAGAATTAGAGCAAGTGAGAAGGACTTGCTGAGCTTTGTTCTTTGGGAAGGAAGAGCCAACCCAGCTTTCTGTCACTCCTGTGAGCCTAATTCTGAAGCCTCTCGTGGTAATTATTGAAATTACTATCCCGATTGCAAGTTTGTAGCCGGAAAAAATGATTCTCACACTACACTGTATTCTGAGGTTTCACTACTATTTATAACTAATCCAGATGCAATCCTCGTGGTACTTTGGGAGGAATGTGACAGAAATAAGGAGGTTTTTAGGTTATAAAAGTCTAAATTAAGCTCAATTAGAGAGACTGTATATCAGGCTCTAGATAGGAATACCTACTGCCCAGACTCACCTTTTTCTCCATGGTGAAATCATTTAAATATTTGTACCTTCCAGGTTGGAGGATGTATTTAATTTAAATTATGACCTACAATGCCAAACATTTAAAGACCAATTTAATGGATGAAGGCATGATACTGTCTTCTGGACAGGGCGTATTAATGCTTTAAAAGGGAATGTGCTCTGTAGTATCTCCTATTTGTTCCACCAGCTGCCTGCTGACGTGCCAGATAAACAGATCATGCTTCTGAAAGCCAAAGGGTGGAATACCAGTGAAGGGTTAAATGCTGTATTGTTTCTCAATTAAGTAAAAGTTTCCAACTAGCTGGCTTTAAATACTGATGCTGAAGAGAACGATGCATATGCTTCATATGACATATGAGCAGCTCCCCTTACCATCAAGGATATTTGGCTCCTTTTAATTAATTCCATTGGCCATTGTCTTAACTGTGCCCAGGATTCACCCAAGAGGAAATCACTTGTGTTACTGTTATTGAAAAGTATAACATAGCATTATCTGCCTCAGACAGACTTTTTGTAGCATTGAATCAATTCCCCAGTTCTTGAAAACAACTACCTCATTTGATTCCTTTCATAATTAATGAAATTCAGTAGTAATACTTTTGCCCCTCAGCTCATGCTGGAAGAATGTTCCAAGACTTCAGTTTTCAAGCTGAAAGCATTCTAATTTTCAGCCTAAATGGACTAGGGGTACGAATGTGTTCTTGTGTTAGCATTTAGCTAGCTCTTTATTTTCAACAGTGCCTTTCTGTCTCAGGTGTACCAGCCCAAACAGAGTTACAGAGAGCAGTTGTATTCCTTCTCCTGCTTGCTTTGGTAGACTAAGCCAGTCAAGATTTGTAGTTGTCTTTCCTATGATAGGCTGTTGCTCTTTTTCCTGATCATCTCAAATAGCCCTTTTCTGAATCTGCCCCAAGTTTCAGTTTGTCTTTCTTGCACATGGATATTCAAGGCAAGGTCTTCCCACAGCTGTGGGAAGTGGAGTTCACTCTTCCGTATGAAAATGACTCTCCAGATACAGCCTAGGGATTGTATTTACCTGTTTCACGGCCACTTTTTTAGAGATAAAAAATAAACAACCAGAACATGTAGATCCTGCGCTCCTTTAATCTTTTGCAACCAATGTACTCTTGATGAAAAACAGAGTAAGCCTGCCTTAAGCTTTTTTATAGAATATAAAATGTGTTCCTACATGTGATAACAGTTTTTGCAATTAATTTTAAAAGTATTCAATTTATATGGAAAAGTAACATTCTTATCAAACTGAGCAACTCTTCTCAAACAGTACATTTGAAATAAATTAAAACAATTTTAAATACTCCAGTGCTAATATGTTTAAAAAAAACCTTGGAGAGAAAAAGGGTTGTCATCATGAAATTCATGAAGACACCTTGTGCAGAACACAGATATAGTTTAAAAAGCATGCAGGTATGAAGCCCTGCTAGAGTGAGTATGCCCCTACGTGCGAAGCTTTATAGTTCATATATGTTGCAATCACATAGTGATAGTACGTTTTAAAATCGCTTTTGCTGAAGAAGGTTATACTCCAGTCCAAGGACCCAGAGCCTAAGGGAAGGTGGCCAAATGTAGGCAGGTCAGAAAAGGAGAGCAGCCAGATGCAGATTGCATCATTTGCCATTTAGCAGTCTTTGAGGTACAAAAATATAAATCGGAGCAAGTTAACCTTTAGCTTGGTGGGTATCTATAATAAAATACTTTATTCAAGGTCAGGAACACGTGGCTTGTGTCCACATTGTTCCATGCTCGCTCTTTCTAGGACAGACTGGATGTATCCTAATCAGATAAAGCTTTTCCTCAGATCTTCTTTGGTCACCTTGCGATGCCTGGTGTTGTGTATCTGATATAAGCTGATGGTTATGTTGCTTTTAAACATTGTAGTGAATGTGTCTGATAAGTAGACATGTAATATTATGCTCGAAGGTAAAGTGCCTTCTGCGATAAGAGTTAAAGGTCATAGTAAAGCAGAGGCAAAGAAACTTGGCGCTGTCTTGGCCATAATATCTTTAGGGAGAAGTCTCTGGAGTAAACTAGCTCCTGAGCAGCACCCAGGTTTTCTCTTGGGTAAAGATAGCTGGAAGAACCAGAAAGTTGACTAAAAATTAAGTGGTGCAGGTGATGATCTCAAGATCACTCTTTGATTGCCTTCTATCCGAGCTGTAGATACATTCACTTCAATCAAAATCTTTGTCTCATTGCTATGGTTTCCAGGAATTTAAGAAGTTCTGTTCCTGCAAAAATAAGCTTTGTGTATATTTTTATGTGAAAACATATGTATAGTATCTTTCTTGCCTATGTAAAATTAAAGATGATTATTTTAGGGTGCTGTAACGCTCCTACCTTCCTTTCTTCACATGAAGGTATTTCAGTTGGTGTGTCTGAATGAAAATCAAAAGATAGCACTAAAAATTAATGGAAAAATAATGAAAATACTATACCACCTGAATTGTTATAATTGGATACAAAAACACAGCACTATACCAGCTACTAAGAAGAAAATTAACTCTATCCCAGCTGAAACCAGGACACAATGTTATCTGAAGATCATTGAGTATGATGGATCAAGGGTAGTACTGATATTAAGGCACAATTACAAACTATGGGATACTTGATTTATTGTTGCAACTTTGCTCTTCGTGTAAGTTACACATTAGTCATTTCTGAATTGAAAGTTTAAGTCTTGCTTAAAAAATCTTTGCTAGGTTTCAGATTTGGGGCACCTGGTGTTTGAATTTGGGGTTCAATTATGAGAAATTTTTCTGTTAATTGCCCAAGTGGCTTGAGGGATGGAGATAGAAGAAAAGGTGGGGAACAGGCTTAAGAGAGGAGTCAAGGTGGTGACATGGGGAAAGGGAAAGAAATTGAAAGGATCCTGAGGCACCATTGGTTTGCTGCATCATTTGTCTGAATTTTGCTTTCTTCCGGGGTACTGTAGCAGATATTTTCTGCTGCAGGAGAAACAGTGCCAGGCAAGACATAGCAGTAGTCTCATCTCATCTGGTACATTTTTTTTAAAATCATTTGTAATTAGTGAATGTGAGGATGGAGAGGATCCATTAACGTTATACTTTATGTTATTAATAACCCACAATGAAAATGTTCTTTGAAAACACAACTTTTATTTTACGGGTTTCAGCCCAGAAAACTAAGTTAGTAGAATTCACCTTTTCCAAATAGTTGTTTACTGGGAATTCATCTGTAGCTGTCCCTGCTCAAGTTACAGGTCGTTCATAATAATAAAGCTTTCTAATTCTGTGGCAGAATATTCATAATCTCTTTAAAATACTCAGCTGGATAATGGTCCCCAGGATCTGGACAGCAAGACTTCAAAAGGCAGAGTCCTCTGATCTCCAGTTTCCTTATTCTCTCTAAGCTTGGAAGGTTTCAACTATCAAGCATAGATTAAGTTTTATTGGTTGATAGTCTAATTGCATTTGTATTATCTTTCCCCTTAATATTATTTTCTTTTCTCTGTATTGGATTTCATCCAAATATTACTACTTCCATGAAGCAGTTTTCTAAAATGTTTTGCGTTTTCTTTGATGCTTAACTGCTTAACACGTGAGTGCTGCAATAAGGTGCTGGTTCCTGATAATAGTTTTCCTTCTGTAAGGAGAAGTTTCCACAATCTTCTGTGCTTTGCTTATATTTGGTAGAGCTCTTCGATTGAGGCTTTTCATGGACAAGATAAGGTTTGGTTAAACATCTGAACTTTTGAATGTTTATCTGAACTAGATTCGACCTCTATATTTGTCCATCATTAGTTATTTTGCTTTCCTTTTTAGAGACTAAATTATGCTATTAAATATGTTCCAAAGTAGGTTAAGTCCCTGTGCAGTTTGTCAGCTGGAACATTAATTTTAAAGCTAAAACAGTCTTCTATTGTATCTTTTTAACATTTTGTCTGAGTTTTAACCACGGCTGGTCAGACATAGGGTCAGTGCACCCATGCAAACCCCATATGTAGCTGATTGAAGTGTCTCAAAGTTGTTGTGGTGACTGACCTGATTTTATTTCAGGAAAAGATCATGATATATAGTAATTATTTGCCCGCTCAGGCAGCTTGTTCCAGTGCAGCTGTTGTGGAGACCTGATGAAGTACTAAATGTCACTGCATGCCCTGCAGTGTGTGTGAAGGTCTCCCCCTCCAAGCCCCTACGCAAGGGCCAGGCGGACTTGGGGTCCCAGCTACCTGCTGTCGTAAACTCGTTGCACTAGCAGTGTAGGACATGTTCATTTCTGGGGTCCCAGTTACTCATGCCTTCAGCTGACCACATCTGTCTGTCCTCTTTGGTCTCATGTCTCAACTGTACCAATCCAGATCTTGCCATCATGGCGCCTCTGTGATGAGAAGGAGCCACCATCAGATTGTAGGAGAGTGAGTGGGTGCTGCAGAAAGCCAGAAGAGATGTTCCCAGACTACCTTTCACCTTGGCCAAAGCTCTGCTTGGTAGCATCAGGGAGAGAGGGCAACGTATAGTTTCTATCTGCTGTTACCCAACAGAACTGTATGACCTGATCTTTATTAGACCAAGTTCTGATAAAGTTAATGCTAAAAAAGCCCACACCTTACTTAAGAAACATACTGGAATCAGAGCTTTCAGGTAAGCTGTCAAATTTACAACATAAATTATTATAAACTATTCTAACATAATACATGGCTAAATATACCAGCAGCTTCATTCTGGGCTTTCCTTTTCCTCCTGCAATTACACTGCCTGAGCCCAAGAAAGAGGCTGACCCATGGCATATCTCACAAGGCACCTTCTCCCACTAACAGCCTCCATAGGGTAAGCTCATACAAAAGCTATAGCCTCCACTTGATCTGCTTCATGGTTTTATGTTTATTTTATGCAGATCCTAAAGCAGCTTTAGAAGTCTTTACTGTGTCCTGGCAGTACAACTCTGACACAACCTTGTAAGCAAAGAGCTGTAACTGCTGAAAAGTTTGAAAATCAATTGTGTTTTAACAAATAGAAATCGCTTATATAGAAACATACAATGAAGTTCATGACAGTAAAGGTCACTTTGTCTAAAGTTTACATTTATGTAAATATAGATATTAGAGATTGTTACCAGAGCTTTCACTTAAGGTAAGAAGTAAAAAGGATTCTTAAATCTGTTAACTTATTCTTTTTAAAAATGAGCTCATGAGTGATCTTTTGTTCAGTTATACTTACTCTAATAATTTAATTGAGGTAGAGATAATTTGATAAAGTAGAGTCGACATATAAACAGAGTACAGCAAATAGATTTCAGATCTTTGGCTGATATTTTTTGATTACTTTAAAGATAATGGGTATGCCTTTCTCCTTCATAAAACATCTATATTCACTGGAAAGTACTAAACTTACTGTATTAAAAGAGAAGAATATACTGGTACTTGTTTGAAACAACAAGTATACAGATGAATGTCACTACCGTTTCTCATTGGAAATAAACAACTCTAACATGTTGGTTTTCATAACTTATGCACTACAAATTAGTTCTGTCCTTTATTGCATGAGAAGCATTAGAAGTTCATTATGGGTCAAAAACTATAAGGTTATGAATATAATTGGAGGCTGAGTGCAATGGAAATATAATAAAATTTTAAAATAATTTACTTTTTAAATTTAGAAATACAAAATATAATTCATAAGAGTCTGAGTAAAAAGAAAATTCTTTGGTATGATATTCTTTCTGGAAAGGTCCCATAAGATTGGATCTGAATAAAAGATTCAACAAGGTATCCAAGTGCATGTCTAATTTTGAATATATGAATCATTTGTATGACTCTTAACAAGGGTGATATAAATACAGCAATGCCAAGTCTCCCTTGTTCTTTACAGATAATTAGTTTGTTTTCCAAAGCATAAGGCAGAATTATGTGTAGGTTTTGAAGTTAAAAGTGCACACAAGACTGGCAGTACCTAGCCATTCAGAAGGGTTTTCTTTTGGCACAACAGTCTATCTGGTGCTCCTGGGAGAAAAAGGAACTGTATAATTTTCTTGTCCTTTTGTTTGAGCCATTTATTCTAAATGATGACTATTCATATTACTTGCAAAAGGTTGAAAATGGTTTTTTTAGACTAACTCAGTCAGGAAGTAAGCTTAAAGACTTGAAAGTTATTGACATATATTCCACAACAGGAGAAAACAAACAGAACTCCATATTCTAAAAACCCTGAGTGCATTACTTGTTGTAAATTACTTGTTCTGGAAATAGTCTTCAGTTCCTTGCTCTGTATTCCTCAACCTTTAATTGCATGCTTGTTTTCTTTTTATATTATATATGTCAGCCTCAAAAGTCACTAATTCAAATATTGCCTTTTTTTTCCTCTACAACTATTGTATTTTATATGAGTGGGATGAGACTGTATGGCTGAAAACACTGGAACAGGGCAGCACTGAGTTACCCAAGTAGTGAAGGTCAGGGCCACTCTTCTGCTCCTAGGTGTTAGACCATCCAAGTTACTAAGTACTTTCCTAGGAATTTTAGCAACCCTCTCTAAAGGAGAGAAGTACACGAAATGCAAAAAGCATCTCCATCACACTCCTGACTTTTGCCCATATTCATATGTAGTTAGGTCACTCCTCACCTGCAGGTTTACAGAAAGAGGCTACTGAAGGAGGCTCGAGATCAGATGAGTCCTCAGTGATCTGTGCTCATACAGAACTGGCTTCCTCAGTGCAAGGGAGATAAAAGACCAGTTTTTTGCAAAGAAACTGTGTCAAGAGTCCTAAGCCCTGACGTGGACTCGGAGAGCCTAGTTTCCCCTTCCCAAGCATGCTGTACTCTCTCTTCCTAGAGCCTGAATAGTCTGACTTTGTGTATTGCAGCAGATTTTATCCAAGTCCCACATGTTTTACATTAGATGAACCTAAACTAGTCATACTGTATGAATAAAACGAACTCATTGATTTCCAGCATTGTGGTTTTTATATTCAAGTTAAGTGTGTATAATAGCGGTTCTAATATTGTGACAATACCAAAAAAATCATGGAAAGAAAGGCTTGGCATGTCCTGGGTGATCTAGTCCAGTCCCTCCTGTCACAAGGTACCGTGTTCTGTGTCCCCTTTCATAAATTTATTAAGCTTCATCTTAAATTCTTTTAGTTTTATTTGCCACCATGACTTCTTTGGAAGGGTGTTTTAGAACTTCATATTATGGCCAGTTTATACTCATTTATTCTTGTGCCAACATTGTTCTTCAGTTTAAACGGCTCTACTCCCTCCCTGCTGTCCTCTTCTCGTCTCCTGCTCCTTTTCCCACCCCCACCAGCAAATTCGTAGAGAACAATCACAGCCTTTCTCAGCCATTTTCTAGCTGGCAAAACATGCCAAGCTCCCTGTCTGCTTTTTGAAAGCTCAGCAGCCCGTTCTCCTGGTACTTCTCACGGCCGCTGCCTGCACCTTTCCGGGCATGAATTCCCATCTCACACACACGAGTGTCCAAGGTTGCACACTCACAAGAGAAATATTTTTATTAATCCTTCTCTGACCATACATTGGGTAGCATTAGGTCTAATCTGATTTCTCCAGCCTCCAGTCTCAAAGTCACTAAGTTTTTGTCTGATATCCGGATTCTTGTCTGAACTGATGATGCTTCCCAGTCTTGAGTCAGAAGTATTTTTTGAATGCTCCTACTTTTTCTGTTGAAGTCATTAATGAAAACACAAAGTTCAGTTCCAAGAATATTTAAGGACTTGCACTGGTAGCTTTCCTTCAATACAGTAGTTCTCCTTTCAACAAAGCTCATTTTAATACCTTATTTAGTCACTTCACAGTTACTGTTTTAATTCTCTCCATCTTCTCTACTTTAACTAATAATTTCCCATTTGGCATCATATCAAATACACAACTGAGGTGCAAATAGATTTGGTCTATTGCATTTTCTTTTTCTAAAAAAACCCCATTTATTTTATTAAAGAAAGCTATCAGGTTAGTTTGGTATGATCTTCCTTTATAAAACCAATACATACTCAGAAATATTGCTTTATTTTTTTAAATATTTATGGTACAAACACCACTAAGAAAAGCTGTGTGGGGAGTGCCAGTTTGTTTCACAATGTAAGCATGTAGTGATATTTAACACACTATTCATTTATTTCCATTTATTATTAGTGGGGGACAAAATTTTTAAAAAGTTTATATGCATCAGAGCATGATGCAAAATATGAATTATATAGTCATTTTATTGAATCTTTACTGCTAATGCACACAAATTTCACAAAGTGTAATGACACTACTGAGCACTTAAGTTGTTAGCCTGTCATATTACAGAAAAATTATTTGTGCTATATAATCACTGTTTTCTTTTTCCTATTGTTTATTTCTAAGCTTGCTTCATAAACATTTGTTAATGCAGATGATGTACTTGCTGTGGCAAATATCTGTTTTAAGACCATAAACCTGAATTACTTCAGGTCCTCTGGTGCCTATGCAAACAAAATCTTCCTAACATCTCCTGGCCAGTGATACCCATTTTGTTACCTGATGCTGAAATTCTTGGGTCTATGCTCCATAGTCATAAAACCTGTAATTTTAAAGCTTATCATAAACATAGGGATTAGGGGTAATGCCCGATTCCTGCATTTTCCCCACCAATCATTTGTGCAATGCCTTTAAGCAGACCTTGTTTCCGTCTCTCATTTTACTCTTTTGTAAAAAAGATATAGTAATTATAGTGTGGGGATAACTCATGAGACCTGCCCAGGAATTTCACTAAGGGATAAAATAGGATGACTGACAAAAGTCTTTAGCCCAATAAAGTAGGTGAAATGAATTCTTTGTCCTTAGTGAGCAGACTTTATTGACTCCATCTCAGAGCATCACAAAAGAAAGGACGAAGGCAGGGACTCTTGAAACTTTGGCATAGGTTGAAAATCCGACCATTCGTACAGGCGATAACGCATGCTGCTCCTTCCTTAAAGGACTAGCAGTAGTTTCACATCCACTGCATGTCAAAAAAATCTGAAAAAATGTTGAATTCTGAGTTCCAATGAAATCCAACAAAACTTGAAGTCATGAGTCATTATATATTCTTAAATTACAGTGTCTCCTGGAATGTAGGCATAGTCATACACCTCTGCATGTTAAGATATATTTCTTCAGGAGGATGAGACAATTAAGCTTTCCCATTACTTGAAATTAATTAATTAATTCCTTTAAATTAATATTTTCACACATATGTGATAGTTCTGCTGTTAGACTGGCACTTTCATTATTCAAAGACATAGAGACCTACTTCTGCCTCCCCTTTTGCCATCTCAGCTTTGATTCAGTTCTGCAAGATGCTGCTGAGGACTCTTGATATGAGTTTGTAAAACACTTAAGAAAGTTATTAGTTTAAGACATCAGAGATCACAGTTAAGTCCATGGGTCTGTTCATATGTATTTTAAGAAAGTTGCAGCTAGGATTTTGATCAGTGTATTCTGTACTTTGAATGGTCAAGATTGTCACTTTTAGTAATTATTAAAACTGTTTATGGGTGTTGCCATTATACGACAAGTCATCTCCATTTCTAATTTGTAGATGTAATTTGTAGATTTTCTCATTTGTAGATGTGGTGCTTAGACACATGATTTAGTGGTGGACTTGGCAGTGCTAGGACCACAGTTGGACTTGATGATCTTAAAGGTCTTTTCCAACCTAAACGATTCTATGATTCTAAGAACTTCCTGAAATTTTGAAGTCTTGAAGAGTGTTAAAAAAAATTTGCATGGTCCAGACTAGTTCTGTTTTTTTCCTGCAGAACAAGGCTAATGGAAGAGAAGGTACTAATGTAAAGCTATTTGAATCTTTTAATGTCTTATCCACTCCCACTGCTGTTCTTCATTCTGTATGAGCCCTTTCCATCCAAATGAATTACATACAATAATTTTGGGTGTTATAATAAACAGATAGGCACCATAATAATGTATTTCAGTTAGGAAGAGGTACTTGGAAGAAATTGGTTTTGCTATACACATGATGTGAGACAATCAATAGTGCTTTAGTCTGACAAGCACTGTCAATATCTATTGTCACAGTTCAGAAAGTCATTAATGGATAGTTCTTCAAAAACTAATGCGTTCAACATGTTAAAAGTGTTCAGATATACTGTACCTGGCAGAAATTAATCATAGGTAAACCCTTGGGATTATGTATAAATGTTTTGTAAATTAAGAGTGAAATAAAAGTCATTGGAAGGAATGTGAGATCATGTTATAGGGAGTTATAAAATCTTGCCAAGAAAATATGGAGCTGTTTAGAACATATTAAAACATTTTACTTGCTGAATCATTCAGGCTCTGCCCAGAACATGACACCCAGGAAAAAAATCTGCTAGAAATATATTGTCTAGGTACATAACTAAATTCACAGAAAGTAATCACATAAAAATGTTGACCCTTGCCCTGTAAACGTTAGAGCCTTGCCTGGTTCTTTTAGTTGTGGCCATACAAAAACCCTGGAGAAAGGCTTTTGTAACTTCATCTTGTTAGCCACTGCTTAATCCTGCTTAAATTATAACATGTTTACTCTTATTGCACTATGTATACAATTTAGTACATTACATTAGAGCAAGCAAGTCTTTGTCCGTACATCTCAAAAGCCCCATTGACTCTGACGGTACTGTTTCTGCAGAACTGTGTGATTTGGAGGTAATGCATTAGTTCTTTCCTTCCACCTGTATTCTTGCGTAAAAGCTCTTGTACAGACTTTATTTTGTGGTTTTACATGATACTTCTATTTTTTTATATGTTATTAGTAATATTAAGGATAGAGTTGTGGCATTGAGTATTCAGAGGTTTTATATAGGCCTAAAAAAAAGACAGGTTAGTTTTTTCTTGGTGCATTTGTTTCAGAGAGTTTAGTCTATAGTTATCCTTTCTAATTCAGCTGATGTTATTACAGTGCTGTCCAACATTAAGGCCCAAAGATGTGTTCTTTCTTTTATGCCTAATGATGTGTTTATACTATTTTCTTTTTGTACCCAATCTGTATTACACTTCCCTAATGTGATAAGCTGTTGTGTTTTAATATAGCTTAATTCTAGAGCAAATTATCTGAGGAAAAGATCTTGCCATTTTTTTCATGTGTCCATTAATACCTTTCCCACCTGTGGAATAAGCAGAGACCTAATAAAGCAATAAAAGTCATCAGAAATGCTTTTCTAGATCCGAGGGTCCAGCTTTATTTCCAGCCAAATGTGAAAGTCAGCCAGTATTCAGGTTGTTTTTGCTGCTGGATTGAAGTGTCCTTGCAGCCACTTGCACCAGCGGAAGAAATTCAACATTATATTGACCTCTGTTGGGTTCCCCTCTCCATGTACTGTAAAAGGCCCTGGCCCAACAGGAGCAAGCATGTGTTTTCTTTTTCTGTCTCAGAAGCTCTTAGTGCAATATAAGAAATACTTAGTTGAAGAGTCTGTGCAAAGGGAGGGGAATTATCCTTCTGCTCTGTGTCAGTTTTGAAGCATTTATGTAGATATGTCAATGTATCTTCAGAAACTGAAGATACGAGTTTGTTCAGTAAAATGAATCAAATGGTACACCTATGCAGTTTATGCCAGGCAACATACAGTAGAACAAGCAGTAGATTTTATTTCCTATTATTTTATACTTAGATCCTTAAGTGTCCTATTTCACTTCCATGTGGAACTGCTTTCCACTTTTTTATGTTGTTTGACATTTGCCAGCTCTCTTTCATAGAGAATTCTTCTGGCCAAATCCAGAACCTGAAATTTAAAAAGGAAGGTACTCCAAAAAATATTTATTGTGGTTTTTGAGCTTTATAACTACTTTTTTTTTTTTTCTCTTGGAAGTAACATTTGGTCCTCTTTGTATTTCCAAATATAATAGCAAAGTCATTTTAATGTGGGGATATCGCGAGAAGAATGGTTTGGCAAGAGAAAGAATATTTCTAAATGAGATCCCAACAAGAATATTTCTGGCTAAGCTTGGCTTTGGAACATGCTATCTAAACCCTTGAATTTCTGGGAGACTTGGAGTTTCCCTCTGGTGACTCACACATGTTTAATAGAATAAAATAAGAAATTCATCTAAATTAACTATGCGCTATACAGTTCAACATAGAACATACAAAAGCATCCGTGACAATAATTATTCTTACCTCTAGATGTAGTTTTCATACCATAATTGCTGTTTCAGGTATAAAACTTCCAGCTGGGTTAATGCATCTTTCTAAACAGAGGGATCTTTACCTGCTGTTAAGTCATAGATCCCCTATCCTACCATTCACAGTATGACCACGTTCACTTCAGTTAAAATATCTTAACAAATCTGGTGTATACTTAGAGCTAAGCATGTAGTTGAAGTGGGCATAAAAAGCTTCAGAGTCCCGCAGAACGGGAAATGTGGCAGGCGTCTTAAGTGACTTAAGAGATGTTTTCACTCCTGCATCATTTGCACTGGGGAAGCTTCACTGCAAGTCAGGAAAAAGCAAACCTAAATATGAATCGCTATAGGCAGAATGACCCCAAGCAACAAGAGAGTCCCCAAACTAAATACAATTCACTTCACTCTTTCAAAGTACCATTAAGATGCAGAATTAGAAACATCCATTTGTTGTTCTTTTTATAGCACAGCCAAGTGACTTGGAATTTTAGCTTGTCCCTGCCAAGGATTGCTCAATTTCGAACAAAAAGTCCTCCACTATAACGTTAAAAAAGCACCAACCATCAATTGAATGCTAATCTTTATATTCTATGATACATCACTCCAAGAATGCTACCATTAAAAAATGTGAATTCTATTTTTCATAAGTGATGGATTATTGTACTAAGCTGTGTATTTTCCAGTAAAGTGTCCTTTTATTTGTCCTGTGTGATTACTAGTTTGTGGAAGTATGTGTGGGGTCATTTTAGTGCTGTGGGAAAATGGAGCACTCTTCTGTTAAAATCAGTAGTGAAATCAGAAGCAAACTATGCTCTGATCATCGTAGGCATGTGTTTAAATATTGCTTTCCTTAATTGGCTATGTTCTATTTACTTAAAATGAACAATTTGGCAAGTTTTTCTCCCTTGACAACAGCAAAGCATAAACCATTTTATAAGTTTGGCTGTTAAAATCAGATTTGTAATGTAAACCACAATATTCCAGGGTTGTTACTGTTGCTTAACCAGTTATTTTAGCTTGCTATTGTTTTATAATTTTGCACCTTTAAATATTCTGGTGCCGCTTATAACTTATGCAAAACTTCTTGCTACAAAATAGCCCAATAATATTGATGATAATTTTCTTTTTGCTTTCCCTCTCTTCCCCTGGTTTCCCTATATGAAGATCACTGCATTACAGGGGAGATTCCATCTGGTTGGGGAGATTATGGAGCACCTCTGTAACTGCAGCTAAACTGCCCAGGGTACTATTTAGAAATTCTGTCGGAGGGACAACGGACCAACTCCTGCAAGTTCAACTTGTGGAGAATATTGTGTTTTGGTGGATTGATTGATTGATTGATCGATTGATTGATTGATTGATTGATTGATTGATTGATTGATTTTCAAGAGAAGATGGAAAGCTATTCTTTCTTCAAAAAGCAGAAGCCACCTTTCTCTCAGCTGGAGGTCCTTGCCAGGGGAGGCTGTACAGCTCTGGCTGTGCCATTTTCCTGCTCAGCATGCGGGTGAGAGAGCCCAGGACACAGGATAAGGGTTATTCAAGGGTGGTGAGGCTCAGGTGATTTGTTAGAAAACTTAAAAAACCTGTGTGTTCAGGGAAACCTTTGGAGAAGGTCTTCCCATGGCATCACTGCTGCTTCTGTAGCATCCAGCCTTCAGTGCTGAGTTTCTCCTTCTTACTAATACTGCCTATTTTGATAGTTGTGATGGTGCCCTGTAAGCACCTCAGCAGAGAAAAAGTTAAATTTATGCCTTTGAAACTTCCTCCAGGGGATTTTCTGCAGCTGGGTTCTATGTCTTTTTGACACAGAGCAGGAATAAATTGAGCTCAAAATGTTTCTCAGTTTGGTAAATGCCTAAATATAATAAAATATAATCATTAGGATGGGAATACTTTTCTTTCCATAAATTAATGCATCTTGCACACATTTCATGGCATATAGCCATGTTTTCTATAGCTGCATTAAATATATATATAACGCTTAATCCATCTTGGCAAGAGAAGTCAGTCCTTCACTAGTGGTGTAACCATCCATCCTTTCTCATAACAAGTAGCATATAGCTAGCAGCGCATAGCACACTTTGAGTCCAGAGTTGTAGTTGAAAAATCATCTATGTGAAACTTGTGGGATTCGTGAACATTTCATGAGTAAACTGGTCGCCATCCAAATACTTATGGGCAATAAATAATACAACTCTGTGAATAACCAGCAGAGTGAACTCATCATGTTTATTCACAAAAGTATTAATCAGATGTTTTGTACTATCCAACCAGCTACACGGCTGACCTACCGCATGATTTTACTAGGGCAGCTATAGCCGTTATTTTCTAAGGATATTTGAGCAAACTACTATTAGTTTAAAAATATCATTTCACTGAAGCTTTTTCTTTTGATTTCCTTTAGTTTTCAGACTGAACTACAGTGCCTCTGACACAAATGACAGAAACCGAGTTAAAAGCAGATTAAAGAAGTTCATCTCCCGAAGACCTTCTTTGAAAACATTGCAAGAAAAGGGACTTATTAAAGGTGTGTTTGGTCTTATATACTTTTTTGGACAAAAAGTAAAAATTCACAAATGAATTTTTCATTCTCAGTTAAATGAATGAGTGCATTGGACAAATACTTCTTAGATATGGTTTTGTTGCTGTGTCTCATAAAACTTACACTGCTGAACTGTAAAGAAAAAATCAACGTATGGTTACATCTATCTCTGTGCTATCTGACTACTGCTTCAGTTTTTCTGCTTTGGTGTGCATGTGGTAGAGCCCCTCCATTTAACACAGGCACTCACCATGCACATTGCAAATCAACACGCTGCACAACTCCATTTCTTTTTAAGAAAAGAATGTTGATATAGTTTATATTTTAGAATCCGAAATAGGAACTTCAGATGCTGTGCTGACTAATTTGTTTTCTAGGGTAGGCTGGAATACTTTCTGCTGTCTTCTCTCATTATTTTTCTAACTTGCCAACAAAATACATTTTTAACAATTTAAAGTACGTGCCAGTGAATAATAAATGCTTTGAATCTGTGATTTTTTCCTACTCCAATTTCTTGCTAAGTTGGTCAGCCATCACTTTCACATATCCTTAAAAAATTGTTTCTTTGATAAAATGTGTTTGTTAGTTTATCCAAGGAGTAAGCGTTTTGCTAAGAAGCTGGAAGTTAACTTGAAGGCAGTAGCATTCTGACCACTAATAATCAAGCAAAGCCATGTTTTCAAATATTGTCTGGAATAATGCTTTAAAAATTTACGCACTCCCAAATTATTATGTGTGAAACCCACAACTGCACACGCAAATTGACTAGAAAGAGGCATTTTGCCAGCAGCCCCTGTCAATCTCTGGAGTGTGTTTTCCAGTGGTGTGTCAAAAATGGCAAGGGGTGTTGCTAGTGTGTATTAAACTTGTCTGGCCTGAGCCAAGAGATTGACCCCAGCCAGCAAAAGCTAAAGCAGCCACAAGAGTTAAACACCAGCTGGGCGCATGTCTGAAGAGAAGGAGAAGATTTTATGAATTAAGTTCTTATGTTTTAGATAGATGCAGAAATGCTCAGTGCAGTGTTCCTTACTGTAAAGAAGTCTTCATTATATGAAATCATTATGTGCCTTAGTGATGGCCTTCTGCTTCTAAGCACCATAGAAACTTTAAAAAAATGCCATTTGTACATAAATATATGTGTGAGGTGTGAACATTCACACACCAAACTTTTGGGATCTGTCCTTACACATTCATAGTATCTGATTTCAATACATTGGAGGGTTTTGCCTCTTTGAAGTACTCTGTGGGTTGAGGGTGGGATTTGAATGCATCATATTAGTTTGTTTCAGTTATTACAGTAATAGAGGAGTAATTTATAGTCTTTTAATTTCTGGATTTAAGGGTTTTTTTTTTTTAGTTTAATAAAGTGTGGCTGATGAACGTCCTGTGGTGTTACATAGGGATCAGATGTGATCCCTGCTAACAAATCCAGATTCATTAGCATAACTCAAATCCATCCTCTAATATATCTCTCTAGGAAAGCCAGATGCATTTGGTTTTGTCTACGGTTGCATTAAGATCTTGATTCATAAATATAGCTTGTTTCTACCTGGGATACTCTTCCATGGATAACGAAGTTGCATGATTTGTGACACAGTAATTCAGAATCGGTACCCGGCACAGTTTTATTGCCAAACTAATGTTACCGTGAAGAAAACATGTTAGTTATCTACCATGAAGTTTCATTAGGATTAGGTTTTGGCCATGCAAATGAGGCAGGATTCGTTAGTACAGCTTAATTCCAATCTACGGTAAGTCTATGTGAAATGCTCATTTGATAAGGTTCCTTCATTGTCTTCACCAGAGTTTATCCCTTAATCTGTTAAAATGTTATGAAAATGCAGTTGCAGTGCTTATACAGAAAACCACTTTTAAATGTTAATTTTTAGGCTCACATTAGAATATTTTTAAATCACAAAATGCAACCATCCAGATTAAAAATGAAAAGCTTGCCAAATTTTGTATTATAGCATGCATCTATTTATTTTTCTAAGGTGACTTAAATGGTTGCAGAAACCTCTCAAAACTATTTATTTACTCGTTTCTTAAGGGAAAAAATGTTAACCAATTTTTACAAGAAAAAATTCCTCCAGCTCTGAGAACATGCATACTAACTTTTATCCCATAGGGAAATACTTCTGTCAGAATTGTAAATCCCTTAAAATAGGGGCTCGTAATAAAAGTGTGTCTAAAGCCTTGCAGGACATCTTGGTACCGAATTTCTGACAAAGAGCTGTTCTGTGTGCTAGTGAAGAATTGATATAAATATCTGTGAAGCGTGTGGTGTTAATTACTCCAATGCAGTGGCACTGTAGGTGCTGTGAAAACCTTCACTTTTCATCAAGTGCTATTCATATTTGCCAGGGGCACTATAAAGCTCTCAAATCTATATTGATTTTTTACATTGTATATCACATTGGAACCAAAACTCCAATAAATTCAACACGTAAATTATAGTCATGAGTAAATACATTTTAAGGTGGTAAGTTCACTTAAACACAGTTCTGTGCTCTGTTAGTCACTGATGTGTACACACTTGGCCAGAAGACTCGACACATTTCTCCACATTAACCAAATTTGGGAATAAAGGCTTCAAAATTAAATAGCAGTTTGATCTCCTGGGGTACTTTGTTCTGCCAACACTGTTATCAGAAAATCTAGAAATTATGTGATTGTCATTTAACTCTTAACAAACCTTTGTTTATGTAGAATGTAGCAAATATCCATGTAGTAAATAAAGTAGGTAGTTAACAAATGAGAAGAATAAGTAGGAGGATAATGATCAGACAAGGGAATGTAGCAGGCCAACATGTAAATGTCAGTCTCATGTTGATCTGACAATGAAGACGCGCTGATGCTTTAGATGACAAAAAGTTATTTTTGTCAGCGCTGTCCCATTTGCTTTCTAGTCCTCTGTGTAAAAGAAGCCAGAATGGGAACAGCATATTGGCTCCATGCATTGCGATAGGCTGGTGACTGGAGCTTCTCATGTTCCAGTGGGAGCTCTAATGAAGATCATCAGTCTTTCTCGTTCCATCTCACTCATGCTTACACAAAATATCTTTGGTCTAGAAACATTTTGAACTGTTTTTGAGATGATGTGTAATAGAGAATTTTTGTGTAACGTGTATGTGTCTATATGCACACTTATGTTCATATATATCCACACATGCAGACAAACCTAGAAACAGTAAATAAGAGGCATGTTCCATGTCTGCCATTTTAACAGTGTTATTTCAAAAATAACTTTGCTCAAATTTATATGCTAGGGCAGGGGTCCTCAGTTCCTCGGGACTGAAATATTCTCAGAATTTACAGAATCTGCACTAATATGCTAGAAAAATAATATATAAATCTTCTCTTTTAAAACTACTTTATAGTCTATAATTGAACTTTGATCTTTATGGTTGAGCTTTGTCATGATTTAATATTACCCAAAATGAATTGCCAACCTTCAACTTGAGATTGGCCTGCTAACTTCCTGATTTCTGAGCCTTTCTAATCCACAAAAAAAAAAAAAAAGCTTCTGCAAAACAGTGATTTTAAAGCTATGGTGGTTGTGTTGGTAATAGACCATCACAAAACACACTTTCACTAAATGGTAAAAAAGCAGGAGTAACAACTTAACATAAATGACACTGTGGGAAATGAGGAAAATGCAGTTATGCAGCTGGCAAGAAATTAATGTAGGTTTTTTGGGGATGGATTTTTTTTCCCCAAAAGCTAGACACCGAAGAAAATTCATTGAATTTATTTTGTAAGTTAAGTTAAGGCAAAAACCAAAACAGCATAAAAATTGGAATGATTACAACTGTTTCAAGATGAAAATAAAAGCCCCTCAATTGCTAGTGAAAGGAACTAGCTGTGATTTGGCTTGATAGCCTGTAGAACAGGGCTCAGCATATGTTGGTGGTTGTGCAGATAGCAGCACAGAGATCACCAACTATTTTTTTTCCAGACAAGGGAAAACACTTTTATTGTCTCATATGTCTCAGTGGACCTTGGAGTAGTTCAGTGTAACGAGTGTAATACTCATGAGAAGTCCAAAAGAGTAGATTAACATCTACCTTTGGTGCGTTCTGTAATTTTTCTGGGTTATGCAGGAATTTAGCAAGTGATCTGGTGCCCATAATAACTTAGAGAAAGTTAGGAAATGTTTCCTTTGACTTGCAGGGACAGTGGGTCACAAGGGTATTTCTTTCTTTCTTTCTTTGACCACTACATGGACATTTGGAAGTACGTTTCCCAAACACTGTGGATGGCCAAACACTGGATAAAGTGATTTTTTTCCTTTCACATGATGGTCAGAAATAATCCAGGTAATTTTAACACATCTCATGTTTGGAGACCTGTTTTGAGGAGTACAGCAGACTCACTCTCTTTAAACTCAAATGAGCTCTTGTCCCCAGTAAAACACCATCATTTCTTAAAAGAGGCCAGTGTCTGCAGTACTGTCTATTTTCCTTTTTTCTGAGAATATGAAACAGATCTGGTAGCTCATATGCCACTTAATAGTAACTGTTCACAAATGTAATTTTTTTTAAATTGATGACCACCACAGATCAACGATATATAGTAAATCTCCAAGTTAAAAGGACTGGCAAGATTCCCAGCTAGCATAAATCAGGGGAGCTCTGTTGACAACCTCGCTGACTTCAGTCAGCTGAGGACCTGGCCCACTTATTGTAAAAGTGTTGTGGCATTATTTGGAGCCCAGTCTGGGATCAGCATCATTTTAATGTCTGACTTAATACGTCTGACTCTACTGAGTGAGCAGCTAGAAGTCACCTTTCAGAACATGTCCCTTTCCAACCTCACCCCTTCCCCCTACAAAAAATTCACTGCTATGGTGCCTACAGTTCTGTCCCTCTCCCTGTACATTCCTCTTTTATTTTGCCTTTTGGTTCTCTTTCCCCCTTTTGCCTCCCAACATTCAAACAGATACAAAGAAAACAAACAACTTAGATGTTGATGCAAAGCTATGGTAGTCCAGCAGTTCAAATCCAGATGTAGCAGAGTTAACTCTGCTCCTGAAAGGCACTGAATTACATAGATACAATTCACATTTCTAAAAACCTGGGCATTACACCATTACACCTTTTTCTCTCGTGTCAGAATTTGAGCTTCTGCCCAAGAAATGGGAATATTAGCCATGCCCTTCCCTGTTTTTTTAATAAAAAACACTGAAGTACGAGTTCCTTCCAAGTGTGGCCACATCTCATCCATGTACACCAAAAACAGTTAAACAATGACATTCTCAGTGAGGATGTGGCTTTAGTGATTTTGTTTTAATTGTTTCTTTTCCAGAAGTATTGTCTCCCATAGACTAGATTTCTGCAGCTCAGATTTAGTGGCTTTGCTGCAGCCTGCGAGAGCTACTCAAAAAAAGTAGCTCTGTCAGGCTCAGGGAAAACTTGAAGCTCACCAGAACGAGCAATTCATTGCAGCTGTAATCATCATTTTACTTTATACAACTTGTGAATGTCCATTCCTTCCTCTTCTGGTGTCTCATTTTATATCCATGTGCAAAGCTGTCACACACCCCACCATCTTAAATAGAAAGTTTAATGCGCAGATATCAGGGATGCGTAATGTAAACCATACCACCAAAGATATTATGAATATATTGCACTTCTTAAAAATGCTTGTTGGTTTTTCATACTACAGTATTGACTAACTGTCTGTGTTTGATGTATGGTTTACCAGCCTGATGTAGACTTATGGTTAGAGCTTAACTTGTTAGTTCTGCTTTTGCAGCCAATTCAGAATAACTACAGATGCCCCAAGATATTAAAATTGACTGCTCAAATGGACTCAGTGTGGGAGTTTCATTGGTTTTAAATTGATAACAGCTGAAAGAGTGAATGATTAAAGCTGTATATGGGCATAGTATGCAGCTCCTTTGTACAAGCTCTTGTGAACAGAATCCACTGTATGGGAATTGCCTTTGTTCTAATAAAAGATATTTCTGAACAATTGTTAGTTTAAATTTTTAAATGATGAAACAAGAGCATTTCAGGAGCCTATAGAGGAAATAATTCCTGAGAAACTGGAATAACTCTGAGAAGACAAAGTGGATTTCTATTCAGAGGGGAGCATTTAAAGTTAAGTAGCATTCCATAAGGTGGTAATTGTGTCTATTTCCCAGGCATTTGAGTTAAATAAGCTGGATAGGAAACATAAACTGTCATAAGAGGAGGTTAGCAGTGTTGTGTACATCTTTTTTTTTTCAAGTCATAAAAAATAAAGTTTTGAAGGGCCTTATCACAAATAAATCAAACAAAGGTTTTTTTGCATCTCTTATCCCTTTGGGAGCAGTTATTTTTTAAAAAAAAATATCTCCTGGATAATTTCTCCTTAAAATAGTTCTAAAATATATATACACACCTATAAAAGAATAAGAAAATAATATTTTCATCTTATTTGCACATAAATCTAGTTTGCAAAAGTTAGTAATTTGCCATTCCTATCATTCCTTGTTTTCAAAATACTGCACAAACAAATCTTAACTGAGTTTTCCTCAACTATCCCTGTGACCTCTAAGAGTGTAAATACGGCATTGTAACTACTGTCATTCCCATGTTTATGTACAGAAACAGATCCAGCAAAAAATCAATTGACTAAAGAGAATCATGGAGTTTGCGGTTCAGGAGTACCCAGAATTCAGAGTATTTGGATGACTCATGAGACCATGTACTTATAAATACTCATGAATTTCTAGAAGGGGAAAAAAAATCCAAAGCAATTTTGTGTCATTGTTTTACCATAGTCTCTTTTGATGCCCAGCAACTATTAATGCTGATTTGCTGCCCCTTCCATTCAAGACAAAAATCGTGAGTGCCTATTTTCTAAAGAGGTGTTTTAAAGCTTAACTGCACGATGCAGAATGTGACTATATCCATATACCGAAAGGTATAGAAAATGAGGCTAAACATTTTGCTGAAGATACAGAATCTGCCCCCAGAAAAGAAGTCATGGACTAGGTGAGAATTGCAAAACAGTTTCTGGCTTTTTCAAAATTTCCTTCTAGGAGTACCAACTATTCTGTATTTGTACTGGGGATTGAAAGTGTAACTGCAAAATAATCCTGGAAGTTGGTTATAAAGTGGTTATAACAGAGAAGAGAAGCTGCTGAACAGCCATGTATTAATTTTGTTTCCGTTCTTCATGTATTGCCATCTCAACACAGTGCAGTTCTTTGCCTGTTTTGCTTCTGAAATTGTTTACAAGTGTCTTGTCCACCAAATAAGATATGTTTTTACTTCTTTTTAACATAATTTACATTGGAGACCGTTCCATATTATGCGAAGAATTTGACAGGTCTTTGCTAAAATTTTAAAAAACAATTAAGATGTCAAAAGAGGAAGTGCTAGTACATTTTAATCATAAATCTCTGTATATATAATTACCACTGAAGGCAGCTATAAATGTTTTATGAAGAAAATGTAACCAGACTGTGCTTTGTCAGAAACATAACCCCAAAACATGTAACAGACTGTTCGCTAATGCTTAACGCCACACATGCACACAACCTTCTTCAGTGTAGTTCTGTGAACCCAGTCCTCCATCCCTTCTGCAGCCGAAACTCCGACTAACTTAAATTCAGGGTTTGATGTACTCTACCAGAATGCAGATCACATGCATTGAGAGGTGCTGGAATAAACTTCCTTGATACATATCAAGAAGTCCAAGTCATCCCATGCACCCCACCTTGTTTCTCTGATTGTTCCCTACTATTGGGAAAGAAAAGGCAATCGAGTTGCTCTTGAAATCTAAGCTTAGTAATAGTAGTGATTAATTATAGGAAAGTGAAGCTCCTTGCAAAGCAGAAAGTAAACAAATGGCTTTTGGCCTGTTAGTGAGAAAAAGATGCGCTGCTTGGAGGAAGAAGCACTCAAACTGATTATGGTGGAAGATGGTGGGACTGACTGTGGAGGAAATGTCCCATGCCATGGGAGCTGTAAAGGCCAGCAGGAGCTCCTGCTGTTCTGTGAATGAGCGTGCTTGTTGGGTTTGCTGTGCAGAGCCCAGGCTTGTGTTAGCACCCATCAGCTATCAATACAAAAATTTTCAAAGCCTCTACGCAATTTCCAAAATGTAGTACTCTGTTGAAATGCTATATGGAGACTGTCTCTTTGGATAAATGATAATAGTACACTCCTATTGTTTGAGAATTTAACTGGCTCCTATTGAGTAGTTTCTTTCATCTATTTGATTCATTTTGATTCTAGCTGACAACATCCCCACTACTGATTGCTCTTTTCATAATTTCTCAAACATATAGAGTGGGAAAGAGGTGGAGGAAGCTAATTAGTAATCTGAGGAACTTAACACGCTTATACAACCATGTTTTAAGATCAACATTCAAAGTTGATCAAAACTTTGAAATCGTAAAACTCAAAAAGCAGCATTATCTAATTAAATCCTTATTAATCAAGGAAACAACACAAATCACAAATTAAAATCAGTGCAAGATATGCAATCCTCATCAAAACACATCTAGCACCTTTTACTTTTTAAGCAGGTAATTTGATGACAAAAAACCTCCTGTAAAGATGAGATGAAGTTGTACTAAGTCCTAATGATGCAAAGTAATGACGCCCTTGCACCCTTATGGTGCTTTATGACAAGAGTGAAACTCGGTATGCATGAAAGAGACAGGCTACCTGACAATATGAGTTTCAAGGTTGGACCATCAGTTAATATCACACAGGATTTTGGATTCAACAAGATATTGACCTGTATCTCTAGAGTTGCCTTCACTTTTTTTATGGCAGGTCCAAGCAAACTCCAGAGACTTCCAAGCCTTAGAAAGGTCGAGGTCATGGTGTAAATGGCAATTGAAACTTGAACCCAGAGGGAAGTATCCAAGTGCTATGGGCAGCAGATATTAAGAGATTTGGTTTTGTGGCAGAAGCTAATGACCACTAGGACTCAAAAAGGATTTGTTTCCAACTTTGTCTGTCTGTCTTCTATAGCTGAGTTTTTAATTAATATGCAAGCTCAGAAGAGAGAAAAATGCCACTACTAATAATACGCCTTAATGTATTTTCCTCTTTTTTTTCCAAACATAGATCAAATTTTTGGCTCCCATTTGCACTTGGTTTGTGAGCACGAGAAATCTACAGTCCCCCAGTTTGTAAGACTGTGTATAAAAGCTGTTGAAAAAAGAGGTGAGTACCTTAATATTTAACACTATTTTTTTTCTCTATTAGTGATCAAAACTTTAACCTTGTAACTCTGCTCGAATTGCCAAGGTAGGCCAGCAGCTCAATTTATAATATAGTTATGAACTGAACTATATCACATTCTGTATCTTCATTTTCTTTATATAATAAGACACTAATAGAACCCATTCATGCTGATTATTCCTTATATTTTGTTTGACATGTTGTTGTTTTAGTCTTTCCCTGAGTAAGGAAATGCTAAACATCAATAAAATGTCAGTAACTTTCATTCTGAAGTCTCTGGTGAACATAATGTCAATACTTTTTCCTAAGTCCTGAATTGTATTCAACCAAATTAAATGTTATTCTAGTGTGACCATATTTTTTTTAATGCATGCAGGTGTCTAATTTTTACAGTTATCTTAAAAAGCCATAATATTGTAAGAATATTGGAATGAGTATTCATCCTCATTAAAAGTTTTGATTAATTTAATAAGAAGAATTTTCATGGTATAAAAAGATGTGCTTAACACTGTTGCCTGCCTTCCTTTCTTCAGAGTGTATCTTCTCTCATTGAAGGTCATTTTCTTTGGAAGGTACATGCGGTAGATGCAGAATCTTAAAATGTATTGTATAAAAATGTGAGGCTTCATCACCATCTGTTACAAGTTTACAACTTGTTCCAGGGATCTGGGGAAACATATATCTGGCAAAAGATAGAAAATTTATTTTCAGAATAAGGCTGGGTGAACCCATTGTCACTGCCATATACTGGAGTCTCAGAATAAGAGAACCAATGAAAAATAAAAAGATACTTAGACCGTTAACCACAAAGGAAAAAGCTATTTTAATTCCATCATTGTTACCTGGTTTTATAGTGAAAGGTGTAATAAAACTACCCTGGAGTTTCAAACTCTGGGAAATTCATGCTTTAACTATACAGCAAAGAGAGCACTGGGATATTATTATTCCCAGAATGATTGGCAGGAAGTCAGAGACTAACAAACTGGAGATCGTTCAGTAGGGGGAGATAGTAGCATTGGTTTTTTGGAGGAAGGCTGGAGGCTGGATAAAGAAAGAGACAAAGAAAGGGCAGAAATGTGTGAAGTGGCTATTAATAGAGGAGGAATTGTGAGGAGAAATTCAGAACATGAAAAGGAAAAGCAGAGATTAGATTATAAAAATGCCACGCCATGCAGAATATGTCTAATTGTTCGGTTATGATCTCAGCACAGGTTCTCCAAAAGATGAGCTAGGTATTTCATAGATGTTTTCTGGTATCTGACCACTCCTGCAGGAGAAGTGAGGCCAGACATCTCTGCACTGCTGAACTGTAATAGAAAAATCCAAGAAACCTAATTAGATGTTTATTGTCTGTGTGTTTATCAGAGAACTGTTCATGGAAGAAAATGAAAATATCACTGTTTCTTCAAAGGAGTTCATGGAGAATTGCATTATTGTTCTTGTGTTTCCTTCAAACTTGCTGTGACTTAGAGAAGTCTACCCCTTTTAGTTAGTCTATATGTAAATAAAAGCTAATCATATGGCATGAGATAAAAATTTCATTTTATCACTGTATTTATGAGTTTATATTTGATTTACAGTTTTTTTCTATTATCATTTTCTTGGATTAAGATGCTTGCATTTACTCACATTCTATTTACTCAAAGTGTTGTTTTTACTAAGTTCTGGCATAAACTATCTCAGGACAGCAGTAATTTATGTGAAGCTAAGTCCAATGTTTATGCAAGCTTCTGATGACATTTTATACCGGGGTTGGTATTAGGAAGCAGTATGTGGAGGTGCCAAGTCTCCCGGCATGGCTGAGACTCAACAGATCTGAAGCCCTCCTCTTAATGGCCAGATATGCCTCCAGCCAAGATACTCAACTGCAGAGTCATGGGAAATACTTATGTACCAATTATGGGAAAGGCACATTTAATGAAAACTGTATGTTTACTTTCATAGTCTTAGTAAGATGGCCTAGATACTCAGTACAGCTGGCATATTGGCTGTTGTAGAAAAGCTTTTTTTCCTATTTAGAAAATATATCATCTACATACTGTAACTGTACCAAAAATGTTACTTGCGTGCTTCATTTAAGATAAAGGATTATTAGGAAAAAAGACCTTGGGAGACTAACCCTAAATGTTACTTACAAAACATTCATACTTTGTTAAACGGTTGTGTTTTTATTTATCAGTTCATGGATTTAATTATTATTTAGCTATTGAATTACTTTTAAAAAAAAAAAAACCAAAAACAAAAACATTATTTCTGTGCACAGAAAGAAAGTCTAGCAGTGGTCTGAATAAACCATATTAATTAGTACATTTTCCTGTGTAGATGAGGTTACATACAGTAGCTAACTGTAGTAATATTCTCCCACAGATTAAAAATGTAGAGGGTGTCATTAACTGTTGGCAAGATTTCCTATTTAGTTACACTATTTTTAAATGAATATCTACATTGAAATCAAAGGAATTATTCTGAAATTATTTTGCTGCAACGTAGATCAGATTTTGGTTATTTATCCCCTAGGCTACTGTTTGCTTATTCACCATTTCAGGACAGAGGTGCTTTATAAGGTTAAGTCTAAAAAGTCTCTAAAACATCTCACACCATAATGCATATTTATCTATCTGACAAGGATTCACTTGTTCAAGAGTGAATTCCATTGTTCCAGCCTCTTTTGCTATTTGTAGTTATTGAAATAGGACTGGGAGGCAGAAGGTCTTTCTACATTTACTCAGACGTCTTGCAGAGATGGTAGTGGAGTTTAATAAAGAGTCAATAAAAATGTGCCCATTCTTGTAAACTTATAAAGGCAATTGACACGTTAAATTCTTTTTTTTTTTTTAAAGCAAGGTCAGGTTTTTTCTTCATTCTTCCTGTGTTATTTATTCATTCATAATTTTTGATCGACTTCTTGTCCCAAGAATTTAGCTATACAGACCTGTGCCACTGAAGTCAATAGTATCTAGGCAAAGAGCATTGCACCCTCAGTATCTAATGCAATATCCTATATAGAAAAAACTCCTATGTATATGATGTGGCCTGGTGAAGGTAAGAGAATAATTCTGAACCATGCAATGATAAGATTGAAGAAATACAGTGGCTACTTAAAGATTTCTAACATTTCTTAACTTGCTACTTTCTCAGGGACTTGGAGGGAAAGTTTATCATGGAACAGTGTATTCCTTGCTTTTTTCTGTGTAGTCTTTTACTTTGCCATCAACATCTACCTTGGATGTACCTTGGACTTTTCTGGGGCTACCATCTGTTGACTTGCCTTTATCAATCTCTATTCCACACTTTTTCTTCTCCCCAGAAAGTGTCAGATAGGTAGCCCCAGCCCTGAGCTGAGCAGTGGAGCAGGGAAAGCCTGGGACAATCCTCCCAGTGTACTATAACTCACATGCTGAGCACTCCTGCCAAGGGTGGGGCCCATTGCAAGATTTTTGGTGTTTCTAGGCCAGATATTATTTCCAGTCATATCTTGAGTCGCCTATTTATTTTGTTATCCACGACCCTTTAAAAGTGCTGGCTGTTTTTTTGCATTTTTTTTTAAATATGTGAAAGGCATGAGTAGAACGCATTAAAAAAATAAAAATATCAGTCTCCATTGTACCTAAACAAAATGCCATCTAGTACTTCTCATAGTAAAGTTTTATCGTGTGAAAACAGTCTGATACTAAACTCTTTTCCAGGGATGATCATTTGTCTGTGTGTCTAATGACAGAGTAAATGAACACCCCGAGCAGACAGTATCCTAAACCTATCGAGGATATCCAGTGTAGTTTAGGTTTTGTAAAGAAATACAGTACTAATGCTCCAGGGAAATATAATTTAACTTTCATCTCTCTTTTGAAATGTCCTTCATTTCCTCCCTCCATTCCCAAATCCAAGTTAGGGCTCTCAAATCAGCCTAAATGATTTGAAAAATGACACTGCAGGCAGCAAAGCTGATGATTACAGGTACCATTTCCATTCTAAACTGGACATTGCAGACATTGTTTTCTGTTGCTTTTCTTGGAGCACAGGATGCTCTGACAGGAATGATACACAAAATTACATATTTGATTCAATGCCTAAAAGCCACCCTGGGATCCATAACCTTGCTTAAAGATTTAAGAAAGACCTTTAGTCCACTTCTGAGAAGGTTCTTAGCTTAGAAAACTTTATCTTTCAACTTTACTTCTTAGCAGCTGTTATGTTTTTTTGCTGTCGTTTGTTTGACAGGATCCAGTTATAGGTTCCGATGTCTGTTTAAAGAAACAGGGAGGTTGTTGGCTTTAAAATTCCCTTACTGCTTGTGTGTTCAACATTTTCCCAGGCTTTTCTACATAGTTTGCCAAGTAAAGGGACTGACCTTTTGTAGCAAACACTTTTTCATTTCTAAATGCTCACTTTGATTTTTGTCCCATTTTATGCTCATTCCAAACTGTTTACAACCCACTAAAAATGACTGTGAATTA
Source organism: Nipponia nippon (assembly GCF_047370975.1). Taxonomy (NCBI): domain Eukaryota; kingdom Metazoa; phylum Chordata; class Aves; order Pelecaniformes; family Threskiornithidae; genus Nipponia; species Nipponia nippon. The sequence goes on from NW_028262369.1 coordinate 96,021,876, forward strand.
TATGTTTGTGTAATGGATTCCTTTTGTGGTCGGAGTGGAATGTTTACTTTGAACAATTAGTTATCTTTGGGCAGATTATAGTGACCTGAAAAAAGAATGACTAAAATTATTATAGTACCTTAACTATTTCCTTTTGTTATCTTCTCTGTTTGTTCAGTGTATTATTTACTGGGTTTCATTGCTCTGAGCCCCAGTGAACAAATCATGTTAAATAAGAGCAGCGACAAAAAATCCCTGAGCGTAGGACTCTTGGTGTGGGGGGCTGATCTGCTGGGGTAGGACCGCATATGCTAGGGAGACTTCAGAAGTGACCATTAGGCTGGGTGTGCAATTTCAAGAAGACACAATTTTGAGAGAAATTTTAAGTGCTTGCTCTCTGAAAATCAGATTTCTTAAAGGTGTCCAAAGTCTGACACCCCTAAGCACCTAAAATCAAGACTCAGTTTGACTTTAATGTCCATAGCTGTGATTTGATTATGCATAATGTCATTGAAGAACTGCACACACACACAGTCTCATACTGCAGAATATTCAGTGTTTAAGAAAGAAAATGTCTTTATGGGCAAAGATAAAGTACCTTATGGGATGTAGTAAAGAAATACAGTCATCCCGATGAAGAGAAATGAAGATAAAAATGGTATTTTAAACTACCTCACCTCCCAGATGCCATGCTGCCCTGTGACAGAAGGTTGTGTCCCTTTCATCAGTTTTATCTCTTAATCTAAAAGCTAAAGTGCAGCTAAAAGCACTTTAAAACCTATTTATAAAAAAAAAAAAAGGCAAAAGAAAGTGATATTTCATTACCTTCTAAATCATATACCGCTTAAAAGGTAGTCAGTATTCTGGTAGGAAGTTTACATAAAGGAGAGTTCACTTATCTTAAGGAGTTAAGGAAAGAGGAAATGAGTTTTAAAAATATGAAGTATTGTGAATGTATTTATATAGCTAGGAAAAAATGAGTTTTTAAAACTGCTTAATGCTATCTCATTTTCTAATGGAAAAAAACACTGCAGAAGAATTGAAAAAAAAATCCCAAACACCTCCTAAAGCTGATGACTCCCATGCTGGAATCACTAACTTTGGTACGGTGTAGTTAGGAGATTATAGGAGCACAGTGAAGGTGGCAGAAGACATGAAGCCTGTGCAGCCAAGATATATATTAATAGCCACTATATACAACCTCTAGCAGCTTATATCCCTATATGTATTGTAATCTTCCATATTATTAGACTTGTGTTCAGCAACTTGGTCCTCCAGGGTGTATTTAGCTTAAGCAATATTTTTTATGTACTTGGTTCTCAAAAATGCTTCAGTCCCATTCCTGAGGACCTGAAGAAGGCAGTTGGAAAGTACAGGGTAGTTTTGCCAGAGTATGCTCACCACCATATTTGAGCTTCCATTAAATGTACAGTGTTCCTGGGCTACTTCCCAGCACGATTAGACCAAACCCGTCAGCCGGTGGCATAAATGATTTGTTCTGGCAAGGTTTCCTTGAGAAGAAGGGAAACCTCAGGAGACTGACCTATCCTGTGCACAGGGCAGTTTTATATTTCTGTCTGAGTGCAAGATTATTCTCCAACAGCACTTGGCCCCTGAATAACCACTGAAATGTGTTTTATTTGTATTTTCTCTCTATCATATCTTTTAGAATATTTCTACCCTCAGAGCAAGAAACTGTTCATGAATAGCAGCTTCTTTCCTACAAGCTCATTCACTGATTTTCAGTACTTATTCTCCTCTGGAAAGGTATTTTCCAAACTTTTCTTTCCTTCTCCCAGGCCTACACATGCTTCCTTGCTTACTCTGATATAATTTTACATACTGTTTCCAGTGGCTTTAGAATTCAGTACCCTGAAAGTACAGAGATCATATTGCTCCACCAAATGATCTGAGCTCCCAGTTCTGCTAATTTTGTACTGTTCATTCTTTCCCACTTTGGGATAATCTATTATGCTTGGATCCAGGCACGCACTAAAAGCTAATACTTCCATGAAGAATGTGCAATTTGTACTGTTTAGCTTGTGATGAGATTCCTGAAGTCTTTTATGATTTTATCTCGTTCCAAGGAGGCTTCTGCTCCCAACTTTTATATGCACTGAATTTAAAAAAAAAAAAAAAAGGAAACAAAACAAACTGATAGGAAAAAAAAATTACACGCACACAAAAATATCCAGCAGTTCAGCAGATAAAGCCTTTTTCCAGGGAATTCTAGTGGGCTGAAGAAAACTGTTTCTGAGGGCATTGAACTATGTTTACTTTAAAGTAGCCAACAAGCATAAACTTAAACGTACAGATGAATGCAATATAAAACAACAAAGTTCTGAGAAAAGCCCTTGCAAGTTTGTGATTTAAAATGTTTTGGGCTTTCTTTTTTTTTTTTTTTTTTGTTTTTCCTTCTTTTGAGTAGAAATTAAGAGTGGTTGAATTTAGCGCAAACATACTGGCAAGATTTCCTCAACCATTTCTATCTTCAGGCTCAGGCAATCCCACTATAGCCACCTTTCTTAGAGTAAGAGCCAGTTAATAGCGTTGTGCAAGGTCCAAGTCAGAATTGGCTCTGAAGGGTATTCACTCTGGGGCCTCTGTGTCTGCTAGAAAGCCACAATCTGAGTTAGAAAAAAAATAGCAAGAAGTGTCAACAGGAAACATCACGGAAGGGCATACAAGACAAATTAGAGAAAAGGAGACAACAGCAGGGAAAAAAAAAAAAGCAAAAAAAGCCATGCAATGACAATGCACGAAAGAGAGAATAAATATATGTTTTAAAAAATTGAAAGCAGAGATGGTAAGCTACTTAGAAGAAGAAAAAGCCATAAAAAAAGGCAGGCATTTGAACCAGTTGCCGTCTTTGTCATAGTTACCTGATACCTGTTTCATTGATTAATCTGTTCCAGAGAAGTGTATCCATTTCTATGAAAAAAAAAGGGGGGATTTGTATTTTAAGCCTTGCCAGTAACAACAAGCAGACACTCAGTGTGCACCAGAGTAACATTTACAATGCCTGGGCCAAATTCATGCCTTGTGTAATTTTATTGCTTTTACTGGAATTACACCAGAGATGAGTTTGGCCTTTTGCCTTTTTCTAGCATTGTATAATATATCTATTAGTGAACATGTAGAAGGAAACAGGGCATTTTGTCTTGAGAATTTTCCATAAAATCTTTTTCAATAGGCTTAATAAATAAAATAAACCACTTAACCTGTGAAATAAAAAAGAATCAAACAACATTTTCTCGATATTAAAATAATGCTAATATACTTTGTAAATCAAGTAGCTGACATTTGTACATGCTGAAACAAAAAGTCTAGAGAAATTTAAAGCCAGCTGACTGTCTCTGGTGCTTATGCTGTGCCAAAGAGAAAAAGAAGGTCCTGACATACCCCCTGGTCAGAGTCAGATTCAGGGAAGCTCACACATGAGGGTATCAACCTCCTAGCCATGAAAAAGATAAAAAGATAGACAGAAAAAACCTCTCTTTTCCTCCTGACTAGACCAAGGATGTGAGGCACTATGCCCTAGTACAGTACACATGCCATCACAGACAAGGAGCTGGCAGTATTTCCACTGTAAACCCCATTTAGTCAGACTTTACAGTTCAGCCATTAATAGAACACTCTGGGCTAACACTTGACAAAATGAGTCTTGGCCTAGAGGAGATGTTCACACACACACAAAAAAAAAAGTTAAGTCCATTATGTTCCTTTGGGGGAAAAAAAAAAAAAAGAGGTAGTTGTAGTTTCAGATTCTTTCAGCATCCCTGTTGCTTAAAAATAAAGTTATGGTTTTTAGATAAAATTATGAAGGCATAATTCCACAATGTAGACTAATTGCTTTTCCTGTGGAAAATGTAAATTACTACAACTACACTTTTTTTTTTTTTTTCAAAAAAAAGTTTTACAGCAATAAAAGAAAGCACATAAAAAAAAGTTTTGCTGTCTGTATGCAACACTATGGGGTCAGTTTAAAAACCCCTGTCTCCTTTTTTTCTGCCTGCAATTCAACAGAGCAAATAACTGCAGTTGTATTTTATTACTTCCATTATTTGCTGTAGCAGCTTGTGTTACATCAATGTTTTAACCATATAATATAGCAGTCTAATGGGATTGATACCTAAGTGAGAGAAATTGTACCAACAGAAAGCTTCAGGAGCAAGGTAGAGGGCAAATTAAGAGGGCAGCTTAAAAAGGAGGCTTTATGTTAAGGTTTTCACTTCTTTACAAGAAGATTTTTAGCTCATTTTACTCCCCTGAACTTATGAAACCGATATTGTTAGCAATCTAGTAACTGAATTGTCCCTAAATTGACTACTGAATGATAAACCCCCCTGGAACTGACAAGTCTTTTAAAGATCTCAAGTTGTATATTCACTTAACAGATCGTTTTATTATAATCAGGATCCTCACAGATCATGGATGTAATTATATAGCAAACCAACTTCTTTTTGTCTTCATGCAGACAAACAATGCTGCCTGGTTTGGGAGGAATGACATATATGTAAATGAGACCAAAATGTGACCATTTTGTTTCATAACACAACAGAACCGTATCACTTGGATCCTGGGCAGCTCCAGCCAGCCTGATCCAGCTCTCTCTTCATGATTCCTTCATGCACCTTTTTTTTTTTTCTGGTGTCAGAGATGATGCATTTCAAATAATTGAAATTCTCGGGAAACAGATATTGCTATTAGAAACTGCTTTCTGATGTTTATTCTACTTTGTAATGGATATAGGTTCTTTCTTTCTATCATTTCTGCTTTACTGATACCAGCCTCTGTCTACCAAAACAGATGGAGACTTCTCTTTAAGGACCTGAATAGATCTATTTTGTGGTCAATTGTTGTTCCTTACAGTTAAGGAAATGCTTCAGTGTTTTGTTGGATCAGGGCCTTAAACTTCATATATTTGGATCAGAAATGTAAATATCCAGATTTTCTCTCAGGATTTAAAAACGAAGAACAAGAACTTGTTCAGTTGCTCAGATTATGGGCCATTTACAGATAATACTGAGGCTCTTAAAATCACCGTGGACCCCTGCATAGCAAGGGTAAGGTGATGAGTCTTCTCTGAGATGTCTTCACTCAGAAAATAAGAAAGTCCTCAAAAGACAGAAAGAGGCTATTCCATGCTTCTTCCTCCCATCTTCCCAGGAAAAATTTCCCCCAATATTTCAAACCATATGTTTAGATTTGTCAGTCCTGGACTGACATGGTGTTACGTGACATAACACACCAAAGTAGCTGCCACCAAATGACTTTCCTGTGCCAGCAGTAACCACACAATGGTGTTGGAGGTACCACAACTTTTTGTTTACTTAGAAATGAAATAATTTTGATGAGTGTATGGTATCAGTTAGCAAGTGTTGAGTTCTTTATGGTGATACTGCTCATGTTGACTTAAAAGGAAAACGGATCAGCTCAGAAATCTTTAATAAGAAAAGTTTCTTAGCGTACTTGTAGTGATGCCCTGTGGAGCTGCTAGAACTAAAAATCTGTCAGCATACTTGGTAGAAACTTAGTTTCATGGTCCTCTAACTCATATGATTGAGATTAAAGTGAACAAAATCTTGGCACATAGTTTGGCAGTCGAGAAGCATTCCTCTGTTTGTGTGTAGATGTGTGTGTGTGTGAGACAGAGAGACAGAGAGAGGGGGAAATTTAGCAGCCGCTCGTTTGGTGTTAAATTATCAGGTGTTACATATTTTTAATAAACCTTAGTAGAAAGATAAGATACATCCTCTTCTAATGAAACCTGCTTTCACTTAGCCTATAAAGTTAACTTTGAACAAGCTGAGCATCTACTCTAACCACTGAAAACAAAACCATTCAAATTCTCCAGCCCAGCTAAACTGTAAGCCAGACTTGAATCTAAACAGGAATGTGGAAGATGCCGGAAGATGCCCTGATTATGACCTGCAGGACAATCCTCACAGCAGTGGCTACTCTCTGGTCAGAAATAGCACCGATCCAGTGACAGAGCTCGAGCACAGGAGCACTTCTACCATCACTGAGCAAGGACACAATCTTTTTAGATACTTTGCAAACAGTCATGATATACTGATTTTTGAAAAATACCTGAATTTGCACACTAAAAATTGTTCACAATGGTTTCTTTTATTATCTCTCTTTCAGTTGCATTTTTGTGTTCTGATATGTCATACATTAAAAACACAAAGAGCACAGTTGACAGTAACAGTTTGTGTTAGAAACTTTGCAACTGTCTTGGACGTCTCTATAGTAAATGTCATTAATAATACAGGAATTTTCACCAAAGAAGGAAATTAGATATGGAAAACGCTGTATGCCAACTTCGCCTTTCCAAGCCTTCAGAAATACCAGAGGGTCTGTGTGAACCCTAGTAAAAGGGATGAGATTGGATTTCTACCTTCCTTACATCATTCCATGTCACAGTCAGCGTTAAGATACAAAGACAATGATTCAAATCAAAATTCTTCCCGTAGCTTCAAATTTTAAAATAATTATCTTGCATGAAAATATCAAATTATATTGATACTTATGCATTTACTTCATGCAAAATTCAGCTAACAGATATCCAGTGCATTTTATTGCCAACAACTAGGTTTTTTCTTATCAGAAGTCAGTATTTTTCTGTATTCCTTGCATGTCTCAGTTATGCTTTAGTTATATTATTTGTATTTCATTGTGATTTTTTTTTTTTTGCATATTTCAAAGTAGCAATTTTTTCTATTTCAGACTATACTTAAACAACCTCTTTTCAGGAGTTCCTGAGCAATTCATACAAAAGTTTTTTGCTATTTTAATGTAGTATAGCATGGTGTGCATGTCAAACTATGGAGTTTCTTCTGTCAAAGTAACGAAGTATGCGCTAGTCTCTTAAGTTTTGGTACTTATTACTCTTTGTAACCCAGTTCAGGATTTTTATGGTTTCTGTAGATATCTTGACTACATTTTTTGCTGAATGTTGCTGTTGTTGATGGTTCAGATTTTGCCCAAATTAAATGGAGGCAGAAGAAAAGCTTTTAAGTTACCTGAACCTGTTTGGAGACAGTAAATGTCGTGGAAATGACAGGAAAAATAATACATATAACTACAGAGTCCTGCAGCTAAGATGGCAAAAAGAAATGGAAAAATATCTAAGCACAATAGGTTTGTGTCATATTAAAATTAATGTTTCTATTTTTTCACGTAGTACTGCTTAATGTCACTATTCCATAACACTAAGTATGACTTTTGCAAAACCAAGAAAATTTTGCTCATTTATTAGACTAGAGGTTTATCACACAAAAGAAGGTGTAAGAGCATTCAGAGGAATCCCATGATTTTAATCATTATTGTGTCTTTAAACGTGTGCAATGTATGCTGGGAAAGATATTATAAAAGTAAAAGTTATCTACATATATACATATACACACACATTTATATCACATTTATATGTTAGACAGATATGCAATGCTAAGAATTCAGTAAGTTGGTGTTAGATAGCTATATGTATACTTATCTTCCAAGAAAGCCTCTGAGTTTTCCACACAGGCATGGACTGTAACACCCAAAGGTGTCTGATAGTGTGCCTTAGACTAAAGAATCTAATTTTTAAATGTTTTCTCCCACTTAAAGATAAAAAGCAAATACAAAGATAAATGCCTACAGTACGATATGAATAACTAAAGACCATTACCAACTGTACATGAGAACCCGAACTCCATTTTTAGAGCAGGGTTCTGCACATTCCTTCTGTTAGAAATCGAGAACTGAGCTGGTCTAATTTCTAACTGTAAGAAACAGACCCAGCCTTCTGTGTTATGCAACGAAACAAACACTATCAAATACCTCGCTGATATTTCTTTAACCGTTACAGTTAAACTCTGCATTCGCACGCACTCCCCAGCAATGCACAACAGCTGTAGGAAGTGCCCAGAGGCGGTTAGGTAGGACCCGTTCCTGAAGACAAGATAGATAACCTTGAGACATCTAAGCTTGAACAGACCATAGCTTCAGGCTGTCAAGTAAAAAATGGATCTGTTATAGAGAAGAGTATTGGGCCTATCTGGACTCCTCAACTGTCTCTCAAAAGCCAAGGAATGATGCAAGAAGCAGTCCTGTGACTTTCAATTTCCACCCTAAATATCCTTATTCCATCCTAAATTTCCTATCCCAGTCACTATCATTAAAAAAAAAAAAAATCTCTTTGCCAAGCAAAGGCACCACAGTCCAGAAAATGCAAACTCCTTACCCATTTTGGCTGAAGATTATGTATGCCCAAATGTACAGTTCTTCCGCTTCCCACCATTAAAAGTCCAACAAGCAGCAGTACTGGTCAGGATGGGGAGGTGACATTACTGAGGTCTAATTTAATCTCTCACTATTGTGAAAGATGGGAAAAGATTCGTCCCTACTGTGCACTAAATTCTCTTTAAAATCAGCATTGGGAGTAAGGGATGTTTGGAGAATTGCATCTGTCTCTTAGCTTTTAACCACAGCTCCTACTGATGTCAGTGGACCTGACGGAAAGTCCTATATAGTCCTAAGAGAAGAGCTAGACCCCCCAAAGTGCAATTTCCCTTAGCGTTCTGATGTTGCTCAAAAAACACAGGCATGATGTTGGTGATGATGGATCCCCAAATGAAGCACAGTTTAACCAAAGAGGGATGATTTAGCAAAATGCATAAATTTCTTGTATGCTACTGTCTGTAACAGGCAGATCTTCAGCCAGTTTAGTGAGCATAAGTTACAGCTGGCTTTTGCTGGAATAGTTTATGCTCTTGACCCTCCTCAGTTGTATAGCCAATAGGGAGTTGTCAGGCTACATGTGTTTTTAAACTTCTTTCAGCTAAATCAGAAATCCAAAAGCAAAATACAGCTCTCAGCAGTATCATGTGGAGTTGTGACACTCCCTGGAGGGCTCGGGGTCCATAAACCAATGAATGGATTACAATGAGGCATAAATGTAGTATTTTCATCCATGACAGATATAATCTTGAGCCTGTATTTTTCATGTTACTTAACTCTTTCAGAACGTGATGTGTGACAGAAAATGTCTTATAATGCACATTGCAGTAAATATTAGTCAAGTATGCTTTATTGCTGAGCTCTACATGTTTCCAGAAGTTAACAGGCACAGCTGGGATATATGAAATGGCAATGTTGTATATATTTCTTGAACATATAAAATACCTTGGCTCTCTTCTCCCCCACCCTCCACATTACATCCCCAGCTGTTCTGATCATGTCACACATTGGATGAGTTTTTCCATCGTCAGCTTCTCCTAAAATGATAACCTTTATTCAGGCTTTGATCCTCCCAAAAATAAACTGCATTATCCACATTGTCATCACATTCAAATTAGACTATCACAGCGTATATTGCATGGCACAGAATAACAGAAGTGGTAACTGATGGAAGGTGGTAAACTGCCTGCTGGTAGCTGTACCTAGCAGAAAATACCCAGTGCCAGTATTTAACAGCTATAGATTTTCCTACAAATGACTCAAATCTCTCTACCTGAAATTCCCTTCTGTCAGTCACCATAGTATCTTGTGGCCCCACCACCAGTTGCTGGTGAAGGATCATTTAGCTTTTGAAGATTCCTAATACTCCTGAAAGACCTTTGGTCAAGCAGGAAAAAAAAGTGTACTTGATAAAGTAGCAGAGAACCATAGAAATCCTGTTTTATTTCGGATAAATTAAACATTGGTCAGAATGGACCTACTAACCCATATGTGAGAAGCAGCAACTGCAGCAAATGAGAGCAAATAGGAGGAAGGAGGTATTAAAAGGGAAAACAAACAAGCAAACAAAAAAATAAACATTCACAAAATTAAATACTAATGTGTTACAGAGAGAGAATGGCTATTTCCAAACATTTGGTAATTTCAGATATTATACCGTGTTGCATAAAGTAAGACTATGTTATTTCCTTTTACACTGCCATTCCATTTAAACCAGTGAGCTGATATGTGTACTTGAGGTCTGTATTTGGTAGGGATTTTTCCCCTTTAGCATAAACCTTGTTGATTTAAAAAGTGAACAAAGATGAATCAGGTGGTAAATGTATTCATGTAATCATTTTCATTAATAAGCTGTTATAAATAATAGAGGGAAGGCTTTAAGTGTATAATTCTCTGTAGCACAATTGAGATTTTTCCACATCTTCAGCAGTAAGTTAATTAGAATCACCTGCATTTTCTTGGGCGGACACCAAATGGATTGCAAACAAAAACAGATTAAAATAGCTGTAGCTCATGGCATACAGATGACAAGATTCACAAAGAGGACAATCAGGCAATGAAAACCTCCTCTTTTTCAAACATTTTTAAAGGAAATTCAGCTCTTGTGAGTCGCTGTAAAAAGACGTTTGTAAGTGTTTTGCTGAAAGACTAGAATGGCTTTGTTTCTGATCCCATGATGAGTGAAAGAAATGTTTAAGAAAGATCACTTTACAGAGAGATTCAGACTGAAATGTGATGACTGTGATTCAAGCCAAGCCAAAAATTACAGCTCAGAATTAAAGGGGATGGACGTGGCTTGGGAATCCATTTTCCCACATTCCTGAATCTCAATCATCCCAGCCAATGTTTAAAAGAAAATACAGTGGAAAGCAATGAGGTCACTTTGTTTAGCTGCAAGAAGTGGGACTATCAGAATGGCAAAAGTATATATTGGAGGTAACGGCAAAATTACAGTGAACACGCTGCTTGTTCGATGGTTTCATTCAAAAAAAACAGCTTCAAAGCTTAGTTTTGTTTCTTGTTACAGGGAGCCTTCTGAGTAAGTCTTGTTGTTCCTGGGGCTTTTAAACCATAAACTTCTTGAATGTCAAAGACAGTGCAACACAATAGAGAAGAAGACGAAGGCATAGCAAGCTTGATTTAGGCATTAAACAGCAGCCCCGCATAGCAGTGAACTGTGTGCTAGTTTAAATTGCACTTGCTTTGTACTGTCGCTATCCTTATTTATTTGTATATAAATATCTAAGTGGAAATTCTACCATCAAGTGATATGAAACAGAATAAAGTATATCATCCATCATATTCACTTGTTACTTATTCTCAGTATGTAATGCTCATATTCAGTGTTGTAATTGCTTCCATTAAACAGTTTCTACAGGGTCTTGAAAACAATAAGATCTTAGTCAAGCTTTTCTCCTTTCATTGCATCTTGAAGTTATTACTGCAAGAAAAAATGAGATTCTCTTTTTATGTAGGAATGCCCCTCATCTTCTTGATATTATTGCAGTCAAACATAGAATTATTTCTTGTTAGCTAATTTCCTAAAGAGATTCACCAAACCTCATGTCAGACACCTCCTATAGGGTAATTTCTTAGCTTGTTAAGAACTAGTACAATTTCTTCTCTCCTTGCTTTCCCCCACTATCTCTGCCTTTACTGAATTCTGATACAGTGTTGGATTTCTACTGGTAATAGAAAAAAGAAAATCTTGTTCATGTTACCTTGGATTTGGGCTTGTCTGTCACAGGTCCTGCAGCTGGGCAGTGCTGGTCATGAGTCCAGTACCTGCAAATCATGTGAAAAGTACCAATGGAGAGGACATCTCTGCATCCTCTCTTTAATACGAAGCAACAGAGCGTATATTTTATGTTTCATTTTATTTGCTTCAATATCAAGTACAGTGCTCTACTGGAGATCCTATTTGTAGCACATGAAGAGGTGCAATTTGATACTCCTCTTTCTATAATTCAAGGGATCACATTAGTCCTCTTTTCTATAGCACTGAACTGAGAGATCATGTCAGCTAATTATTTAAAATAATTATTTAAAATTAAAATATTTAAAATAAGTCCTTTGTAACCTGCATCCAGAGCGTTGGATGTACCCTGTGTTTCTCCATACAAAAACTTATTTTACCAGACCGTGACCATTTAAGGTAGCAGTTCAGATCTTCTGCAACTTTAGCTGTCCCTGTCATCATTTAATATCTCCCTGATCTTTATGTCATCTGCTTACTTTTCCAACAGAGATTTTTTTTTTTCTCATTGTCCACATCTCTGATAAAGGTATTAGATGGCACTGGACTGAGAGCTCTATTCTTGAGAGCTCTGCCAGTTATGACCTTGTTAACTGATATCTCCCATTAACTACCACATTTTGAGGTCTGTCATTGAGCCAGTTTTTAATCCGTGTAATATATGCCCTGTTAATTCCATAAAATGCAAGTGCTTTAATCAAAATGTCATGTGGTACTAAGTCAAAAGGCTCATGGAAAGCCAAACATACTATTTCAACACCATTGCCTTTATCAACTGGACCTGTCAAAAATCCAATCCTATCAAAAAATGCAACAAGTTTGCTAGACAAGGCCCTGATTTCCATGAAACCATGCTGGTTGGGATTAATTATATTTCACTATGAATTATTTGTTCATAGAGTCCTGAATTAATTATTTAAGTAGACCGTCTGGGACTGAGGTCAGTCTAGCCAGTCTCCAAGTGCATCCCTCTTACTGCCTTTACAATATCAGAATAACTCTTCTGCCACTGTTTCCAGCCTTAGTAATTTCCAAGGATTTCTCTATATTTTATTTGCAAATAAGAGACGTGTATCATGAGCACCAACAAGTGAAAACTGTTTTTTTTACAACAGTGATTCCCTCTTTGTCCTTCAGATTGACTTCCAGTATCATCCACTGTTTGGTCTCCCAGGTTTGTTTATCCTTGTCTGCCTGGTAGAACTATCTAACATGACATTTGTATGGTACCCACTTCCATGGTAGCTGAGTACCTTCTCTGGACTGGGGATGGGACCTGTTTTCATATCAGATGTTAGCGGGGATGTTGTTTTGAGCCTCATGAATGTGGCCCTTTGATGGGAGGAGTACAAGAAATGTGTAGTTCTGACGATCAAAGCAGCAGTTCTGTTCAAGCAGAGCAGAGCAAATCCCGGTATCAGCCTTCAGCCCACCCAATGCCACACCAAAAAGCAGGACAGAGATGTCAGCAACACTGAAAACCACGCTGAGTGCAGACAGTCTTATGTTCAAAAGGAGTTGGTGCTCTTTTCAACCCGAGCTGATGAAGCTGTGTACCAAGTTTGCTGGCTCAAGTATCTTCAGCTCACACCACCTCTGCACTGCAGGTTTTACATCCATATGTCCCTTGTTTGCTGTTAATGCACGCATATTCATTTTCTTTCTGTGGTGTAACTCAAATTTGTTTCGTTGTTCTCATCATTTTCACCTCTGATTTCCATGGCATCAGACAAAAACTTTTTCTGTGCTCCCACTTTCACCTGAAACTGTGGGTACCTTTTGTAACCCTATCCAGATACAGTACTTTTAATGCCCAATTTTATTGTGTCAGATTTAGTCTTTGCTGCTTTTCATGACTTTCCTTCTACTGGCATACAAATATTGATCCTTTTGTGAAACTATTTTTGTTTCACATTGTTTTGTGGTGTTTTTCTCATCAGACACATTATCTTGACATTGGCGTATTTGCTGCATTCATGCATTTCTGCTTCTTTAAATGACGTCGTGCCTCACTTTTGTGCCCTTAGTAAACTTTTAAAAAATTGTTTATAAATCAGATATTTATGGTAAAATGCATATGAAAACACGAGGAAAGAATTATAGTTTTAGGGAGAACATACCCTGATAATGACCTCTTAAATATTTGTAAAGATAGCCCTGGGCATCTGAGCCCACAAAATAGTTTATAATACAACAGCTTGATTACATAATGATACTTTAGTTTTAAAACGTATGATCTTTCTGTTTATGGGAAGGCATAATAGGCTCCTTTGAAATACAATATTTTTGCCCTGAACATAACTGATTTTAAATGAAAGGACTAACTAAAGAATGCCTTTCTTCAAGTTTGTACTTCACTTTGTTCTTGAATCCAGGACGATGGTTTCTTTTACAAAACTCCTACCAGGCCTGGGGACCACACCTATTTCCGGATACATTAATTGTGAAAGTTTCATGGCTTTCTATGCAGGAAGTTACCTAGTACCATTTAAAATGGTATGTTTCAAATTCTAAATCTTGTTAAAAAACAGAGAGAGAAATTTCTGTATACCACCACCCCCTTCCCCTCCACACAAGAGAATTTGCTTTTATATTCAGTTTGAAGATATTGTCAAATATAGATTAAGCTTAGACAGAACGCAATGTGAGTTGGGAGAGGGATTTGTTCTATGCAATAGAAAAGAATTAATGAGAACGTTTCATTCAAGGTAGTTCATAAAGCATCAGGACTACCTCAATCAATATCAAAGTCTAATATTTTAAAACGTATGTTTGGATAAATATATCACCTAAGCTCTAATGGTTTTTTGTGTTTTTAATGTTTCTCTGCAACACCTGGTTCCAGCTCAGGCTGCTACTGGAGCTGACACTGACCTGCATTCATGGTTATTTCCATTTTGGCTAGAAGCAGGAGTGCAAGGAATGTTCTTAAACAAATGTTCTTCTAACATCTTCTGTGCAGTTATGCAGAGTGAATACAACATCCATTATTGTTCATGAATCTCAACCAAGTCTGAGTTTAGTTGCCTTTTAACTTTCTCATCAGCAGTACCTGTATAATTTTTGAAATTAAAATAGTTAAAATTTGTCTATAGTTTGACAGCTAAACTAATGTATTCTTGAGTAAGTCCTCTTCCTACATTTCTTATACCATTACAAAATTTAGGGTGGAAATACTGTGGTCATTATCATGTTTTTGGCTATCATTTCTAATTGCGGATCCATCCTGTTCTCAGGTTCCTCATTAAAAAAAAAACAGAAATAGAGTTGGAGACTGGGATATAAAGCAAATAAAACACTTGTTCTACTCTGGGGCAAAATCCAGCGATTCTTCCCTGATAAACCCCACTCCAAAACACAAGAAGGTCACCCCATAGGGAACAACAGTTGGACTTTATTACAATGAATATTTTTTCTGAAACGTTCTTTACCACTATACTTAAACACCAGCACCAGATAGGAAACTCTGCTAGGCTTTTTTTTCATCTTGTTCCCCAAGTATTTATAGCCTGCCGTGAAGAAACACTGACAGCAGCGCAGTGATGTTTTTATTCTTGATAGAGGTGCCCTTAAAAGTGAATTTGCTTTGAAAATTCTTCATAGAGTCAGGATATTAGAACTATAAAGACATATTTCTGTCTTTCTCTCTCTTTCTCTTTTGCGCCTAATTGGATTTCCAAAATAAGTTGTTAACAATCCAGCTAAGACAATGTGGTCATGAAAAGGATGTCCAAATCCACCAGTTTACATTGGTTTGGTTTGGCTTAACTTTCAAAGTTCTTGGAGCAGAAAGTTGATGGCACGTGAACACTATAATTGGCTTGATATTCTTGGATTTTTTTTTTCCTCTCTGCCATATTGTATAGTGTCCAAATGAAATGTTAATCAGACCTCACTTCTGGACCAAAGTAAATTTATAACAATAATAGTGCACTTGTATACTCCAGATCATTTTGCAAGATGTAATATCCACCAATTTACAACATAGTTTGTTGGTTTCACTTGATCTGGATAATTTATGCAGCTCCCAAATTGATGCTATTAATGAGACACAGCTATTTCACCCAAAGTGACATGTATCGCTTTCGCTTCCATATATCCAAAAAGAGTAAGAACTGAATTGAGTTAGCTCCAAACAAAAGTTAGCATTCTGTTTGGGGGCTTGTTTGTTTGTTTGTTTGTTTTATTTTTCCTCTTTACCTTCTAGTTTAGACTTCAATTTATATGATGCAATTCTTAATCCCTTACCACAAGAGTGCCACATTCCTGTGCCGGGAATTATTCTTGCTCTCTCACTCTCCCCTTACTAAAACAGAATGAGACTCTTCAGAGTTAGGATAGAATTGCATTACTTAAACATTTTAGTAATTTCCATTTGCTCATATGTTATATATCCAGTAGATGGATAACTTCCAAGTGTTCTTGATTACCAAATCCTTTTTGATTTCTCTTAAATAAACTTTTTCTTTATCCCTCTGTAACCAATGGGGATCTTCCTGAAATGAATCATCACTCTCAGTATTATGTTGCAGGACACTCACAGGTGCAGGGTAGAAAATTGTCTAATAAAAGTGTATAATACGGAACTATTATTCATTTTTAAAATAGACTTTTTTAATGTAAACCAAATCAGAATGTACCTAGCAGGACAGACATAAAATATGAACTGTATTTTGTAGAGAGAGAAAACAAACACACAAACAAAAGACCTTATTTGGTTTCATTCTGCATCAAAAGAAAGTTAAATCTTTTAAAATGCTTCAAGATCAGTGAGGAATACCTCCAAGAAGCTAAGTCCACTGGCTTCAGCATTCATCTGCCGAGGCATGATGCAAGCATTTTTGAAATAAGGACTCGAACCTCAGCTCCTTCCTATTTAGGTGTTATTACAACCGCTCTTCTGGGCTTTTGGACTTGTTTTCACCCTTTCCTATAGTTTCAATTTTTCATTTTCCCCCACCCTAAATTGGAAAAAAAAATTCCCCCTAGATACATTATCTGGAAATATTTCCTGAAAATTTTTGGTTTTGACAAATTAGCATTTTCCAAGAGAAAGGCTTTCTCTGAAATTGCTTGCCAAAAGCTAATTAAAACTTCTGTACCAAGTGATGAGTAGCCTTAAAAAAAACCTGTTTTGTGTAGCTTCTCTTAGCTTCTTATGTACTTGCAGGTTTTAAACGTGAAATGACAATGTACAGTTTAGCGTTTTCCATTTTTAAGCATGCAGATTCGGTCGTTGTTGCACAATAGCTAATTCTCCCGGGAAAGGAGAGCAGTTCCCATGTGCTTTGAAATGCTACAGCTATGCAACCAGGGCTGGAAGTGCTATTTTAAACAGTCATATCAGCAGAGCTTGCTGTAGGAGATAATATGTCACAAAAGGGAGTATGACATCTAGTTTCACCTAGAAGATAAACCTTGAGTAGATATGCAGGGAGAAACAAGACTGTCAGGTTGTCCTTGAAAAGAATGGCCTATATTAATGAAGAAATGTACTGCAGGGCATATGCTATTTGGGATATTTAATTTCATCTTCAAACTTGTCTGATCTGCTATGAAGAATATAGTAGAAAAACGGTAGTTGTGTGTAGTCTCACACACGTCATGATTTCAGAGCGGGTGTCTCACTATATTTTCAGAAAGGTCACAGCCTCAGAAATCCACTGAAAAATCCAGCCCCCAGACTGAGAAGTTTCCCCACCACTATTAAGATAAACACCCCACATTTAAGCAGGGCTTGCATAGCATCGTGCGTATCCCAAACAGCCCTTCTCTATGAGCATGAGAGCTAATTCACTCTTCCTTTCCTGTCACACTCAAATACCCTTGCAGAATCGTATTCTTCTGACAGAATTACAAGATAATTATAGTTAGGTGTTTTGTATTCACTTAAGTTAATCTACCACTTTTATTTTTCATTGTTGTTTTAATCAGGCAGGAGGCACTTCAGTTGTTGTCAGGTGGATTATTTTTCAGTCGTTCACTACACTGCTCTTCTTCATACTTGTTAGGGTGCTTCTGGCTTCCTGACAGACGTACAAAGAAAAATACTTATATGATCTAAAATGAAATATGTGTTTCTCTTTCAGGTCTAGATGTTGATGGAATATACAGAGTTAGCGGCAATCTGGCAACAATACAGAAGTTACGATTTGTTGTCAATCAGGGTAAGTGATTCCTCCACCCTGGTAATGTTTTGTTTAGTACTTAACTGTCTCAGATGACAGTATTTCAGAATCTGCTATACATTAGTGGCATAGAATGATGAGCCATGTTTTGGAAAAGTGAGGAAAGGGAAGGTAGAAAGATACTGCACAGAGGGAAATGTCGGTTAGGAGAGAGAAAAAACAGCAGAGTAAGCGGAGGAAAATAGTAGTTAAACAGGAGATGAGAAACAAACAAAAAAAAAAAGGAGGAAATGGGTACATGAAATAAGGTGGCAAAAAGCAAAGCATATGTAGAAACCAAAGAATCAAAGTGAGGGGAAAAAAAAAGATTAAAAGGAAAAATAGCAGATTGTTTGGATGTTGAAAGTTAAACAAAACCAAAAGTAGAACAAGGATCCAAAGGAAACCAGTGAAAGAGAAAAAGGTGCTGAAAAGAACTGAAAAGGAAATACCAAAAGTAGAGTACTGGCTCTGTCAAAGTCAATGGAAGATTTACCACTGCTTTTTGAAAAGGCAAAGATTTGACCCCAGGAAATGAGAAGAGGAAAGATGAATATTTTAGGGACCTGAGAACCGGAATTAGAACCAACCTGTACATATTTACTGAACTTATTTCCACAGATTCCACAGATAATGAACATGTTTCCTTAACTAAAAAGAACATTTTTCATGCATGTGGCCTAAATGAATCTAAGACTGATCAATAGATACTGTTACAGGTGTGGAAGCTGATACTAGTAGCTAATTAGGATAAATTACAAATACGTTCACCTCTCCGAGCAGTTTACTACTCTTGGCAAAGACTAAATATCCCCACACTTAATATCTTAGCAAATATCATCGATGATAGTGAACCTCCTGATACTACTTAACGAGAAAATAAAATTAAACTTCTCAGAAATTAGGAAAAATCCCTAATCCTAAATTGCATTAAAGACTTTATACACTTTTGATTTAATCAACTATAAATGTGAAGCTGCTGCAACATTTTCTCCTACTTTTTATTAACTCTTTTAAAGTAACCTGAAGACTATTAGCAGAACTGCTAAACGTTGTGTATTGCATGTGGTTTCTTGGAGATGATAGCTGTTGGAGACCTACTTCCTCAATTAGTTTTGTACTATACATAAACTAAGACTTTTGACTCCAAAATTCTCATGAAATTGCGAGATATGAGAGACGTAAAAATATTCCCACCTTCAAGCCTCCATTTACATCTCTAGGAAAGGTTTCAGGGGATCAGTAGATGTTTGCCACCTCCTCAGATGCTCCAGATCTGACTTGCCTTCAGCTGAAACTGGAGGGTGAACTCTGGTTTATGAGGAATCAGTATTTATGCCAGTAAATTCAGTCAGACTGAATAAATCATCAGCCTCATGGTTTTGACTCATTACTTGGGTTCCCTTGGATTTATAGTTGTTGGGTATTTGTGTGTCGATAATGTAGCCTGCCTTGGCTTTCAAATGATCACACACTGTATTTTGTTTGGAGACAGAGAGGCAAAACTGGGATTTTCTATCTTTCTTCACTGCCTAGGATCTTTCCTCAGGAAAAAATGTGTCATAAAAGTAGTGGTCCTGTCTATCATGTCTCATGGCATCCAAAGGTTAACGTACTTGAGGTTAACATTACTGCTCAAGTTTTCACCTAAAACAGATGGTCTGATACTGTAAAGCTAGGCAGAACTCTAAGCTGGCTTTTTGCAGCACAGAGGTACCAGGCACCTTTTTCTTCTGGTTTATACCACTGTGAAAAATGAAAATATAGAGGTGAAGTTAATGGTACATTAAAGCCACTCTGACACTGGCTACATAGGACACATGCAAGAAATCTGCCTGTTGAGTGACCAATGGAAGATGCAAGCAAGAAACAGCCCATTGAGGCACAACATACCTGCAAAACACACCATGGAGTGAACAGGATTTATTTAACATGTGCTTGGGAAGGCAATAGCGGTCTCCAACCCATATCCCCAAGGGCCTGCTGTCCCCTGTCGATTAGATGCTGAAGATAGCAGCAGTTTCAGACTGTTTTATGAAGTCACAAAAGTTACTTGGAAAACCAGTATGTGCTTCCAACCTGCTTATTTACCAGTCCTCTAAAGCTCTGCAATGGGATGATGTTTAATAACGCACTCGCCATGCATCATTTTTTCACTCGGTAATTATTGAGACCTCCTAGAATCAATCCCCGTACCTTCATTTTTCTGTAGTTAACAGTGGGAAAGCAGTATTTATATATATGATTTTCCCATAGAGATTTTTTTTTTTTAATATAGTTAAAGTTTAATTTAATTATAAATGCAAACAAATGTTCTGGAAAAGCCTATTTACATTGCAGAGATTGACTGTGCAATCAGTTCTTATACAGGCCAAATACTTAATCGGCTCTTTCTTCCTGCTTGCTTTGCCATTGTGTTACACCTACATTTATAGGATATAAATAATATCTATCACATTGAAAATTAAAGATCATAGAAGAGACTCTAGGCTGGCTGCCATATCAAAGTATTTTTTATTAGAATAATCATTAATTAGAATATAGCAAAGCTTTACTTGGCTCCTTTTCCTATACTGTTAATGTCATCTGCAGCATCAAAAATTAAATAAGAGAGAACTGGTGAATATGAAAGGAAAACAAACTAACAGTTGACAGCTTCATCATTAAAGAAGAAATAAGAATAGTAAAAATCTAAAAAGACTCTTGAAATTCTAGGGGTTTTGGGGTGAGGATGGGTTTACAATAAAAAAAAACATGCTTTGTATTTTTTTAAATTCTCTGAATATACTTTGTGTTTCCTTCTCAGTTCTTGAGGTAGGCAGATCCTGAGGAGGGCTTTGACCTTGCCAACACGAGCATCAGCAGAACAAACTACCTTATTTTCTTTATCCCTTTCACAGAGTTTTCTTTTTCTGTAAAAATCTATGGATATCACACCTTTTTTGCTTCTGTGCAACAGGATTATCTTTTATCTATGATTTATTTTCCCATTAAGAGCTGAAAAGATCAGTTGATCATAAGAGGACCAGGCTATAACATCTCTCAGCACTTTCAAAACTCTAAGTCATCATTTTTCAAATCACTGAATCAAGGCAGTAGAAGCTGTTTGGACCAATACTGACATCAGGACATTCATACTTTTCTTAGTCTACAAGCACCAAAAGAATTTTGGTTTTAGAAACTAAGCTACCAGTCATTCAATATTTCTGGCTGTTAACCTATGACAAAGGTTTCTATAATAGCCAGAGACATTAGACAGAGATGTCCATTCCTCTTACGCTTTCTGTATTATTGGTTAAGTTGCAATCTAAAGAAAAATAATTTTTGGTACTTGGCAATTGTTTAGGGATTTTATGAAAAATCTGGAGGACTTTTGTTGATTTTAAGCGAAGTCCAGTAAGTTAAAGCCTTTACAGATATTTATAAGGATATTCTTTTAATTCATACCTGTAGGAAAAGGGATAAGGTTCTATAAATGTAAAGTGTTAAGCCATGTAAAGTGTGCTGACAGTGTCAGGATATGAGGATGCTACTAAAAAAATCAATTGTTTTGTCCCAAAGCCCCAAAGGGGTGGGGCTGACATGGGCCCTGAGCCCATGGGCAGGGGTGGGGGAGCCCCAGGTGGGGCTGCTCAGGGCCATTAAGGCACTACTATATGAAAGTGGGGACAGCTGAGACATGCTTTTCAAAAGCAAGCTTCTGACCTCATCAAAAATGTCAACAGTGAGGTAAAAAGTGCCTGAGGAAGAGAAAACAAAAAAAGAGGGGACTCTTCATCCATAAAGACGTTAGTATGTAAGTAAGAGTATGAATTCGTGGTGCGCTCGGTGCTCTGGTCAAACCCATCGTGTTGATGCCCACTGTAATACAGTGGGGTAAGACCTTCTTTGGGATAAACCCTGTCCTGCTTGTGCATGCCTGTCCCAGTAATCCTCAATTGCCCTCTGTGCTTGAAGATCAGAGATACCTGGGTCAGGAGGCAAAATCTTATTCCTTTATGCCTCCTGTGCTAATCTGCTGGGTAGCTGGAAAGGCATTCAATTTCTACAACTGTCAAACAAGCAATTTTCATGAGTACTAAATTAACTGAAAAAAATGAAGCTATAAAAGGTTCATAACGCATTGCTGAAACACTGGGATTCTATCCTAATGCATATATGTTCAGGGAAACTAACCATAGAAATACAAATTTCAATACTTATTGGTTCATTCAGTAAGTGTTGGTTCATACATAATACAAGAGAGTTCCTAATTGTCTTTATATCCAATGCTTTGTTTGCAAAATGCTTGGTATTTGCTGTACAGATGACCTTTGCATTCTGTTATTTCATTTGCAATACCTTGTGCGTTAACTGCGAAACACCACGTACCATCCAAAGGTCAATTACTGTGTTTTTACGGCTTGGTTACTATACTTATGTAGTGAAGGGGGTGAAATATGAATTTTTGCAGCGGCTAAATATTACGTTATTGCAGAGAGGTACATTTCCTATGGAACATGAAAAGGACAGCCAAACATATCTGAATTGGTAACTACATTGGGGGAAAAGGTGAATTTAATCTTACCTTGACATTACCTCAAGTTAAAAAACATTTTGGCAAAAAGAATTAAAATATTCTGTTGTTTCTTCTATAAGAACATACTGGAATATAATTCAGTTTAAGAAAAATTAAAAGTAAAATTTAAACCCCAAATACGTGAACTGATTGTGAATATTTATTAACTAAATAATTTAATAATAAAGAAAATGCCTACTTGATTAATTGTTACAGAGTAAAAATTACAATAAAACTGTCTTGATCAGTGCTTTGCAGAAGCACCATTACTGTCTGTGCAGTTGTTTAACAAGGATTTAATTGGAAAGATAAGTGAATGCACATTTAAAAGTATTGTTAATTTGCTTTATAATCACCCCATCCTTCACAGTATTGACAGCACCAGGCACAAACCCCTTTCTCTTTTACAAGTATTATTTTCCATATGTGCACAATAAATTCTGAAGCAGTAATTGGAAATTTTATGGATTTCGACATACCTAGTGTTTTGAGTTTATAGGTGCTATATCCCCTCTCTAAAGGTAGCTCATAGGTGGCACTGTAAGTAAAATCATTGCCTTTTTATTACCCGTGGGCTGTTTTGGAGGTTGTGGTGTGGTAATTTGTTAGTTTTTTGGGTGTTGTTTTTGGTTTTGTCTTTCCTAAGGAATATTTAATTCCTATTCACTTTTAATTTTCATTTGAAATGTCAACAAAATCCTCATTGCAACATTATTTTTGAATTAATAAACAACAGCCATCAAAAACGGTAATCTTCAATATGTTTATATTCCATCTGTACTTATATTTATTGTTCTAAAATGGCTTGGATTAATCAAATTGACAAGTAAGAGCCCAGACCATATGAGCAGCTAAGGATGATACCTTTAACCAGCAGGATTCTTCAACCATACTGGCATGTTCTTTATCAATGAACTATGAGAAAGGAGGAACAAATCTTGGGTTTTTTGTTTTTTTTTTTTTAATATTACTGATTATATGAGCTTGCTGGGACCATATGTCTGAGCCTTGCCTATCGGGAACCAGAGTGGTTTCCCGGCTGGCTCTGCCTCAGCGGGCAGAGCCCGTGGAGCTGACACAAGACTGAAGCTGCTTTTGAAATGGAGCCGCCAGGTCAGCACAAATGGGCTGGGTGGTTTTGAAGCAAGCATTTAGAAAGGAAAAAAGAGAGGGAAGAAAAAAAGGAGGTGGGAACTGGGGGGAATAAAGAAAAAAAAGCAGCATCTTTTCACAGCTTTATTTCTTTAAAATAAGAAAAAAAGGAAAAAAAAAAAACCAACAAAACTCCCCATTCAAAAATACTCAGGTCTTTCCATTGACCCAATATATTCATTTCAAAGGCAGCCAGCAGCTCCGGTTAACAAAGGCTCTGTGGGCAGAGGAGAGAAGGTCTTCTGTCAGCTGCCAGCTTCCAGAGAGCAGCTACAAACATGAAGGTCCAACAGGATCGTCGCAGGCTTTATTTTAAAATTGCAGCAAGGATCACTGGAAAGAGAGAGGAAAAAAAAAAAAAGAGGGATTGGTTCTCTTCTGCAGTCACTTTCCTTTTTGTTTGTGGGTCCTTAATTTCTTGTGCATATGCATTAGTGAGATTTCCTATTGTATCCTGCCATCTCATATGTTTTTAGACATTTTAGGAGGTTATTGATGGTATTTTTCAGGCATATGTGAGTATCTTTAGAAACACATGAACGTCTCTTGGCTGGGGTCTAACCTTAGAGCCACCCTCCAGCCTTGGTGACGTTCTCCATGGGATCAAGTATGGCCCAGACAGCAAAGCCTTCCTCACTTCTGCCAGCAGTTATTCATGTAACCAGTCTCACTGAGAAACCAGTAAGAGTGGTCCAAAGTTCACATTGGAAATATCAGGCTCAAACTGGGTTACTTGCTAGCTGAGAACCAAAATGTCTTGAAAGCTTTGAGTCAAAAATAGTTTTTTCTTTCTTTTTCACACTTCCCAGGCAAGCACAGAAAATAAAATGGACTGAAGCAATTTTCAGAAATAATTATAAAACAGCTTGTTTCTGGGTTAAGACCTGCATATGCCAAGCTGTAGCCAAGAATTTCATTTTTTAATTTTTTTTCCCCAAGCTTTAAAACTCTGACAACAGAATACTTTAATTGAGCACACAGTAGTTGGTGAATTAATAAATATGTGCATGTTACTGATGCGGGTTCTTCCCTTTTCTCTCTATGTCTGAAAGTCTATTTTAAGATATAAAACATTTTTTTTATTATTATTATTCAAAAGAAGGTGTGATTTCTACATCTTACCCTTCTTTTTCCAGAGGGGAAGGGGGGAAGTACAGCACCCCAAACAGTGATTCATAAATATGAGTCAAATAGTGAAACCTGATGGAAATACTAATTTTTGCAACCAATGCTTTGAATTATTTTGTAAATAATGTGCATTCTATACAAAAAAGAGATGACAGAGCTAGAATATTAATGTTTTTTCCAATATAACGTATTTGTTTTCAGTGTGAAGGAAAAAAAAATATAATCAGAATTATAAGTCTTAGTTGCCCAATCCGTAGCTCTAGACACTGTACAATTTCTCTTACCAATGGTATTGTCATGTTTTTCTTTTCAACGGTGTGATGAATAAGTTGGTAGAAAGGGGCAGAAGAGGCAGTAAACTAGGTTAGTGTGGTCAGCCACAAACATACCATGGATTTTATGGCATGTATTGTATGATCAAGCATTTAAGACATGCCTTTTATTTCTTTTCTAACCACTACACTATTTGCGTTACAATAGCTTTTTGCTTAGTAACACTTCAAGAAGTTGAAGAGCTTCTTGATAACCCCTCAAGGAGTGTTATTTAGGCACTGAGAAGGACTGTAGTTTTGCACGCTGTAGCAAGGGATTGCCTTTTTTTTTTGGGATGCTCTTCGTTGTCATGGGTGACTCTTTGTTTGGGTTTGTTGTTCTGATAGTAATGCTACAGGAAATACCATCCCACAGAGCTCCAAAATAACAAGGAAAGGAAATAATTTATCGAGTCATTTGTTAAAAGTATTAACAGGAAAACTTTCTAACTATGATTTTTAGGATGATGGAATAATCTCCAGAAGCTGGGGGTTACCAGACATATTTATACATAAACCGAACAAGTGTCAAAGGTATTTTGCATGGGATGATCTTGTGCTGCAAGCAGATGGATACCCTGGAGAACTAAGCTACACAGTTCCTACTTAAAGTTGGTAATGCTCAGTGTCTTATGAGATCATGGTGTGGCCTAATATTTGGGGCGTTTTTCTCCCCTGTGGTCAACATCTGTAATTCTGTGGTTTGTATGAAATACTAGCTGACAAATATGAACATGAAATAGGGTCTGCAACAAAAAGGGTGATGTTATATGTGGATGTACATTACATAATATTACGCAGGGTGGCATGGGATGAGAAGTCACCACACTGCGAAATTAAGCTTTATCATGGTATTTGTGGTCTCTTGTATGCCGAGAACTGGGAAAACCATAAATACTCTGGTAAATACAACTGTTGTGAGCAGTGAGTGATTTTGGTTGGGCGAGACTTTGGTAATGCATTTAACTGTTGAACTCCATTGGTTATTTGAGTGGGAGGTAAGAGTGCTGGGGACCAAACTGGGACATCACTGGGGGCCAAACTGGAAAACTTTCGAAAGAAAAAGAATCTAGGGGGGGAGGGGGGAAGGAAAAAAATGTAAACTATATCTTCTGTGATCATTGGAAACTTTTGCTTTTATGAGGAAACCTATGTTCTTTTATTGACTGTCTCATTTGTGCATACAGTCTTTCTTAGAAATATATTCCTGCTGAAAATAAGTTAGTTTTCTTAAGAAATGTTCAAGTCACTCAGACTACCATTTTTTATGGATTTAAAATTGAATATTCCTGTATTTCTCTCTCTCTCTCTGAGTATTATTGTGTAATTCAGTGGAATTTTTTGCATGAGCAAATTATCACGGTCTTGGAAAGCATCTTCCCTTAATACAGTCTTTGGACATTTTGGCCTTGATTCAGTTACATAATCACTGGTTTTTTAGTGCCTCTTGAGAGGATGCTGAGTATCAGAATGACACTCACAAGGCTGTCAGGTCTAGCAGAGGATATACAGGAGAGTTGTACCCCTTGGAAACTGGGTGTTAGAAGCCAGGTGAGATGGCTTAGAGCATTTAAGAAGCATTAGATGCCTATATATAGGCAAATTAATATTTTTTTCTTGACTACACCATTGGTTTTTTCCCTTTAAAAAAAAATCCCATCATATATATACATATGTGTGTATAAGAAATATCCCATTTATATTTAGTGGGAAAACCAAGATTTATAAAAAAAAAAGGAGCTTTAAGAGATCCCGATATAGAAAAGCATTGCATCCCACTATCCTGAACAAATACATGCTACATACATAAAGAAAGAGACGTTCCTTTCTCCTTCTCTTTCAAGTCTTAATTTGCACTTTAGACTTATTATTGTAGGGATTATTAAACATATTAATTTAAACACTTAGAGAGGTAGTCACACTGTATTTTAATTTCAAAGTTATGCACGGTACCAGAGTCTCAAAAGTGAGAATGTAGCACAGCTCTCACTTGAGTTTTCAGCTCTCATCTGAATGTTAACACTATTCAGTCTGTAGCGTGCCTGTTGTCAGTAAAAGTAACAGGGATTGTTCAGATCTCTTGAGATCAAAGGTCCTGTTTCCCAACTCTACTGCAATAATCGGAGCCTAATCAAAACCCTCCGTGTGGACAAACACCTCAGGGTGAGCTGTGAGAATGATGCCTTTTGAAATCAACCTATGAATCCGTGGTTCTAATTTCAACACATTGTGTCTTCTTCATATAATTGCTATTATTATTTATACAACATAACTATGGTAAAATTTTGAAATAATCAGGATGTGAAGAATTGAATATAATGGAACAAATATTTTTTAATAGTTTTGCCCTTCTGCTTCACAAGCAGTGTCCAAGATGTAGCCAAATCTGCTAGTTTATAATCCTTTTCTGTGTCCATGTTGCACACTCTTTTTTTCCCTATTACCAGCTGACCTAACGTGGGAGACTTGGCTCATCCATGAGTTGCACTCTGGGCTGACATTGGGATATATATGGGCAAGAGATATTCTGGGGTGACAGCAGCCTGGAGTTAGGCTATGCCAAATTCCTGCTATAAACCTCAGCAGACTCTAAGCAGGGCATTCCTCACCTCTCACAAGCTGAGTAAAGATCACCATAAGAGGCATCTTTAACTTGAAACCAGTTTTCAAATGATGTTACCAAACTTTGGCTGCAGTTGGGTTCATCACACTTATAAATCCCATGAACTGTAAAGGCTGGACTGTGTAGACTGTTAGAAGGTGAAAAAAGTCTCTTGAAAGAAAAAAAGATAGAGTGCTATTGCTGGATTTTTACTTATTGTAGTATACCAAAGAGAGATCTTTTTTTTTCTCAGTGTAATCAGATAATTAAAAAACAAACAAACAGGGATTTCAAAACACATTTCCATCAACCAACATTATGTGCTTATGATACAGAAGATTGAGAATGACTTAATTAAGTAGATAGCAGCAGTGAAGAGAAGATGGATGTGAGGAGGAGGAGATTACTTGCTCTTTGTGGAACTTTCTTTAGCTGGTGTCGGATGCCTTTCTAGAGACAGAGCATCAACGCAAAAAGAAAAGGAAAATACAGGAGAAAAATAGCTAGAAGATTATATCACTTTGGTGCTAAAAGCTGTTTCTTGCTGTAAGAGAAGTTAGCTGCCTGCTCAGTGTTTTGTTCAAGGATAATGTGGACATCAGCTGAGGCGATAGTTTCAAAATTAGTAGTAGCCACTGCTCAGACAAACAGTACCCTATAACATCAGAATAACTTTAGGCAAAGCTGTGTGATGCCTGACTTGAGATCTGTATGGGTGGGACAGGAGGGAATCGATCCTATCTAGAAAAAAGGGTGCAACTGGGACGGCAAACTAGAGATGTGAAACTCTGCATGAGGACATCTGGGCTAAAGCGTGATAACAAAAAGACACACAAAACAGCTGAAAGAGCAATATCGAGGGCTTGTGGTATGTCCTGCTGAATCCAGGGGAATAAACTTACTTTTGTGTTTTCCATGTTTAATGCTTTGCACAAATGAAGATGCTAAAGCAACTTAGAGATACGTATTTTTGAATCAGAGCCACATGATAAAGCATTCAAACATAATGCAAATAATTGCAAACTGATGTATCCAGCAGATTTTAAAAAAATGAATAAATAATTTAGCTTTACTCATGGGCAATCCTTGCTAAAAATTGAAAATCAGAACTCTTCTGTTTAAATGTATTTTATTTTGTTAATGGATTCACTAATATGAAAGGCATCTAATTGTATAATGTATTATTAGTCATTTTCTTTGGCATCGTATTAACTTTAAATAATTTTAATATTTAACATTTTATAACATGCACAACAAAGTTCTTCTATCTCCAGTAGAGGAAAAAACATGCATTAATAATAAATTTTTTGTAACTCTTTCTACTGTGTATGTTGTGATACATATTTGAGCAGAAACATTGAAAATTGAAGCATAAAATAACAAAGCATGTTAGACGGCATTTTAAAAATATACATTGTAATATACTATGGTCCTGTAAATACAAGAGCTAGAATATAATTCATTACAAGTAACTTATTTTAAAATTGAGTCACATATAAATTGTGATAGGATATAACTAAGTGCATCTACTAACTCTCTTTTCAGTGATAGCTGAACTGGAGTGTATAAAATGGTGATTAACGCCTACTAATGGAAGTGGTCTCCACCACAAGTTGTGAGCACCGTGGTTGTGGCTGGGTATAATAACCACACACAGAAACACCGATAATCTCTAGCAAATCCCCAAGTTTTCCTGGGCTAGAAATAAGACGACAGGTCACACTAGAAATTTTCTCCTTATGGCATTTTTTTCTTTTGTTTTAGTAGGTCAGATCTTGTTCTCGTGTATTGTGGAAGTATTATGGGAATAAGCAATGTCTAAGCTGCTTAACAAATGCACACTTTCCCCACACCAATCTGTTTTCTGGGGACAGCCAGGCTAGTGCTATACAGCATCCTCTCGGCTGGGTGCTATTAATGTTAACAAAATGCACTTAGCACTTAACATCTCGAGATCTCAAAAGAGCTTGCAAAGCAGCATCATTATCTTTACATTATGGGTATGGAAAATGAAGGATAGGGAGAGTAAAAGATTTGCCCAAGTTTCCATGGTAAATCAGTGACAGAGCCAGGAGCAGAGCCAAAATCTGTTGATTTATAGTCAGTCTTCTATGTAGCGTGCCATGCCATTTCACCAAACTCCATTTGCCAAGTCCCTACTGTGTACAGAGACTGCAGATAAGGCTGCAGTCACCCTCTGAAATGTGGATTTTGGGCTCAGAATAATGCAAAGCCAAATTAGATCTTCAAACACGGGTCTCCCCTGTGATGCATCTCCAAGTGCAGGGCCACCTGTGCAATGGATGGTGGTGCAAAGATCCATGAATAAGCTGCTTTAAATTCCTCTGTGCTGGGGCTACAGAGTAAAGGGACCTGGTCCTTGAGGAGCCACAAGTACGTTTTACATGTGAATGAAGTCCTGGTTTTCATTCCTATGTCGTGGGGATGCATCACCACGCATTGTGTTTTGCATGACTAAGCCTCATGGAGCTATGTGTTTGCACTGAGTGTTTTCTAGTCGCTTTTGAAAATGACTACATCGAGATAATATATGAGCAGATATATATGTTGAAGGGCTTGTGCTAACATCTCTGTGAGATACCAAAATATTACTAGCTATATTTGGTAAGTAGGAAAATGAGGAGCTGAGTAACATGCCTAAGGAAGTTTGTGATGATTCAGGAATACAAACCAAATCTCCTAGTTTCAAATCCTTTGCCCTAGCCCCAGGGTCATTCTCTTTTCATCTCCCTTAGGAGGCACGATACAGACCAAAAGCTACAAAGAACCAGCTGTCTTCCTGCCACCATGGTTAACAGGGACAAGCAGACAGCCAAGGGATGGTTTTGGTCACTGTGCTCAGCCCTTGTAGGTGGGCATCCTTCCCTACAGGAGTGAAACACCTTCAGATTCCCCCTCACAGTTTTGTGCCTCTGTTTACAGTAATTGTTATCAGTTGTAATGGTAATGTTGGTGTTTCTTCAATGTGTTTGCATGTGTGTGCCTGTATTTCAAGAGATTGCCCTTGAAGAGCAAAGGTATGTAGTGAAGAGGGCAACAGAATTATTTATTTTAGACTAAGGGAAAAATGTAATGCCTCCCAGCCCTCTGACTGCCTTTCCGGGATTCCTGCAGGGCCACGTCCTGCCTGCTGAGATGCTCTGATTCAGCTGGAGTCCTCCAGTTTTCAGATTAAGCATAATCCAAGGCACTGAGTCACCTACAAGAGGGTATTTCCCTCTGCTGAGCCTCCATGCATGCCTGCACTGGCCAGACCTCCTCATGGTGCAGGCAGCATTTATCCTTAGCATTTATTCTTTGTGCTGGCCGACCAGTTTTATCCACCTCTGGTCCTGTCTCTGCCAAGTCTGAACTTACTGAAGTGCTTCCTGCAGTTCATCTAGTCCAGTTCACTACAAAGGTGCTGCAATTCAGGCATCTGCTTACTGTCTTCCCACTACTGGACTAAGCATTTGGGGTTCTGCCAGCAGAAGATGGGGCCACGTAATGCCATGATTTAATATAAATACGAGTTGATGGCTGTTTGTTCTCTAACAGACTTTCTGGCTGCAATCTCAGTGAATAGGTGTGTGTGTCTGAACTCAGCTTGGCTATTCACAGCTCCACAAATGTGTGCATGTATCTGCATACAGCTTGTTGAGTTTTTTTTCCCACCCTGCATCTAAATAGGCCCTAAAAATCTGAGCTATTCTTTCTCTCTCATCCTGGTAAGTGATATCAGAGAGCTTTGAAAGACTTTAGGTTTGCAGTGAAGCTTGCACTGCTATGTAATTTTGTGTATCTGTGCTGCTGAAAACTAAGAATTTAGGTCGGGCTTAGTATAAAAAAAGCTAATATAAGGTGGACAACTTTATTAAACATCCCTATGCATTTAAAAGTCCCGGTTGGAAAAGAAAGCAAGATAGCAAGAAACACAAACATGTGTTGGATTATTTCTTGTTAAGCAAATGTAGTACTGTGAAAGATTGACAGCACGGGAAACTGGAGTCCTCCATTTATCCACACTTCATTTCTATCCATTTATCCACACTTCATTTCTAATATCTGGCTTCAACAGCAGATTGTAACCATAGAAAGGCTATAGACTCTGGGTGAAATGGCACTCCCTTTTGGATCCAGTTTTATAAAAGAAAACAATTATTCACAGAATGCATGTCTTTATTCTTTATTGCACATTTCAAAGTCTCCATGAATACTCATTTGCATGTGACAGCTAATGCTGCATCTTGTATTGGCCAGTAAGAGGCATGATTGCACTAAATTGGAAGCAGCAGGCACAGGTTTTCTTTTAAGAATGGGGGTGGGGGTAGCCATCCACTCGTACTGTTCTCAAGTCTTCAGTCAACACGATTTTAGAACAGTTGCAAGTCTAGTTACTGGGATAATAAATCCCAAATTAACTGAATATGCAGATTTCACTTCCATTGGGTTACACTCTTTAAATTGACATACCCTTCACTTTATCTTTTGTTAACAACCCCAACTTTTAAAGCAATCGAGAAGTAGAGAATTGAAAATACTTAACTTGTACTTCAGGAGTGGAAAATGAGGACAGTAACATTCCCCAAACTGATATTATTATTTCTTTTTTCCCTTCTTTCTTTTTTGAGAAACCTAAATAAATACATTTGCTCACCCTGCATAATTTTTCCAAATGATCTTGTTATCTGAATGACACACAGGATAGCAGAATCCCAGCAATGCAGAAAGGCTGTTGCCGGCAATGCTTACAATAAAATCTATGTACACAGCAGCAACAGAAAATATTAATTTGGTAACACATCCCTATTCCCTTTTGAAATGCATGCAGTTTCGACTCAGAAGCACTGGAAGATATCGAGATAAATACCTCTATGGTTTCTATGTAATCCCTTTGAAAATTATCTGGAATATAATGGGGACAAAAGCAGCTCCTTGAAAACTACCCGAAACTCACTCTTTTCTTAAATGTAATCTTCCAGCAAAATAAGAGAGTGCAGGAACTAGCTCTTTATAAAAGTGAGGAGATTAAGAAAAACACCTTGAAAGGGTTTACTATAGAAAACAGCGTATCATGATCGTTCATTTCCAAAAAGTTAAAATTGAAAGCTGCTTTTTTTTCTCCTATTTCCCGACAGCTACAAGCCTTTAATACTTTTCATTAGAAAGCCTTAAAATGCCACATGAATTGCAGCTAAAACATCAGAAAGTTTTTCATGCATGCAGTTTAACAACGAGATTACCTGCAGTACGTTTTTTCGGCAAGAAAACTATGTAAAACCATTGCATTCCAGTAACAGACAGGACTTACTTTGTAAGATGGATTTCAAAAGATCTGGAGGCTGCTGTTCCTTATAAAACTATGCCAAAGACTATTTAAGTGGCCAGTAATATAAACATTATGCTACTAACACTGAACAGTTTATCACATAAATATAATTGTCTTCTTTTAGAAGAATAATAAAAGCCGAATCCATATGTTACACATTATTTAAAATTGTTTTCTGCAAGATGTATTAATCCCAGTGAAGAAGCAATTCTTCTACTATAGGAGTATAACAGCAGTTTTATTTTATTACATTGTCATTGTTTAATTTGTTTGTTCCCGGTAGTAGTTTCACAGATTTTTATGAACTGTTACTTTTATGGAAAGTCAAGTTACAAATGATGGACGCTGTTTGCTTTCAGGAAAAGAAAGGTCATGAAGGTAGATAATGTATTTATTTATTTACTTACTGTACTCAACTTTTTAAAAAAATCCCTCATTTCTTAGCAGAAGCTAAAATAACTTGTGGTTTTTAGACCCAGGAGACACATATTTTGATATTGCTCCTCAGCAGCACTGCTAGCTCTGCAGTCTATTCAAATTTGGGAGTAGAATTTAAAGCTCGGATAAAGAGCGTTTGGTAGCAATGGCTGTGCAGAGCTTACAGTTTATCTTTACAGAACTGTGATCTTGCAGCTGAATGTCATTTTGTGTATTTGTTTCTATGAATTTGAGCTGAACACTGTAGCAAAAACTTATTTACTAAAAAAAACTCACGGTTCCCCTTTGGACTAAGTATTTTTTTCCATAGATTAATTTTTTTTTTTTTCTAGGTAACATAAAGCTTAGTTTTGAATTCTTCTGTTCTGGAATTTAAAATTATTAACTGTCATGTGCGAACCTGAACTCTAGATTTCTTGTAGTGTAACTTAATGACAAGATGAGACTTTAAATAACTTTGAGACAAAAAGCAGCTCTCAAAAATTGACTGTTTAAATGCAACACGGAAAAAGGGCTTAAGCTGCTGAAACATTTTGGGCATATTCACATCTGTAAATGAGGCTGAAATATCTGGCCTATTTAAACATGAACAAATCTAAAAATATTTTCATGTAAAAAAATTAATTATAGCAGCCCCACCAATAAAAGTCTTTGTAAGGCACCTAAAAAGTAAATGTAAGAGAAAGTACATAATGCCAAGTATAAGAAGTATTTAAATTATAACACAAATCAAAATCAAAGTATAAGAAAAATTTAAAAAGGTTAATATTCCTTTTTGTTTCATATTTAACTCATTGTTATCAAATATGCAAAATACGAGAGAGGCTTTCTGAACTCAGATACGTAACAATTGGTTGTAAGAGCTGAAAGAAATTTCTCTGTGCTAGAAAATGCACATTGTCTGCCTTCTTTTAACCAAAGTCTTCATCAGCTGGAATACCACCAAGTTTCTTATTTGCTGTCCGTATCCCAATAGGAAGTACATTGCCATTGCTTGTTGGAATCATGATCAGATCCTACAAACAGTTATTCTCTGATTTTTTTTTTTTTTTTTTTTAATGGGTTGTGGTTTGAACATTGCTTTGACTGAAGTTAGTCACCAGCAAAGCTAAGTCTCATGTTTACTCTGTGCTGTACCACTTCTAGTCTGTCCAGTTTTGATTAAGACATCTTTTACCTAAAGGAAAAAAAAAAAAACAAAAACAACAACAAAACAAAACATCAAATCACAGTTTTTTCTTTGTCCTTTTAATCCTGGTATACACTCTTCAAGCTGGTTAATGTGATATGCATTAATACATATATATTTGTATAGACAAACAAGTCTGTGTTTAAATAGATGCTAACTCTGAATATCTGAGGCTTAACGTTGGCTCTCTCTGTGAGCTCTTGTGTCAGTTCATCTCTGTGCCTGTTTCTCACTGCACCTTTTGTCTGCATTAATTGCTTAGATTATAAACTTTTTCTCATTCTCACTATGTGCTTTTATAATGCTTGACACAATGGGGCATGGATCTTGTTAGGGCATCTTGTTGCTACTGTGGTTATAATAATCCAGATGGTGATACTACTACTATTAATAATAATAATAATAAAAAAATTTATTAAACCACCACCACCAATAAAAACAATAATAATCACCATTATGCTATTTTTCCGAAGAAGAGTGTTCATAGCCCTGGCTGTGAAGCCTTCTTATTCCAAACTCTATAGAAAGTCAGTAAAAGTTTTACTCAATAAGGTTTTAAAGATGTATTTATTTATTTAGACTTTGATATAAAAAAAATCACATTTATGTGCTGCAGCTTTAGAACTAACAAGATGAGTTTCAACATGGTCATGAAAAATCTAACTCATTGTTTCACATTATCATATATATTGGCCTAGACATATATGTGTGAGGTTTCTTGTTTGTTTTGGTTTTTTTGCTGTCAAGGAAATTACAGCAACACATTTTTATTTCCTTTGTCTGTGTGACAGAGTGGGATACGCTTAGGTCAAATGTTGAACTCCATTTTATATTATAAATACATTTTAGATTAGGGCATACTTTTTGCATATGTAAGCAAGATTATTAGGAGGTATTCCAGTTGCTCTTCAGCCTGAGAATAGTTGTTGACACTTCATTAAAGAATATCTGGGATATTTTTAACCTAGATCAGTTCAGTGACCCAGTTTATAATGCAGCCTCGGTTGTGTAGGTGCAATTCAGGGGACAATGAAGTGCAGCCTGGCAAGTCAAAATGAGCGGGTAGGGCTGGGCAAGACCGTTTTTAACAGGCATTGAGCACCGAAGGCAGCATCTTGTCAAACGCTGTGCTGAAACCATCCAAACAACTGCCCGAGACTGTTAAATGTAATTGTCTCCTGATTAACCATCCCCTTCCTGAGGAACAATAGAGCCTACATGGGAACCAGGAGGGCAACCAGCAAACATGGTGGTGGAGCAGAGGCAGAAAATAATTCCAGCTGGGGCTGGAAAGGGTGTCTCTGAAGGGACGTGGCATCACTAGATGCAAGAAAATAATTTTGGAGAGTGAGAAAGCAGGAAAGCGCTGCCTGGTCAGGTACACCGTGAAGCCAGCGAGGAAAAGGAGCTGAGCAGGGCATGGGTGCACCTAGGAGGTTTTGCAAATAGCCCCAGCTCTGATGCGTCTGAAGAGTAAAACAGTTAGGAAATTCCTGTGCTAAGCTTGTATTTCAGTCCTGTCGACCAGGTCTCACTGGGGAAGCCATCCCAGAGCCAGGGCTCATGTCTGGGAGCACTCTGGGAGAGGCAGGGTTGGGGAAGAACCTCTGGGGCAGCAGGACCCAAAATCCAAGACAAATGGTGGGACAGGAGGAATGGGCATGGGAGGGCATTGCAGAGATCACAATTTGGCAAAGTAATAATCTTGGCCCAAATTCATTTGATTTCAAGCACCAGCTGCAGATCTCCTCCCAACAGGCAGGTCTTAGAGCAGAAGAAGCTGCATCCAAGAGTACCCATCAGTAAAGAGTGTGCTATATTTGAAACTTCTTCTGCCTCTGCTTGATCCACTGGTACGTTTTGCTTAGGAGGGAAAAAACATATTTCACATGAATAATGCTGATTTACTCTCAGAGGGCCAGAGTTCAAATTTTATTCAAGTCAGATACCAAAACATTGGATATTTCTCTCAATTTTGTGAACCCTTAATAACTTTCAAAACTGGATTTCCTAAGAACAGAGTCTCTCAGGATATTCTCTATACTCTCTTAGCCTGGCAGGAGATACCATGAGAACTATCATTCTTGTATTAATTTGGCATTTTTGCTTTAAAGCAGATTCAGTGAGTGGGAGAAGGAAGGTGGAATTTAGATACTTCAGAATTATTTGGCTCCGCATCTATTTATTCCACAAATAGATAATATTTCAGTGAAATCATTGAAATTTTACTTTTTTGAAACTCTCTTCCCTGTCTTTACCAACACCTGTTTAAAAATAACCCGTTGGCTTTAAAACAGATATGATCATCCTATGTGCTTCTGAATGCCACCTTAATACTTCTGAGCTTCTCAAATCATGTTAAAGTCCTTGTACATAAAGAAGGCACTGGACATCACCACAGGTGTCCAGAATCTGGTGAGACCAATGCTTAGTTCTTTGTGGCAAGAGACTAAATTCACAGTGATGGTGATAGGGTCCCTCCTCTCCCAGACCACCGTATCCACAGAGGGAAGGCGTCAGGGTTGAGAGACGAGATGGGGTGAGGAAGGGCTGCCCCATGTGCATCTCACAGCTCTCGCACACCTAGCACATCTTCTGTCATACATGTCGTTACCTCTGTACTAAGATTAAGCGAGTGCTTTGCAGTCTGCCGTATTCTGTGGGTTTAGACAAAATATGGAACCAATACCCAAAGGTAGAATGCTCAATAAAATAAAATCACAGGAAGCACTTAATATGAAGGAGAAACATCAGCAGTGATAGATTTGGGGATTTGGGGTTGGGTTATGTTTTGGGGTTTTTTTTTGTTGGTTTGTTTTTTTTTTCATAAATATCTATTCCCAAGGAAAATAATTCCCAAAGGCAAAATGGTAAGGAATTTGATTCATTTGTCGTGGTGTCAAGTTTGTTCCCGAACTGAAGGATTTCCCATGTACTTAGCAAGTGAGAGAAGTCTGATTAAGGCTAAAAATCTCTTGTTTAATTAAGCTCCTCCACACACCTTGAGGGCAAGCACTGTCTTCTTTTTACATATAGGTAAACTACACCATAGAAAGGTACCAGGCCGTGCCTGAGCAGAGCACACAATCTAAGGACAAGGCATCTCAGTGGGTTCTGGAGGAAATACTCCCTTTCTTCAGCTTCGTGGCACCAATGCCTGCTTATGCACATAGTAGACCTGCAAATGCTATATTCACCTTCAAATTTTGGGTGCATGGTTGCTGTATGTGGTCATGTCTGGGACAGGACAATGCAGTCACAGGCAGGGGATTCGGATCCCACCTATATGTGGTTGGTATCCTTCTCCAGGCTGCTTCCAGAGCTCACCTCAATCTGCTTTGGAGATGATCACAAAAGAGCAGTTGGGACTGCACAGACTGTCAGCAGGGGAGCGGGGAGGAAATCCCCAAATCACCTTTGCTCTCACCAGGAGAAAACTTCATTTCTCCTAATAGAACTAACAATCCCACTTGCAATTTCTAAAAGGGCATCTTTGAGGCTCGTACACTTTAAAGCTGTTCTGTGATATGGGTTGTATGTTTACTTGCCAGGTACAAGCAGTAAAAAAAGAGTGTGTTCACAAGAGATTTTTTTTCAAAGGTTTTCAAACATGTACTACGTTTTTCGAGAAGGTAGACACCATCAATCACAATGCCTTGTGACGTTGTAATGCTACCATTCAGCATGATGTTGTAAAGTAACGCTAGTGTGGTATTAGGTTAGGTTATTGCAAAATATATGGTAATGAGTGTGAGCTCCTCGGGTCCAAGGTCCCACTGAATCCAGTGGAAGTTGTCACATTGCTATCTGCAAGAACAGAGTTATATCTCCTTTTTCGCTCATACTTAGGGTAAATTTAGCTACTACAAAGAAATAAATTTTATTATAAAACCTGCATAATACTGTATTGAAATGGTGGTAAAATTATTGGAAGTATTTGACATTATCTTCTTCTTCTCTTTCTTTGATACCAATATTTTTTGTAGACTTCTTATACAGACTGCACTAATTATTGTACCATATAATCCTGTGCCATCTAATAGACTAATGCATTAGCTATTTCTCTCTCAATCTCTTCATGCTTTCTTTCTCTGTGAATCACATCAATGGCAGCAGTTAAGTAAATCACAGTTTATAAGACTTGGGGAAAAATTGTTATATGCTAGCTACAAATCCAGCTACTATATTTCAAAGTTTTGGTTGAAGTAACAATATCAAAGGGTCTCTGTCATATGGGAATCTTTTCCTCTCACATTCCCGCACTATATACTATTAAAAGGCTTTAGTAAGTGAAGCGCAGTAAACCCGAAGTGCCAGTTTACTACTGGTGGGGGAAAAAAAAAAAAGGCAAAATAGCAACAGAGACAAACCAAAACCAAATGAATCCTTCCTGTGGATACGCCTCGTATGTGTGTTTATCAGTGTGTTTGTGCTTTGCTTTTTCTTCTGCTTTTCCAACAACAGTGTTGAAAAAGCAAAAAGTATTAAAGCAAAAATGCTTTAATTATTTTAAAGTTCTCTGATCAGCTCCCTATATTGACAAAAGAAAACATTTCAGACCTTTCTTACCAGTTGATTTAGGTTGTTTCTTTTGTTAACATTTGCCAGGTGTCCTTAAAGAGAAGTGCAGTAAAACTCTGTTGTTGTTCATTTTTTTGCATAAGTTTTGGAGAAAGAAAGTCTTTGGCTTTACTCTTCAGGGTCAGACATTTTAATTTGGGGGAGCAGAGGATGGGTAATTTAAATTTCCACCCCCCCCAGAAGAAAATGCTCCTTCATAAATGGCCTTTGCTTTTCTCCTTAGTCAATAAATCATGGGAGGCCCCAACCTAGTAAACCTGCCTTGGACTGATGCTTTATAAGCACTTTAGAGTAGTAATTAATCAATGTGCCACTCTTCAGCGCAGAAGATAAGTAATAGGGAGTGAGGCAGGTAATGTTTTCTATAACAAGATAATGGCAGAGCAGTGCCCGCGCTGGAGGCTGCCTGCAAACCCACCTTGCACAGAAGCAGGCATCTTCCTGGGGTTTTCTTTTCAATCATAAAGTGTAACACAACCAAACCCTGGCCCTGGTGGCTAGTGCTCCTTCCATTCCCCATTGCCATTTAACGGGATGTTTAATAGAGGCAGTCCTCTGCTGTGGCATGGGTTTGCTTTGCTTTACTTTCACCACAGCAAGGTCTGGAGCAGTTTGCTCTGCTCCTCAAAAAACCTCTGTTCTGCAGGGACGTACACACGTGTGAAAGTTTGCAGAATGCCTATATTGCTTTGTTCATACACAAATACAAATTACCTAGGCTTGATTGGGGTGTTATTCTTCCTTGGTAGTGAATTTCTACCTATATGAGGAAAGAGCAGGAATAGTTGAGAGTAATTGCTCCCCCAAAGTGAGTAAATTTAGCCTTTAATTTGATCTCTTTCCTTTGTTTGTTTGATATTTGTGTGTTTATTTTCTTGGTTGTAAACAGACTACTTAAACGGTGAACTGCAGAGGGAAAATGCAAATATTTATGAAATAATTTACTGGAAGCAGAGTATATGTTTTATGCCAACCGTTGGCCTCAGTCAATACGAATATTATCACCTTTTAGTATGTCTCCAGTAAAATTGCACCTTTTACCAATATCTGGTTTGATTTAATACTGGAAAAGGAATGTAAAGCTTTTAGGTTTCAACTATTCTTTATGGTATATTTTCTCATGAAACAATACAAAGAAAGTAGCTCTTGACAAGTCACATTTTTCCACACAGTGATCTCTTGTTAGAGACCTGTGAGACTACTGTAATTTCCTTCCCATTACTTTCAATGAATTCCATGCACGTGAGAGAGAAAATGGATAGTGGAGCCTGAGTTCCTGTACTACCCACTGCGTAGGTACCGAAAGGAGGATGGAGACTTACCATGGGATTCCTTGCATTGCTCTTCTGCTATACATTAGCTTTAATCTTCCACCGAGCAAAATGTAGGCATTTGTAACAAGAATAATGAGAGTTAGCCCTTTGGAGACTCTATGGTATGGGTCAGATTTACCTTTCGGTATCCCGATGTAAAACACTGAGATCAGAGAAGTTACACCAATGTAAACCAGGTGTGCATATGCACATGCATATATAAAGAGAGACGTGTATTCCCTTTCATTTAGCTGTCATATATAATTCATACCTTAACCTCTACCAAAATAAACCTTCGTTAACTTTAAATTGCTGTTACTCTCTGGGTTTTTACTAGCAGTGTCTCATCAACTGTAGATAAATATGATCATCAGATAACCAACCTTAATATCTGCACAAAAATCAACTCATAAGTCTGACCATGCAAACATCATAATACCCAAGCACTGCAACTTCACAACAAACTTCTCTTCTGCTTAAAAAATGTGAGCAACCACAATATGTGCGTCCATTTTGTGCGAATCACATGCATGGTTTTAGCTCTGATCTAGAATGAATTAACTTCTATTCCCAAAGCTATATATACAGTGTTAAGTTATCCGGGGTTAATTTGCTGGAAAAAGGATTACAAGCAAGTTAAGTTTGTGTGTCTCTGAGAAATAAGATTTTTGTCTCAGTTGGCATACATAGGCACAGAAAGAAATCGAGAAGCAACAGGGTATATGGAGGAAGAGGGAAAGGGTTACAGCCTCGAGTTTCCTGAGAAGCACAGCTTGCAGTTCTGCTGCAGAGAAGGTTTCTCCGTCTGGCAAGCCTCCTGGGATGCCAGACTGGAGCAACCAGTTTGCAGGAGCTGTACGGGGGGACACCTTCCCCATCCGTCCATCACTGCAGCTAGCCCCGTGCTGGTGCCAGTACCCTTGCTTCTGCCCATTGTCCTCCTACCAGTCTGCTCTGTGACATGAACTGGCTGCACAGAGGGGCAAACGTGCAGTAGTGGTGGTTGTTAAATCTGTTGAAAATGCAAGGATATAATATTGGTGTACTCCAAGTAGTGTGGGTCAATGTGTGAATGAGACTGAGAAAAAACACGCGAGAATTAAAGCAACTGTCAGGGCAACAAAGGAAATTCCTTGGGCTTCTTCTTGTACAGGCTAAATTAGGTTATGGGAAATAAAGGACTGCACTTTTTGTGTTTTAGTGGAATGTTTCTAAACTGTGCAAATATGGAGATGGCAGTTACTGTGAATGTATAGATACAAGCCTTTCCCCCCCCTTCCACCCCGCTCCCCAAATAGTGTTTCCAGTGACATTAGCAATAAAGAAATATGCTGAAAAATAGTTTTGCTTCAAGAAAGGAAATGCTTTAGAAAATTCAGTTGTCTGTTGAAGAGTTGCATGTTATACCTGGAGACAAAATTCTACCACCCAGTGTAAAATAGCCCTCCTTTATGTCCAAATTGCAAAGGACCCTTAACTATAGCGTTTCTGATAATGCTTCCATAACATGTGTGTGTGTGTGTTCTCTGAGGCATTCATTTGGCTGGCACATTGGAAAATGGTTAACACAGCGAATGTGGGGTGTCATTTTTTTAGTGGAGAATGTGTGCCAGAAGAATTCAACTGTAACCACTAAATATTTGCTTAAAAATAATTTTAACCATCTGGACTCCTTTTTTCTTATTATTCTTATTCTTCTTTTGAGGTGGGGTGAGAAGGGAGTATTTTAATAGGAATGATTTGTGGTTACAAAATGAATTTGGTTAATTTGGTTACCACCCCCATTTATATGATGACTACAAATAGTCCCTAACATCTGAAGTTTTAAAGAACCAGCAGATTTTTCTCTCTTGAGCTTCAGAAGCTGGAAACAAACTTACAAAAGACAATAAATTGTTCTTGATGGAATAAATAGTTTGTGGGGTTGCTATTGTTCCTCTTGACAATACACTAACATGTGCTAATAGAGGAAGAATTGAAGAGCTTGCGTAGTACAGGCTCTTCTGCCAGGCTAAATTTTTCCACTTTGGAGCGGGAATCAGGTTCCCCGCTTGCAAGGCAGGGAAAACACGGTGCTGGGATTCCCAGGAGCCAGCACCTGCTGCCTGCCCCGCCGCTGGGAGAGCTTTGGGGAGCCTCCTGCAGCGCGCTCGGCAGACACGGCATGAGCTTTGGAGGAAACCCGAGAGTAACCTGCAAACCTGTCTCTAGAAGAGCCTTATCAGAGTTTATGTTTCAGACGGGCTGCCTGAGATCGTTTTCCTTGGCCAGAATAAGGATACTTGCTAAAAGCAGGGTCAGAATAAGAGTTTTCATGTCTCTAATACTCAGAGAGATATTTTTTTTTGTCTGTCTTACTTAAGAACATACACCTTGTTTTTAAATATTCCAAGTTCAGTGACAGATTTTTTGGTTCTGAATCCAGTTAAATATAGTTAAATATAGTTGGTAGATGTACATGTTTCTATGTTCTCTGTGTCTTGCCTTAGCATATTATATGAATGTTTTATGGAGCCCAATATAAATACATCTGTTAAAAGATTTTTAGCATACTCTGAAGTGCCTAAGTCTTAACAGCTACCTTTGTACACTAATGACATACTAGTAAATGTGTACAGGAGATAAAATAAACTAAAAGAAAATAGGTAAACTTGCATGTAGCGTTCCTGCTTTAGTAGCTCTCGGAGATACTTTTCCTCTGTTTTCTCATACGCTGCAGCACTGGTTTAATCCAACTCATTGTACATTAGGAACAATTTAGTATCATTTCATTTAAAATATGCAAGCTTTATATCGAGAGTAAATGTGTAGCCACAAGGTAAAATTAAAAAAATATATTAGTCTCATCATTAAAAAAAGCCTTTAAAGTTTCCATTATCCATTATGTCAGGTAGCAAATATCTTCTCAATGTAACTCCAGACATTAAATCTGTCAAGAGGCATGCAGTAAAATAAATGTCTGGGATACCTTCATAAACAAAAATCTTATTTCCATAATTCATACAGCTGGCTGGCATTTATTGGCACGTCAGGTGCAATGGGGACATTTCAGGAACATTAACATGTACAGCATCATTTGTCAACAAAGCAACAATGTAAGCAAATCGTTCAGAACTCATACAGATTTACAGCTTTCTCTGCCAGCTGCTAATTACGGTGTGCTCTGCCTATTTGGTATGGTCTTTTTTATTGGAAAATGACAAAGGGGTTATGGTATCCCAGTTTGGAATATAGATGCGCTTTTAGTAATAATATGAGTGGTAATACGACTACACAGCCTGGAGTTTTGATCTAGTTGCACTAGTCTTATCATTGACCGGTTTTGATTGATGAAGGACAAAGAGAAATTCACAGTGATATTTACTTACTGATAGAAGTAACCTCTGCAAACAAAGAAATAATAAAATATCAGAGAGCAAAAAGAAAGTATCCTTGCTTTAATATTGTTTTTTCCTGCTGAACATGACAGGGAAAATGCAGTCCTCACTGAAAACCTGATCTGTTTATTTAGCAATGTTTAGCGAGCCCTATACGTTACAGACTGGCAAATACCCTTTGAACGTTGCTGAATCCACTTTGATAAATAAGAACTAAACTTCCAGCATTTTAAACAATGCAAAGGTTACATAAAAGCCAACAATACCATCTCTAAGGGCCAAAATATGTGTTAATTACCTGCTTTCAACATCCTCTGTGTCTGTCTGTCTGTATTTCTCTCCCTCTTTATTTGTTTGAGCGTGTGTGTTTATGTGTGTATGTGTTTTTGCAAGTTAATGACAGCAAGCCAGTTCCACTTTTTATTTGCAAGCTTTGACCAGTTTGCATTTCAATCTCATAAAAATATAATTAGTAGAGCTTTATGCTTCAGATGTATAAATTAAATATGCTTTCATAATTATTATACCTGTTATTCAGCCGAAGGTAAGAGGAT
The DNA here is from genome assembly GCF_047370975.1 of Nipponia nippon. NCBI lineage: Eukaryota > Metazoa > Chordata > Aves > Pelecaniformes > Threskiornithidae > Nipponia > Nipponia nippon. Next base: position 96,066,036 of record NW_028262369.1, read on the forward strand.
TCTATTAGCTAAATGCATATTTAGACACCTAATAAAATTCCTTATTCCATTCTATTTCTTAGTTTCAGTTCATGAACAGTAACCACTATTCTGAGTTAAGATCTTGACCATTTAATTTTTAAGAAAAAAAGTAATTAGACCATATTATGGATTAATCCCTTGCCAATTTTCATTTTTTAAAGCAAAGTAATTTTAGACTTGGGAACTACATAATTTTATGCAAAGAAAGTATGTTTTGCCAACCTTATTAAAATCTTTAAAGACCATATTTTCTATAGGCTTCCAAAAATTATCCCACAAAAATGTGTGGGTGCACCCATCTGTACACATGAATGGGCAGCTAGGAGCATAATTATCCAGTTTTGCATGTGCAAATGTAGGTGTTTAAACGCAAATTAGCTGACCCCCAGATTCTGCTGGTGCATTATGCAAGCTGATTAATAATATTTCCTTGAATTCCATAATATAGGTTAAAATCCCCAAAGGTTTTTACAGACAATAATAACTTTGCCGTAAAATATCTGAGATTCTTAAAGTCATTTAAAATGTTACTGATGCAACAGTAAAATGAGGTATAGCTTAGTGCCAGTATTTGGGTGTTATTTTGGTTATAACAGCTATATGATTCTTGCAATATAATAAACGCTATTGGCTCTGGCTCCGGAGCGATTACTGCCTGCCACTGCTTCTTCAGAAGCAAAATGCACATGTTCCTAAAGGGAAAAACTAGTGCACCAGGATTATAAAAAAATTGACCATCAATCTAAGTTTGTATGAGTAATCACAGCCGCTTCCGAATAGAAGTTATTTTGTATTAGAAGCAATTTACCCATCTGGAAGAACAAAGATATTTGCAAATGTTGAAGTGACTGACTCCTAGCAGATGCTTAAAGAAAGTTAAAAACCCAACTACTTCTGAGGTTCCTGGCCTCGATTTTGTATGTGAAAATGTAAAATATGTTGAAGAGCTCTTCTAAACAATGGGGAAGATCACTGGCACCTTGGCTTTGTGCTCCCTACCTACTGATGCCCTCTCCCACCGCCACCCTGGCAGGCTCATTGCCCACACAGCTGCACAGCAGTTTTCTAGGAAAGGGGAGCGGTTGTAAAGCTTCTTGAATGAGACATGGAAATTAGTGGCTGTATCGCCTCGGTATTATATAGCGTGACTATTCTGGGAGAGCAGGGTGTCTGGGAAGGGGTGTGCTATGGGGATGAACCTCGATATGGGCTTTGTTGGGTGAAGGAAGAAGTCGGAAGTGAGAAGAAGGGATGAGATGTAGGGTGTTTGAGGGGATGTGAGTTTCTTGGATGTGGGGTTAAATTGTGTCTTCATGCTGTTACAGGGGCTTAAAGATAATGAGGAAATAAATATTTAACACAGAGCTTAAAAAAATAAGTTTGATGACCCCTGGAATTCACAGTTACCCCCAAATACGGTACACAAATGTGACAAGGCTACTGGAAGTCCTGATAGACCATGATCAGTTAATGGAAAGCTAACTTTGTACTGTAATTCAAGACTGATTGAATTTACTTTATTTGTGAAATTTTTCCACTTGTGTTCATGTCTTTGTACATTTGAAGAGGAAGTTTAGGCATTCCTTGATCCATAAAGATTGCTTTTCTTCTTGCTCCCTTTGATTCCTCTTGCTTAATAATAATGGGCATTATCTTATATCCATATTTAATTTTATTATGTCACTAGCATTGCAAGAAAAGGATGTTCTTTTCAAACATTGTAATGCATTTAGTATTTCACTAGTCATCAGTTAAATCAATTTTTCCCTTTATTGGATCTGAATTATAAATCAACTAGTCATTGTATGGGATACTGTATATGAATGTACAGTATATCATTATGATGTATCCTATAATAATGTCTCTTAGACATGAAAACTAAAGATGGTGGTTTAAAGTGCTGAGAGAGAAAAAATTGGAAACATCTGTTAGTAGGAAGTAGAGAAGACTTTTCATTAAAGTTTGTCAAGTGTATTTGATAGGAAGAACACACTGGGCTGTATTCTGCTACCCCTTACATACATCCACCCCAGTATCCAGCGTGTTATTTCTATCTCGTGTAGAAAAGCCAGTATTATCAGAGACACTAAAAAGCCAGCTCTCTACGTTGGGTAAGGCATAGTACAGCAGTTCAAGAAGTCCGAGACCTGGGGCAGATTTACAGGTTTTATGGGAATAGGGATAGAGCATATTACTATACAGTTAGTGTCTCGGTCTTCATCTGTGCAGGGGCAATGACAGCTGCGTTGCTCTTATGCTGAGTATGTGAGCAAGCTCGTGTGGAAGAAGTGGTGTGGGACAGTTTTGGGTAAAAAACTTTATTTCCACTTAGCCACTATATTCAAGAAGGGGAATTCTTAAAAATGAAAAAAATAAATTTAAAAAAAAAAAATGGGAGGAGGTCAAAGATAAGGTATTTGGAGGCATCCAGTTAGCAGATTTCACCACTCAAGGTACTGTGGGCAAGCTGGCAAAACCAGAAAAAAATGGCTACAAACTTCCAGGGAAGCGTGTTTTAGCTTAACTGTGTTGGAATCCATTTAAGCAGATGTAACTGTCTACTTAAGGAAGCTCAACAAAGGACATTTTACACATACACAGGGATAGCACTTTGTGGTGGTGTCCGCAGCAGGGATTTTGGCAGTGCTGAGCTGATGGGTTACTGCTCCAGCTGTGCAAATCCTGCTCAGGTGCAGGTGCTGCCAGCACCACCTCGCAGCCTTGTCCTGGGCTGCAAGAGCTCTTGTGGACACTGCAAAGGAAACACAACAGTTGCACGCTCATATCATTTTTTGCATATTACCAAAGGCCTGTATGAATGTGTGCTTGTGTGTGTTTTTCACTTTATGACTGCTTAGGCACAACATGAAATACCTTCTTCATCCCTTGGAAGAGTACCATAAGCACGGCACACAGCCTTTGCAGCTGTCCAGCTGCAGCATAGACCACTCATACCTCCTCCTGCAGGTGTAACAGCTTAAAAGCCAATATCTCGCCTTGCCTTTGCGATCTTTCCCCATTTCTTCCTGCACTAAGCGGTCTTTGAGCCCCGTCGTTTCCATGATGATATCCAGAACTATAAAATCAGATATAACAGTTGCAGGGTCCAGTGCGAATTACCCCCGAGTCAATAGAAAACAGAATATTGCTTATTGATTTGGTCTAGCCTGTTGTGTAGTCGATGGATAACAAACTAATACAAATAAAATGAATCAACTGGAAGCTGGCTGTGGGCCTCAATGAGTCATATGAAGTAGGTTTCTGATATCCTTTATCATCATGCGCAGCCAGTGGAAACAAGAGTGTTACTGTCTTCTGCTGGCGTGGAGAGTTACCTCAGGCTATTCTGAAAAATGCTTTTTTCTTATTTTTAGACCTGAATCAGCCCATGCTAGTAAATGTATTCTTGTGAATACAGATCCTACTTTGTTGTAATGCCCATGGGAAGGCGGTAGTGTAACCTGTTTGGATGCAGCTGCAGACCACCTGTAGAGAAAGTCAAATTAGGGAGAGACCCCACTGTTCTTTGCATTAATGCTTTTTGTGTTGTGGCTTGACTCCCCCCTCCCTCCCCCTTCGATGTATCTTTCTCAACTGGGGAGATAGAGAGCACATTTTAAGACCTTCTGTCCCTTTAAGGCATCTTGTGATTGAAAGAAGATTTGAAAGACTGTAAAAACTCCCTGGTCACCAGTGAGTGATTGTGTGCAAGGAGTCTTAACACTTTTAGGATGACTTTTCTTCCTGGTCTTCTTGCAGGTTTGGGGGGTGTTGGGTTTGGGGGCATTGTTTCATTCTATGCTACAAGAGCACATTTAATTCTCCCTCAAGTAATCTGCATGTTAGAAGCATCTTCTAAGTTTTGAGTGAAAAAAATGGTTGTCAAGAATTAAAGCCCTAACTTGCCACACTTTGTATTCCATTGTTTCTAAATAAAAGACTCGGCAAACAAAAGAAAATGGAACAACTCTAAGTGCAGTGCCTGCATACCCTGTGAATCCACATGAAAATGGGTGTGATCTCACTGATCCCACTTAATGTTACTGGAATTCCCTTTACATACAGGTTCAGGACAGATGGATAGTTAAGCACGTTAACCAGCCACTTTGAGGAGATTATGAGTCCTTTGTATGAGATGTAGTTTTAGTTAGGTCTCCTGTTATCTCAGTTGCAACTGCTTAACACTCCTGGTATCTGTAGCTTCTCAATAGATTAGGTTATTATTCATTTACCAGGTAGTATTTTTTTGCATAATGATGCAAGATTCTACCTTATGTCACGTAAAAACTGCCTGTAATGAAAATTTCATGGAATTACTTCTTTTCACCCCATTTCTTCACAGATGAATCCCACTGCTTTACTAATTGTTGACGTACTAGTTAACACAGGCAGAATTTGTAGATGGAGGTAATGTCATCAAGCGTTGCCTCATTTTAAATTCCTTCCTCTCAGTGGTGGTATCAATGTTCACTGCACAGACACTGATGATACTGAATTTAATTGGTATTTATGTGTAGGGTCATGTGTACTCTCCAAGAAGTTTCTGTGTAACTTTTGCCTAATTGAAATTAGATTGAAGTGTTGCTGTGTACACTGCGACTTAATGGTGACAACGTTGAGCCAGCTTCGAAGCTCAGATGCATGGCACGCATCCCAAGAAATCTGCTATGATGCTCCCACATACATCTATGCATATTTTTATGGTACAAGAGACATAAGGTGTGGAAAAGGAGCAGTCTCTTTAAGGGGGATGTGGCAACCCTATCTGCCAGTCATCTTGCCTCTGCTGTTCTATTCCTTTTACAGCCATTCTGCCTTTCTGGTATCTATAACATCTTTACATACGTGTTTAAGGGCTGCACAGCTATTAAAATCCATGGGAAAGTGAGAGGCAATAAGAGTAATGGACCAGTAGCACTGGTCCTTTGTAGAAATGCTTTTTGTCTGATTTGGGGATGGATTGCTCGCTGATGAATGGCCGTCTTATATTCTAGATAACGTAATATATGACTGACATGGTCTGCAAACCATTTTGGGTATCGGGCTGAAGCTCACAGCTGCTGTGCAGTGCGGGGACCCAGTGCCGCCTTTGGCTATAATGAGATCTCACTGAAATACCTGCAGCACCGCATTTTGACTCGATGCAAGGGCAGACCAGTGCCCCCTCTCCTCCGTAACACATACGTGGAGTATGGAAAACTAACTTCTCACTGGTAGAAGTGTTTTGACTGGGAGCTTAATTTATAGCGGCTCATAGAATTGCAGTGTGTAATAAGCAATGTCCTTGAACATTTTTCATGTGCTTCTAAGTGACTCTTTAAAAAGCATTGGTTTTCCTCATAAAAGTCATTAAACTTTTTAAGGAAGAAGTAGTAGTCTAAGTTAATAATCATCACAGTGCTTTAAATACTAGTGGATAATTAGCGACATGAATAAATTAAATACATTTCAGGTATAAGAGCAAAGTTGAGGAAAATCACCAAATATTAGCAAAGCTCCAAAATCTAACTACTTTGTGTTGCATGCTGTTTTAATGACTGCGATTTAAAAATGTGCATAATTCCAAAGAGATCACATGTTTCACATAATAAAAATTACTGTGACATAAAATATATATTTTCTTAAAAAGTACTTGTAATATCAAAAGGACTGTGAAGTATTAGCCATTTAATACAAATTTATCTTTTCTTGCAGATGATTACATTTTCATTTTAATTGCTCATATTTCCCGTTCTGATCTTAATGTTTTATAGTAGGCAAGACATGCCACAAAGAAAAAAAAAAAAAAAAAAGATTTTATTTGTTAGTTAACAGTCTTCAGAAGTCCTAATTTGGCCAATGTGTTCTGCTCCAAAGTCTTGGAATGCTGTCTTGCAATTTCAAAAGTGATCTTATTTGGCTTCCCAGAAACTATTATGCCTGGAGGATGCCATGAGAACAAGGGCTGCCTTGTTAACAAGTAGAAAACTCTCAAAAACAAGATAGGATCCTGATATAAATCATAATTTAGATGCACAGAGCTATGTTCACAACCACAGTAATGTAATTCATTTACATCTAGTTATTACTTATCTCCACCCGAACTACTAGGTTCAGGAATGCAGCTGCCTTGTGCCTTGTGACTCGTGGGGGTTAGGGAAGAATGACATCACCAAATTTAAGCACATTACCATGCTGACATAGTGGCACCTTGTTTTCCCTTCTGCAGATAGAGCGAGGATTGTGTGCTACCCCCCATTCTTCGAAAGAATACCTTTTTTCCCCTTTCAAGCAGCTGCTATATGAAGGGTTGCAAATGTCACTTCAACTAATGATGAATGATGCTTGACCCTTGGACCTGTTACTATGAATTTTATGCAATGCTAAATTAATATGAAAGATCTCTGCTAGAAGACTTCAGCTATTATGCATGCAGCTTAAATGATATGTTAAACAATCCAAATTTTTTTCTCATAACCATGGTAAAATGCAGAGCTGCTTTAACGTTTTGATGTGTATTTCTAGTTAAGATTAGTATCTTTTAGTTCTAAAAATATTTTTGGTAAGCAAATCAGTTTGTGAAAAACATTGTCAAAAGGGCAACTGGCCCACATGTCTTTGTTGTTCGCGTCTGAATATAATTAATTATGTAAAGCAATAGTTAGTGGGAGCTTAACAATTAGTAGAATCTGTCAAATAGTCACACGGAAATTACTAACTAATTGAACTACTGGTCTTTTATTGTTTCAGGAAGCAGTACAGAGTGTCATTCTTTTATCTCATAAATTCGTTATTATCTCACATCCCATTTTTTGAGCAGTATATGCTTCCTAGTAGACTAATACATAAATAACCCTCCCAGTAATGTCACAGTGTGCAAAAGTGTTTGAAATAAAAACACCTGTTTTAATTAGTATTCAGATTTGTGCAGTTAAAAAATGATAATCCTCTTGCAGTTATATGACATTTTTAAAGCTTTGAATTTCCATCTGTATCTTATATTATGATGTTTCAGGATTGTCGTGAGTTAATTATGTGTAACTTCGGAAACATTGCTTGCATTTAGAATGAAAAACTTCAGCTTGAATAGCCAGGAAAGCAGATGCTGTCTTTCTTGTCAACTGCTTTGTTGTGTGTTGCCTTGAAACTTTTTATAAGATTCTGTGTCCAAAAGGAAGTATAAATCTCCATTTATTTGAAATGTTACACTAATCTAATCAATATTTTAATATTTTTCTTGTGGGAGACCTGAATGTATCTCAAGGAACCAAAGACATGAATATCTCTTATTTTATGTTAAAATCCTCCTGTTATTACAAGTCCATTCACAAGACTAATTTGAAGAACAAGAAAAAAACATACATTACAAAGTTTAAAAATTGTTTTGAAGCGTACCTTTTCTCTCCTGAAATATATGCCTGTACGTTTATGTGGAATAAGAGGAATTGAAAATATTATAATTAGAATGCACATCGAGATAAACCCTGCAAAAGGGAAAGGTAGGCGCATATATACTGTTAATGCGGCAAACCTGCATTACATCCTATCACAGAGCAAGTGAAAATGCAAAATGGGGATGTGTGCGTGAGATGGAGGAAAAGGTGTGATGTTAGAACCGATTTGGTGCATGCACGAGAGGCCGTGTCTCCTCCTTCCATGTGAGACTGCTAGGAGTGTGTGGGAAACGGAAAACATCGTGCCACTGAGTCACCCGTTCATTACACCCCTTCTCTGCCAAGGAGGAGCCATAAACACTGCCAAGGATGTTTACATGCACTCGGGGGTATTTATGCATCTTCTGAGGTTCGTTAAGAGAAGGTATAGCTGTATGCATGGAATTGCACGTGGCAGGGTGGATGGAGTTATGTTTTTAAGCCCACACTGGCCTTGAAATGTCAACTTTTTGGATAAAAAGACCGAGACAAGGTCTCAAATGTTTGTATGTACACAGCTCTTAATTCCACTGGTCATGCAATTACATGCATTTCATGAACATAGTTTTGATCACAAACTTAGGGCTTCCATATTTTTAAAAGCATCACATTCCTCAAACAAAAGCTACTTTCATTGTCGTAAAAATTTCAAAGTTTGTAAGTAGGCACTGTACAAGAGAAGCTCAAATGCACAGGCTAACCCATGCCTGGATCAGGACATACTTTAGTATCTGCTTCTCAGCTGGCATGGCTTCAGAGCAGACACAGCTCTGAAGTTGATGAATTTGTATGAAAAACGTGCACTTATCGAGAATATTCCCTATTCAGGGTAACATGTGATTCTCAAAATGCATAAAAATATTTGAAAATTCATGTTATTATTAGCACTATTATTATCAAAGGACATGTCGTTAACATTTGAAAGTCCTTCAGCGCACTTGAAGATATATTTGTTTTAGCAACTTATATAATCCCCTCCTGTTTAAAGTTTTGTTTTAAACACATACAATTATCATCTCATATGCCCTGATTCAGTAAGCACTTAGAAGCATTCCTATCTTTAACAGCATAGCTAGTCCCGCTAATATCCACGGAATGGAATTAGAGCTTCAGATATTAGCAAAAAGTAATGCAAATGTGAATTAAGCAACATGGTTTTGAAGTAAGTTGACTGAGGACTTTTTTATTTCTTAGATGGAATGCGAAAGTTTGGAAAAAAAAATCAAAGCAAGCATTACTGATATTAATAATTATTAAAAAAATATATAAAGTTGAATATTTTAGGCTGGTAACTAGAACGAATTAGGCACTGAAATAATCTTCCAGTAAGGATAGTGAATAAAAATCCTAACAGCTTTTAGGCAGAGCCATCAGCATAAATATAATATATAGAGACATATATATTTAGAAATATATGTATGGACATCTAGAATAAGAATAGTATAGTTGTTGGTTAGCATGTAAGTCACATTAACTAAAACACATGAATTTACCTGCATTGTAGAATGTAACTATTTCCAAGCTAATGAGTCATTTTCATGTATCAAATTTATATTTATACCTCTGTCTTTCCTAGTGTAACTTTTCCATACAGTTAACCCTATATCTAACGTGGAACTTTGCTACTGAAAACTCTTACTGCCTCATGTCTGTGCAGGAACCTACATGACATGAAGTGATATTCTCTGTCCTATATAGTGTCACACATCATATAGTCAATAACGCATTGTCACGTTAGGTAACAATTTCAGCCAAAACTTCATTAACTGAACTGGGGGATACGAAGCATGAATTATTCTTGTGACTCAAACTCAGGCCTGGGTTTTCTGGCTTGCATTTTTCAAGACAACACACTTTATTGCCAATAGAGAAAATAAGTAATGCCTAAAGGCAAGGTGCAAATATTAAAGTGCTAGTTTGAAAGTATTTAACAAGACTGTCCTTTTGTTTTGAATAACTTGAATAAAGTGTCTAAATGACCTCTTCCTAACCAGAAGAGAATATAGAGAAGAAATTAAGCTTTATTGGTAAATTAAAGCCCAAATCCCATGGTTGATGAGAGATATGGTCCGTTTGAAATAGTTACACTTTCAGACTTTCTCTTCTACAATCAGCGGGTGGAGACCAACATAATCCAATTAATTGTAATTCCCTTTTGTGGCACTGGTACAGTGGTGAATGATATAGTAAGTCCATTGAAGTCTTATCTTTGGTCAGATAATCCAAATGGATTCATATTATGAAACAGTCCTTTATAAAAGTTCTGATGAACAGAAGTGTTTTGACTTTAGTGAACCAAAAGATAAATTCTATATAAAATAAAATGTTTTGTCCTTGACATTTACAGAGCTTGCATATACCTGATTTCATGTAAGAACACTTCGTTCAGCTGGCTTATTTCAAAGAGCCCTTTCATTAAAAAAAAAAAAAAAAAATTCCAGAATTTGTTCTCTGGAAATCCTACAAACCGGTGTGTGAGAAGGGAGATTTACGTGTACAATTAATCTTTATTCTTGTAAATAGTCCCATTATTAAAATAAATGTGATAACAGATGTAAGGAACATAGGTATAACATTTTGAGAATTGTTTGAATTTCTATTTTTCTAATAAAACAATAAAATAATAATTCATTGATAATCCTTATAACTGTAAACAAATCATATATGTATGCTCCTTTTCAGTATTGCAAGTGGACTAGGGGAATTGCTTAATTTTAGCTCAAGCTTTGATCTATTTACATTTGGAAGTCATTTACATAAAGGAAGTCATAATGATCTTTATTGTTTTGTTAATTATTTCCTTTGATTATTGAAACTCACTCACTGAGGCACAAGCTTATTGTTATTGGGGTCAGTCCCAATAATATATTTGGCTATATGCAATAAGTAAGGATTGGGTGGTATTCTTGTTTTTCGAATTGTTTTCGTGCGGACCCTTTCAGTTTAACAGTCACTGAAGACAGAACTGATTTGATGCATCAGTAGTCTGATCCAGTGCTACACATTTTGTACTTTCCTTTAAAGTTGTCCATAACAAGCCCACATTATGGCAGGAGTTTTCACTTGTAGCATGTTGAAATCTCATATTTACTAAAGGATACTGAGATACCATTTGTGGGAGACAACACGCTAGACCATATATTGAGGTCAGATCTTTTCAGAGTGTCTCAAAAATACTTTTTTTCTTTTTTTTTCTCCTTGAACTGTCTGGTTGAAATTTAATACAAAGAATTTTTTACCCTTTGGGGTACATTACGTATGAAATAATTTATGACCCATGAATCACAAGAAGGCAGTGAATTAGGTTTCAGATAAGTCTGCCAAATATTACAAAACATTGTGTACAGATTTTTGGACTATGAAAAGGCTTTTGACGAGAATGGAAATAGAAGCAGTGTTAGAAACAGCAAGAAGGGGAAGAACAGAAGAGCTATATGACAGAATCCTAAAGCACTCTGAGTTAGTAGTACAATTAAAAAGATAGGAATATGAACATATTTTTGAAGTATGAAAATGGGACAGAGAGTCATTGTGCAATTCCTTTCTCTATTAGATCTTGAGAGCCTTCAATTTATTTAAAATGTATATTTGTGGACACCGATACACACAATTCTGATAAAAGACCTGGCTGTAAATGGAAAAAAAAGAAAGAAACCTCTAATACTAGATTGCAGAGAATCTTACTGGAGAGCAATTACACAATAAAAAATGTTAATAACAGATTTTAAGTCGGAAGGGAGATATTTACCTTGACTAATATATGTATACGCAACATATGACTGAGCAAGGAAGATCAAGTTGAAAGCAGAATTCAGAATGGACTTTTGCCTTTGAACAGTAAAATGTATCATGAAAAGTAAGTTCCTGATCTAGGCAAGGATTTGATGTTTGTGTTCTGCAGTCTATGAAAGAGAAACACTAGCATCCACCTAGAAAACAGAATAAATCCATTAGCTGGCACAGAGGAATGAGAAAGTCATTAGTCTGGTTCAGAATAAAGAGGGATGAATAAATAGAAAGAAAAACAAAATAGAGTGTACTTTAACTACTAGGAAGAAGCTGAAGTTACTGCTGAACAACAAACGAGAGAGAATTAGATAGAGGAAAGAATCTTACCACTGTAAGACAAATGTAATTGTCACTCGGCATAGCAATTTAATTTCTGTGAGTTGCAGGAAGTCTGCCAAGCCCCATCCTTGTGTTTGGCCAACCATGGTGCTCCAAAGCTGAGAAACCTCCACACCATGGGAGGGTATGAGCTGGGTGGGAATTCCTCCATGCTCTTTCCTTGTCCCTTTCTTTAAACCCTTGAGCGTATCTGAGTATTTCTTTGACCCTGAAGGAAGGAAGGAATAATTTGGCCCTGCAGGTCTGAGTTGCTCAGGCTAGGTGTGCCTGCTCCTACTCTTTGTTAACAAGTCACCTCCGAGGGAGTCTCCTGGAAGTATGTTGATCTGTAGACAGGTTGTCTATTTGTTCTTAGGGAGCTTTCAGCTGTATTTTGAGGGGAAATATTCTGTATTTAAAATCACTCCTTTTCCCACACGGAATAGTTGATTCAACTAAATTTAATGAATTTTAAAAGTACTTGTAATTATAATCCTATTAAAGTAATTATTGCTTCCAATCACAATGATAGAACATGCTAAGTCAAAACTAATATTGCTGTCATCTAACCCCGTAGCAGGTATTAGCAGTGAATAATGTATAAGAGTATCTTAGTGATGATACCGGTTTCTGGCCACCAAAAGGATTCTCCTTTCAGTACCACTGTATGTTTTTGTGCTTCCAGTTTCAAACAGCAACCGATAGCACAGAAATTTCCCCAACGTAATGGCGTCGCTAGCTGACCGCTTTTCTAAACTTTTGAGCTACTCTGCATGCTTTCATGATGTACCATTTCTGAACTTCTCAAATGTACTGGATCTTTTTCACAGAAACAATGAGATAGTTCATCCCTCTCTTACTCTGTGGACTTCTGTGGAATTATGCGAGGATGAATATGACCCAGTGTGCCCAAGTACAGAAATCTTTTCTTTTTCTGGCACAGATTGAGATTTAAGTTAGCAGTACTTGGTTGTTCCAGAATGCCCCCAGGTCAGTGAACTGTCATTTCAGAGAACTGGAATAAACAGCACTCTGGACACACATAGAGATGTTCTGCTTTTAGCTTAAGTTGCTCAGTAATTTGCGCCTGGGCTCCATGAAAATGAGCACTCCAATAATAAACAAAAGCTCAGGCATTATAACATCATGGCTTAAATTTTCTGTTAAAAGGGCATGCCATGTTCCTCTAGTAGAGAAGGAGTAATGCATGCAAGCTTTATTTTGCTGACTATGTCCTTGATAATTCATCAATGGTAACACTGGATGGATTCAGCAGAAGCTGTCTAGAAATACATTGTATACAAAATTTAATTATTTGCTTAGCTGAAATTTTCTTTGATTTATTTAAACACTCTTGGAAGTGAAGTACCACGTGCTGAGTACAAGCAGGACAGTGGACATCCCAAACCTAGCAAGGGAGAGGGGAAGAAGAATTATGTAGCTGGGAGAGAATTCACAAAAATCTGGTTGAATGAGGAAAGTATTGCCTTGCATGAGTTGAGACTTCTGCTGTGCTATTTAATCAAAGTTCAAGGGATCGTATGCGCTTTGGAGTGTATATAAAATGCAATGTCAGGATGGGATTTGCTGAGGGGGAGGAAGCTAAACATCATGTGCCGCATCGCCACGGGGCGAGTTCCTTGTCGTATGATGAGCAAGAGCCTTCACCACCTCACAGCATCCCATTGCTGTGTTGTCTCTGACATCTCTGCGCTCTATTACTGCTCTAAACTGGGTGTGATCACTTTGATAGAAGCTGTTTGTCCCAATATAGCAATACTTTGCAATAATTTTGAGCTCCTATCATTCTCTGGGGGGTAAGAAGGCTGCTGTGTCTCTGCACTAGTGATCAGAGAAGTTGTGGTTTGCAAAATGCAAGTACAGCTATCAAACACACATACCTTTCAGTGTATAAATTACTATTTCTGCTGTCAATCATGAGAGAAGCCCTCAGAAAGGGATTTAGTGATGAAGGAGTGTGCTGAGAACTTATGCAAGTGAAGAACTGCTGCTTGAGTCTGTCCTTACTTTTTTTTCCTATCAAAGACTATGAATGACCAGAAAATTATTTTTGAAGAATATAACCCATAAAAAAAAAAAAAAAAAAAAAAGAGGTGTCTTCAAGTTTTAGAAAGATGAGGAATGACTCTGGACAGTTTGTCTTTTCCTAGTATGTGCGAGAGGAATTTTCTTTTCCTCTTTCAACCACAGGACTCTTTTACAGCTCTCCATAGTAAACTGCCTATTGGAAAGAGTGAATCCAGCAAGTTTCCTGAGCTTTCAGTCAACTGGGAATGCATTGTGAACACCTAGCTCTTCTGCAAAGACTGATGTGAGGGAACTTGTATGCATTAGTTAACAGTGCTGTGCAGGACTTTCTCCAGGGGAGATCTCCCTTGGCGTATGCGCTGACCCCTGGGATGGAGACTCCGGTACTCTGAGGTTTCGTACACCGGAGCTGAGGGTTGGTTGAGCCCCGAATGCCAAAGGTTTATAGGAGAGTACGGAGGTGGCAGCTGTCATGTCCGAGTGCCTGCCGTGCAGGGCATTGCCATCCCAATGCTGCCATTTGCAGCCGGCAACAGGGAAAGGATGAAAAAGGCAACAATGTTAACAAACGGATTTCAGTATGAGACCAAATCAGACACTTTAGAAAGTTTTTTTGAGGTACAACCTCCATAGCAGACCAGGCGCTGCTAGCTGTGTTTGCAAGAAATTGCTTTCCACGTCATTTGAGGTCACCCATGAGAGCACTTGCAGGAGATGCAATACTCTAAGTGAAGTAGGACTTCTGAACGTGGTGCTCTGGGATTTAAGGGCAGCATGGGCAAAAGACAGTATATAGCTGGGAAAATACTTGTATAAATTATCTTAAAAGAAACATGAACAAGCAGTGGTCTCAGATAACTGCATTTTGCTCCCAGAGACTCGAACTGCATTTTGCTCCCAGAGACTCGTCTACATAGCAGGCAGGACATGTGGTTAGAGGAACCACATCTATTTTCTTTCAAAACTGAGAACTCTCTACTGCCTTGGTTGATTTTCACATTTTCTTTTTTTTTTTTTTTCTTTAGCTGATCTTTCCATAAATTACTTTCTTCCTTTTCGGACAAGGATAACCTTATGACGGTATGCTTAAACAAAAGATGAACTCCTGTTTGGTTCTATTGCAGACATTGCGAGTGCCATTAAAAATGTGTATTGCTGAAAAGGCTGATTTACTAAGAATAATAACATAGTAAAACACACATTGCCTTCACAAATGTATTGTATACCGATTTTTTTTAACTAATAACCTTGACAGGTGCCCGTACTATTTTTTTTTTTTTTCCTTAATGTGGTCTTTATATTTTCACCCCAAGTATTAGCATAAATTTTATGGGATTTTCTGGGCATATTTGTGTCTGTATCTAAGATATATGATATCAACTGGCAGTGATGGTTGAACTAATCAAATAGTACTGACAAGTTAAAGCAAATTTTTAGGACTGTGAGATTTTGAGCATCTTCCCAGATACAGTATCTCCTGACTGAAAGCAGTCCTTGACTGTCAAGTTTAAATTCCAGATTTGGGATTTAATCTTTATGTAAGCAAAACACCCCAATAAAAAATATGTCTGAGTAAAGCCAAAAAGTCAGGTCCTCCCCTTAAACCTAGCCTGAAATGCATGTGTGTTTGTTTATGTCCCTATCGCCATGGTATGTGAGCGATTCCAACCAGTGGGAACCAAACGAGAGTCTTACACTGAATGGACTTCTATTTTCTTTTTAATTTTTTTTTTTTTGACTTGGCATTTGTTCCTTCTAGCAAACATTTTTAAAAACTCTCTTATTGCTAGAGGGAAAATTGACACCCTTT